>NC_088405.1:76513204-78913204 GCF_034236695.1 Oncorhynchus nerka
TACTTTTGATACATTCTAGCAATTCCATTTACTTTTGATACTTAAGTATATTTTAAACCAAATACTTTTAGACTTTTACTCAAGCAGTATTTTACTGGGTGACTTTCACTTTTACTTGAGTCATTTTCTATAGTACGACAATTGCGAACTTTTCCCACCACTGATTTTTTCCCGTTAATTTATTATCCTCTCCCGCTGGCGTGGAATCGACCAACAGGCAGCTAGGCAAACGGTGTAATGGGAAGCTCCTGCTGTGCCCTGCTCCTCTGGCTATAATGAGGGAGTAGGGATAGGAAATGGGGAGGGGAGAGTTGGGGAGGAGTTAAGTGGAGGGAAGGGCGTGTTCACCTTGATGTTTCTCTAATGAGCTCCACTGCTCTGGGTGCACCAATCAATATTGTAATACTGGCCAACACACAAACACACACTTCCTCTCATGCCTTGGCACTCAAGGTTATGGGCTTCCCATGGTCAGGTATATAGGCTATATCATATGTTATGGTTGGTTTAAGTTGCAGTCTGCTGTATTCTGAGGATTACACTGGAGAGTTGAGAAAT
This sequence comes from Oncorhynchus nerka, assembly GCF_034236695.1. NCBI lineage: Eukaryota > Metazoa > Chordata > Actinopteri > Salmoniformes > Salmonidae > Oncorhynchus > Oncorhynchus nerka. Next base: position 76,513,763 of record NC_088405.1, read on the forward strand.
TGCTGTTGATAGATGTTGACTAAAGCAGTTTTATCATGGCAATTAATGTTATGATTGATCTGACATGTTTTTTGCTTTATTTTCATTTTTTTTGCATTTTCCTTCTTCACTCTATATTTCACCATGTCACAATCTTTTTAGTAACACAATCTTTTGTATCCCTTCTCCCCCCTTTCTTCTCAGAACACGTCTGACATCTTGACTAATAGTATTTATGTTTGATAAATATACAGCTTGTCACTGCAGATTGATGTTTGTGAGTTAGAAAGTGGCGTGGGGAAGGTTAGAGAGTGTGTGTGTGTGTGTGTGTATGTGTGTGTGTGTGTGTGTGTGCGTGCGTGCGTGCGTGCGTGCGTGCGTGCGTGCGTGAGTGCGTGCGTGCGTGTGTGTGTGTGTGTGTGTGTGTGTGTGTGTGTGTGTGTGTGTGTAGGGGGTGTATTGTTGGAGGGGGGCTGTATTTTAAAGGCGTACGTGTGGGAAGTAAATGCAGTCTCCCGATAAGCTGCTTATCTCAGCGGTGGGCGCATTGATAATGCTGAGTCTACAACAACCTCTCTTTTTCCCTCTCACCTTTTCTTTCTTCCCTCTGTCCATCGGTCTCATCACAGAGCCCTAATGGAGTGCAGATAGAGATGGAGCGGCAGTCCACTCCTCAGATCTATAGGAGCACAATGAGGGAGGAGTGTGCCGACTGCCGAGGCAAACAATCTATTGCAGTGGGATTGACTGATGTCAGCACTGCAGATGCTATCTGAAGCCTTTATTAGATGTGACTCTTGTTTAGATGAGCTGATATTCAATGTGGTGATTCGTTTGAGCTCGAGAGCCGAGAGCCGGTCGAGTTCTAACGATCATTCGACAGGCTCCAATAAGATACGTTTAGAGTGTAAATTACCAATGTTGTCTCCAAGATAACTATAACTTTACAGAGCAATGTTGCCATGTTTGCCTACATTACTGAGAGAAGCATCACACAGTAACAATGGTATAGTCCTTGCTCTACTAAACCTGCCAAGAGTAGGGGAACTAGACAAGCTAGAGAGTAATCTTCCACAGGAAGACAAGGACAGGTGGAGGAGCCCTGAAGGTTAGGAGGTGTCAGAAAATCTTTATGGACCTCAGCAGCATAACTGTTGTCTGGTGTATTGGGCTTCATTCCAGGAATGTAAAGAAGGGACTTATCGTAAGCCCTGCTCTTAAAGACACCCTCGCTCTCCCGCTATATCTCTTTTTGTTTTTTCTTCCTGCTGGTTCTCCAAGCCAGGACTAGAGGACCAGGGGGCAGTCAACCTAAGGGTGCCCAGGCGAGAAGTTCGACAGCGGGGCAGAGAGTGGACGGTCTGCTAGGGTTCCCTGGAGCCTCATCGACTGTAATGGAGAAAATCGACGTGGCCCAATAACCAATCCTGGAAATAATGGTGAATTTGTTCAAACACAGTCTATATTGGACCACAGCGGATTGGCAATAGTTTATCCATTATTTTATCTATCTCTCCCTCTCTGACTTTCCCTCCCTCGCTTTCCCTCTCTCACTATTCCTCTCTCTCACTATTCCTCTCTCTCACTATTTCTCTCTCACTATTCCTCTCTCTCACTATTCCTCTCTTTCACTGTTCCTCTCTCTCACTATTCCTCTCTCTCACTATTCCTCTCTCTCACTATTCTTCTCTCTCACTATTCCTCTCTTTCACTGTTCCTCTCTCTCACTATTCCTCTCTCTCACTATTCCTCTCTCTCACTGTTCCTCTCTCTCACTATTCCTCTCTCTCGCACTATTCCTCTCTCTCACTATTCCTCTCTCTCTCACTATTCCTCTCTCTCTATTCTCTTTGTTTGACAATGTTGTCTGCGTAGTTCCAGTCCCTTTATCGCACATAGACTATTGCGATTCAATGGGCTTTGTTGGGTTTGCGCATTCAGCAGTATTGTTGATTGATGTTTTTCTAGGGGTGATGGGAGGATCGTATTTGGAGGCATGGAATGACTTTTGTGGGCAGAGATAGCTGTGTTTGAGGAGGCTCACAGTAAATATGGACTTTTGTCAGGCTTTAGACTGTTTCTGGTGACTGCTTTTTTCTATTATCGTTCAAGCTCATTCTGTATTCCTTTTGAGGTTGTTCTTATGACCTTCAGAAAGTAGGGTTGAGGTTGCTGCCCTATGTACATAGACATGGAATCACTGGTAACTGTAGTAATGGAACTCTAGTCACTTTAATGTTTAATATGTATATACCGTACTCTACTGTATTTTAGTCAGTGCCACTCCGACATTGCTCGTCCTAATATTTATATATTTCTTAATTCCATTCTTTCACTTTTAGATGTGTGTATTGTTGTGTATTGTATTGTAGTGTATTGTATTGTTGTGTTAGACACCCCTGCACTGTTGGAGCTAGGAACACAAACATTTTGCTAGACCCGCTATAACATCTGCTAATTATGTGTATGTGACTAATACAATTAGATTTTACTTTGATTTGGAGTATCTGAAATAGTTTGAGCTTTGCCATGTGAGTCTGTGTGTGAGTGTACATGTGTAGGCGAATTGACAGGTTTGATTGTACACATCATAATTACAACATGTCAGCTAAACTCCTATGCTTATGTTTTTTATTTAATTTATTTATCCGTTCTCATTTACAGCAACGACCTGGGGAATAGTTACAGGGGAAAGGAGGGGGATGAATGAGCCAATTGTAAACTGTGGATTATTAGGTGACCGTGATGGTTTGTAGGCCAGATTGGTGATCTAACTAACAGCCCTAGTCCTAAATGTTAATACTTCCTGTTCAGAGATATCTTCAGGTTTTTAGCAAATGGATCCCATAAAAGCCTATAGATTGTGGAGGAAATGGTTATCCGTATTAAAACCTTGACTCTATGGGAGTGTAATCCCTGTGCTCTAATTAGGGATGTGGGTGTTGGGGCGAGGTGGCCAGCATGCGTGTGTGTGTGTGCTAATCCCTCTGTGCTTATGTGGCCATTTGTCTGCTCATCGAGATCAAGCTCCCCTTTGCGCTCTTTCACCAAGCCATATCAACCCAGGTCATTCATTCAACATGTTCACCATGTGAGAGAGTGTGTGTGTGTGTGCGTGTGTGTGTGTTTGTGTGTGTATGTGGCAATTATCTCTCAATATGCAAATCCAGAGTGTGAAAGCTCTGACTGTGTCCAATCTGTTTTTATCCTTAAATAGTCATGACATAAATAAATATCTTATTTTATGAGGTGTTCTGTACATCAACTTTCTTGTTTTGTTTTAACTCGACGGGTTCAATTTGCAGCTTTAGAAAACACTGAATTTAAAACGTAAAAGTTGGATCCAATCCTGCTGTGCCCTGACACTACTGGGGAGAGCAATCAGCGTGGCATGGTTGTGATGTGTCCTGAAGGAGGAGTGATGAGTAAGTGCACACACTTCCTGTGCCAGAGCACTCCGTGGTGTCTGTCAGATACGAGGTGTGAGAACACACTGTCAATCTGACAGGGTGTGTATATTGTGCTACACTGACTAACTGTCGACCCCCTGCATTTACCTGGCTCTGGCCCAGCTCTGACAGGGAGAGAGGGAGGAGAAGAAGAAGGGAAGAAGAGAGAGGTGAGCTGCATAAATTGGGTCTTAATTGGGTCCATACTGGATACAAAATTATGGACTACATGAACTGATTCACTTTTACTAGTATGAGACAAAGAGAACGACAGGGAGTCAGAGGGAGAGAGAGAGAGAAAGACATAGTTAGAGAGACAAACAGTGAAAGAATGTTAGCGCAGCAGTGCCGCCTCACTGGCACTTCCCCACTCCGGTATTCATCATTTATTCACTTGGAATGGGTGGTCAGGAATGCATTATTAATGGAATGCTGGAGAGCTTTTCTGAAGCCAAACATGTTTATTCATACTGCAGCCAAGGACTGGGAACGCCAGGTGTCCTCCCCTTCTCCTTGCCTCATCTCCCCACTCTCCCAAAGCCTGCCATTAGCAGCCACAGTGGCACACACACATGGACCCACACACACATACGGATCCACGCGCACACAAAGACATGCACACGCGCGGGCACACACACACAGATGCACATATGCTCTTATACCTACACACATGCATTTTTCATAGACAGCATGCACCAGATAAATCATGACCACCGTCATTAAATCTGACCTTTTCCAGTCTTCTGTTGCCAGTCATGATACTCGGCACAGGGCTAGGCTTTGGGACTTTGTAGTAAGAGAGAAAGAGAATGACTGATTAATAGGAAGACCAAGTGGCTGCTGGCTACCTAGACTGGCAGGCCCAGGCCCATAGACCAACAGAGAGCTATTTATTCTTCCCTGTGCCATTTCAATAGAGACCTATTATCATGGTTAAGCTGAAGAAACAGCACCTGATATTCCATAGTAAGGTTCAGGTTCAAATATCACAGTTTTGTCATCTCCAATGCCAGACAGATTCAATAGCCACAGAATTTAGTCAAATTATTTCAAATTAATATTGTGGCATCCAAATCAAACCAAATGCTATCATGTACAGAAGGCTACATACCTGTAACTACTGTCTTTCTCCATCCATTCAGATATACCGTAGGATCTAAAGGCAGAGGCTGTGACAGTGGTTCTCTGTTGGGGCGGACCTGTTGCTTCTTTTCATTCATGCACTCTGGTCTGGGAAGGCTCTGGCCTGACAGAGAAGGGCATTACCATTCATTTGACATGTGATGCTATCACCATAGAAAGCAAGGTTGTCTCATGTCTACTCTGGGTAATATCATGGGAGACTGGGGTTAAGCAGAAAGCAGGGCCATAACAGCACATGTTATCTTCCTCCTTGAGCTTCCATCACTATCACTCCCCTCCATCTCTATCTCTTCCCTCTATCCATCGTCTCCTCTCCCCCCTCCCTATCTCTCTTCTCCCTCCCTAGTTCTCTCCTCCCTATCCCCCCCCTCCCTATCTCTCTCCCTCCCTCCTTATTTCTCACCCTCCCTCCCTATCTCTCTCCTCCCTCCCTAGTTATCTCCTCCCTATCTCCCCCCCCTATCTCTCTCCCTCCCTCATTATCTCTCTCCCTCCTTCCTTATTTCTCTCCCTCCCTATCTCTCTCCATCTCCTCCAGCCTGTCTTCGCATTATCTCAATATCCCCTCCACGGCGTCAATCTCCTCCAACTGGGCAGGCTATGAATAACATTGTGGCAATAGAGCCATCTGTCCAGGAATCCGGAAAATGACTGTTGTATCATCCCTGGCTGCTTCCCAAATGCCACCCTATTCCCTAGTTAGTGCACTACTTTTGACTAGGGCCCTGGTCAAAATAAGTAAACTATGTAGGGAATAGGGTGCAATTTGAGAAGCAGACCCTTTCTCTATCTGTCTCTCTATCTGAGGGTGAGTGAGCCTCCTCATCTGCCTCCATGAGCCAGGCAATCACCACTGCCATCGCCACCGTTCCGCTAACCCTGCCAAGCTAATCCCAGGGTCTTAACCTGTGATGATATGCAGAATTATGTACATAACCTAATGGGAATGGAAATGAGGCAGCTCTACTGCTGCAATCTGTATCTGCATGTGTGAAGGTGACGGGCGTGAAGGGGTAGCGAGCTAGCGTCGGGCGAGATGAGACAGAACTTGGGCGTCACAATTGTTATTGATATACTAATGCACATTTCAGAAACTTACTCAATTACGCTGAGGATATTTTTAGGAGGTGAGGGGGCAGAGTAGGGTGCGTCCCAAATGATACTCTATTCTCTATGTAGTGCACTACTCTTGACCAGGGCCCTTAGGGATGCAGCTAAGATTGAAAAGTGATACAGTGGAGACTGCGGTAGGATTTATTCATGGCTGTTATAGGTATTAGTGTCATATTGTGACAAGCGCGTATCAGGGAGTTGTACCCACGCTGCGCCTTGGTCCATTCATTCAGACGATCGTGACAGTGTTTGTACGCACATACGCTGTATTCATGCATGCTAGCCAGACCCATAGTAGCAGATGTTGACTGAATCAGGCTATTTGTCTTGCTGCAGTTTTTGAGCTCCTGTCAATCATCTCATCAATACTATAAACACCATCCCCCCCTCCCTCCTCTCTTTCATACATGATCACAGTATGTCACTATCTACTACAAATATCCTCTGCTGTCGTAAAACACTAGCCTTTTGTATTTAATCAAATGATATGTAAAAACTAACCAGATTGACTTTTATGTTCCTCTGGTCTGGCCTATTGGGGCTATCTTGTCCCAGTATCCACTTGGGAGCTCACCAACAAGCAGGATGTCAATGTAAGTGAGGGGGTTAAGTGTGCTGATGACGCCAGAGGGGGTCGTGCCCCTTGACCCTCCCTGATCCCATAACACAGAACACGGGGGTTCATTTATTTTCCATTCTTTGACATAAGCTAATGACTCACCCTCCATCTCAGTTCCACAGAGCCCCCCCAAACCTCAGTTTGGTCATACAGTACACCGCAGGGCTTTGAAAAGGAGCCCAGTCTTTTGTCTGTGACATCTGCCTCCACTATTGTTATTCTAATGGCTACAATCCCCCAGTGGATGTGGGCTTGTGTTTGCACCACCAGGCCAGTGTACACAGTGCAGATGCAATGTGTGGGGCTTCAAAGCATGCACCTTGCATGACATTATGTGCATGGACACACACAGTCCAACACTTTCACATAGCAATACATACAGTATACTCAGAGACCTTGACCTTTACGTAGAAAAACACATCAACACTTCCATATTCAGGCACACTCATGCTGCCAAGATACCTATTCATATTTCACAGTCACACCACAATATCGTCACCAATTATTTTTGGAATTCCACACTTGAGAAGGAGCACTGATACACCCACAATGTCAGGGGAATTGATTATGCATGCTTGTTCATACTCACTCATACACAAAACAGCACCATATGCTGAATTCCAGCATAACACTTTGTACAGTGCTAGAATCAAGTTAATGCAGAATTGAAATGGGAAGACTGCATGACTTTAGCCTATTGCTGCTTTGATGACTTATGATTGTCCAACAACAACAACAACAAGCTACACGTGCCACTCTCCACTCTCCACTCTCCACTCTCGTTAAAAGCAAGAGCAGCAGCATAAATTATAACATGCCTCTCTTTTTACTGCAGCAGTGTCTTTCGAATCTGTACAGCCGTTCCGGACAAGACATTTAAAATTACACACACCCAAGACCCGTGACAATCATATCGGATCAAACCCAGACTTGTGACATTGTTTAGAATTCTGGATCCGGACCTGCTTGGGTCCCAGATCTTATCTCTGATATTTGGGTACAGGTGGAACTGTGAAGACCTCTACCTGCTACCGTCCTCCATTCCACTGTTATGTTCAGCTCAAATCTGATTTCTTTGTCTTTCTGATGTATTATGGCCAAAACACTCACTCTCTCTCTCTCTCTCTCTCTCTCTCTCTCTCTCTCTCTCTCTCTCTCTCTCCCAGCAATACTTATTTTCCACCATATTTTGCAAATAAATTCATAAAATATCCTACAATGTGATTTTCTGGATTTTTTTCCCTCATTTTGTCTGTCATAGTTGAAGTGTACCTATGATGAAAATTACAGGCTTCTCTCATCTTTTTAAGTGGGAGAACTTGCACAATTGGTGGCTGACTAAATACTTTTTTTGCCCCACTGTATTGTAACCAGCATCATCACTAGGGTGACCACAGATCCCGAATTGTGTGGGACAGTACCGCATTTTGTCCCTTTGTCCCTTGTCCCACAACAAAACAATCATGTACCGCATTTGATCAATTAATTAAAACAACACGAATAAAAAAAAGTTGATTTGTTGTATATTTCAGTCAGACTTCCTATTCATTTGATGAGAATTGACATTCTAACCTCTATCTTGCAGTCAGGTTGCGCTTATGACAAGATATATATCATAAAGTAGGCTACTGGGGATGTTGAACACTTCTCAAATTGAGATCTGATATTTTGCACAGTGCAAGACGAGACGTAGGTGGGGGGCTGCTTACACTGTCTGGCAAATGTCCTTCAAAATCATCCCATTGTCCCGCATTTTATAAAAAAATGTCCCCCCCCCTTTTTCGTAGTATCAAATTGATAGTTGCAGTCTTGTTCCATCGCTGCAACTACCCTATGGACTCAGGAGAGGCGAAGTTCTAGAGCTGTGTGTCCTCCAAAACATGACCCTGCCAAGCCACATTGCTTCTTGACATACTGCTTGTTTAACCCGGAAGCCGGCCACACCAATGTGTCAGAGGAAACACTGTCCAACTCACGACCGAAGTCAGCTTGCAGGCGCCCGGCCCGCCACAAGGAGTTGCTAGAACACGATGAGAAAAGGAAATCCCAGCCAAACTCTCCCCTGACCCGGTTGACTCTATGCCAATTGTATATATCTTTTTTTTTAAATGTAGTAATTTTTTTACCTTTATTTAACTAGGCAAGTCAGTTAAGAAAAAATTCTTATTTACAATGACGGACTACCCTGGCCAAACCCAGACAAAACTGGGCCAATTGTGCGCCGCCCTATGGTACTCCCAATCAAGGTGATACAGACTGGGATCGAACCCGAGGCTGTAGTACACCTCAGCACTGCGATACAGTGCCTTAGACCACTGCACCACTCGGGAGGCCTACATTTTGGTATTTTGAATGTGGTCACCCTAATCCTCACCCACTGAGCACCGACCGCAACCAGACGTCCATGGATGTTGAAAAGTAGTTGAAATTTGGTCAGTCCAACCTGGTATTGATGTCAATGTCTGTAGACAGACCGGACTGGAGCATCAGCTCGGGGGTTTGAACTTGCAACCTTCCGATTACTAGTCCAACGCTCTAACCACTAGGCTACCCTGCCGCACTCAAGGTACCATGTCATAGCTGACACCCCATTTCTTCTGCAGACATATTTGAATCTTAATTTGGAGCAGAAATGTTACCGATTTTTTTTTTTAAACATAGTCACGTAAAAACCCGAGGGAGATTTAACCGTAATCCCGTTACCAAAGTTTAGCATACATTTTAAAGTAAAAAAACGGAGTCAAAGCGTAATTCCGTTACCATGGAATTGCCCTGGTGTGACAGCTAATCCGTGACATGATTTTTTTAGCATTATTATGGGCTGCATATGATCACTGTCTTCGTCACGCTGCTGTGGCTGCATGTGGCTATTGATTCATTAGCCAACACTGTTAATGGCTGGTTGGTTTGCGTAGTGTGTGCCTGGCGAGAGGACGGGGTGTGTGGAAATGATAAATCACTTCATCACACCACATGGAGAGCTCTCTCTCTGTGTGTGTGTGTGTGTGTGTGTGTGTGTGTTTGTGGAGGGGGTGGCTACCTTGGGGAGAAGAGCCATATTGCCAATCAATAGGCATTTCCCAGTTAAACACTAATTAAGTCGTTACAGAGCAGTACTGTCAGTATCATGCCCACAACCTCCACCACACACACACACACACACACACACACACACACACACACACACACACACACACACTCTAAGGGAGAGATCATCTTTCTTCCTCTCTTCCTTTCTTTATCTCTCTCTGTAACTAATGATGAGAGGACCAAGTGTGCTCCAGAATGCAGAGGAGCAAACACCGCAATAGTAATCACACTCTTAATCACCTGCGGCCCTGTACAACCACACACACACACACACACACACACACACACACACACACACACACACACACACACACACACACACACACACACACACACACACACACACACACACACACACACACACACACACACACTCTGCAGTGCAAATTATTAGCCCACTAGACTAAAGATATTATGCTACTTTTTGGAATGCTTGTGTTAGTGACTTAAATGCTAATATGATTAGCATAACACTAGATTTGTCAGGGAAACATTTAGTTTTGATTGAAGTTATTATTGCCATTGTGTTGTTACAGAATATAATTAGGCACTGTATGGAACCAGGTTTGGGGACATAAAGTTCCTCTTATTAAGCAAATAACTAATGAACAGTAAAGAGTGGATGTTGACGTATGGTTGTTGGTTGGGAATATGGAGGCATGACAACAGGTCTTATATGTAAAGTGGTATCTAATGCCCCCTAAGTACGGTGTCCATATTAGGACAGCCTTGGTCTCAGACTGACACAAGTCCTGTAGAGACTAAGGCTGTCCTAATATGGACACAGAGAAGATACTGTAAGTACACATCCCATCCCCAGCTCATGACCTATATCCTTGGGAAGAGAGTGACCACCCCGTCGGTAATGGTTTGTGATATAGTACATAAGAGTCCTGTGAAACATACATCCGATTCAGTTCATGGATATATCCCTCATCTTTGCCTCTGGTGCAATGTTACAGTTAGCTGTGAATAATGATATGAATAAAAATACACATGAAAACTATCAGCATGTACAAAAGAGATAAGATTTAAGCTCTACTTCATAACATTCAACTCTGTTTCAGACATATAATAAGAAAATGGCTGCTTTTCATAGCTTGGAGATAAGATAGGAAGCCGTGCAGTCTAAATTTTGTATGAGAAGTAGGTCACTTGTTGTGGGCGGGAAATAAATGCTGTATTTCTAATGGTACTTTAATTCCACCCCACAGAAAATAGTACCGTACCATACCGTGCCTTAGGAGCACCAAAAACATTTTGACCACTAGTGAGTGTATGGTATTGGAAGCCGTGCAGTCTAAATTTTGTATTCATACCTTGTCTTAACCCCTGGCAGCGCTGATACGAGTGGGGCTGCAGTGTGCTCACTCTCAGGGTGTTACGACTGATTGGGTATTTAGTGCCAGGCTGTCACCACTGCTGCTACTTCCTCATGCCCGCACTCTGGCGGTTGGGTGGTGGGGTAGGGTGAGGACCTGTGGCATCTGTGCTGGAGGAAGAGGAGGAGGAGAGCAGATGGAGAGACAATACAGAGAGGTCCTCAGACAGGGTTGTAGGGAGTACAGGGGAAGAGGAGGGAGAGGGGGAAGAGCTGGGAGAGGGGGAAGAGCAGGGAGAGGGGGAAGAGGGGGAAAAGATTTGTGAAACACTGATTCACAGTAAGGTGTTGCACTTCTATTATTATTGCAGAGTAGAGAGGGGAATGGGGACATGACAAAAAGAAAGAAAGAAAGAAGGAAATAAAGGGGTGGCAAAGTGAAAGGAATACAAAAGAGAAAAGTACATAGGAGAAAGACAGAGTGTCGCAGGGGGCATGAACCAAAGAGAGAGTGTTGTAGGGGGCATGAACCAAAGAGAGAGTGTTGTAGGGGGCATGAACCAAAGAGAGAGTGTTGTAGGGGGCATGAACCAAAGAGAGAGTGTTGTAGGGGGCATGAACCAAAGAGAGAGTGTTGTAGGGGGCATGAACCAAAGAGAGAGTGTTGTAGGGGGCATGAACCAAAGAGAGAGTGTTGTAGGGGCATGAACCAAAGAGAGAGTGTTGTAGGGGCATGAACCAAAGAGAGAGTGTTGTAGGGGCATGAACCAAAGAGAGAGTGTTGTAGGGGGCATGAACCAAAGAGAGAGTGTTGTAGGGGGCATGAACCAAAGAGAGAGTGTTGTAGGGGGCATGAACCAAAGAAAGAGTGCTGTAGGGGGCATGAACCAAAGAGAGAGTGTTGTAGGGGGCATGAACCAAAGAAAGAGTGCTGTAGGGGGCATGAACCAAAGAGAGAGCATAGATGGAGGTGCCGAGAGAAAAGCTGGCCAGCCCAGTCATCCTGGATAGACCCTGTATCTATTCTCTGTAGAGCACTCCAATATACTGAGATCGTGCATGCTTGTTGGCGTGAGGGAGAAAGAAAAAGAGAGTGTGGATGAAGCCAGAGGCAGAGAGTGTAAAATAGATATGGGGAAAGTGAGAGCAAGAGAAAGAAACAAAACGAGAGAGGAAGAAACAAAACGAGAGAGAGAGAAAGAGACGGAAGCACCGAGTGCCCCCCTCTGTCTCTGGGGCGCCTGATAGAAATTTAATAAGTGTATTAAGATTGGCAGCTCTGTCCGCCGCTCGCCAGCCTCATTAGCATAAAGCTATTTATTAGGCTGATTTCCCAGGCTGAGTGCACCTTCGCCCTGCCAACGGAAATGACAGAAAAGCTGGGGTTAGGGGCACGTTGCCATGGTTGCGCCAGAGGAAGTGTGGGGGGCAGAGGCGTGAGGGAGAATGCTCGCTGGCCATTTGCTGGTAGAAGGGTTGGGTGATGAGACCAGGGGATTGATCTCCCTTCTCCTCCACCAAGCTCCAGCCGCAGTATAGACAGTGTGGGGAGTTTTGTAATGAGACACACTGTAGTATTTGCCTTTCAGATGTTCTGTTTCTTACACCATAGTTCATATGCATCTCGTGTGGATTAGAAGGATTTGAATTTTTTAGAAGGATTTGAATCTGTCTTACTGGAAAATGACTTGTTAATAGACATGTTACAAAACCCCTGTGAATGAATCAAATAAAAGACATACAGGTCAGGTCTCTGGTCAGCTTCATTTAGGTGCATACCTTTCCTTCCTTTAACACACATACACACCAGCTTACATTAGGTCTGAGTTGGCAGTAGATGCAGGCAAGCACACACATACATGCAGGCAAGCACAGTCAAGTTAATAGACTCTGCCGATTCACACAGGTGTGCGCCTATCAACCTTATCAATTATCCCACATACTACATAACCTGGCATGTATGAGAAGTAGGTCACTTGTTGTGGGCGGGAAATAAATGCTGTATTTCTAATGGTACTTTAATTCCACCCCACAGAAAATAGTACCGTACCATACCGTGCCTTAGGAGCACCAAAAACCTTTTGACCACTAGTGAGTGTATGGTATTGTTTTGACTCATTAACATCATTGAGGTGTGCCTTGTAAGAGGCTATATTTTTTCAACCTGTGCGTGAAAATGCTGTACCAATTTAACTCATATGTGATTATAGTGCCCCATCAATGTAAAATGTATAGGGGACAGATTGGAGTGGGAGCAAGTTTTAAACCTTAAACAGTTGAACATTTTGCTATGTCCTTTTGGTCCGTTTTGCCCTGTAGTTGCTGCCCGTTTGGAAGCCTTTGTTATAAAACACAAAATATTCATTAATATGCTGTAATGTAACACTTTACCTAGCAGCCAACCTGCTTTACCAATCACTTGTAAAATACTGTTAAAAACAAACCCCTCCCTCCCTCAATGAATTTAATTCATCCAGCCATTCATTAATTCATTAATTAATTCATTTCCGATTACGGTAGCATTAACCTTTTTGCAGTATAATACAGTTCATTTTATGGTATTGTACTGTGTCATTACACAGTACTTGCTTTGATACTGTACTTATATTACAGTAGGTGTATAATGCTGTAATATGAAATACTGAATTTTAGTTGCCACAGAGCTGCCTGAAAGTTACTTTCAAATTCACAGAAAACCCTTTAAAGTGTACTGAAGGGGGCCTAGAGATGCCAGGTGTGAGTGAGTGAGTGTGAGAGTGAGAGAGAACCCCTGCTGTTGACCAACTCCTCATGTTATGCCAATACCAGGCATGCTACCAAGGAGTAAAACGCCAACCAGGAGCAGGCTGGGCCACTGAGCCTGGCACATGGAAGGAAGGGGTCAGAGCAGGGGCAGAAGGGTGGGCAGAGTGCTACCAGGGAGTAAAACACCAACCAGGAACAGGCTGGGCCACTGAGCCTGGCACATGGAAGGAAGTGGTCAGAGCAGGGACAGAAGGGTGGGCAGAGTGCTACCAGGGAGTAAAACACCAACCAGGAGCAGGCTGGGCCACTGAGCCTGGCACATGGAAGGATGGGGTCAGAGCAGGGGCAGAAGGGTGGAAGGATGGGGTGGGCAGAGCAGGGACAGAACAGAAGGTGGGCAGAGTGCTACCAGGGAGTAAAATACCAACCAGGAGCAGGCTGGGCCACTGAGCCTGGCACATGGAAGGAAGTGGTCAGAGCAGGGGCAGAAGGGTGGGCAGAGTGCTACCAGGGAGTAAAACACCAACCAGGAGCAGGCTGGGCCACTGAGTCTGGCACATGGAAGGAAGGGGTCAGAGCAGGGGCAGAAGGGTGGGCAGAGTGCTACCAGGGAGTAAAACACCAACCAGGAGCAGGCTGGGCCACTGAGCCTGGCACATGGAAGGAAGGGGTCAGAGCAGGGGCAGAAGGGTGGGCAGAGTGCTACCAGGGAGTAAAACACCAACCAGGAGCAGGCTGGGCCACTGAGCCTGGCACATGGAAGGAAGTGGTCAGAGCAGGGGCAGAAGGGTGGGCAGAGTGCTACCAGGGAGTAAAACACCAACCAGGAACAGGCTGGGCCACTGAGCCTGGCACATGGAAGGAAGGGGTCAGAGCAGGGGCAGAAGGGTGGGCAGAGTGCTACCAGGGAGTAAAACACCAACCAGGAGCATGCTGGGCCACTGAGCCTGGCACATGGAAGGAAGGGGTCAGAGCAGGGGCAGAAGGGTGGGCAGAGTGCTACCAGGGAGTAAAACACCAACCAGGAGCAGGCTGGGCCACTGAGCCTGGCACATGGAAGGAAGTGGTCAGAGCAGGGGCAGAAGGGTGGGCAGAGTGCTACCAGGGAGTAAAACACCAACCAGGAGCAGGCTGGGCCACTGAGCCTGGCACATGGAAGGAAGTGGTCAGAGCAGGGGCAGAAGGGTGGGCAGAGTGCTACCAGGGAGTAAAACACCAACCAGGAGCAGGCTGGGCCACTGAGCCTGGCACATGGAAGGAAGTGGTCAGAGCAGGGGCAGAAGGGTGGGCAGAGTGCTACCAGGGAGTAAAACACCAACCAGGAGCAGGCTGGGCCACTGAGCCTGGCACATGGAAGGAAGGGGTCAGAGCAGGGGCAGAAGGGTGGGCAGAGTGCTACAAGGGTCTTGGTTATCCTCACTTCTTGTCTCACTGGCTTTAAAGTTATCTCTGCATATGTTTAGATGGGCCAGTAGAGGGCACCCTTTCTTTCTATGAAAAGAGAGTCAGCTTGACTGCAATCACCCCCCATTAGATCAGGAGTGAGCAACTACAAGATGGCCTGAAAAGACTGGATGGGTGTCAGCATTATGGTGGAAACTGTTTCCCCACCCTGTTTCCCCATCAGATGTAGGGACCATCACAAAGTGTCTAAGACCAGTGGTCAGGGTTTGACTTGGGATTGGGACAGAAACCCTCAACCCTGTGTTGTATAAATGGTGCGTGCGTGTGCGTGTGTGTGTGAAAAGAAAAGATGAATGAAAAGGTCATTAGCCAACTCTTCAGGAGTAGGTAAGGTGCAAATAGGTGATAATGATATAATTGTTTTTATTTAACCTTTATTTAAGCAGGGAGTCATGTTGAGACCACTGTCTTTTTCTCAGATGAGCTCTGCATGAACACATTCATAAACAATAATTACACTACACATATCTATGTACAAATCAATCACACAAAACACTAAAAGCAAAACACACAACCACATGAAACAAACACATTCTTCAGTAAAAAGGCCCTCTAACCGCCTGAATTGCCCTAGAGCCACCAAATCCACCAACGTTAATGACTTTTGAAGATCCTTCCACATGAGAGGCACAAAAAAAACTAAAAGCAGATTTATCTAACTGGGTGGAGAGTGAAGGGATCTCCAGGGTTTTCCATCCCTGAGTTGGGGTTTGGTAACTTATATGTCTGAAGGTTAACAATGAGGTAAAGTATGGTGGAAGTTTATGCAAGAGTGTGTATAGACAAAAAGAGCGCAATGCATCAGTCTACGAGACTTCAAGGAGGGCTAGCCTACTTTCTGCTACAAAATACAATGATGTGTGACTTGTAATAAAGCGAAATGCGCTATGATAAACTGCGTAAAATGACTTAAATAAAGTGACAGCTGCATTGGTATACTGTTACAGTATGGAAAGCTTGGCTTGATTTCAGGTATGTCTGATGAGGAGATTCATGCCTACTTCCTGTTCAGTATCTGAAATTTGACTCAGTTGACTGACTGGAATCATGGCACTTCTTGCAATTCTACTCCTTCGCCACAAGAGAGAGGCTTTTCCTTGGTGGATCAATCTAGATTTTTGTTATGGATTCATGTTTTAAATACATGTTCAAATAACATATAAAAGCTTTTACGACAGGAATAAATCTTATCCTGATTATTTTGTCCATCCTATTTTACTCTCCCCTTGATGTAACCATATTCAATTAAATGGTCAAGTTTTCATTTAGCCTGTAACAGTCAACATGATGACTGCTAGAAGGGCAGGCACTACATGCCATGGCAGAAGGTTAATTGGGAGAATAACATGAATATTCTAATCTAATTGTTTGAGACATACTGTGATTAAATGTGACAGTCATCCCATGAATCCACTGGTATGTGTGTGTGTGTGCGTGCGTGCGTGCGTGCGTGCGTGCGTGCGTGTGTGTGTGTGTGTGTGTTGTCATAACTAAAGTGATACTCATACATTGACAGTTGAAATGCCCATGCCCACACTGAATGAACTTAATTCGTTTTTTTTCAACCATTCAAAGTAAAATAACCCTTTAGATTTAATTCACTATGGAAACAATCTCACGCCTGTTTCCTAACCTAATGAGTATCTCATTTGAAACCTACACCCCATCCTTTCTTCTTTTGAATAGAAGAGTGGAATCAGAAATCAGGAAGCATTGGTGTTGGTGGGGAGGCAGGAGGGGAGAGGGTGTGTGTGTGTGTGTGTGTGTGTGTGTGTGTATGTGTGTGTGTGTGTGTGTGTGGGGGGGGGTATTGACTTAGGCAACCTTAATTAGCATGTGTGTGCCAAACCATTTACCCTGCCAATTAAGAACTACGTGGTGCCCACAGAGAGGAAAAGGGGAGGGGTGAAAGGAAGGAGTTCTCCCTCTCTCTCTCCCCCAGCTCTGCTCCCCCTTGGGCCTGGAGCTTTGCATTTAAAAGACCCTGCTGCCAGCCAGGAACCCCACACATTAAAAGGAAATGTCAGGGGCAAGGGGTAGCTCTGATAGCTGCTTATCAAAGCTGGCCAATCCCTGGATGACATTTCAGAGATTCTCCTCCACGACCACCTCCCTTTTCTTTCCTCCAGTGTGGGACAGAAGGTGGGGTGGGGAATTGGAGTGAAAAAGAGGCAAGGTGGTGGAGAGCAGGACAAACCCCTCCCATCAGGTTTGTCCTCAGAAGGCGGGGTCAGTACAGGTGCATCAAAGCTGGGACCGAGAGACTGAAAAACAGCTTTTATCTCAAGGCCATCAAACTGCTAAACAGCCATCACTAGCACATCAAAGACATAGATTTGGAATCACTTGACGCTTTTAGAAATGGATCAGTAGCCACTTTAATAATGTTCCGTATCGAGCATTACTCATCTCATATGAATAAACTGCACTCCACACTATTCTACGGTATCTTAATCACTTTTAAATTGTGTTTAGATATTGCATCACCCATTTCATATGTATATACTGTATAGTATTCTATACTACACCACTGACTGTTAAACTGCCATCTCCAGCACATCAGAGGCTGCTGCCTATAAACATAGATTAGGACTCACTGGTCACTTCAAGAAAATAAAACACTAACCACTTTAATAATGTCTCCTTATCTTGCATTACTCATCTCATATGTATAAACTGTACTCTATACTATTCTATTGTATCTTAGTCACTTTAATTGGGGGTTAATATTGAATCACCCATCTCATATGTATATACTATATTCTATACTATGCCAATGTATCTTCGTCCAATGCTGCTCTGACATATATGTATATATTCTTAATCCATTCCTTACTTAGATTAACATGTATTTTGGGTACATGTTGTGAAACTGTTAGATATTACTGCACTGTCGGAGCTAGAAGCACAAGTATTTCGCTACACCCGCAATAACATCTGCTAAACACGTGTATGTGACCAATACATTTGACGTATGGAGTCTTGGGGTCTTTCTAAAGGAGGTCAATGAAGCTATAGCCTGTGGGCCAGGCTACACTATGTTTTTTGTCATTCATTCTGTCCTCACCTTTGTTTTATCAGGCGAGTCATGTGAAATGTTCCACTCCTTTCCAATGAAGACCTGACAAAAATATAGAAAGAGAACGAAGAATAGGGACATAAAAGTTAGGCAGTGGCAGTGCACTACTGCTAACACACTGCAAAAGAGATACGAGTAATTGTAACAACCTGCTCCTCAAAGTATTCAGCAGACTTACCAGTTGTACAGAGTCTGTAGTGCAGTGACTTAGTGTTTTATACATTGGTAATGTCTTAACATGCATTTGCAGGTGAATGTGTCTTAAATCTGAGATAAGGTCTCCTTCTTGTGGCTATGTAGTAACAACTATTTGGATTTTAGTGAACCTAGTCCTGCTTTGTATAGGCTTTTCATGGTTAGCAACCCTTGTTGCAAATTGCTAAACTATAGTACCAAAGCACATTGAATATTTTGTCCTAAAGTAATATACCCTACCCAGAATATCCTCTATATACATGTACATGTAGCCTACAGCGACTAGTACACTAATATGATTTGGGGTGTGATAAACTGCCTATTGATACACACTGATGAATGCCCCTGCAATATTACCAAATGGACACACGATGGTGCTAGAACCCTGTGTTCCCAAGTTATTCTCTCAGATGAGACCGAACGAAATCATACCGAAATAGAATTCATATACATTTAGGTCGAATTGTAACATTATATTTCATATTTCCAACCCATTGTAAATTATAGAAGATATTTGTAAATTATGTATAATTTTAATGTGTTGTTGTAATATGGATATTACCTTAAAACCTACACCGTAAAGCAGTGGGAAATGCATTCCCCTGAGAATACTGCTCTTCTCATGATGAGCCATTCCCCTCATGTAAACACCTTAGAATGACCAGTAGATGGCATTCAAATACATTATATGATAGCATGCCCAACCATTCTATTCAAGTTGATGTCAACACTAGCTTACACCAGCTACTAGAGGGATATATACGTCTATTTGGGTATATCCATGAGCAAGCGGTCAGACTGTGTCATAGACCTATTAAGTCTATGCAAACGGATAAGCGATATATAGAAATCCATAAAACTGAATTAACAAATCAATTCAAGAAGCAGATGTTATTATAGACATTCACTTGACATACACACAGTATATTACCATGCATTGTCATATTTCATTTGAATGCATTCAGTTGTACAATTGACTAGGTATCCCCCTTTCCCTTTTCCTTTCATCATGTTAAAGTGTGTTAGTATATGTGCAGAGTGTGTGTGTGTGTGTGTGTGTGTGTGTGTGTGTGTGTGTGTGTGTGTGTGTGTGTGTGTGTGTGTGTGTGTGTGTGTGTGTGTGTGTGTGTGTGTGTGTGTGTGTGCATGCATGTATGTATGTGTCTCTGTTCGGGTGCGCCATGGTGGCAGGTGAGGGGGCGTCTCCAGCCCAAACCCCAGTAATTCTCATCTGTACCCTCTGTCCACCTCTTCAGGCGTACCCCACTCTGTCACTCTGTCACCCTGCTGTCTTGGAGTAGTGTGTGTGTGTGTCACCCCACTCTGCCCCCTGTCTCTGGGGGTCCCTGGGACAGCGTCCTCTCACACCCTCTCTATGCAAATCTGATCCCACCCCTGGTCCTCGTATAGCCCCAACCCTAGTCAAGTCAATGGACTATCTTCCTCTCTTTCTTTTTCTGTCCATGTCTTTCTCCCTCTGTCTCTCTCTCTCTCTCTCACTGTTTCTCCATCTCTCTCTCTCTCTGTGTGTGTGTGTGTGTGTGTGCCTGTAATCTCTGGTGGACAGATTCTGTGAGTAAAACGAAGAATCTGTTGCAACGGGATGGAATGCATAGGATGACGAGCATCAGTAGCTAATTATTTGGACATATCAGGATTGGGCAAAGGCTGTGCTTAAACTTTGGCTGTTTCTCACGTGTCAGAGTCGTATGTATAGGTGTCAGGGAAGTCAGGCACATAATATAAGTCCACTTAACATGCTCCAAACACTACATACCTACATACATAAACAAACATGGGTACGAGGACCCATCGCGCACCTATACAACATAAAACAACACTTGACATAAAACAATCTCCGACAAAGACATGAGGGGAAACAGGTAATGAATGGGATTGAAAACAGGTGTGTGGGAAGACAAGACAAAACCAATGGAAAATGAAAAATGGAAACAGGTAATGAATGGGATTGAAAACAGGTGTGTGGGAAGACAAGACAAAACCAGTGGAAAATGAAAAATGGATCAATGACGGCTAGAAGGCCGGTGACGTCGACCGCCGAGCACTGCCCGAACAAGAAGAGGCAACGACTTCGGCAGAAGTAGTGACAGCACGTGGTAAAATTAGAGGCTGAGAGGCTGTTTCCTTTTTGAGGGTGGAGACTACGCGAACTTCACATTTCTATCACATATGGACCCAGATTTAATCACGCAGCTGTGTCCAAATTACACAATAATTTAATTATGGGTTAACGAGATTAGTGCGCCTGTGGGGTGGCCATATGACATAAACATAGCCCATGTCCACCTAACCTGACATGGACCTAAACACAGACACGTTAGGCATTAGGACCAAAAGAGGAACGAGTAGGCTACCAGGTAGTGTTTAGACTGGGCTCAGCAGAGTATTTGGATCCAGATCCACATAGGGCAGCTCAAAGAAGTGCACATGGTGCCACTTGTATTGCTAGTGATAACTACCATTCATCAGGGTTGGACTATTTCCCCTTCTCTCTCATCATTATGTTTATTTAGCTTTCCTCTGCGCTGACTTATACATCAATTTATTTTACCTTAATATTGAGCTTTGCCAGGGAACCTGGTCTCAAGGGATATACACAATTAAAAAATATAAAATACAATATAAATACAATATAAAATATACAAAATTACAAACGTGCTTAGCTCTATTCCATTTCTTTTTATCCTAAAATATCCCCTAATCCTTGCCGATGACAAGCATACCCATAACATAATGCCGCCACCACCATGATTGAAAATATGAAGAGTGATGTGTTGTTGGATTTGCCACAAACATAACGGTTTCTATTCAGGACATAAAGTTAATTTCTTGCACATTTTTTGCAGTTTTACTGTAGTGACTTTTTGCAAACAGGATGCATGTTTTGGAATATTTCTATTCCCTACAGGCTTCCTTCTTTCCACTCTTCATTTAGGTTAGTATTGTGGAGTAACTATAATGTTGTTGATCCATCCTCAGTTTTCTCCCATCACAGCCATTAAACACTGTAACTGTTTTAAAGTCACCATTGTCCTCATGGTGAAATCCCTGCGCTCTTTCCTTCCTCTCTGGCAACTGAGTTAGGAAGGACGCCTGTATCTTTGTAGTGACTGGGTGTATTGATCCAAAGTGTATTTCATATATTCACCATGCTTAAAGGGATTTGCAATGTCTGCTTTTTAAAATGTTAACCCATCTGTGTTTGAAATTCAGTGCTCCACTGAGGGACCTAAGAGTCCAAGAAACTTATTATGTGACCTGCTAAGCAAATTCTTTCTCCTGAACTTTTTAGGCTTGCCATAACAAAGGGGTTAAATACTTATTGACTCACGACATTTCAGTTTTTCATTTTTAATTCATTTGCTCATCGTATATATTGAAAACACCATGAATTCTCCTCTGGAGAAATGTAATTGAACAAATTAATATGTAAATGTTGTATTGAACCCAAATCTCTATTTTATGTTTTCCTTTCACTCCCACATTTCTTTTGACTAATGAGTAGGTTGCCTTTGAAATATATCTCTGCTGAGCGCTCTACCTCCTCTCCTCCCCTTCCTCATCGCTGTATATTGATTATGTTGAAGCATTGATCTAAAGCTCGGGTTCCCCTGTGTATTTGTGTGTGTGTCAGAGCATGAGCAAACGCATGTGCGTACTTGTTAACATGTTTGTGTGAGTACTGGATTGTGTGTGTGTGTTTTATGTTTGTGTGTGAGTGTATTTGTATGTGTGTGTTCATGTATGTACAGCTACATTTCCCATCAGATCCCCAAACTTCTAGAAATCTTCAGAGAAATCCCCCTCACTAAACCACACATTTCAATAAAGACACCCAATGTCCCATTCACAGAACAGCACACTGACATAGCATCAGGATTTTGGATTGTTTAGCATTGTCAAAGCATTGAGTCAATAGGAGAAAATAAAAAAAGTCCCCAAAACATAAAACACAGAGGGTCTTGTTCTGGTACAGGAAAAGAGCTGTTATATCCAATAAACCATTTGCATTCCACTCAGATGGCTTATCTCTTTCCTGTTGCTCTTCCTGAATCATTGCTTATTTTGGGGGTAGGGTAGGGTAGGGGTTCTCTGTGGCAAATAACTGTAATTCAAAGCACACATACCCTCATGTACGAATGCACACACACCAATTCTCCTCTCCATTCCCTACCACACACTCACGTTCAGTGAGGAAAGATTTGCACAAATTGGAGGTTTGTTCCGGTCTATCGATCAATAAGATGATGCAGAAAGATTCATGAGAGGAAACAGAAATTGAGCAGAATATGGGTTTTCTGACTGAACGAGGAAAACATGTTTGTGCTTCAAACATACAGAACAACAACACTCATCGACACTGACAGAATTGTTTTAGCACACAAACAATAGTTAAAGTTAAATTGAATTAGAGTTGCAAAATTCCAGGAACTTTACATAAATTCCCTGGTTTTCCCGAAATCCTGGTTGGAGCATTCACTGCATTCGGATCTGATATGATTGGCATGGGTCTCGGGTATGTGTAATTTACCTGACCCATACAGATCTGAACACGACCAATGCAGTAGAGAGAGAAATCTTATCATTTATGCTGCTGCTCTTGCTTTTCATGAGGGTGAAGCTTGGCGTGTGTAGCTTGTTGTTGGCCAATCATAAGTCATCAAAGCGGGCAATAGGCTACAGTCATAGTCCGCCACAGTGGACCCGTCATAATAACCACAAAAACACAGAAATGGTTCCAATGGTTTTTCAGTCATACATTTTTCACATCGTGAATTTTATCCAAAAATCAAATTAATTGTGTGTTTGTTGTAGGGTTACCTTGGTGTGACGTTTTGATAGTCATGTAATTCTCTCTCGGACAAGGTGAGTTTTATAAATATATTTGCCTCAATTTACTCAACAAAAACTTGCTATTGTTACAGTTGTTGGTTGGCCAGCTAGCCAACCCTAGCCATATTAGCATAGACGTGACAAGCATCAAAACAAGATATACAACAAAATGCAGCAAGCTGAAACAAGCCTTCTATAATTCACTGACCAATCAGTGACAGCCTTTTGTTTCAAAGTTGCACATTTTTGTCATGACATTGTCAAACCACCTGTCCAGAGCCCCACCATACAAAACCTGTGACAAACCACTTGATACATGTTCTATAATGTAAATCTTAACTAAATGCACCTGCATATAAACTCTAACATTAAAACATATAGTATAATACTTTTAGAAAGGCCACACCTCACTTGTACCTCAAAACAATGGAGATCTATCACAATACCAAAGTAAAAACTTTCCCAAAAGGTCAGCTTTACTCCTTACATCTCAATAATAAGTCTCCAGCCAAGCCCAAAGTGTAATTAACTACCATTATGTTAATGTGTTCGTTAACTACATGAAGCTGTTCCACTTACCTGCTGGCTGTCCAAACACTAATTTAATTACTAATGACCGCTGTGGGCAACCAGATTTGAGTCATGGATTGCAGCTATTCTCTAACACAGCGGGTGGTTTAAATGGTGACTATCAGAATACGTTAGTTGCATTAATTGATTTAATTTGTTATATGCGCAAATGTAATGAGAGGTTAATCACATTTTAAGAAGTTGTTCTCCAACACGTATTTGATTTTCAATGACGCTGTTGCCATATCAACTGTTTTCAGTTGGGGATCCAACCTCAAGTGTTCTTACAGTGACTGTACGCACACAAGATAATAATAGTCATGAAAAAGTATTTATAGCGTCACTCCATAATATATGTGGACAACTTCATGGAAATCAGTCCTATCGTTTGTTGGGAATAAAAATATACTATAAATGTTGGTTAATATAATTAGCCATCTAACATTGTATTAAACAACATTTACTGTACAATGTGTAGCTAAGGACTTCAGTCAGCAGTCAGGGTGTAGCCAAGGACTTCAGTCAGCAGTCAAGGGGTAGCCATGGACTTCAGTCAGCAGTCAGGGGGTAGCCAAGGACTTCAGTCAGCAGTCAGGGGGTAGCTAAGGACTTCAGTCAGCAGTCAGGGTGTAGCCAAGGACTTCAGTCAGCAGTCAGGGTGTAGCTAAGGATTTCAGTCAGCAGTCAGGGTGTAGCCAAGGACTTCAGTCAGCAGTCAGGGTGTAGCCAAGGACTTCAGAGAAGTCAGCAGGGTTCAGTCAGCAGTCAGGGGTGTAGCCAAGGACTTCAGTCAGCAGTCAGGGTGTAGCCAAGGACTTCAGTCAGCAGTCAGGGTGTAGCCAAGGACTTCAGTCAGCAGTCAGGGTGTAGCCAAGGACTTCAGTCAGCAGTCAGGGGGTAGCCAAGGACTTCAGTCAGCAGTCAGGGTGTAGCCAAGGACTTTAGTCAGCAGTCAGGGTGTAGCCAAGGACTTCAGTCAGCAGTCAGGGGGTAGCCAAGGACTTCAGTCAGCAGTCAGGGTGTAGCCAAGGACTTCAGTCAGCAGTCAGGGGTAAGGACTTCAGTCAGCAGTCAGGGGCCCAAGGACTTCAGTCAGCAGTCAGGGTGTAGCCAAGGACTTCAGTCAGCAGTCAGGGGTAGCCAAGGTCACTTCCAGTCAGCAGTCAGGGTGTCAGGGTGTAGCCAAGGACTTCAGTCAGCAGTCAGGGGGTAGCCAAGGACTTCAGTCAGCAGTCAGGGGGTAGCCAAGGACTTCAGTCAGCAGTCAGGGTGTAGCCAAGGACTTCAGTCAGCAGTCAGGGGGTAGCCAAGGACTTCAGTCAGCAGTCAGGGGGTAGCCAAGGACTTCAGTCAGCAGTCAGGGGGTAGCCAAGGACTTCAGTCAGCAGTCAGCAGTCAGGGGGTAGCCAAGGACTTCAGTCAGCAGTCAGGGGGTAGCCAAGGACTTCAGTCAGCAGCCAGGTCACTCGTGATACAAGTGAGTATCCATTTTTGAGGATGTCCTGAGATCTGAAAACCTGCCACTAGGGGCAACAGTGAGGGCTGCTGGGCTGCTGGGCAATAGTGAGGTTTTTGGTTTTGGATGCTGTGGACGAGGATGGTGGATGGGCGTAAGTATCTGCCTATGATTCGACGTGGCACAGGCGCCGGCCAACGATTACCAGTTCGAATCCAGAGATAGAAAGTGTTTTTTGTTGTTGTGTGTTTTTTTAGCCTATCCAAACTTTAACCCATACCTTAACCATTCAGAGTTAATGCCTAACCTTAACCATTCAGAGTTAATGCCTAACCTTAACCATTCAGAGTTAATGCCTAACCTTAACCATTCAGAGTTAATGCCTAACCTTAGACATTCAGAGTTAATGCCTAACCTTAACCATTCAGAGTTAATGCCTAACCTTAACCATTCAGAGTTAATGCCTAACCTTAACCATTCAGAGTTAATGCCTAACCTTAGACATTCAGAGTTAATGCCTAGCCTTACGTTTTTGGAGTTAATGCCTAAACTTAACATTTTACATTACATTTAAGTCATTTAGCAGACGCTCTTATCCAGAGCGACTTACAAATTGGACCTTAAACACTTTGAAAGTTGACTTTTGCAACAACTTGTAAATGTGCCTTTTGAGAACCATAGATGCACATCTATTTCTGAAGTGACTGCGAGAGCTAGTTGTGACCGATAGTACATTTTGGGGGTAAAATGTACAGTAAATGTTGGCTAAAGATAGAGAAGCTTCTACTGTATGTGTGTATCATGAGAGAGAGAGGGAAAGAGAGAAAGAGACAGAGAGGGAGAGAGAGAGGGAGAGAGAGAGGAGGCTGATGTGTTTAACAGTGCTGTGTGTGGGGCAGGATGCAGGAAGGACAGTTGCATTCTGGGTGACGGGAAATATTTTGGGCTCCATTCAATTCATCACACCTGCACTCCAGGCATCCTTGACCTGCACTCTATCCGTTCTGGGAGCCCAATCCCTCACTACATCCCCGATCATGTCTCATCCTCATTGGGTTCCGTGAGGCCGCGAGTCAGGAAATGGCAGCCCTCTTTCCTAATCACCTTCCAAA
This sequence comes from Oncorhynchus nerka, assembly GCF_034236695.1. Classification (NCBI taxonomy): domain Eukaryota; kingdom Metazoa; phylum Chordata; class Actinopteri; order Salmoniformes; family Salmonidae; genus Oncorhynchus; species Oncorhynchus nerka. The sequence continues at coordinate 76,539,952 of NC_088405.1, forward strand.
ACAACTGGTGTGACACTACTACACCACCACCAAATTTGGCCCATCAGACTCCATATATGGCAGGCGGGGGGATGGGGTCTCGTTTTGACAGCACACCACCAGGAAGTGCCGTGACATCCTGTTTCTGGTTGTTTGTTGGGAGTGTGTAACCTACTGTATAGGGAGATAAATGACATCACCGTCTCCAGTCGTCTCAAGCTTTTCTCTTTTTCTCTTTTCTTAAGTCAAGCTGCTTCTTCCCTCCTTTGGATCTGGATACGCTCCCTATCTCCAAGTCATCTCCTGAGATGAACACCGGGATTCTATGATAGATTCTGTAGACGCGGGGAAGTGAAAATGTTTTGTTGGCTGTTCAGAAAAAAATGAATGCGATCCTTGAAAAATATTACATTCCATAATATATCGTCTTCTCACCACAGAGGTGGTATGGTATAGGGGGAAGCCACAGATGAATCAATACAGTAAACCAGGGTTGGGTAGGCGAAGACAGGCTGGCTGAAACACAAATATGTCAATACATGTTCTATACTGTAAATCTTTACCAAATGCACCTGCATATAAACTCTAACCTTAAAACATACAGTATAATACTTTTAGAAAGGCCACACCTCACTTGTACCTCAAAACAAGATGAGATCTATCACAATACCAAAGTAAAAACTTTCCCAAAAGGTCAGCTTTACTCCTTACATCTCAATAATAAGTCTCCATCCAAGCCCAAAGTGTAATTAACTACCATTATGTTAATGTGTTCGTTAACTACATGAAGCTGTTCCACTTACCTGCTGGCTGTCCAAACACTAATTTAATTACTAATGACTGCTGTGGGCAACCAGATTTGAGTCACGGATTGTGCCTATTCTCTAGCACAGTGGTATGTTAATCAAATTTCGAGAACTACCAATACTTTGTATTTGATTTTGAATGACGCCATCGCTGTATCAACTGTTTTCAGGTGGGGATCCAACCTCAAGTGTTCTTACAGTGACTGTAAACAAGATAATAATAGTCATTAAAAAGTATTTATAGCGTCAATCCATGATTTAAGGGCAAATTCATGCAAATCAGTCCTTTAGTTTGTTAGGAATAAAAATGTACTTTAAATGTTTGGTAATATAATTTGCAATCTACCATTATATTAACCAACATTTACTGTGCAATGCGTAGCCAAGGACTTTAGTCAGACCTATAGTGGGGGTAAAATGTACAGTAAATGTCAGGTAAAGATAGAGATAGAGAGAGAGTGGGAGAGAGAGAAAGAGACAGAGAGGGAGAGAGAGAGGGAGAGAGAGAAAGAGACAGAGAGGGAGAGAGAGAGGGAGAGAGAGAGAGACAGGGAGAGGGGGAGAGAGAACAGAGAGAGAACAGAGAGAGAGATAGAGAGAGAGTGGGAGAGAGAGTGGGAGAGGGGGAGAGAGAACAGAGAGAGGGGGAGAGAGAACAGAGAGAGAACAGAGAGAGAGATAGAGAGAGAGTGGGAGAGAGAGAAAGAGAGGCTGAAGTGTTTAGCAGTGCTGTGTGTGGGGCAGGATGCAGGAAGGACATTTGCATTCTGGGTGACGGGGGATGTTTTGGGCTCCATTCAAGTCACTGCACCTGCACTCCAGGCATCATGAACTTTACCAGTTTCAGGATCACAATCCCTCACTACACAACAGGAGGTTGGTGGAACCTTAATTGGGGAGGATGGGCTCGTGGTAATGGCTGGAGCGGAATCAGTGGAATGGTATGAAATACATCAAACACATGCCATTCTATTCCCTCCGTTCCAGACATTATTATGAGCTGTCCTCCCCTCAGCAGCCTCCTGTGCACTACACCCCCCATCACCCCCCATCCTCAATGGGTCCCATGAGGCAACGAGTCAGGAAATGGCAGCCCTCTTTTCTAAACACCTCCAAAACAACCAGCGTGACAACTACACCACCACCAAATCTGGCCTGTCTGACTCCATATAGCAGGGGGGGGGGGGTATCTATTTGACAGCACACCACCAGGAAGTGCCATGACATCCTGTTCCTGTTTGTTTGTTGGGAGTGCGTAATCTACTGTATAGGGAGATAAATGACATCACCGTCTCCAGTCGTCCCAAGCTTTTCTCAAGTCAAGCTGCTTCCTCCCTCCTTCGGATTGGGATACGCTTCCTCCCTCCTTCGGATTGGGATACGCTTCCTCCCTCTTTCGGATTGGGATACACTTCCTATCTCCTTCGGATTGGGATACGCTTCCTATCTCTGAGTCGTCTCCCGAGAGGAACACCAGAATAACCCCGGATTCTTTGACAGATTTCGAAAGTGTTTGGTTGGTCATTCAGAAATAAATTAATGAGTTCCTTGAAAGGTACTAAATTGTATCATATATCTTCTTCCCACCACGGATGTAGTATGGTATCGGGGGAAACCTCAAATAATTAAATAAAGTAAATTGGGGTTGGGTAGGAAAAGACAGGTTGGCTGAAATATTAACCAAGCTCTATAGCAGGGGTTGGCAACCTTTTTTGTGTGGAGTGCCAATTTATAATTTATCCTACCATTTCTAACAATCTGTATGCCAGTTCTGATTTTCATATGTGCATTACAACTATTTGTGTCTATTGAATATCTAATTGCCCACAAACTGAAGAATTCCATAGCTCGCTAAAAAGAGGTGCTGTCCATTAGCACCACGGGCTTGATCTTGGAACACAGATTCTCTTGTTGAATGATAGTGATATTTAACCATGGGGTGGCCAATCTTATCTTCAATCAGCTTTGTGAATTCTTTATTTCCCCCCACCATAGCGGGGCACCATCAGTTGTAATAGCGAATATGTTTTAAATTACACCTCTTCAAAATGATCTGTGAAGGCTTTTGCTACATCTTCCCCTTAGTAGTACCATGCATGGGATTCAGACAAAGCAGCTCCTCACGTACTTGCTCTGAGACACAGTATCTTGCAACAGCTGCCAGGCGTAGAATTTCATTCACATCCACACTCTCATCAAGAGCCACACTAAACACAGGTGCGTCTTTTAAAGCTACAGTTTGCTGCTCCTTTACATTTTCAACCATCTTGGTATTGCGCCTTTCAACAGTTCTGGCAGACACAGGCATGTCTTTTATCTTTCAAATGAGTGTGTCTTTGTTAGGCAATCAAATTAAGCCTGCGAACTACTGAGGAAAGCTTCCTTAATATATTCCCCATTAGTAAATGGTTTTCCATGTTTAGCTATGCATTGCGCAACTTTGTAGCTCCCCTCTATAGCTGGAGTTTTGACTGCATGTAGATGTGTAAACACACTGCTTTGCTATTCATACCTGGACATGTTCCTCTTAATTCCTTCAGCCTTGTCCGCCTCATCCTTGGTTTTTCTCATGTCTCGTTACAAAATGACGCCGTACACTTAATGTCCGACAAACAACAGTTTTACAACAGGAGCGCAAACAGACCAGTCCTTCAGTAAAACAAATCCATTTTCATTTGTCTTAAGAGGCAACAAATGAGCTGACATCTGCCCTATTTTTCTTTGCTCATGACATTTTACGCCCTGAACTTTTTTCAAAGAACAAAAGAAGGCTTGCTAGCTGCTAGCCATGTGAAAACGATTCTCTCATCTTCAGTGCTGCCTTAGGTTGCCAACCCCTGCTCTATAGGAACACAAGCCAAAGCCTATGAAGGAGAACATCCATTATCTGGTGAACACCCTCTGTTGCAGTTGTATATGGAATTGAATCCAATAACAAGAACAGAGGGGTTACTAATTTGAGGCATGTATTAGAACTCATGGCAGCGAAATTGAAAAGCACTTTAATCAATAGGACGTACAACAGGGAAAATGCCAATGTGAACTGCTCCCCTATCACTATTCACACGTTCCACCACTCTACCTCTTTCCTCTTTCTATCATGTTTCTTCCTTCCCTCCCATCCCTCTGCCCCTACCTCCACCCTTCTCCCCCTTCCCTGTTCCTCTGTTTCTCCTGTAATGACTTTGGAAATCCCCAGCCACAGGTAGTGCAGACACAGCTTTTCTGCGGGGCTTGTGAGTTGTGGAGCCTGTCTTTAGAGCTAGATTGCAGCTCTGGCAAGGGAGAGAGAAGTTGGGGGATTTGTAGAAGGAGGATTAGTGCAGCACTGAGGTCAGGAGGAGTGTTATCTCCTGCTAGATGTATCCAGATACAAACAGTTAGGCGTAGAAACACAGACAAAAACACACACTATACTCTCATACAGTACATACTGTCTTCTTGCAGACACACATGTACACACACATGCACACGCATGCATGAACATGCACACACACACTAATGATGCGCAGGTTAGCTGTTCACCCACCCACAATTGCTAATAACACATCCACAACTGCCTGACTATATGTGATAAAGTGAACATCTGAGACCTTCACCCAACCATAACCCGCTAATATAGAAAATGGCCTATCTGAAGGCCTTCTTAGATAGGCCTGTGTTTCTGTTTATAATTTACATGTTGGTAGGCTATTTGTTAGTCAACTTGTCTAAAATTAGATACAGCTTCTCTTCTGTCATTACTTATTGCCTTAGAAGATTAAATAAGCCCTTGCTCACCTGAATAATGTCATAACTCAATAGAATGAATGTTTCAATTTAGTTGACATCGGTTTGTTTTCTCTCTCCTCTTTTATTTCTGCTTCACTCTAGCAGCAAAGACGTTAAGAGGCCATGGAGAAAATGCAATAATCTTTTTTTTTTAAATGGAAAGATTCTGAACTAAATAAATAAATAGTTCTCCATTCCTATTCCCAAGTCAAAATGTACATTTGGTGTATAATTTACAGCAGAAATGCTTAATTCTTCTGGAGTTAATATTATATTAGGCTATGTGAGAGGTTATTGACCTACAGATGTAAATTAATTTGATCACTCTTTTGTTGCTGAGAATTTTCAAAGACAAATGTTATTTGTCACATGCGCCAAATACAACAGGTGTACACCATGCAGTGAAATGCTTACTTACAAGCCCTTAAACAACAATGCAGTGGGGCAATTCAAATTATCAGGAGTCTTATGGCTTGGGGGTAGAAGCTATTTGAGTCTCTTGGACCTAGACTTGGCGCTCTGGTACCACAGAAACAGCAGTCTATGACTAGGGTGGCGGGAGTCTTTGACAATTTTTAGGGCCTTCCTCTGACACCTCCTGGTATAGAGGTCCTGGATGGCAGGAAGCTTTGCCCCGGTGATGTACTGGGCCATACGCGCTACCCTCTGTAGTGCCTTTAAAAGGCTTCTTAAGGTTCTAATTTCCACTTTAAAATGTCAAATTTGATATGTCCTAACGAAACATATATCAACCCCTACAAATAATGTCCATGAATTATAATCCACATAATTATAATTGACATTTCCTGTTGCTGCCCTCCCTTCTATTAATTTTCAACACGCTATTTCACTGATTTTCAATCATTGAATTAAACTCGACATTGTCCTTTTTGCCTCAGTGGATCGATGTTAACTTTTTCTGCCCATGTTCCCAAAAGCATTTGACAATTGGCGTATATTTGGCGCTCTACAGTTAGGCCCTAAAGCTAAGGCTATGCACTAACGCCAGATACAATTAATGCAAGAAAAAACTCAATATTGCCTATAGATATGAATTGCTAAATAATTATACATTTAGGGATTTTTTCTGCATTGTTTTCTATTTATTAAACCTGCCACCCACTAACCCGCCCTTCGTCCACACAATATTTCATGACCCTAAACCCGCCCGCCCCGTGGATATAACCTTGGGGACGGTGGGTTATGAGTCAACCTGTACATCACTAACACAGGGCACACACACACACTCTGATCTGGTGAGGCTGTTCATTTCTTTCAATCACTTTGGCACATTTTTCAGATGTAAGTGGTATATTTTCAAAACATTAAGTACAAAACTATAAACCAGGGTTTCTTAAACTTTTTCAGCCTGGGATCCAAATGAGAAATTCCGTGTTTTCCTGTCACGGCAGATTTCCTCCTCTTCGTCTGAAGAGGAGTAAGGATCGGACCAAGATGCGGCGTGGTAAGTGTTCGTCATTTTAATGGGAAAACTGAACACTACAAAACAACAACGGGACACTAATGAACCACTGTGCATACAAGCAACATAACATAGACAATCACCCACAACCCACAATGACAAAACAGGCTACCTAAATATGGTTCCCAATCAGAGACAATGACTAACACCTGCCTCTGATTGAGAACCATATCAGGCCAAACACAGAAACAGACAAACTAAACATACAACATAGAATGCTCACTCAGATCACACCCTGACCCAACAAAACATATAAACATACAAAGCAAACTATGGTCAGGGTCGTGACATTTCCTGGGCCCCAAGATCATGAAAACATGCCCTATAAGCGAGATTTGGTTGGGCCCTTCAATTCTACAGATTTTGCCATGGGGCAAGGATCATTTTTCAGTTTTAAAGGTAATTTCCTGCAATTATAACCATTTTGCCATGGGGTGGAGAGTCATTTTTGCATTTCTAAAGATAATTTCCTGTAATTCTACACATTTTGCCATGACTTATGCTGGCACCGTACCACCCTGCATCCCACTGCTCGATTGCCTCTGAAGCTAAGCAGCGTTGGTCCTGGTCAGTCTCTGGATGGGAGACCAGATGCTGCTGGAAGTGGTGTTGGAGGGCCAGTAGGAGGCCCAATGCCCCAGGGCAGTGATTAGAGAAATTTCCATGTGTAGGGTGCCATCTTTCGGGTGGGACGTTAAATGGGTGTCCTGACTCTCTGTGGTCACTAAAGATCCCATGGCACTTGTTGTTAGGGAAGTGTTGTTAACTCTGGTGTCCTGGCTAAATTCCCAATCTGGCCCTCATACCATGGCCCTCTAATCATCCCCAGTTTCCAATTGGCCAATTCACCCCCTGTAACTATTCTCCAGGTCTTTGCTGTGAATGAGAACATGTTCTCAGTCAACTTATCTGGGAAAAATGTTTGTAATATTTTAGTGAGAGTGACTAACAAAATCAATGAGGGGGGGGCTGTAATGCCTAATAGTGTCCCCCCACCACATCACAATGGGATTCAATGAGTTCTAGCTTCCATTGCTAGGGCTGTTGCTAGGACTTACAAGATTCTGACCGGCCCCCGTAATGAACCAAAGCATCCTTTGCTATGCTGGTTGCTTGACTCTATTTTACAAGCGTTCGCTCAGTCCACGCAAAGGTATTACCTCAGAATCGCTCTCCAATGATGGTGTTTTTGAAGGTGACTCTCTGTGTGCCCGTTCGGTATTAATTTATGATTACTATAAGTGTAGATAGCTGGCAAGACTAATTTACCAATCAAAAAATGGAGAGTTAACTGCACCTCAGATTAACTCCTAAATAAATGGTCAATAATGTTTTCCAAATAATTCTTGGTCAGGTAAGTTTCCGTTTAGTTTGCACAGCTTGTTTGGCCCGTTGTGTTCCACTGACTTCAAAACAAGTTATTTTCAGAGTGAGAGAGGGTCAGCATTCGTCGTCCAGAAAGTAGTCCATCACAACTTTTCCCCACTGACCTTTGTCGAAACACCTGATAAATTCAAGGCAGCAATGTTATTGAGAGCAGTAGCAACATATTTGCAGTTTTCCATGGTTAACGTTATATCTTTAAATGAAACTGCAGTAGAAAGGATTATCTTGAGCATTATGAGCAACTCATTCTATAGACACAAGACGAAACACTGCAGACCAATCCAAACTCATCTCTCGGCATGTCCAGCCCACTCAATATCTCAGCCAATCATGGTTAGCGGCAAGGTTGCTGCCTTTCTCTGTGGCTAAACCAACTAGGCTCGTAATTTAACTATTTTATTCCTATTTACAGATGACATACAAGTTTGATATTAAGCCACATGAAAGTTCACATGTTCGAGAAGGCATTTCTGCCCAAAAACTCATTTTGATAAAACTCGATTTTTTTACATTCAAAAGGTTGTCCTGTGAAGTCGGGACTTGAGACATAAGCCTAGCTTCCTGATCGGGTCACATTTTAGAATAAGGCTGTAACGTAACAAATTGAAATATATTTTAGATTTTAGATTATCAAAAGTATCCACCCTTTGCCTTGATGACAGCTTTGCACACTCTTGGCATTCTCTCAACCAGCTTCATGAGATATCCTGAAGGAGTTCCCACATATGCTGAGCACTTGTTGGCTGCTTTTCTTTCACTCTGCGTTCCAACTCATCCCAAACCATCTCAATTGGGGTCGGGTGATTATAGAGCCCAGGTAATCTGATGCAGCACTCCATCACTCTACTTCTTGGTCAAATAGCCCTTACACAGCCTGGAGGTGTGTTGGGTCATTGTCCTGTTGAAAAACAAATGATGGTCCCACTAAGAGCAAACCAGATGGGATGGCATATCGCTGCAGAATGCTGTGGTAGCCATGCTGGTTAAGTATGCCTTGAATTCTAAATAAATCAGCGATAGTGTCACCAGCAAAGAACCCCCACACCATCACACCTCTTCCTCCATGCTTCATGGTGGGAACTACACATGTGGAGATCATCCGTTCACCTACTCTGTATCTTACAAAGTCACAGCGGTTGGAACCAAAAATCTCAAATTTGGACTCATCAGACCAAAGGACAGATTTCCACCGGTCTAATGTGCATTGCTTGTGTTTCTTGGCCCAAGCAAGTTTCTTCTTATTGGTGCCCTTGAGTAGTGGTTTCTTTGCAGCAATTAGACCATGAAGGCCTGATTCATGCAGTCTCCTCTGAACAGTTGATGTTGAGATGTGTCTTGTTACTTGAACCCTGTGAAGCATTTATTTGGGAGTTAATCTGAGGTGCAGTTAACTCTAATGAATTTATCCTCTGCAGCAGAGGTACCTATGGGTCTTCCTTTCCTGTGGCGGTCCTCATGAGAGTATAGTGTTTTTGCGACTGCATTTGAAGAAACTCAATGTTTTTGAAAACTTCCGGATTGACTGACCATCTTCCTAAATTTTGATAACTGTGACCTTAATTACCTACCGTCTGTAAGCTGTTAGTGTCTTAACGACCGTTCCACAGGTGCATGTTCTTTCATTGTTTATGGTTCATTGAACAAGCATGGGAAACAGTGTTTAAACCCTTTACAATGAAGATCTGTGAAGTTATTTGGATTTTTATGAATTATCTTTGAAAGACAGGTACTGAAAAAGGGACGTTGCTTTTTTTGCTGAGTTTACATAATTTTGGTTGAGTAGTTATCAGTTTTGAGCAGTTATTGAATGATGGTTAAATGTATTGCTAACAAATGACAAGAATATCATAAGAAGTTAATATTGCACGGTCACTGTCTTCAAACTTCCTGTCATAGATGAGCCAAGGCGCAGCGTGCATGTAATTCCACATTAATAAAGTGAAACCTTCACAAAAAAACAGGTATACAGAAACCGAACGTGACGCAACCGTGACGCACACAAACACACACAGAAAATAAATAATTACCCACAACATAAGTGGGAAAAAGGCTGCCTACCTATGATTCCCAATCAGAGACAACGATAGACAGCTGCCTCTGATTGGGAACCACACTCGGCCAAAAACAAAGAAATAGAAAACATAGAATGCCCACCCAAATCACACCCTGACCTAACCAAATAGAGAAATAAAACGGATCTCCAAAGGTGCGGTCTCCTGACGTAAAACCTGACTCGATAGGGGAGGGTCCGGGCATTTATCCTCGGTGACGGCGCCGGTTCGGGACGTAGTCCCCGCTCCGCACGCTGATCCCTCCCTTCCATGGAACCGGACCATGGATCTCCGCCGAGACTCCGGGCCGTGGATCTTTGCCGGAGGAACCAGACCGTGGGTCATCGCCAGAGGCTCTGGATTGGGAACCCCCACTCGAGGCTCCGGACTGCAGACTGCCGCTGGAGACTCCGGACTGCAGACCGCCGCTGGAGGCTCCGGACTGCAGACCGACGCTGGAGGCTCCGGACTGCAGACCGTCGCTGGAGGCTCCGGACTGGGGACTGTCGCTGCAGGCTCCGGACTGGGAACCGTCACTGGAGGCTCCGGACTGGAGACCGTCGCTGGAGGCTCCGTGCCGTGGATCATCACTACAGGCTCTGGGCCATGGATCATCACTGGAGGCTTCGTGCCATGGATCATCACTAGAGGCTTCGTACGTGGAGCCCGGAACAGGTCTCACCGGACCGAGGAGACATACTGGAGGCCTGGTGCGTGGAGCTGCCACAGGGCTTACCAGGCTGGGGAGACATACCGGAGGCCTGGTACGTGGAACCGGAACAGGTCTCACCGGACTGGGGAGATGCACTGGAAGCCTGGTGTGTGGAGCAGGCACCGGATACACTGGGCCGTGGAGGAGCACTCTGAATGCTGTGTGCCGTGGTTGAAGTCAAAAGAATGTGTGATTACGTCAAATTGGGCTGTCGAGAAAACCAGCCGTAAGCATGTGTCACACACTTGTAGCAAAAATACTGACATTCCAAAAATTGATAAGAGTGCTATGGTAGCCTTCTGCATTATACAGGTATGTACTGTATGACCCAACAGAAGGTTTTCAAAATTCTCAACCTCCATTTGGGAGTACTCATTGACAATTGGCATATGAAGTATTGTCTTTGCATTATATAATAAGTCTTTCTCTGCAGCTGAGATACATCAAACACATACACCGATGTACAATGTAGCTTTGGGTAAAGAGGAGAAAAGGATGCCTCCCAGCATATTCCCTATGGTAGAGGAAGTCAGATCAGAGTAGTATTGTATTTGTGTGCGAGGGCACACTTCAGTCCAAACACTTCAGTCAAAGAGATGTGCTGTGTGCTGGTCTGTCGCCCTAGGTCTGGAGGCTTAACTACAACAACACTGCTGCTCCACTGCCTTGCCTGTGGTGGATAGCTATCAGAAATAGGATTGCGTGTTCAGCATACTGTCTGTGGTATAGAGATTTAGATTAAGAGGGCTGTTGAGTGTGGAAGCAAAACGTATAGCTACATTTCAGAAGCTGGGATGAGAATACTATATGAAGTGTGTAGTTTTGTTTACAAGGCAACTTGAATATTCGAAATGGCCAAGTAGAAACATTCTTGGACAAAACGGATCGAGGTATCCCTAACATCTCCATTGCATCAAGGCAGAATAGATGGTGAACGGACACAAAAGCCTGCAACATAAGCCATCATAATCCATTGAAAAGGTGTTTTGCTACGACAGAGATATTGTGCCTAAGTTAAAAAATCCCTAGGCCTATTACTGAAACATGCATCTGTGTGAACACAAAGAACACAAAGATGCAAAGAGAAGGTTAGGCACGAAACCATATCCTCCTCATTTATTAAGAAAACGGCAGTGACACACACATCATCTGAATGACAATACCATGATCCATGGCCATGTGTGCATCCATCTGGCGGGGGCTGATTATAAAGGAAATCACGAGCCTCATTTGACACAAGTCATTATTAATATGGGTCAGTGCAACTGGAGGTCACCCCACACATAACCCTGGTCACACATAACACGCACACCAGGTCACTCTATTAGCTATCCTCTTTTCTTTATTACTCTGTGTCTAGTAGGCGACGTCTGAGAGAAACAGGGGGGTTTGGGTCAATTCTATTTCCTGTCAAATCAGGAAATGCAATGAAATAGTATTGCCCCTTCTGTAAACAGATTCTTGAAACATGGTCTTAACTAACAAAAATTAGATTTTTCATTTTCATGAATTCATTGATTCGGGCATTCATTTTGCCATGAGAATGTCTGAAGTCATTGATGGTAATCTAATTCATGTGGCATTGAGCGGAGTCTGGCATTGAGCCCAACCCTGGTGGTGAGTAGCCTGCTGTAGGTTGGTGGTCTGACCTATGACAGTCTGTAGCGTGGCTCGGAGATAATGCACCAGCTTATAGACTTTGGAAGAACCAAAGGAGACTGGATTGCTTCTCACCCATGGAGCTTAGCGAAATGGCTTACCAGCAATAAAAGCATGACAAATGCCACATTGAGAGTGCCTCAGGGATGCGTCTGATGCTCTGCTCAATATGTTTGTTGCGTAGTCGGCTATGGTCCAGATGAACTTTTTCACAAACTGAGGGAATTTAATTTGGAAGCCGTTCAGCATTTATCGTATAGAAAGTGAACTGAAAAACAAGACTTCTTAACACTTAAACTCATTTAGAGTAAATCCCTTGTTTGACTAGGCAATAATATTGAAGTATTATTGAATTAATTAAATCCAAGCAGTGTTATAATCACCTATTATGGTTCCAATTAGAAAAATGTTATCGCAGTCTAGTGGGTTCTTGGTGTTCCATCTGTAACACTCCATTCTAAATGAAGACTAATTGATTACGTGGGGAGCGATGATGGAGATTGATTTGGGAAGTTACCCTGGCAAGTCTTCATTTGGGTTCCTCAAATCCACTTTCTTTTCCATGTTCGTACCAAATCAATCAAAGCATCTTGTTTTCCCTTCCACCTTTCTCCTCTTTTCTCTCATTCAGTCCAGTCGGGGTTTTGGTGGTGTGTGGTAATTAAGACATAGTAAACCATGTGAAGGCAATGGTGGAGGCAAGGAGGCATTGGGCGTTGGCAAGGTCACCTTTTGTTTCTTAGGGGGTCTCCTTATGCAGCCTAGACCCTCCTTAGTGCACCCACCACCATACTCCATCACTATTAGCTGTAGTCAATAGTCTTGAATATCATCATCTCCTCATTTCCTTCGTTATTATTGATCTAAAAAGAATGAATGGATATAGTATATCAGTATGGCTCTGGATATAAATGTGTGGGACCTGTTTAGTGTATTCAAGTATTGGTTGATCATTAAAAAAAGAGAGGAAGAGCAAACTATGAACTGTATTATTAGACAAAGGTTCAAGGAGAATTTCAAGAGCCATCGCCATTTTATTTCACCCTTCGACATTTTCAATCACCCCCTATCCCCTCTCCCTACGCTACACCCCCATCATCCCCATAATTTCAGTATTTAGGAGTGTATTTTGTTATCTGTCTCTCTGATTGGCCTCTCCCAGGCAGAGATAGAATGGCCCGGCACTACTGTCATCTGTTGCTTATCTCCCACCTCAGCGCTGCATTGAATTTAAATGAGCCACTGTCCCTCTCTCTCTCCTTCACTTCCCTCCCGTCCTCTGTCTTCATCCTCACCACATCAGCCATAAACACTGAGGTACCTTTCCTCCCTCTCTCTCTCTTTCCCTCTCTCCCTACCACAACAACCATAAACACTGAGCTAGCTACTTCTCTGCCTCTCTCTCCCTTCCTCCCCCTCTCTTTCTCTCCTGCCTTTCCTGTACTCTCCCTCCCTCCCTCCCTCCCTCCCTCCCTCCCTCCCCACCACAACAGCCATAAACACTGGAGCAAGCCATCGCTATATCTAGCTTTGCCTGGCAGGGTAATAGTAATGAAAGGGTTAAAGCCTTTTGTACCTGTACCTCTCCAGAAGGAGAGTGAGGTGGGGGGAGGTCATTGCTCTCTGGTGACACTTAATCAGTGGGCACAAATGAGGACGTCTCCTCTGTCCAACCCCCCCCCACCGCACTCCACTGTAGACTACGTGACAGTACTAAATTAGCATTAGCAAAGAAGGCAGAGGGTCGGACAAAGGGTCAGGTAATGTAATGGACAAATTCGTCTGGCTGTGGCCATAGCTCCTAAACAGACCTGTGTACTTGGGTTGAGCAGAGAAGATGGTGAGGGGTTGGAGCGCTGTTGATTACCCAGCATGCATCACACATCGAGGGGGAAGGGATGCAACAGGGTGAATAATGGGTGGGCCGAACTAAAAGACACATTTGACCATTCTACATTTAATTATACAGCCTTGTCTTAAGAATTACAGTGGCTAAACCCAATGTAAAAATAAACAAAAACATCAACACTGAACTCTATAGGGATTCCAAAATAATTGCATTTTCAATATGAGTTTGATCATGCAAGGACAAGCCTAAAAAGATAACCAGTTCTAAATATAAGATATAGGTTTGATTTGACTTCCATTCTATGAATGTCACCTCACCTTACGACAGTAAATTACACCAGTGCTCCAAATTACAACCAATCTCTACTGGAAATCTTCCTCTTTGTTCATGGTAGCCATAATGTGTTGTCAAGAAAGACTTCGGAAAAGAAACAAAGCTATCCATACACACACCAACAAAGGTTTCTAAAAAGCAAACTCCACTGATGTTTCTGTTCAGGGGGCTACCATTAGACTTCAGAAGCTAAGGATCCAAGATTGGCCTAAATTGCTGGTAGTTTGGAGGCACTGGGAGATGCAGTGGTTTGGGGGCCCACAGGGGGGAAATGAAGTGTGCACATTACCCAGGCAGCTGGAGATGGCTAATGATGCTAGACTAGCTACACAGGGCTCCATCCCCCCTACTTACCCAGGGCAGAGACTTCTTCTCCTGGGTGTGTTTCCTCCCCTACCCCCATTCCTGGAGGCCCCCAGTCAGACTCGCAGAGAGTGAGGAAATCACCCGGAACTAAAACAGGCACTCGCTTGGACACCCCAGAGCTTTGTGTGTTTTAGTTTTTACTCTACTCTTCACATTTTTTCATGGCTGGAACGAAAGGAAAGCAGTCTTCCTCCCCTCATTCCCTCCATCTCTTGCTGTGGAGTGAGCCTGTGCTTTTCTGAAAGAGGAGCGTTTTGCAGATATTAACATGGTAATGAAGGGAGGGAGGCAGGGATCGATGCTGGGGCCACTGTTTTTTTGCCATGGTCAGGGAAGCAAATGAAAAGCTACCTGCTGAGCCTTGAAGTGAAAAGCTGTGTATCCACTTCTCCATTACCAGATTGACATTGTGTCTGAGTGTGTGTGCGTGCGTGCTTGCAAATGTGTGTGTACATGTGTGTGTGTGTGTGTTTGTGTATGTCTGTATACAAAAAGATAAGTGGAAGTATTGTGTGAATACATGAATATGTGGAGGTTGCGAGTGTGTGATGTTTGTGTGGGTGTACATGTGTTTGAAGCCCTCTCTCCGACAGATCTGTGCATTGGAGGACTAGAAGTCATCCTTTTACCATCCATCTAGCTATCCTCTATCTAACATACAGCCTACATACATACACACACAATCTGCCACACAGCAACCTCCCAACTCCCATAAATATGGGCATTATATAATTCAGAGTTATATCGCCACCACTACTAGCATTACACCCCCATAATTGCCTCTACCAGTCTGCCGGCCACCGTGCATGAAAGCTTGACAACTCTTCAGTAACACTCACAACGTTGTCGGAAATGTTCTGTGAGGGCTCCGGAGGGGTGCGCCAGCCAATAACATGCACACACTCAAGCCTACATTCTGGGGACCTGTTTTATGGATATTGGTGGCAGTGCATGGCAGATCAAATCCTATTAACCCAATGAAATCAAATCAACGTGGCTATAGTGCTACAACTGGATATGGAAATTGGTAATCACGTTGCAGGAGGCAAATTCTTCCCCCCAAAGGTCATTTTTGACATGACGGTAGCATGTTCCAATACACAGCAACAGTGGCCCCCAGGGCTGTATGGAAGCTAATTTAGCATGCCTACGCGTTTTATTGGCTGCGTTTCAATTATATATCCTCACAACCTGGTTTAATTTGATGGACTGACACATATGGCAGCTTATGCTTTTCTATACCAAGTACGTGTGACTGTGGTGACAAGAAAACGACAACAGAAATAGGAGATTGAATTTGACGCTTTCTGTGTAAATGTAATGGTCGGCAAATAATGCACTTGATCATTTTTTTCAAATTAAATCTAATTTTATTAGTCACATGCGCCGAATACAACAGGTTCACCTTACAGTGAAATGCTTACTTAGGAGCCCCCAACCAACAATGCAGTTTAAAAAAAAATCAGACAAGAATAAGAGATAAAAGTAACAAGTAATTAATGAGCAGCAGTAAAACAACAGCAGGGAGACGATATACAGGGGGGTACCAGTACAGTGTCAATGTGCGGGGGCACCGGTTAGTTGAGGTAGTATGTACATGTAGGTAGAGTTATTGAAGTGACTATGCATAGATAACAACAACATAGAGTAATAGCGGTGTAAAGAGGGGGAGAGGCGGGGTCAATGCAAATAGTCTGGGTAGCCATTTGATTAGATGTTCAGGAGTCTTATGGCTTGGGGGTAGAAGCTGTTTAGAAGCCTCTTGGCCCTAGACATGGCGCTCCCGTACCACTTGTCGCGCAGTAGCAGCGAGAACAGTCTATGACTAGGGTGGCTGGAGTCATTGACAATTTTTAGGGCCTTCCTCTGATACTGCCTGGTATAGAGGTCCTGGATGGCAGGAAGCTTGACCCCAGTGATGTACTGGGCCGTTCACACTACCCTCTGCAGTGCCTTGCGGTCGGAGGCCGAGCAGTTGCCATACCAGGCAGGGATGCAACCAGTCAGGATGCTCTCGATGGTGCAGCTGTAGAAGCTTTTTTGAGGACCCATGCCAAATCTTTTCAGTCTCCTGAGTGGGAATAGGTTTTGTCGTGCCCTCTTCACCACTGTCTTGTGTGCTTGGACCATGTTAGTTGGTTGGTGATAGGGACACCAAGCTCTCAACCTGCTCCACTGCAGCCCCATCGATGAGAATGGGGGCGTGCTCGGTCCTCTTTTTCCTGTAGTCCACAATCATCTCCTTTGTCTTGATCACGTTGAGGGAGAGGTTGTTGTCCAGGCACCACACGGCCAGGTCTCTGACCTCCTCCCTATAGGCTGTCTCATCATTGTCGGTGCTCAGGCCTACCACTGTTGTCATTAGCAAATTTAATGATGGTGTTGGAGTCGTGCCTGGCCGTGCAGTCATGAGTGAACAGGGAGTACAGGAGGGGACTGAGCAGCACCCCTGAGGGGCCCCTGTGTTGAGGATCAGCGTGCGGATGTGTTGTTACCTACCCTTACCACCTGGGGGCGGCCCATCAGGAAGTCAAGGATCCAGTTGTAGAGGGAGTTGTTTAGTCCCAGGGTCCTTAGCTTATTGATGAGCTTTGAGGGCACTATGGTGTTGAACGCTGAGCTGTAGTCAATGAATAGCATTCTCAAATAGGTGTTATTTTTGTCCAGGTGGGAAAGGGCAGTGTGGAGTGCAATAGAGATTGCATCATCTGTGGATCTGTTGGGGTGGTATGCAAATTGAGTGGGTCTAGTGTTTCTGGGGTAATGGTGTTGATGTGAGCCATGACCAGACTTTCAAAGCACTTTATGGCTACAGACGTGAGTGCTATGGGTCGGCAGTCATTTAGGCAGGTTACCTTAGTGCTCTTGGGCACAGACAGTATGGTGGTCTTCTTAAAACATGTTGGTATTACAGACTCGGACAGGGAGAGGTTGAAAATGTCATTGAAGACACATGCCAGTTGGTCAACGCATGCTCGCAGTACACGTCCTGGTAATCCGTCTGGCCCTGCAGCCTTGTGAATGTTGACCCGTTTAAAGGTCTTGCTCACATCAGCTGCGGAGAGCGTGATCACACACTCTTCCGGGACAGCTGGTGCTCTCATGCATGTTTCCGTGTTATTTGCCTCGAAGCGAACATAGAAATAGTTTAGCTCATCTGGTATGCTCGTGTCACTGGGCAGCTCTCGGCTGTGCTCCCCTTTGTAGTCTGTAATGGTTTGCAAGCCCTGCCACATCCGATGAGTGTCAGAGCCGGTGTAGTACGATTCAATCTTAGTCCTGTATTGACAGGATCCCGGAACATATTCAAGTCTGTGCTAGCAAAACAGTCCTGTAGCTTAGCATTTGCTTCATCTGACCACTTTTTGTATTTATCTAGTCTACTGGTGCTTCCTGCTTTAATTTTTGCTTGTAAGCAGGAATCAGGAGGATAGAATTATGGTCAGAGAGCTTTGTATACATCTCTGTGTACAGTATTGGTGGTCCAGAGTTTTTTTCCTCCCTGGTTGCACAGTTGACATGCTGATAGACATTTGGTAAAATGGATATAAGTTTCCCTGCATTAATGTCCCCGGCTACTAGGAGCGCCGCCTCTGAACATTTTCTTGTTTATTCAGCTCATTCAATGCTGTCTTGGTGCCAATCTCTGACTGTGGTGGTATGTAATCAGCTACGAAAAATACAGATGAAAACTCTCTAGGTAGATAGTGTGGTCTACAGCTTATCATGAGATACTCTACCTCAGGCGAGTAATAGCACGAGAACCCAAACCGGCTGCGTGCGTGTGCCATTGTGCATAAATGTATTTTGTCCCCCCACACCGAACACGATCACGACACACAGGTTAAAATATCAAAACAAACTCTGAACCAATTATATTCATTTGGGGAACAGGTCGAAAAGCATTAAACATTTATGGAAATGTAGCTAGCTTGCTTGCACTTACGAGCTAAATGTCCTATTTAGCTAGCTTGCTCTTGCTAACTAATTTGTCCTGGGATATAAACATTGAGTTGTTATTTTACCTGAAATGCACAAGGACCTCTACTCCGCCAATTAATCCATACTTAAAACGGTCAACCAAATCGTTTCTAGTCATCTCTCCTCCTTCCAGGCCTTTTCTTCTTTTGACATTATATTGCGATTGGCAACTTTATAAATGAGGTGCATTACCACCATTGACCTTGTTTGTCTTTCAGTCACCCACGTGAGTATAACTAATGAGGAGATATCACGTGGGTACCTGCTTCTATAAACAAATGAGGAGATGGGAGAGGCAGGAGTTGCAGCGCGATTTGTGTCACAAATAGAACTGACTTCTATTTTAGCCCTTGGCAACGCAGACGCTCATTGGCGCGTGCGAGCAGTGTGGGTGCAATAATTGAAAAACATAGATTTCAAAATGTGTTTTGCAACGCTCGCGCACACGACGCGAATGGTGTAGTCAGCCTGTTATGCATGAGTGGGGAGTTTGGTGTTGGAACCATATGTTTTCAGATCAATTCTAGGTGATGCACGTTGGAACCTCACACAAGTAGTTATTGTGTTTGCAGAGCTCATTGTCATTTCCTATCATCAGATCCACCATTCCAACCTACTTTGCCAACTGGAAGCATGAGGATTCCTGCTAACATATCATTACCATTCATTAGGCGTCATCGGTTGGACGTTAAAATGAGCACCAGCACTAGTGAGTGTGTAGACGACTATCAGAACACCTATAATACTGCCAGAAACTTTTTTAACACTCAACATAAACTGATGACATCTCTCTTGACTCTGTCATAATATGCTACCCTCTCCATAATGAGAGTTGTGAGTAGAAAAGTATTAAGGACTGCAGCAGTCAAAGCCTATGACATCTCTTTCTCTCTCATCCGAAACAGTTTTGCAAATGTGGTATACAACTTGTTATCAATAAAATTATAAACCCATTACTAATTCAGTGTTTGTTGTTCTCTCTTTCTCTCCTCTCCTCCGCATCCTCTGGTGTCTTGATGAATGCTGTTTTCTTGGTATTCTGTGTCCTTCTAAAGGTAAGTAATTTTAATGTTTACTACCGACTGGGCACAACACGTAATTTCAACGTGGATAATTGGGTAATATTTGGATGAGACGTTGATCAATGAGATTACAACCTATGTTCACCCACTCAAAAAAGAGAAAAAACTTAGTTGAACTTCCAATGTGTTGTCACTATGCTTTCAACAATCTAAAAGCACAACCAAATTCCAATGGAAATAGAATGTAAGAATGTTGGTTAAGTATACACCCAAATGTCTATCACTGCACTTTGGACCATTTAAAAGCACAGGAAAGTTCAAATGAGAATACAATGCAACTGTTCAGGGAAGTCAGGAACCAATACAAGCAAAGGCTAGCTTTTTCAAACAGAAATTTGCATCCTGTAGCTCTAACTACAAAAAGTTTTGGGACACTGTAAAGTCCATGGAAAACAAGAGCACCTCCTCCCAGCTGCCAAATGAGAGTAGGAAACACGGTCACCTCCGATAAATCCATGATAATCAAAAAATTAAATAAGCATTTTTCAACGGCTGGCCATGCTTTACTCCTGGCTACCTCAGCCAACAGCTCCGTCCCCCTCGCAGCTACTTCCCCAGCTTCTCCTTCACCAGTACAAATCAGCTGGGCTAGACAATCTGGACCCTCTATTTCTAAAACTATCCGCCGCCATTGTTGCAACCCCTATTGCCAGCCTGTTCAACCTCTCTTTCGTATCGTCCGAGATCCCTAAAGATTGGAAAGCTGCCGCGGTCATCCCCCTCTTCAAAGGGGGTGACACTCTAGACCCAAACTGTTATAGACCTATATCCATCCTGCCCTGCCTCTCTAAAGTCTTCGAAAGTCAAGTTAATATTTCCGAGCCGGTCACGGGTGTACCTTAGCCACGCTCAAGGTACTAAACGATATCATGAAAATAAAAGAGAGCCGCACACTCTAGGAGCTCAGATGCAAAAATTGAATTAGCAAAGTTTCGACAGCCAAGCTGTCTTCATCAGGGTTTAACTAGACGATATCATAACCGCCATCGATAAAAGACAGTACTGTGCAGCCGTCTTCATCGACCTGGCCAAGGCTTTCGACTCTGTATATCATCTTATTCTTATCGGCAGACTCAATAGCCTTGGTTTCTCAAATGACTGCCTTGCCTTCACAGACAGAGTTCAGTGTGTCAAATCGGAGGGCCTGTTGTCCCGACCTCTGGCAGTCTCTATGGGGGTGCTACAGGGTTCAATTCTCGGGCCGACTCTTTTCCCTGTATATGTCAATGATGTAGCTCTTGCTGCGGGTGTTCCCCTGACCCACCTCTATGCAGACAACACCATTCTGTATACATCTGGCCCTTCTTTGGACACTGTGTTAACAAACCTCCAAACGAGCTTCAATGCCATACAACACTCCTTCCGTGGCCTCCAATTGCTCTTAAACGCTAGTAAAAACCAAATGCATGCTTTTCAACCGTTCGCTGCGCACACCCTCCCGCCCAACTAGCATCACTACCCTGGACGGTTCTGACCTAGAATATGTGGACAATGCCATCCGTTTTGTTACCAAAGCCCCTTATACCACCCACCATTGCGACCTGTATGGAAAGCTGCCGTCAGTCATCCCCCTCTTCAAAGGGGGAGACACCCTGGACCCAAACTGTTACAGACCTATATCCATTCTGCCCTGCCTATCTAAGGTCTTCCCAAACCAGAAACCTGGATTGAAAGCCAAGTCAACAAACAGGTCACTGACCATCTGCATGAGTAAGACAGTGGTCGAATCCAACACAATCAAGAAACAGTCACCAGAGGCTCCCACTGTTCCTGACTCCACACTCCAAGACTGGCCTTCTCCGCTGTGCAATCTGGTTTCCGAGCCGGTCACGGGTGCACCTCAGCCACACTCAAGGTACTAAACGACATCATAACCGCCATCGATAAAAGACAGTACTGTGCAGCCGTCTTCATCGACCTTGCCAAGGCTTTCGACTCTGTCAATCACCATATTCTTATCGGCAGACTCAGTAGCCTCGGTTTTCCTCGGATGACTGCCTTGCCTGGTTCACCAATTACTTTGCAGACAGAGTTCAGTGTGTCAAATCGGGAAGATGGAAATGATGGCATGCAATGCTACGGCTTATGTCCGGTCCTCTGGCAGTCTCTATGGGGGTGCCACAGGGTTCAATTCTCGGGCTGACTCTTTCCTTATGTACATCTGTATATATCAATGATGTTGCTCTTGCTGCGGGCCTGCAACCATTCCCTGATCCACCTCTACGCAGACAAAACTACTAAACAATTGTGACCGCCATCGGAAAAGACAGTACTGTGCAGCCGTTATCACCATTCTATATACTTTCGAATTGCCCAGAGTCATTGGACACTGTGCTATCTAACCTCCAAACGAGCTTCAATGCCATACAACACTCACTTCCGTGGCCTCCAACTGCTCTTAAACGCTAGTAAAACCAAATGCATGCTTTTCAACCGATCGCTGCCTGCACCCGCATGCCCGACTAGCATCACCACACTGGATGGTTCCGACCTTGAATATGTGGACACCTATAAGTACCTAGGTGTCTGGCTAGACTGCAAACTCTCCTTCCAGACCCATATCAAACATCTCCAATCGAAAATCAAATCAAGAGTCGGCTTTCTATTCCGCAACAAAGCCTCCTTCACTCACGCTGCCAAGCTTACCCTAGTAAAACTGACTATCCTACCGATCCTCGACTTCTTTGGCGATGTCATCTACAAAATTGCTTCCAACACTCTACTCAGCAAACTGGATGCAGTTTATCACAGTGCCATCCGTTTTGTCACTAAAGCACCTTATACTACCCACCACTGCGACTTGTATGCTCTAGTCGGCTGGCCCTCGCTACATATTCGTCGCCAGACCCACTGGCTCCAGGTCATCTACAAGGCCATGCTAGGTAAAGCTCCGCCTTATAAAGCTCCGCCTTATCTCAGTTCACTGGTCACGATGGCAACACCCATCCGTAGCACGCGCTCCAGCAGGTGTATCTCACTGATCATCCCTAAAGCCAACACCTCATTCGGCCGCCTTTCGTTCCAGTACTCTGCTGCCTGTGACTGGAACGAATTGCAAAAATTGCTGAAGTTGAAGACTTTTATTTCCCTCACCAACTTCAAACATCTGCTATCTGAGCAGCTAAACGATCGCTGCAGCTGTACATAATCTATTGGTAAACAGCCCACCCATTTTCACCTACCTCATCCCCACAGTTTTTATTTATTTACTTTTCTGCTCTTTTGCACACCAATATCTCTACCTGTACATGATCATCTGATCATTTATCACTCCAGTGTTAATCTGCAATATTGTAATTATTCGCCTACCTCCTCATGCCTTTTGCACACATTGTATATAGACTCCCCTGTTCTTCTACTGTGTTATTGACTTGTTAATTGTTTACTCCATGTGTAACTCTGTGTTGTCTGTTCACACTGCTATGCTTTATCTTGGCCAGGTCGCAGTTGCAAATGAGAACTTGTTCTCAACTAGCCTACCTGGTTAAATAAAGGTGAAATATATTTTTTTTTTTAAAGTATGCTCTAGTCGGCTGGCCCTCGCTACATATTTGTCGCCAGACCCACTGGCTCCAAATCAAAATCACATTTATATAGCTGATATATCAAAGTGCTGTACAGAGACTCAGCCTGAACCCCAAACAGCAAGCAATGCAGGTGTAGAAGCACAGTGGCTAGGAAAACCTAGGAAGAAACCTAGAGAGGAACCAGACTATGAGGGGTGGCCAGTCCTCTTCTGGCTGTGCCGGGTGGAGATTATAACAGAACATGGCCAAGATGTTCAAATGTTCATAAATGACCAGCATGGTCAAATAATAATAATCACATTAGTTGTCGAGGGTGCAACAAGTCAGCACCTCAGGAGTAAATGTCAGTTGGCTTTTCATAGCCGATCATTGAGAGTATCTCTACCACTCCTACTGTCTCTAGAGAGTTGAAAACAGCAGGTCTGGGACAGGTAGCACGTCCGGTGAACAGGTCAGGGTTCCATAGCCGCAGGCAGAACAGTTGAACAGCGCCAACCCAGACAGGAGGAACACGTCAGTGACTCAACCCACTCAAGTGACGCACCCCTCCTACAGACGGCATTGAAGAGCACCAGTAAGCCAGTGACTCAGCCTCTGTAATAGGGTTAGAGGCAGAGAATCAAAGTGGAGAGAGGGGAACCGTCCAGGCAGAGACAGCAAGGGCGGTTCGTTGCTCCAGAGCCTTTCCGTTTACCTTCACACTCCTGGGCCAGACTACACTCAATTGTAGTCTTCAATAAAGACTTAAAGGTTGAGTCTCCGAGTCTGCGTCTCTCACATGGGTAGGCAGACCATTCCATAAAAATGGAGCTCTACAGGAGAAGGCCCTGCCTCCAGCTGTTTGCTTAGAAATTCTAGGGACAATTAGGAGGCCTGCGTCTTGTGAACGTAGCGTACATGTAGGTATGTACGGCAGGGCCAAATCGGAAAGATAGGTAGGAGCAAGCCATGTAATGCTTTGTAGGTTAGCAGTAAAACCTTGAAATCAGCCCTTGCCTTAACAGGAAGCAAGTGTAGGGGGGCTAGCACTGGAGTAATATGATCACATTTTTTGGTTCTAGTCAGGATTCTAGCAGCAGTATTTAGCACCAACTAAAGTTTATTTAGTTCTTTATCCGTGTAGCCGGAAAGTAGATCATTGCAGTAGTCTAACCTAGAAGTAACAAAAGCATGGAATAATTTTTCTGCATCATTTTTGGACCGAAAGTTTCTGATTTTTTCAATGTTATGTAGATGGAAAAAAAGCTGTCCTTGAAACAGTCTTGATATGTTTGTCAAAAGAGAGATCAGGGTCCAGAATAATGCCGAGGTCCTTCACAGTTTAATTTGAGACGACTGTACAACCATCGAGATTAATTGTCAGATTCAACAGAAGATCTCTTTGTTTCTTGGGACCTAGAACAAGAATCTCTTTTTTTCCAAGTTTAAAAGTAGAACATTTGCAGCCATCCACTTCCTTATGTCTGAAACACAGGCTTCAAGCGAGGGCAATTTTCGGGCTTCACCATGTTTCATTGAAATGTACAGCTGTGTGTCATCCGCATAGCAGTGAAAGTTAACATTATGTTTCCGAATGACATCACCAAGAGGTAAAATATGTCGTGAAAACAATAGTGGTCCTAAAACGGAACCTTGAGGAACATCGAAATTTACAGTTGATTTGTCAGAGGACAAACCATTCACAGAGACAAACTGATATCTTTTCGACAGATAAGATCTAAACTATGCCAGACCTTGTCCGTGTAGACCAATTTGGGTTTCCAATCTCTCCGAAAGAATGTGGTGATCGATGGTATCAAAAGCAGCACTAAGGTCTAGGAGTACGAGGACAGATGCAGAGCCTCGGTCTGACGCCAGTAAACGGTAATTTACCACCTTCACAAGTGCAGTCTCAGTGCTATGATGGGGTCAAAAACCAGACTGAAGCATTTCATATACATTGTTTGTCTTCAGGAAAGCAGTGAGTTGCTACGCAACAGCTTTTAAAACATTTTTTTGAGAGGAATGGAAGATTCGGCTTTTTCAAGAGAGGCTTTATTACTGCCACTTTTAGTGAGTTCGGTACACATCCGGTGGATAGAGAGACGTTTATTATGTTCAACATAGGAGGGCCAAGCACAGGAAGCAGCTCTTTCAGTAGTTTAGTTGGAATAGGGTCCAGTATGCAGCTTGAAGGTTTAGAGGCAATCATTACTTTCATCATCGTGTCAAGAGATATACTACTAAAACACTTGAGTGTCTCCCTTGATCCTAGGTCCTGGCAGAGTTGTGCAGACTCAGGACAACTGAGCTTTGGAGGAATACTCAGATTTAAAGAGGAGTCTGTAATTTTCTTTCTAATGATCATAATCTTTTCCTCAAAGAAGTTCATGAATTTATTACTGCGGAAGTGAAAGCCGTCCTCTCTTGGGGAATGCTGCTTTTAAGTTAGCTTTGCGACAGTATCAAAAATACATTTCGGATTGTTCTTATTTTCCTCAATTAAGTTGGAAAAATAGGATGATTGAGCAGCAGTGAGGGCTCTTCGATACTGCACTGTACTGTCTTTCCAAGCTAGTCGGAAGACTTCCAGTTTGGTGTGGCGCCATTTCCATTCCAATTTTCTGGAAGCTTGCTTCAGAGCTTGGGTATTTTCTGTATACCAGGGAGCTAGTTTCTTATGACAAATGTTTTTAGTTTTTAGGGGTGCAACTGCATTTAGGGTATTGTGCAAGGTTAAATTGAGTTCCTCAGTTAGGTGATTTTTGTCCTCTGACGTCCTTGGGTAGGCAGAGGGAGTCTGGAAGGGCATCAAGGAATCTTTGGGTTGTTGCAATTGCAAACGTAATAAAAATGGTGGTCCGATAGTCCAGGATTATGAGGAAAAACATTAAGATCCACAACATTTATTCCATGGGACAAAACTAGGTCCAGAGTATGACTGTGGCAGTGAGTAGGTGATGGCTCCGAAAGCCTTTTGGAGTGGGTCTGTGGACTTTTCCACGTGAATATTAAAGTCACCAAAAATGTGAATATTATCTGCTATGACTACAAGGTCCGATAGGAATTCAGGGAACTCAGTGAGGAACGTTGTATATGGCCCAGGAGGCCTGTAAACAGTAGCTATAAAAAGTGATTGAGTAGGCTGCATAGATTTCATGACTAGAAGCTCAAAAGACGAAAACGTCGGTTTTTGTTTTTGTAAATTGAAATTTGCTATCATAAATGTTAGCAACACCTCTGCCATTGTGGGATGCACGGGGGATATGGTCACTAGTGTAACCAGGAGGTGAGGCCTCATTTAACACAGTAAATTCATCAGGCTTAAGCCATGTTTCAGTCAGACCAATCACATCAAGATTATGATCAGTGATTATAACTGCTTTTGAAGTGAGGGATCTAACATTAAGTAGCCCTATTTTGAGATGTGAGGTATCACGATCTCTATCAATAATGGCAGGAATGGAGGAGGTCTTTATTCTAGTGAGATTGCTAAGGCGAACACCGCTATGTTTAGTTTTTCCCAGCCTAGGTCGAGGCACAGACATGGTCTCTTTTGGGGATAGCTGAGCTGACTACACTGACTGTGCTAGTGGCAGACTCCACTAAGCTGGCAGACTGGATAACAGCCTGCTGCCTGGCCTGCAACTCCCCTAGATCATTGTGGATCTAGGGGAGTTAGAGCCCTGTCTATGTTCATAGATAAGATGAGAGCACCCCTCCAGCTAGGATGGAGTCCATCACTCCTCAACAGTCCAGGCTTGGTCCTGTTTGTGGGTGAGTCCCAGAAAGAGGGCCAATTATTTACTAATTCTATATTTTGGGAGGGGCAGAAAACAGTTTTCAACCAGCGATTAAGTTGTGAGACCTTGCTGTAGAGCTCATCACTCCCCCTAACTGGGAAGGGGCCAGAGACAATTACTCGATGCCGACACATCTTTCTAGCTGATTTACACACTGAAGCTATGTTGCGCTTGGTGACCTCTGACTGTTTCATCCTAACATCGTTGGTGCCGACGTGGATAACAATATCTCTATACAGCAGGGTAGCCTAGTGGTTAGAGAGTTGGACTAGTAACCGGAAGGTTGCAAGTTCAAACCCCCGAGCTGACAAGGTACAAATATGTCGTTCTGCCCCTGAACAGGCAGTTAACCCACTGTTCCTAGGCCGTCATTGAAAATAAGAATTTGTTCTTAACTGACTTGCCTAGTTAAATAAAGGTAAAAATATACTCTCTACACTCGCCAATTTTAGCTTTAGCCAGCACCATCTTCAGATTAGCCTTAACGTCGGTAGCCCTGTCCCCTGGTAAAGAGTGTATGATCGCTGGATGATTTGTTTTAAGTCTAATACTGGGGGTAATGGAGTCGCCAAATGACTAGGGTTTTCAATTTATCAGAGCTATTGGTGGGAAGCTTCAGCGTATCAGATCCCGTAACGGGAGGAGTAGAGACCAGAGATGGCTCGGCCTCTGACTCCGACTCGCTGCTTAATGGGGAGAACCGGTTGAAAGTTTCTGGCGGCTGAATGAGCGACACCGGTTGAGCATTCCTACAGCATTTCCCTCCAGAAGGGAATGCTCCAGGTCATCTATAAGTCTATGCTAGGTAAAGCTCCACCTTATCTCAGCTCACTGGTCACGACAACAACACCCACCCGCAGCACGCTCTCCAGCAGGTATATCTCACTGGTCATGCCCAAAGCCAACACCTTCTTTGGCCACCTTTCCTTCCAGTTCTCTGCTTCCAGTGACTGGAACGAATTGCAAAAATCGCTGAAGCTGGATACTTATATTTCCCTCACTAACTTTAAACATCAGCTATCTGAGCAGCTAACCGATCGCTGCAGCTGTACATAGTCTATCTGTAAATAGCCCACCCAATCTACCTCCTCATCCCCATATTATTTTATTTACTTTTCTGCTATTTTGCGCACCAGTATCTCTACTTGCACATCATCATCTGCTCATTTATCACTCCAGTGTTAATCTGCTAAATAGTAATTACTTTGCTACTATGGCCTATTTATTGCCTACCCTCACGCCATTTGCACACACTGTATATAGACTTTCTTTTTCTCTATTGTGTTATTGACTGTACGCCTGTTTATTCCATGTGTAACTCTGTGTTGTTGTTTGTGTCACACTGCTTTGCTTTATCTTGGCCAGGTCGCAGGTGTAAATGAGAACTTGTTCTCAAGTAGCTTACCTGGTTAAATAAAGGTTAAATAAAAAAAATGTTCTAAACAATGTCAGAGATTTTGTTTATTTATGCAACAGATTAATGTATTATGACTGTGCTTCATCTAATAGTAGAACCAAGCGGCCTGGATTGCAGTTGAAATTACATTAAAAGTACATGGTGCAAGTGATCAAAACTGTTTGAGATTCTGCAGAGATTATTACAGCAATTGTAAAGATCTCCACAGACCTGTGATGACCTAGGTATGCTATCTTGAACATGCACACTCTATATGACAATGCAACCAAATATCAACATTCAAATGATTTGTATCTACTGCTTAGATTGAGCCACTGACTTAATCACATTCTTTAACTTTTATTTTTGGTTGAGTTGGAGATGTGAATCCAACATATACTTTCTTAACCTGTCAACAAGTTAATAGGCTATTTATTATAATTGAAAAGTGATGTTGAATTGTGTTTGGTTGTCATCACAAAAACAGCTCAAATAATTGAAGAGAAACGACAGTCCATAGTTATTTTAAGACATGAAGGTCAGTCAATATGGAACATTTCAAGAACATGGAAGTTTCTTCAAGTGCATTCACAAAAACCTTCAATCGCTGTGATGAAACTGTTCTCATGAGGACCGCCTCAGGAATGGAAGACCTTTTCTGCAGAGGATAAGTTCATTAGAGTTACCAGACTCAGAAATTCCAGCCCAAATAAATGCTTTAAAAGTAACAGACACATCTCAACATCAACTGTTCAGAGCAGACTGTGTGAAAAGATGAGACATTAGATGGACATTAGACTGGTGGAAATGTGTCCTTTGGTCTGGAGTCCAAATTGGAGATTTTTGGTTCCAACCACCGTGTCGTTGTGAGACGCGGTTTGGTTGAACGGATGATCTCTGCATGTATATTTCCCACCGTGAAGCATGGAGGAGGAGGTGTTATGGTGTGGGGGTGCTGTGCTGTGCTGGTGACACTGTTTGTGATTTATTTGGAATTCAAGGCACACTTAACCAGCTAGGCTACCACAGCATTCTGCAGCGATGCGCCATCCCATCTGGTTTGGGCTTAGTGGGACTATGATTTGTTTTTCAACAGGACAATGACCCAACACATCTCCAGGCTGTGTAAGGGCTATTTTACCAATACGGAGAGTATTGGAGTCCTGCATCAGATGACTTGGCCACAATCCCCTAACCTCAAACAAATTGAGGTGGTTTGGGATGAGTCAGACTGCAGTCAGACTGAATGGGTAGTTTTCTTTGGACCGGTGGTGTACATGAGCTGGTTAAGCAGCTAAGATTTAAAGTGGGTTTTGTCTACAGAAACAGATGGTGCCTTTCTCTAAGCAGTAGGACCAGATTATTCAGTCAACCTTTTATCTGTTCTTGATTGTGGTGATATTATTTATCTAAGTGCAGCTGCTACTACTCTTAAACCCTTGGATGCCATCTACCATGGTGCCCTTCGTTTTGTTACAGGTGACAGTTTTGATACTCATCACTGCATCCTTTATCAAAAGGTTGGTTGGACTTCGCGAAAGACCTGTAGATCACTACATGACTTATTTTTTGTTTACAAGGCACGCACACACACACACACTACCCTCGGAGGACGGCAGCCAGTCAACTTATCATTCCTTGGACTTAGAATGTATTCCATCTTGGAGAGACAAGAGTGAGAAACGAGTAGAGAAAGAAGAGAATAATGAATAAAAAATATTACTTTTTCCCCTCGGTCGGTGACCTTACAAGACCGTCCAACACGCCTTTACATCCGGCCGACAGCTCCAGCAATTGAAACTGAGGAGTTTGTCTCTTGTCCTCCTACAAATGAAACTGGGGACGTCATGGCACTTTGTTACATGGACCTGGTACACAATATTGGATGGGGGATGGAGGTAGGGAGGTATGGAGGGAGGAAAGACAGAAGATAGGTTTTTACGTTATTTATTTGGGTCTGGAGGGATTATCCACATGAGTTTTCAGTGTCTTGAGATGTGTGTGTGTGTATGTGTGGTGTGTGTGTGTGCGTGAGTGGAGGTGTGAGTGACTGCCGACATGTCTGCGTGTCCCATCTCCCCAGTGAAGGATAGACATAATCAATAAAGGCCATTAATATTGCATGATAGCTGGAGAAGAGGCAGTCACCGAGGTCCCTCCTCCTTACACCCACCACACACCCACACACACCCACGCACACCCACGCACACACGCACACACACAAAAAAGTTGTTATTTAAAAAAAATTGGGTTGAGTTTGATTGTGTCCCAAATGTAACCATATTCCTTATATAGTGTATTATGCCCTGTGGGCCCTGGTCAAAAGTAGATCATAGGCAATAGGATGTCATTTGGGACACAATCAAACTCAACCCACATTTCTAAAATAACGACTTCTTAAGATCCTCTTAATCAGGGGCCCTGTTTCGAAGACGACGTGTTTACGAAACGTCTTTACGATCGTGCTTAGTATCCTTTGATCTGTCTGTCTCACATTTCCCGCTCTACCAGCCAACAATGCCGTGTAGAAAAGCATAGTTTTTCTCCATCTTAACACGTTTCATAGCAAGCCTGTTCCACTTCAGGCAATGTGCACAGACAGCTATTTCTATTCCTTGCCATTTCAGGCAGGCAGGGCGGAGGGAGGCTGAATGGGGTCCTTGGTGGAGTCACACTTGGGAAATGCTACTGGGAGACTGTGAGCTCTGATGTTTAGTTCCGTGTTGTGAAGCTGACACTTATTGGATTTATTTAGAGGTTTGTTGCTTACTGGCTGCTTGAAAGTGGGGCAGCGCGCATGATGAGCTGAACATCTCACATTAGACTCACAAGCAATTGGCGTGATTGAAGAGTAGCACTGACACGAAAGAGAGAGGGGAAGAGAGGGAGAGAGAGACAGAGGGAAAATGTGTGTCTCTGGGTGGAATTGGAGATTTAACCCAAAGGGGAAACTCACACTGAAAACACACACCCATGCGCACACATAAAAGCATACATGATGCCTACACAAGTGAGCAAACACACACTTCAAACACAACACACAACAAAACCAACTCAATCAGACTAATCATGTCAGACAGACAAAGACCACAGAGACATACAGTGTACATTCCTAGGCTACATGCAAATAGAGTCAGACAGATGCACGCTCGCACGCACACACACACACACACACACACACACACACACACACACACACACACACACACACACACACACAGCGCTCAACCCAAATGATTATTTTTATATTCCCCAGTCAGTGTGTACTCCCTACTCCTCTCAGTGAACTCTTCTGAGCGAACAACCCCTTCTCCCTCCCTCTCTCCCTGTCCCCCTCTCCAACAATGTCTTTCATCTGTAGTACCTGTGTGCACATACTGAAAGAGGATCCCCTGGTCATTGGCCAATAGCACAAGGTCACCTTCTTCCATCACGTCTTCCATCGCAGCGGTTTGTCAAGCTGCAGTCATTTTGAACCATACCGCTCTTTTTTCTCTCTTCCCTTTTCCCTCACACTGACCTGTCTTTTGATAGACTTGCCTGTAAGAACTCATTAAAGAGATTGTCTAAGAGCTGACATATTGAGCAGGTTAAAGAAAAAGATCACTGGGTCTAGACTACTCTGTAGCAATGGTATAATTGAGCGAGCAATATATTTGCCGAGGAGACAGACTTTGTATACATAGCTTTGTAGAAGAAAAGCATGCTACAGTACAAATGTGAAAAATAAGCATATGCTCATGTCACGTTCTGACCTTAGTTCCTTTGTTATGTCTTTGTTTTAGTATGGTCAGGGCGTGAGTTGGGTGGGTTGTCTATGTTCCGTTTTCTATGTTGTGTTTTTGCATTTGGCCTGGTATGGTTCTCAATCAGAGGCAGGTGTCGTTAGTTGTCTCTGATTGAGAATCATACTTAGGTAGCCTTTTCCCACTTGTGTTTCATGGGTGTTTATTTTCCGTGTTAGTGCCACACGGGACTGTTTCGGTTTGATTACTTCACGTTTATTGTTTTGTTCAGTGTTCATATCTTTATTAAAAAACATGAACACTTACCACGCTGAGCTTTGGTCCTCACCTTCTTCTTTTATTGCATGACATAAGTATATTAATATTTGCTTCAGAAACCTTTGTTTGCAATTACAGAGATCATACGTTTCCTGTAGTTCTTGACCAGGTTTGCACACACTCCAAAGATTTTCTATTGGGTTCAGGTCTGGAGACTGGCTAGGCCATTCCAGGACCTTGAGATGCTTCTTATGGAGCCACTCCTTAGTTGCCCTGGCTGTGTGTTTCGGGTCGTTGTCATGCTGGAAGACCCAGCCACGACCCATCTTCAATGTTCTTACTGTGGGAAGGAGGTATTTGGCCAAAATCTAGCGATACATGGCCCCATCCATCCTCCCCTCAATACGGTGCAGTCGTCCTGTCCCCTTTGCAGAAAAGCATCCCCAAAGAATGATGTTTCCACCTCCATGCTTCACAGTTGGGATGGTGATCTTGTGGTTGTACACATCCTTCTTCTTCCTCCAAACATGGCGAGTGGAGTTTAGACCAAAAAGCTATATTTTTGTCTCATCAGACCACATGACCTTCTCCCATTTCTCCTCTGGATCATCCAGATGGTCATTGGCAAACTTCAGACGGACCTGGACATGCGCTGGCTTGAACAGGGGGACCATGCGTGACCTGCAGGATTTTAATCCATGACGGCGTAGTGTGTTACTAATGGTTTTCTTTGAGACTGTGGTCCCAGCTCTCTTCAGGTCATTGACCAGGTCCTTACGTGTAGTTCTGGGCTGATCTCTCACCTTCCTCATGATCATTGATGCCCCACGAGGTGAGACAGTTGTTGCCTTCTCACCAAGCTGCTTGCCTATTGTCCTGTAGCCCATCCCAGCCTTGTGCAGGTCTATAATTTTATCCCTGATGTCCTTACATAGCTCTCTGGTCTTGGCCATTGTGGAGAAGTTGGAGTCTGTGTGATTGAGTGTGTGGACAGGTGTCTTTTATACAGGTAACGAGTTCAAACAGGTGCAGTTAATACAGGTAATGAGTGTAATGAGTGAAGAACAGGAGGGCTTTTAATTAAAGAAAAACTGTGAGAGATGGAATTCATACTGGTTGGTAGGTGATCAAATACTTTTGTCAGGCAAATAAAATGCAAATTAATTACTTTAAAAAATCATACAATGTGATTTTCTGGATTTTTGTTTTAGATTCCGTCTCTCACAGTTGAAGTGTACCTATGCTAAAAATTACAGACCTCTACATGCTTTGTAAGTAGGAAAACCTGCAAAATCGGCAGTGTATCAAATACTTGTTCTCCCCACTGTATATGTATATTCTCATCAATCTACACACAATACCACATAATGACAAATCAATAACAGTTTTTATACATTTTGCAAATGTATAAAAATATTTAAATATTCAACCTTTTACTCATTACTTTGTTGAAGCACCTTTGGCAGTGATTACAGCCTCGAGTCTTCTTGGGTATAACACTACAAGCTTGGCACACCTGTATTTGGGGAGTTTCTCCAATTCTTCTCTGCAGATCCTCTCACGCTCTGTCAGGTTGGATGGGGAGCATCGCTGAACAGTTGTTTTCAGGTCTACTCCAGAGATTTTAGATCGGGTTCAAGTCTGGGCACTGGCTGGGCCACTCAAGGACATTCAGAGACTTGTCCTGAAACCACTCCTGCATTGTCTTGGCTGTGTGCTTAGGGTCGTTGTCCTGTTGGAATGTGAACCTTCACCCCAGTCTGAGGTCCTGAGCACTCTGGATCAGGCTTTCATCAAGTGTCTCTCTGTATTTAGCACCGTTCATCTTTCCCTCGATCCTGACTAGTCTCCCAGTCCCTGGCGCTGAAAAACATCCCCACAAAATGATGCTGCCACCACCATGCTTCACCTTAGGATGGTGCCAGGTTTCCTCCAGGCATGATACTTGGCATTCAGGCCAAAAAGTTTAGTCTTGGTTTCACCCGACCAGAGAATCATGTTTTTCATTGTCTGAGAGTCCTTTAGGTGCCTTTTGGCAAATTCCAAGTGGGCTGTCATGCGCCTTTTACTGGAGAGTGGCTTCTGTCTGGCTACTCTACCATAAAGGCCTGATTGATGTTGTCCTGCAGAAATGGTTGTCCATCTGGAAGGTTCTCCCATCTCCACAGAGGCACTCTGGATCTCTGTCAGAGTAACCATTGGGTTCTTGGTCACCTCCCTGACCAAGAACCTGGATGGCCAGCTTTAGGAAGAGTTTTGGTGGTTCCAAACTTCTTCCATTTAAGAATGATGGAGGCCATTGTGTTCTTGGGGACCTTCAATGCTGCAGAAATGTTATGGTACCCTTCCACAGATCTGTGCGACACAATCAATTCCATCAGCCTCATGGCTTGGTTTTGACTCTGATATGCACTGTCAACTGTGGGACCTAGTATAGACAGGTGTGTGCCTTTCCAAATCATGTCCAATCAATTTAACTTACGACAGTTCTACTCCAATCAAGTTGCAGAAACCTTTCAAGGATGATCAATGGAAACAGAATGCAAGAGAGCTCAATTTCGAGGCTCATAGCAAAGTGTCTGAATACTTATGTAAATACGGTATTTCTGTTTTTAATTTTTAATACATTTGCAAAAAATTCAAATAACCTGTTTTCACTTTGTCATTATGGGATATTGTGTGTCAATTGATGAGGAGGGAAAATTATGTAATCAATTTTAGATATGAGGCTGTAATGTAACAAAATGTGGAAAAAGGGAAGGGGTCTGAATACTTTCCGAATGCACTGTATTTCCCAATGTACAGCATATTTCCCTTTAGAGATAAGACTGTGCATAGTGAACAGTGGGGATGGTATGTTGATGTAAGTTCTCCCAGGTGTCTATTTTTTTAATCACCCATTTAAAGTGACTGGGATGGATCCATTCCCTTTAATTAGATTTAAACAGCGACTGCCCCTAAAAAGCAACTTCTTGTTTTGGCTTAAATGGCATCGATATGAGTCAGAAAAGTATATTCTCGTGTCAAAATTGTAAATAGGATAAAACTGAGATTTATGAGATGATAGGAAAAAATTATTATGTCACAGAATTACGGGTAATGTAGAAGTTATCATCTCTCTCTCTCTCTCTCTCTCTCTCTCTCTCTCTCTCTCTCTCTCTCTCTCTCTCTCAACCACTCCTCCTATTTAGCTGGAGGGGGAAAGAAAGGAGGAGGAAAAACTGTGAACAAGTTAATTGCATCTTTTAATTCAATCCCAGGAGCATTTTGAGGCCCGAAGGTGATTGGAATCAAATAGCAGAGTTGCCTGTGTTTTTCCATTCTCCTAAATGCTTCAGAAAACCAACGGCTGGAGCGAAGGATTCAATCAGTTATGAGGTTGTGTAACAAAGTCACAGCACCCTCCACCACCTTCCAGCTCTATGAACCTATTTCTATTTTGCTCCAGCCCTCTCTACCTCTATCCATCACTATCTGTATATCTCTCCTTCCCTTACTGTCCTCCATGCAATCCACTTTGCTCATTCTCTCTCTCTCTCTTCTTCATCAAAGCCTTGTCGTTCCTACCTTCCTCCCACCGTCTCTCCACTCTCTTTCTCTTCATCACAGCCTTGTCATTCCTACCTTCCTCCCACCATTCCTCCTCTCTCTTTCTCTTTTGCTTGTGTAGCACAACTTTATTCCCCTCACACCTCCATTTCTTTTGGAACAACATATTCATTGACCAGCCCGCTGTGCCCTACATCTGCTGTTTCCCCTCTCCCTCTGTTTTTCTCTCTATCTGTCTTTGTGTTCCCCTCCCTCCCCCTCCCCCTCCCTCTCCTCTCCCTCTCTCTCTTGGTTCGGCCTAATTAGGGAGATGCCTTCCTGATCAATAGGCCTTCCTCTCGGGAGAGGGAGCAGCCCAGCCAGTGTGGAGGGTGTGTTTGTTTGTGTGTGTGTGTGTGTGTGTGTGTGTGTGTGTGTGTGTGTGTGTGTGTGTGTGTGTGTGTGTGTGTGTGTGTGTGTGTGTGTGTGTGTGTGTGTGTGTGTGTGTGTGTGTGTGTGTGGAGGAGTTGGAGCCAAGGGGGTGGCATGTAGACAGTCCACCTAGGGGACAACAAGGCTCTGTACACACATGCTTGCTTTCATTTGTACTCGACAAACACACCCCACTTCACGGTGAGGACAGACATACACACAGAAACACGCATACAATGGTGTATTCGTTTCTTATCTCCCTGGTTCTCGGTCTCTTGTTTAGTACCAGGTGTAAGACAAAGAGCTAGCATTGATCGGCTAAAGTGACACCATGCTATCTTATCAGTAACTTATGTTTTACAGCTGCTGTCAAATGAGGGGTCAGGGGTTATCAAGCTGATGACCTTGTGGCTTTGTTGGTTCAAGACCTGCGTTGTTCAATTGTTGTAGTGTCCTAGAGAAAGGTAAGTTAAGAACAAATTCTTATTTACATTGACAGCCTACTGGTGAACAGTGGGTTAACTGCCTTGTTCAGGGGCAGATTTTTACCTTGTCAGCTCGGGGATTCAATCTAGCAACCTTTCGGTTTCTGGTCCAACACTCAAACCACTAGGCTACCTGCCACCACTGAGAGCGAGATAGTGTGTGTATGTGTGTACATGCATGAATATCTTCCATGCAGACAATCTGTGAACAAGTGTGTCTCAGGGTAAGTATTATTATGGTCATATTCATGTGTTTCACCATCAGTATTTTATCCTGTATTTACATGAGAACATAAGTGTGTGTGGGTAGCCTACACAACTGATGGTGCAGCCTCTTTAGACTGATTACCCCACCGCCTGGAGGTAGAGCGCTATCATTTGGGTTATTTAATGAGCAAAGTTTAATTGGACTGAGAGCAGGGTGCATGGCCAGGGCGTGTTCCTCCTCTTAGCTACTGTAGTCTGGAGGCACCGGAGGAGATGGCCAAAGGTGAGCAATTAATACAATTAATTTCAATGTGTCACCTTAAGCCTCACAGTAGGTGGTGGAATTTCAAAAGATTCAAAAGATCCCATTGGCACCTCACTGGAAGACATTCAAGTCTTTGAACCGTTTATCAATGCCCTTTGAATATGGAGGGACAAATATTCTTGGTTGATATTGTGTTTTTTATATGTTTCTACAAAATTAAGGACAATCCCCTGAGCTTTGAGCTCATTAAAGGGATACTTCAGGATTTTGGCAATGAGACCCTTTATCTACTTCCCCAGAGTTAGATGAACTCATGGACACCATTTTTATATTTCTGTGTCCAGTATGAAGAAGGAAGTTAGAAGTTTCTTTTGTGATACAATGTTAACTAGCGTTATTGCAATGACTGGAGGTATAAGGGTATTTACTAGCATGCTAGCAGATACCCATGGAATTCCATAGTCATTGTGCTAACGCTAGTTAGCAATTGCATTAGCGCTAGTTAGAATTCAAATAACTCAGTGGCAATTACACGACCAATACCGACCTATTTATTTATTTTATATTTTTATTTCACCTTTATTTAACCAGGTAGGCTAGTTCTCATTTACAACTGTGACCTGGCCAAGATAAAGCATAGCATGTGAACAGACAACAACACAAAGTTACACATGGAGTAAACAATAAACAAGTCAATAACACAGTAAAAAAAGAAAAAAGAGTCTATATACATTGTGTGCAAAAGGCATGAGGAGGTAGGCGAATAATTACAATTTAGCAGATTAACACTGGAGTGATAAACGATCAAATGGTCATGTGCAGGTAGAGATACTGGTGTGCAAAAGAGCAGAAAAGTAAATAAATAAAAATAGTATGGGGATGAGGTAGGTCAATTGGGTGGGCTATTTACCGATGGATTATGTACAGCTGCAGCGATCGGTTAGCTGCTCAAATAGCAGATGTTTAAAGTTGGCGAGGGAGATAAAATTCTCCAACTTCAGCGATTTTTGCAATTCGTTCCAGTCACAGGCAGCAGAGAACTGGAAGGAAAGGCGGCCAAATGAGGTGTTGGCTTTAGGGATGGTCAGTGAGACCTACCTATTTACAAATAGAAATATCGGGTCTCACTATGGGCAGAAAAAGAGATTAACACTACCGGTCAAATGTTTTAGGATTTTCCTTTATTTTTACTATTTTCTACATTGTAGAATAATAGTGAAGACATCAAAACCTACGATATAATACATATGGAATCATGTAGTAACCAAAAAAGTGTTAACCTGTCTGGGAACGGGGTTCTGCTCACCGTTCTGCTTTTAAAGATAACATTTGTGTTAATCCAGCCACAGTGTCTGATTTAAAAAATGCTTTACAGCGAAAGCTCCACAAACGATTATGTTAGGTCACCACCAAGTCACAGAAAAACACAGCCATTTTTCCAGCCAAAGAGAGGAGTCACAAAAAGCACAAATAGAGATTAAATGAATCACTAACCTTTGATGATCTTCATCAGATGACACTCATAGGACTTCATGTTACACAATACATGTATGTTTTGTTCGATAGAGTGCATATGTATATCCGAAAATCTCATTTTACATTGGCATGTTATGTTCAGTAATGTTTTGCTTCCAAAACATTCAGTGATTTTTCAGGGAGCCACATCAATTTACAGAAATACTCATTATAAATGTTGATGACAATACAACTGTTAAGCATGGAACTTTAGATATACTTCTCCTTAATGCAACCGCTGTGTCAGATTTCAAAACATTACGGAAAAAACATACCATGCAATAATCTGAGTACTGGGCTCAGAGCCAGAACCAGCCAAAAGAAATATCTGTCATGTTGCACAGTCAACATTAGTGGGAAATAGTATTATAAATATTCACTTACCTTTGATGATCTTCATCAGAATGCACTCCCAGGAATCCCAGTTCCACAATAAATGTTTGATTTTTTCGATAAAGTTCATAATGTATGTCCATATACCTCCTTTTGTTAGGGCGTTTGGTAAACAAATTGAAACGCATGTGCAACTTCCAGGGAAAGGTCGGAAGAAAATTCCAAAAAGTTAGATTACTGATCGTAGAAACATATCAAATGTTTTATAGAGTCAATCTTTAGGATGTTTTTATCATAAATGTTCACTAATATTCCAACCGGAGAAATCCATTGTCTGTAGAAAAGCCACGGAACGAGAGCTACCTCTCATGTGTCAGAGTTTGTGGCACTCTGCCAGACCACGCCCCTGCTTTACAGTAGAAGCCTCAAACAAGTTTCTAAAGACAGTTGACATCTAGTGGAAGCCTTAGGAAGTGCAATTTGACCCCATAGACACTGTGTATTCAATAGGCCAAGCTTTGAAAAACTACAAACCTCAGATTTCCCACTTCCTGGATGGATTTTTCTCAGGTTTCTGCCTGCCATATGAGTTCTGTTATACTCACAGACATCATTCAAACAGTTTGAGAAACTTAGAGTGTTTTCTATCCAAATCTACTAATAATATGCATATATTAGCATCTGGGACTGAGTAGGAGGTAGTTTACTCTGGGCACGCTTTTCATCCAAAAGTGAAAATGCTGCCCCTTATCCCAAAGAAGTTAAAGAAATATTTATATTTGAGATTCTTCAAATAGACACTCTTTGCCTTAATGACAGCTTTGCAAACTCTTGGCTTTCTCTCAACCAGCTTCACCTGCAGTGCTTTTCCAACAGTCTTGAAGGAGTTCCCACATATGCTGATCACTTGTTGGCTGTGACATATAAAGGGCAGGTAATCAAGAAGGTGATGGAGTCCAGGTGAGTGTCATTATGCGCGTAACGCTGGTGACAGGTGTGTACCCTAACGAGCAGCCTGGTGACCTAGAGGTCGGAGAGGGAGCACACATGACAACAACTGATTGGCTCAAACACATTAAGAAGGAAAGAAATTCCACAAATGAACTTCTAAGAAGGCACACCTGTTAATTGAAATGCATTCCAGGTGACTACCTCATGCAGCTGGTTGAGAGAATGCCAAGAGTGTGCAAAGCTGTCATCAAGGCAAAGGGTGGCAATTTGAAGAATCTAAAATGTCAAATATATTTTGATTTCTTTAACACTTTTTTGGTTACTACATGATTCCATATGTGTTATTTCATAGTTTTGATGTCTTCACTATTATTCTACAATGTAGAAAATAGTGAAAATATGAAAAACCTTTGAATGAGTAGGTGTTCTAAAATGTTTGACCAGTAGTGTAAGAACATGAGAATATGAGAGCAACTAAGTTCAGTCACTCACATCATCATATCTTTCTGAGATCAATATTGACAATCAACTCCCAGAGCCAGCTCCCCAACAGTGAGGCAAACAACACTTCTTTGCTGGAAGCAATGTTCTATCTGTTAAAACAATTTCCTTTAATGACTTTCCCCTGGATCAGTGTTGAACAAATCCCTCTTAGGTATTTCTATTAATTCCCTCCTCTGGCTCTAACCTCTTGATAGGAGCTCAGTGTGTTGTAGCTAGCATAGCGCTAAAGCCAGGCTGGCGAGCAGAGATAACAGCTATTGTTCACATTAGCTTAGTTACTGATGCCCAGACAGATGTCGACCCTTGTCATTGCTGTCACTCCTCTAAACGGTTGGCACACGCCAACCCTTTCAGTGTCATCAAATCCCTGACTGTTGGGGGGTTTAGCATTAGTGCCAACTAATGGTAACTGAGACCCAACCCCCCACGGTTTGCAGGTCAACCGGTGGCTACGCTAAGAGTTAAGCCCGTGCAGATGGACAAGCAATTTTCCATCTGGAAGCCTGTCAGACAGTTCCGGCCCTCCAATCAGCACCTCTCCTCCATTTCCTCTCTCCCCACCCCTCCAATAGAACTTGCTCTGGAGACAACCGAAAGACCTTTGTTTATGACTAGTCAACTCACCAGCCCCTCGCTTTTCACCATCCAAAACGGAAACTGGCTAATTTCATAGCTGGGATGTTTTCTGTCCGGTGAAGAAGAAACTCTGTGAAGTGTGTTGAACAAACGAGCCAGATGCCAGCATGTCTTTGTGATGTTGTATTCTGAGAAGAAGCCGGAAGCTAGTGAGGCTCAATGGAGTTAGAGGAGCTAGCCGTTAGCGATGAACAGATCAATGTGATTCGATATGACAGTGCAGTCCTTCTCTTGAGTGAAGAGGCCGGTACTGAACTCAATATTGGTTCCAAGTTCCTAAGGCAGATGTCCCTTAGGGTGACGCATTAGAGTCACTTCATCCCAACTCAATGTTCAATTGACCTCAAACAGACTCTGTGGTCATTTTAGGGCTCGCTGCCCGGCTGTGTTCAATTGTCTTGTCTATGTCAGAGTTCAACTGGCATGAAAGAGCAGACAGGTTCTGGGGCTGTTTGAAAGACACTAGAATTCTGTTTTTGGTATTCTGAAGTCTACTCTGCAACAAAATTGTTATTAAAAACAGTCATTGAAACCCAACTCAATATGTTCTCACATAGTGCAATTCTAATGATCCATAATGGTTTGAACTATGGGGATTCTATACTTTTGTCACATAATGGAAGTATATCTGGCTAACAAATGCTTGAGTTTACTGTATTTAATCCATTCTAACCATAGGCCATAGGACTCAAAGGGAGAGCTGTCAGTACCTAACATGGTCACTTTGGCTGCGGGTAAAAGACCTAGCATTTGTTCTTCTTTTGGCGAGGTTTCAATGAGGAAGCACTGATGACTGACCAGACCAGGGAAAGATGACACACAAGCAGAGAAGCAATGTGTTCCGGCTCCTGCTCGACTTTGCTTTTTTATGGCTATTGTCATTTCCTTTATGTTCGTATTTGTATTTTTGTTATTATTTTTTATTGTTGTTACATTGTCGAGAAGGAACCTGCAAGTAAACATTTTATTGGACGTGGATGT
The DNA here is from genome assembly GCF_034236695.1 of Oncorhynchus nerka. NCBI lineage: Eukaryota > Metazoa > Chordata > Actinopteri > Salmoniformes > Salmonidae > Oncorhynchus > Oncorhynchus nerka. The sequence continues at coordinate 76,581,956 of NC_088405.1, forward strand.
GTGCCATGCATATCCAGTACATAAGACTAATAAAACTTGAAACTTGTGTGTGTGTGTGTGTGTGTGTGTGTGTGTGTGTGTGTGTGTGTGTGTGTGTGTGTGTGTGTGTGTGTGTGTGTGTGTGTGTGTGTGTGTGTGTGTGTGTGTGTGTGTGTGCGTTTAGTGTATCTGTTTGACTGATGTGTAGCCAAGTGTAAACATGTGGGTCAGTGATGGGCAGTGGGCAGCTGGCTCCCAGGGCCCTGTCTGTGTAAGTGGACTGAGGCTTTAAGAGAGACAACATGAGGGGAAGTCTGGAGACACACAGGCCAGACAGCTGAACATCTCAACCACTCACTGACCCACACTGACAAACACAGCAAATCCCCCAAGACGCTGTCTTCAAGACCTCCTAGTACCCCGACCTAACCGCTATGTCCTTTTGCACTACAGGCCATTTATTTTGTTCTAGCAGACAGCATAGAAGCAGTGCAGACCACAGTTTCCTTGCAAGTATTCTGAGAAATAACTTTGTATTTGTATAGTAGCTAGTATACACTAGCATTGAGAACATACAGTATGTCTGTTTTCTTTTTTTTTGTGGCCTTCAAGGACATAGTACCTATGAGCTGGGCTGTTGCCATCAAATTGAAACTTTATAACAATATTCATATTTACTTTACACAATGTTCCCTGTTCTCCAATATATGTGTCACAAAGCTCACATTTGCTGAAATTTTCCTGATGCATTTCCAGGTATTGAATGCCATATAATGTTTGATCGTGACCCACTGAGAATTCTACTGGGTAGCAATTCGAGGAACATCCTCTGTTATCTAGGCCCCCACTGCCACCCACTATCCCAGCCATTCAAACTCCCACAATACCTTTCAGGTAAAAACATGCCATGTGTTTAGCTTACATTCACACCTCTCAAGATGCACCTCTCTTTTCACAAGGACCGTCAGAAAAGATGAGATTGTGCAACTTGTTCGTTTGAATACATCCGCACCCACACAACTTGTCCTTGCCGCCAAGGTTGAACTAAACTCATGACTTATTCAAAGATGTGGCTGTCTGTTTCTCGCTTGGTGATGGGGTGATGAGGTTTTGTGCTTCCCCAAGCCCTGGCATTTAAAATATTTTTCCCTCTCTCTTGTTCATTTCTCACTTTCCCCCCGCCCTGCTAACTTTCGCTTTTTTGTTGTCAGGTTTCTCTCCATCAATGTTGACCCACACCCAGCTGCCTCTTCACGAGGTAGTTTGTGCTGACTGATACCCAGTAAACTGTTGAGTGCAGTTCTGGTTCCAGGCATAAACGACATACACATAAGCGGTCGGGCCCCCAAACCTATAAGCAAAATTGGCTAATTTCAAAGGTAATTGTCACAAAAAAAATATATATTTATATATATATATATATATATATTTCACTGATTAAGCTAAATTACTTGTCTTTCCCTTGCCGAGCTGAACTGCTGAGCCAAACTGTCTGGCTATATGACATACAAGTGGTGTATTTTCTCTTAAAGAGACAGCACACATTTTTATGATAGAAGACAATAGCCTACTACTCCTATGAAAATGTTGTTAATCAGTAGTCCGAACATGTTCCCAAATGAAAGGGAACCAGATTCTTTGTCATCTGTCGCTCCATAGACCACTGAAATCAGACAAAAGGAGCTCAATAACTCAATGCATGCACATAGTCCTATTGAATATGAATTCACCTGTATTGTGAATAGGCTTATGCCAACTTGATTTAACCAGTTGATCAAGAGATTTACCAGTCAAATAAATTATTACCATTATGTTGTTGTGTAGTTAGCTAGCTAATAATATTCACTTATACAAATGTTTTACTTGAACCCAAAATGGTTCTCAGGTAGATTACTAAGAAATGCTCATCCTTTGTTTAAAAGTTCTGGTATTGCCCTATAAATAGCATTGTTGGGAGATTTGGAGAGACCTGGTCAGTCAATTACTAATATACTAATACTCTTAGTAAAAGTACTTATCTTCAACTCTCAATCTGTGGATTCTATTCAATTAGATAGATTCAAATTGTATGGTAAACATTACAGCATCATTATCTACCTAGAGAGATATCATCTGTATTTTTCGGAGCTGTCTACATACCACCACAGACCGATGCTGGCACTAAAACCGCACTCAATGAGCTGTATACTCCCTGTTCACTCATGACTGTACGGCCAGGCAGGACTCCAACACCATCATTAAGTTTGCCAATGACACAACAGTGGTGGGCCTGATCATTGATAAAGATGAGACAGCCTATAGGGAGGAGGTCAGAGACCTGACCTTGTGGTGCAAGGACAACAACCTCTCCCTCAATGTGATCAAGACAGAGGAGATGATAGTGTACTACAGGAAAAGGAGGACCGAGCACGTCCCCATTCTCATCGACGGGGCTGCAATGGAGCAGGTTGGGAGCTTCAAGTTCCTTGGTGTCCACATCACCAACAAACTAACATGGTCCAAGCACACCAACACAGTCGTGAAGAGGACATGACCCAACAGGTAACGATTTCAAACAGGTGCAGTTAATACAGGTAATGAGTGGAGAACAGGAGGGCTTCTTAAAGAAAAACTAACAGGTCTGTGAGAGCCGGAATTCTTACTGCTTGGTAGGTGATCAAATACTTATGTCATGCAATAAAATGCAAATTAATTACTTAAAAATCATACAATGTGATTTTCTGGATTTTTGTTTTAGATTCCGTCTCTCACAGTTGCAGTGTACCTATGATAAAAAATTAGAGACCTCTAGATGCTTTGTAAGTAGGAAAACCTGCAAAATTGTTCTCCCCACTGTACATGTACATATTACCTCAATTACCTCGACACCGGTACCCCCTCTATAAAGCCCCGCTATTGTTATTTACTGCTGCTCTTTAATTACTTGTTATTCTTATCTCTAACCTTTTTTGGTATTTTCTTAAAACTGCATTGTTGGTTAAGAGCTTGTAAGTAAGCATTTCACGGCACATGTGACAAATAACATTTTAATTTATTTTATTTGATCGTTGATAGAAATCTGAAGAGGGTGGCCAGCAAAGATAGGTGGAATGGGCTGAGGTAAACTGAGGGTTGGAAGGTGGAACAGGAGACAAGTGGGAGTGAAGTTGCTGGGCGGGGGGTAGAATGACGGTTAAAGGTATATACAATGCATTCGGAAAGTATTCAAACTTTTTTTCCACTTTTTCGTTATGTTACAGACTTATTCTAAAATGGATTAAGTACTTTTTTCACCTCATCAAACTACACACAATACCCCACAATGAAAAAGCGAAAAACACATTTTTAGAATTGTTTCAAATGTATTACAAATAAAAAACAGAAATATCTTATTTACTCAAGTACTCAGACCAGTTGCTATGAGACTCAAAATTGAGTTCAGGTTTCCATTGATCATCCTTGAGATGTTTCTGCAACTTGATTGGAGTCCACCTGTCGTAAATTCAGTTGATTGGACATTATTTGGAAAGGCACACACCTGTCTATAATATGGAACCGAGGACAACTAGACCCTTTCTGTATAGACCTGGTTGGATCCGGACCTGGTCCGATCCGAGTGAGGAAAGCAACATTAACCAGAGCTGATAAAGTGCGAGAGGAGGGAGAGACATGGGGAGGAGGGAGGGAGAGACAGCAACTAACAAAGCCGACTTGCTGCCATAGCTGCCAAAGCTAGGTTATTTATCATCAAATATGATTATGCAGTACCTGTCTTAACTGCATCAAACCAGGAGAAGCGGATTACTTAGTACCTGTCTTGACTGCTTCAAACTGGGATATCTACTTAAGCTAGCTAACATTAGCTAGCTAGGCTAACTGAGGCTGCAGTGCATGCACTTTCTCTTCCTACTGTTACAAATAACTACAACTCCATTCAGAATATTAAGTAGCAGCCTGACTCCCTGTTGGCTCTTGGTCATTGTAGTCTATCCTTTTCCTTTAACTTTTAATTCTGTTTATTCCATCGATTGTGAGGCTCTATTTCTGTACCCTATTGCCACTTTGATTACTTACAGTGCATTTGAAAAATATTCTGACCCCTTGACTTCTCCACATTTTGTTAAATTACAGCCTTATTCTAAAATATATATACTGTATATATATATATATATATATATATATATATACTGTATATATATATATATATTACTAATCTTCACACAATACCCCATCATAACAAAGCAAAAACAGGTTTATATATTTTTTTAACCAATGTATATATATATTTTTTAAACATACCTTATTTACATAAGTATTCAGACCCTTTGCTATGAGACACGAAATTAAGCTCAGGTGTATCCTGTTTCCATTGATCATCCTTGAGATGTTTCTACAACTTGACTGGAGTCCACATGTGGTAAATTCGATTGATTGAACATGATTTAGAAAGGCACACACCTGTCTATATAAGGTCCCACAGTTGACAGTGCATGTTGGAGCAAAAACCAAGCCATGAGGTCGAAGGAATTGTCCGTAGAACTCTGAGACAGGATTGTGTCGAGGCACAGATCTGTGGAAGGGTACCAAAAAAATTCTGCAGCATTGAAAGTCCCCAAGAAGACAGTGGCCTCCATCATTCTTAAGTGAAAGAAGTTTGGAACCACCAAGACTGGCGGCCCGGCCAAACTGAGAAATCGGGGGAGAAGGGCCTTGGTCAGGGCCAATAACCTGATGGTCATTCTGACAGAGCTCCAGAGTGCCTCTGCGGAGATGGGAGAACCTTCCAGAAGGACAACCATCTCTGCAGCACAACACTAATCAGGGCTTTATGGTAGAGTGGCCAGACAGAAGCCACTCCTCCGTAAAAGGCACATGACAGCCTGCTTGCCAAAAGGCACCTAAAGGACACTCAGACCATGAGAAACAAGATTCTCTGGTCTGATGAAACCAAGAATGAACTCTTCGGCCTGGCACCATCTCCACGGATAATCATGGTGGTGGTAGCATCATGCTGTGGGGATGTTTTTCAGCGGCAGGGACTGGGAGACTAGTCAGGATCGAGGGAAAGATGAACGGAGCAAAGTACTGAGAGATCCTTGATGAAAATTGGCTCCAGAGCGTTCAGGACCTCAGACTGGGGGTGACGATTCACCTTCCAACTGGACAGCAACCCTAAGCATACAGCCAAGACAACGCAGGAGTGGCTTAATGACTTAGTCTTTGAATATCCTTGAGTGGCCCAGCCAGAGCCTGGACTTGAACCCGATCGAACATCTCTGGAGAGACCTGAAAATAGCTGTGCAGCGACACTACGCATCCAACCAGACAGATCTTGAGAGGATCTGCAGAGAAGAATGAGAGAATCTCCTCAATACAGGTGTGCCATGCGTAGTGTCATACCCAAGAAAACTCGAGGCTGTAATTGCTGCCAAAGGTGCTTCAACAAAGTACAGAGTAAAGGGTCTGAATACCTATGTCAATGTGATATTTCGTTTTTTTGTTTTTAATAAATTTGAAAACATTTCGAAAACATTTAGAAAAACCTGTTTTTGCTTTGTCATTATTGGGTATTGTGTGTAGATTATTCTAAGATTTAATCAATCTTCAATAATAAATCAATCGTAATAAAATGTGAAAAAAGTCAAGGGGTCTGAATACTTTCTCAATGCACTGTGTGTATATATATATATACACACTGCTCAAAAAAATAAAGGGAACACTAAAATAACACATCCTAGATCTGAATGAATGAAATATTGTTATTAAATACTTTTTTCTTTATATAGTTGAATGTGCTGACAACAAAATCACACAAAAATGATCAATGGAAATCAAATTTATCAACCCATGGAGGTTTGGATTTGGAGTCACACTCAAAATTAAAGTGGAAAACCACACTATAGGCTGATCCAACTTTGATGTAATGTCCTTAAAACAAGTCAAAATTAGGCTCAGTAGTGTGTGTGGCCTCCACGTGCCTGTATGACCTCCCTACAACGCCTGGGCATGCTCCTGATGAGGTGTCGGATGGTCTCCTGAGGGATCTCCTTCCAGACCTGGACTAAAGCATCCGCCAACTCCTGGACAGTCTGTGGTGCAACGTGGCATTGGTGGATGGAGCGAGACATGATGTCCCAGATGTGCTCAATTGGATTCAGGTCTGGGGAACTGGCAGGCCAGTCCATAGCATCAATGCCTTCCTCTTGCAGGAACTGCTGACACACTCCAGCCACATGAGGTCTAGCATTGTCTGGCATTAGGAGGAACCCAGGGCCAACTGCACCAGCATATGGTCTCACAAGGGGTCTGAGGATCTCATCTCGGTACCTAATGGCAGTCAGGCTACCTCTGGCAAGCACATGGAGGGCTGTGCGCCCCCCCAAAGAAATGCCACCCCACACCATGACTGACCCACCGCCAAACCGGTCATGCTGGAGGATGTTGCAGGCAGCAGAACGTTCTCCACGGCGTCTCCAGACTCTGTCACGTCTGGCACGTGCTCAGTGTGAACCTGCTTTAATCTGTGAAGAGCACAGGGCGCCAGTGGCGAATTTGCCAATCTTGGTGTTCTCTGGCAAATGCCAAATGTCCTGCACGGTGTTGGGATGTAAGCACAACCCCCACCTGTGGACGTCGGGCCCTCATACCACCCTCATGGAGTCTGTTTCTGACCGTTTGAGCAGACACATGCACATTTTTGCAGGGCTCTGGCAGTGCTCCTCCTGCTCCTCCTTGCACAAAGGCTGAGGTAGCGGTACTGCTGCTGGGTTGTTGCCCTCCTACGGCCTCCTCCACGTCTCCTGATGTACTGGCCTGTCTCTTGGTAGTGCCTCCATGCTCTGGACACTACGCTGACAGACACAGCAAACCTTCTTGCCACAGCTCGCATTGATGTGCCATCCTGGATGAGCTGCACTACCTGAGCCACTTGTGTGGGTTGTAGACTCTGTCTCATGCTACCACTAGAGTGAAAGCACTGCCAGCATTCAAAAGTGACCAAAACATGAGCCAGGAAGCATAGGAACTGAGAAGTGGTCTGTGGTCACCACCTGCAGAACCACTCCTTTATTGGGGGTGTCTTGCTAATTGCCTATAATTTCCATCTGTTGTCTATTCCATTTGCACAACAGTATGTGAAATTTATTGTCAATCAGTGTTGTTTCCTAAGTGGACAGTTTGATTTCACAGAAGTGTGATTGACTTGGAGTTACATTGTGTTGTTTAAGTGTTCCCTTTATTTTTTTGAGCAGTGTAGTTGCAGAGAGTCCCTGTAGTCCTAGATTCAGTTCATTCAGGCGAGAAAAAACATCACCCAGATAGGCCAGTCGTGTGGGAAACTCATCATCATGCAAGCGGTCAGAAAATGATTGTCATTAAAGAAAAGGTTAATCTCGTCTCTCAATTAAAAAAAAAAAACGTGTCAATACTTTGCCCCTTGATAACCAAAGCGTTACATGGTCATTGACCATATCATTGCATAATGCAGAAAATATACCCGAGTTCAGTGGCCTTGCTTCAACAAAGTGAACCATTTTCACTGTACAGTTGTGTCCAAAACGTAATTCAAGCTGTCAGGCATTCCCTTGGCAGCAAGAGCCTCTCGGTGGATGCTGCAGTGTACCCAAGTGGCGTCGGGAGAAACTGCTTGCACATGTGTTACCACTCCACTATATCTCCCTGTCGTGGCTTTTGCACCATCAGTACAGATACCATCTTGACTGCCAAAGTCCATTTTATATCACAAAGCTGTCCAGTAGTTTAAAAATATCCTCTCCTGTTGTCCTGGCTTCCAGTGGTTTGCAGAAGAGGATGTATTTCTTAATTGACCCCCCATAAACGTAATGGACATATACCAGGAGCTATGCCAGGCCCACCATGTCTGTTGACTGATCCAGCTATAACGCATGGAATTCACTGGCAGGTATGCGAAGCAGTAATTATTTCAAAACATCTCCTGCCATGTCACTGATGCGTCGTGAAACAATGTTGTTTGATGAAGACATTGTCTGTATAGTTATTTTGGCCTTTTCCCCCAGCATTGTCCCAGCCATATCTGGGGCAGCAGGAATAATTAAGTCCTCCACAATAGTGTGGGGCTTGCCTGTCCTAGCCACTCGGTAGCTCACCATATAAGACGCTTCTAGCTCGTTCTTATTAATTAACCTGTCTAGGACACAGGTCCGGTAACGGAACCCCCCCCAACATTCCGCTGAAACGGCAGCGCGGGAAATTCAAAAATATTTTTTTGAAATATTTTACTTTCACACATTAACAAGTCCAATAAAGCAAATGATAAATAAACATCTTGTTAATCTACCTATCGTGTCCGATTTTTAAAATGTTATACAGAGAAAACACAACATACAGTATATTTATGTTAGATCACCACCAAATCCAAAAAAACACACAGCCATTTTTCCCAGCCAAAGATAGAGTCACAAAAGGTGAATTAGAGATAAAATTAATCACTAACCTTTGATAATCTTCATCAGATGATACTCATATGACATCATGTTACACAGTACATTTATGTTTTGTTCGATAAAATGCATATTTATATCCACAAATCTCGGTTTACATTGGCTCCATGTTCAGAAATGCCTCCAATATATCCGGAGTAATTACAGATAACAGAAATAGTCATCATAAACTTTGACGAAAGATACATGTTTTACATATAATTAAAGATACACTGGTTCTTAATGCAACCGCTGTGTCAGATTTTTTTTTAAACTTGACGAAAAAAGCATACCATGCAATAATCTGAGACGGCGCTCAGACGTAAATATATTTCTCCACCATGTTGGAGTCAACAGAAATACGAAATTATGTCATAAATATTCCCTTACCTTTGATGATCTTTCATCAGAATGCAGTGCAAGGAATCCTAGTTCCACAATAAATCGTTGTTTTGTTCGATAATGTCCATTACTAGTGTCCAATTAGCTACTTTTGCTAGCACATGTCCAAAAGCTGGCGCCGGTCCAGGCGAACTCGGACGAAAACTTTAAAAAGTTATATTCCAGGTCGAATAAACTGGGCAAACTAAGTAGAGAATCAATCTTCAGGATGTTATTATCATATATGTCCAATAACGTTCCAACCGGAGCATTCGTTTTTGTCTAGAGTAATGGAACGCAAGGCGGTATAATAAGTACTGTGTGTAACCAGGAACTGGAATTCTGCCAGACCAGTCACTCAAATAGCTGCCATCCGGTCCCACATCAAACTAGTGGCTTCATTCTACGTTCTACTGACTGTTGACATCTAGTGGAAGGCGTAGGAAGTGCGAACAGATCCATATCTTATTTGGATGTGAATAGGCAATGAGTTGAAAATCAACCAGCCCCAGAATTTCCACTTCCTGTTTGGACGTTTGCCTGCCCTATGAGTTCTGTTATACAGACATAATTCAAACAGTTTTAGAAACTTCAGAGTGTTTTCTATCCAATAGTAATAATAATATGCATATATTAGCATCTGGGGCAGAGTAGGAGGCAGTTCACTATGGGAACGCAATTCATCCAAAGTGAAAATGCTGCCCCCTTGGTATCTGTTGCTTTTATACATGTCTTACTAGTCAAAAGTCATCTTATTTCTGCTCAAAAAACTGCTGTGGCTTGCTTGGCTACATACGGACCGTTAGTGGAATTCCCACGAGAGAGTAACGGTTAATGTGATCGGACGTTAATTATTTGACTGGACTACCTGAATTTGACATTGTGTTGTTAATTCGCTTAACACTAGATGGTTTCATTTTATTTTTGGCAGTGAAGCTAGGCTACCTAGGTGAGAAAAAAAACTCACCCAAATGTATAGCCCTGTTGGAAAATATAAATGGACTGTTTGAAAATGTGAAGAAAAAATGTTTTTTTAAATGTTATTATTATTTTAGACTTTAAAAAAGTGTGGATCACATTTGTATTTGGCGTACCTCCAACGGAATTGCGAGGAACCCCATGAAGAGCACACTTCTCCAGCATGCCTGTGGCCATCAAAGGGGAGTATTTGCCCACTGGAGTTGGTGACGACGCCAAACTGCAGTCAGGTCATGACTCTGGTGAGGACAACGAGCACGCAGATGAGCTTCCCTGAGACGGTTTCTGACAGTTTGTGCAGAAATGATTTGGTTGTGCAAACCCACAGTTTCATCAGCTTTCTGGGTGGCTGGTTTCAGATGATCCCGCAGGGGGAAAAGACGGATGTGGGGGTCCTGGGCTGACATGATTACACGTGGTCTGTGCTTGTGAGGCCGGTTGGACCTACTTCTCTAAAATGGCTTATAGTAGAGAAATTAACATTCAATTCTCCGCAGAACAGCTCTGGTGGACATTCCTGCAGTCAGCATGCTAATTGCACGGTCTGAGGGACTTGAGACATCTGTGGCATTGTGCTATGTGGAAAAACTGCACATTTTAGAGTGGCCTTTTATTGTCCCCAGCACAAGGTGCACCTGTGTAATGATCATGCTATTTAATCAGCTTCTTGATGTGCCACACCTGTCAGGATTATCATGGCAAAATTTGAGAGAAATAAGCTTTTTGTGCTGATGGAACAATTCTGGGATCTTTTATTTCAGCTCATAAAACATGGGACCAACACTTTACATGTTGTGTTCATATTTTTGTTCAGTATAGTTTCTACTTGACTATTGCTTTTCAAATCACCTAGCAGTGCTATTTGAGGTTAGTTTAAGGTAAATGTGATTTTTCAGCCATTCCTGAACCTTCAACAAAAATATCTACTTATGGGCAGTACCAAAATATCTAATGATTCTGCCTCTTCACAGCAAAATCTGCAGAGCTGGGATGATTTTATGCCCCATAACATTCTAATTAAAAAACTAAGTTTTGAATCAGGTGTTGTTTTCTCTATCCGTTCATAAACCATGTGCCATGGAATCGGCAAAAAAAAAACTCTTCCCAACTATTTTACAACCGTTATGGCGCAGCTGTCAATTTTTTGGTCCATAAATGGAACTGGTATAATTTTTTATTTATGTTACTTACTTTATGTTTACTTATTACTGTTAGATGTGGACTGGGTCTGGTTATTTTTGGGCTCATTGTGGTTTGATTACTTAGTATTAAAACATCACATGGTTCGAAATTAAAATATCTCTCGATTCATTCCTTAATTTTTGTTTTTTACAATGAAGGTGAATTCATCAGCATTAATAAACAATCAGAGTTCATAGGGAAACCATGTCCAAGCCTAGGCTGAGATGACTATTGCTGTGTCATCAATACACTTTTAATTGCCTTGTGGACTGGACTGCAAGACCAAGATGTTTAACATGCTGATTTATGATTTATTAGCAGTAATTAAAGATTCAGGACTGAAGTAGCTCTCTACCAAAGTGCAGAGCTGACTTTTGGCCCAGGACATGAGGAGGGAACATGGGATTTGACGCTTTCCCTTGTGTGGAGGCCTATAGGGAGGAGGTCAGAAACCTGGCAGTGTGGTACCAGGACAATAACCTCTCTCCCTCAACGTCAGCAAGACAAAGGAGCTGATCGTGGACTACAGGACACAGAGGGCCTAGCACGCCCCCATTCACATTGACCGGGCTGTAGTGGATTGGGTCGACAGCTTCATGTTCCTTAGTGTCCACATCACTAAAGATCAATCATGGTCCACATACATCAACACAGTCGTGAAGAGGGCACGGCAATGCCTTTTCCCCCTCAGGAGGCTGAAAAGATTTGGACAAAAGGCCCTCAGACCCCTAAGAAGTTCTACAGCTGCACCATTGACTGGCTGCATCACCACTTGGTATGGTAACTGCTTGGCATCCAACCGCAAGGCACAACAGAGGATAGTGCGTACGGCCCAGTACATCACTGGGGCCGAGCTCCTTGCCATCCAGGACCTCTATACCAGGCCGTGTCAGAGGAAGGCCCTAAAAACTGTCAAAGACTCCAGCCACCCAAGTCATTGACTGTTCTCTCTGCTACCATAAGGCAAGTGCTACTGATGCAAGTCTGGAACCAACAGCACCCTGAACAGCTTTTACCCCCAAGCCATAAGACTGCTAAATAGTAGGTCTGGTTAGCTATTTGCTTAACTATTTAACTATCTGCATTGACCCTTTTTGCACTAACTTTTTTGACTCATCACATACGCTGCTGCTACTGTTTATTATCTATCCTGTTGCCTAGTCACTTTATTCCTAGTCATATCTACATATCTACATATCTACATATCAGATCAGATGCACACACAGATGCACACACAGATGCTTACTATATCTTTATCTTTAGCAGATTTATCTTTAGCAGATTTGTTCAAGCAGATTTTGACCATTTAATTGTGTCTTGTCAATGAGAATAATTGATTGAAATAAAATACACAGTGTGTCCCTCATTTGTCAATGCAGGTCAGGCTCTCCAGAAAACATAACCCATGTCTAGTGGTTCATTCCATGACCTTCATCACTTGAGCAAAATTCCCCTATGTGCACATACTCATGATGATGAAATGACCGCAACAATTCTGGAGTTTAAGGGGGAGATGATGGGGTGGTCTGCACAACAGTTGATAGAACAGGGCAGCTGAAAAGTTCATTTACATCTATGACAAGGCCATTGGTGTTCCACAGGGTTCTGTTCTGGGCCCCACTGGATTTGCCCAGTACTCCACAACAACTACTCCCTAGCGATTGATCTCTATGAACTCTGGCCTGATAGACGCTGACCTTTGACCTCAAGGTTGTACACCTGCTCTAAAACACAGCAAAACAGGTGTGGGGGCCAGTTAGTGTTGCAGCCACTGACAGTCTGTCTGGGTTACAACTCCAATACACTATTACCTGTTAGACCTTTGCTAGGTACATATCCAAACTTACTAACATATACATTTTTTACTCCCAGTTGCTCTATCATAATATTGTAAATATGTCTGGTGTTTGTTTTTGATATATATCCCATTATCCACCCTGTTGACCATTCATTCAACTCAACAGATGGCGCAAATTTTTTAACAAGCATTTATTTCTCACATCATGTTTGATCGGAAGTTAATCCCTCTATCCTCTAACTCAATCAGGAGTACAGACATCCTGCTTTGAGGAACCATTAGTGGTCTTATATCCCAACAACACCACAGAACAACAATACCCAACATTTGACGCATCCCTGAGGGACTGTGTCAGACAAGCTAGCAACGCTCATTGTCATGCTCAGTGGGCCAACCCTCATGCCCCCAGCCCAGAATGTAGCCATTATTCAGTTGAAAGTCCTGATAGACCTTGTGTGCTTTCTCATGATAGACCCATTCACCCTAGGTTCAACCCAGCTGACTCCCTCAGAGTGATAGGCAGGGGCCATTGTCTCCTGAGCAGCCGAAGCCGCGACGCGCTAACCGCTATCCGCTAACTCTGCCTTGGGTTCCCTCCAGGGAGAGACTTTCCCTCTGTCTCCCAAGCCAAGACTGTTCCCTCGGGCACCACACATCCCTGGCTGAGCTGAAGGTATCATAAATACTTCCCCCATCTCCCCCCCTCGTTTCCATTCCTCCCCATAGGCCACTGGGGCCATTGTAAATCAGGGACAAACCCGAACCGAGGGGAAAAGAAAGGCAAAGCGACATTAAAGTGAGAACCAGGCCCAAGACCTGATGTAATGATTAAAAGGACAGGGGCAAGGACATGGGGAGTGTGGGAGACAAAGGCAGGAAAGGACAAGGATTAAGAGGGAGAGAGAAAGAGATACATACATGTGCATGCACACAGACCTGACAGTCTCAGCTGGGGGTAGGTTTAGCTATGACAACACTAGCACAAAAATTTGGGGAGAAAGGCTAATGAACAGGTGATCTTTTTCATTTCCCCCTGTTGCAGAGGAAACACAAAGTTATTTGCAGGGACTTTCTGACTATGTGCCATTTCATAGCAACCCCTTACTGTACCTACCTACCCCCACCCACCAACATCCTTGTATTCACAGGAATAAAGGCCCCTCACTCTCCTGCAGTACAATGACAGAAAAATGTATACGAGAGGTGATATGTGAGGTGAAACAGTGATGAGGAATGCTTTGCTATTCTTCTGTGTGTGTGCGTGTGTGACTTATTGGACTCTCCCTGTCCCTCGCTAAGGGATTGTCATACCCTCCATGCACAATTAGCAGTTACACACAAGACTACTGCATGTGTGTGTGTGTGTAAAAACACCAGCCTGCAACATAATTGGCCCAACCGTACCCAGGTGTCCCCTGGTACGCTGTTATCCTAAAACCCTGTTGGACTGGTACAGTATATATACAGTGCCTTTGGAAAGTATTCAGAACTCTTGACTTTTTCCACATTTTGTTACATTACAGCCTTATTCTTAAATGGATTTCATTAAAATCCTCAGCAATCTGCATAGAAAATAAAACATTTGCAAAGCTGAAACAGGTTTTTAGAAATTATTGCAAATATATAAAAAATTCAAAACAGAAATATCTTATTTACATAAGTATTCAGACCCTTCGCTATGAGACTCAAAATTAAGCTCAGGTGCATCCTGTTTCCATTGACCATCTTTGAGATGTTTCACACACCTGTCACACACCTGTCTATATAAGGTCCCACAGTTGAAAGTGCATGTCGGAGCAAAAACAAAGCCATGAGGTCGAAGGAATTGTCCGTAGAACTCCGAGACAGGATTGTGTCGAGGCACAGATCTGTGGAAGGGTACCAAAACTGTTCTGCAGCAGTAAAGGTCCCCAAAAACACAGTGACGTTTGGAACCAGAAGACTCTTCCTAGAGCTGGCCGCCCGGCCAAACTGACCAATCAGGGGGGAAGGGCCTTGATCAGGGAGCTGACCAATAACCTCATGGTCACTCTGACAGAGCTCTATTGTTCCTCTGTTGAGATGGGAGAACCTTCCAGAAGGACAACCATCTCTACAGCACTCCACCAATCAGCCCTTTATCATAGAGTGGCCAGAGTTTGCCAAAAGGCACATCACGACTCTCTGGTCTAATGAAACAAAGATTGAACACACACACCTAAAGACTGACGTCTGGAGGAAACCTGGCACCATCCCTGCGGTGAAGCATGGTGGTGGCAGCATCATGCTGTGGGATGTTTTTCAGCAGCAGGAACTGGGAGGCTAGTCAGGATCAAGGGAAAGATGAACAGAGCCAAGCATAGAGAGATCCTTGATGAAAACCTGCACCAGAGTGCTCAGGACCTCAGACTGTGGAGAAGTATCACCTTCCAACAGGAAAATGACCCTAAGCATACAGCCAAGACAATGCAGTAGTGGCTTCGGGACAAGTCTCTGAATGTCCTTGAGTTGCCCAGCCAGAGCCTGAACTTGAACCCGATCGAACATCTCTGGAGAGACCTGAAAATAGCTGTGCAGCAATGCTCCCCATCCAACCTGACAGAGCTTGAGAGGATCTGCAGAGAATAATGGAAGAAACTCCCCAAATACAGGTGTGCCACGTTTCTAGCGTCATACCCAAGAAATCTCGATCCTGTAATCGCTGCCAAAGGTTTTCAACAAAGTACTGAGTAAAGGGTCTGAATACTTATGTAAATGTGATATTTAAGTTTGTTTTAAATATAAATTAGCAAAAATTCTAAAAAACCTGTTCTTGCTTTATGACTATAGGGTATTGTGTGTAGGTTGATGAGAGGAAAAATAACAATTTAATACATTTCAGAATAAATCTGTTACGTAACAAAATGTGAAAAAAGTCAAGGGGTCTGAATACTTTCCGAAGGCACTGTATATAGCCTAACCTCTCCTCTCACGTTATTAATCCATTCTGCCATGGCAGTTTGACTTAGTAGTAGATTACTTTGCTCTCGCTCTCTCTCTGTGACATTGTTTACCGTCTCTATGATGGTCTCACACACCACTAAACAAGCTTTTGCTATGTTTTGTCCTCCACCCCGGAACAATTCTTACTCGCTCACCCATCATCTCACTCATCATCTCACATCTCACATTTTCCCCCTGAGCGGTTGAAGGGGAATGTTGACAGCCTAGGTAAGGAGGAGAAATTGTAGTGTTGCTTTCAGAAGACTTGCCACATTTCTACACCTGACATTCAAGTAGAGGGAATGCACTGAGATACCTTTGAAGAATATAGTAGAATAGTTGGCTAGAAATGATATTCAATTCAATACATAAACCTTGAATGAAAGGGATTTCCCTGTTTGTGCCGAACCCACCCTTTTCAGTGTCCTGTTAAAGATTTGACAATCTCAACATTCATGAATAGCCTGATAGAACCATCACTGTACTGTGTTCACCATAGCCTCCATAAGGGTAATTTACAAAAGCAATGTATTGCTAAAGCAACGGTTTCAAACTATGGTTTGAAATTGCCAGTATTAAAACCAATGCCAAAAAAAATACACTTTAAAGGGACCATCTGAGATTGGACAAAGCAAAGCTCCCCTCCACTTGTTTTGGTAAACAGCTGAGGGATGGTGCTGTAGAAATGTACCCGCTTTTAGATGCATAGATACTGTATGTAGAGTTATGGATGCAAGAACTTTCCACCCATGAGACCAAAATTATAGTTTCAAACATGATTTAAAGTTATACAGTTTTGGTTCACAATGACATTATTTACAAACCATGGAGTAAAACCAGCTTATATTTTGGGTTCTGACAGGGTACAACAGTTGAACTAAGTTCATAAGGCATTTCACAATGTGAATTCTTCCAGAATCAATGACTATACTGTATAGCCTATCATTAATCATTAACCTTGCCATCTTTTTGGAAGTGTTTAAATGACAAAAGTTTAGAGGAAATTGGAGATAAATGAACAGCTATTCCAGTTGATAAAAGCGCTCATTAACTCCTATTGGCTTTTTTTTTGTATTGAAAGGAAAAAAACAGGGTAAGTTTTAATTTAATGCTTAATCACAAAGACCAGGGCTATGTGCCTGATTCATTTAAGAAACACTTTTATACAAGCAGTATCTAAGAATCATGCAGAGAACAGCTTTGCAGTGGTTTACTACTGAGAGTGCAATAGTTTGGTTTCTATATACTGTTATATACTGTTTTCAATAACCTTTCAAATTCTCCTGGCAAACTCGATGAATGAATTCACGAAAACACTCATTATTCTTTCACACAAATTCCCAAGCATAACTTGTTTTTGTTTATGATACAGATTTTCATAAGAAATATCAATGGACAATTTGCATTATTGAGCGTGGCTGAAGTAATAACCGGAATAACCAACATTAGCTCTCTTTCTGCAGTGCGTTAAGAAATTAAAGGGGCTAAATTCAATGTGGGAGAATGCAGCCTCGGTTGCTCGCTTCCAACAATCAGAGCCCAAAACATTCAATTGCCAGATCCACGTGCAGATAATTACTCGCCAAGTGATTGTGATGAACACCAGTGTGTGGGGATGAGTCATGGCTATATGTAATTTCCACTCCGATTTCAGCCTCTTACTGACTGTCTACGTCCCAAATTGCACTCTGTTCCCTATTTAGTGCACTACTTTTGATCAGGGCTATTAGCGCTCTGGTCAAAAGTAGTGCACTACAGTATGTAGGGAATAGGGTGCCATTTGCAGCCTCTGTTTGCATATTTCATACTGCTTGACCTGGACCTGAAAATGGTCAGAGATGTACTTTTACTCAAAGTTATCCATAGGAAACATTGTTGCATAAATGATTGAAAATACTAGTATTAGGTGCAGACATTAGATAAATAGGTGTTGAATGTTATTCTTTGGTGATACTCATATATACATAATATTATGGAACATTGACATTAGTGCTACATGTACACATTACATATGTGTTGTGGTGACAGAGTGGGTTAGATATAGAAGAATACTCCATATCACTGCTTTTAAAAAAAGGCTACGTTGAGCACCAGCATGCTTTCCTATAGCCTATAGCCCAGTTAAAGGTCTTGAAAGGGCCAACCATCTTGAATGGCTGTGCCCGAATCGCACCCGACATCCCATAATCAGAAGCCTAGAAAACCAGGGCAGCCTGTTAACACTGGGAGAGAATCAAAATCAAGTCAGGGCCTCAGTGTAGCAGTCAGACAAAACACAGGCAGCTTTGTGGGAGCAACTTTCCCCCATCACTGTTAGGATAGTGTGGGGCTATAATTGCTGTCATCTCGCCTTTCGGAGCCCAGGCACAGACTGTGGGAATTGGAAGAGTCATTTAATCACCAGGGAAACAAAATGATGGGAGCTCCAATTTGGCCAGCAGAAGTTGAGGGAGGGAAAGAGGGGATGTGGAGCGCGTCATTAGAGCCTAGGACCTGCACACAGTCTGGGGCCAAATTACTGAGCATGCAGGCGCTTGCTTTGGTCCTAATACCCTCTGTGACTGTGGAACCAGGCAAGGCGTCCATCTTGAGATAGATTGACATTCAGGCTTGACCATCACTGACGTCAACCACAATATAATCAACAACACGTACTTCCTGTAACCTCAAATACTTTCTGAGGGATATGCACATCTTGAATGGTCTGCTCAGTCATGTACAATCACAAATTAACCAACGCTGTGTTTGCATGCCAAAATGAATCCTTCATTATACAATTAGCGGTTGAAACCAGTTTAATATCTGCCCTTTTAATGGTTAAATCCCATTGGATCCCATTGAAAGACAAAGAGTTAATGTCGCCTTTGGCTCTCAGGTCGTCTGCCATATCATCATTTGGGTGTCAAACAGAAGGCTGGGGTCTCAGCACCTTTTCTATACACCAATTTCCTTCCTATTCACAGAGAGCACGGGAGAACAGAGGGATGTTCTCGCTTCACAGCCCAACAATTAACGTTGGGGCCTCACAAAAAAAGGCTCAAAAAGAGAGCGAGAGAAGGAGAGAGAGAGAAAGAGAGAGAGAGAGACAGAGAGACCAAATCAAGAGAAACAGGAAATTGGACGTCCTCAGAACAGCATCCCTTGCTTTCTCTTATTCTCTACCTCTCCTTTTCTCTCCCTCCCTTAGGGTGGTTGGGTAGCAGCCAATCTAATTGAAAGGCAGATCAATGAAGAGATATGTTGTCATTTTCCAGCGCCACCCTCTTAATCAATTAATCTATAATAGAATCCGAGGAGCCCCTTAAAGGGCCAGCGGCTCCATTAACAGGTGCTGACAGATATGGGCTTGATTATTAGAGATGGAATAGTGAGAAACAGAGAGTAAGAGATTTGCACGGGATTCATTTCAAGAAATTTCCATAAATTACATGGAAATATGTGACTTACAAAACAATACGCTTTGTGAGTTATTTTCGTCTTTTACAATGTCCGGTCAATCAGATAATGCACTTCAGAAAAATGACTGGGATTGGTTAATGGCAACATACAGTAGAGGCTTGATGTACTTACTATATGTTGCTGACGTTATCTTAATGCACTTGCAATTTTGTGTTTCCAAGCCATTTAGAGTAGTGCGGTGGCTAAAAGAACCACATAATAGACTTCCCATTATGATCTGGAATGCCAGTAGTTTAAAGCTACTTTAAAATAAGAGTCATAAAGCGACAACTCACTCACACAATAAAATGTGTGTTTGTGAGGAAGAATGGATAAATCAAGGCAACAGCTGGGCGAGTGTCGACTTCCGACCAGGGATCTATACCTTAAAGGCACTGTGTTCTCTCTGAGGAACCACAGATCAAAAATAACTACACCCCAAAGATATTGGGTGGGTTAATGAAACGAATGGGCCCCGTGTTCGCCAATTATATGCTTTGTAAATAAGGGAATAGTTATAAATGTGTATAAATGCTTTGGAAAGCTATTATCAACATCTTCACAGAGAGATGCTAACTTTACCTCAGAAATGTTGAATAGATGTGCAGTTACCACCTAAAATACAAGTTATTAAGTGTATGTGTGCTTTTGTCCTAAACCACACCAATGTAGGCTCAATTAAAACTTGTATTGTAGTATTTATGCAGTAGCAGTAGCATTTGGACATACCTTTTCCCAGAAGTAACGTAAAATCCATGAACAGTTTTTTGATGCTATAAAAACAGCTGGAAGAATCCCCTCACATGCAAAAGCTTCCAGTTTTCAATATATGACAGGTAGCTAGCATGAAGCGATGGTGTAAACAAAACATTTGTTTTATACATGTTACCCTTGCAGAGTCATGTAGTAAACACATAAATAAAATGGCAGGTCATTTGGAAAATGAAACACTGAAGAGTGGCTCATGACATTTGCATATAATATACTTAACTCAATGGCATTAACAGAATTTCCAGCAAACGTTTAGAGCAGTTTGTGAAATGCAGTCAAGTACTATTCAGAGGCAGCGTTTTTGATCAGTCTCCATGGCAATCACAGTTTGATCCCTCTGCAATATGTGTGGACACTTGAGTTGTTGGATAGCAGTGAAAAATAATGAAATGGCAAGGCTTGACAGAGGCAGATATGCAGTATTTACAACAATGAGGCCCATTGTGTCAACGGGTGTATAAGAGGCGAAGTCAGGTGCAGGAGAGTAGCGTGAGGTAAACAGGCACACTTTTATTTTAGTTCCAAAACGAGAGCATTACATAAATCAAATGCGCTCAAAACATGGAACATAACAAAAGTAAAGCGCGTAATAAGACACCACAATAACATGAAACAATTACACACAAAAAATGATGGGAAACAGAGGGTTAAATACAAGTAGATTGATTGGGGAAATGAAAACCAGGTGTGTATGGAAACAAGACAAGGCAAATGGATATATGAAAAACGGAGCGACGATGGCTAGAAAGCCGGTGACTTCGGCGGAAGTCGTGACACTTTGTGAAAGGGTGAACATTTGCAAGCTAAAAAGACACAGCTCAAATGAAGATGAAATAGATTGTGCAACAGAACTTCAATAATTTGAATAATTCTGTATTATTGCTGTGTCATGCAAAACAACTATTTTCCACATTCCACATAGCATGTGATCTTGCTTTGGCGTGCCACAACCAAGGGGCTATATGCTCGAAAGACTTGCTTGGCCAAAGTCCAATTGGAGCTGTCAGCTTTAATGGTGAGTGGTTGATCTGGGGCAATAAATCATGATACACTGGCACATGTTGAAACCCAGTCCACAGTCATTGGATTAATTAGCCATATTAGCCATATTGTCACTTCTGAGCCGGGCCATGTGATGGTCATGTGTGTTGTGTGATGTCCTGGGGGTTGTATGGATGGTTCATGTATACGGTTCCAAGTTCTTGTTGACGATGTCTGTCTTTCCAGCAATCATTATGTATGGCTAACCGTGTTGCGCAAAGTAATTAACGTTAGTTAAGCTATTTGCATTCTGATCACAGTTCACAATATTCTGAGAATATCTTTTCCAGTTTACACTTTCAAGGCTAGAATGAACTTTCAACCAGATCTCAGGGCAATTTGTAGGATTTGGTATGTATGACATATATGTTAGGTTAGGATACATTATGAATGGAATAGTGGTTGGACAATATCATACGAATTGGATGACGTAACGTATCATACATCTTGGAGGATGTATAGTATTATTCGTCTAACTCTGTTGCGTCTTTCTCTGTTACCAACAAGAGAGAATTACTGGGAGAATTGGTGGTTAGGAGAACTAACGACAAAGGTTAGGAGAATTTCCATAAAAGGATGCTAATGGCGAAAAGAAAGGAGGGGAGAGAGAGAACCCCCAAAGGCGTCTCGTCAAATATTCCAAAAAGGTCATGCTCATCCGTTTCAGCATTTGTAATCCGCAATGATAATTTACTTCAAACAGCAAGGCGTGACAAATGAAGCAGAGGCACAGCAATAGAAAGATCACCCGCTAAAAACTGAAGTACCTCTAGGGCCGAGACACAGCATCCAACCATGTTGATAAGCTGTCAGCCATAATACCACATCTAATGCCGGATAATTCATCTAAATTCATTGACTGCACCATTTCGCTGACAGCTTGGCCAAATGTTTGATGGGGGCCCCAAACTAGCGGCATCCGTCACAGATGAGCTGAAATGTATTTAGGGACTGCATCATCATGTTTTATTCAATTACGCACTGGAGCTCAATGAATCAGTTTTTGCAATTAAGTTAAACATGCACATGCATGAAACATGAGGGCGATATCAAGGGTATTCAAAGTTAGGGTTGCTTTCCTTGGTTTTGTTGTGCTTTAGGAGAAGGATGCATTTCAAGCTAAATGTTGTTAGATTGTTTAGATTGTGTTTGAATGCATGGATTTGTAAGTTAGGAATTTACAACAGAAACACTTTTTTTGAGAAATCTACAATGGTGGCCTACACCAGAATAGCAAGGAATTCTGATAACATCGCAGTCCCTATGCACAGGCAGATCAGTAAATGCCATCTCCAGAAGCATTTCTATGAATGTCAAGCACCGCGTTTACTTGGGTATTTTGCAATAAGTCATATTTATTTGGCCAAGCTGCACTCTATCAAATCACTCCGTATTATTGTCCACTGTGGCACTTGATGGGTCCTACTATGTCCTGCTCTGTTGAGTCTTATACTCTGCAGTTTCCCCCTGTTCAAGCACATGTAATATTGCCTTTCACATTCCATCAAGTCAAGACACAGCCCTTGTTCAGATAGGTATAGTGACATTTTCTCAGCACGGTGGGGTTTGTTAAAATTCTAGAATGGTCTATTTTTATTCCCTGCTCTGTGTAAATAACATCACATCGGCCTAATGCCTACTCAATGTGATTGTGAAGCCTGGTGTGTGTCTTTTCATATAAGGCATATGATACGTTTACATTTGAATTCATTCCATGATCACGTGATTGATGCCAGTATCTCAAGGTAAATGTTATGGCAGGCTAAATGAAATGCACATGTTGAATAATGTATGCATTTTCATGGGAATATTTTGAATCAACATACCCCATATAGATAGAAAACTATGATTATAGGCCTAGCATTCTGAAAGCATCTTATTTGAACCCTCTAACTGGCAATACAAAATATCCCTACAACCTTATTAATTAACACAAATTGTTCGACTGATATATGACATTCATACAATTTCAAGTGAAAATATTATCCTGACACTAACTGACCTATTTTTGTGAAATTAGTTGAGACCAGTACACTCTACTGATCTGTAGACCATATTTTAAAGGTGCAATATGCAGAAATCACTCTGCCATTTCTTGGTTGCTAAAATGTTAATAGTTCACCTAATTCCAGTTTATGTGACAAAACAAGCAGTCATTGTGTAGAGAATCATTGCACCATCTAAACCGCTGTATTTTTAGCTGTTTGAAGCTGGTATACAAAACTGAAAGTAAAAGAAAGTAAAATGTAGACCGGGAAGCATAGAAATAGTGCACATAGAACAGATATACAGCTTCTTAGACTTGCTTTCAAGTCTGGTTGGGTCATGGAAAAGTTTTAAGGTTATTTCCCATACCTGATTGATTTGTATACACTGAATTTTCTTATACAACTATTTGGTCTATTTATTGAAACATTTTTATATAAATGTAGATTGAAGTAAAGGCATTGGCGTAATTATACCTACAGTCTCGAAATGCGCAACATGGTGTGTGAAATTTGTGTGTAATTTTGGTCAGTTCTAAAAAAAAAAGTCATACAAAAAATATTTATTCACTGTCTCTTTAAGTGTTCACTGTTTCGACTACTATACATAAGAGCTAGGGGGTGGGCTTTAGCCACGAGAGCGTTTTGCAGATAACAGGACTTCTGTTCATTCAAGAGTGAGGAGGAAATGGGAGACACAGAGAAAGGATGAAAGTCTCTATCAAGAATTAAGCTGCACATACTCTATCAGAAGAATACATTTTTGATGAGGAAGTTGACTCTCAATACAGAGGGACGGAGTTATGAAAAATTCCCATCAACAATACGGGGACAGTGGCAGAGAAAACTAAGAAAATAGCGCCGACCATATCCAGACGCGTAATTTTGCCATCCTTCCGCGCCTGTTGCAGGACATTATCAGAGGAATACATGATATAAAGTAGAAGCCGAAAGGAACGAATTCTTCAGAATGTATTATGTAGGTTTTTTTAATCAGTTGTAATGCTGTGTGGTTAGGTGGTGGAAATTGTCCGAAAATGTGGGGCTGACTTTCCAAAGTTGTCGGATGCCACTTCTGTAGACTTGACCGACCATACCCACATTTGGATAATTTAGATTTTTTGGGGGGATACCTTTGAAGACAACTTTATCATACACCAGAGGGTAATGGAGTTTCGCCTCACGTTGGATACCCTATTGGTTTTTATTGTGCTTATTGGTTTGGTTTTTGGTAAGTTCAATGCATGATACAATTCTACTATTTCTTATATGTTATGCTCAATGTGTTTGACTATAAATGTGTTATCCATTGTGATGCATTTGTTTTTGGTGACACTCTCGGTCCATTAACCAATTAAATGAAATGTGGGGTTTATTTTTGCGCGCAAGCCTTCTGTGACAGACGCGCATTCACTTACACTCCTCTCGGTATAGGCCAAGTAAAAAAAATATTATGGAGTGATCTTGAATAAGAAGATAATATGACAAATTGGTGTATTTTGCTCAAAACATTGACAATTGAGAAAGTTGATTAAGACATTATAAACAATGCCCTTTGATGCGCATCCGTTTCTCAGCTAAACGCAGACGACTGGCTGTACCTATAAATGAGGAAAATATATCAGTGTACCTTTTTAAATGAGGAAAAGATATCCGTGAGGGGAAAAATGTTTAGGTCTCTGAGGCCACCTTGACAATACTTGAGCAATCACAGAAATAACTATTCAGTGATGCCACTGGGTTCGACACCACTTAAATTATGCAAACGAGTTTAAGAGAGGAAAAATGGATGGCATGGGGACCTTGGCAACATGTTGACCTCTGTTGTGACTGTGTCTTCTTGAATAACTAATGAGAGGAGATAGGGCCAGAATTCGAACAGCTGAATGTTGCAGTTGTAAGTAATACAGATAGTAACAGTATGTCCCAATCACAGTATAATTTCTTATTCGAAGTTTCACTGAGTTTTGTAACAGAAGGTGGATTGTTCTCAAGGGAACTCAGCCTGTTGATTAATACAACTAAGTTACCATAACTCGCTATCCCCATTGCATGTCCTATGGCCACAGGGAGGATTCCCGGTCGTATGCTGGTGCCAATTTAACAGGAATTACTGGGATTTTGTCATTTTCCGACAGCATGGAGTCTGGGACCCTGCCCTATACTGCTGAGCTGGCTTTTACGAGGCTGTAAACATAGGCTATGAACCCAGACCGTGACAGCATCTGCGAAAGCACTCCTTCAATGACTCTAGATGCTCCAATGCGGCCACAAGGCTACATTGAATGCACACTCATTCACAGCTTTGTCAAATCTTCCTAATTCAATGTTCCCATAACCTCAAATCGAATCAATGTCATTTTCCACCAGATTTTCCTCTCTAAGTCCAAATATAATTTTTATCCTGTGTCCATGTTAAGATGCAAGCTGTTTTCCACTGTACATATCACCTTTCAACAAAAAGTCTCCACCAACCATTCCCGCTATGCGGTGAAGGTCCATCCTGCTATCGTCCATTACTTTTTCACACCTGATAAGAGCCTTAAATGGGGGCCAGGGTTGAGTTTCAAGGTCTGGCTTCAGTTTGTCAGTAAGGTGACGTTCAATCAACCCAGTTGCTAGTTTGTCCACCCTGTTTTCAGTCTCCTGAATGACCGAATGGGAGAGGGCCATGTGTTTGCTCAGCTCCTTTTAAAGTCACTGGAAAATGGCCTCAGAACAGCTGTCAGTTTTCTCATGACTGTCCCCAAACAGGCCTTTAATGAGGCCAAAAAGCCAGGATGAAACCTTTGACGTAATTACAGTACACACATCCCAGAACAGGCCTGGGTGGAGAATGGCTTATGTTATTGGTCTAGAGTGCGTGCAGCTACAATAGAAACCACTAGCTAAGCTATGCATCTCTCTGTCATCACCATTACTCAGTGAGTCATTTCCAAAATGGTGACGTGAATAATGGAGACGTTTGATGGGTAACAGGGATCCCTCACTAGGCTACCATAGACCAGGCTTTTCCTGTTTGTCTGTTGTAAACACTGTCTAAGACGTCTGACTGTCACCAGCCCATAAAACATACAGTAGACAGAGAGCTGCATCCCCAAGTGAGGACACCAGACACCTTAATCATCTCGGTTCTGATCTAAAATCGTCACTTTGATAAGATCTAAAAAATTGTACAGACAGCGAGACACACCAGAGAGACAGACAGACAAACAGTCAGAGAGAAGACAGAGGGAGAACGTTAGGTAAGACACAGTCAGAACCCTCTCTGTCAGAGGCGTCATGCCCATAGGGCAGGGCACGTGCCCCTCAGATTATTAATATTATATTTTATTTTTGCTTTTGTTGTTTCTCTGTAATAGTACTAGCCACCTAGCAATTTTATGAAGTTGGCTTTAGCTAGCCCAGATAGGTTCTCAATCTCCCAACCTCATAACTAGCTGGCATCTTAGCTGGCATGCCTGCTGGCAAGGTTGGTAGACTTTAGAAAAGCAAGACATGACTAAATGTACTGAATAAAACTCGCATTCCTTTCAATCTTTTACCCAAGTCAGGAGTAAACAGACAGCTCAAGATGTATGCTTAGATATGCAGACAAATACACTTTTTTCCCCTTATTTTTCTTACATAGAAATAAGTATAATGATTAAGGCTGTAGATTGCAGGAAAAAGAAAAGCTGTTTCAGGTGTTTGAAAAATGCAACATTCTCCAACAAGGACCGCCCCCCAGCCATCCTCATATACTTTGTGCCCCGTTAGATTTTTGCGGTGAATGGCGCCCTTGCTCTCTGTTACCTCTCAGATAACACACACGCACACAAACACACACACACACACACTGGGGCCAAGCTTCCTTCCATCCAGGACGTCTATACCAGGCAGTGTCAGAGGAAGGCCCCAAAAATAGTCTCCAGCCACCCTAGTCATAGACTGTTCTCTCTGATCCCGCACGGCAAGTGGTACCGGAGCTTCAAGTCCAAAAGGCTCCTTTACAGCTTCTACCCCCAAGCCATTAGACTGCTGAACAGTTCATCAAATGGCTACCTGGATTATTTGCAATGACCCTGCTTTTTTTTACGCTGCTGCTACTCGCTGTTAATTATCTATTCATAGTCACTTTATCCCTACCTACATGTACTGCACATATTACCTCAATTACCTTGACTAATCTGTACCCCAACCCATTGCCTTGGTACCGGGACCCCCTCCATATAACCTCCTTATTGTTATTTTATTGTGTTACTTTCTTTTTTTACTTTAGTTTATTTAGTAAATATTTTCTTAACTTTTATTTTTCTGAGAACTGCATTGTTGGTTAAGGGCTTGCAAGTAAGCATTTCACAGTAAGGTCTACTTACATCTTTTGTATTTTCCGCATGTGACATACAATGTGATTTGATTTGACACACTAGCAGTCCCCCTCATCGCTCCTATCTTCGTCTGTTATCATGCAGATCAAAGAAACTGTCAATAACTTGGGAAGCGTTGGCATGAGCTGTAGAGTTGATCCATCACCCATAGCGTGACTCCGCTAACCAAGCATAAAGACATGTTCAAAATCTAAATCACTCACTATTAAAGACGATCATGATATTCCTCATGTGTCTGCTATTTGTCATCAGCCAAAGTCCGTTATCATAAGCGCACACTAAAATACCCATGAAGAGGCACAAAGTAATTTGAAGGTCGGACACATTCTTATTCCGAGGGCTAAAAAGAGGCACTCTAACCTGTTTGCCACTGCCAGATAGGGCTGAGGTATCCAGTTCATCCGGTCATCAAAAGAAACAAACCAAACCACAGGGGACATTTTTTTAACAGTGACTGCTGACAACACCTCTCTCCAGACTTTGAAGAGTTCCAGCGCGGCTGTCCGAAGTGAAAAGGGGCCACAGGGCCCTCAACAATACCAGCGTGGCATAAATCTGACGGGCCCCTGGGCCCCAAGTCGCAGACGGCTTAATGGCCGGGGGCATTAGTTCCAGTAGTCCAGTGGTTGTATAGACGTTGATAAAATGTTGCGTGGACGCTGACCCCTAGCGCTGGTCACGCACTAAAATGGGCAGAGAAAGAGAGGGAAAAAAAGAGAGCAAAAGTGACAATGTATGACTGTTACGGCTTTGTGTTTCTCTGTATTTTTTTTCAGTTTTACCATAAAATATATTCTATGCATTGTATTTCTATGTCCTGTTGCTGTCGGCATAGGAATATAATTAATATAATGTTCTGTCTGTCTGTCAGGAAGTCACACAAAGAGGCAGCATGTCTAGGGTAGTCAAATGGAAGACAGTTTGTTTGGTGTAGATGTGTCTGAATGCACTGTGTGTTTGCTCTGTATGCGTTTGTCCATGAGTGTATGTAT
This sequence comes from Oncorhynchus nerka, assembly GCF_034236695.1. Classification (NCBI taxonomy): domain Eukaryota; kingdom Metazoa; phylum Chordata; class Actinopteri; order Salmoniformes; family Salmonidae; genus Oncorhynchus; species Oncorhynchus nerka. The sequence goes on from NC_088405.1 coordinate 76,610,270, forward strand.
GCCAATTTTATGTGGCGTTGTGTGTTTTCAAATTCAATCAATACTCTTGGTGTGTTTCAAGTTTTAATGTCACGTGCACAAGTACAGTGAAATTCCTTTCTTGCAAGCTCCAAACCCAACAATGTGGTAATCAATATCAATGTAGCACTAACAATAACATAAGGTAGAACAAAAACACACAAGAAATAGAAATAAGAAGAACACGAGAAGTAAGAAGCCATTTCCAATACCATATTTACAATGTGCAGGGATACTGGAGTGATAGAGGTAGATATGTTTTGGGATAAGGTGACTAGGCATCAGAATATATGATAAACATCGTACCAGTAGCGTGAATGATGATTGTATGTGACTGTGTGTAGAGTCAGTATAAATGTGTGTGCATGTTATGTGTGTGCTGGAGTGTCAGCATGCATAAGTGTGTAGAGCCTTCTGAGTGTGCAAAGAGAAAGTGCAAAAATAAAATACAAGGGTGAACTCAGATAGTCCGTGTAGCCATTCTGTTAGCTATTTATCAGTCTTATGTGTTTGTGTGTGTGGGGTTGTGTGTCCACCACTTCAGCCCGATATCATCCTGATGTTATCTCGTGAATTGAATAACTTTGTGAATGTGGGTTCCACTCTGACAAAGAAAATCAGAAGAATATATGGAAATCCCTGTGATCACGTTAAGGGACATTTCCCTTCTGCTTCAGTTTGATCCACCTATTGTAATGGAGGTGATGGAGGTAATTGATCATTTAAAGAGGCAGGTCATGATGAGACTGGTACCTCTTTGGTGAATTCAGTGTCTTCCTCGATTAAAGTACAGAATATCTTCACCAAATCAATGCAAACTGATATCGTTCCTCAAGATTTAAAAAAAAAATGCCAAAGTTAACCTCACTATACATCTGGGGATCCAAGATCTTTTACAAATGATCGACTAATATCTGTACTACCATGTTTTTGAGAAACTGGTGTTTGTAAAAAAAACTACACTGATATGGCTCTTTTACAACTTGTAAATAGACCTTTCTCGATGTATCCAAAGTGTTCGACATTGTTGATCATGAAATATTACTTGCTAAATTGCATTATTATTATGATTATACATATAAATGGCTACGTAATTATGTTTATGATTGAGAACAATTTGTATACGCAAATGGCCCTGCATCTACCAGTGCATCTACCATCTACTAAGATATCCTGTGGAGTTCCACAGGGTTAAATCATTGGACCTTTGTTATTCCTAATCTCCCCACTGGCACACCTCACATAGTCAATTCTCTATCAGATACAGAGGATCTATACTCTGGAATTCCTACCTTCATATTGCCAAAACATGATCATCCCTCAATAGCTTCAAGCGTAGACTAGGGCCTGATGAACCAAACAACCCAGTAGTCTCCTCCATGTAACCTAACTCTTACACTCACACACAACATGCGCACACACACATATAAAAACACATGTTTTCGGCATTCAGATTTTCATATCGTCATACCGTCCGTCTCACCCTGGAATTTACGGTATTACCTACTTAGTACACAAGGGCGCCAGAAAACACAAAAAAAGACCATTGGGCGTCTATTATCAGAATGCTAACAAAAGTAGCGCAAGTATGAGCAAATGTCCATAGAGGCTGCTAGCTACAGTTGAAGTCGGAAGTTTACATACACTTAGGTTGGAGTCATTGAAACTCGTTTTTCAACCACTCCACACATTTCTTGTTAACAAACTATAGTTTTGGCAAGTCAGTTAGGACATCTACTTTGTGCATGACCCAAGTCATTTTTCCAACATATGTTTACAGACAGATTATTTCACTTATAATTAACTGTGTCACAATTCCAGTGGGTCAGAAGTGTACATACACTAAGTTGACTGTGCCTTTAAACAACTTGGAAAATTCCAGAAAATTATGTCATGGCTTTAGACGCTTCTGACAGGCCAATTGATTAACTCAGTGCCTCTGCTTGACATCATGGGAAAATCAAAAGAAATATTGTAGACCTCCACAATTCTGGTTCATCCTTGGGAGCAATTTCCAAACGCCTGAAGGTACCCCGTTCATCTGTACAAACAATAGTACGCAAGTTTAAACACCATTGGACCACACAGTCGTCAAACCGCTCAGGAAGGAGACACGTTCTGTCTCCTAGAGATGAATGTACGTTGGTGCGAAAAGTGCAAATCAATCCCAGAACAACAGCAAAGGACCTTGTGAAGATGCTGGACGAAACCGGTACAGCAAGGAAGATGCCACTGCTCCAAAATCGCCATAAAAATGCCAGACTACCGTTTGCAACTGCACATGGGGATAAAGATCATACTTTTTTGAGAAATGTCCTCTGGTCTGATGAAACAAAAATAGAACTGTTTGGCAGTAATGACCATCGTTATGTTTGGAGGAAAAAGGGGGAGGCTTGCAAGCCAAAGAACACCAACCCAACTGTAAATGGATATATTGAAGCAACATCTCAAGTCAGGAAGTTAAAGCTTGGTCGCAAATGGGTCTTCCAAATGGACAATGACCCCAAGAATACTTCCAAAGTTGTGGTTAAAATAGCTTAAGGACCACAAAGTCAAGGTATTGGAGTGGCCATCACAAAGCCCTGACCTCAATCCTATAGAAAATTTGTGGGCAGAACTGAAAAAGCGTGTGCGAGCAAGGAAGCCTACAAACCTGACTCAGTTACACCAGCTCTGTCAGGAGGAATGGGCCAAAATTCACCCAACTTATTGTGGGAAGCTTGTGGAAGCCTACCCAAAACATTTGACCCAAGTTAAACAATTTAAAGGCAATGCTGCCAAATACTAATTGAGTGTATGTAAACTTCTGACCCACTGGGAATGTGATGAAAGAAATAAAAGCTTAAATAAATCTTTCTCTCTACTATTATTTGGACATTTCACATTGTTAAAATAAAGTGGTGATCCTAACTAACCTAAGAAAGGGCATTTTTACTAGGATTAAATGTCAGGAATTGTGAAAAACCGTATTTGACTAAGGTGTATTTAAACTTCCAACTTCAACTGTATTTGCACGTCTCTGATAACTCTATTGAAGGAAAAAAGCAGGGTTGACTTTCAATATAAACCGCGACCACTGTCAATACACAGCTGGACTCACCTGCTCCCGCTTTCTCCGGTTGTGCTATTTATAAACAAATATGTGACTGGCTCAACTGTTCTGGGGAATATGTAACCTCTTGGGGCTAGGGGGCAGAATTTTCACTTTTGGATAAAAGGCGTGCCCAATTTCAACTTCCTGCTACTCATGCCAAGAATATAAGATATGCATATTATTCATAGATTTGGATTGAAAACACTCTGAAGTTTCTAAAACTGTTTGAATCATGTCTGTGAGTATAACAGAACTTATGTAGCAGGCAAAACCCCGAGGACTAACTATTCAGATTTTGTTTTGCCTCTCTCTGTTCCCTGACTTGTCATTGCCAAGGGATATTTCTTAGGGACTGTTTTCAGTTCCTACCGCTTCCACTGGATGTCACCAGTCTTTGGAATTTGGTTGAGGTTATTCCTTTGTGCAATGAAGAAGTAGGCCAACTAGGAACTGGGTACACTTTAGTGAGTTGCGCAAGACGTGAAAAGTGGCGCTGGTTTGTTTTCATTCCTGTATTGAACACAGAAAGACCCGTCTACAATTTGATCGATTATTAACATTTAAAAATACCTAAAGTTGCATTACAAAAGTAGTTTGAACAAACTTACAGTATATTTGTATATTGGTTTTCGTGTCATAGTTTTCATATTATTATTCCAAGATGGCGTAGCAGTCAGACGTCTTTGTCCTTCGTCTTGTCATGTCCCATGTACAGTGGGGCAAAAAAGTATTTAGTCAGCCACCAATTGTGCAAGTTCTCCCACTTAAAAAGATGAGAGAGGCCTATAATTTTCATCATAGGTACACTTCAACTATGACAGACAAAATGAGAAAAAAAATCCAGAAAATCACATTGTAGGATTTTTAATGAATTTATTTTCAAATTATGGTGGAAAATAAGTAGCTTGCTAGCCCCGGTCTGCTAGCTGTCTGAATCGCCAACCAGCCCAACCACTCACTGGACCCTATGATCACTCGGCTACGCATGCCTCTCCCTAATATCAATATGCCTTGTCCATTACTGTCCTGGTTAGTGATTGTTGTCTTATTTCACTGTACAGCCTCTAGCCCTGCTCAATATGCCTTAACCTGTAGTGACACCCAGCCCGTGAACGGGACCATTATCATCATCTGACACTAATTAGCATAACGCAACGGACATAAATCTTCCTAGAAAATCTTCCTATTCATGAAAATCACAAGTGAAATATATTGGAACACAGCTTAGCCTTTTGTTAATCACCCTGTCATCTCAGATTTTCAAAATATGCTTTGGCTGAGAAATCGCCCGGAAATTGCGGTCACCACAACGCCGAAAAATATTCCAAATTAGCTCCATAATATCGACAGAAACATGGCAAACGTTGTTTAGAATCCATCCTCAAGGTGTTTTTCTAATATCTATTCGGTAATATATCCGTCGGGACAATTCCTTTTTTCTCTAGGACCGATTGGAGTAATGGCTACCTCTGTACTTTACGCGAGAATCTCTCTCGGAGCCACCATGTGACCACTTACGCAATGTGCCCCCATACGGCTATTCTTCAACAGAAATGCATAAAACGACGTCACAGTGCTGTAGACACCTTGGGGAATACGTAGAAAGCATAAACGCGTTGATGGTACATTCACAGCCATATAGGGAGTCATTGGAACGCAGCGCTTTCAAAACCTGGGGCACTTCCGGATTGGATTTTTCTCAGGCTTTCGCTTGCAACATCAGTTCTGTTATACTCACAGACAATATCTTTACAGTTTTGGAAACGTTAGAGTGTTTTCTATTGAAAGCTGCATATTCTAGCATCTTTTCCTGACAAAATATCCCGTTTAAAACGGGAACGTTTTTTTCCCAAAAATGACAATACTGCCCCTAGAGTTCCAAGAGGATATTATTAAATAAATTGTGAAAAAAATAAATAAATAAATATAAGCCCTTTTGGGTTTCAACCTCACCTGCAGGCTGTTTTTTTAAACATTTTTTTTATCGGTTCTGTTTTGTCTTATATTTGTTTTCTTTGGTGCAAATAAATACAACCTAATCATGGTCTTCTTATATGGTGTTGTATTTGGATAGTTCCCCGCTAAGTAAACTAGTTGCCAACTTAGACCCCTCTGAATGGCACTTCAAAAGTGCAAAGCATTGGCCCACTGCCATGTGTACACTCCCATCAGGAGATCTCAGTCTAATGACTTTGAGCACAGACACACTTCCTCACCTCCACTGTTGACTTTGTCATTTAACTAAACTCATACTTTCTATCTCCTGTCACTCTATTACTACTACTACTACTACTATTAGGGAATAGACTCCTAGCTAGTCTTACTTGCCAAGAACAGTAGTCTGTATGTTGTACTGGTAGTAGCTTTATCTTAGTTCCATTTCCATTAACAGCATAGTATTCAGTGGACAGTTATAATTGCTAAGCATTCTGGTGAAGGTCAGATGAAAATGTTACAAATAAACAATACATATATGGCATATGATAAAGAGGATTGGAGATGGAGTGAAGTTATCAAGCTTCTGTTTCTCTCTTCCCCCTTAGCTATTCTCTGAAGTCTAACAACAGAGATTTGGTTTTCATTAGATGAGACAATTTACTTGCGAAAAAGTGTCTATTCATTGACGGACTTGTCTGCCTGTCATGCAGCTTTGAAGCAGCTCAGGTAGTGGTTCCACAAAAGTGCAGCTAAATTTTCAAATTGACTGTCAACAACCAAAATGATATGCGTAGTAAAAGTGTGATTCCTCCCGATGTCTAATTGTCACCCGAAGCAGCTGGCAGAATTCTACAAATTGGCTGGGAGACCATTTGGTATTTCTCAGGTGCCAGACATTGCAGACTTGAGCACTTCGAAAGGCTCAGGCAATTGTTTGATGATTCATAATTTACCGTCCTCTGTTTCTCAAGGTGACTGGTTTCCTGTCAGTGTAGGGTATAATTTGTCAGCTGCTGTCATCGATTTCTTGACTTTGGCATCTGTCATTAGGATAAGTTCCTGTCAGATTTCCACTGAATATTCCTGTCGTCTCAAATAGGAATGTCAATATGGGAGAGGTAGTGAGAAGTAGGTACAGACTAGAAGGGAAGATCTTTCTCCACATAGAATTCCTCCCCTGGTTGTTTGCTCCATTTCCTGTTGTGTCCATCCCTTATCACTCTAGGACACATCCCTAGTGCCTTGTATTGCCTTCGTTTTGTAAAGCAGTATTGACAGTTTATAAGAAACTCTAAGGAGTACATCTCTAATGTGAATTTTGCAGAATGAGTTTAAAACTAGCTATGTTGCATACTTTGCCTTGTTACCTTTATTCTTTTGTTGTTCAGGCAGGCGTTAAGCGCCAAATGCACAAAGAGAGGCCTCTGACTGAGCATAGGGATGTTAGCCTGACTTAATCTGCTGCGGATAGCAGGAACAGGCTCTGCAGCCAGACATTTGATATCCCCCCTACTACACCATTCAACATATGCCTTGATAATATCCACCAAGTTCACTTTGGGCCCCTTTCCTCTTCTGTGGTGATATGTGGGGTCTGTGGGTCAGACAGGATATGAGTTAGGGGCAGTTTGTGTGTGCACACGTGTATGTCTGTGTCTTCAGTTCCGGTGGGGTCTCTAATCCAGAAGAATGTTGAGACTGTGCCACTGTGTGTAAACTGCTGCTATCTCCCCCAGCTGTGGTGGTGGGCTGGCCTCAGTGGAACCACCAAACCAGGAACTCACTCTGGGATACAGTCTCACACGCCCCAGTGATATGATACAGCTAAGCAGGGGCTCCACTGTTGCACTCACTGACAATTTATTAGTGATCTGCCTTTTACACCCCTGCCTCTACGCTAAGTAAAATTACTGCCTGTAGTCTGAAACAGACCGCTCTTTGTGAAACGTGATCGGTTGCAAAGTTGTTTTCCAGATGTCGCTGTTGTTTGGTTAATGATTATAAAGAAATAAGAAAATACTTGTTAGCATCTCTCTGAATTAGTTTTCAGTGGGATCAAATGTAGAAAGAGTTAAGCAGAGGTAAAACTTGAGGGTGGCTTGTGCATCGCTGTAGCCTTCATGCAAAGTGACAACCCCTGGAAAACTCAGCACATGAAGCATCAATATCTTGCTTATGATTCCACTCTCTATTCTCCCCATCCTCCTCCTCCTTTCCCTCTCTCATGTACAATTGACAGTGTTAGTAGGGGAGAGTGGGGCATGTTGACCCATTTCTTTTTAACATTCAGCATCACTACTTCAAGGAAAATATAGTATTATTTCTAACAAAGCTGTCTACGTATATTTCAGGATATAATCAGAATTCATGTAAACATTACTGAAAACAAAGTGGTCCCACAACTTACCCCAGGTATGGGGTAAATTGAGAATAAGGATAGGGTAAGTTGAGCCCCCTTGGGGTAACATGTTACACTTCTACTAATTTCTGTACTGAATTGTGTTTATTTCACAAACACAATCACAATAACATTTTTGGCTTTTAGGCAGTGACCCTTGCCAAGGATGTGACCTCTGGTGTCCAACATGATAGATGTTGCGGTTTCTTGAATAACTTGAACCAATAAAGCCCTAGAAAAAGGATGATGAGGTTAATTCATGGATGGGGTTGTGGTATATTGTACATCTTAAATGTATGCCTACATTCATATTCTTGCTGTTCAATATCACTTACCCACTCCAATTCGTAGGCAAGCTCTCTGCATTTGAGGCTTCTAAAGGTACGGACATGCTGGTAGTGTTTGCCGGCCGAGAGTACTTAGCACCTCTGAACAGAGTGCAGGTAATTTGCAAACCAAGTGCAAACCGATTCTACATGTCTCTGTGAACGAACAGCAGATGAACGGTAGACCGTCATTAGGTGCAATGTGTTTTCTCCTTAATACTAGAACGGCTGAGCCTCGAGGGACCCCCATTCAAGCTAGTGAGCAGTCATTCTTACTGCAACATTCTAACAATGTAATTAATAGATGTAATATTTGCTATCGCAAAAAACATAATTTGGTCATGTTTAGAATACGATTTTTTATGTTGTTCAAAGAACACAATAGTATTTGCCTTAGTTTATGTTACTGTAGGCTATATGTAAAAACAAAAACAAAACAAAAAATATATAAGTTCAAGTGTTCAATCAATTTTATCCATGGAGTGCATTTGGTACAACTTTGAAACAGAAAGCATATGTTAGAACATGGTAACAGATTATTTTTTATAATTACAAAACAAAATAAATACCCCAACCACCAATATGCACTGTCAGCAAGACGTGAGGTCAAATTATGTATACGGTAAACTAGTCTTGCTAGCTACATTTTCAGATATTACACATTTCTAATTTTGACAGAAAGTTGTTTTCATTTCAAGTGTACTGTTAGCTCACTATCAATATGTATGTATGTATGATCTTATTATTCGTATCTCAGAGCCATTTTCTTTGCTAGTTATAGCCTAATGTTAGCTAGCTAATATTGAACCTGGTTGGTTAGCTACCTGCAGATTCATGCAGGTTATGGTTCATTGTTTACCTATGTCTTGACGAAAGACTCCACTATGCAAGTAACCATTTCAATAGAATGTCACTGGGACAGCTGTTGATAGACGTAGCTAGTAAATTCGCCCTGTAAATTGTTGCCAGCAGCACAGTTGCAGTCACCAACGCGCTGGATAACATAAAAACAGCCTAACCAGCTCTGCTAGGGTGAGTAAAATGTTAATTGATCTGTTCTCTCATTTGTGTCTGGAAGTAGATAGCAAGCTATCCAACATTGGCCAGTTAGCTTTGGTACTTGACTGCTGTTGTTAGGACAGAACGCTCAGATCAACCCTTAAAGAGATGGGTGGGGCTAAAGCTTAAGAGGGTGTGAACGAATGGGTCCATTTTCTCAAAATGTGTTCTTCAAATGCAGTGTATGATATGCCATTTTGTGTCTCTGCTTTTATCCAATGTAAAAAACACTTTTTCAAATTTTGCTACATAAGACCGAATCAAGGCGTACACTTCCTCAAAATAGTCAGAAGTAATCTAAGATAACTCAAGAAATCTGTCAGTTAATTTTTCCTGAAGAGATCGTAGTCACACAATTTTATATCTAAGTAAGATGTTTGGTGCAGTATTTCTCAAGTGCAAATTTTGGCATGAAAACTGAGTTGTCTATCGTTGAATGAAAACAAACACTTCATTGAAGAAACCCTACTGTTGACCAATGACCAACAAAGGGGAGTATACTTCGGCTACTGACTTCGGCTACCGACTTCGGCTTGCCTCGAAAAAATGTGTGCACGAACAACCCTTGCTGAAGACCAAAACAAACATAACGTCACAAAATGTTTTCATAATAATATGCACAAACTGTTTGGAACTGTTTCGGATGGGAAGCATGCAGATGCCTTGAGAAGTCCCCTCTCAAAGACAGAGAGAGAGCCTCCGGTCATGATCCCTCTAGCCCCAAGAGCGAGAACGAAACACCAGAGCAATTTCCTTTCCAGAGTTGACCCTGGCTTATTTAGTCACTCACAACCAACAGAAGCTCAATTTTGAAGACCACTTTTTGTTGTACCCCGGGTCAAAGAGTAGGCGGTTGGAGAGAAAGCACCCACTCTCCGCCCCCTTCCCTCTCCCAATTTAACATAGGGAAAGGATTGCCCATTTGCAAATAAATTCCCAGGCTTTGGCGAAAGAGAAGAGGAGGAGGTGGAGGAGGGCTGCTGTAAAGCAACACACTTCAGTGTAGAGGGAGGGGAGGGCAGTCTGGTAAAAATAATTGCAGATGAGGGAGTAATAAGAATGTTGGTGGTTTTCTCTTTCTCTTTCCCCTCATGCCTCTCCTCTTGTCCTAATACCTCTGGTTGATAACCCCCTTTAAACTCTCATATGGCGGTCACTTCTATAGTAGCCACTGTACTGGAATTACAATGTGAATGGCTCCTTCCAGCCGTGGAGACTTGAAGTCAGAAGTTTTATTTGAGAGAGTTGCGGGGAAGCGGGGCTGAGTTGAAGCAGGGGGTTGATTTAGCTGTGATTTCAAATGGTAAGCCAGTGCATAGATTAATCTTCCCTTTTTAGACTTTTGAGGATTTGAGGTGCTATGTTCTGATAGGCAGCCCATGCCTGATTAAATCTCAAGTTCCTCAGGTGGAAATGAAAGAGATTTTTCACAGTGTCAAAATGTCTGACTCCGACTCAGCTAAGATGTCATCAGTGTTTTATGCTCAGGTTTGCCCCGCAGGGAGATGAAAGCAGGGTCTTCTCACATACTTTACCTCATGTGTCATAACTGCCATGAGAGTACTTTGGAGGTATGTGGAGGGGTGGTTAGCAAGCTAGCTAGTTGTGTGGGGGGATGTTTAGCAAGCTAGCTGTATCAATTAGTCTTCTGTACGTTGGTGAGTGTTGACCTCAAGGCTTTCTCATGTGCTTTATTTTCAATTATTCAATTGACCTCTAATGTCTTAGGGGGGTTGAGCCTGTTGAAATGAAGATTTGAAATTGAACTTTTTTCCCAGGTCAAACCAAGATAGAATTGCCAAATGCCTCCAGGGACCACATGTTAGTTGATGTGGTGAATTTGTGTGGTAAAAGTGTTTATCCATTATTTAATTATATTTTGACTACTAGAAAGCACAAAGAAAAGGTTTAATATGATCTTCGTTCCATTTGTGAGAAGTTACGCTAAATAGCTAGTGTCTCTTTTAAATCTTGAACAATGTTAGCCCTGTGCAAATTATTTGTCCCCCTCGGCCCGTCTTTCATCAGAATGTCAGTCAAGTCAGTACTTAAGTTATTTGTGGGAGTTGGGTGATGTGCAGATTGAGTTAACTTCCCCAGAGAAGTTGATCAATCTGCTTAGCGGGTTAAAGCCCACCAGGATAGACATTGTGAAATAAATAGTGGGGGGAGATGGCATGGAGCTGGAATCCACTATGGATGCTGGTACCGTCTCTTTTTTCAGATGACAAGGTCAAACCAATCCTCTCGCTAACTTGAAGAAGAGAAAAACGGACAGCCACAGCAGTTTTTCATTCTCCAGTATAGAATGATATTTGAAGTCTGAACAAGACTATGTTCCTGTACTAAGGCCATTGTGTTACTTTCTCTCTCTCTCAATTCACTTTATTGGCATGGGAAACATGAAATGGATGTGAAATGGATAAACAAAAGTGAAATAAACAATAAAAAGTTACAAGTAAATATTACACTCACACAAGTTCCAAAAGAATAAAGACATTTCAAATGTCGTATTATGTCTATATACATTGTTGTAGTGATGGGAAAATTCTCTCTCTCTCTCACTCAGACTTAGACTTAGATCTACTCTCCAGCTCAGAAAGGTCTGTCTAAGATTTGGAATAAAGTATTTTTTCTTGTGACTGTGCATTTATGCCTATTCACTCTAATAACATTGACACAGTCCTGATGTTTCGTGCTGATGCTGATCGTGCATCAGTTTATTAGTTTAGCATTTGTCCCTGTCATTTTGAGGCTTACCCGACGAACATGTAATACTCAAATTTACTCTCATCCTTTGCTGTTAATCAGTCACGGTAGCTTGCTGTGGAGTCTTAGTGGGTATGACAATATTGTATAGCATGTTCTTCTCATGAGGCTATTTGTATGTTTAAAAAAAAAAGTTGTAAAAAAACGATACACATAGCCCACATTGCAGTAGCCTACATTGCACTTCAAATGCTCCTCAGGTCAGTTAAGGAAACCCAAACCATTGCACATCTTTCTGCCTTTGGACTAGGGCTGTAGCGGTGACCGGATTACGCCACACCAGCAGTCATGAGTCATGACCGCAGTCAAATTCAATGTGACAGTTGAGTCACCGTAATATCCTCTTATACACTCTGGACATGCGTTGGTAGTACGCAACTTGCTAATGACGTTGCTAATGGCTTGGTACTAAGCACTCTATTGTCCCTCTAACCACTCTGACATCAATGCAAATGCAATCAAAAATCACATCAAACACTTATCATCAAAACAGAATCATGCTTTTAAAACTCACCTCACTGTGATGATCAATTTGAAGAAAGAAGTTCAACACCAGGTTAAAACTGAGTGGAAAAAGCATAGGACTATATGAGCCCAAGCTCCCCCAAAACAGAAGTGAAATAATGATTGTGTTGTTATACAATACATAGCCTAATAGCCTACAGCATATAATACATGGCAGAAAAACAAACAAAAAACTGATTTAAGATGTCTTTGGTACACAACGGGTATATAATCCAAAATGTAACAAATTCTAGTAGTAGCCTTTGAGTGTGGACTGTATTATTAGGCATACAGGATGGACTGTTACCTTGTGCTACGCTTCCTTGAGTCTGGGGGAGAATGTATAAGCCTAGGTGATGCTGTTGGTTCATTGATTGTGCAGGGCGGCTCACAGAGTTAGCCTATCATTATAGTGAGTTTGTACTTGATTTTGAATAGCCTAGTAATAGGGCCTTTTTATATTTTCATAATGAATAGGCTGTCATATTACCGTTAGCTACAGAATATCTCACCACTGTGTGTTTCCTTCGCTTCTCTTCTCTCTCCTCTTCATTCCTTTCTTGAGAGAGGGGCTGTCAACAGTTTAATGAAATATGTTTAGTTGTGACAACATGTTACTTTTGATGTTCCTGAACAGATTTCACTTGGTTTCCCAAATTAAGCACAGTTAGCTGCAGGAACAGGTTTGGCGAGCCCATGTCATACAGAGTTTGGATGGAATATCACCTGCCGCGCAGAGAGAGGCTGCATGTTCCTCAAACAGTGGTTGATTCATGGGGTGAAATATTCAAATTATGATCAAGTTTATTGGTCGCGTACACAGATTGGCAGATGTTATTGCAGGTGCAGCAAAATGCTTGTGTTTCTAGCTCCAATAGTGCAGTAATACCTTGCAATAATAATCATTAAAAAACTATACACATATAATCCAGAAACAATCCAAATAAAGAAAGTACATACGGATGATATGCCTTTTTCCCTTGACCCTTTTCCTGCCCATTGTCATGTTCTGACCTTAGTTCCTTTGTTTTGTCTTTGTTTTAGTATGGTCAGGGCGTGAGTTGGGGTGGGCAGTCTGTTTGTTTTGTCTTTGTTTTAGTATGGTCAGGGCGTGAGTTGGGGTGGGCAGTCTGTTTGTTTTGTCTTTGTTTTAGTATGGTCAGGGCGTGAGTTGGGGTGGGCAGTCTGTTTGTTTTGTCTTTGTTTTAGTATGGTCAGGCGTGAGTTGGGGTGGGCAGTCTGTTTGTTTTGTCTTTGTTTTAGTATGGTCAGGGCGTGAGTTGGGGTGGGCAGTCTGTTTGTTTTGTCTTTGTTTTAGTATGGTCAGGCGTGAGTTGGGGTGGGCAGTCTGTTTGTTTTGTCTTTGTTTTAGTATGGTCAGGGCGTGAGTTGGGGTGGGCAGTCTGTTTGTTTTGTCTTTGTTTTAGTATGGTCAGGGCGTGAGTTGGGGTGGGCAGTCTGTTTGTTTTGTCTTTGTTTTAGTATGGTCAGGGCGTGAGTTGGGGTGGGCAGTCTGTTTGTTTTGTCTTTGTTTTAGTATGGTCAGGGCGTGAGTTGGGGTGGGCAGTCTGTTTGTTTTGTCTTTGTTTTAGTATGGTCAGGGCGTGAGTTGGGGTGGGCAGTCTGTTTGTTTTGTCTTTGTTTTAGTATGGTCAGGGCGTGAGTTGGGGTGGGCAGTCTGTTTGTTTTGTCTTTGTTTTAGTATGGTCAGGGCGTGAGTTGGGGTGGGCAGTCTGTTTGTTTTGTCTTTGTTTTAGTATGGTCAGGGCGTGAGTTGGGGTGGGCAGTCTGTTTGTTTTGTCTTTGTTTTAGTATGGTCAGGGCGTGAGTTGGGGTGGGCAGTCTGTTTGTTTTGTCTTTGTTTTAGTATGGTCAGGGCGTGAGTTGGGGTGGGCAGTCTGTTTGTTTTGTCTTTGTTTTAGTATGGTCAGGGCGTGAGTTGGGGTGGGCAGTCTGTTTGTTTTGTCTTTGTTTTAGTATGGTCAGGGGCGTGAGTTGGGGTGGGCAGTCTGTTTGTTTTGTCTTTGTTTTAGTATGGTCAGGGCGTGAGTTGGGGTGGGCAGTCTGTTTGTTTTGTCTTTGTTTTAGTATGGTCAGGGCGTGAGTTGGGGTGGGCAGTCTGTTTGTTTTGTCTTTGTTTTAGTATGGTCAGGGCGTGAGTTGGGGTGGGCAGTCTGTTTGTTTTGTCTTTGTTTTAGTATGGTCAGGGCGTGAGTTGGGGTGGGCAGTCTGTTTTTCTAGGTTGGTTTTGAGTTTGGCCTGGTATGGTTCTCAATCAGAGGCAGGTGTCGTTAGTTGTCTCTGATTGAGAATCATACTTAGGTAGCTTTTTTTCGCCTGTGTTTCGTGGGTGTTTATTTTCTGTTTTTGTGTGTATTCACTAGACAGGATTGTTTCGTTTGTTCGTTCTTCCTAGTTGTTATTTTGTTTAGTGTTCAGTTTTGATTAAATTAAAAATCATCACCTTCTTCCACCGACGACGGACGTTACACCCATTTGATAATGGGCCATTCTAAATCAAAATAAATGTTACATATTAGTAAAGACAAGATTAAATTGAGGATAGTCTGATTGGTGGAAATATGATCACTTGATGAGAGAACAGAGTGTGCAGCCTGAGGCAAGGAACAGAGCGCAAGATTTTTTTGCAACTTTTTCAAATAATCTCAGCCTATAGTCACATCATGCAGCCCATACTGTATACAGTGCATTCGGAAAGTATTCAGACCCCTTCCCTTTTTCCATATTTTGTTACATTACAGACGTATTTGAAATTGGATTACATTTTTTATTTTTATTCTCATCAATCTACACACAATACCCCATAATGATGAAGCAAAAACAGGTTTATAGAGAGGTTTATAGAAACCTTATTTACGGAAGTATTTAGACCCTTTGCTATGAGACTCAAAATTGAGATCAGGTGCATCCCGTTGGTGGCAGGTAGACTAGTGGTTAGAGCGTTGGGTGAACCGAAAGGTTGCTGGTTCGAATCCCCGAGCTGACAAGGTAAAAATATGTCGTTCTGCCCCTGAGGAAGGCAGTTAACCCACTATTCCCCGAACACATGGATGTTGATTAAGGCAGCGCCCAGCACCTCTCTGATTTAGAGGGGTTGGGAAAAATGCAGAAGACACATTTCAGTTGAAGGCATTCAGTTTCCACCCCTTTCCATTGATCATCCTTGAGATGTTTCTACAACTTGATTGGAGTCCACCCATGGTTAATTCAATTGATTGGACATGATTTGGAAAGGTACACACCTGTCTATATAAGGTCCCACAGTTGACAGTGCAAGTCAGAGCAAAAACCAAGACATGAGGTTGAAGGAATTGTCCGTAGAGCTCTGAGACAGGATTGTGTCGAGGCACAGATCTGTGGAAGGGTACCAAGAAAAACGCTGCAACATTGAAGGTCCCCATTAACATAGTGGCCTCCATTGTTCGTAAATGGAAGAAGTTTGTAACCACAAGACTCTTCCTAGAGCTTAAGCCTAAACTGAGCAATCAGGGGGGAAGGGCCTTGATCAGGGAGGTGACCAAGAACCTGATGGTCACTCTGATAGAGCTCCAGAGTTCCTCTGTGGAGATGGGAGAACCTTCCAGAAGAACAACCATCTCTGCAGCACTACACCAATTAGGCCTTTTTGGTAGAGTGGCCAGATGGAAGCCACTCCTAAATAAAAGGCGCATGACGGCCTGCTTGGAGTTTGCCAAAAGGCACCTAAAGGACTACCAGACCATGAGAAACAAGATTCTCTGATCTGATGAAACTCTTTGGCCTGAATGCCAAGTGCCACGTCTGGAGGAAACCTGGCACCATGCCTACGGTGAAGCATGGTGGTGGTAGCATCATGCTGTGGTGATGTTTGTCAGCGGCAGGGACTGGAAGACTATTCAGGATCAAGGGAAAGATGAATGGAGCGAAGTACAGAGAAATCCTTGATGAAAATTTTCACCAGAGCGCTCAGGACCTCAGACTGGGGCGAAGGTTCACCTTCCAACAGGACAACAACCTTAAACACACAGCCAAGACAATTGGGACACGTCTCTGAATGTCATCGAGTGGTCCAGCCAGAGCCCAGACTTGAACCCGATTGAACATCTCTGGAGAGACCTGAAAATAGCTGTGCAGCGACTCTCCCTATCCAACCTCACAGAGCTTGAGAGGATCTACTGAGAAGAATGGCAGAAACACCCCAAATACAGGTGTGTACTGGCAAAAGGGTCTCATTTACTTATGTAAACGTATATTTCAGTTTATTATTTTTAATAAATTGTCAAACATTTCTAAAAACCTGTTTTTTCTTTTTCCATTATGGGGTATTGTGTGTAGATTGATGAGGATAATTAAAAATAAAATGTTGAGTAAGGTTGTAACGTAACTAAATGTGGATAAAGTCAAGGGGTCTGAGTACTTTCTGAATGCACTGTATGTTTAGATTTTTTTGACATTCTAAGATTCGTATCATTCAAAACTATGGTTGCCAGATAACTCTAAATCTAGTGTATAGGACCTGTTTCAACTTATCACTTTTATGGTCAACATAGCCACATCACATGCGCACTCGCTCTGGAATGTGAAAAATATCCTTTCTGTTTTATTCAGCAATGTTAAATTATGTTTTTCTTACTATAAAATCAAATAATATATACTGAACAAAAATATAACGCAACATGTATAGTCTTGGTCCCATGTTTCATTAAAGATCCCAGAAATGTTCCATAAGCACAAAAAGTGTATTTCTCATGTCTCTTTATACCTGTCTAAAATAAATGATGGATTCATTGTGATGGTGTAATTTAAATTGATTTAGTATACTTTTTTAAATGGAGATATTCCAAAGGAGAGCATCATCAACTTGTATGTGAAGAGGCCTGGAGATGCTAAACATATTTATGCTAATTAACAGTCAATTACAGCACTACTACACAAATACAATGCCAGCATAACGTTCAGCCACACAAACACTATCTAGATACTATCCAACCCTGTTTACATGGGTAGGGTCAGAATTTGAACTGGCTTTTTTACACACACAGTCCTTCCTATCTACAGTTGAAGTTAGAAGTTTACATACACCTTAGCCAAATGCATTTTAAACTCAGTTTTTCACAAATCCTGACATTTAATCCAAGTAAAAATTCCCTGTTTTAGGTCAGTTAGGATCACCACTTTACTTTAAGAATGTGAAATGTCATAATAATAGTAGAGCGAATTATTTATTTCAGCTTTTCTTTCTTTCATCACATTCCCAGTGGGTCAGAGGTTTACATACACTCAATTAGTATTTGGTAGCATTGCCTTTAAATTGTTTAACTTGGGTAAAACGTTTTGGGTAGCCTTCCACAACCTTCCTACAATAATTTGGGTGAATTTTGACCCATTCCTCCTGACAGAGCTGTAACTGAGTCAGGTTTGTAGGCCTCCTTGCTTGCACACACTTTTTCAGTTCTGCCCACAAAATGTCTATAGGATTGAGGTCAGGGCTTTGTGATGGCCACTCCAATACCTTGACTTTGTTGTCCTTAAGCCATTTTGCCACAACTTTGGAAGTATGCTTGGGGTCATTGTCCATTTGGAAGACCCATTTGCGACCAAGCTTTAACTTCCTGACTGATGTCTTGAGATGTGCTCCTTTAAGAGTGTGCTCCTAATCTCAGCTCATTACCTGTATAAAAGACACCTGGGAGCCAGAAATCTTTCTGATTGAGAGGGGGGTCAAATACTTAGTTCCCTCATAAAAATGCTAATCAATTTATAACATTTTTGACATGCGTTTTTCTGGATTTTTTTCTTTTTATTCTGTCTCTCACTGTTCAAATAAACCTACCATTAAAATTATAGACGGATTATTTCTTTGTCAGTGGGAAAACGTACAAAATCAGCAAGGGATCCAATACTTTTTTCCCTCACTGTAGCTAATTTAGCTTAATCAACAACCTGACTCAAACAGAGGAATGCTATTTATGATAGCTAGTTGGCTAAGGCTATCCAACATTGGATCTCTTCCAAGTCAAGGTATGCTTTCAGTTTTATTAAAGTATGTGGACACCTGCTCGTCGAAATCATGGACATTAATATGGAGTCGGTCCCCTCTTGGCTGCTATAACAAACAGCCTCCACTCTTCTGGGAAAGCTTTCCACTAGGTGTTGGAACATTGCTGCGAGTACTTGCTTCCTTTCAGCCACATGAGCATTAGTTAGGTCGGGCGCTGACGTTGTGCGATTAGGGCTGGCTTGCAGTTGGTGTTCCAAATCATTCCAAAGGTGTTCGATGGGGTTGAGGTCAGGGGTCTGTGTAGGCCAGTTAAGTTTTTTCACACCGATCTCGACTAATGATATCTGTATGGATCTCGCTTTGTATACAGGGCATTGTCATGCTGAAACAGGAAAAGGCATTCCCCAAACTGTTGCCACAAAGTTGGAAGCACAGAATCATCTAGAATGTCATTGTATGCTGTAGTTTTAAGATTTCCCTACACTGGAACTAAGGGGCCTTGCCCGAACCATGAACAACAGCCCAATACCACTATTCCTCCTCCACCAAACATTACAGTTGGCACTATGCATTGAGGCAGGTAGTTGTCATTGCAGCCGCCAAACCCAGATTCATCCGTCGGACTGCCAGATGGTGAAGGGTGATTCATCACTCCAGAAAACACATTTCCACTGCTCTTGAGTCCAATGGAGGTGAGCTTTACACCACTCAAGCCAACGTTTGGTATTGCGCATGGTGATCTTAGGCCTGTGTGCGGCTGCATGGCCATGGAAACCCATTTCATGAAGCTCCCGAACAACAGTTATTGTGCTGAAGTTGCTTCCAGAGGCAGTTTGGAACTTGGTAGTGAGTTTTGCAATCGAGACAGACGATTTTTACATGCTACACACTTCAGCACATTTCCACTTCACAATAACAACACTTACAGTTGACTGGGGCAGCTTTAGCAGGGCAGAAGTTTGACTAACTAACTTGTTGGAAAGGTGGCATCTTATGACGGTGCCACGTTGAAAGTCGCTGAGCTCTTCATTCTACTGCCAATGTTTGTCTATGGAGATAGCATGGAAGTGTGCTCCATTTTATACACCTGTCAGCAACGAGTGTAGCTGAATTAGCCGAAGGGGTGTCCACATACTATATATAGTGTAGCTATGTTGACTATGATGGTAACAACAATGTAGGCTGTGTGTAGTGGCTAGTGGTTATGGTTTGAAGGTTTGGGTTACCAACTCAGTGGCCTCAGCGGTTAGAGTATCCACTCTGAGATTGGAAGCCTGTAAAGATGGGACCTGATGTGTCTCTGCTTGGCAATCAACATTTAGGAGGTAGATTGGGGGTAAGACCCTGCGATAGACTAGCGTCCTGTCCAGGGTGTGTATTTCTATGTCAAGCTGCCTCATGCTACAGAAACAGAAGATAGGCTCCTGCCCTATGATTAGTTCCGGATCGCACAAGGGAAGGCAACTTAGGAAGGTTTGGAGAGGTTTTTTCACCTGGTCACAGACTGCACTGAAGTCCACAAGCAAAGGGAAAAGGTGAGAGGAGGAGGACGCGTAGATGCAAGAAGGAATTATACAACGAGCAATGTGATGATGCTGTTTGTATGTGGCTGCTATGAAAGTGAACTGTGTGTGCGGATGATCAGGTGTGTGTTCATTCTGATTCCGATTCTGTTGGAAAAGGTTTCTTAAGTGGTGCAGTGGTCTAAAGCACTACAGACACCCTGGTTCGAATCCAGGTTGTATCACATTTGCCTAATATTTAGCTAATTTCAAGTTGAGCAAAATAATGTATTCTTCTCCTTTAAAAACCTTTGCATAACATTTTGCTCCATTTCCTGTTAGGTGCTTGGTTGCTTTAAAAATGCCCACATAACATTAGCTCAGTCTCAGACCACAGTCCCTTCCCCTTTAAAAACCTTTGCTTAACGTTCCCACATGGGCTGCTCTGACAGGCCTGGCCTGTAATATTTATGAAGGAGCTCTTAAAGCCCGGTCATGCTGTGTTTCCCGACAACCTTCCACCAACCCCCTCAACGTAAATCTGTCCAGCTTTTCTACACCCTAAAAGCTATTAGCTGAGTATCAGTTGGTCCTATACTGTTCTTCTGCAGAGTCTGCCCTAGAGGGAAGACAACCACTCTCCACAAACAAATGGAGAGTAGTTTCTTGTTTAGTAGACCGTCAGATTCCTTGTTATACTTGGTTATAGGCATGAGTAGACCAAGCTCTGCTGGAATACAGGTTATTTGTGCTCTTCAAGAGACAGTATTCAAGTTATGATTTAGCAACCAGTTCAAGGATTTGCTTAGAAAGGCCTATCATTCTCTATGATAACGATCCATGATACTCTAAGATATTAGCCACTAAATAAGGTCAAGCTATCACATTTGCTGTTTAACATATGATTTGAAATTCCATCTACCACCATTTCCTTTACATCAAGATTCCACACATTCCTTCTATAAGAAAGTAATAGGTTTGAGCGAGGGTCCATCACTCAACACAATCATCATGTATCTCCTCCATCAACTAAAAGCCATCTACATTTGACTTGTTAATCCTATAACCCTGGAGGATTCGACCGTGGAGGGAAAGGCATTCGTCCAGTGGATACGAAGCCGCCCTCTTATCAGTTGTTATCAGACATAATTTGAACCTACATTCTCACACCTAGCTCTGCGGAGAGGTCTTGGTGTCAGCCAAGATGGAAGAGATGGCTGGAGAATAGCACTGTATAGCACTGATAGAAAATAGAGGCAATCTTCCTGGACTGGGTTCATTATTGCGAATAAGTGACAGCTCCATCTTGGTTTGCTGACAAGTCAACTCGGCTCAAAAAACTTGGGGTTTCATCAAAAATCGGCATCGGGATGCATCTCCGTAATTATTCTGACAAATACAGTGAGAAAAACACAAAAAAAAAACACTCTCGTGCTAGTGTTTCTGCTCCTGTTGCTATTCATCCATAATTGTCCCATCAACACACTGTTATTAAAACTTGGGGGAATGACAAGGAAGCAATTTCTAAGCACTACAGCATCAAAACCTGCTGGAATTATTCTCTCTCTCTCTCTCTCTCTCTCTCTCTCTCAAAAACGCTTGGCGGTAAATTCTAAATATAGAGCATGTAATTTCTCAGCCATCAAGTTGATATGATTACGGAATAGTATCACGAGAACAATAACTCAACATGTCCCAGTTTCCTCGGGACCTATGTTGTTGTTTTTTTTTTTTTCAAATGTTGTTGACATTTGTTTGAGCCAGAATTGAATGTTTATGTTGACTTGTTTATTCTGTTGTTTGCAACCCTCTTCCATCCTCTCCTGTAGGCGTGTGCATACTGAAGGAGCCCTATCCCCTCTCCCCTCCAGAAAGTTAGTGCATACTCAAGGAGGCCTATCCCCTCTCCCCTACAGAAAGTTAGTGCATACTCAAGGAGCCCTATCCCTCTCCCCTCCAGAAAATTAGTGCATACTCAAGGAGCCCTATCCCCTCTCCCCTCCAGAAAGTTAGTGCATATTCACAACATAGAAGAGTATTCACCCTCTTCAATCTCTCTCCTGCTTTTTCCTACTTACTGACAACAAGTCACACAACACTGTACACTTTTAACCCGTTACCCCCTCTCTCTCTATTCCAGGATCCCGGCCCAGGTTAGAGGATGCCCCCCCGCGGATTGTGGAGCACCCCTCTGACCTGATCGTGTCCAAGGGCGAACCAGCCACCCTCAACTGCAAGGCCGAGGGGCGTCCCAGCCCCATGGTGGAGTGGTACAAAGATGGCGAACGAGTGGAGACAGACAGGGAAGACCCGCGCTCCCACCGTATGCTGCTGCCCAGTGGCTCCCTCTTCTTCCTGCGTATTGTCCACGGTCGACGGAGCAAGCCTGACGAGGGGGTCTATGTGTGCGTGGCACGCAACTACCTAGGCGAGGCCGTCAGTCGCAATGCATCGCTGGAGGTGGCAAGTAGGTGCCTTTGCTTTTGTCTGCCATTTTGGCTCTTGGTGTCAGCCAAGATGGAAGAGATGGCTGGAGAATAGCACTGATAGAAAATAGAGGCAATCTTCCTGGACTGGGTTCATTATTGCGAATAAGTGACAGCTCAAGCGAATAAGTGCCATTGGAAAGGGAAAGTGTAACAAGAACAGCCAATGGTTCCTGTTTCCAGGTGTTAGCCCCCGAAATCATCTCACACACACGCACCCACTATAGAAAACCCTGTAAGAATGGAAAGCAATGGAAGTTGGCGCCTAGCAACTTTCCACAATAGGACACTGCTGATATCTGTTCTGCTGTAATGAAATGTGGACGGGCCAATTTGATTTCACTATTAGATTAGCCAATGCGCTATTGCATTAGGATTTCATTATGTAATTCCGTTCTACAACAACACGGGTCATTTGAGTATTTCAGTACTTAAGCACTTTTATTACGTACTTCAGTACTTTTATTACGTTTTTCCTGATATGAGTTGAGGATGGTTTCTTCGTATGTATTGTTGCCTGTGAGGCTACAGTTACCCAATTCCTCAGAATCTGTTATAGGATGATGTAAGCAGTTGGTTGTATACAGTATTGATAGCAACATACACATATCTATTAGAGCTAAATTCTTGTGAAGGCTGTCTTTACCCCATGACTAACTGTCCCCCCTCAAATTAGCCCTGAAACACAGAAACTGTTTTTACTAAGGTAGCAGTGAAAGTCCAACGCTTTCATCCATCCTTTTGTGGAGTGTATATTGGAGCCAATATTGCTCACCTTAAAACTTGCAAACATCTCAGGAATTTCTAAATTCTTCTGCCCTTTGCTCAAACCCCCCATAACATGAAACTCACCTCCCGATGCAGTAATAAGAAACAGCTGAAGAGAAGAGTCAATGAAACTCTAGACCCTCTTACAACACCTCAGGTCCTGCGTCCTGTTTTGGAAGGCTCCAGCCCTATAACCTAATCTTCAAGCCTAATTTCACCCTGACTGCTTCCACGGAAACACTAACATAAATTAGTCCAATGCTTGTTCTTTGGCGGGGTCGTTAAGGCTTACGTCGGTCACCTGAACTGAGAACATAGCTCCAAGGATTATCTTTTTACTTTGTCTTGCTCTCATATCCCGATGCCTCAAATAGCTACATGTTTTATGGGATTAGCTGTGAGCAAGCAGATTGGAGTTGTGTTCTTGGCCATTCAGAAGGGTGTACTTTCAGCAGTAAAGCCTTAGGAGGTAATCGTTTGAGCTAGGGGAAATGGAGTAGGCTGCAGAACACAGGACACTTTGGGAGCTGAGGAATAAGGCAATGTGTAGTGGAAATGTTTTTGTTGGAATCATGATTTGTCTGACTAGTATTTTCAGCCTTATATGCCATGATGGTATTTTTGAGGCGGGCTGCTTATGTTAGCTCTAAGACTGGTGCTGGTTTTACAGAAGACATGCCCTTCTTTTACCAGGGTAAGTTGATTGAGAAGACATTCTCATTTACACTGTATGGTCTAAGGAAGAGTTGCAATGGAAAGTGGTTGACTGAGCCACAGATGGCTCTCAACTTCTCTCATCTCTATTTGATGCTGGTCTGGTTTCACTAAGTCAGTGCTATACAGGTTTCTCTCTTGCTTCACTGAGTCACTCCTAATCCAATGGCCCTGAGGTACTGGCATCCTGACCTAGTCTCTGGAGCCCAGTGTCTCCGCTGGTCTCTGAAGCTAGTATCTCTGAGACCAATGCACCCTGCAGCTGGCTTTCGACTGAGAAACACACACACGCACGCACCGAACGCCTGCTCCGACCCTCAGGGAGAGGACACCCCTCCCCCTCACCAACACACACATCCCTTACTACAACACACACCCCCACACACTGCCCATTGTGGATCAGTTGCTCTGCTCATACCTCCCATCCCCTCTCCCCAGAAGATAAGGATCCCATGTTTCCTTTTTCTCTCAGTCTGCAACCTCATGGTTATATGAGTGTGTGTGCGCACACATCTGACTTTTGGATCATTGGCCCCAGGGCTGGCTCATGGCTGGGGTCGCCTAGAGAGGAACTGCTCCTCTCCATCAGTGGGCGCGTGCCAATGGTGCCTGCATGATGATGGTGATGCTTGAAATACGACCCTGGATGCCAGGACCCTCTGTGCCGCTTTGCCCATGCCAGGGGCACAGCATGGCATCGGTGTGGCGCGGGTATGGGGCAGGCATGGCAGTAGCCTTTCAATGGCTCTTTGCTATTTAGTGAGCTGGGGGTAGGAGCCAGATTGCTCGGTGGGACGGCTCACTCACAGGTTCAGGGGGTTTAACCTCTAGTTGCTCCATCTGCTACCAGCGGAGAGGCACTGAGCAGCACAGATGAGCGGTGGTCTAGAGACCAGACAGGCACTGTTCATACTGTGAGTGTGTGTGTGTGTATGTGTCATTGTATATATAGTACATTAGTGTGTCTGTGTTGAATGTGTTCGCCTGTGTGTGTGTTTCGTGGTTGGCATCCACATCAAAGACCATATCACATTTTACGGCTAAAAATGCAACGTAATAGCCATCGCTGTACAATAGACCCAACTGAAAAGAAGCTGTTTGAAATTCAGACTGCCTTTCCCCAGGTCGCCAGTCCATTGTTTGGGGTTTTATATTGCTCTGAAGGTTTTATGACCCTGTCTCTGTCTCTACCGCTGCTTTTATGGTTCATGAATATGTTTGAGGAGACGAGGCATGGAGGTGTACCAGAGGGGGACAGGGTCAGTCCCTGAGATACATTTGAAATAGGATTGCCTGGGGTAACTTGGGAGAGAGGGGGGTCCAAAAAAGAGCCTGAAGGTCATGTGGAGGTCAGCTTTGGTTTCCAGGGGAACTGGTGGGGGCAGGATGGAAGCTGCCGGGGGAATTCTGGGATTCCACAGGTGAGGGGAGGATCTGACGACACTGTCCTCTCTCCTCTATCTGGTGTGTGTGTGGTTCGGTGTGTGTGTGTGTGTCTCTGTTTTTTATGCTTGTGTGTGTGTCTGTGTTTGTATGTGTGTGGCAGGAGCAGGGCCAACTTTATCACCCGTCCTAATCCAGGACGGCAGTGTCTGAGAAGCAGCTGAAGCACACACACACACGCACACAAACACACACCCCCACCCATCCTCCAGAAAAAAATATTGAGGTTTTAGGGGATTAGGAACTGGGAGGAAGGGGGGACTTGGCAGATAAGGGTGTCTGAGTTGCCTCCCTCCATTTTGAAATGGCCAAGCTGCTACAGGGCACGCTCTCCTCGGGCAGCTCCAGGATGGTTTCCCTCTTTGTTATTAACCCTGGTCAGGGCCAATATGGGGCACGTTTCTCCATAACTGCTTCACACTCCTGACTGAGCTTTTTCCAACCTCATGTCTAGCTAGGAGCAGAAATCCTGAAATATAGGCCTGGGCCCATAGTCGCCAGCAGAGATTAGGGACATCAGTGGTTCCAAGGGAATTTGCCACTGTATTTGAGTCAGACTGTCTCTGAGTTGGTCAGTCTCTGAGTTGATCAGTCTCTGAGTTGGTCAGTCTCTGAGTTGGTCAGTCTCTGAGTTGACCTCTCTGAGTTGACCTCTCTGAGTTGACCTCTCTGAGTTGACCTCTCTGAGTTGATCTCTCTGAGTTGACCTCTCTGAGTTGATCTCTCTGAGTTGACCTCTCTGAGTTGACCTCTCTGAGTTGACCTCTCTGAGTTGACCTCTCTGAGTTGATCAGTCTCTGAGTTGGTCAGTCTCTGAGTTGACCTCTCTGAGTTGGTCTGTCTCAGAGTTGGACTCTCTCTGAGCCCTCCTGTGTGTCCAGGCTTTACTAATGAGATCAGTGGGCTGGCGGCCAGGCTTGTGCAGGCTGAGGACGGGGCAGAGGACAGGACCAAGGGGGCTAAACACAAAAGGAGGGGTCAGATGGCCCGAGGTGAGGCTGGGACTCTGGCTGGCCACTCTTGTCCCCCTTCCCTCTGGTGGTCATCGAGCCGGCCCCAACGGCCAAATCTGACCTCCTCATAGGATCATGAATTAATTAGACCAGTTAGGGGCTAACGAGACCAAGACCTGTACTGGTGGCCTGGGGCCAGTGATGTGTGTGTTGTGTAGAGAGAGGGATGATGGGGGTCAAGAGGAGATGACAACAGGTGGTGTGAGGAAGAGCTTTATAAAAGTACTCTCTCTCTCTCTCTCTCTCTTTCTCTTTCTCTCTCTCCATCTGCCCCATGCTAATGAAAGTGGGGCATCTGCAGGGCCATTGTGTGCCCTGGGTTATGGCAGAATCACGCAGACCATCGTGGAGAACAATAAAAGCCCGCTCCGACCGTTGTGACTAATCACACTACATAATGTCTCATAGCTACAGATCACTAGCACCGTCGGCTACACCGCCACACTGTCAAATCCACCAGACCCTCCCACTGACCTCCACCGTCTGTCAGATTCTGTTAGTTCCCAAACTGTTATGCAATAGTAGGAGTGCTAATTGGAGTCCTGTAACCTTGTTATACTGTGATCACAGAATTCCTCAAATTTGTTCGGATATATTTCAAAAGCATGTTGTTCGGGAATAAGATGCGGTTCAAAAATAGATCAACTCCCATTCTTGTCCCCAAGGTGACTCCTGTGGGGTCAGGCTCGTTGAATATATTGCTGTTTTTAGGTTCTACCAACGGCTGCTTTATTATTCCGTTCATTTTGTTGCATCGTCCTCTTCCCCGGGAGCCTTCTGCCTGCCAGACGAGAGGCTGATTCAAAGTCAAGTTTTCGCTTAATTGACTCTGTTTTTAACCCACCACAAATGGTAAATGACCAAGCAAATGACCGTTTAAACTCTCTAAGCTGAAATTCACCTTAAGATGACCACCGCTTCAGAGTTGGAAAGGTCAGAGAAGAGCTTAAGTCATTTGACTGGATCTAAATGGATTTAATCTCAGATGGAGTTTGTTGGAGTTTGTTGACGTGGGGAAAATGGGTGCATTTGAACTCCACACCCTCCTTTATCTGCCACGCTTGAGGGAGTTGTTTGGGAGTTTTCATAAGCAGAGCACATGAATGGGCACTGGATAAACGACACTCAACACATTTGACAGAGCACTGGGCACCGCGGTTTGCAGAAAGTCAGTAAAAAGCGCACCTTCGCCATCTGTTCCTGGACCAATTGTTCATCGGGAGCTCCCACACTGCCCCTACGTCATGAATGGACAGACACAGTTGGACACTTGTCCGCTTAAACACACAGTCTTGACCGTCTCCGAGATGAGACAGAAGTGTCAGCAACCGACAACAACCACACAATGCACAAAATCAGGAAAGCTGACATTGCCAATCTGACTGACCGCCATGTGGGCAGTGAGGACACATGCAATCGTACCCTGTCAAACTCACCGTCCCCAGCCAGAATGAGACAGAAGTGACCGAGGCGTGTATGTGTGTGTTCTCTGTGGAGATTGCTGACACCGAACACACACAAACCACCTCCTATTCAATTGGCCTCCTATCCTATCTCTATCCAATATAAAGAGCTGATAACATGACATGTACCTCGATTACAGGAATAGCACAAAATTGAGAAGGAACCAACAGTGTAATAGTTGGCGCATGCCAGTAGATGCTACAACAATGTGGTGTCTGGCATTGTCTCCGTCCTTGCCGTGTTTGAGTAAGCATCTATTCTAAATCTCCCGACTTTTCTCCTCTTGTCCAAGACAAGTTAAAAAAAATTGTCAGACAAGAAGAATATAGATTTAATAAGCTGTCCGAATTGACAATTTTTACAAAATCTGATAAATCACAATATCAAACAATTAAGGACTATTCCGATCAGAATTGGATGTTGGTGTTGGTGATGTTGGTTGAGCGAGCAGTGTGTCAAGCAGTGTGTCAAGAAACAGCGTCATGTTTCAGAGCAAGCAAGACTGTTGGGGAGTTGCAGCGATGAGACAAGATCGTAACTACCAATTAGATGTCATGAAATTGGGGAGAAAAGTGCTTAAAAATATATATTTTTCCATGTAAATCAATTTTAAAAAACACGTGTCAAAGTGTAGGTGATATGCATATTGTCTACAGCCTCATGTCCAGACCGATCCTGACATGAGGGAGACGCCAGAAAATGTAGCCAAACTTAAATGAGACTTTTAATTTCATAAATATAGGCAAAACGCCAGTCATGTTTGACAAATTGATAATTAGCATCTAAAGACTTGATTCTGTTGACATAGCCTACTGAGGCAACATTCACCCAGATCAACTGGTCACAAGACCGGAGAGTGAAGGGCCGTGCCTGTTGCGCACCGCACATCACCCACTTTGAATCTAAGCGGAGGCGGTCAGTATTTTGAAACTATTTAACCATAAACGTAATTGTTTAAAACCTGGACATTTTATGTAATTTTATAAAGCATGTCTTACCTTGTTTCAAAGTAGCCTAGCCAATATATGACCATATAAACACGTAATAGGCCATTGAAACCAGCATTCTTCTCATGTTCTATTGGTTTTCAAATCAACATTATTTTATTGTCCAGCAGCCAAAGGCATAATCATAGTGATTTGAGCTTTTGGACAAGTAAAAAATCTGTCCTACATGTCCAAAGGACATGGACCTGGAAATGAGCACCGATAAACAGATTGAAAACGGGCCTGGTTTTTATCACCGATGTGTGCACCCAATACAACTCTCGCTCTTGCTCACTGCCCAGTCCCAGTCCAGATTTCTGCATTTCAGTCATGTCTCTCTGCTGTTGTGTGTGCATGAGTCATTTCGACTATGTTCAGAACTAACCCCGCATTGGCTCCTGAGGGAAGGTGGATAAAGAGGCGTATGGGATTTGGCAAGCTGTCCCACATTGTAAGGTGGGCACCAAGAAAGCTTTCGAGGTGCAAAATAGAATATT
Organism: Oncorhynchus nerka; assembly: GCF_034236695.1. Lineage (NCBI taxonomy): Eukaryota > Metazoa > Chordata > Actinopteri > Salmoniformes > Salmonidae > Oncorhynchus > Oncorhynchus nerka. The sequence goes on from NC_088405.1 coordinate 76,639,250, forward strand.
TCTCTTCAGGATACTAGATACTACATACTATATCTACCATTTTGGTTTTTGGCAATGCTGCTGCAAAATTCTATCTTTCTTCAATTAAGCTTTTTATGTTTTGTTATTGTCCATTTTATGGTAATTTTATTGTCATACAGCTTTTAGAGAAAAGGCTGAGATATTTTTATGTTTGACCACTCATCAACTCCTTGTTTGTGTGGAACGACAATGCCTCCGGGCTGCATTCTCAAACTAAACATCACACCGGCTGAACCCTAGCCCCCCTATACCTATTTTACACCATATCTATCCCCAGGCTGTGATGGTTGGTTGGTTGGATGGTTGGTCGTTTTTTTAGAAAGCCATAAAACACTCTTCAAGAGATCAGTTGGGAATCTAACTCTTAAGCACCTTTTGAAACCTAATTTTCAATTATTCATCAGACTTCGCTTAGTATTCAGAAATCTTCATTATCGTACTGAGATACGGTACCTTAAAAAGAGGGCTTGGGGGAGGTGGAACCAGAACTACCCATTCTAATCTTCCCTTCTCATCTCATTGTGATAGTGTGGGGACATAACAGTTTCTCCAGATGGCTGGCGTACAGTAGACAGACTAGAGAGGGTCAGTGGGGGGAATTTGGGAGAATGGGGGCAATTGCCCCTCTAGACAATGGGGTTCCTTGTGGCCCTATGCTCCCCTTCCATAGTGCAAGCAGACCATTACTAGATTAAAGTAACCCTCTTCCAGGGCAAACAATGTTTCTATTAGCTGGGCACACGCATGGGATTAGACCTACATCAGTAATGGATTTATTGTTGGAGGAATCTGCATACAAAATGACTATGCTTGGGGGCTGAAAGGGACAGGACTCTCCCCCCGTCAGCCCTGCCATCAATACTGCCCAGTCCCCTCGTTCTTCTCGTCCCTCCTCCCTCTCACCATGCTTCCTCTCTTTGTTTTCACCATTCAGTTGTTTTGGGTCAGACCTTTATTCCAGTGGCGAAGGGGTGTATACACCGCTCGCAAACATCAAGTGGTATTTTAATATGGCCCCTCTTGACTTGAAGTACTGTATGGCTGTGTTTCAATCAAACTGGCCCACTATGACTGTTGGGGTGGGGTGGAGATGCACGCAAAAGAGGGTGGAGGCCAAGCCAGCCCCTGTATAAACGACCCTCCCCTTCCTCCCTCCAACTCACTGTTATGAAGGAGTATACTGGCCTTCTCTACACACATATACTGTAGGCTGCACGTTAGGAATTGTATTCATTTTCCACTCTTTGCTGGCCTTTATATAACATAGTCACTCATAAGGAGCTGTTATGAAACAAAGTGTTTTCATTGTTATTCATTGTGGAAAGAAAATATATTATATAAGTTAAGATACTTTTCTTGGACCTATTAGTTATTTAGGTAACATCTAGCCCTCCGTTGGTGCTGTTTTCACATTCTCAGACAGAGACATAGGATGCATCCCAAATGGCACCCTTTTTCCTTTATAGTGCACTACTTTTTATTAGGGCCCATTTGGAACATGGCTTCAAAACTGGCTTCAGTCAGAATGCTCCAGTGTGACGGCAGAGATGTTGGAGAGGGCTTCTTGGCTGGCAGCAGACATGTTTCCCTATCGTACTCTCCTTGAATTATGGTGCTCAGCTAAGCCTAGCTGCCTGGGGGACTGTAGCCCAAATACATACATATGCACACAGGCACGCACCCCCCCCCAAAAGACACATACAGGAAAGGTGTGTGTGGGGGATTAACCTCTTGCCCCTGGTCGGATGAGCACAGCCAGAGCAGGACCACCGTTATAGGAGATGGGAATGGGCCATGGAGCGAGACACTAGGTGAACACTTCCCATGGTATGGGGGATTGGAAGGATTTACACCCCAATGAGGTGTGTGTGTGTGTGTCCACAGGCTGCTTCCCAAGGCTGAAAGAGACCTGTGATGCTTTTGTGGGAAGAGGGCTAAGGAGAAGGGGAGAGAGGAAAAGAAAGGCAGAGGGGCAGAGGGGAGTGTGATAGTGTGATGGTGAGAAGTAGTGGGTCGGACTGGTGTCAGAACATTCCAGCTGTCCAGTATTTTAATAACGCCCCTCTTGACTTGAAATATGTCTGTGTTTCAATCAAACTGGCCCAGTAGGCCTGAGACATGGGGCAGACCTTTGGGGGGCGGAGGTGCATGGAGGAGAGGATGAAGACCAAGCCAACTACTACATAAACTAACCTCCCTCCCTCCAACTCACTGTTACAAAGGAGTTTACTGGCCTTCCCCACACACATATACTGTAGGCTACACATACAGCGGGGAGAACAAGTTTTTGATACACTGCCGATTTTGCAGGTTTTCCTACTTACAAAGCATGTAGAGGTCTGTAATTTTGATCAGAGGTACACTTCAACTGTGAGAGACAGAATCTAAAACAAAAATCCAGAAAATCACATTGTATGATATTTAAGTAATTAATTTGCATTATATTGCATGACATATGTATTTGATACATCAGAAAAGCAGAACTTAATATTTGGTACAGAGATCATTTACAGAGATCATACGTTTCCTGAAGTTCTTGACCAGGTTTGCACACACTGCAGCAGGGATTTTGGCCCACTCCTCCATACAGACCTTCTCCTAATCCTTCAGGTTTCAGGGCTGTCGCTGGGCAATACGGACTTTCAGCTCCCTCCAAAGATTTTCTATTGGGTTCAGGTCTGGAGACTGGCTAGGCCACTCCAGGACCTTGAGATGCTTCTTATGGAGCCACTCCTTAGTTGCCCTGGCTATGTGTTTTGGGTCGTTGTCATGCTGGAAGACCCAGCAACGACCCATCTTCAATGCTCTTACTGAGGGAAGGAGGTTGTTGGGCAAGATCTCGCGATACATGGCCCCATCCATCCTCCCCTCAATACGGCGCAGTCGTCCTGTCCACTTTGCAGAAAAGCATCCCCAAAGAATGATGTTTCCAACTCCATGCTTCACGGTTGGGATGGTGTTCTTGGGGTTGTACTCATCCTTCTTCTTCCTCCAAACACGGCGAGTGGAGTTTAGACCAAAAAGCTCTTTGTCTCATCAGACCACATGACCTTCTCCCATTCCTCCTCTGGATCATCCAGATGGTCATTGGCAAACTTCAGACGGGCCTGGACATGCTCTTGCTTGAGCAGGGGGGGACCTTGCGTGCGCTGCAGGATTTTAATCCATGACGGCGTAATGTGTTACTAATGGTTTTCTTTGAGACTGTGGTCCCAGTTCTCTTCAGGTCATTGACCAGGTCCTGCCGTGTAGTTCTCGGCTGATCCCTCACCTTCCTCATGATCATTGATGCCCCACGAGGTGAGATCTTGCATGGAGCCCCAAACCAAGGGTGATTGACCGTCAACTTGAACTTCTTCCATTTTCTAATAATTGTGCCAACAGTTGTTGCCTTCTCACCAAGCTGCTTGCCTATTGTCCTGTAGCCCATCCCAGCCTTGTGCAGGTCTACAATTTTATCCCTTACACAGCTCTCTGGTCTTGGCCATTGTGGAGAGGTTGGAGTCTGTTTGATTGAGTGTGTGGACAGGTGTCTTTTATACAGGTAACGAGTTCAAACAGGTGCAGTTAATAAAGGTAATGAGTGGAGAACAGGTGGGCTTCTTAAATAAAAACTAACAGGTCTGTGAGAGCTGGAATTATTACTGGTTGGTAGGTGATCAAATACTTACATGTATGTCATGCAATAAAATGCAAATTAATTACTTAAAAATCATACAATGTGATTTTCTGGATTTTTGTTTTAGATTCTGTCTCTCACAGTTGAAGTGTACCTCTGATCAAAATTACAGACCTCTACATGCTTTGTAAGTAGGAAAACCTGCAAAATCGGCAGTGTATCAAATACTTGTTCTCCCCACTGTATACACACATCTATACATATACAAATATGAACACACACAGGCAAGGTTTCGCTCGCTCTCATATGAGGCCCTGCAGGTCACAGTCACCCTCCACATTGAGTAGTGCGGTCGCCACACACTCATTTATTACTCCAATTTGTACCCTGGCACTTCTGTCTGTGAAAGGCTGCTGAGGAGGGCCAGGCATGGCCATTTATGACCACTTAAAAAGGCCTGAAATGTTGCACCTTGACAGCTCACCTCGTCTATCTGTCCCCCCCGTCTATGCTGGCCTCCCCCAACTATTTTCATGGCTGTCTGAGATTTTTATGTCATATAAGGTTGAATTACGAACGTTACAGTATTTCTACATTGCGTTGTTATGAGTCGTGCTATGAGTGAGTTTTTATGAGGTGCTTCGACCAAAGATGATGAGTTTTGAGAATCTTTAAAGAAGTGTATGTTTTCTGTCATGCATCCCTGGGTAGAGTTGGAAAATGGAAGTGAAACCTTATTTGTAAACAATATTACCTCATATAGTTGCCCAAACTGACACACTACTTTAGCAGACATGCAAACATTGTTTGTTTTATTGTTTCATAAAAAAATACATTTAATGCAACGCAACAAAGACAAAAGGAAGAATGCTTAAAAAGCAGTATTATAATGCATGGTGGTGTATCAGAACTCCAATCAACCTGGAGAGTCCTATGCATTTTCTTTGTCATAAAGGAAATCATTTTTAATGCCCTGTCACCACCATGGTGGGGCCAGCTGCCTTTCACCCATCAGTCGCCCAAAGGCCAGAGAGGTTGGCCTAGGGATGGGGTTCTGTGAGGGGAAGGGGAGGAACCCCCAGCTGTTGTGTGTTAACAGGACTCAGGTGACGGGCCTAACCAGGGGAGACAGCTTCTAAATGAGTGGTGCGACAAGGACAAACACGCATCATAAACAAAAGAGGGGGAGAAAATTAGGAGAAATGAGGGAAGGGGAGAAAGGAGAGGAGAAAACACGCCATCAGGGTCATATGGCTGGGGGGGTGGAACCCTCCTGGACTGGACCCTCCTCCCCCCAACCTCCCCTGCTCCCCCCTTCTCATTTCCCTATCATCCCCAAGGCAATATCTGTCTGGGTCCGTCAGTGGTTGCCTCACCATACCAGTCCCAGTCTTCCCTACCACCATCAACCAGTCTCATTATCCAGAGTGGGCCTTTCTTTGATCCCTATCGGGAGTTTGGAGATGATGAAATGTCAAGGAGAGAGCGTGGAGGGAGGGGTGGGTGTGTGTGTGAGGGGGCTCTGGGTGGGACAGATGTCCTGGCCGCAGGTGTCTCTAAGCACCAAACAACTCCCTCCTCTCTTCGTACACACACTCACACACAAACCTCCCCTCAAACCACCCGTCCAGCTCATGCCACCAACCCCCCCAACACCAAACACAACACACACACCCTCCATGACAGCTGTGGTTCCAGCAGTAGGACAGACAGTGCTGTCTGTCTGAGTCCCAACACTAATACCCTCTACATTATGAGTATGAGGGGTAACTAGAGATCATCTGCCCCTCAGGTACACATTCTCACACACACATGCGTGTGTGTTTTTGTCAATGTCACTCAATGTGTGTATGTGTGGCCACATGTGTGTTCGTGTTTTAAGCGAGAATTTATAGGCCAAACCACAATTTTCTTATCCTAGTCTCATCCTAGTGAAAGTATGGGGCCCCCATGGAGAGGCCCCAAAGGCATACCTCCTCCATCCCCCTACCTCCCCTCCCCTCCGCCATTAATGAACTTTTATTGATCACCAATTTGGGGACCCACCAAGACACTCAATCCCCCACCCCCTATACATCTGCCTATACATCTGGTGTCCAAGGCAAAATAAATATACAGTCGTGGCCAAAAGTTTTGAGAATGACACAAATATTCATTTTCACAAATTCTGCTGCCTCAGTTTGTAAGATGGCAATTTGCATATACTCCAGAATGTTATGAATAGTGATCAGATGAATTGCAATTAATTGAAAAGTCCTCTTTGCCATTCAAATTAACTGAATCACCCAAAAATATGTCCACTGCATTTCAGCCCTGCCACAAAAGGACCAGCTGACATCATGTCAGTGATTCTCCTGTGTTTTGACGAGGACAAGGCTGGAGATCACTCTGTCATGCTGATAGAGGTCGAATAACAGACTGAAAGCTTCAAAGAAGGGTGGTGCTTGGAATCATTGTTCTTCCTCTGTCAACCATGGTTACCAGCAAGAAAACACGTGCTGTCATCATTGCTTTGCACAAAAAGGGCTTCACAGGCAAGGATATTGCTGCCAGTAAGATTGCACCTAAATCAACCATTTATCAGATCATCAAGAACTTCAAGGAGAGCGGTTCAATTGTGGTGAAGAAGGCTTCAGGGCGCCCAAGAAAGTCCAGCCAGCGCCAGGACCGTCTCCTAAAGTTGATTCAGCTGCGGGATCGGGGCACCACCAGTACATAACTTGCTCAGGAATGGCAGCAGGCAGGTGTGAGTGCATCTGCACGCATAGTGAGGCAAAGACTTTTGGAGGATGGCCTGGTGTCAAGAAGGGCAGCAAAGAAGCCACTTCTCTCCAGGAAAAACATCAGGGACAGACTGATATTCTGCAAAACGTACAGGGATTGGACTGCTGAGGACTGGGGTAAAGTCATTTTCTCTGATGAATCCCCTTTCCGATTGTTTGGGCATCCGGAAAAAAGCTTGTCCGGAGAAGACAAGGTGAGCGCTACCATCAGTCCTGTGTCATGCCAACAGTAAAGCATCCTGAGACCATTCATGTGTGGGGTTGCGTCTCAGCCAAGGGTCACTCACAATTTTGCCTAAGAACACAGCCATGAATAAAGAATGGTACCAACACATCCTCCGAGAGCAACTTCTCCCAACCATCCAGGAACAGCTTGGTGACGAACAATGCCTTTTCCAGCATGATGGAGCACCTTGCCATAAGGCAAAAGTGATAACTAAGTGGCTCGGGGAACAAAACATCGATATTTTGGGTCCATGGCCAGGAAACTCCCCAGACCTTAATCCCATTGAGGACTTGTGTTCAATCATCAAGTGGCGGGTGGACAAACAAAAACCCACAAATTCTGACAAACTCCAAGCATTGATTATGCAAGAATGGGCTGACATCAGTCAGGATGTGGCCCAGAAGTAAATTGACAGCATGCCAGGGCGGATTGCAGAGGTCTTGAAAAAGAAAGTTCAACACTGCAAATATTGACTCTTTGCATCAACTTCATGTAATTGTCAAATAAAGCCTTTGACACTTATGAAATGCTTGTAATAATACTTCAGTATTCCATAGTAACATTCTACAAAAATATCTGAAGACACTGAATCAGCAAACTTTGTGGAAATTAATATTTGGCAAAACTTTTGGCCACGACTGTACAACTTCCTCATACAGAAAATGGATATGCAAAACCATAAGGGGGGCTAGGCCTACTTAATACAACACACAGGAGATGAGGCATAGATTGCATACATTGACCTTATCATCATAGGCACTGGCCGCTTTCATTGAATGTCAAACACACGCCATCAATACAGCACACATTCATAGTCAGCTATGAATAAATTCAAATTAAATTATATTTACATAAGTATTCACACCTCTGAGTCAATACATGTTAGAATCACCGTTGGCAGTGATTACAGCTGTGAGTCTTTTGGGGGTAAGTCTAAAAGCTTTGCACACCTGGATTGTACAATATTTTCCCATTATTATTAATACAATTCTTCAAGCTCCATTATATTGGTGGTTGGTCATTGCTAGACAGCCATTTTCAAGTCTTGTCATAGATTTTCATGCAAATTTAAGTCAAAACTGTAACTAGGCCACTTAGGAACATTCAATGTCACCTTGGTAAGCAACTCCAGTGTATATGTGGCCTTCTGTATTAGGTTATTGCCCTGATGAAAGGTACATTTGTCTCCCAGTGTCTGTTGGAAAGCAAACTGAACCAGGTTTTCCTCTATGATTTTGCATGCACTATTCTGTTTCTTTTTATCCTAGAAAATATCCCTAGTCCTTGCTGATGACAAGCAAACCCATAACATGATGCAGCCACCACCACCATATTTTTTATTCCGTACAAGCTTCCTTCTTTTCACTCTGTTATTTAGGAGTAACTACAACGTTGTTGATCGATCCTCAGTTTTCTCCTATCACAGCCATTTAACTATGTAACTGTTTTAAAACCTCATGGTGAAATCCCTAAGCGGTTTCCTTCCTCTCTGGCAACTGAGTTAGGAAGGACGCCTGTATGTTTGTAGTGACTGGGTGTATTGATACACCATCCAATGTGTAATTAATAACTACACCATGCTCAAAGAGATATGCAATGTCTGTTTTTACCATCTACCAATAAGTGCTCTTCTGAGGCATTGGGAAACCTCTGTGGTCATTGTGATTGAATCTGTGTTTGAAATTCCCTGCTCGACTTAGGGACCAGAACGATAATGGTCCTGCTTTAAATTATGTTCAGCTTATAAAGGCTTCATAAAGCCTTCATAATGCGTTCATAAGCACTACATAAATGTGTTACAAAGCATCTATGACCATATGTCATGCTTTACAGAGATGTGGACTCAAATCAAGTCTTGGATGCAAATTGTGCAACTTGAGACTTGACTTGGCAAAAAGAAAAAACACTTGCGACTCGACTTGACCATATATGACTCGTGACTTAACTTGGACTCGTTTTGTCAACTAGCGCACTATGCACTATGTAAGCCTGTCTGTCTTTTATATCAGCGCTGTAGGTTCTGTGCGTTCTGTATCTTGACCAATCTGATTCATGGAAATCACAGGTTGTGCAGGCAGGGCAAATGCATGTCATCTAGCAAAGCGCAAAGTGCGCGCCATGCCACTGTCCTCTGGTATTTATTTAGCAAACTTGATGATACATCACTCCAGACATACAGTATACGAGCAAGAACTCTTCACAGAAATGTTGCAGCAGCCTACACCTAAACTGTATTGAACTTCTCAGTCTGATCAACTAGGCTACTGATAACAACCGTAGCCCACAGCTGCATAGGCTACAGCCAATGCGCCCTGTCCTCTCTTGCCCTCTGGCCAGGGTAATGTTAATAATGCTAATAATGTTATGTAGCCTATTTATAGCACATTTATTTGTTAGGGGAAAATGTGATAAAATGTAATTTGGCTATATTCAATTTTGGCTGGCTAGGGCTACCTTGACCTTTTCAATCCAAAATGACTGAAATTACTCAAACAATACCGATTACATAAATATATTGTGTGCGTTACTTTTTAATTGCAGTTGCATAGGCCTATACAATGCAAACCTGCATAATGCAAACTCAGCCCTGTGAGTTCTATTGTCCAATTGCAGTGGTTGTGTCTGTGTAAAGGAAAGTCTAGTTTTAAAATATAATTAATATTAACACGTACTAGGTTGCTGCAGTTTGACAGGGTTTTCACCCTCCCTAGAGCCAGATGTTTTACCAGAATAAAAAAACAACAACATGTGACCTGTTTAGAAAATATCTGTATACCAGGTAGCCTAGTGGTTAAGAGCATTGAGCCAGTAACTGAAAGGTGAATGGTTTGAATCCCCGAGCCGACAAGGTCTGTGTTCCCTTGAGCAATGCACTTAACCCCATGAATCTGGTCCCACTCCCACCATTGCCAATATAAATACCATTTTACAACTAGTAACGAATCACTGTCAGACCCAATAGGGTCCTGATTTATACCTGGTAAGGTTACCAAATTAGGAAAAGCTCTGGGCCCCAGGGAAAACAATTTGCTCCACCACTCTGGGACCTGTGGTGTCACCTTTGCATCAGGGCATCATCGGATCCAAAAATCATTGCTATCGGTTTCAATGAAATTTCAATGAAATTGGCATAAAACACTTAACCATTGACTTGAGGACTCGAAACCCAAAATTAGGCACTTCTGACTTGACTCGACCTGAGCTGTCGAATTTAGGACTTTACTTGAGACTTGCCCATTATTACATGGGACTTGAATCGAGACTCGAAGGTTAAGACTTATAAAAGGTTACATGTTGTGCTGAAGGATGACTTATAAAGAGCCATACCATGGTGGGCTGGGCCCAGTGGCGTCATTAGGCCTTGGCTTCCGGGGCTTCAGCCAGATGTTTTTAATCCAGCACCGAATCTTTTGATGTTATTTGTTTGTTCTTACATTTCAGTCTGATATGATTTTCCATAATCACACATCGCAAGCTGGATTGACCAGCTTGTTGACTTTCTTCCTCTTGAAAAGCTCACTTAAGACCTCCACAAGAGACAGCCCAAGTTTGATAGACTCTGGTCTCCACTACTCCATTACACAAATTGGAAAGAGTGAATGGGCAGATGCATGTGCCACCCTAGTCATAGACTGTTCTCTCTGCTACTGCACGGCAAGCGGTTCCGGAGCGCCAAGTTGTTACTCTCTGTTGTTATTATCTATGCATAGTCCCTTTAATAATTCTACCCACAGGTACATATTACCTCTATTATCTCAACACCGGTGCCCCCACACATTGACTCTGTACCGGTATCCCCTGTATATAGCCCCGCTATTGTTATTTACTGCTGCTCTTTAATTATTTGTTATTCTTATCTCTTACTTTTTTTAAGGTATTTTCTTAAAACTACATTGTTTGTTAAGGGCTTGTAAGCATTTCACTGTAAGGTCTACACCAGTTGCATTTGGCGCATGTGACAAATACAATTTCATTTGATTTACGACTGCACTTGAAGAAACTTTTCAAAGTTCTTGACATTTTCCGGATTGACTGACCTTCATGTCTTAAAGTATTGATGGACTGTCATTTCCCTTTGCTTATTTGAGCTGTTCTTCAATAATATGGACTTAGTCTTTTACCAAATAGGGCTATCTTCTGTATACCACCCCTACCTTGTCACAACACATCTGATTGGCTCGCATTAAGGAGAGAAATTCCACAAATTAACTTTTAACAAGGTACATCTGTTAATTGAAATGCATTCCAGGTGACTACCCCATGAAGCTGGTTGAGAGAATGCCAAGATTGTGCAAAGCTGTGAAGAATCTCAAATATGATTTGTTTGACACTTTTTGGTTACTACATGATTCCATATGCATTATTTCATAGTTTTGATGACTTCACTATTACTCTACAATGTAGAAAATAGTCAAAATAAAGAAAACCCCTTGAATGAGTAGGTGTGTCCAAACTCTTCACTGGTACTGTAAACAAAAGCATTCACTGTGAAAGTTGATAGGCTACACGTAGGCCGTTCATATATAGCTTATTCACAGCACTTAGTTAAATTTCTCGAATGAGTTATTGTTTTTATACGCAAACCGAGAGCAACACCTGTCAAACTCAGATATTTCTCTTAAAACACAAGGATGTCGATTCGCACGGGACTAGTATTATCAGATGACTTTGGAGTTTGCCAAAAAACAGTAGGTTATTCTGGTTGGAATTGTTTACACTCTTGCCATTTAAAAAATTACTGAAATGGCAGGTTCGGACGGGACAAAAATGACAGATGTAAAACTGATCCCGTCCGAATAGGGCACAATAGGGCCTGACCTATAGTCAGGGTTGCTCTTTGCCGTTCTGCTGCCATAGACGAGCCCGAAAATGCTGCCCCCCAGCAAAACTAGAATAGTCCCAGTAAGTAAAATTACATTGGAAAGACGTCTAAAATACGTATTTTCTAGACATTTAAGTTCGGTTCAATTTAGGTTCTGAATGAAAGGTGAAAAGGTATTTTCCGTATGTTTAAAATATATATTTTCCAGCACACTGAACATGCATATTTTCCGGACGTTGAAAAATACGTATTTTCTGGATGTTGAAATCAGGCTCATTTTGTGTTCTGAATAAAAGTTGGAAAGAAGTCATATATAGACATTTATGTTTTTACCAAATGTTTTTACCAGATTAAGGCTGGTCCAGTCCGGATCGGACCAAAAACCAATGTCCGTGGATGTGGAAATCAAGTCCGGATCTGCACCAAAAAAGACGTCTAAAAGGCTTTGGCGTCGGTCCTTGCTTACTGAGGTGTAGCCTACAGTGTTGCTTTAAATAGAATTTTATGAAAGCCCATCTATGTGGTAGGTCTACCGTTTGTAAAACACCAAAGAACTACTCCAGGACAGGACCAAAAAACACGTCCAAAAGACATTGGCTCGTGCTTACTAGGGCATAGCCTACCATGTCCGCCTGCAATGGGATTTTATGAATGCCCCTGTACAGTATGTGGTAGGCCCACCATTTGTAAAACAGGCCATTGCATTGTCTTAATTAGTCCTGATTCCTGTGACTAATCAATTTGGCTATTTATGCTCTGAATATCAGTTACCCAACTTTATCAGGAGCTATTGCGAGAGTATGTGTTTACACAGTGGGAAATCCAAAAGTATTAACTTTTTCGCTCTATATGATCAGCTTGTGAAAAAATGGTAGGATACAAACTTTCCTAAAGAAAAAATATGCAGTAAAGGTGCAGTAACTGCAGTTGACCGATGCCAGCACCTTTCAGATGTCTTTTTTTGGTGCAGTTCCGGACAGGCCTTTATTTGGATGCAGTAATTGCGGAATAACAGCAGTGTACTGTAGTTGTATTGCACTTTAACTGCAGTTACACTGATAAATTACTCCTGTGAAAAAAACAATGTTATTTTGGATGAAGTATTTTCAGGATACTGCAGTGTACTGCAGTTATACTGCATTCTGACTGCAATCTTTATCGCAAGGGTTGAAACCACTGATCATGACAATGGGTTGAAACTCCTGGACAGCAGTTGTGATTGTCCATCTTACTTTGACCTGTCCTGTTTGAAGGATATGTTGCTTTTCTAACATGACAGCTCCTTTTTTTATTTGATTGAGTGGCATTTGGGTTGGGCTTGATCGGAGAAACCTGCATGATGTAAAACGTGTCCATCTCATTACATTGTCATACATTTTATCTCCAGCCTGTAGGCTTCAGAAAAGGCCACATACTCTTTCTACCATATCCTATATCTGTTACATGATTTATGTTAGATATTTTTTTGGGACTGAATGTTGGTGGAGCACTGCAGAAATGCATCTTTCCAACAGCACCCTGGAGAGGAACGCTGGGAATGGACAAGCAAAATATTTTGCAGCCCTGCCTTTGACAAATGGAGCACCTTAAATTTAATTTTGGGCAAAAAGGAAAACTCCTCTCCATCGTTCATTGAATCAGATGGCTCATTCATCACCAAACCTACTGATATTGTCAACTTTCATTGGCAAGATAAGCTAACTTAGGCATGATATGCCTGCAAAAAACGCTGACACTACACCTCCAAGTATGTCTGACCAAATTATGAAAGATAAGTATTGTAATTTTGAATTCCGTAAAGTAAGTTTGGGAGAGGTGAAAAAAAATTATTGTTGTCTATCAACAATGACAAGCCACCGGGGTCTGATGACTTGGATGTAAAATTACTGAGGATAATAGCGGATGATATTGTCACTCCTGTTTGCCATATCTTCAATTTAAGCCTACTAGAAAGTGTGTGCCCTCTGGCCTGGAGGGAAGCTAAAGTTATTCCCCTACCTAAGGATAAGTAAAGCCCCCTTTACTGGCTCAAATAGCCGACCAATCAGCCTGTAACCAACCCTTTGTAAACGTTTGGAAAAATTGTGTTTGACCAGATATAATGCTATTTTACAGTAAACTAATTGACAACAGACTTTCAGCACACTTATAGAGAAGGACATTCTACAAGCACAGCACACACATGACAGATGATTGGCTGAGAGGAATTGATGATAAAAAAGATGTGGGTGATTTTTTTGTTCAGGGCGGATTTTGACATTATCGATCATAATCTGTTTCTGGAAAACATGTGTCATACCTTTACACCCTCTGCTATATTGTGGATAAAGCGTTACCTGTCTAACAGGACACAGAGGGTGTTATTTAATGGAAGCCTCTCCAACAAAATCCCGGTAGAATTAGGAAATCCCCAGGGTAGCTGTCCCCTTACAATTTTTATCTTTACTAACAACATGCCACTGGCTTTGAGTAAAGCCAGAGTGTCTATGTATGCGGATGACTCAACACTATACACGTCAGCTACCACAGCAACTGTGTCACGAACTTCGTCAGGGAAATGAAATGACCGGACCAAGGTGCAACGTGGTGAGTGTACATTTCTTTTTATTAAGAATGTTGCCAACAGAAACAACGACGACCATGACGCTTACTAGGGCTATACAGGCCACCAACAAAGTCAACTACCCACAACTAAGGTGAAAAAAAACAGGCTGCCTAAGTATGATTCCCAATCAGAGACAACCATAGACAGCTGTCCCTGATTGAGAACCATACCCGGCCAAAACATAGAAACAGAAAACATAGGAATAAAGAAACTAGAATGCCCACCCAAGTCACACCTTGGCCTAAACAAAATAGAGAATAAAAGCCTCTCTATGGCCAGGGCGTGACAGACTGAAATGACTGCAACACTTAACAAAGAGCTGCAGTTAGTTTCAGAATGGGTGGCAAGGAATAAGTTAGTCCTAAATATTTCAAAAGCTAAAAGCATTGTATTTGGGACAGATCATTCACTAAATCCTAAACCTCAACTAAAACTTGTAATGAATAATGTGGTAATGTCACGCCCTGACCTGAGTATTTTTTGTTTACTTTATATATTTTGGTTAGGTCAGTGTGTGACATGGGTGATGTATGTGTTTTTGTACTGTCTAGGTTCATGGGGTTGTTTACCATCTAGGTGTTTATGTATGTCTGGTTGCTTAGATTGGTTCTCAATTAGAGGCAGCTGTTTATCGTTGTCTCTGATTGGGAACCATATTTAGGCAGCCATCTTCTTTGGGTATTTCGTGGGTCATTGTCTATGTGATGTTGCATGGTTTTTTTATTTTTATAATATGTTTATTATTTTACAATAAAAAAGACAGCAATACTAACAATGACATTCATTGTACTGTTGAATGGGATGGCCAATTTAGAGGACAAAACAAAACTTAACTCACACATACACAAAATAAAACAAAACCCTATTAGGTGGTGCATGTATAAGAAGACAGCATATAGTCATTACAAGCAGTGTAGTTAAGCCAATAATAAATATTGAGTGGAGTACAGCACAGAGTAGAGGCAGATCGTCAACCCAGTTATGAAGCGGGACTAGACCATTTATCCAGTATCCGCTGACATATTTTGTAAAATATTGAACATCTATTGGAGGTATTGTATTGAATCTTTTCCATATGTATTACATTCCCTAAATCCCGTAACCACATTTCAAAGGTAGGTACAGTCTCCAATTTCCAAAATTGCAATATGAGCCTTTTGGCTAGTAGAGTACAAAGAGAGACAGCTTTCCCTTCGTGGTTATTCCCATCAACTGTACCAAACAGAGCGGTCAATGGGTGTGGGGCTAGAACTCTATCAAAGGCTCTAGATAAGTATTCAAAAATGAGAGCCCAGTAAACATGTAATTTAGGACATGTCCAGAATAAGTGGGTCAACGTCCCCTCATCCTGCTTGCACCTCACACACAGTGGTGAGGTGTCCGGGAATATTTTATGCAGTTTTACTTTTGAGTAATGTAACCTGTGTATCACCTTAAACTGTACAAGGTTGTGTCTGGCATTCACTGAACTGTGGTTTATATTCCTGAGAGCTTCTACCCAGTCCTCATCTGAGATTTCCGACCCAAGTTCTTGTTCCCAAGCCCTTTTAATGGTGTCTGTGGATACCTCTATGTGGGCCTGTAGCACTTTATACAGTCTAGAGACCGACCCTTTTGAATGGGGTTTGACAAGGATGAAGCTATTTAATGTAGGACTATTTGGCTTCATGCCATACTGTGGGATATGTGTCCTTACGAAATTCCTGATTTGGAGGTATCTGAAAAAATTTGTTGTTGGCATGTTGAACTTTCCCTGTAATTGTTGAAATGAAGCTAACTGACCATCTATGTATAGATTTTCCAATTGTTGTGAGCCCCTTCTCCCTCCACTGTGAAAACACCACATCATCCAATGCGGGGTGGAAAGCATGATTCAGGCAAATCGGGCTGTCAATGTATACAGTGGGTATGTTAAGGAAATGCCACACAGTGTTTGCGGGAGTTTGGCATTTTCTTTGGAGTGTTTAAACATTCGCAACATAAGTGGAGATAGACTGGCGCAGTACTTCTTATAGAATTCTATTACATATCCACCGGGCCCAGGGGCCTTGCTGTTTGGAAATTGTGCTATTGCTGTGTTAAGTTCCTCTAAAGTTATCCCTGCATCGAGTGCAGCAGCTGCCCCCCTGTCTAGTTTAGGAAGTTCACATTCAGCGAGAAAGCGTTCCATCGTTTGTGGATCAGTTACATCGCATTTTGATTGCTATAGCTCTGAGTAAAACTGCGCAAAGCATTTATTAATATCCTGCGGATGTGTTACTATTTTACCCTTCTTGTATTTTATTTTGTGAATAGCTCTAGATGCCTGTACCTGCCTTAGCTGTCTTGTTAATAATTTATGTGGTTTGTCACCCAGTTCAAAATAACTTTGTTGCGTTCTAGCAAGGAAAGAGCCCACCCGTTTCGAAAGGATGGTAATTGAATTCATATTTTAACTTTGTGATCTTCTCAAGGACTGTATACGAGGAATTCGTCCTAAAAACGTTCTCCTGTTCCCCTACCTCTCTTTCAATTTCTCTTAGCCTAGTATTGGCGCGTTTCTTCCTCTCTGATGTATAAGAAATAATGTGACCTCTAATCACAGCCTTTAGAGATTCCCAAAGAGTGGAGTCGTCAACATCCCCCGTGTCTTTAGTTCTGAGGAAAAAGGCAATCTGCTCCTTCAAATACGGACAAAAAGCCTCATCTTTCAGCAGGTATGCCTCTAAGCGCCAAGGTCGCCAACCTGTTGACATATTGTCGAGTTTCAGCACCATGGACACAGGAGAGTGGTCCATAATTAGAATAGGGTGATAGGTAACCGACTCAGCTGCTGAAATTAGTTTGGAGTCCAACAAAAAATAGTCAATTCTGGAATATGATTTATGAACTGATGAAAAGAAAGAATAATCCCTGTCTGTTGGGTGCGTCAGTCCAAATATCGACAATGTTAAGGTTTGTCATCAATGTATTTAGACAGACACTGGCATTTGATTGTTGAAGTGACCTTGATAACTGTTTATCTAAAAGAGGATCTAACGTACAGTTAAAGTCCCCTCCAACAATAACACTTGTATCTGAGATATTTGGTATGTCCTTAAATACCCTTTGAAAAATAATGGATCATCGAAGTTGGGTCCATATAAATTGACCAAGGTTACTGGTTTCGAATTCAGTGTACCAGCCACAAAAATATACCGACCATTGGGATCTGAAATCGAGGATGAGTAAACAAAAGGAATGTTTTTCATTATCAGGATTGCTACCCCTCTCGCTTTTGCATCAACGTTAGACTGGTATATCTGACCGATCCAGCCGAATCGTAGCTTGGCCTGAGCGGAGCGTTTAATATGAGTTTCTTGAAGAAGCACTATGTCAGCACTCGTTTCACCACATGCCCTAAGCCATTACAGTTCCAGCTGACTATCTTTATTCCACCTGGTCTACTCTGTGCTCTGTTACTATGTGGCATTTCTTATTTTAGAGCAAATTGTTGCTGTCATACAAAACTCAGAAGAAAAACGTCCCGCCGTGCGGGAGCTTGTCATGCCACCTGTACTAATAGTAAACGTGAACATAAAACACAGACCCCATCCCCCCTCCCGTCCCTTTACTGAGTGACTTCCCCAAACGAAGCACTCCTTGGCTAACACACTAACCTTAGGGTGTCTAGATATACAGCTTGAACTAACTCGTCATCTATAGATGCTCTGCATATACGCTAATATTAAATAACACTTAACACTTAACTCTCCTGTTAGGGGGTGAGTGGCGCTAAAACATGATGTGCTAAACAATGCTATATTAGCCACAACATCTCACCTATCATATAAGTCCCAATTTCTGATCTTCTAATCGAAAAGACATTGGCCGGAAATCCAAACACATTCCTGGCCTGTATTTGGTCATTTAGCCGACTGACACAGCCGTTCTGTATCCTCAGCCAGGGAGCTTGCTTGTCAAGAACAGTTCGGCCTCTTTTGGGTTGTCAAACGTACGTGTTGATCCTTCGACTGTCACCTTAAACCGGGCTGGGAAGAGGAATCCATATCGGATGTTGGCCGCCCTGCATTGGTTGCATACCTCATCATACTCTTTCCGTTGGTTCCTCACCTCCAAGGTAAGATCTGGGTAGGAAGCCACCCTGGCTCCGTTGAAGTTAAGGGGGAACTTTTGACTAGCCAGCTTGAGGATGAGATCCCTGGTCTGGGGATAGTGCAGCCGTACAATGAATGGCCTTGGTGGGCAGCCCTTGGCCGGCTTCGTTGCCTGAGATCTGTGTGCGCGGTCGATCAGGATGGCCGTTTTGAAGTGTTCACTCCCCAGCAATGCCTGTATCAGCTCTGAGACAAATTCAGTGGGTGTCCCTTTCTCAGTGTCCTCCTGGATCCCACATATTCGAATGTTCTGGCGTCTTGAATGCAACTCGAGCATTTCCAGTCGGGCTTTCAGGGTTTTGTTGTCATTTTTGAACGTTGCGCACTGTTTCTCTATGTCCTGTAGCCTGGCCTCGTGATCGACTGTCGTCTGCTCAACCTCATGGACCCTTCTCTGAGTTGCCTTCACAGTTTCGGCCAAAGTCCCAATACTCTTTGAGATATCAGCCAGCCTTGTGTCCACCTTCTTGCTTAGCGAGTTTATGGCAGCGAGTATGTCACTTTGCGTAGGCTCTGTGGGGATCTCTTGGAAGCTAGCCTCTTCAGCTAACTCCTCGTGGGTTGGCGACGTTGAAATTGGTTCGTTGTCTATCTCATTCAAATTATCTTGTTTAGTGCTCCCTTTTTTGGCGCCTTTTCCCTTTGTCATATTTGTTTGAAGTCGTGAGAGGTTAAGATATATACTAATTTGTTTCAAAATGGAGCGGAGCTCTAGCAAAGCACGTCTACTCCATAGCACGCACTCTAGCGCCCCCTCGATGTTGCATGTTTGAACTCAGTTTTGATAGCGGTCATGTTCGTCTTGTTATTTTGTTTGTTTGTTTAGTGTACTTCGTGTTTTTTCGTCTTTCATTAAAAATATGTATTCATATCACGCTGCGCTTTGGTCTCCTCACTACAACGATCGTGACAGAATAACCCACCAACAATGGACCAAACAGCGTGGTAACGGCCAGCAGCAGGAGCGGCAAAGAACGTAGGTCTCATGGACTTGGGAGGAGATTCTGGACGGCGAAGGACCCTGGGCACAGCCAGGGGAATATCGCCGCCCCAAAGCAGAGCTGGAGGCAGCGAAAGCAGAGGTGCCGGTATGAGGAGGCAGCACGGCAGCGTGGCTGGAAGCCCGAGAGGCAGCCACAAACATTTCTTGGGAGGGGGCATACGAGGAGTGTGGTGAAGCCAGGTAGGAGACCTGCGCCAACTTCCCGTGCTTACCGGAGAGAGAGAGGGACCAGCCAGGACCCGCCAGAGCCGTCAGCCTGCCAGGAGCCGCCAGAGCCGTCAGCCAGCCAGGAGCCGCCAGAGCCGTCAGCCAGCTAAGAGTTGGCAGAGCTGTCTGTCAGCCAGGACCCGCCAGAGCCGTCAGCCAGCCAGGACCCGCCAGAGCCGTCAGCCAGCCAGGTCCCGCCAGAGCCGTCAGCCAGCCAGGACCCGCCAGAGCCGTCAGCCTGCCAGGAGCCGCCAGAGCCGTCAGCCTGCCAGGAGCCGCCAGAGCCGTCAGCCAGCCAAGAGTTGGCAGAACTGTCTGTCAGCCAGGACCTGCCAGAGCCGTCAGCCTGCCAGGAGCCGCCAGAGCCGTCAGCCAGCCAAGAGTTGGCAGAGCTGTCTGTCAGCCAGGACCTGCCAGAGCCGTCAGCCAGCCAGGAGCTGCCAGAGCCGTCAGCCAGCCAGGACCTGCCAGAGCCGTCACCCAGCCAGGACCTGCCAGAGCCGTCAGCCAGCCAGGAGTTGCCAGAGCCGCCTGCCACGCCGGCGATGCCGGAGTCGCCCTCCTGTCTGGAGCCGCCAGAGTCTCCCTCCTGTCCAGTGGTGCTCTCTACGATGATCTTCAGTCCAGGGCCTGCTGTGAGGGTCCCCGCTCCTGAGGCGCCACCTAAGTGGCCCAAGACTGAGGTGGTAGAGCGGGGTCCACGTCCCGCACCCGAGCCGCTGCCGTGAAAGAGGCCGACCAGGACTCTCCCCTTTAGATGAGTTTTTGCGGCCGGAGTCCGCACCTTTGTGGGGGGGGGTACTGTCACGCCCTGACGTGAGTAATCTTTGTTTTCTTTATATATTTTGGTTAGGTCAGGGTGTGACATGGGTGATGTTTGTGTTTTTGGACTGTCTAGGGGTTTTGTAGGTTTATGGGCTTGTTTGCCATCTAGGTGTTTATGTATGTCTATGGTTGCCTAGATTGGTTCTCAATTAGCTGTTTGTCGTTGTCTCTGATTTGGGAACCATATTTAGGCAGCCATCTTCTTTGGATATTTCGTGGGTTATTGTCTATGTGATGTTGCATGTTTGCACTCAGTTTTGATAGCGGTCACGTTCGTCTTGTTATTTTGTTTGTTTGGTGTACTGCGTGTTTTTTCGTCTTTCATTAAAAAGATGTATTCACATCACGCTGTGCTTTGGTCTCCTCACTATGACGACCGTGACAGGTAATTGAGCAAGTTGAGGAGACTAAACTGCTTGGAGTAACCCTGGATTGAAACCAATTGATACAACAGTAGCTAGGATGGGGAGAAGTCTGTCCATAATAAAGAGCTGTTCTGCATTCTTAACAGCACGATCAACAAGGCAGGTCCTACAGGCCCTAGGTTTGTCGCACCTGGACTACTGTTCTGTCTTATGGTTAGGAGCCACAAAGAGGGATTTAGGAATATTGCAATTGGCTCAGAACAGGGCAGCACGGCTGGCCCTTGGATGTACACAGAGAGCTAACATTGAAAATATATGTCAATCTCTCTTGGCTCAAAGTGGAGGAGAGATTGACTTCATCACATGTTCATTGCACCAAGCTGGCTGTTTGAACTACTGGCACACAGCTCGGACACCCATGCATACCCCGCATGACATGCCACCAGAGGTCTCTTCACAGTCTCCAAGTCCAGAACAGACTATGGAGGCACACAGTAATACATATAGCCATGATTACATGGAACTCTATTCCACATTAAGTAAATCATGCAAGAAGTAAAATTAGATTTAGAAAACATGCATACAAAACACACGATAACATACGCGCTATACACACACATACACATGGATTTTGTGTTGAGGATATGTGGTAGTAGAGTAGGGGCCTGAGGGTACTTTTTTTTGCAGACATTTACTGACACTGGCCATATTCAACAGGTGTTGTACACAGCCAGCTAACATTAGCTAGTTAAACAACAATGAACAAAGTGGCAACAATGCCACAGTGCTGGGTGATAACAAACCAGGTCCAATGTTAGCTAGTTAACATTAGACTCTAACTAGAAAAGCAAACGGCTCTGGGAAAGAAATAATATCAGCTAGGGAGCCAGCCAGCTAACGTTAGCTAGCTAGCTAAGAGAGCACTTTAGCTTGAAATGAAACCACTTTCTGTCAAAATGTGAAATGTGTAATATATAAAAATGTACAGTAGCTAGCTAACGCTAGACTATCTCACCTGCATACATCAACATGCATCATGGACGTATCTCCCTGTCAGGAATGCCATACCACAGTTGCCCTTAGTTTGAAGATGTAATTCAGAGACTTTAGCTATCATACTCTAATTCCACTGATTTCAAAACTTGATCCTCCAGAAAATGGAGAGCAACAATTATGCAGCTCCACTACACAATACATTTTTTTTAAAGCCACATTCGATAGGATTACCAACAGACTGACAAGCTCAAATAGACAGATGCCTTCAAAATGGCAGACCAATCCGAACTTCTCTCTCGGCATGTCCAGCCCACTCATCTCAGCCAATCATGGCTAGTGGGAAGGTTGCTGTCTTCTCTGTGGCTTAATTAACAATTGTATTCATATTTACAGATGGCATACAAATGTGTTATTAAGAAACATGAAGGTTCACATGGTCGAGAAGGCATTTCTGCCAAAAGAAACGCATTTTGTTAAAAAAATATTTTTTACGTTCAAACGGCTCTCCTGTGAAGTGGTGACTTGCGACATACGCCTAGTTTCCTGAATTGGGTCACAATTGGGGATCCATAATAAATGCAAATACAACTACAAACTGGAAACAGAGGCAGGATCTGTCTTATTTCTGTAAATATACTGATGATTTATAAAGCCAGGGCCATTTAACAGTTAGGCTATTGATTATAGACCTAATTAAGTTTGGGTTTCCTTTCTCCTCACTTTTCTTAGACAATAAGGCAAGAGCTGTTTTCTCATCTCCTCATTCTGCTAGTGCCTCCGCGGCATTGCTCTCAACAGCTGGTTAACATTCCTAATGTGCACATATCAACATGGTCTAGGAAAAGGTGCCAATTCAACAGCGCGCTGATGTGTTTTAGAACCGTGGACAGCAGCCACTATCCAACGAGGGAGAAAGTGCATTTGTTATTAAATAATATAATTTGTATTAGTTTAGTTTTGCACTATTGTTTATGTAATACCACCATATACAAGTTCAGTATCACGTCTTATACTGATGGACTGTGCCATCCCTACGGCCTACAGAATTGATCAGTCCACTCAACGCGAATCAGACTGTGTCTTGTACACCACAATATAAATATATTTTTTTGGGGGGGGCTACTGCTCGACTAAAGAAATCTCAGTCGACCAACAGCCTATCGACTAAACAATCGACCAGTTGACTAAATGGGTGTCACGCCCTGACCTTAGTTATCTTTGTTTTCTTTATTATTTTGGTTAGGTCAGGGTGTGACGAGGGTGGTATGTGTGTTTGTCTTGTCTAGGGTTTTTTGTATATCTATGGGGTTTTGGTATTGTCTAGGTAAATGTAGGTCTATGGTGGCCTGAATTTGTTCCCAATCAGAGACAGTTGTTTATTGTTGTTTCTGATTGGGGATCCTATTTAGGTTGCCATTTTCCATTTTGGTTTTGTGGGTTATTTTCTATGTGTAGTTGCATGTCAGCACTCGTTATTATTAGCGGCATGGTCATTTTGTTTTAGTGTTCTTCGTAAATAAAGAAGAATGTATTCAAATCATGCTGCGCCTTGGTCTCATCGTTACAACAAACGGGACTTGTTTTTCTGTTTTTCTGACTGAAGCACAGCCAAGTGACACAGTGCCCCCCTGTGGACTGAAGCTGAACTTAACAACATTATATTTAACCCTATTTAAAATTAGCAATGTTGAGGTGGTAGAACTGACAGTCTTCTAAGCTATTCCATACTTGGTTCATGTTTGTTATTTCCATATATAACAATTTGTATTTAAAAATATATATATAAATAAATGAACTGCTCATTATTAAATTGGTGAAATTACTGAATTAAGCTTTTATATTACTATTTTTATTTATTTAGCTACATACCTTTCTTATTGTTGCTACATTGTCAAGAGGTTAACCTGCAAGTAAGCATTTAATTGCACTGTGTACTCCAAGCAAATCATGTGTATATGACAAATAAACAAACTTGAACTTAGAAGGGAAGGGGGATGGCAGCCAGAAAGAGAGGGGAAAGAATTGCCAGCTTTGTGGTTAGACTGTTTGTGAACAAAACATAGAAAATACGTAATAAGTCATGTTTCCTCAAGTGTTATGTAATCTAAAAACCTCACATTCGCTGACAAAATGAATCATAAAGGTCTTATAACTTAATACATTTTTTAGTTTGCAAGCCCTGCCACATTCGACAAGCGTCGGAGCCGGTGCAGTAAGATTCGATCTTAGTCCTGTATTGAAGCGTTGCCTGTTTGATGGTTCGTCGGAGGGCATATATAAGCTTCCGTTTTAAAGTCCCGCTCCTTGAAAGCGGCAGCTCTACCCTTTAGCTCAGTGCGGATGTTGCCTGTAATCCCAAAGGTGTTTGATTTAGCTAATTTAGCTTAATCAACAACCTGACTCCAACAGAGAGGAATGCTATTTATGTTAGCTAGTTGGCTAAGGCTATCCAACATTGGATCTCTTCCAAGTCAAGGTATGCTTTCAGTTTTATTAAAGTATGTGGACACCTGCTCGTTGAAATCATGGACATTAATATGGAGTTGGTCCCCCCTTAGCTGCTATAACAGCTTCCACTCTTCTGGGAAAGCTTTCCACTAGGTGTTGGAACATTGCTGCGGGGACTTGCTTCCTTTCAGTCACGTGAGCATTAGTTAGGTCGGGCGCTGATGTTGGGCGATTCGGGCTGGCTCGCAGTCTGCGTTCCAATTCATCCCAAAGGTGTTCGATGGTGTTGCGGTCAGGGCTCTGTGCAGGCCACACCGATCTCGACAAAACCATTTCTGTATGGACCTCGCTTTGTGCACGAGGGCCTTCTCCAAACTGTTGCCACAAAGCACTTGTATGCTGTAGCATTAAGATTTCCCTTCACTGGAACTAAGGGGCCTATCCCGAACCATAAAAAACAGCCGCAGACCAATACTCCTCCTCTACCAAACTTCACAGTTGGCAGGTAGCGTTCTCCTGGCATCCGCCAAACCCAGATTCGTCCATCGGACTGCCAGATGTTGAAGCATGGTTCATCACTCCAGAGAACGTTTCCACTGCTCCAGAGTCCAATGGCGGCGAGCTTTACACCACTCCAGCCACGCTTGGCATTGCACATGGTGATTTTAGGCTTGTGTGCGGCTGATCGGCCATGGAATCCCATTTCATAAAGCTCCATACGAACATATATTGTATTGAAGTTACTTCCAAAGGCAGTTTGGAACTCTGTAGTGAGTGTTTTAACCGAGGACAGACAATTTTTACAAGCTACGCTCTTCAGCACTCTGCTGTCCCGTTCTGTTAGTTTCTGTCCTGCCACTTTGCGGTGGAGCCATTGGTGCTCCTAAACGTTTCCACTTCACAATAACAGCACCTGCAGTTGACCAGGGCAGCTCTAGCAGGACAGAAACTTGACCAATGACTTGTTGGAAAGGTGGCATCCTATGACGGTGCCCATTTGAAAGTCACTGCGCTCTTCAATAAGGCCATTCTACTGCCAATGTTTGTCTATGGAGATTGCATGGCTGTCTGCTCAATTTTATACACCTGTCAGAAACAGGTGTGGCTGAAGTAGCCAAATCTGCTCATTTGAAGGGGTGTCCACATACTTTTCTATATATAGTGTAACTTTTCTATATACTGTATAGTGTAGCTTCTTATCTGTCATGTTTGTGTAAAGGACATCACGCTGCTTGCTTTGTGAGGACCTTTTCCTCCCAATTTCTCCCATACCTGTCGCAAACTCGGGACCTCTGCCTTGCTAGCACACGTGACCACCCTCCTGAAGCATCTTACCAGTTGGCTCCACACGAAAAGCTACCTATTTGCTGGAGCAAGTAGGGACAGTTCAGGCTGAGTAGTAAGTTTTACATCCGCATGTGTTACATTTGGAGTTGTGTTGTGCAGACACCTGCATTTTTCTTTACAGTGGATTTGATCTGGTCGTGTCAGTTTACAATAACTTTAAAGAGCAACTGACCCTAAAAACAACTTCTGTAGAAAACAACCTATGTGGCATAGATTTGAGTCAGACACATTTATTCTACTGTCAAATAGGATCATTTTGGTCATAAAATCAATCTCGTGCTAAACTGAGTTTTGTTAGACTTGTGGTTGTGACTGCATCACAATGTAAATGAAGGTTGGGTTTGTTTAAATCCTGCCCATGTAACGGATGTTTTCAAGCATGGTGGTGGCTGCATCATGTTATGGCTATGCTTGTCATCGTCAACGACTAGTTTTGACGTAAATCGTCTTCGAAGTCTCTGGCAAGACTTGAAAATGTCTGTCTAGCACTGATCAATAAACAACTTGACAGAGCTTAATGGGAAAATTTCAAGGTCCATGTGTGCAAAGCTCTTAGAGACTTTACCACCCCCCAAAAAATTACAGCTGTAATCGCTGCCAAAGGTGATTGTAAAATGTGTTGACTCAGGGGGTTGAATACTCATCTAATCAAGATATATTTGTGCTTTATTTTCCTTAAATAATGTTTTTGCTCATTGGCAAAATATTACACAACAGAATGTGGAAAACATCAAGAGGTGTGAATACATTCTGAAGGCATTGTACATAGGGCAGCAGTCACTAAGGTGCAGGGTAGAGTATCGGGTGGTAGCTGGCTAGTAACAGTGACCTAAGTTCAGGGTTGGGTTCTGGGCGGAGGCCAATGACTGTGTGGCCATACACGTCTACAACTCAAGTCATCAAGTTTGCTGATGACACAACAGTGGTAGGCCTGATTACCAACAATGACGAGACATCCTACAGGGAGGAGGTGAGCCCAACAATGACGAGACATCCTACAGGGAGGAGGTGAGACCAACAATGACGAGACATCCTACAGGGAGGAGGTGAGACCAACAATGACGAGACATCCTACAGGGAGGAGGTGAGACCAACAATGACGAGACATCCTACAGGGAGGAGGTGAGACCAACAATGACGAGACATCCTACAGGGAGGAGGTGAGACCAACAATGACGAGACATCCTACAGGGAGGAGGTGAGACCAACAATGACGAGACATCCTACAGGGAGGAGGTGAGGGCCCTGGAAGTGGTACCAGGAAAATAACCTCTCCATCAACGTCAACAAAATGAAGGAGCTGATCGTGGACTTCCAGAGAAAGCACGACCCCATCAACATCGACAGGGTCGCAGTGGAGAGGGTGAAAAGCTTTTAGTTCCTCAGCGGGCACCTCATTGATAACTGGAAATGGTCCATCCACACAGACAGTGTGGTGAAGAAGGCGCAACAGCACCTCTTCAACTTCAGGAGCTGATGAAACTCTGCTTGACCCCTAAGACTGTTACTTTAGGTAAATCCACAGTCGTATAACGTATTAGAATTTCAATCTCTGGAATCATTTCACAGCCGTCTGGGGGGCTTGTAAATGTGTGTGTTATGTTTTGTTGGTTCTAAATCAGATCAATGTTTGAGGTTGATAAAACGCAGCGATTAGTGTGTGGAGGCGTAGATGACCTGTGCGTGCGCACATGTGTGTGACAGATTGCCTCACATCAGCTTGAGATGCAAGTGGACAGATTGACAGATGACCGCCGCAAACCCCCACACAATAGAGCCTGAAATGGAGACCTAGTCTCTTTCTCTCTTCCCTCCACCTTACTCTGTCCCTATCTTCCCCGCTCACTTCTCTTCCCTCTCTCTCTTCATCTCCCTCCTTTTCTCGCTCTCTTTTTACCAGTCTGAGATGATCTGTCATTCTCTGTCTCTCTTTCTCTCTAAACTCTCCGTCATCTATATGAAAATGTATTCATGAATAGAGCTGCTGTAAATTACTGACGCTTGTCAGGTGGAAAGAACACACACTAGCCTCTTCCTGAACATCTGATGAATGTGATGAACGTTTGATGAGCATTTGATGATGACAATAAAGTGGACTTTTAATTAAAAGTGAGCCACCTGTCTGCCTCAAGCGTTTACTTCAAATCAGGAGCACAAACGATGCACATATATATTAGTGAGGTCCTGACATTGAAAAGTGTTGTTGTAGTGGGGACATATTAGAAGCATGACATTGCAAGAGTAATTCGCTGGTCACTGGGGAAAAGTTTGATTCCGTAAATACACAGCTGATATTGTTGATTATGTTTATATGCGTGGCTTATTATTTTTGTTAGATTCAATGTAATGGACATGTTTGCATGTAGATGACAGAGTGGTAAGCTTAGACTTGCTATTTGTCATTTTGTGTGACTAGTATATTTGTCATTGGTGTAGACAAACAGCTACGTTGGATGAGAGACGCGCATTGACAGCTAACTCAAACAGACGTGCTGCGTGATTGTTGACTCTGTAAAAGAGCTCACTTAAAAACAGAAAAGGCTTCTGAGATGAGAAATTGATTCATGGTAGCTGATAGATGGAATAGTGTTGCCTTCATTAGGGTCTACCTCTCTCATGAGATGTGTTCGTGTGGATCTGTGTGTGTTTATGTGTGTGTGTATGTAAATAAAAAATATCTGTGTGTGTGCATGTCTCTCTGCATATGTGTGTGTGTGTGTGTGTGTGTGTCTCCCCCTCTTATTTGAAGTGGACCATGCAGGCCTGGTGGTAGGGATTATGCCTGGCTTTTTTGAGGAGCTTCCCCCGAGGGGCATCAGCACTGGCGGGTCAAGGTTCACCTGCTTAATCTGGTCCCCCAAGTGCTTTATGGGTAATTGCCAGTGCCTAATCAAGTTTCTGTGGAGCCCCTTTTCTCAAAGATGCTGGCCAGTCAGTGGCTGGGTCCCAAAGGGCACCTTATTCCTTATATAGTGCACTACTTTTGTCCAGATCTCTATGGGCCCCTATTAAATGTAGTGCACTAAATAGGCAATAGGGTACCATTTGTGATGCATCCAGTGAAGCAGAGGCAAGTGAGAAGAGGGATCCAGGGAACTAGGATCAAGGGCCCCTGGCATCGGGTGTGACAGGTCAACACAAGCTTTCCTTAACCTTGTGGCACTCCAATCCGGACCCAGGATGTAGCAAGCTAAATAGGTTCCCTGAAACCACATGCCATGACTGGACAGGTCCCTGAGTGATTTTGGTAGTGCACTGTTTTGGTCTTGATTAATGGTGGTTGGGGTAAGGTTTGAATGAGATTTATATAAGGTCAAGGGCTGTGTGTGTGTGTGTGTGTGTGTGTGTGTGTGTGTGTGTGTGTGTGTGTGTGTGTGTGTGTGTGTGTGTGTGTGTGTGTGTGTGTTTCAGGCCCTCAGTTGATGTGCCGATGGGAGAGTGTGGGTCCCAAAGGCTGTGTGGTCCACTCCAATGATTGGAGTCTAGGGAAAGGGGTGGTAGTATGGGATCTAACATATACCGTATGGGCAAGTAAGCACACACATGCCCTAGGCAAGGGCTTAGAAATAGCAATGATATACTCATAACAAAGGCACTACAATTTACTATCCTCAAGGAAACTGAGATGTGGAGCGTTTTAACATCAATCTCAACAGTTCATTTACTGTTCATTCATCCCAGAAAACATCTCTTCCAGCATATACTGTATCTCCGTGATACTGCTACTGTTGAAGGAAATAAAAAAAGATCCCCCATTCTTTCTCAATCAGACACTTCGATCTGGCATGACCTTGCTTATAAACTAAACAGGCTGATGTATGGAGACACAGACACACACACACACACACACTGAACGCCACGCTATCTTGACATTTGGAGAAATGATTACAAACATAAGCGGGATGAGAGGGCCCCATTGACAGAGATGTGGAGAGTGAGTCCTCATAAGGAACGTAACCCATCAGTAGAGATAAGGTGTCCTCATAATGGATGTTAGCCATTGACAGAGATAGGAAGTGCCTTCATAAGTTCCATAAAGGATGGTTATGGTAATGTCCTCAGGTTTTGTTGGCTTTTCTCAACCTTCATTATAGGAGTGAGTTGTCATTAACCAGATAGACTAAGCTCAGAACCACCCTGCTCGGTTGACATTGTGAGGACATTAGCACTGTAATTCAGCCCCTAATACCCAGTTAATGGATAGTGGTGCTTTTTGGAGTGTGACAAAGCTTTTCATTGGAATATCTGAATAATAGACAATATAATGAATCAGTGCTGTTGCAATTAATATAGGGTAAGGACTTCCATTTTTTGGAGGAAAACCTAACATTTGACTGGAAGATTTGAGAGTTTCACACTTTCCATACACTCATGAGAGAATGTTCAGTGAGAATGTAGTGAGAACGTCCAAGCATTGATATTACTAATCAGGTCATCATAAGATATGCAACACATCCACCCCCATAACACTCTCACACATCAATAAATCATCCACCATCATTGATGTCCGAATCTCAATTCACTCTAAACTTCAAAGATGAGTGGCCGATTTTGTGTAGAAAGTTGAGTAACTTTAGAAGCCGAAGACACCCAACATTTTCACAAGTTTCCCATTTGGCTAACCGTGGGACAGAAGCTGATGTGAAAGGGAATTTTGGGAGGGTACAAATATGGGGCGTTATTTGAGGATAGGATCCTGGGGTTGGACAGTGATCCCTCTCAAATACCAACTCCACTATTCTCATAGTTATTTCTAACGCAATGATACAAGCTACTGCCATTTTCCAACTGACTCCATTCAGTTTAACAGCAGTCTGGTATTTCAGTAGATCAGTGCTTAATTTGTAAATCGGGAGGTTCCGGAACAAAAAGTGAGCAGGAGAGGGGGGTGACCTGGGGAGTTCTAAGGTACCGGAATGCATGAGGGGGAAAAAAGAAAATCCCCTTTACAATAAAGCATTGCATGCACAGCATCACATTTGTGTAGTGACATAGAGCAGTAGAACAGAGGCCCTTAAAAGAAGTTGCACACATTGGGAACATTCTATTAACCTAGGGTCTTTTATAAATGCATTACATGCAATTCTGTCATTTTACATGACTGGAGACTTTTTTAATACATCACAAATTATTAAAATGACAGGCTTTGACATTGACAAACTGAAAATCTGAGCTCAATGAAAACGACCTCGTCTTGAATCCATCAATAGCCTAGGCCTAGGTGTGTGGAGACATATATTGTAGGCTACAATGTGAGGAGGAAATTATAGTCCTAAAAATGCTTTCCAGTTTCTCTGACTCGCCCAATGATGCGCAGCACACTAACTGATGATGGCAAATGTGCTCGTGCCAAAGTATCTCTCTTTCTTTTGTAAAACAATATTTGGAAGTTGATCAAATATTTTGGTAGCCTACAGTAAAGAGTCTCTGCTTTTCAGCAGGAGCCATTTGCTTTCCAACCTGTGTTTTCCCTTGATTTTATTTGAAATTTTGAGAATGGCCTGTTTTGTCTACATTATATTCTTTCACTGACAAATTTGCCACACGTTCCCAGGTGTAGCCTATTCCTTTATATTGGGCTACAATCAACAGCTGGGCTATTTTTTTAAATAAGCAAATGATCCTCTGGGGCTAAATTATAGGCCTTCACATGATGTAGTAGGCTATTCTGAACGATTTCATTAACAGACAGCAGGAATTCTATTATTCAGGCAAATGTATTTCAATTGATCAGGGGTGCTGCAGTTCCTTCAGAACCCTTCGCACGGCTATGATTCTATAATGAAATGAATGATGAAGTGCAACACTGGATAGATGACAGTTGCAGGCTCATGTCTATCAGAGCAGAGAGCTCATACAAGTTGAATTCATTCTAGTTATGTGAGAGATACTGGTGCACTTCTCACACAGCCACAGCCTTGCGTTGATCTCGAACATACAGTAAATTACAATGTTGAGCAGACCATAAACCCGAGCCTGGCCCAAACCAAATCAGCTCTTAGAATATTAGGCCCTGGACGAATATTTTTTTTTTCACATAACATTTTTTGTGGGGGCAGGATAATTAATGAAGAGGCAACTCGAATGAACTTTGATCGCTTTTATAATAATTTTTACATTGAAAAAAGTTAATTATTTTTCATGCCACAAGAGGTACAGGAGTCCAAAACAAGAGTTCCAGCTCAAATTAAGCACTGCAGTATATTGAATCGAGTGCAAAGCAATATCACAAAGCCCTTCTGCTCATAAACGTAAGGCCATATCCAGGCACCAATTGCAGAGTGGCAGAGAGAGTGAAATAAAGAGGGGGGGTGTGAGAGTGTAAGTGTGTTTGTGCGTGATCGTATATCAGTAGGCTTTTGTCTCATGTTCTGTGCGCAACTATGTGTTTTAGTGTATGTCTCTTTAGTATTTTCAAGTGTTTGTATTTCTGTCTCATGTACAGCACGTCTATATCGTGTGTGTGTGTGTGTGTGTGTGTGTGTGTGTGTGTGTGTGTGTGTGTGTGTGTGTGTGTGTGTGTGTGTGTTCGTAGTGTGTGGGTCTGATTGAAGAACTAATCCACTTTGTGCCAGAAAGGAGCCGCAATAACACACACAAGAACACACGCACACTGTGTCAATGAAGACCATAGGGAGGAACCAGACGCACACGCACGCGCAAGCAAACACAGTCATTTCATTATCCCAGTATTGAAGGGCTTTGGGTTATAACATTAAATCACACATTGAGAGTTGCTCTTGCTTTCTGAATTTCATCTGTTTTGCATTCATCTCTTATTTAGACTTGAGACTTGATAGTGGAGGCAGCACAAAACTTTATGGCATACAGTTCCTACTTACAAATTAAACTTAGCCTACATTATAAGCTACCCTGCACAGTGAAAGATGTGCTAGACTAGCCTTACTTTAGAATTTTGATGTGGACTTCCACGGCATCTATGTCTCTCCCTTACAGAGGAAAAGGCAGAGCTATTATGATCTTGCTATTACCTATCAAATCATATTACATCAACAAAATGCTTAGGGGGTTAGGGGTTGATTTGGAATTGGGCAGTAGGCGTAGTGCTCTGTATCTCCCTCTCTCTATTCAATTCCATCTGTGATAGTGCTTTTTTGGCAAGAAATACATGTGTAAAATGACCTAGCAAATGATATTGAGGAATCATTGCTGTATAATAACCCCCCTTCACCTCCCTCTCTCCAACCTCTCTCTTACCTCCAGTCCTGAGGGATGACTTCAGGCAGACACCCAGTGATGTTGTGGTGGCGGCAGGGGAGCCAGCTGTCATGGAGTGCATCCCCCCGCGGGGCCACCCGGAGCCCACCATCTCTTGGAAGAGGAACAACATGAAAGTCAACGACCACGACGAGAGAATCACCGTGAGTCCTTTCTGTCTGTCTATAGAAATATGCCTCTGTTGCATCCTTCAATAATTGTATTGTTGTGGCTATCCAAAAAAGACCTGCAGGCCTGCATATTTGTCTATCTATACCTGCAGTACCACTCAAAAGTTTGGACACACCTACTTATTGGATTTTTCTTTATTTTGACTATTTTCTACAATGCAGAATAATAGTGAAGACACCAAAACTATGAAATGTCACATATGGAATCATGTACTAACAAAAAAGTGTTAAATAAATATTTTAGATTTTAGATTCTTCAAAGTAGCCACCCTTTGCCTTGATGACAGCTTTGCACACTCCTGGCATTCTCTCAACCAGCTTCACCTGAAATGACCTGAAATGCTTTTCCAACAGTCTTGAATGAGTTCCCACATATGCTGAGCACTTGTTGACTGCTTTTCCTTCACTCTGCAGTCCAACTCATCCCAAACCATCTCAATTGGGTTGAAGTCGGGTGATTGTGGAGGCCAGGTGATCTGATACCGAACTCCATCACTCTCCTTCTTGGTCAAATAGCCCTTACACAGCCTGGATGTGTGTTGGGTCATTGTCCTGTTGAAAAACAAATGATAGTCCCTCTAAGTGCAAACCAGATGCGATGGCGTATCGCTGCAGAATTCTGTGGAAGCCATGCTGGTTAAGTGTGCCTTGAATTCTAAATAAATCACCAAGAGTGTCACCAGCAAAGCACCCCCACATCACCTCCTCCATGCTTCAGTGGGAACTACATATGTGGAGATCATCCGTTCACCTACTCTGCGTCTCACAAAAACACGGCGGTTGGAACCAAAAATCGCACATTTGGACTCATCAGACCAAAGGACAGATTTCCACCAGTGTAATGTTCATTGCTCGTGTTTCTTTGCTCAAACTGTTTTTTGGCCCAATCAAGCATCTTCTTCTTATTGTTGTCCTTTAGTAGTGGTTTCTTTGCAGCAATTCAACCATGAAGGCTTGATTCATGTAGTGTCCTCTGAACAGTTGATGTTGAGATGTCTACTTGAACTCTGTGAAGAATTTATTTTGGCTGCAATTTCTGAGGCTGGTAACTCTAATGAACATACCGTCTGCAGCAGAGGTAACTCTGGGTCTTCCCTTCCTGTGGCGGTCCTCATGAGAGCCAGTTTCATCAACATGGTTGAACATTTCTGCATTGACTGACCTTGATGTCTTAAAGTAATGAGCTGTTCTTGCCATAATATGGACTTGGTATTTTATCAAATAGGGCTATCTTCTGTATACCACCTCTGCCTTGTCACAACACAACTGATTGGCTCAAACGCATTAAAAACAAATGAAATTCCACAAATTAACTTGCATTCCAGGTGACTACCTCATGAAGCTGGTTGAGAGAATGCCAATATTTAGCAAAGGGTGGCCACTTTGAAGAATCTCAAATATAAAATATATTTTGATTTGTTTAACACTTTTTTTGGTTACTACATGATTCCATATGTGTTATTTCATAGTTTTGATGTCTTCACTATTATTCTACAATGTAGAAAATAGTCAAAGTAAAGAAAACCCCTTGAATGAGTAGGTGTGTCCAAACTTTTGACTGGTACTGTATATGCAGATAGACAGACGGACGGACAAAAAAATCATTTAATTTAATCTATTTGAAGGTGTAATGACCAAAAACTGAACCCACCAGTACAATAGACCACCTCTCTGCTCTCTCTGAGGCCTAAAGCACTCAGATACACACAACACAACACAAACTACAGTCACTTATCTGTATAGAAGGCTTTGGGTATATGTATTCCACATCTGTCTGTGGAGGTTCTCTCAATGTCAAATACAACCACATGAATACGAGGAATAGTCAGAGGGGGGATGGGAGAGAGAAAGAGAGAGTGGAGTGGGGTGAGGTTGGAGAAAGAGAGAGGGACAGAAACAGAAAGAGATAGTGACAATTTGATGCTAGGGGTATGGAGAAAGAGAGATAAACAGACACAGATGCCTAAATGTGTTGGTTGCTTAATAAACAACATGATAGAGTGAATAGGCTTGGGGACATGACAAGCACATCACCATGCTTCTTTCCCCCCTGCTGTGTCTTTTAAGGGGACTTAATGATTTAGTCTCTCTCTCTCTCTCTCTCTCTCTCTCTCTCTCTCTCTCTCTCTCTCTCTCTCTCTCTCTCTCATAGATTCGAGGAGGCAAGCTGATGATTTCGAACACAAGGAAGAGCGACGCAGGCATGTTTGTGTGTGTGGGCACCAATATGGTGGGGGAAAGGGACAGCGACCCAGCAGAACTAGTGGTGTTTGGTGAGTGGAGTTTACATTCAGATGACCTTGCTTTCCCTGGTTCTGTGTTTTCTCTGGTCCTCTCTATTTTCTACTGTGTATTTATCATATTTTCCCAACTTCTGTCACTCTCCAATCTTGTCCTCCTTTTCTTTTTCTCTCTATCTCTCTCACTGTACGTTGTTTTCTCTCTGACCATATCGCTCTCTAACTCTCGGTCTGTCAGAGCGACCCATGTTCGTTAAGCGTCCTGTGAACCAGGTGGTGTTGGCTGATGACACGGTGGACTTCCTGTGTGAGGCCCATGGAGACCCCGCCCCCACCATCCGCTGGAGGAGAGAGGAAGGAGAGCTGCCCCGTGGCAGGTGAGGAGAGAGAGAGAGAGAGAGAGAAAGAGAGAGAGAGAGAGAGAGAGAGAGAGAGAGATTAGTCACCAGACATCAATGAGAGTGAATGGACCCCATGTACAGTAGGATATCATTCTATATATTCACCCTGGTCTGTTGTTGTTGTTGCAGGTCAGATATCCGCAGTGACCACAGCCTGCGTCTGACCCAGGTTCGGGCTGAGGACGAGGGCACCTACACCTGTGTGTCTGAGAATAGCGTGGGCAAGGCAGAGGCATCGGGCAGCCTGCAGGTCCATGGTAAGACCAGGCACAACACACATGAATATGGGCATGAGTGACACACAGTTTCTTATGTAAAGCTGACAGGCAATTTCAATTTCGGTAGCATTTGACTCTATCAGTAATGACTTAGGTCTCCTGCACTTTTTGACAATTTACTTTTGGAACCCTCCACACACACACATGCGTGTGCGCATACACCCACACAAGTAAAGACACAGGTGCACACACACGCACCAATAGGAGTTTATGGCATGGAATTGCATGGAGATTGTTCTGTGTGAATTATGGCAACATTATTTAGTTTGGAGAGTGCAGCTGCAAAATTAATGGGGTATGCTAGTGTGTGTGTGTGTGTGTTTTTTTTAAGTATAGCCATCAAACCGTAATACCTAGCCATAGCAGGGGATGAGTTCAATTTAATTTAAATTCACTCAATTCAGAAGATGAATAGAAATTCTGTTAGAAATTTTAAAATTGCATTTATTTATTTCTCACTTCCTGAATTGACTAAATTGACTCCAACCGGAACCATACTACAACCCTCCAACCAGAGCCATACTACATAAAGCATAATCTAATGATGATACACTAAATCTTGAATCTTGGTTCACTGGACTGCACTGCCCATTAAATCAAGTCTCAACTCAACCCATCTCATTTTCATTCATCTCTTTGTTTTTTCTCTCTGCTCAATTTTTCTCCATCTCTCCATTCCAGTGGGTCCATTCAGTAAGTACACCATTTCATCTTGTGTGTGTGTGTGTGTGTGTGTGTGTGTGTGTGTGTGTGTGTGTGTGTGTGTGTGTGTGTGTGTGTGTGTGTGTGTGCGTGTGTGTCGGGAGGAGGGCAAGGAATTATCTGATTCCATGTGGTTGTCATACAGATGTAGGATCTTAATTTGAGCCAGTTAAACCCCTCGTTTGCTTTTATACTGTATGATTGGGGGGGAAAAGTCAATATTCATTAAGTCCCCCTGGCAGACATGTCAAATCATACTCTGACAATACCATATGTACTGTATGTTGTTGTAGGTGTACAGAAAAGGCTAGCTTTACGTGCATCAATATCATGGACCAGTTTGATCCAATTGCATTCTTTGGCATTTTAATGTTTATGGTTGAGGTGTCAATGGCTGTTGCTGTATTTATAGTGCAGACTATCTATATCTATCCCCATAACATGATGCTGCCACCGCCATGCTTCACGCTAGGGATGGTGTTAGACGGGTGATGAACTGTGCATGGTTTTCTCCAGGCATAGCACTTAGCATTCAGGCCAAAGAGTTACATATTTGTCTCATCAGAATCTTTTGCAAACTCCAGGCGTGTTTCATGCTCCTTTTTTCTCAGGAGTGGCTTTTTTCTGGCCACTCTCCAATAAAGCCCTAATTGGTGAAGTGCTGTAGAGACTGTTATCCTTCTGTTGTTCTTCCATCTCAGCCAAGGAACTCTGTAGTTCTGTCAGACTGGTCATTGGGGGGCCTCCCGAGTGGCGCAACCGTCTAAGGCATTGTAGTGCTTGAGGCGTCACTACAGACCCGGGCTCGATCCCACAGCCGGACGTGACCGGTAGACCCATGAGGCGGCGCACAATTGGCCCAGCGTCGTCTGGGTTAGGGGAGGAGTTGGCCAGCTGGGATTTCCATCGCTCTCCAGCGACTCCTTGTGGTGGGCTGGGTGCCTGCAAGCTGACCTCATTTGCCAGCTGGACGGTGTTTCCTCCGACACATTGGTGCTTCTGGATTAAGCGAGCAGTGCGGCTTGGCAGGGCGGTGTTTTGGAGGATGGATGGCTCTCGACCTCCCCGCTCCCAAGTCTGTAGGGGAGTTGCAGCGGAGTTAATCAGCTACTTGCATATTACCTCAGTTTACTTGTTGAAATGATACAGGTGAGTTCAGTTATGGGGGCCCTATCTGGGATAGACAAACAATCTTAAATGATATTTTTTTTATCATGCCCGCAGCACGAATAAAATCATGACATAATCTCAATGTGCTATTTCCTAAACTGCCCTGTGTATTAGCATGACAATAGAGGGATAAATATGCCGATGGGTGAGTGAGTGAGTGAGTGAGTGAGTGAGTGAGTGAGTGAGTGAGTGAGTGAGTGAGTGAGTGAGCGAGTGAGCGAGTGAGCGAGCGAGCGAGCGGGCGGGCGGGCGGGCGGGCGGGCAGGCAGGCGGACGGACCAGTAGCGATTTGGTCTGTTCTATCAGCATCTATTATCATTATTTTTTTTAAACATTTTTATAAATGTAAAAGATGGCATCCATTTTATCAGCAAAACATCAGTATGCAATGATAAGTCCACTTTCATCTTCCAAATAAAATGTGGATAAAACATGTTGTGGACTTCAACATGCAAGGGTTTTCGTATAAACATCTGTTTCAATTGTTTTCTTCTGGGAAATATATTAACAGCGTTTGGGTGCGTTTTTAATTACAAGTGGGTCTACTCCAGCGCATGTGTATGTGTCTGTCTGCGTCACTGTGTGACTGTGACAGCTGCCTGTCACTCTCTTCCCCTGAGGAGGCTCTCTCCGAGGACACGGCTGTGCTTTGTTACTGTGTCTGTGTGTCTGTGTGTGTGCATATGTAAGACAGCTTGAGAAGGAGAACTGACTGTTCTTGTGTGTATGTGTGTGTGTGTAAGATAGCTTGTTTGCATTTGTCTATTTGAGTTTGTGTATGAACATCACAAGAGCAATGACAAGCGCAGATGACTGCTCGACAGACTATTGTCTAATTCGCTCCACTATGTCCATCTGACTCATGTGGAAAAGGAGGGTGCAGAAAAAGCTGAATCGGCCAAGGTTTGACATCAAAAGTCTGGGTGATGCCAGAAAATGACAACATCTCCAGACTGTTATAAGTGCAGAACTGTTAGAATAATATCCTAAGGATATTGAAACACACTGGAGCATGCTCAAGTCCACCATCCTTAACGCTTGCAAGGACACCCTCGGCTATAAGACCAAAAAGCAGAAGGACTGGTTTGATGAGAATGACTCTGAAATTGAACAGCTCATTGAGAACCTTCTGTGCCTGGCAGAACGATATCAACTGCAGGGCCACAAGAGAAGCTCATGCCAGAGCGAAGGCAGTTGTCCAACACCAGGTGAAGGAACTAAAAAACAAATGATGGACAGAAAAGGCCCTGGAGATCCAGCAGCTGGCAGACACTGAAGATTCCAGACACTTTGAGGAGCTCCTCAACAGAAGTACAACAGTTGAGATAGAGGTCAATGATCACGTCCCTCAGCGACCAACAAAGGAGAAATACATGGGAGAACCACCTAGCCTGCAGGAGGTGAAAGATGCCATCAGGAAGAGGAGGAACAACAAAGCCACCGGCCCTGATGGGATTCCAGCAGAAACCATGAAGGAATACATACAGTACCAGTCAAAAGTTTGGAAACACCTACTCATTCAGGGGTATTTCTTTATTTTGACTATTTGCTACATTGTAGAATAATAGTGAAGACATCAAAGCTATGACATAACACATATGAAATCATGTATTAACCAAAAAAGTGTTAAACAAATAAAAATATATTTTATATTTGAAATTCTTCAAAGTAGCCACACTTTGCCTTGATGACACCTTTGCTAACTCTTAGCATTCTCTCAACCATTTCTTTCCTTTTTAATGCATTTTAGCCAATCAGTTGTGTTGTGAAGGAAGGGTTGGTATACAGAATATAGCCCTATTTGGTAAAAGACCAAATCCATATTATGGAAAGAACAGCTCAAATAAGCAAAGAGAAACGACAGTCCATCATTACTTTAGAACATGGTCAGTCAATGCGGAACATTTCAAGAACTTTTACATTTCTTCAAGTGTAGTCGCAAAAACCATCAAGCGTTCTGATGACACTGGCTCTCATTAGGCCCGCCACAGGAAAGAAAGATCCAGAGGTACCTCTGCTGCAGAGGATAAGTACATTAGAGTTAACTGCACCCCAGATTGCATCCCAAATAAATACTTCACAAAGTTCAAGTAACAGACACATCTCAACATCAACTGTTCAGAGGAGACTGCATGAATCAGGCCTTCATGGTCGAATTGCTGCAAAGAAGCTACTACTAAAGGACACCAATAAGAAAGAATCAAGAACAATGAACATTAGACTGGTGGAAATCTGTCCTTTGGACGAGTGAGTCCAAATTAGACATTTTTTGTTCCAACCACCTTGTCTTTGTGAGACGCAGAGTAGGTGAACAGATGATCTCCGCATGTGTGGTTTCCACCGGGAAGTATGGAGGAGGAAGTGTGATGGTGTGGGGGTGCTTTGCTGGTGACACTGTCTGTGATTTATTTAGAATTCAAGGCACACTTAACCAGCATGGCTGCCACAGCATTCCGCAGTGATACGCCATCCCATCTGGTTTGTGCTTAGTGGAACTATCATTTGATTTTCAACAGGACAATGACCCAAAACACACCTCCAGGCTGCGTAAAGGGCTATTTGACCAAGGAGAGTGATGGAGTGCTGTATCAGATGACCTGGCCTCCACAATCACCCGACCTCAACCCAACTGAGATGGTTCGGGATGAGTTGGACCGCAGAGTGAAGGAAAAGCAGCCAACAAGTGCTCAGCAAATGTGGGAACTCCTTCAAGACCTTTGGAATAGCATTCCTCATGAAGCTGGCTGAGAGAATGCCAAGGGTGCAAAGCTATCATCAAGGCAAAGGGTGGCTACTTTTAAGAATCTTAAATATAAAATTATAAGATAAAAGTTAAAGAATGGATTTTCAGAAATATATCAATATTAGGATGAGCAATGTTGGAGTCTGGAGTATATATACAGTATATTGAAGTCGGAAGTTTACATACACATAGGTTAGAGTCATTAAAACTAGTATTTCAACCACTCCACAAATTTCTTGTTAACAAACTATAGTTTTGGCAAGTCGGTTAGGGATATCTACTTTTTGCATGAAACAAATATTTTTTCCAACAATTGTTTACAGACAGATTATTTCACTTATAATTGACTGTATCACAATTCCAGTTGGACAGAAGTTTACATACACTAAGCTGACTGTCCCTTTAAACAGCATGGCTTTAGAAGCTTCTGACAGGCTAATTGACAGAATTTGAGTCAATTGGAGATGTACTTGTGGATGTATTTCAAGGCCTACCTTCAAACTCAGTGCCTCTTTGCTTGACATCATGGGAAAATCCAAGACCAAGACCTCAGAAAATAAATTGTAGACCTCCACAAGTCTGGTTCATCCTTGGGAGCAATTTCCAAACACCTGAAGGTACCACGTTCATCTGTACAAACAATAGTACGCAAATATTAACACCATGGGACCACGCAGCCGTCATACCCCTCAGGAAGGAGACGCGTTCTGTCTCCTAGAGATGAACATACTTTGGTGCGAAAAGTGCAAATAAATTCCCTAACAACAGCAAAGGACCTTGTGAAGATGCTGGAGGAAACAGGTACAAAAGTATCTATATATTATCCATAGTAAAACGAGTCCTATATTGACATAACCTGAAAGGCCGCTCAGCAAGGAAGAAGCCACTGCTCCAAAACCGCCATAAAAAAAGCCAGACTACGGTTTGCAACTGCACATGGGGACAAAGATCGTACTTTTTGGAGAAATGTTCTCGGTCTGATGAAACAAAAATAGAACTGTTTGACCATAATGACCATCTTTATGTTTGGAGGAAAAAGGGGAAGGCTTGCAAGCAGAAGAACACCATCCCAGCCGTGAAGCACAGGGGTGGCAGCATCATATTGTTGGGGTGCGTTGCTGCAGGAGGGACTTGTGCACTTTACAAAATAGATTGCATCATGAGGAGGGAAGTTTTGTGGATATATTGAAGCAACATCTCAAGACATCAGTCAGGAAGTTAAAGTGTGGTCGCAAATGGGTCTTCCAAATGGACAATGACCCCAAGCATACTTCCAAAGTTGTGGCAAAACGGCTTAAGGACAAGAATGTCAAGGTATTGGAGTGGCCATCACAAAGCCCTAACCTCAATCCTATAGAAAATGGGTGTGCAGAACTGAAAAAGCGTGTGCGAGCAAGGAGGCCTACAAACCTGACTCAGTTACACCAGCCCTGTCAGGAGGAAAGGGCCAAAATTCACCCAACTTATTGTGGGAAACTTGTGGAAGGCTACCCGAAACATTTGACCCAAGTTAAACAATTTAAAGGCAATGCTACCAAATACTAAGAGAGTGTATGTAATCTTCTGACCCACTGGGAATGTGATGAAAGAAATAAAAGCTGAAAGAAATAATTCTGACATTTCACATTCTTAAAATAAAGTGGTGATCCTAACTGGCCTAAGACAGGGAATTTTTCTAGGATTAAATGTCAGAAATTGTGAAAAACTGAGTTCAAATGTATTTGGCTAAGGTGTATGTTAACTTCCGACTTCAACTGTACATGTACTCTAAACAGAGTAGATAGGGACGGCAGGTAGCCCAGTGGTTAGAGCATTGTGCCAGTAACTGTATATGTGTGATTGGATTTTTTCTACCTTCACTACCTCGGGGCGGCCCGGCCTAGGTCCAGGACCCAGTTGCACAGGGCGGGGTTCAGCCCTAGTGCCCCGAACATAATGATGAGCTTCACTATGGTGTTGAAGGCTGAGCTGTAGTCAATGAACAGCATTCTTACATACAGTGGGGCAAAAAAGTATTTAGTCAGCCACCAATTGTGCAAGTTCTCCCTCTTAAAAATATGAGAGAGGCCTGTAATTTTCATCATAGATACACTTCAACTATGACAGACAAAATGAGATTTTTTTCTCCAGAAAATCACATTGTATGAAGAAACTAATGTAAGCATTAGTTTCTTAAAACGTGTAGTAGGCGGAAGGCATTTCTTATTTCTTCCTTATGACATCTGATACGTTTTCTCAATTCTGGTGTTATGTATATTTTAGATCCACCATTACAGTGTGTTCCCCAATGTGCTATCCCATGTGAGAACATTAAATCTTCTCCATTTTTCCTGCCTCTGAAGCTCAGTGCGGTAGCGCTGTGCCCTTTATGGCTAATTATTTATTGTAGCCATAGGCGATGTGTGAGTGAATGTCTCTTCAAATCAAGCATCGACATTGTTATTCTCAAGATGGAGCTTCGGCGGGGAAAAAGACCCAGTTAAAAAAAACACTACAACTAGCTGGGTTTGTGCTTAGTCAAGTTGTCTTAATCAAACCCCTTGTCTAGTGTGGACTGGATTTGTTTTGTTGGTATTGTTGTCGATATATATCTTTTTTATTTTATTTATTACCTAGGCAAGTCCGTTAAGAACAAATTATTATTTTCAATGACGGCCTAGGAACACTGGGTTAACTGCCTTGTTCAGGGGCAGAACGACAGATTTGTACCTTGTCAGCTTGGGGATTGGATCTTGCAACCTTTCGGTTACTAGTACAACACTCTAACCACTAGGCTACGCTGCCGCCACATACAAGTGTGTTGTCTTTGTGTGTGTGCGCACAAGCCTAGGGTGAGGTAGCATAAGATGTGGTTATTACGCTGCGTTTCTGCACTACTTCAGTGCTTTCATCAACCGTGACAATGGGATTTAATCAATAGGAGCGCATGCTCCAGAGATAGCTACGTAGACAGAAAAGAGGGATACATAGATTGTTGTTTTCTGGTGTTACTTTTGTTTGCTAGCTAGCT
Source organism: Oncorhynchus nerka (assembly GCF_034236695.1). Classification (NCBI taxonomy): domain Eukaryota; kingdom Metazoa; phylum Chordata; class Actinopteri; order Salmoniformes; family Salmonidae; genus Oncorhynchus; species Oncorhynchus nerka. The sequence goes on from NC_088405.1 coordinate 76,682,606, forward strand.
AGCTCTTCTGCCTCACAGCCCCTAGCTCAAATGACAGACAGTAGGGGATGTGTTTCAGATTTTAACTTGTTGACCTTTGGGGTCAGCATGTGGTGCCTCATTTGACCCCTGAACACGACCCTCAGCGACCTCTGCCCGGGGTCTATTTTGCGGATGATTTATCCGGTTGTTGACATGCCGACCACACCCGTCCCACTATGTGAAGAGCGAGTGTGACAGGAAGAAGGGGTAGCTTTGTCTATGGTGCGTCGATAGGGAAAAATGAAAGCTTGTGGTAGGCCTACACACTTCAGAAATAGAGCAACCATCCTGAAATAAACACACCTCCAATGTGAAAATACTCACAGGGCAGTTAACTAAAGGTGGTAGCTTTTCTGTTAGACTAACTGCTCTAGGTGGGTCGATAATGATTGCTGGGGTCTGGCTCCACTATTGGTTTGATGAATTGAAAGGAAATGAAAGAGGAGATAAATAGGATGCAACCCAAAGGCACTATTAATGTGCTCTGTCAGGACCTTCTCTCTACCCATATTCCTCTCTACCCCTCCTTCTCTTCACCCCCTGGCCTTCATCTCTGTCTGCTCTCTAATTGAGAGTGAAATAAGAGAGGTGGATCAGCCAGAGAGATGAGAAATCAATTAGGCACTGCAAGGCCAAAGGTGACATCATTACACAATCAGTCCCTCTGCAATAATAGACAATAGCTGGTTGTGTGATCAATAGCAATCAAGAAGCTGTGTGTGTGTGTGTGTGTGTGTGTGTGTGTGTGTGTGTGTGTGTGTGTGTGTGTGTGTGTGTGTGTGTGTGTGTGTGTGTGTGTGTGTGTGTGTGTGTGTGTGTGTGTGTGTGTGCGTGTGTGTGTGTGTGTGTGTGAGAGAGAGAGAGAGATTATGAGGATGAAGTCTCATTCTCCTCACCCCCATTGTATTATTTTCCTCCTTCAAAGACATCTGAATACAAGGTTCTAGATCAAGAAGTGACCTCCAAATCTCCAGATGTGTGCCCCAGTTTAAGGTGTACATGACTGGGTAGGATGGAGAGGGAGGGTGGGCTCCTCTATATGCACCACTGAGCATGTAGAAAGCCAAAGAACCCTAAAATATGTAAGTGCTAGATTGGTAGAGTTGTCAAAGTAGTGGTCTGTATTTTATTCACTCTAAACAGAGGTGTGTGTGTGTGTGTGTGTGTGTGTGTGTGTGTGTGTGTGTGTGTGTGTGTGTGTGTGTGTGTGTGTGTGTGTGTGTGTGTGTGTGTGAGCACAGCGTGCTCTGGTGGGCCTCTAAGCATTCCACGCATGCACAGTGTCAATGGTGACAGCTTGGTGGACACACACACCGCTTGCAGACACACTCACAAGAAGACAGGATAGCAAGTGCACACCAAACACAGGCATGCACACACACACACACGTGCACACACAAAGAAACACAACATGAACATATTCTGGATGTCCTAACATACTCTTCCCTCTCTCTGCAGTGCCCCCTCAGATTGTGGTTCGGCCCCGGGACCAGATCACAGCCCAGGGTCGCACTGTAAACTTCCTCTGTGGAACCAAGGGCAACCCTCCACCTGCCGTGTTCTGGCAGAAAGAAGGCAGCCAGGTAAGGCACCCACCATATAATACTGTATCAGGTCAACACAGTTGTTCTGTATACACCAATATGACCACTTCACTGTGGAAACTGATGTTCAGTCAGTGTGGTTCTGGCACAAAATGGCTGCCATGTCAATGGCAGGCCATTGGTCGAAAATGGGTCATTGGTGAAAGAGGACAGAGGAGGCTGACATGAATTGTGCAGAGCATCAGACAGGCTAGAGTTAGTCAACTAACAGTACAATACAACATTGGTGACCAATTAAAGAATTGGAGTTTACACTACCATTCAAAAGTTTGGGGTCACTTAAAATGTCCTTGTTTTTTAAAGAAAAATAAAATTGTCCATTAAAATAACATAAAATTTATCAGAAATACAGTGTAGACATTGTTAATGTTGTAAATAGTACCCACAAAACACCAGTCTCAACGTCAACAGTGAAGAGACGATTCCGGGAGGCTGACCTTCTAGGCAGAGTTGCAAAGAAAAAGTAAAAAAAGAAAGATTAAGATGGGCAAAAGAACACAGGGTATTGGACAGAGGAACTCTGCCTAGAAGGCCAGTATCCCATAGTCGCTTCTTCACTGTTCACTGACGTTGAGACTGGTGTTTTGCGGGTACTATTTAATGAAGCTGCCAGTTGAGGACTTGTGAGGCGTCTGTTTCTCAAACTAGACACTCTAATGTACTTGTCCTCCTGCTCAGTTGTGCACTAGGGCCTCCCACTCCTCTTTCTATTCTGGTTAGAGCCCGTTTGCTCTGTTCTGTGAAGGGAGTAGTACACGGCATTGTACCAGATCTTCAGTTTCTTGGCAATTGCGCACATGGAATAGCCTTCATTTCTCAGAACAATAATAGACTGACGAGTTTCAGAAGAAAGTGCTTTGTTTCTGGCCATTTTGAGCCTGTAATCGAACCTACAAATGCTGATGCTCCAGATACTGTAAGTCTAAAGGTCAGTTTTATTGCTTCTTTAATCAGGACAACAGTTTTCAGCTGTGCTAACATAATTTCAAAAGGGTTTTCTAATGATCAATTAGCCTTTTAAAATTATAAACTTGGATTAACTAACACAACGTGCCATTGGAACACAGGAGTGATGGTTGCTGATAATGGGCCTCTGTACGCTTATGTAGATATTCCATGAAAAATCAGCCCGTTTCCAGCTACAATAGTCATTTACAACATTAACAATGTCTACACGGTATTTCTAATCAATTGTATGTTGATCAAATGTGCTTTTCTTTCAAAAACAAGGAAATGTCTAAGTGAGCCCAACTTTTGAACGGTAGTGTATATTATAAGCTCATAGAAAGTAACACATGTGTTATCCTTTCTATGCGCTTATAATGTAAACTCCAGCGCAAAAGGTACTGTTTACTTGATCATGTCAACACGATGTAACAGCATTTATTTAAAAAAAAAAGTTTTTATTCCTCTCCCCCAGTTAACATAAACTGTTTTGCTTTATTTCCCATGGGATTCACCTGAGTACTCCCTAGTGGCTGGAATACAACTGCAATAAGCCCCTTACAACACCAGTATCACCAGCAGTACATTTACCTTTAATTCCCATAACTTCTAATCTACATTTGTTTGGTTACGGTATTTTCCGTTAATAATAATGATATATTGAATGCATTACAGTCTTACTGTTGTCTATGTAGTAGTGGACACGTTGTTTGTAGAGCGCACAACCTAAGCTACACATGTTTATTTCATTCCATTTACAAGTTGTCAATTTATTCATTGTCTTTTGTTTGGAGTGCTCCTGTCAATCTTGAGTAAGGACACACTTAATTACGTATAGAACTAGGCCTAGGCTACCTGGCCTGTGAGCAAATGTAGGCTTATAAATGTGCCCATTTGGGGATCTGATACCATTTCTCATTGTCTTAACTCACCGTCACTGTGTAGATTCTCAAACTCATTTTTCTTTGACTCAAACAGTAAGTAAACAGTATTTTTCACATCCATTGAGATTGTCAATAGATCCTCAACGTCGCCTATTTGAAAAATATTTCCAGCTCCCTCCCTTTCGATAACCACTCAGCATGAAACGGAAAGAAATGTCATGCTCTGGTCGGCTGGAAACGTCATAAAATAGGCCTACCTGATTACGTCTTATCCCTTGCACAAAAAGTCTACAGCGGTGTCTGTCTGTCTGGAGCTCATTGGCACAGGAAACTCTGAGGGCCCAGAATATTTGATACAATGTTGCAAGTTTGTTAGCACCAGCTTCTGGCTGACCAGGTTAATGGTTGATACAATGTTTCAAGTTACTTACAGACAGGCCATGCATAGCCAATGTGGTTTATAGTATTTTTATTTTTATCAGGATATTTTCTACCTGCGGGCTGCAATGTTTATTTTTATTGGCTTTATGTAGGCTATTTTTACCCATTGGCAATGGCAATAGAAGTTACTTTTAGATTTGTATCATTTTCATCTAGATAGTTTTGATTAACCACATGACATTGACTTTGAGATAGGAAGACCTTTTTATAAATAAAATGAAACCGTTCCATGAAAATGTGCATATGAAAATCATAACTGTCATGCAGATCAGTAGAAATGGTACGATAACTTGGCACTCCAAATGGAAAAGGATGCCGACCACTGGTGTAGCCTATTACTGGAACTTCAGGAGTTTAAAGGCAGAATCTGCAAAGCAGCGGGCAGCAGGAGGAGGAGGATCGGAAACAGTTTTTTTCCTTCTGGTTAGGTTATATCGATCTCTGGCTCCCTCTTTAGTAATTTGTCCTCACACGCACATGCGCTCAAGTGCACACACACATTTTGAGGCAGTGGGAGGTGAACCCTGGTGTTAGTCTATGGTGTAAATGTGCAATATACTTCTCATTTTAGAGCAGATCTCACCAGGAGTACACAGGCTCTTTAAGCAAGATAGAAAATAAGTGTGTGTATGTGTCTGCGAGTCACTGTGAGAATACAGAGAACTCTGTGATGCATCACAGTCTGCGGCAACATGCTGTAAGGCTTGATGGGAGTGTGTGCGTGGGAGCCTGTAGCACCACTCTCAGGAACAGAAGGAGGGAGGGGGGTGATGGAGAGAGAGATATGAAGAGAAGGTGGATAGAGGGAGAGAGTGGTTGGTATAGTGGGTAGAGGGAGAGGTAGAAACCGAAAAGGGAAGATAGAAATGGATAGATGCTAATGTAAAAGAGGGGAGAGGAATGAGAAGTTGATGTAGAGAGCAAAGGATTGTATGTGAGAGTAGGAGGTGCAGAGAGAGAGAGAGAGAACCCATTTGTAGCCCTGCCATGGCTGTTAGATAACACCAAACTGCCTGGCTCTAAATAGCACAACAGAGGGCTTCTCTTTGGTTTAACTAACTATTCCCACTATACCTTCGTCTATCCCTCTGCGCCCCTCTCCTCCCTCTTTCCCTCCCTCTGTGCCCCTGTGGCCCTCTCTTTCTTCCTTCTTTGCCCTTTCCCTCTATTTTTCCCTCCCACTGTCCCTCTGTGCCCATTTTCTCCCTCTATCCCTCCCTCAATCCCTCTGTGCCTGTGTCCTCCCTCTCTCTATCACTAAACGCGACTGTGGCCCTCTCCCTTTTTCACTCTTTCTCTGCCTCTCACGCACACACGATTATCCCTTCATCTTTTACCTCTAGCCATGGGCTGTCCACCAACCAGCTTTAAGCCTCTTAGAGGACAGAGTCAATGAGCACCGCACCCCTGCAACCCCCCAAAATACACATTAGAGGTGACGAACACCACACACACATACATACACTGCATGCATTTAGCAAACAGCCATGCATGCACACACAGGCATTTTCTCTCTCTCTCTCTCTCTCTCTCTCTCTCTCTCTCTCTCTCTCTCTCTCTCTCACATGTGGCTGAATTATCTTAAGTGTATCCACTGCTTTACACTTTCAAAATTCCACTCGCAAAATACTATTCAGTTTTACACAGCCAATTTCTATCAGGGTGGTTAATTAACATTCATAATAATGTGGTGTTGTGATATGCTTTACCTATTGTGTGACAACAGTTGATGTAATGTTTTGTCCCCCTGTGCTGACTGGTTTCAGCCTACTTGTTATGTGACAGTGTGTTGTGTCATTTCCTGCCCCCCCAGATCCTGCTGTTCCCCATCCAGGAAGCTGCCCAGTCGGGACGGTTCTCTGTGTCTCTGAGCGGGGAGCTGACCATCACAGACGTCCACAGTGAGGACTCGGGATACTACATCTGTCAGGCTATCTCTGTAGCTGGGAGCATCCTCACCAAGGCCCTGCTGGAGGTCGAGAGTGGTGAGTGTCTGTGGGAGGAACACAAACTCTAGAGGGCTTCACAGATCCACATATACCCGAGACCTGATCTGGGACACAAGCGGGTCCGAATCCACATATTCCCGTGGGGCGGCAAGTAGCCTAGTGCTTAAAGCGTTGGGCCAATAACCAAAAGGTTGCTGGATTGAATCCCAGAGCTGACAAGGTAAAAATCTGTCATTCTGCCCCTGAACAAGGCAGTTAACCCACTGTTCCAGTTAAGAATATGTTCTTAACTGACTTGACTAGTTAAATAAAGGTTAAATAAAAATCTCTAAATAATGTCACGGGTCTCAGTTGGATCTGATATGATTGTCTCGGGTGTGTGTAATTTTAACTGACTTGCCTGGAATGTACAGGTCTGAATGCGATTTCTGCAATAGAGACAGAGAGAGACATTTTATAATTTATGCAGCTGCTCTTGCTTTTCAAGAGAGAAGAGCGTGGCGTGTGTAGCTTGTTGTTTGCCAATCATAGAGTTCCTTCGGGAAGTATTCTGATGCCTTGAATTTTCCACGTTTTGTTATAGCCATATTCTAGCCCTAACCCTAACCCTATAATGACAAAGCAAAAACAGTTTTTTTGAATTTTTTTGCTAATTTAAAACTGATATTTCACATGTACACAAGTACTCAGACCCTTTACTCAGTACTTTGTTGAAGCACCTTTGGCAGCGATTACATCATTGAGTCTTTTTGGGTATGACGCTACAAGTTTTGCACACCTGTATTTGGGAAGTTTCTCCCATTCCGCTCTGCAGATCCTCTCAAGCTCTCTCAGGTTGGATGGGGAGCGTTGCTGCACAGCTATTTTCAGGTCTCTCCAGAGATGTTCGATTGGGTTCAAGTCCAGGCTCTGGCTGGGCTGCTCAAGGACAATCAGAGACTTGTCCCGAAGCCACTCCTCCATTGTCTTGGCTGTATGCTTAGGGTCATTGTCCTGTTGGAAGGGGAACCTTCACCCCAGTCTGAAGTCCTGAGCGCTCTGAGACAGGTTTTGGTGGAGTGCTGCAGGGATAGTTGTCCTTCTGGAAGGTTCTTCCATCTCCACAGAGGAACTCTAGAGCTCTGTCAGAGTGACCATCGGGTTCTTAGTCACCTCCCTGACCAAGCCCTTAGCCCCTGATTGCTCGGTTTGGTTGAGCGGCCAGCTCTAGTAAGAGTCTTGGTGGTTCCAAACTTCTTAAGCCTCCAAACTTCTCAAACCATTTAAGAATGATGGAGGCCACTGTGTTCCTGGGGACCTTCAATGCTGCAGAATTTATTTGGTACCCTTCTCCAGATCTGTGCCTCGACATAATCCTGTCTCGGAGCTCTTCGGACAATTCCTTCGACCTCATGGCTTGGTTTTTGCTCTGACATGCACTGTCAACTGTGGGACCTATATAGACAGGTGTGTGCCTTTCCAAATCATACCACAGGTGGGCTCCAATCAAGTTGTAGAAACATCTCAAGGATGATCAATGGAAACAGGATACACCTGAGCTCAATTTCGAGTCTCATAGCAATACTTATGTGAATAAGGTATGTGTTTTTATTTTATTTTGAATACGTTTGTAAAACATTCTAAAAACCTCTTTAAACTTCATAGTTATGGGGTATTGTGTGTAGATTGCTGAAAAATATATATATTTATTCTATTTTAGGATAAGGCTGTAACATAACAAAATGTGGAGAAGTCAAGGGGTCTGAATACTTTCCAAAGGCACTGTAAATAATCAGTGGCAATCGGCTACAGAAATAGAGCCTCACTACATGTGTGGCAAAAGTTAGGAGAGACTGTATCTAATCAATGGAAGATGGAATTAAAATGACAGAATTAACAGTTAAAGGAAAAGGATAGTCTACAATGACCAATAGCCAAAAGGGAGTCAGGCTGCTACTTAATATTCTGAATGGAGTTGTTGTTGTTTCTAACAGTAGGATGAGAAAGTGCATGCACTGCAGCCTCAGTTAGCCTAGCTAGCTAACGTTAGCTAGCTTAACTAGCTTCTCCTGGTTTGAAGCAGTCAAGACATGTACTAAGTAATCCCCTTCTCCTGGTTTGAAGCAGTCAAGACAGGTACTGCATAATCATTTTTGATGATAAAAACCTTTGGCAGCTATGGCAGCAAGTCGAGTTGGTTAGTTGCTGCTGTCTCTCCCACCCTCCTCCCCATGCCACTCGCTCACAGTATGGCCCTTCTCCCCTGCCTTCTAGAGCGGCACCTCTCTCCCTCCTCTCGAGTTTTATCAGCTCTGGTTAATAAAGTAGCTGAAAAAATGTTCCTTTCTGTTGCTTTCCTCACTCGGACCGGGTCTGGATCCAACCATGTCTATACGGAAAGGGTCTAGTTGTCCTCGGGTCCATTCAGAACAGGTGTCTATAATTAAAAAATGTATGCCTATCGGGTCCGGAAGGGTGGGGTGGGGGGTCTGTACAGTACTCCAGCACTTTAGATTTGAAATGATACAATGACTATGAGGTTAAAGTGCAGATGTGGATGCTACCATGAATCCTTAATGAATCAAGGAATAATGATGAGTAAGAAAGTTACAGACGCTGTCACGGCCGTTGAAAGAACTGGACCAAGGTGCAGCGTTGTGAACGTACATATTATTTTATTTAAAAAAGACACAAAACAAGAAACACTACAAAACCAACCGTGAAGCAAAAGGCTATGTGCCATAAACAAAGTCAACTTCCCACAAAGACAGGTGGGAAAAGGGTTACCTAAGTATGGTTCTCAATCAGAGACAACGATAGACAGCTGTCCCTGATTGAGAAACCTAACCGGCCAAAACATAGAAATACAAATAATAGAACATAGAATTACCCACCCCAAATCACACCCCGACCAAATCAAAGAGAGACATAAAAAGGATCTCTCAGGTCAGGGCGTGACAGTATCACTGGAGGCTTCGTGCCATGGATCATCACTGGAGGCTTCGTGCCATGGATCATCACTGGAGGCTTCGTGCCATGGATCATCACTGGAGGCTTCGGGCCATGGATCATAACTGGAGGCTTCTTGCCATGGATCATCACTGGAGGCTTCGTGCCATGGATCATCACTGGAGGCTTCGTGCCATGGATCATCACTGGAGGCTTCGTGCCATGGATCATCACTGGAGGCTTCTTGCCATGGATCACTGGAGTGGAGAGACACACATGAGGCCTGGCTCTGGGAGCAGGCACAGGACTCACCAGGCTGGGGAGACATACAGGAGGCTTAGTTCTTGGCAGAGGCACCGGATACACTGGGCCGTGGAGGCGCACTGGCGGTCTTGAGCGCAGTGCTGGCACAACCCATTCTGGCTGGATGCTCACCCTAGCCCAGCAGATGCAGGGAGCTGGAATGTAGCGCACCGGGTTAAGAATGAGTACTGGAGACACCGTGCGCTCCACCGCATAACACAGTGCCTGACCAGTACGATGTTCGCCACGGTAAGCACGAGGAGTTGGCTCAGGTCTCCAACCTGACTCAGCCAATCTCCTCGTGTGCCACCCCAAAAAACATTTGGGGAGTGGCCTCCCGGTCTTTAGTGCCAGCCGTGACCCTGTGTAATCCTGGGCCCTCTTTCTCGCTGCCTCCGCCTTGCTCTCTGCTTCCAGCTGCTCCCACGGCAGGCGATCCTTTCCCGCCAGGATCTCCTCCCATGTCCAGGATCCCTTGTCATTTAGCATGTCCTCCCATGTCCAGTCCTCCTGAACACGCTGCTTGGTCAGTTTGTGGTGGTGGGAAGTTCTGCCACGGTTGTTTTCTCGTTTGTTGTTTTGTTGGCTTTATTTTTTATAATAAAATAACATTTACGCTCACCACGCTGCACCTTGGTCCACTTCCTTCAACAGCCGTGACAGACGCACAAATATCCTACCCCTTATAAAAAATTCTAACCTCCCCTGTTATAGTAATGGTGAGAGGTTAGCATGTATTTGGGGTATGATATGTGCATCATTATTGACGATTAATTTAGAACCATCCGTTATCACAGTAGCATCCACATTACTATAGACATGTTTAGAAACACATTATATTCTTTTTCACCATAAAAGTGTCCTCAAAATGACAATGGATAACTTTCCATACATATCTATTGGGTACAAAATAATCTGAAACACATCCTTAAACAAAAATCAAATGCATCCAACAAGTTTGTAGAGTCACAAGCTTGATATAATCATTGCGTGTTAGGAATATTGGACCAAATAATAAACTTTCTACTATTTTAGTACACAAGTGAGTTTGTTCCAATACCTTTGGTCCATTAATATAGGGGGGACTATGTACAAAAAGTGCTGTAATTTCTAAACGGTTCACCCGATATGAATGAAAATACCCTCAAATTAAAGCGGACAGTCCGCACTATAACCTTATTGTTATTGTATAATTTCAAATCCAAAGCGCTGGAGTACAGAGCCAAAATAACAAAACATTTGTCACTGTCCCACTACTTTTGGAGCTTATTGTATATCAGTCCATCCAGGATTCCGCAATTCTGCGATCGCATGTTTTTTGGTAAAATCAACAAATCCATGCATATTATGCAAGGCCTTGCAAATTTGACCAATCAATGCACTATTTCCGCATAAAGCAGTCAAATCATTACATTTACATTTGACATTTTTGTAATTTAGCAGAAACTCTTATCCAGGGCAACTTTCAGTAAGTGCATTCATCTTAAGATAGCTAGGTGGGACAACCAAATGTCTCAGTCATAGTAAGTACATTTTTCCTCAATAAAGTAGCTATCAGCAAAGTCAGTGCTAGTGGCGGGGAGTCAAGTGCGAGTGTTAGGAGTGGGTACTGTGAGATTATTTAAGATACTCTTTGAAGAGCTAGGGTTGTGTTTTTTGGAAGATGGGCAGGGACTCTGCTGTCCTAGCTTCAGAGAGAAGCTGATTCCATTGGGGTCCCAGGACAGAGAAGAGCTTTGACTGGGCCGAGCGGGAGGTGCCCTCCCGTAGGGGATGGGAGGGCCAAGAGACCAGAGTTGGCAAATCATATCAATATTATCACATAAAACTGACCCATCACCACAGTACAAAAAGAGGGCTCACAATTTCAACCAATCACTGCACATTTTATAGGATTGTATGGTTCAACCAAGCCACACGTCAACAAACGTTTTCCCTCGTCAGAGCATTTTCAGGACAAATTTGACAAAATCAGGGCATATTAACATGCAAAATGTCAGATACTGTATATGGTTGCAAAGGGAGATATAGGTTTGCAAACTTTCTAAGTTTACCAGTAAACTGCCAGAATTTTGGTATCTTTCAAGGATTTTCTATAATCTATCACAAGACATCTAGTGGCCCTTTTGGGTACTTTAGATTATTACAGGTGTCTGTAATTAGCTCTGGCCCTCTGTGTGGCCTTATCAATGTAAAATATATTACATAATTAAATAAGATGATTTTAAAATAAACTAAAAAAGCATTATCCTAATTATAAACCATCAATTTAGTGAATACCTTTGGTGTTTAATATGAGTTTTCCAGCATGGAAAATCCTTTATTATTACACGTCAATATGTATTTGTTGTCAATGTTTTGGTGTCAAACTGGTGGCAGTTGTGAATAAAAGTCAATATTTGGAAGAGTTGCAGAGTTAATTGTTTCATTAATTAGGCTATTTTCTCATTAACCATGTGGTCTATCTACTAGAAACTCATGGACAATATGGACACAGATATAAAAAATTAATACTATATATGAATATTCTTTTGTTAAAGTTATTAGAGTATAAATTACCAAATTTACAATAGATTGCCATAGATTTTTTGTTAATTAACACATTTACTGAAGATTCTCGGGACTTGGTAAATTACCAGTACCTTTGCAACCCTAGTCAGAATTGCTAAGAACACGAGCATTTTTTTAATGCAAATATCCCAAGAAATCACCAGGAAATCCTGTAGGGATGATATACATTGATATATATTGTATATGTTGATATACGTGATATATATTGTATTTTGTTCATACACAAAAGTCTGGGACAGACAACCACATGCTAAACACACACACAAATCAGGAAATCATGGCATATTTTAATCTCCCACCTGCCTGAACATTGTCGTTAAAGAATGGATTCCCACCATCCCATAAATTCAGAGGCCTCCAAAACAGTTGTTTGCACCGTCACAGCTTCTTAGTGTGTGTGTGTTTCAGTTTGTTTGTGTGTGTATGTGTATGTATGCGTCAGAGATGGGAGGAGCTGATGGGAGGAGCTATTGGAGGGCTCCTTGTAATGGCTGGAATGGAGTTAATGGAACCGAGTCAAACGTGGTTTCCACATGTTTGTGTTTGATACCATTACATTTATTCCATTCCAGCCATTACAATTAGCCCATCCTCCTATAGCTCCTCCCACCAGCCTCCACTGGTGTGTGTGTGCATGTGTGTGTGTGCTTGTACATTCCTGTGTGAGTGAGTGTGTGCCAGTTTGTGTGTGTATGAAAGCTAATCTGTAAGGATAGAAACCTAGCGTGAGTTTCCCTGGAGTTAGTGATCCCTAGGGGGTTATCAAATCAAATCAAATTCCTTTATATAGCCCTTCGTACATCAGCTGATATCTCAAAGTGCTGTACAGAAACCCAGCCTAAAACCCAAAACAGCAAGCAATGCAGGTGTAGAAGCACGGTGGCTAGGAAAAACTCCCTAGAAAGGCCAAAACCTAGGAAGAAACCTAGAGAGGAACCAGGCTATGTGGGGTGGCCAGTCCTCTTCTGGCTGTGCCGGGTGGAGATTATAACAGAACATGGCCAAGATGTTTAAATGTTCATAAATGACCAGCATGGTCCAATAATAATAAGGCAGAACAGTTGAAACTGGAGCAGCAGCACGGCCAGGTGGACTGGGGACAGCAAGGAGTCATCATGTCAGGTAGTGCTGAGGCATGGTCCTAGGGCTCAGGTCCTCCGAGAGAGAGAAAGAAAGAGAGAAAGAGAGAATTAGAGAGAGCACACTTTAAATTCACACAGGACACCGAATAGGACAGGAGAAATACTCCAGATATAACGAACTGACCCTAGCCCCCCGACACATAAAATACTGCAGCATAAATACTGGAGGCTGGGACAGGAGGGGTCAGGAGACACTGGCCCCATCCAACTATCACACACACAGCCAATAACCAATATCCTAAACCCAACCCAGGGCTTTCCTCGTACAAACCCACATTCATATCCCATTACCATCTAACACTTTGGATGCATCCTAAATGGCACTGTATTTGTTTTATAGTGCACTACATTTGAGCAGAGCCCTAGGTCAAATGTAGTGCACTATAAAGGGAAAAGGGTGCCATTTGGGATTAGTCTATTTCCGACTACCTAATTATAATTTTTTATGCTGATATATGTCATGGACTGCTGTTTTAGCCAATGGACTAGACCCCCAGTAACCCCCACCCCACCCCCGCCTCCCCCTCACCCTCCATCACTTCCTTCACAATTGTTTAAACCCAAATCAATTAAAGATTCTTCAAAGCCATCAAACATAAAACATTGTCGCCCCCCCCAGTCCCCCAAATGAACAAACAGCAGGAGGTAACGCGAGACGTAGTCAAAAAGCACAAGTCAGAATGGCGCTATTGCAAATGAACTTCGCCGGGAACACATGCTCCCATCGTCCCGCCGTGCCAAATAGGGAAGGGGATAAACTGTTGTTTAGATGCATTTGTGCTCCGTGTTTGCCTCAAAGCACTGTACCTTAGCTAGAATATCGTAGCTTAGCATACAGACAACAACCTAAGTGTACATTATGCTTACAGCTCAATGGTAAATATTTTTTTCACATTTTCCCCTTGTCATAGTTCAGCCATGGTGTTTGAGTTCATAAACCAACAATATCACTAGCTATGGCTTCAGCATAAAAAATGTATTTCTGGGTCCTGTAGAAAGACATTTGTCTCATGATGATACAATAAGTCTGTAGTTTTGATATACATTTTGAGGTACATTTTGTGTTAATGATTTGTTTTGGCGACATTGGCTGGGGTACAATCAAAACACCCAATTTAAAAAAACTTTAAAAAATGATATATGACTAGATGTCATTGAGCAGACTTCATGTCAATAGACTACACACTGAAAGTGAGGTACAGTGGTACTTAGGTGACGTTGAAACTGTATGTTGTTCTGTAAGATGTCAGCACACACACAGTAATGTTTACGTGATGGTGTACACACAGACGTACAGAGTTGGCATAGACAGACACATATATGTCCATTGGCTTGCTTCTGTTTGCAGGGCAATGGTGGTTTAGTGAGCCTATAGCCAGGGCCTGTGCTTCACTACAGGATGGACAGTCTATGGAGGGATGGGATTTAGTGCCAAGGGGCAAGGCGTACACTATTGATGTAAACTGCATACTGTACTACTTATGTTCTATATTACTCAATAAGAGTCAATGCAGAGAGTGCCAATGCAATTAAAACGATAATTATACTGTTCATCTGTGGACACTGTTCACTATTCAGGCACAGGCCCACACATATAAACACTCATGCACACAAACACTCCGCTCCTCCTTCCCATATTTCAGCCTCCATGAAGGTAGATTGACATGTATCCACTTACGCCATACGGCTATTTAGCACACAAAAAAAGCCACATAGTATCAATGCCACACCAGTACCAACTCCTCTGTAAACTGGTCATCTCTGTATACCCGTCGCAAGACCCACTGATTGATGCTTATTTATAAAACCCTCCTAGCCCCCCACTATCTGAGATATCTACTGCAGCCCTTATCCTCCACATACAACACCTGTTCTGCCAGTCACATTCTGTTAAAGGTCCCGAAAGCACATACATCCCAGGGTCGCTCCTCTTTCCAGTTCGCTGCAGCTAGCGACTGGAACGAGCTGCAACAAACACTCAACCTGGACAGTTTTATCTCAATATCTTCATTCAAAGACTCAATCATGGACACTCTTACTGACAGTTGTGGCTGCTTTGCGTGATGTATTGTTGTCTGTACCTTCTTGACCTTTGTACTGTTGTCTGTACCCAATAATGTTTGTACCATGTTTTGTGCTGCTACCATGTTGTGTTGCTACAATATTGTTGTCTCTACCATGCTGTGTTGTCATGTGTTGCTGCCTTGCTATGTGTCCTTAGGTCTCTCTTTATGTGGTGTTGTGTTGTCTCTCTTGTCGTGATGTGTGTTTTGTCCTATATTTATATATATTTGTTTAAAAAAAATGTTTTATCCCCCGTCCCCGCAGGAGGCCTTTAGCCTTTTGGTAGGCCATCATTGTAAATAAGAATTTGTTCTTAACTGACTTGCCTAGTTAAATAAAGGTTAAATAAATAAATAAAATAAATAATATGTGATGTGGCAAATGCAGGAATTGTGTCCACAATCCTGGTGGTATGTTGTGAATTATTATGTTTCCTTTCCAATATGTTATTTCATAAAAGTATCCCCTTTGCCTCTTGGAATGGAGTCCAATATCTCAAACCCAATTTCAGCATGTACTGTACACAATCCCAGCAGTCCAACGTCCTTGGTTTTACCATTAGGACTTTTAGATGCATTGGAGGGGGAATGGTAAATGCCAAAGTAATTGACTCGTCAATGACTTATTCATGGTCCTCCGCCTCCCTCACGCCGCTCGACACAAAAATAGTTTTCCAGGTCTACACAAATTAATATTTAATTATTCAGTGCTACTTTGGCATGTTAAGCCATAACATTGCTGTCTAATGGGAGAAAGCAATATGAAGATTTTTTGGTAAATGTAACCGATCAGCTCGATTCGGTCTTATGTAGCAACATTTGAAATGGTGTTTTTTCACATTGAATAAATGTAGCGACTCAGAGCTAGAAAATGGTATGTCACACACTACAGTTGAGGAACAATGGGAAAGTAATTCTGCTTGGAAAACCTAACTTTTGAGAAAATGGCCTTTGAATGTTTTGGTACACCTATTGGAGAGCTCCTCTTTGTCTACACCCATTCAGCATCGTTCACACCCTCTTAAGCTTTAACCCCAACCATCTCTTTAATCCGAGCGTTCTGTCCTAACAACAGCAGTCAAGCACCCAGGCTAACTGGCTAACATTGGCTAGCTTGCTAGCTACTTCCAGACACAAATGAGAGAACAGCTCACTCTGACCATTTTCTCTGCCCTAGTAGAGCTGATTAGGCTGTTTTTATGTTATCCAGAGCGCTGGTGACTGCTGGCAACAATTTACGTTTTTTTGCCCACGTTTACTGACACCGGCCATATTCAACGGGTGTGGAGCGTTGGTAAATTCGTCAGTTATTCTGCACTCTGGCACACTCAGACGAGAGTGCTCTGAAATCGGAGTAAAAAGCCAGAGCAAATTTACCAGCTATATCTATCAACAGTTGTCACAATGACATCATTAACATTCTATTGTAATGGTTACCTGCATAGTGGAATCTTTCGCTAAGACATGTAGCTAGCTAGCTAAACAATGAACCATAATCCCAACTCATGACATTACTACTTTGCATGAATCTGCAGGTAGCTAACCAACCAATCTCAATGTCAGTTAGCTAACATTAGGCTATAACTAGCAAAGTAAATGGCTCTGAGAAATTAATAATATTACAACACAGATCATACACGTAATGTTAGCTAGTTGACCTAACAATAGCAGTCAAGCATCCAAGCTAACTGGCCAGCGTTGGCTAGCTTGCTAGCTATTTCCAGATACAAATGAGAGAACAGCTCACTCAGACCATTTTACTCGCCCTAGCAGAGCTGGTTAGGGTGTTTTTATGTTATCCAGAGCGTTGGTGATTGCAACTGTGCTGCTGGCAACAATTTAATTACGCTTTTTTGCCAACGTTTACTGACACCGGCCATATTCAACGGGTGTTGAGCGTTCTTAAATTTGACGGTTATTCATACACGTAATGTTAGCTAGCGAGCTAGCCAAGTAACAATAGCTAGTGAGCTAACAGTACACTAACTTGAAACGTGTAATATCTGAAAATGTAGCTAGCTAGACTCTCTTACCCGTATACATGGATGGACACTTCTCCCTCTCCCTCTGTCACGGATGCCATGGTTGCCCTTAATTTGAAGATGTAATACGGAGACAGGGCTCCTTAACTATCATACTCTAATTCCACTGATTTCAAAACTCGGTCCTCCAGAAAGTGGAGAGCAACAACACGTATGCAGTTCTACTACACGATATATATACAAAAATTAGCCAGGTTAGACAGGATTACCTACACATACTGACCAGTTCAAAAAGACAGAAGCGTGCTACAAGGCAGACCAATCCGAACTCATCTCTCTGCATGTCCAGCCCACTCATTATCTCAGCCAATCATCGACTTACTGTGAATAAAGTGCTTTGAACACACAAATGTATCGAGTAACCGGAGCCCACAGATTTACATCATCATCGCGGCGTATAGCCTGAAACTATGTCTAACCTGGTCCTTGGCCAGTTGAGGAAACTTGATTTGGTGGTTTTCTCCTACCATTGTTCAAACAAAACGGAACCCAACAGCTTTTCGGCATCTTAGCTATAAAAGCAGGGTTAGTTATTACCATTAGCTAGTGTGAGTCATCAGGCTACTTATCAGCCTCACAGCAGTCAAGCAATGCATTCCGCCAAGAGTCGTTCACAATCTAGTCCGGTTGCAGCCACAATTAGACCTCATATTTGTTTGCCTAGCAATTATCAAATGTACATTGTTTAAATCACACATTTACAAGTCTCAGTCAAAATGACAGCTCCAATAAGCCCCCTATGGTGTACGACATGTGAACGAGAGGCTCATAGAACCATGACTCTTTCAAGTTTCCAGTTCATCATTCACCGTTAGGGGGTCCTGCAGTTATACTGCACTGTAACTGCAGTTCAACTGCAAAATTATTGTAGTAAAAAGTTATAGTTATAATACAGTGTACTGCAGTTATACTGCACTCTGACTGCAAGGATGTGGCTATCTAGCTAGTATCAACAAGGGCTTTCTACGACCCTGCCAAGCCGCACTGCTCACTTACCCCAAAATCCAGCCGCACCAATGTGTCGGAGGAAACATGTCTGTCTGATAGTATGATGGTCAAAGATAAAGTATAAAAAATGAAGTCAAAATAAAACATAATAAAAAGTAAGTTTGAATGACACTGAGGGGCAGTGTTTTTACAGCTAATGCCTGTTTGCCTGAGGCTGATGCCGTGCAGGTGTTTGTACACATGCATATACACATACTCTCATTCAAATACACACATGTAAATAGTGCCAGACATGTACTCAAACATATACAGTTGGCCTTGTTGTTATGATTTTAGTTTGTCCTTGATGTCCTTTGTTTTTTTTGCATTCTTGTTTTCTGTTTTATTTTGTCCATTTCTTTTTCTCATGAGTTCATTTTCTTGGTTTGTTGGTGCATTGGGGGGTTCTTGGGGGTGGGGAATGGAATTAATTTTTTTTATTGGGAGAGGTGACTGTGGGAGTGGTCTCGGATGGTTGAGGGACAGCTATGGGGAACTGTGGGGGGATCGTGGAGGGTTGGCGTCCCCGTTTATTTTGGCCTTGTGGGAGATCTGTTGACGTGCCCTTGAGCAGGGCGTTGACCCTGGATGCTTCTGTGTGTCACTCTGAATGGGAGTCTGTTGGATGGCTGGTATGGTGTAGTTGTTGAACAGCTTCACTGCAAGTATATTGTATGTTTTGGATATTCAATAAAAATAAAAATAAATTAAAAAGTAAAAAAATCACAGACCAGCTGACGACTGAAGTGACCTTACAGGCGCCCGGCCCACCACAAGGAGTCGCTAGAGTGCAATGGGACAAGGAAATCCCTCCCCTAACACTGACAATTGTGCGCCGTCTCATGGGTACGGCCGGCTGTGACACAGCCTGGGATTGAAGTGACGCATCAAAGTGACGCGATTCAGTGCCTTAGACCGCTGTGCCACTCGGGAGGCCCCTGGATTGGAGTATTTTAACAAGGCTGAATGACTGGCGGCTTCAAGGTTTCTCCATGCTGCAAATGTTTAGGATACATTAACGTAACATGCCATAACTTTTACGTTAATTAACTATTACGATTCATTTATGTATATTAGTTTTTCTATGATCTCTAAAACAGCTATCTCATGAATATATAGCAATGTGTTTGTATTCTGTAGCTGGTTGGTGGAGGATGGTCCTCCAAGAGAACACACTCAACTACCCTCTCTCGTAACGTATCTCTCTCTCCTTCCCTCCCCCACACAGCATCCTCCGACCGAGTCCCACCCATCATCCGCCAAGGACCGGCCAATCAAACGCTGGAGCCGGGCTCCACGGCCCATTTACAGTGCCACGTGATGGGCAACCCTCTGCCCAGCATTCAATGGGAGAAGGATGGCCAGAGGATCCTGGGAGATGAGCGTGTCAGCCTGATGGAGAACGGAATGTTCCAGATCACCAACCTGCAGGTACCTGGAAATAACTTAAATAGAACGTTCCCAATAATTCTTAAGAACATAGAAAGAATGTTCCCAATAATGCTCATGAACGCTGCAAGAATGTTCCCATTGATTCTCTTTCCATCCTCCTTCGTAAATGCCATCACTCCCTGGATATTAGTAAATGAAATTAAACGCTTCACATTTCCTCTCAATTGCACTCCAAGTCTCATCATGGCCAATCTTCTGAGCTAATTCTCCTAGGTGATACTAAGCAACCGCATGCAGTCACAACTGAGTGCTGTTTCCAATGCAATCCAATCAACTTCTCAGCCTTAATGGTATTTAGCTTAAATTCATTCATTGTACTATTATGACTCACTGCCAGTCACAGCAATAGGCATAGCAGTGTTGAGATGCCACGGCAAAGCAACCTGTCCATTTGATATATTGGGTATTTACTCATTGAGCGTCATACAGGTCATAGTAGCCGTCCACTCTAAAACACAACTCAGCAATCTAATGCAATCTAATTGAGAGGCAGATATTAATATTGGAATACTGGCAGAGTGGCTTTTTTATGGTTTATGGGTGAGTCAGTGATTTAGTGATTGGTGGTCGAGTTTCTGTGGCGTCATAAAGCTTGGCGGTGATGCATACTCGCCAAGGTAATGAACGAGTGCAATCGTTAGTGTTTGTATATGCACGGATAATGATATACATTCTACCAAAAGCTCTCTGGGGTTGCGGGCTGCACCTGCAACCCGCAGGTTGTGTGTGTGTGTGGCGAGCTTCGGGACCAGCTGACGCGTTAATTAATTGATTGTTGGGCCCAGAGTGATTAACGATCGCCATGACTTTAATTAAATCCTTGTAGGGGTTTTGAGAGAGGCCGAGAAGGAGAGACCAAGAGAGAAAAAAGATTAAGTCAAGCATCTCAATGTACCAAAACATTTTTCATGCACTCAAGATGTAGAAAACACTCTTTGGTACTTCCTCTAATGACTGTATTAGAGAATTTCTCACATCTCGACTTGCCTCGACTAGATGGACTGTACTTATGGCCAATTCTATCTTTTTGAAACTTGGACACTGTCCCTGTTTGTTTTTAATTGCTCTCCTTCCCTTTTATCAGGGCGCTCATCTTTTAACTAAAGCAGAGTGGGGCACAGGAAGTTGACTTCTGGTGGAGGTAGGAGAGGTGAGAGAGGAGGGTGGGGTGGAGAAGAGAGGGCAGGGGACCCGACAGATGGTCGGTTTGTTCCTCTCTGTGACTGAAGAGATGCCCATTACCCCGGGACCAGAGCAAGAACGAGGGGGATGGAAAGAAAATAGATGAGAAAGAAAGACAGGATATTGAGATGAGAGAGAAACAGAACAAGTCAAGGAAGATGCTACAATATAGAGAAAGAGTGCACTCGAGATGATATCAGAACAGCGAGGATGTGGAGAAAATAAAAAAACTCTTGCCTCCTTCATACATTTTTAACAATCTGTTTAGCGCAGCACCCAAAGCTGCCAACCATGATTAATAGTTAGATGCCCGGCCATTTACCCCTTCCCACTGCTCTCCTCCAATCACCAGTCACCAACATGGACCTGCCGCCACAGACAGCCACATCCTTGGCTGCCATACAGGTCCGTTCAGGGTCAGCCGGCCTATAGGAAGAGAGAAGGAAGAGTGATGTACTGTTCGACTTGGAGTCACCTCTCCTGTCTCTCTTGGGGCTTTTAGACAGGGCACTTAGACTTGTGTAATGCCATCGCCACTGCAGCTGGCCAGCCACACACACACACACACACACACACACAGAGAAGTAGTGGATGGCATCCAAGCACCAACCACATTGCATTATATTGATTGCATTGTGTTGTCTCGCTTTGTGTTTTTGTAGTGTGCTTTGCATAATTAATTAGCTTTGTTTTGAATAAGAATGGTTTTAAATTAACCAAAAGGTCTGAAAACCTAGTTGTTAGTTTGAAATCTGTGTTTGTGTGATTGTGTAGCCCACTAACCTGCAAGCGGGTGGCCGTGAGCTGTCACCATCATTAGATCCTTGTCTGCAAATTAAAGTCTCTACATCTTCCACTGTTGTGAGCAATTTCTAGCCCCTGTCTAGCTCTGAGCTTCCCAATGAATTTTTAATGACCCACACTTAGTCTCTCACACACACTCACAAACACACAGCCCGTATTGCTGCTTACTGTTGAGTGCTCAGTATGCAGCACAGTCAGAGCCACAGAAATAGGAAGTGCTGTATGAGCCGCAGAAGTTTGCAGACCCCTCTGGTTACATATTCCACCTCTTTTCAATGTCATGTTCATTATGCCCAGCACAATACCATTGTCTACATAATGTGAACAGTCCTTTAACCTCCTTTAAACGTTGGGGTACAACAGTTGAACTAAGCTTATGAGGCATTTATAAGTTAGTGTTCTTTAAAAATCAATTGGTAGATATAATACATTTATAAGTCCAAAAATGTATCTAGCAATGGCAGATTGCCCCTTAAAACTCTCACATTGGTACCAAAGGATCAGGGCCCATATTTATAGTCTTTCATTGTAGGAATGCTGATCTATTATCAGTTTTGCCTTTTAGATCTTAATGAATACAATAACATGGACAGTGGGGACCTGATCCTAGATCAGAAACTCTAACCCGAGACGCTTTATGTGCACAGGCCCAGAGGTACTATAGTAAAGAAAACTAAAATAACAGCACATATGCTCCAAACCCTTTTTGAGGAACTGTGGTTTCTCTATTAAGGGATTAGCTACCAGTGTTACAGCTACATGGGAGACTTCATTGACAGCAAAGCGTAATGTTACTCTTTATTAATGTTCATGGGGCCATATGAGCGCAAATGTACATATCCAACAACTATGTTCCAATAGACCATACTGTAAATAGAATAGTTCCCCATTAACCATTATGAGAATAGTACTTATTAGATCAGAGCAATAAAACATATGGGTATCTTTGGGGAGATACACAGAATTGTTATACATAGTTAACAGTCTTTGGAGACTACAGATAGCCCATAGATTCTAGGTAGATGTTCATGTTGACTTATCTGGAAAGATTTGCTCCAGTACACCTGAATGTGAAAAGGCAAAGGCATTGTGCTTCTGTGCATATACACTGATGTTAACTAGGCCCTCTCTCTTGTTGCCAGGAAACCGACTCTGGAGCCTATACCTGCGTGGCTTCCAGCTCCAGCGGAGAAACGATGTGGAGCGGTGTACTCACTGTTAAAGGTAAATGCCCACACACGTAGACACGCGCGCACACACACGCATGCACACGGACACAGTGAATGGTAAATCTACTGTAATAAACTCCTCCCTACAGTATTAGATTGCCTCTGCCATGTCATTGTCACGTTGGCATGAAGGATCGGGAGACAGACGCAGGAATGCGTAATAGTTTTTATTACTAAGCACAAATTACTGCGTGCCGTGTAAAGGCACGGGGGGATCCGTGACAGCAGAGCAACGACACCAGCATCGAGGACAATCACAGGAATGCATTGCAGGTCGATCAGGACCCGATGCAGCTGCTGAAGTTGCGTCGGACGGGCCAGTTGCTGCTGCCAAAGTTGCGGCGGCATTGGACGGACCAGTAGCAGTGGCGCCGGACAAACTAGTTGCAGCATCGTCGGACGGGCCAGTTGTAGCTGCCGAAGTTGCAGCAACGCCAGATGGACCAGACGCAGCATTGTCGGATGGGCCATTCCCGCTGTCTCCCTTAATGGTCGATTATTCTGTCACGTTGGTAACAATGATTTGGGAGACAGACGCAGGAATGCGTAATATAAAATACAAAAATGAAGCACAAATTCCGGCGTGCCATGTAAAGGCATGGGGACGAAGACCAAACAAACACGTAACAGAAACACAGGGTAGAAACCCAAACAAAAAAACTAGGAGTACCTTGAATAAATAAAACATGCACACAATGATTAACACATGGGACGAGACCCGTAATCATCTGCGCAATCCACAAGGGCACGAAAGCCCAAAACACACAGCACAGGTACTCACACGCACCAACTGACATTGTAACAATAATCAACCCCCAAATGGAAACCAAAGGGCAAATATATACAAATACAATCAGTGGGAATAGGGGCCAGGTGTGTCCCAGAAAGATCCGTGACAGTCATGCCCATATAAGATCATTGAATCAAGAAATAAGGCAGAGGTCTTGTGATATTGTGGTTGAAATCACACCTAGGGGCGTTGCTTGGCCCATGGCGAAGCAGAGGGATGCTGAGTTGGAATAAGTAGTGTCTTATCGCTGTTATGAAATGCTAATGTTTGATGAAGCTTGATAAGATGGTATTTAGTGCCTCGACCTGCAATCGACCTGCAATGCATCGTAAACCAACCAAACAGAAACTCTGATAATTCACAACTAAACTGTTATTCAGCCAGTCCTTCAAAGTCAGTTACTGTGATCAGGGCCAGGGTGTCGGTTCCATTTCAACTCCTTATTGACAATAATGTTGCTTTTCAATTCGTAATTACAGAATTTAAATGGAATTGACCTTATTGCATGAATTATTTATTCGTAACTCTTTAGACCACAAAAGGGCTTCCAACAACAGTTATATTGAGAATGGTACTACTAAATATAGGAGATTCACTACCATCCAGCTACCCTCTCATCCTCTGTCTCTATTGTCTCTTTTTAAATGCATTTTAAATAAAGTTTGATTTGATTGTGATTTTCAGAGAGTGGAGGTTCGTCTGTGCCCCAGGCATCAGAACCCTTCCAGCTACCGGGACCTCCCCAGAAGGCTGTGGTGACCGACGTGACCCGCAACAGTGTCACCCTCACCTGGCAGCCCAACGCCCATGAGGGGGGGGCTGCCGTCACCTCCTACATCATCGAGGCCTTCAGGTGGGTAGAGTCGACAGTAGAAGATAGACCTGGGCTGCGTTCTGTAGGGCTCAACTTTGTGGTACATTCTGTAGAACAGACAGAAAGAGAGATTTGAAAAACTGTTTTTTCTTAGAAGTAACACGAATCATCTGAAGACACACTTTCCCTAACACACATTTTCTATCCTCCAGCCCACTGCCCTCTCTCTAGCCAGAGGTTGCTGTGTGCAGCCATCCCTCATCGTTTCTTAATGGTGTGTCAGCACATGAGCCGTGTTAGCCGGGCATGACAGGCAGGAGGGCTCACCCCCCCCTGCAGACACCCAGACTCTGGCACCTTTCACATTCTAATCAACCCTAGCTAGGTTGGCAGCTGGCCCATGCTAAGCCACTCCCCAAATCTCCCAGCTGCCTCCACTTTGCTTTTATTCCACATCAAACAAATCAAAATCAAATCACATTTTATTGGTCGCAAACACATATTTAGCAGATGTTATTGCGGGTTTTACGTCCGTGGTTAGATGAATGAGACCAAAGCACAGCGTGGAAAGTGTTCATGATTTTTAAAACTGAACTCCGACAAAACAACAAAATAAAAAAAGGAACATAAAGTTCTGCAGCGCTAGACAGCAACTATGCAAAAACAAGATCCCACTATCTAAGCTGTGAAAAAGGGCTGCCTAAGTATGATCCCCAATCAGAGACAACGATAGACAGCTGCCTCTGATTGGGAACCCTACCCGGCCAACAAAGAAATAGAAAAACTAGAATGCACACCCAAATCACACCCAGACCGAACCAAATAGAGAAATAAAAAGGCTCTCAGAGGTCAGGGTGTGACAGCGGATGTAGCGAAATGCTTGTGTTCCTAGCTCCAACAGTTCAGTAATATCTAACAATTCACAACAATCTAAAAGTAAAATAAAGGAATGAAGAAATAATTAATACTGGATATATATTATTTAAAATATTAGGACGAGCAATGTCAGTGTATGTGCATGCGGCAGGTAGCCTAGTGGTTAGAGCATTGGACTTAATCCCCGAGCTGACAAGGTAAAAATTTGCTGTTCTGCCCCTGAACAAGGCAGTTAACCCACTGTTCCTAGGCCATCATTGAAAATAAGAATTTCTTCTTAACTGACTTGCCTAGTTAAATAAATGCAAAAATAAAATAAATATATACAGTACCAGTCAAAATTTTGGACACACCTACTCATTCAAGGGTTTTTCTTTATTTGGACTATTTTCTACATTGTAGAATAGTAGTCAAGACATCAAAACTATGAAACAGCACATATGGAATCATGAAGTAACTAAGAAAGTGTTAAACAAATCAAAATATATTTTATATTTGAGATTCTTCAAAGTAGCCACCGTTTGCCTTGATGACAGCTTTGCATACTCTTGGCATTCTCTCAACCAGCTTCATGAGGTAGTCACCTGGAAGGAATGCATTTCAATTAACAGGTGAGCCTTGTAAAAAGTTAAGTTGTAGAATGTCTTTCCTTCTTATTGCATTTGAGCCAATCAGTTGTGTTGTGACAAGATAGCGTTGGTATACAGAAGATAGCCCTATTTGGTAAAAGACCAAGTCCATATTATGGCAAGAACAGCTCAAAAAAGCAAAGAGAAACAACAGTCCATCATTACTTTAAGGCATGAAGGTCAGTCATTTCGGAATATTTCAAGAACTTTTAAAGTTTCCTTGAATGCAGTTGCAAAAACCATCAAGTGGTTTGTAATGACACACACATAAACACACCGTGATCAATTTATCGCGCCTTCATGGAAATTAGTGGGGTAATCTAAAATGGTAATGAATTTAAATGCGGATGGCACAGACAGACAAGTCCTTAGGCTATTGTACGCTGAGAGGAATTTTGCCCCCTCCCAACCTGACTCACTAGCCCCCTCATCCCTCTTCTCTCACCTTGCCCCCTGGGCAGTAGTTAGCACTGTGCCAAGTGGGCAAAATTGTGCTGGGGGCTGTGGGGGTGGGAGTGTCCAGGGAGAGAGAAGTGGGGATGAGTGTGTGTGTGACAATGGGGAGATGGAATCCAGACACATTGTTACTGTATGAAGAATGGCAGATGTACCATTCTAAAGGACATGCATGTTTATTGGGAAAGAGTGTATGTTTACGTGTGTATCTGTGTTTTCCTGTGTGTGTGTGCGTCCCACGCTTCAGCCTTTCCTCCGACAAAGTGACCTTAGATTTATCACTACCAGTATTGGGTGGTCTGCTAGAGGAATATTTATGGCTCGCGCAGCTTTTATATGTCTGTCGCCTAATTGCGCAGGTTAGCTGTAAAGTCACTAGTCTGCTGCTGTCTCTGGCAAGATGAAGAAAATAAAAAGTGAACGAATGGAGAGAAATGAGAAAAAATAAAAAAGCGAGGGGTGGAGGAGGTTGTCATGTGACCATGCCACTAAATAATAAGAGGTGACATTTAATCTAAATAAGAAGAGTCAGGAGAGGAAAATGCGGGACCGTCAAAGCCAAAGAAGCTCAACATGTTTCCCTCTACCTTCATCAGATGCGTTGTTCACAAGATTTATCACAGAGCGAAATAGTATCATTATGCAAGTGATCTCACACATTTTCATAAAAACAAGCAATTTTAAAAGGACAAAAAAAAACATAAGACTTGACAGAAACACAGCTCGAATTATTGTTATTGTAATCAGAATGAAGACAGTGAATAATAGTTTATCACTATAGAGTAATGACATCGTTGTCACTACAGGGAATAAGGAAGGCTTGCCCTGCACAGTAACTTTACTAACATAAGTGGAAATGACACGACATCATTGTCTGTGGTCTCTTGCTCTAGCCAATCAGCAGGCAGTATGTGGCAAACGGTGGCTGACCTGGTAAAGTTGGAGAAACACACTGTCAGCGGTCTCTTTCCCAACACCATCTACCTGTTCATCGTCCGAGCGGTCAACGCCTACGGGCTGAGTGACCCCAGCCCCATCTCTGAGCCCGTCCGCACACAAGGTCAGTACCTGGGAGGGGATATAACAGCTTTACTGGACATTTACTATGAAAGACAATTGAAAAAAAATGTAAGCATTACAAGGTGGGTGTTAGTGTAGAGAGAGCGTGAAAGTTTGAAAGTGAAAACTTTTTTTCTCAAATTTTGAAGCATTTCATCATGAAAGCATGGCGATTTGAAGGCTTCATAAAAAACTATTTAGATTATTTCAATCAAGTGTATATGAGCTACAGTAAGCATCTACTATAGTTTTACTGTTATTGTGTTTCTGATGTTTGTTAATGTTGTGTTTGCAGATGGGAGTCCTACAGGTCAGGGAGTGGACCACAGGCAGGTCCAGAGAGAGTTGGGAGAGGTGGGTGTTCATCTTCAGGAGCCTGTCACACTCACTGCCTCCAGTGTTCAAGTATCATGGATGGTGAGTACCCTGACCTGAGTTTTTACATATTCTTTCACAGGAGAAATACCATCTGTAACGATGTGCGCTGAGAGTCGGGAAGAAAGTTCAGGTAGTGAGTGTTTAATAAAAATTAACGGAACATAATACAAAACAAGAAACACTAACAGCACAGACAGGAAACTGAAACCGAAACAATGACGCCTGGGGAAGGAACCAAAGGGAGTGACATATATAGGAAGGTAATCAGGGAAGTGATGAGTCTAGGTGAGTCTGATGACCTGCAGGTGAGCGTAACGACGGTGACAGGTGTGCGCCATAACGAGCAGCCTGCTGACCTAGAGGCCGGAGAGGGAGCACACGTGACACCATCAGTTGTACTTTCACACTCTGGAATGTTTTGTTTTTTTGACTGTATATCCATTTCCAATGGCAGTAAAACTGTAATTCATAAATGTCTCTTTTTTTCTCTCTTTCCACCCTTTTCTTCTGTCATTCCCCAGGTAGACCGTCAGTCCCAGTACATCCAGGGCTACCGGCTCCTCTACCGGCCCAGCGGTGGCACCTGGCAGCTGCAGGATATCAAGGCCCCGTCAGAGCGCCTGGCCGTGGTCACCAACCTGCTCACAGGCACAGAGTATGAGATCAAGATCCGGCCCTACTTCGACGAGTTCCAGGGCAAGGACAGTCGGCTGCTGCTGATCAGAACAGCAGTGGAAGGTAAGACTGGCTTGAAGCTACTGATACTCACAACTTCTGATGAGACTGACACAAGCCCTTTTGAGACCGAGGCTCTCCTAATATGGACATGGTACACTTGAGATCGCCTATGTCCATAATGGAGGGAATGGTGGGTAACAAGGGTTTTAAAATAGGTTTTTCTCAATGGGACTTCCAGGTTCAAATAAAGGCTTTTAAAGTGGCGATTGATTGGTCATACTCAGACGTTGCTGTCAAAGAAAATGTGCCCTCAGTCAATTCACCCAGCAAAATAAGGGTGAAATACAAAATACATTCTAGAAGTGGTTTTTAAATAAAACCTTTTAGTACTTGTCTTGAAACATTTTGAGGACTCTGGCTTTTTGAAAATAGCTAGCTGTTCAGGAGCCTCTAGGAGTCACATTACAGTCGAAGCAATTGGATTGCAATTCCCAACACCTGTGTGACCTTTACATCCTGTTATGAAGACGAAGCACTGTTTATAGTTCAATAACCATTTGATGGCATTTGATGGAGTCGGCCATTTTCATCATTCTCAAATCATATTTTTGCTATTTTGCCAAATGTCCCTATTTCATTTTTTCATATCAGTTTTTTTTTTCACACCTTGCTCGTATCTCTTCTCCTGCAGTCCCGAGCGCCCCTCCCAGAGCAGTCAACGTGGTTACAGTGAAGCTGAGCAACAGCTCCAGTATTAGTGTGTCCTGGGAGCCTCCTCCCGCCGACATGCAGAATGGAATAATCCAGGAGTACAAGGTATGCTGACAGAGAAAATGGCATGATGATTGGATCTGTCCAAAAAGGTGCATCTACGTTTTTTGGAATTTTTGTATAAACAAAATGGAAATGACATAATAATAGTTACATAATTACGACATAGTTTATTTGGGATTCATTAAAACAAGTAATGGGAAACAAAGGAGTAGCTATGAATTGTTTAGATTTATTTGAAGCAAGTATCAGAAAGTACCCAGTTACCAAATAAGTTATTTTCTAAATAACAAAATATAATGTAAACACCAGCTCAAACAGGACTGTAAAATAAATTGTGTCTATATAATGACTTCCTCAGAGTCACAACAGGCAGTCCTAATAGCATGTTGACGTTTACTGTCATGAGTCTCGTCCTGGAGGCAGAACTGAGTGATTTCTTCTTAGATAGGCCAGCTACAATATCAAAATTGGCTATATTGTAAAAAAATATATATAAAAACTCAAATTAATTTTTTAAAATCTTCATTTAAGGTTAGGCTTAGCAGTGTGGTTAAGGTTAGTGTTAGGTTAGGTTTAAAATCAGATTTTATGACTTTGTGGCTGTGCAGAGCTGCCTTCAGAACAAGATTCATGACGGAAAAAACGCTAACCTGCGTCCTAATTTGGACAACGCAAATTTGACCTCTTCCATCTCACACCAACTCACCGTCCTCCAACCATCAACAGGTGTGGTGTGTGGGCAATGACACCCAGACCCGCTACCACATCAACACCACCGTAGATGGCACTGTCCTCTCCACCGTACTCAAGGGGCTGCTGCCAGGCATCCTGTACCAGGTGGAGGTGGCAGCGGTGACCAGCACCAGAGTGGGCATCCACAGCCAGCCTGTGTCCGTCCTCATCAGTGAGTCCCCTCAGAACCACAAGCTAGCAGAATTAGACATTTCAGTTCTGCGATATCAAGGAGATAGTGGGGGTAGCTAAAATTACTGAAATTATTGCACAGCATTTCTTTTATTACATTTAAATGTTTGGTCATTTAGCAGACGCTCTTATCTAGAGCGATTTACAGGAGCAATTAGGATTAAGTTCCTTGCTCAAGGGCATATTGACAGATTTTTCACCTATTCGGCTAAGGGATTCGAGGTTGGTTATAATACTTAACAGGTAAAAGTTCAATATCCCTCCACTAACTACTTGCCGCTTTCCTTCAGAGCTGCCAGTGGAGGCACCGTCAGTGCCCGGTACCGGGGGGGGCGCGGAGGGTGATGAGAGCAGCGTGAGCCTGGCCGAGCAGATTACTGATGTGGTGAAGCAGCCGGCATTCATCGCTGGGATCGGCGGGGCCTGCTGGGTCATCCTCATGGGTTTCAGCGTGTGGATCTACTGCCGCCGCAAGAAGAGGAAGGAGCTTAGTCACTACACTGCATCGTTCAACTACACGCCTGCTGGTACTTGACACTTTATATGATGCAATCTTTACACACCACTAAATGTTACTTTACCACAATATCAAAGAAGTATGTTGTAACCCACCTTACCATATCAAGTATTCCACTGCACTTTACAAAAGGCTACTATTAGACCTTAAAGTTACCTAACAAAATATTTACTTATTGCATTCTAATATATTGGCAAACTTGCACTTTACAATGGAGTGCAATGGAGTAGAAACTTCTGTTTTCTCTTTTCAAAACTGGTTGAATGACTATTTTTACCCTGTAGGCACCTGAAACTTACCCAAAGTGACAACGAGAATCACCTGCCTCCAACCAAATTCATTTGAATTCTTCTGAATTCGTAATACTTTTTTTTTTTAAATCTACATTTCAGTTTAGATGTTTTACTTTGTGCAGTTGTAAATCAAACAAATCCTTGTGTGAACACCAAAATAGTCTTTCAATGCATTAAAGGGGCCATCTGCAGTTGCTACATCCATTTTCGGGCTTATAACTTAATGATATGTACCCATTGATTCTTGAAGAATATAACATATACAGTAAATGCCTTGCGAGCTTTGTTCAACTGTCATACCTCATCAGAACCCAAAATATAAGGTTGTTTTACTCAAATGTTTGGAACAAAGCAAATGTAAACAAACACTATACAGCCTGAAAACATGGTTAGAACTATAATTTTGATATCATGGACGGTCAGTCCATAGCTTTGTCTATAAATTTGAGTGGTTACATTTCTCCAGCCCCATCTCTCAGCTTTTTACTGAAACAGAATATGAATGCGCTTTATTTTTTTCAAATGCTGATTCCTGCTTAAGGGTTGCCAATATATTACAGCGAACTGTACCATACTGCACTGTGGAAACCTTACTGTATTTTACCTTGCCATTCGCAGTTGGCTTTCCACATGGAGAGACATCTGGACTTAGTGGAAGGTAAGGATCCCTGTTTATGTCATTTCAAGTTGATTTTCACATTCTTATATTAGTCCTTTTTTTGTAATGTGATGAGAACAAAGTTGTGGATTGACATCAGATATGATCATAGTGTGTGACTACCTACATGTACATATTACCTCAATTACCTTGTCTAACTGGTGGCCCCGCACATTGACTCTGTACCGGTACCCCCTGTGTATAGCCTCGCTATTGTTATTTTACTGCTGCTCTTTAATTATTTGGTACCTTTTATTTCTTATTTCTTGTAGGTATTTTTCTTAAAACTGCATTGTAAGTGTTTCACTGTAAGGTCTACTACACCTGTTGTATTCGGCGCATGTGACAAATAAAAATGGATTTGATTTGATTAATTGTGTTTTAGGCCTGGCATGCTGGGTGGCAACATGGGCAACTACCCATGGCTGGCAGACTCTTGGCCCACCACCAACCTGGTCCACGGTGGCAAGGAGGCTGTCAAATGTTGCACCTCCAAACATGACACGGCAGAGAGATACTACAATGGTATGAGACACGGCATGATTCTGCTCACGATGGCCATTTTGTTTTGTATAAACATGAATGGTATACTACGGGGCTGCCAACTACGCAATTCTCTGTCCATGTACGCAGGTACGAGTTCCGGGTTAAAAGTATGCAGAAATGAATAGGGTCTGATTTTTTTGTTTTTTGTTTTTACATTTTAATAAAAAATAAATCCACTGAGTAAATCTAACAGCAGTTCACTCGCATTTGCTAGTGAAAGAAAGAATACCCTCTTGCTAGGGACAGAGGTCCCAGGCAGAGCCAAGTAGCGCCTTGCTAACATGGCAACATGAGGGTATATTAACTCTTTGGTCTTCCACCATGTAAGTGGATCAGCATCCAGGGGACTACAGTCCACTTCCCTGTATGAGGTCACCTCCTCCTCTATGACCTTGACCTTTGACTTGGGTCCCTGCTCCTGGGTTGTGAACAACTCTCCAAAAAGCTCAGTCATGGCAGACTTGTTTTCTGGAGGAGAACCCCTGTCACCTGCCGTCTCTGGAGAGGGGTTAGCTCCTGTGGTATCTGTGGCTTGACCCTGCAGAATTAAATTAGATGAAAACACTATCTGTGAAGTGGCTTTAAAAATATGATTTGATGTTAGAAATATATATCAGACACTATTATGACCATTACAATTATTACCTTATAATGAATTGTTCAATCACTAATTAATAAATGTCACATGAACAAAATAATTACAATACCTGTTGTATATTGGTCACAATCTCTGCTGTGAGTTCATTGTAGACTCTCAGACGAGCAGCAGCATCCAGGTACAGCAGGGACTTGAACCGGGGTCCGAAGCGGTGCTCTTGTGTAAGAAGTCTTGGACCAGGGTCAGCATATCTAGGCTCCAGGTTAACTCTGATAGCAGTCTTGACATCCCTTACTGCGGGTTCATCTTCATCAGATGCCACCATTGATTTCAGGACCATTGTTTTCATAGGCAGGACCATGGAAACTGATGGAAGGCTCTCAGTGCATATCAGTGTTGTGACTGTTTTGAGAGGTTTGCACACTTTGATAACTTCCTCTGCTAGTCTTATGTTA
Organism: Oncorhynchus nerka; assembly: GCF_034236695.1. NCBI lineage: Eukaryota > Metazoa > Chordata > Actinopteri > Salmoniformes > Salmonidae > Oncorhynchus > Oncorhynchus nerka. The sequence goes on from NC_088405.1 coordinate 76,715,598, forward strand.
TTTTCAGACAGTCACAATATCTTTCACATTCTTCCTCACAGCTTGATCAGTCAGTGTAGAATGCACAGTAACTTTCTGCTCAAGGTGTCTCTCAACCATGTCATGGCTTGAATTCCATCTAGTAGGGACATCTTGGATTAATTTGTGGTTTGGCAGCTCCAGCATCTCCTGATTTGTCTAAAACATGTGCAGCAGTTGTGCTTTTATGAAAGAGGGATACCACCGTCCTGATCTTTGCTAGGAGGCAAGAGATTGGATTCACTGACATTGCTTTTTGAGATGCTAGATGAATAACGTGAGCAAAGCATCCTGTGGCCCCAATCCAGTTAGTCCAACGGCATTTACAATATTTCTAGCGTTGTCAGTGTTCACAGGAATTGTTACGTTATCCCCCTCCAACTTCCACACGGCAACTACGTGACTCTCAAGGGGACGTGTTTGAAGGAGATGGCTTTTTATCTCCCATTCTGCCGTAATGAAATGAGCCGTTACAGTATGGTAGCTCTAGACGTCCAACTGTCTGTTGTTAAGCAACAGACCTCATTCCTGACAACTTGCTCTCAAGTAGTTTTTTGGGGTTTAAATAAGGCAATCATTAATGTCTGGGCAAGATGTGTACAGGAAGGAATAGTGAAGCGCGGCTCGACCACTTTAAACATGTTTCTGAACCCTGCATTCTATACCACAGAGAAGGGTCTCATATCCGCCGCTATGAATTTTGCCTTCGCTCCGTTGATTTCTTTAGCCCTACCGGAGTCAGCCACATATTGTTGCCTGAAGGCTGTGGGGAGAAGTGGTTGCCGTTTCATTTTTTCACCTAGTCACACTGATTGGCACTTTGGGGTGATGTCGGCGCAAAAGAGTAGTCATGTTACTCATATTGAAACTCGAATAGGCTATCAGCAATGAACAGAGCCTAGATGTTGTAGATGTTGTATCCACCACTCTAATAGGCTATCAGCAATGAACAGAGCCTAGATGTTGTAGATGGTGTATCCACCACTCTAATAGGCTATCAGCAATGAACAGAGCCTATATGTTGTAGATGGTGTATCCACCACTCTAATAGGCTATCAGCAATGAACAGAGCCTAGATGTTGTAGATGTTATATCCACCACTCTAATAGGCTATCAGCAATGAACAGAGCCTAGATGTTGTAGATGTTATATCCACCACTCTAACAGGCTATCAGCAATGAACAGAGCCTAGATGTTGTAGATGTTATATCCACCACTCTAACAGGCTATCAGCAATGAACAGAGCCTAGATGTTGTAGATGTTTTATCCACCACTCTAACAGGCTATCAGCAATGAACAGAGCCTACATGTTGTAGATGTTATATCCACCACTCTAACAGGCTATCAGCAATGAACAGAGCCTACACGTTGTAGATGTTATATCCACCACTCTAATAGGCTATCAGCAATGAACAGAACCTACATGTTGTAGATGTTATATCCACCACTCTAACAGGATATCAGCAATGAACAGAGCCTAGATGTTGTAGATGTTATATCCACCACTCTAATAGGCTATCAGTAATGAACAGAGCCTAGATGTTGTAGATGTTTTATCCACCACTCGTTGGCAATCCCCGTTATAGTTTACAGGGATACTGAAATGTTCCCAGAAGGCAGACCTGAATGATACTGGGGCGTCTTCTAGTTGTGGCTCGCCAATGCTTGCCATGTTGCTCCCCTGCATTTAGCTAACTGCTAATTCCTTCATAAGCTAATTGCTGCTACGACGGTCTCTCAGCTCTGTTCTCGCTGGAGTGAAATAACTAATGAGCGGAGCTGCAGACAACTATCAACTACTTTATTACTATGTGGATATTTTTCCCACGCTAATTTATACGTCATTGGTTTATGCAATAATATTATTTTTACAATGAAATATATATACATATATAATATATGATTCATGTATTGTTCGGTTCGCAGTACGTACCGAACCGTGCACCGTGGACCCTGTACCAAACTGTTCAATACGAATACATGGACCTTTTCACCCCTAACTGTAACTGTAATTATGATCCACGTCACAAAAAGCATTACAAAAGTACAATCAAAAATAAATATTAACATCTTGGCATTAAATGGAGTGGGGAGTTTAGAAGACTGCCTGATGAAGAATGGATGACTGTATTAGCTATAGAGGCAATGCTTCTAAAATGCCTTTGGCCTAGATTTGAGATTTTATTCATTTTGAAAATCTGAAATGATGTATGCGCTGCAAAGAAATACAATAGGCACCCTTATATAGTCTGAAACAGCAGACTTTTCTTGGCGAACAGCGTTCAGATTCCCTTTGCGGAAGCCTACTTAAGCTTTGTGTAGCCAGTTGGCAGTCTGTGTCGATGCAATCATTTGTTTTTGTTTTTATGTTTTTCAAAATGATTTTGCTTTTGGTGTTGATTAGGAACCGTGTCTAAAAAGCCAATACTTGTGAGCTGGTCCTAGTGATTGGGCCTGTTTGAGAGGCGACAAGCGTTCCTCTACTATAGAGACTAAACTTGGGGGCATGTGCTAAGAAAAATATTATAGATAAGCCCTCACCTGGCTCCTCTTGAAGCAAAGTCACACCATCCTCCATCAAATGTGGACCTACTGACAAAACCTTCAACTTGACTCAGTATCTGTTCAAGCAAGGGGATATCGGAGACATAGGGGCAAAACAAAAGACAGAAAAGAAGGAAAAAGAAGGAACAAAAGATCTTACAAAAATTGAGAAAGTCCTAAAATGTCTCACAGATCCGGTATCAAAACTCCATGCATACTTTTTACAGAGTATACACAAATATACACAAATATATCTCTGAACCTCATAGTTATCTATCTAGTTTCAAATGGGCCCAAAGAACCTCAAAAATTATTCACATTTTACTGTCAACTTTAGAGATGCAACTGCAGAAACTAATGTCCTACTGCAAGCCAGACACTGTCACTAACATGATGGCAGAAACGAGTAGTGGTGTCAAGCCTACACTCTACCTGGCGAGACAAAACCAGCTGCCTGAGGAGGAGCTGTCCATTGGCCAGGACACCCGCAACTACATAGGAAGCCAAGGCAAGCTGGATCTGAAGACCTATGCAGATGTCAGAAACTTATTTTCTTCTGCAGTAGACTACATGTTGCTGAAATTTCCATTTGGAGATGTGCTCCTCCAGCATGCAGTGGTCGCTGACATTGCCAACAGGCTGACTGCCAAGTTCTCATCCCTCAACTTTGTCATGGCACGCTTTCCCTGCATTATTCCTGAGGGAGCCGCTGTTCATCTGTTGGAAGATGAGTTTAGACTCTATCAGTCAACAACATTTGAGCAGAGTCTGGTCAACATGCGCAAGAATCAGGCCTGAACAGAAATCAGCACAATTATTAGGGGGGGGCAACCTTTTGGCTGTGATGCTGGGGATATTGGTCATATTCCACAGCAATGCAGACTGCGAACGAATATTCAGTCTTGTTTCCAAGAACAAAACCTAGTACAGCCTCCCTCAGTACAGACATGCTGAGTGCCCTCATTACCAAGAAGGTTTCAATGATTGCCAGAGGAACTGTTTGCCACAGAGAAGTCTACCCTGATGCCATGCTGCGTAAGGCTAAATCTGCTAGCTACCAGGCAAAGCTGTCTAGGAAATGATTTCCTGAACATTTGAAGGTCTCCAGAAGATTTGTTCTCACCCACTGTTTCCTATCATAGCTTTTTTGTTTTTTATTATGGATAACGTGTCTATTTGACACTGATGCACTGCTTCAAACATTTGTTATTCTTATGAGTTAAAAAAAGATGTTTGTACGTTTTGTACGTAAATAAATAACTTATTATTGTTTGTTTGATCAAATAAAAAAGAAGAATAAAGGCCCTTTGTGTGTTCGTTCAAATTAGATGGGGTAGCAGGTAACCTAGTGATTAGAGTGTTGGGCCAGTAACCGAAAGGTTGCTGGATTGATCCCCCAGCTGACAAGTTCAAAATCTGTCATTCTGCCCCTGAACAAGGCAGTTAACCTACTGTTCCCCAGTAGATCAATGTAAATAAGAATTTGTTCTTAAGTGACTTGCCTAGTAAAATATATTGTTAGTGACTTTTACCATATGTGTAAATGGAATGCTGTCAAGAAAGAAAGTATTCCAAACAAAAGAGCGTGCTACACGCGTGAGTTGATTCTTCAATTTCCTGCATGCGTCTGGTAAAATGCTGGACAGGGTTGGCAGGTCTGAATATCTTCTGCAAACCAAACAGGTTGAATTGTTGTACTTTTATATTTTCTTGTGCTTAACTAACTACTGTATCCTGTATACAGTGCATTCGGAAACAGACCCCTTCCCTTTTTCCACATTTTGTTATGTTACAGCCTTATTCTAACATGGATTAAATCATTTTATACTCTACAACTTGATTGGAGTCCACTTGTGGTAAATTCTATTGATTGAACATGATTTGGAAAGGCACACACCTGTCTATATACACAGTTGACAGTGCATGTCGGAGCAAAAACCAAGCCATGAGGTAAAAGGAATTGTCTGTAGAGCTCCGAGACAGGATTGTGTCGAGGCACAGATCTGGGGAAGAGTAGCATTTTTTTTTCAGCATTGAATGTCCCCAAGAACACAGTGGCCTCCATTGTTCTTAAATGGAAGAAGTTTGGAACCACCAAGACTCTTCCTAGAGCTGGCCACACGGCCAAACTGAGCATTCTGGGGAGAAGGGCCTTGGTCAGGTCCCCGATGGTCACTCTGACAGAGGTCTAGAGTTCCTCTCTGGAGATGAGAGAACTTTCCAGAAAGACAACCATCTCTGCAGCACTCCACCATTCAGGCCTTTATGGTAGAGTGGCCAGACTCAGTAAAAGAAGGACAGTGGCTTTGGGCACCTAAAGGACTCTCAGACTGATGATGTCCTTGAAATCAAGATTGAACTCTTTGCCTGATGCCAGAGTGTCACATCTGGACTTGAATCCCTATGGTGAACATCTCTGGGGGTGTTTTTCAGAGGGACTGGGAGACTAGTCAGGATCGAGGAAAGATGAACGGAGCGAAGTACTTAAAAGATTCTTGTTGAAAACCCCAAAGTCTCAACCTCAGACAGAATTTAAGAGGATATGCAGTGGCCCATGCCAGAGAAGAAAAGAATTGGGGAAACTCCCCAAATACAGGTGTGCCAAGCTTATAGCGTCATACTCAAGAAGAGTCAAGGCTATAATCGTTGCCAAATGTGCTTCAACAAAGTACTGAGTAAAGGGTATGAATTCTTATGTAAATGTGATATTTAAGTTTTTTATTTCTCAAAACCAGAGGAGTGGCTTCCGTCTGGCTTTGCTTTGTATTGTGTGTAGATTGATGAGGGGAAAAACACATTTGAATCCATTTTAGAATAAGGCTGTAACATAACAAATGTGGAAAAAGTCAAGGTGTCTGAATTCTTTCCGAATACATTGTATGTCATGGTAACTGTTTTGGGTAATACAAGAATCGCTTAACTCAAATAACAATACTAACTCTGCAGTCGAATAACAAATTAATTCTCATGACCATAAGTCAGTTACCACATAAGTTACCACCTGTCACCTGAATCTGACTTCTCACTTCTTCTGACCGCTCTCACCACCAGAAGCGGGCATCTCTAACTACTTGAACCAGACAGAGAAGTACAGCACGGGCAGCTCCAATGAAGGTCCTATCTACAGCACCATCGACCCCAACGCCGAGGACCTGCGTAGCTTCAACAGCCCCTACTCCTCCACCACGCCCTACGCCAGCACTCCCATCATGCCTTTCACCAACCAGGCACTCCAGGGCTCTCACAGCCCCACAGAGCAAGATGGCAGCCACTGGATCACCCAGCCCGCCGGACCCTCTTCCCAGTACGCCCAGCCCGAGCGCTGCAGGACGGACTGCGGTAAGACAGTGTTTAAGATGGTGTTTCCATTGGTAAATGGTTCAGGGTGGGGCACCAAGACCCCAAAGCAACATTCACAAAATGTAAACATAATAACTGGAGGCACCTTGACATTTTTGGAGCCATGAAACTGTATTATGGTACCTACTAGCTAGCAACAAGAGAGGTAGCGGTAGCTAACCTACTGTGTAACACTGATTCATGTCTCCAAAAATGACAAGGGATCTCCAGTTATGTTTCCATTTTGCGGTTTGTGACATATACCCTTTTCAAGAATATTAAAATTAATTTAGAGACCTTAGGACCTCCATTGAACAGCACTAAACCAGCTCTTTGTGTGTCTATGTGTAGGTAAACCCAAGCAGAAGTCCATGGGGAAGGCAGTGAAGACCCCCTCTCTAAAATGGACTGAAGCCCTCCCCCCACCCCCCTCATCTGGGGAGCTGGAGCAGTGTGTGGTAGAGGATATGCCCATGGATGACCATGAGGACATGGAGCTAGGGTAAGCACACAGACACACATGACTACACATAAGTGTGAACACGTGCACACACACACTCTTACGATGTCTGGCATAACACACACCAACTAAACATACACTTACACATCAGTTACACCATCTTCTTGCTAACTTTGAGGTCAGACTGATTGAGGTATGGTAGCTCTCTCATGTAACCTCTGTGAACAATCTTTAATAGGTCTGTATACTGTCCTATTGACCTTTGACTCTCTCACACTGTGTTTCTCTTGGTCCATGTCCTTGCACTCTCAGGCCCCACTGACACATAGTGGTGGGCCAGGGCTTTGTGTGGAGGTTAATGACGTTAGCCTTACGTTGCCTTTCTGTCTGACAGGACAGTCTCTTCTTTGGTCTCTCTCTGTTAACCCGTTGCTAGCTCTGGACCTCAATGCACCTTTTATTCCAGGTCCCCGCTGAACCACATTACTGTCACACTGCAAAATGGATACACACGCATTCGCCTACACACATAGTCACACATGCATGCACACACACACTTCATATAACACAGTATTGTCAAGGCCAGCAAGTCAGTATTCATAACATTCTGGCAAAGGGAACCATTCACTTATCGCTCCTAAATGACACTCACTCCTCTAGAATAGGCTAGCAGCTCAACTAAAGCAGCCATGAGGCTTAGAAACTTCTACCTCTAAGCATTTCTGACAGCTAGATTACATTGGCACTATCCATGAATCTAGCAGGCAGTTAGAAATTTAGCCACCATTCCCAAGTCCCAACCCTCTTACACATTGACCCCGTTAGCTAATGACATTGGCCTACGTTAGCCCGTTCCCCTTCTCATGTTCTTTTCTCCTGGTCACCAGAACAAAGTAATCATTCAGCAGCCTTCTCATGCACCGCCCTCCCTGCGGTTAGCCGTTAGCAGTTAGCAGAGATTGGTGATGAACCCACGATAACAGCGTTAACCTATGAGTTAGCCCCTGTGGCTAGCTGAGAGGAACGTTGGCCTGGCATTATGACATTAACTAGCTTACTCCCTGGCCTCGGCCATTTCCTCCATGATGTACACACACATGAACGCACTTGGCACTCACACACGCGCACACACATACTTCTCTGCCAAACACTAATGTATAAAAACTGATTCCATGCACACGTATGAAAAACATAGCTGAAAAACATTTCCCATGTTGTGAAGAAGCCAGTTCAGTTTGATGGAAATGCCTTGGGCATAGAAGGACATGGAATGTGATTTTTTTTCACCCAGGTGAAGTCTCTTGTTCAGACATGGCCCTCAGCAGACTTGTAACAGGTGTAGTCTTCCCTGTGGGCAACACTGTCTAATAATGCTGTAGAGCAGTGGAAATCAATACGGTGCAGACAAATACTGTAGGCATTAGAGAGGGAGGGCCACCCATAGAATTAGGAATTAGAATAATTAATAATTGAATAGGATCTTATTGGAGCCACCATCGTGACTGTTTTATAATGGTCCAGATTGAAATTGCCCTCAGACACAGATCTAAGAACAGTTTATCCTACCCAATCCTGACCATTAATAAGGAAAATGTCAAAACTGACCATTAATCATTTTCTCTAAGGTCCACATCATCCTCCTCTGTCTAAAGTGAACCTATGGAATAATTACATTTAATCGCAGGTCTGATGAGGAAGAGTGGTGCCCGCCCCTTCCGGAAAGAACCTATCTGATCGAGGGCTGCGAGGCAGGTCCCGCCCCTCCCCTCAGGGGTGACGCCTCGTCCCCCGCCACCTCCTATAGTCACCAGTCCACCGCCACCCTCACGCCGTCGCCCAGAGAGGAGAGCCGCCATCCACCCCACAACACAGCACGCCTTCACCACCTTGATGGGCAGCAGCTAGCATGGTATGACATGACAAAACAGTCCAATTCTAAAAGTCACATAATTTATGTACAAACACAAGGTTTGATGCCATTCCATTTGCTCCATACCAACCATTATTATGAGCCATGCTCCACTCAGCAGCCTCGACTGATACTAATGGGGATGGCAGTGAATATCTCCTGTTCACATTAATAAGATGGTAATAAAATAGGTATAATCATTGCTTTGGTATGGTAATTGCCCAATGTCATTAACAGCAGATAACACAATGCTCATGATATGAGCAGTAAAATCCCCACTCAAATAAACAAAACAATAATTCAATTGTGTAACACTTTCATCGTCGTAAAATATCAGAAGTATGTCATTGCTATTGCTAACCACCCACTCTTTCTTTGCCGTTATACAGTAGGTTACCTTGCGGTCCCGTCCCAGTGCCCCGGGCGCCCAGCCCGCCCCTCACGCAGTCCAACCCCAACCTCTCAGCCCAGCAACACGGTGAGGGCTCCGAGGTGGGTACACCGCTCCGCAACAGCTTGGCCCACCGCCGTGACCTCAGCCAGGGGGCAGCACTGAGTGCCGACAATGTCAGCTCCAGCACACCTGGTCAGTGATGCTTACCTACCGCTCTGTGCAAACACACACGAGTGAATGCACCACATACGGATGTGCATAAACACATACATTCAAGTCAGAAGTGCACGCACATGCATGTACACACACAGCAAATGTATTACATTTATATCCAGTATGTAATTCATGTTATTCGTAACACCTAAACAATCAGCTGAAATTACATAAGGCATTGCAATGTTGTTATTTATCCATGTATAGTGCTTCAAAGGACCAATGTCCAATGACCTTCTAGTAATGTTTTCTGTCTTTCTGGCTGACCTACAGTGAGAGCTCAGCCCTCCCCAGCTGACAACACACACACTCCCCCCGGCCTGAAGTCTCGAGTGAAAAAGAAGACTTCCAAAAGCGGAGCTTACAGAAGAGAGGTGCTTAACCAAGGAGGTGAGTGTGTGTGTGTGAGCATATATTCATTGATTTGTTTGTTCACACACACGCACGCACAGACGCAAACACACACACATGTGCGTGTGTGTGTGAGTGAACAAACAATCAATGAATATATGTTGGGCATGAGCATGTCTCTGTGTGCGTAAAGCCTACATTATTGCCTATATGTTTATATATTTACTGGTCTTCCAGTGCAGTCCAACCCTTACCTGTTGTCCATGTGTCTTCTCCTCAAGACCTCCCTCCTCCACCAGAGCCACCTCCAGAGAATGGAGCAGTGCGGTGCCCAGCAAGGGCTGTAGACTGTGGCCAAGCATCCCTGGACAGAGAGGGAGAAAGGAGCACCCCTTACAGAAAGGGATCAGGACAGAGACGCCGAGATGGTGAGTGGTGTGGTGTGCAAACTCACACACATGCACAGTCTCATATTCACAACACACACACAAGCACAGCCAGAGCCTTTGCAGTTGCCTATTAGCACTGACTCCCAAACAGTCACTCTTTCACCCAGAAAATACAAATTCACACAAATAATAATACATAAATCAATTATGCTCATAAACCCGTTCTCACACACACACAATAACATATGAATACATTTAATTTCACAAATCCATCCATTAAAACTCTTATGACTTCCTCTTTCCTTCAAGACCCTCTTTCATCAGTAGAATAGCCATTTGTCTCACTCTCCATTCCCAATATGGAAATCCCTGACCCTAATTCTCCCCTTTCCTCCAATCCCATCTCCTCCACAGATGAGGACCTGATCCCGTACAGCAAGCCCAGCTACCTGGCGGGGCGGGGGTGTCAGATGTCCAGTAACTGCTCCACTACAGGAAGCTCCTCGTCACGGGGCTCCACGGGGTCACGAGGGGGTCCCGGCTCAGGCAGGAAACGCAACGAGGTGAGACAAGGGTTCTGGTTCTTGGGAGCCACAATATCTGTTGTTTTTTCTTCTCTCTGGCATTTCGTTTAGGAATAGTTGTAATACAAGGGGACCATTATTGGTTCTAGTTATTGGGAGCTACAATGTCTACTGGAGTTCAGTGGTTAATAGAGGGGTGACTGGGGAGCCAGTTGCGGGTTACCCCTCTTTCTGTCATTGTGCTGAGCCTTATGTTTCCACTTGGACAGATCGGTTGAATGGGGTATCTGTGTGATTGGGGAGGGAGTTGTTCTTTATCCCTTCAGTGGGGGATACGTTTTGTGTGACTCCCTCAGATCTTGACTTCCTCGATTAACGGCCAATCCCTCGGGTGATTACAGAGTCAAGTAATCTATGAAGGACGAACCAGAGCTACTCCCATAGGGCGGTTGACTAGCGTTTGGGTTACAGTGAGATAGAGCTGAATAGGGTTTTGCCCTTTTCTCCCAAAAGTGTATGCTTAAAAGCAGCTGAGTAAAGTACTTAAATAAAAAATACTTTAACATACTACCTAAGCTGCTTTTCAGGGTATGTGTACTTTATTTTATCATTTATATTTTTTACAACTTTTGCTTTTACAACATTTTAAAGAACATTTATGTGCTACATTTTCTCTGACTCCCAAAAGTACTATTTTTTTTACACTTAACGGGACAGAAAAATGATCCAATTTACACACTTATCAAGAGAACATCCCTGGTCAAATTACTGCCTCTGATCTGGCAGACCCCACATGCTTCGTTTGTAAATTAGGATTGAGTGTGTACCTGCCTATCTGTAAATTAAAATAACAAGATAATCGTGGTGTCTGGTTTGCTTATTATAAGGAATTTGAAATGATTCATACTTTTACTTTTGATACTTAAGTATATTTTAGCAATTACATTTACTTTTGATACTTAAGTATATTTAAAACCAAATACTATTTTTTATATTAAAGAATCTTTACTTTCACTCAAGTATGACAATTGGGTACTTTTTCCATGACTGCTTAAAAGCCACCTCCTTAGGTCCTGTCATTTAGTTTTGTATCTGGTTATGGGTTCTGTTTTGAAAATAAATGGACAAATAAATACATGTTGTTATATTCAAAACTAGCGATGTAGACTACCATTTTGATTTACGAGACATGCTTTGTGAGAGCTCCTTAATGTTATGTGCAGATAATCATTTCTGCGTTTCCCCCCTTTTATTCCTATTTTGACACGTCTGTCTGTCTGTTGCAGGAAATGAGATAAGTGGATACCGGAAGACTCGCAGAAAACAAAACACCTTTGTCATTCGACGTTCCTTTGATGCCTCCCATGTTCTTTCTTCGATCAAAGCAAACAGAAATAAATGAAGATCACTTTCTGAAGAACAATGGAATAAGAACAGATTTTCATAAATTGTTTTATATTATTATGATTATTTATGACTCTCGGGCTCTGCCCATATTCATTTGCAAATAGCCATTGCTGTACTGTTTTTACGTGGACTCTGGAAAAAGGGAAAGAAAAAGTATATTGTATTTATAAGGAAAAACACATGTATAAAAAGGTAATGTCTTGAATGTGCCAATGTCATTTTGTAGAACTGTATACCGTTCGGAAAGCATAAAGACTATTGCACTCTTGTTGTGGTGGAGAAACAACAAATATGAAGCACAAAGTGTGTTCATGTCAGGCAGCCGGCCGGACAGATGAACCTGCAGGGGTCCTCGTCCACTCAGGACGACTCTGCCTATCTTCTCTGGATCCCTATCGCCCGTGGTCCAATGAGAATATTATTTTCAAAGTTTTGTTTTATTTTATTTTTTTACAGAGGAAGCTAGTTGTGAACCGACAGACCGACAACGTTGTGAAAAGATTGTAACCATCACTTTTGAAGGACTGTTGCTGCGATTGTGCGACGACTTGCATATTCTGTTAAAAGAACCAAAATAATCTGTTCTGTCAACTAACTTTTTGGTAGTCTTGTTGTTTTGTAATAATACAATAAAATACATTTGTTGAACAATAATTGGGAACTTTTTTGGACTTTACAAGTCATGTTTCATAAGAATGTCTTGAAATAAGTTTACTGTGTACGACCCCCCCACCCCACCACCACTTCTTTCCAAGTTAAATGAAAATGTAAAAGCTTAGCTGAAGTCATGTTTTCTTTATTTTCTTCCTGAGGCCTCTGACTATTCACAGTACATTCCACCTGGTTGGTTCTGCATGGAGAAGAATGCAATTCCCAGTGTGAGGGGCATTAACCCAGAACAATAAATAACATGCACCCTCTCCTCTGCCCACCTGAGACATCACACACAACCATGAGGTTCCACACACACACAGACAAACACACACAAGATAGTGTCCTGGGAGTACTCTCATTGTGCCCCAGCAGTGAACTGAAAAAGGGCATGATGTGTTGTCTTTGTACTGTACTGTAGCCTACTGTTGTGCCCTGGAAAAACAAGGCATGTTGCAGATCAAGGAGCTGGATTAAGGAGTAATTCAAATGGGAGTGGGAATGGGACTGCTCTCTGTGTAGTTAATTGGGATGCACTACTATGCAAGTCAGGTCACAAGGAACACAGACAAAGACAGGAGACACACAGGTTTCCGAATTAACATATTCCGACCAACTCATATACCTATTATAGCTCAGCTCGACAGAGACTACCCTAAACAATGATGTACGACTGATATAAAGCACTTCTACCTTTATGTATCCCTAAACGCTGAATCGACTTTTGAGAACAAAATATACTGAGCTATCGCTGACAGACTAGCTCACAGGTCCTCTCAACGCACTGTAGACAGGGAAGAGCCTCTAGGACTCGCCCTCAAACCTCACCCCCACTTATCTCCCACCTTCATGGCATCCTGGAAGGACCCTTTCCCGCCTTCAACCCCCCCCCCCCCCCATTTCTCCCCTGTTGCCATTAATCATCCAGCTCATTCATTAGGCCAGTGTCAAGCCAGAAACGCCCACTAGAGAAAGAGAGAATAGCCTGAGAAAGAAAGAGCAAGATGGAAGGATGAGGAGTTGGGGATTGGGTGGGTCATAAAAACCCCTGTCCCATCCAACATGTCACATTCCAATTTCCATGTTAATTGCATGGCAGAGAAGAAATGGATGCTTTTGACTTTTAGGCAGACGTCTGTATGCAAAATGGGTCGCAAATAAAGCTGTATGCAGTCAAGAGGAAATGTGAGCAGAAGAAAATAATATTTATGTATGAATGTAAACTTTTGGGGATTGAACATTAGTTGGTTGAGTTAGTATGTTTCAAGAGAAGAGTAGAGAAAGGAGAAGAGACGAGAGGAAGCTGGAGGGACCCTTCTGTCTAATCTGGTCCAGAACAGATCTGGGTCACAGAAGGCAGGCTCCCATGGGGTCTGACCAATTCACCATAGACTCTGATCACACAATGCACAGGAAACACCACCAACCAGGGCCAACCAAACACTCCCAATATGACACCACCACACAGCACTGAGTGTTGGGGGCAGCAGGTAGAGGGCAGCAGGTAGCCTAGTGATTAGAGCGTTAGACTAGTAACCGAAATGGTTGCAAGATCAAATCCCCAAGCTGACAAGGTAAAAATCTGTCGTTCTGTACCTGAACAAGGAAGTTAACCCACTGCTCCTAGGCTGTGATTGAAAAGAAGAATTTGTTCTTAACTGGCTTGCCTAGTTAAATGAAGGTAAAATTAAAAACATTTACAGTTGACGGAAATTGGAAAATAACATACACTTAGGTAGGAGTCATTAAATCTTGTTTTTCAACCACTCCACAAATTTCTTGTTTACAAACTATAGTTCTGGCAAGTCGGTTAGGACATCTACTTGTGCATAACACAATTAATTTTTCCAACAATTGTTTAGAGACAAATTATTTAACTTATAATTCACTATATCACAATTCCAGTGGGTCAGATGTGAACATACACTAAGTTGACTGTCCCTTTAAACAGCTTGGAAAATTCCCGAAAATTATGTCATGGCTTTAGAAGCTTCTGATAGGCTAATTGACATAATTTGAGTCAATTGGAGGTGTACCTGTGGATGTATTTGAAGGCCTACCTTCAAACACAGTGCCTCTTTGCTTGACATCATGGGAAAGTCAAAAGAAATCAGCCAAGACCTCAGAAAAAAAATCGTAGACCTCCACAAGTCTGGTTCATCCTTGGGAGCAATTTCCAAATGTCTGAAGGTACCACGTTCATCTGTACAAACAATAGTACGCAAGTATAAACACCATGGGACTACGCAGCTGTCATACCGCTCAGGAAGGAGATGCGTTCTGTCTCCTAGAGATTAACGTACTTTGGTACGAAAAGTGCAAATCAATCCCAGAACAACAGCAAAGGACCTTGTGAAGATGCTGGAGGAAACAGGTACAAAAGTATCTATATCCACAGTAAAACGAGTCCTATATCGACATAACCCAGAAAGGGTGCTCAGCAAGGAAGAAGTCACTGCTCCAATACCGCCATTTTAAAGCCAGAATACGGTTTGCAACTGCACACGGGGACAAAGATTGTACTTTTTGGAGAATTGTTCTCTGGTCTGATGATACAAAAATATAACTGTTTGGCCATAATGACAATCATTATGTTTGGAGGAAAAAGGGTGAGGCTTGCAAGCTGAAGAACACTGTCCCAACCGTGAAGCATGGGGTTGGCAGCATCATGTTGTGGGGGTGCTTTGCTGCAGCAGGGACTGGTGCACTTCACAAAATAGATGACATTATGCAGAAGGAAAATTATGTGGATATATTGAAGCAACATCAAGACAACAGTCAGAAAGTTAAAGCTTGGTCGCAAATGGGTCTTCCCATGGGAAAATGGGATAATGATCCCAAGCATTAGTTGTGGCAAAATGGCTTAAGGATAACAAAGTCAAGGTATTGGAGTGGCCATCACACAGCCCTGACATCAATCCCATTGAACATTTGTGTGCAGAACTGAAAAAGCGTGTGTGAGCAAGGAGGCCTACAAACCTGACTCAGTTACACCAGCTCGGTCAAGAGGCATGGGCCAAAATTCACCCAATTTATTGTGGGAAGCTTGTGGAAGGCTACCCGAAACGTTTGACCTAAGTTAAACAATTTAAAGGCAATGCTACCAAATACTAATTGAGTGTATGTAAACTTCTGACCCACTGGGAATGTGATGAAATAAATAAAAGCTGAAATAAATCATTCTCTACTATTATTCAGACATTTCACATTCTTAAAATAAAGTGGTGATCTTAACTGACCTAAGAAATGGAATTGTTACTGTGATTAAATGTCAGAAATGGTGAAAAACTGAGTTTACATGTATTTGGCTAACCTGTAGGTAAACTTCCGACTTCAACTGAATGTGGGTTTGTGTGATGGAGGTGAGCTGGTTCCATAGTATTGACAGACATGCAGAGTGGATATGGATTGCCCATGTGTGCCACATTGATTTCCAGTTAGTTAAATCATTGTCACTTTAACACGCAACTGTAAATACATTTGTCACAGTTCAGTGTACAACTTTTAATTGCAATTTTCCCTCTGCCCAGATGGTTGTGGGTGTGCTTTGAAAGCAAGGAATCCCACAAAAAACACACACAGAAATGATATTCAGTTAATACGCAGCATTCTCTGCCCAGAGAGGTGGGATGTAAGAAAATGACTTGTAATAAATTCTGTACAAGCAGAGCCACTGAATATTATTGTCCAACGATCCAGTCAAATCTAACTGGACATCCAAGTCCAAATACACGAGGAAGCATTGGATTACTTCTCTCTCATTCAAAGTTATACTCTCTAGAGAAAGCAGTGACCAAACACAGATGGCATAATGTAATTGTTCTCCAAAAATGCCTAATCCCTCTGGTGAAATGGCAGTTATGACATACAAATTGATATGTAAATAAAAACAGACAGAACGTGAGATAAAAAGTACAAAACAAGCATCAAAGCAGACCTGGTTGATTTTTTTTTTTTATAATTTCAAATACTGCAGCTGTGTTTGAGCAAGCATGGCGAAATGGAATCAAAAGAATACTCCCAAATGTATACATCTCGCACATTTGACACTCGAGGCAGGCTAAAGCAAACACTCAAAGTATTTAAAAGATTGCACATTATATTTGAACCCAGGTCTGCTTTACGGCAGACATTGGAGCACAGTTTCTGTGTTCTCTGTCCGGGCCAATAGATTACCTACAGGCTATAAAAAGCTGCCATTTTGGCACAGGCCTAACCCAGCGGTACCATGTGTTTGTGTGTAGGGGGAGGAAGAGTGTGTGTGTGTGTGCAAATGTGCATGAATTAAGTGTGTGCATACGCTTGTGTGTGTGTGGGTGGAGTGGGGACTGGTAGCTTTTTGTGCTGAGCATATGGCCGTGGGGTAGTGAGCACTGTGATATGAAGGCTAATCCCTCTGGATGTGTAGCCTACACATACGAGGAAAGATGAAGACACTGTTGTGTAATGTCATGTGTTTGTTTGTAGTTGTGGGAAATGGGAATTAACACTAAGTAACAAGACTAAAGCAGCAAACTCTTTCCTTGCCAAAGAAGCTATTGACCAAAGCTTAACACACACACACACACACACTTAACCAAATGTGAGGAGAGGCAATACAGAGCGATCAGCAGTGATCTGAGACCAGATAGGCCAAAATGTTAGACATTGACAAGGATGATCTTTTCCTTTCGTTTTAATAATATTTTTTAAATGATTATATCACCCTCCTGTTGATCCTCTACATTACAAGGACATAATCTTTTGTAAAAAGCCACTGAATATTACATTTTATTTAAAGGTTTAGTGTCACTTTAGGATTGAACTGGATGTAATTTGGAGTTGGATACCAGTTGGTATCAAAATATTTGAATGTGATTGGTAGTCTCAAAATATAATTAATTTGTCTTGGTTGGCTGGTCTGTTTTTGCTTAAGCCAACTTGTGGTTGTCTTACCAAACAACTGGCAAATTTAGAAAGGCAAGGATGAAACACTAATATCCACTGCTACTTGAGAAAGACTTCCTGGATTAAATATGAATTACTAAAAAGAAGTTATCAGACTGAAATGTATACGTTTTTATTCTCAATAAGGCCACAGTAGAAGACACTTAGTTAGTTATGCTTCAAATAGTATTATTAAGTCATGCATAAACATTTATATCAAATGAATAATTATTCCTCCTCTCCAATAATACACATTAGTCCAGTCCTACTGAACCTATTCTTACAGAAGTTACATCATGAGAAAAACATTCTACTTATTGCTAAATGTATACACATTTCATTTAGGTACATAAGTACATAGGGATAAATCCTAACTTCTGACATGGGAGTGTGTTTGTCATGTAGTCATGTATTAATGTCAAAGGGAGAATTGCGAGAGAGAAAAAGTTGAGTGATGCACACACATCTGAAGTCATGACTCAGCCCTTAATGTTTAGCTTGAAGTCAAAGGGAGAATTGCACACACATCTGAAGTCATGACTCAGCCCTTAATGTTTAGCTTGAAGTCAAAGGGAGAATTGCACACACATCTGAAGTCATGACTCAGCCCTTAATGTTTAGCTTGAAGTCAAAGGGAGAATTGCACACACATCTGAAGTCATGACTCAGCCCTTAATGTTTAGCTTGAAGTCAAAGGGAGAATTGCACACACATCTGAAGTCATGACTCAGCCCTTAATGTTTAGCTTGAAGTCAAAGGGAGAATTGCACACACATCTGAAGTCATGACTCAGCCCTTAATGTTTAGCTTGAAGTCAAAGGGAAGAGAAATTAAACTAAATCTGAAACAGAACACAACTACATCGTCCAAATTCTAGTGTAACAACTTAAATGTTTAGCTCTCATTATAAAATCAATAGAGACAAAAGCACATTTAATAATAATGAAAAACATGATAAAACTTTAGACTGTCTTTTGTGAACAAAGGATGATAAAAAGAAGAAGCAGAAAATGGGTTGGAAAGTCACAGTGTTCATGGTTCATTAAATAAAATCAGTCGCGTATATTTACATTCTATTGCAAATGAATGATCAGTGAATGTTCTGTATAAATTCTCTCGTGTTGTTTTCAATACACTCTAATATGGTAGGATCATAGCCTGGTTAAACCAGACTGAATGCTACGCCCATCATTGTGCTTTCAGTTCAGTCTTTTTTAACCAGCAGGATCATGGCCCATGGAAGATTCTGGAAGAAACTAAATGCACTACATTACAGTAATAGTGCTAAAATCATAACACTCCAAACTTTTTAAAAGTTGTTTTTGGGGCTGGCTGCGGTTAAACTCTTGGAAAGACCATCCCAGGTTAGGACAAATGGAGAACACAAATTGGAGGAGGATCCATAGAAATAGAAGATGCCTACTCTAGGAATTCTATTTTCATGGGAGAGACTGCCCTGAGGTATTGTGGGAAACATAGTTCAGGTAACCAATAGTGGTCTGGATGGGAGAGGTTGAATGGTCAACTTCATTTCATTCCCAATTACATCTTCTACTCATGACTTGTTGTAAACCACTCACAGGAAAACAAAGGCCACTTCCTAATTCATGGATGAAACATAAAATTACATCGTTTTTCTCCTGATTTTCTATGAGTACTTTACAAATCATGAGTAAATTAAATGCATGTCTTGGCATTGAAATGGACTTCACAAAAAATGTATCATCAATCCAATCATCGCTGTGAGGTTGTCCTTGACCCACCCCCTCGTCCTCGTCCTCAAACCCTACCCCCTCCGGTGGCTCGGCGGTCCTCACAGTGACGGTCAGCACGACAATGCCCCCGGGTGTTGCAGGCGGGGGGTGCATCTGCCTGGGAGGTGTACTGGGCGCGGTACTGCGCCTCCATCTCCTCCACCCAGGTTGTACTCCAGTCCCAAACGGGCATGGGATCCAGCTCCCCGAAACACTCCGCTCCTTCATCTGGAGCCGGAGGGAACAGGGCACTGAGGGGCGACGCCGGGGGAGAGAAGTCTGGAGAGGAGAACCAAACTAGAGTTATCACACACACAGATGCATGATACCATGACGCACCAGCAGACACCATGTGGAGAGATATATATGATACCATAATACAAATAAATATATGATACCATGATAAAGAGATACATGACAACTGATACCATGATAAAGACAGATATGACAACTGATAGTTTGGACACACCTACTCATTCCAGGGTTTTCTTTATTTTCACTATTTTGTAGAAAAATAGTGAAGACATCAAAACTATGAAATAACACATAAGGAATCATGTAGTAACCAAAAAAGTGTTCAATAAATTAAATGTTATAGTTGAGATTCTTCAAAGTAGCCACCCTTTGCCTCGATGACAGCTTCGCACAGTCTTGGCATTCTCTCAAGCAGCTTCATGAGGAATGCTTTTCCAACAATCTTGAAGGAGTTCCCACATATCATGAGAACTTGTTGGCTGCTTTTCCTTTACTCGGTGGTCCAACTTATCCCAAACCATCTCATTTGAGTTGAGGTCAGGTGATTGTGGAGGCCAGGTCGTCTGATGCAGCCCTCCATCACTCGCATTCTTGGTCAAATAGCCCTTACACAGCCTGGAGGTGTGCTTTGGGTCATTGTCCTGTTGAAAAACAAATGATAGTCCCACTAAGCGCAAACCAGACGGGATGGTGTATCGCTGCAGAATACTGTGGTAGCCATGCTGGTTAAGTGTGCCTTGAACTCTAAATAAATCACTGACAGTGTCACCAGCAAAGCACCCCCACACCATCACACTTCCTCCTCCATGCTTCACGATGGGAACCACACATGCGGATATCATCCGTTCACCTACTCTGTATCTCACAAAGACACAGTGGTTGGAAACAAAAAAATCTAGGACAGATTTCTACTAGTATTGTGTTTCTTGGCCCAAACAAGTGTCTTCTTCTTATTGGTGTCCTTTAGTGGTGGTATCTTTGCAGCAATTCGACCATGAAGGCCTTATTCACGCAGTCTCCTCTGAACAGTTGATGTTGAGATGTGTCTGTTACTTGAACTGTGTGAAGCATTTATTTGGGCTGCAATTTCTGAGGCTGGTAACTCTGATGAACTTATCCGCAGCAGAGGTAACTCTGGGTCTTCCTTTCCTGTGGCTGTCCTCATGAGAGCCAATTTCATCATAGTGCTTGATGGTTTTTGCGACTGCACTTGAAGAAACTTTCAAAGTTCTTGACATTTTCACTATTGACAGACCTTCATGTCTTAAAGTAATGATGGACTATTGTTTCTCTTTGCTTATTTGAGCAGTTCTTGCCATAATATGGACTTGGTTTTTTACCAAATAGGGCTCTCTTCTGTATACCACCCCTACCTTGTCACAACACAACTGATATGCTGAAACACATTAAGAAAGAAATTCCACAAAATAACTTAACAAGGCATATCTGTTAATTGAATGCATTCCAGGTGACTACCTCATGAAGCTGGTCGAGAGAATACAACCTTGCAGACTGTTGGCAATGGCAAAGGGTGGCTACTTTGAAAAATCTCAAATATATTTTATATTTGTTTAACACTTTTTTGGTTAGCACATGATTCCATATGTGTTATTTCATAGTTTTGATGTCTTCACTATTATTCTACAATGTAGAAAATAGTACAAATATAGAAAAAACCTTGAATGAATAGTTGTGTCCAAACTTGACTGTACTCTATATGACAACTGATACCATGATACAGAGATATGACAAATGAGACCACGATAAAGAGAGATATAACTTCTGATACCATGATACAGAGAGATATTACATGACAACTGACATCATGATAAAATAGATATAACAGAAAGGTGACACACACACGTGGCAATCCAATTTGTATAATGCACAGTGCACAATCAGTACTCTTTTTCACTGTGGCAACACTCCTGTATTAAAAATAACAATTGGGCAAATGGAATAAAGTTGAATCTGCCGTATGCACATTTGGAGAAAGGACAGAGTGATTAATTAAATGACAGTCTGAGAAAGATTACTCGCTAGCGCCTTCAATTTCCTGAGAGCTCCTAAGTAATCGGCAGTTGCCACCCCTGAATCCTGAGTTTACCCCCTACCTCACATACGTGCGCGCACACACACACACACACACACACACACACACACAGTGTGTGTCTGTGAGATACACTCTCACCTTAATCACATCGATCTGTCCCATAGGTCAGTCTCAGTGGCCACACAAGCACTGACATTTCCCACATGTAGTCCTCCCAGAATACAAGACCACTGCTTAACTCTAGGCTACATCCCCAAAACTGGTGACACCTGATCGTGTGGTCAATTGCTTTTCAATTCCTTTACCCGGGGGAATAAACTACAATTCCATTTATGAGTTGTAAAGTCATTGTTAAATACTATAGACAATTTTCCATTAATGAATAAACATAACCCTGATGTAGCATCCACCAAAAAATCTTCTCACATAAGTATATCATGACCAAACTATAGAGGCTAGATGTAAAAGAGGAATCTATTGTAAATCTGACTCCAAGGCAACATTTTAGGATCATACAGTATGGTAAGAGTTCACCACCTAGTGGTAGTTGGTGACAAGACAGCTCAATCTCAAGTAACCTGTTAAAGTA
Organism: Oncorhynchus nerka; assembly: GCF_034236695.1. NCBI lineage: Eukaryota > Metazoa > Chordata > Actinopteri > Salmoniformes > Salmonidae > Oncorhynchus > Oncorhynchus nerka. Next base: position 76,737,375 of record NC_088405.1, read on the forward strand.
TGAAATATAATTCATGTGTGAGTACATTTTCTCTAGTAGTCTTGCCTGAGAAAGAGGCTACACTCATGGACTCTGCGGCCACAGTGGCCAGCACGCCGGCAAAGTTGGCATCGTTCATGAATGAGCCGTCCGACGAGCTGATGAAGCTGGTGCGGGCACTGTTAGCCATGTTGCCCTCTGACACCGACCCCCAGCCATTCCACAGCGAGCCCTCCCATTCACTGCAGAGCGACAAGGGTGTGTTCTGGAGCCGGGCCCGTCGAGAGCCCATTGGCTGGGACTCCTGGTCGTCAGTCAACCTGTCCTCCAGTTGGTCGGAGGGGAGGAGCCCACAGATGTATCCCAAAGTGGGAGTGGGGGAGAAAGGGCGGGACAGGGAGGAGGAAGGAGGATTCTCTGGCATTGTGCTGGAAACAGGAAGTGAGGTAAGATGAGAGGTGAATGAAGTAAAAAACTACTGATTCCGGTAAAGCAATACTGTACTAAAATAACAAACATTATTGTAATATCCAACACTATTTTACTAATAAAGAGACTGGCTATTCAAATATTGAATATTACTGACAATAATTTGGGTTGTCTTTAAATGCCCTTATCAATCGATGTAGTAGAATAGATAGCGTCAACGCACAGCCCCTCAATGACTCTGACAGTAACACTCTCACCCTCTTGTATTTGCCACCCCTTGGTTTCCATGGCAAACCTACCTGCGCCTTTCGGCCTTGGGGCTGAGCTCCAGGTACTGGGTGACTTCCTGTGAGGTCATTGTCGTGTCCTGCTCCTCGTCTAATGACAGGCAGTAAGAGGCAGTGGACAGGCGGCTGTAGGAGGGGAAGCCCGTAGGGTTGGATGGGGGGCCACGGAGACCGGACGCAGCACACACAGACTGGTGAGACCCGTCATCCACCATCAGTTTAGTGGACCTGCTGGACCTAGGTGTGACAAATAAAGCTCAAAGGTCATTTCCAATAATTCAGACTAAATTCATGAGACATTTATAAGTTATATTCTTCAATAATCAACTTGTGAATCATAAATTAATGAACAAAATGGCTAAATCACAGATTGGGCCTTTAAGCCCAAATATGAGCAATTATTTATATTAGGTATAAGCAAAAGCTTAAACCCTAGTGCATGAGAAAATCATGCAGGTATTTATACTTTGTGCTTAGTTGCCTAAATGTACTGTACAGTCGTGGCCAAAAGTTGAGAATGACACAAATATACATTTTCACTAAGTCTGCTGCCTCAGTTTGTATGATGGCAATTTGCATATACTCCAGAGTGTTATGAAGAGTAACCAGATGAATTGTAATTAATTGCCAAGTCCCTCTTATTAAGTCCCTCTTATTAACCCCCTCTTATTAACCTCTTATTAAGTCCCTCTTATTAAGTCCCTCTTATTAACCCCCTCTTATTAACCTCTTATTAAGTCCCTCTTATTAAGTCCCTCTTATTAAGTCCCTCTTATTAAGTCCCTCTTATTATTGAATTTTTGTACTTGCTCTGTCAACCATGGTTACCTGTAAGGAAACACGTGCCGTCATCATTGCTTTGCACAAAAAGGGATTCACGGGCAAGGATATTGCTGCCAGTAAGATTGCACCTAAATCAACCATTTATCAGATCATCAAGAACTTCAGGGAGAGTGGTTCAATTGTTGTGAAGAAGGCTTCAGGGTGCCCAAGAAAGTTCAGCAAGCGCCAGGACCATCTCCTAAAGTTAATTCAGCTGCGGGATCAGGGCACCACCAGTACAGAGCTTGCTCAGGAATGGCAGCAGGCAGGTGTGAGTGCATCTGCATGCACAGTGAGGTGAAGACTTTGAGGACGGCCTGGTGTCAAGAAGGGCAGCAAAGAATGGTACCAACACATCCTCCGAGAGCAACTTCTCCCAACCATCCAGGAACAGTTTGATGACGAACAATGCCTTTTTCAGCATGATGGAGCACCTTGCCATAAGGCAAAAGTGATAACTAAGTGGCTTTGGGAACAAAACATTGACATTTTGGGTCCATGGCCAGGAAACTCCCCAGACCTTAATCCCAATGAGAACTTGTGGTCAATCCTCAAGAGGCGGGTGGACAAACAAAAACCTACAAATTCTGACAAACTCCAAGCATTGATTATAAAAGAATGGGCTGCCATCAGTCAGGACGTGGCCCAGAAGTTAATTGACAGCATGCCAGGGTGAATTGCAGAAGTCTTGAAAAAGAAGGGTCAACACTGCAAATATTGACTCTTTGCATCAACTTCATGTAATTGTCAATAAAAGCCTTTGACACTTTTGTCAAAGCCTTTGAAATGCTTGTAATTATTCTTCAGTATTCCATAGTATCATCTGACAAAAATATCTAAAGACACTGAGGCAGCAGACTTTATGAAAATTAATATTTGTGTCATTCTCAAAACTTTTGGCCACGTCTGTAGTTACAAGAAATTCCCATTTATTTTGTGATAATAGTACTATTCCTTGCAAGAGAATATAGTCGTACTATAACTCGAATTTAAACGTTTTCTTTGTTAAAACTGTGGTTACATGTCATTCATGGTCATGTAAATTGGCGCATGTTGGTTGCTGTTCTATGAGCCGTGTCAAGGCCCTGTCATCGAGGCTAAGAACAGGGAGGAAGTACAATCATTTTCCCCAGCGGGAGACATGAAACCAGTTCAGGCCATCCGGTTTGACTATAAATGGCAGAGGAAACGGAGGGAAGCGGAGCGCAGTGGCTCATTAGAGAGTGGGGAATGGGAGAAACTGTGATAGATTGGTGTCAGGAAGAGGTTAAAAGGAAGTAAACAAGGGAGCCCCTGTGGCAGAGCGTGAGAAACACACGGCTCATAGATGCTAATATGTGCTCAGATGTAGTGTAGATGACTGGTCTTATTGATTCAAGGGGCTAAATACAAGGTCCATAAGGAAGAACCCTTTGATTCTTGGTTATTGTTCAGAAGTATGTCTCTGAGAGCACCAATCATCAACACACTACAGGAGAGTTATTAATATAATGCTACAGCCAATGAAAGATGTAACAGATGGTACCTTTATTGAGCTCAGTTTGATGAGTATTCTCTCATGTGTCATGTGTGGTAAGTGGTAAGTGTGTGGTAAGTGTTAGTCGACATCTTGAACAGTGGCACAGAGAGAGGGGGAGCAGGATTGGGGAGTCTTGCCAATGTCTGTGTGTCTCTGTTTGGATGTGTGGGTGTCTGTGTGGGTCTGTGTGCGTGGGTGTGGTTATGTTTGTGTGTACATGCATGCGTGTGTGTTCCTCACCCTTCCTCTGAGGTGAGGCTGTGTGTGTCAGTGGTGTCGTCCATGGGCAGTGGGGGTGGGGTGGGGAGCATGTCCACCAAGTGCAGTGAGGCTGAGTGGTGCAGGAAGCGGGACGACGCCAGGGGCTTGACGCACTCGGAGCGCCCACCTGGAGGAAGAATACACACAGGATCCAAGGTCAATACAACAACACTGTCAAGGACAGTGGTTCTGTACCATCCATTCCTGGGGGAACCTTCGGGGGTGCACATATTTGTTCTAGCCCTGCACTAACACACCTGATTTAAGATAAGCAGCTAATTTCCAAGCCCTTGATTAGTTGAATCAGGTTTGCTAGTGCTGGGATAAAACAAAAACGTACATAACGGGGGTTCAGTGAAAACACTGGTCCCAATTGTCCCTGAGCATTAAAAGCCTTTAGGGTATGAGTGGTGTAAGATGACAGTACAGTACAGTACCTGATGGGAGATGGCTGAGCCTCTGTTTGTAAGGCACTCCCCTCACAGCCAGCGCCTGGCTCCTCGATGACACCAAGGGGGCGCTGTTCTCTGCATGGAGCTCTGAGGGAGGAGACAAAGTATGTGATTCAAAAGTAATTACAGATTGATGTTAACCAAGAGCAAGGACATCAAAACCATTTAAGAAGGCCGCATTAACTATCACCTCGTTTGTAATTCTTCTCCCATGACTCCTTGAGCACGCCCATCTTGGGCTGGGCTGGGGGCAGGGCCTGTCCATCCTTGACCAGCATGGTCTTGACAGCGGTACGCACCGCCTCTGTGCCGTACTGGGAGTAGTGTGAGGAGGAGGAGGTGGTGTGGCAGTGGGGCCTCTTGGGGCATCGGGTGGGGCTGTTGAAGGTCTTGAGGCCGTTTCCCGTCAGGTCCACGTAGAACGTCCCATAGACACCGCAGCTGTCGGGCACGATGGGGACAGCCGAGTCCAGGGAGCCAGGGTCCTTCTTGGCTGTGATTGGCAATTATGGAATAAGAAGAGGACCAATATCTGTTATCCTCAATGATTTTAAATGCTGTGCATCCACTTGTGTGGCTGGAATTATTTTTGAGTTATCAATATAAGATTGGAGAAATTCTGAGGCAGAATGGATCAAGTGTATTGTTTAGATAGCAGAGGTGGTTCACTGAGCTTCCATAATGAATAGTAGAGGTAGCAGATGAATAGCCTCAGACCTAAAAATATATGTTAAAAGCCTACTCTTTTAGCACACAGGGCAAACTGAGTACAGAGTTGTATTATCAACTGGTCCAGGGCCAGTCTTTTTATCCATCTCATAATGCTTACATTAAGAACTGTGGTAGGATGAACTGATTCTAGACAAGCTGTAGAGCAAAACTCACTGGTCTTCCTGAAGCCGGGGTTCTCCTGGCTCTGAGCCCACATGCCCTGGTACTTCTCGCCACTCTGGGCCGGTCTCCACGCACCCGAGATCCATGGCGAGTCTGGGGCTGCCATTCTGCAGAGACACAGGACAATCAATCAATCAGTCAGTCAGTAAATCAGTCAATCCCATGTATTGCGTATGGTTAAAATGGCAAACCTAGGGGGCACATACAGTGGATCAGATCATATTATAAACATTACAAAACAAAAAAGTAGTGAAATCCTTTTCAATGAGCGACACGGTCTTCCACCTACCGGTGTTTGATGATTAGGTCCTCACTGGCCAACCTGTACAAACCTGCAAAACCCAGAGTAAGTCACTTGGTTTATTTCACAATGAGGTGTCACAGTTTATATAGGAACATTGGAGATGTTAAATGGTAATCCTGTCATTCAACACTATCAATCAGATTTATAAAGCCCTTTTCACATCAGCTGGTGTCATAAAGTGCTATACAGAAACCCAGCCTAAAACCCCAAACAGCAAGCAATGCAGATGTAGAAGCACACGCTTCCAGATCATTATAGCATCACTACAACGATATAGATGCTAAAGTGTCCTTAATATAAATTCTCACATAGCATTTTCTTTGAATGATGAGAAAGTCAAACGTAAAAACCAACCTAAGTAAGTAAAAGCATGCCTGCTACTATACAACCTTGTGGTGTAAATCTCTAGTTATACATCATATACAGTGGGGAAAACAAGTATTTAATAACCTGAAAAATCAGCAGTGTTTCCTACTTACAAAGCATGTAGAGGTCTGTAATTTTTATCATTGGTACACAAAAATCCAGAAAATCACATTGTATGATTTTTAAGTAATTCATTTGCATTTATTACATGACATAAGTATTTGATACATCAGAAAAGCAGAACTTAATATTTGGAACAGAAACCTTTGTTTGCAATTACAGAGATCATACGTTTCCTGTAGTTCTTGATCAGGTTTGCACACACTGCAGCTGGGATTTTGCCCACTCCTCCATACAGACCTTTTCCAGATCCTTCAGGCTTCGGGGCTGTCGCTGGAAAATACAGACATGCGCTGGCTTGAGCAGGGGGACCTTGAGTGCGCTGCAGGATTTCAATCCATGATGGTGTAGTGTGTTACTAATGGTTTTCTTTGAGACTGTGGTCCCAGCTCTCATCAGGTCATTGACCAGGTCCTGCCGTGTAGTTCTGGGCTGATCTCTCACCTTCCTCATGATCACTGATGACCACGAGGTGAGATCTTGCATGGAGCCCCAGACCGAGGGTGATTGACCGTCATCTTGAACTTCTTCCATTTTCAAATAATTGCGCCAACAGTTGTTGCCTTCTCACCAAGCTGCTTGCCTATTGTCCTGTAGCCCATCCCAGCCTTGTATCCCTGATGTCCTTACACAGCTGTCTGGTCTTGGCCATTGTGGAGAGGTTGGAGTCTGTTTGATTGAGTGTGAGGACAGGTGTCTTTTATACAGGTAACGAGTTCAAACAGGTGCAGTTAATACAGGTAATGAGTGGAGAACAGGAGGGATTATTATAGAAAAACTAACAGGTCTGTGAGAGCCGGAATTCTTACTGGTTGGTAGGTGATCAAATACTTATGTCATGCAATAAAATGAAAATGAATTACTTAAAAATCATACAATGTGATTTTCTGGATTTTTGTTTTAGATTCCGTCTCTCACAGTTGAAGTGTACCTATGATAAAAAATGACAGACCTCTACATGCTTTGTAAGTAGGAAAACCTGCAATATCGGCAGTGTATCAAATACTTGTTCTCCCCACTGTAGCTACAACCTCTCTTGTTTTAGCCAAATAACACTCAAACATTAAAACCTGATTAGCAGCTAACGCTGATTACGTAGCCATTACAACACAGTTGACTAGCATAGCATGACATATCCATGCTAAGATAACCTTGCTAAGCTTATACTAAAGATACAACACATAAGCTAGCCCCCACTTCTAGCCCAGACAGACCTTTAGCCTTGCCGTGGCCTCGTCCCAGGTGGTCGCCGGGTCGTGTGTGGCGGCGGTACAGGCAGAAGGCCGTCACCATTAGGATGCAACACAGGAGGGCGCCAACGCTTCCGATGAACACAGGGTTCCTCAGCACAGAAAGGACCCGAGTCAGGTCCCTACTGGGGCTGTCTGACTGGGGGGCCCCGGACCTCCGGGAGTCTGTAAGAGGGAGGGAAGGGAAAGAAAAACAAGACATAAATAAAATAATTAAAACACAGAGAGAGGAAAAGAGACAGACAGAAATAAAATAATTAAAACACAGAGAGAGGAAAAAAGACAGACAGAAATAAAATAAGGCAGAGACAGAGAATATGAAAGAGGGAAACACTATCACACACATGATTGGCAATGTGGGCGCACACACACACACACACACACGTGGATTTGGCTATTTCAGTGCTGTTATTGTGAAGTGGAAACATTTAGGAGCAACAACGGGGAAGCAGCGAAGTGGTAGACCACACAAGCTCACAGAATGGGACCGCCGAGTGCTGAAGTGTTTAGCATGTAGAATTGTCAGTCCTCGGTTTGCAACACTCGCTACCGATTTCCAAACTGCCTCTGAAAGCAACGCGGCTGCTCGGCAGCCGCACACCAGCCTAAGATCCACATGTGCGATACCAAGCATCGGCTGGAGTCGTGTAAAGCTCGCTGCCATTGGACTCGGGAGCAGTGTAAATGCATTCTCTAAAGTAATGAATCACACTTCACCATCTGGCAGTCCAACGGATGAATCTGAATTTAAGGTCATTGAGGTTAAACAGATAGTGGTCCTCTTCTTATTTCAGCATTGCCAATCACAGCCAAGAAGGACCCCGGCTCTATGTTCTTTTGCAAAGAAAAAGCCGTATCTCAGACTGGCCAATAAAAATAAAAGATTAAGATGGGCAAAAGAACACAGACACTGGACCGAGGAACTTCCCGGACAGCATCCCGGAGTCGCCTCTTCACTGTTAAAGTTGAGACTGGTGTTTTGCGGGTACTATTTAATGAAGCTGCCAGTTGAGGATTTGTGAGGCATCTGTTTCTCAAACTAGACACTCTAATGTACTTTTCCTCTTGCTCAGTTATGCACCGGGGCTTCCCACTCCTCTTTATATTCTGGTTAGACCAGTTTGCACTGTTCTGTGAAGGTACACAGCGTAGTACACAGCGTTGTACGAGATCTTCAGTTTCTTGGCAATTTCTCGCTTGGAATAGCTTTCATTTCTCAGAACAAGAATAGACTGACGAGTTTCAGAAGAAAGTTCTTTGTTTCTGGCCATTTTGAGCCTGTAATCGAACCCACAAATTCTGATGCTCCAGATACTCAACTAGTCTAAAGAAGGCTAGTTTTATTGCTTCTTTAAACAGGATAACAGTTTTCAGCTGTGCTAACATAATTGCAAAAGGGTTTTCTAATGATCAGTTAGCCTTTTAAAATTATAAACTTGGATTAGCTAACACAACGTGCCATTGGAACACAGGAGTGATGGTTGCTGATAATGGGCCTATGTAGATATTCATTTTTTTTTATCTACTGTTTCCAGCTACACTAGTCATTTACAACATTAACAATGTCTACAATATTTCTGATCAATTTTATGTTATTTTAAAGGACAAAAAATGTGATTTTCTTTCAAAAAGAAGGACATTTCTAAGTGACCCCAAACTTTTGAATGGCAGTGTGTATATATATATATATATATATATACTGCTCAAAAAAATAAAGGGAACACTAAAAATAACACATCCTAGATCTGAATTAATGAAATATTCTTATTAAATAATTTTTTCTTTATATAGTTGAATGTGCTGACAACAAAATCACACAAAAATGAACAATGGAAATCAAATGTATCAACCCATGGAGGTCTGGATTTGGAGTCACACTCAAAATTAAAGTGGATAACCACACTACAGGCTGATCCAACTTTGATGTAATGTCCTTAAAACAAGTCAAAATGACGCTCAGTAGTGTGTGTGGCCTCCACGTGCCTGTATGACCTCCCTACAACACCTGGGCATGCTCCTGATGAGGTGGCAGATGGTGTCCTGAGGGATCTCCTCCCAGACCTGGACTAAAGCATCCGCCAACTCCTGGACAGTCTGTGGTGCAACGTGGCATTGGTGAATGGAGCGAGACATGATGTACCAGATGTGCTCAATTGGAGTCAGCTCTGGGGAACAGGCGGGCCAGTCCATTGCATCAATGCCTTCCTCTTGCAGGAACTGCTGACACACTCCAGCCACATGAGGTCTAGCATGGTCTTGCATTAGGAGGAACCCAGGGCCAACCGCACCAGTATATGGTCTCACAAGGGGTCTGAGGATCTCATCTCGGTACCTAATGGCAGTCAGGCTACCTCTGGCGAGCACATGGAGGGCTGTGCGGCCCCCCAAAGAAATGCCACCCCACACCATGGCTGACCCACCGCCAAACCGGTCATGCTGGAGGATGTTGCAGGCAGCAGAACGTTCTCCACGGCGTCTCCAGAATGTCACATGTGCTCAGTGTGAACCTGCTTTCATCTGTGAAGAGCACAGGGCGCCAGTGGCGAATTTGCCAATCTTGGTGTTCTCTGGCAAATGAAAAACGTCCTGCACGGCGTTGGGCTGTAAGCACAACCCTCACCTGTGGACGTCGGGCCCTCATACCACCCTCATGGAGTCTGTTTCTGACCGATTGAGCAGACACATGCACATTTGTGGCCTGCTGGAGGTAATTTTGCAGGGCTCTGGCAGTGCTCCTCCTGCTCCTCCTTGCACAAAGGCGGAGGTAGCTGTCCTGCTGCTGGGTTGTTGCCCTCCTACGGCCTCCTCCACGTCTCCTGATGTATTGGCCTGTCTCCTGGTAGCGCCTCCATGCTCTAGACACTACGCTGACAGACACAGCAAACCTTCTTGCCACACCTCGCATTGATGTGCCATCCTGGATGAACTGCACTACCTGAGCCACTTGTGTGGGTTGTAAACTCCGTCTCATGCTACCACTAGAGTGAAAGCACCGCCAGCATTCAAAAGTGACCAAAACATGAGCCAGGAAGCATAGGAACTGAGAAGTGGTCTGTGGTCCCCACCTGCAGAACCACTCCTTTATTGGGGGTGTCTTGCTAATTACCTATAATTTCCACCTGTTGTCTATTCCATTTGCACAACAGCATGTGCAATTTATTGTCAATCAGTGTTGCTTCCTAAGTGGACAATTTGATTTCACAGAAGTGTGATTGACTTGGAGTTACATTGTGTTGTTTAAGTGTTCCCTTTATTTTTTTGAGCAGTATATATATATATATTTAAAAAAAATATATATATATATATATATACACACACACTGCCATATGCAAATACTTTTTCACGGCACTGTACAGCAAAGGCTGCATTTACACAAGCAGTCTAATTATGATATTTTTAACATGTAGTGGTGTTTTAACCAATCAGATCAGATCTTTTTATCTATATAAACACTAACCAGTCGTATAAAGTACTTAAGTAAAAATAAATCGTTTTTGGGGGTATTTATAACTTTTACTTCACTACATTCCTGAAGAAAAGAATGTACTTTTTACTCCATACATTTTCCCTGAAACACAAAAGTACTCTTTACATTTCGAATGATTAGCAGGACAGGAAAATGGTCCAATTCATGCACTTCTCAAGAGAACATCCCTGGTCCTCCCTACTACCTCTGATCTGGTGGACTAAATACTAAACACAAATGCTTTGTTTGCAAATTATGCCTGAGTGGAGGAGTGTGCCCCTGGTTACCTGGAAATTTAAAAAACAAGAAAATCGTGCCGTCTGGTTTACTTAATTGTGAAATGAGTTATACATTTACTTTTGATACTTAAGTATATTTGATCAATTACATTGACATTTAATACTTAAGTATATTTAAAACCAAATATTTTTTATTTTTACTCAAGTAGTATTTTGCTGGGTGACTTTCACTTGAGTAATTTCTATAAATGTATCTTTACTTTTACTCAAGTATGACAATTGGGTTGTTTTTTCACTACTGACACTAACACATACAGTGTTATACACATCTGTTTCATTCATCTTCAAACCTTCCAACCCACATTGATGCTTTCAATGAACTGGACTGCAAATTGCACAAAACTACTTATTGTAGTCTTGTTTTATGTAAGGTTTCGTAACCCTGTGGTGTTTGGTTGACCATACAGATATCTGTGGCGTGTTGTCACTGACCTATGACCAGTCTATGGGGGTCACTCTGCACCCCGACGCCAGCTCCGTTGACTGCTGCCACCTGGACCCAGTACTCTTTGTCTGGGTACAGAGGGTTTATTTCCAGACTGTGGGTCCCACTGTCCACTGTCCAGTTCAAGTACTGCTGCTCCTCCAACTGCACACACCACAACTGGACAGGACAAACGCACACACACAGCTCAAAGAGGGAACCAAGGAAGCATTACAGAGAACTGTGTGTGTGTGTGTGTGTGTGTGTGTGTGTGTGTGTGTGTGTGTGTGTGTGTGTGTGTGTGTGTGTGTGTGTGTGTGTGTGTGTGTGTGTGTGTGTGTGTGTGTGTGTGTGTGTGTGTGTGTGTGTGTGTGTGCACTCAGGTAACAGCTTCCACAGCAGGGATACTATGAAACTCTGGTCAGGGAAAGCAGGCTTTTGTTACACCCCACACCTTTGATTAATCTTATCATGGTCTTCTATCAGGACTGCTAAGTTGAATCAGTTATTTTGCACTTGAACAAAAGATTGCACACCAAGGTTGCAGAGGACCCCTATCAATACAATGTGTAATTAAATGGTGAATTTAATATGGTAAACACAGTACAATGTTATTGAAAAATAGGATTTTTTCAACACACAACAGGCATATAGAGAAAATAAACTCACCCTGCAATTTCTTGCATGCTCTCAAAGATGTCATAAAACACATTGTGGAGCATAGAAGAATGCTAGGTGCTAGATTTCTCAGGCATATATACAATAAGGTAAAGGTGTAGGTAGCCATCTTATTCTTACCTGGTATCCCTGGATGATGCCGTTGTGAGCTTTGTGGGGTGGAGGCTCCCAGGTCACATAGACCGTGTCATTGTGGTCAGGGGACCTTGTTATGGAGACGGCCTGAGGTGGGGCGCTAGGCACTGCAGGAAGGTGGAGTGTCATGAAAATAACAATACATGTGTAAAAAACACACAATGACCCATCTTGATTCAAATCATTGTTTTTTTCATCTTCATAGTACAGATTCGCGCAAAGGACCACCTTTATTCAATAAAGTCGGACTACCTACAGTATATTTTCATACTTTTTGGTTTACAGTTGATAACAGCCTGCTAACTTTTTTGAACCCTTCCTTACCCGTTTCAGGTACACGCAGGTGCCTGGTGTTGCTCTCCCGGCCATACAAGCTGCTGCCGTAGGGACGCACTTTGAAGTCATACTTGTAGCCCCTCTTGAGCGGGCCGACCAGCGTTTGAAAGTTGGGTAGTGGCACTCTCTTAGCAGCCCAGTCCGAACTGGCGGGCAAGAGAGAGCGACAGAGGACCTCGAAACCATCCAGGTATTGAGGCTGGGTTGGGAAAGACTGGAGCTGAAAGAAAAAGAACAAAAAAGAAAGACAGTTATCAAGCATTAATGAGATTTGCGCTTTTGAGTGTAGAAACCAGGGTTGCAATGGGAGGGTATATTACTGGTAACATTTGAATTTTACCAGTAAACTATCTATAGCCTTCTTCTGTGTGGCCTTATCACATGTCAAATATATAAAATAATCAAATACGATTATTTAAAAAAATAACAAATACACTGGCAAAGCTGTAAAACATTAGCCTAAATATAAAACCATAGACTTTGTGAATACCATTGGTGTTTAATATGTGAGTTTCAGCATGAAATATATATATTAAAAAAATTACACACCTTTATTTATTTTACTATGTCAATATGTCTTTTGTTGTAAATCTTTTGCAGCCAAACTGGTGGCAGTTATGAAAAAAGTAAATAGTTAGAGGAGTTGCAGAGTTAATTGAAAACAATGCCAGTTGATTATATTATTTTTTCATTAATTAAGCTATTTCCTCTTTAACCATTTAAATGTAAAAACATTTTTTATTTAACCTTTATTTAACTAGGCAAGCCATATGGTATATCCACTTGAAACTCATGGATAATATGGACACAGATATAAAAAATGAATACTAAATATGAATACATTTTACAAAATAAATGTATTCAGGTATAAATTGCCAAAGTTAACATAGATTGCCATTGATTACTTGATAATTACAAAAATGACGGAACATTATGGCAGTTTTGAATTCTTTGAATGTTATCTGTAGCTAGATTTCCATCCAATTGGAGACAGATTTTCATGTGAATAGTCTAAAATGCGCATAAAGAAAATATGTGCATTTTGCCACCAGTGGTGTGTTTCCACCAAACGGACTTGTTGCGGATATAAATCAGTGCGTGATGACATAGACGATTTTGTGTATATTAATATTTGCTCATGAAGGCATTTCCATTTCTCGCATAATTGATTTTAGAGGCACAAAAAGATCCCACCATGTCAAACGAACAAATGATCTGTCGTCATTTATAAAATTGTCCAGAAACTTCCTGTTTCCATCACAGCTGTCATCATTTTTTTTGACAAACGGTTTGCCTTTACTCGCATAAAAAACAGGATGGAAATGTGGTTTGTGACATGAAAATATTGTTCTAAACAAACAAAAAATGTCAGGACAAAGGTAAATTCCTTATATTAGGAGTTCACTATTGAAGTGTTAGCTGGGGGATACTCTCTCAACGTCTTGATGCAGTCATCTGTTATGTGAAAACAGTTTTCATAGAAATACATGAACCTCCATGTGACGTGTCTGATGTCTGTACCTTCCACTGCACTTGGGACATGTTGGAGTTTGGAGTCAGCACCGTCACATTCTCCAGAGCTATGCGCAGGTCCGACAACTCTCTGTGAAGGTCCCTCTGTCTGGTGCTTGCAGCTCCTGTGAAGGATCGAGAAAAATCTTCATAGAAAATAATGTTGTACACTTTTCTATTCATAAATTGAAATTCCCTACTGGCACTGAAATTGACACAAACTAAACTCCATGTAACGAAAAGTCTCATAGTGCTCCTAAAAACGGTTTACTTTGAACCACACTCATTTCCTTCACCATCTCACAAACATCATACAAAGTAATGTTTTTGTTTGTGTTACATCCTGCAAATATTGTGAATAATATGGTCCTTGTTTAGCATTCCAGTAGAGTTTTCTGTATTCCCCTGGGAGAAAGAAATACATTCTATTCTAGCTGTAAGGAAATAGGATAGGATCAACTTTAATTTCCCTCAGGGGGAAACTGTCTTAGACAAACAGTACTGCTGTATGCAAAATAAACATGGTACATTACACATTCAACAAATACACAACACATAAATGTAGTGGTGAAGGCTCAAGCTAAGTACTCTTACCCTCCACCACAAGCTGTGCGCTGGCGGTGACCACCCCCACGTCGTTGACAGCTGTGCAGGTGTACCTCCCAGAATCCTGTGGTGTCACGTAGTGGATCTGGAGGCTCTGGTCAGGATTCACTAGATACCTACAAACATGACACAGCAACCAACACAACATTCACTATAGAAACTGTATGAAATGATTAGAAATCAAAGAATTACTTATTAATATTAATATTATTGCATACTAATAATGCATGTTATGACACATGTACTGACTGTACAGAAGAATAGCTCAAAGAGACACAAAGATTACACCCCCAAGACTTTTGTCTACTTTAATACACAAGTGAATTTGTCTAAATAATTTTGGTTCCTTAAAACGGGGGTGACTATGTACAAAAAGTGCTGTAATTTCTAAACGGTTCACCCTCAAATTAAAGCTGACAGTCTGCACTTTAACCTCATAGTCATTGTATCATTTCAAATCCAAAGTGCTGGAGTACAGAGCCAAAATAATATATATATTGTCACCATCCAAATACTTTTTGACCTCCTGTATATAATAATATAAGCCATTTAGCAGACGCATTTATCCAAAGCGACTTACAGTCATGCATACAAACCACATGTTGTAAACCTCATGTCAAGAACAGTTTCTAGTGTAGATTTAATGGACAATAAAGTTTTTTTTGTTGAATCAAGAATCAGACCTGCCGTTGGGCAGAGGGCCCTGCACTCGGCTCCACTCCACAGCTGGCATGGGGTCTCCTTTAGCCTCGCAGTAGAACTGGGCAGACTCTCCTGTCCCCACCGACACATCCTGAGGCTTCAGCACCAACACTGGCTTGGCTGGGGATGGAGAAAGCATGGGCAAATACACAAATTATGGTTATTCATATCATATCTCTAAGCATTCAATTCCATGCTATCCCTTATATCAATAGCAAACACTGACATACCTTTTTCACCCTGATGTGCCGACCCAAACTGTACTGTGTGGACTCTGTTCTTTTCACATTTTCATTTCCAGCAACTATGGTGGATGCATAACCAGGCCAGCAAAGTACAGCTTGGCTCAGTATGGTAAAAAAGGTTATTGCTGAAATGGTCCTGTACATGGAGTCAGGGTTCATCTTACCTAGGACAGACAGGCGGGCGGCCCTGCTCTCTCTTACTCCCACAGTGTTGGAGGCCACACAGATGTACACGCCAGAGTCATTTTTCTGGGCTGGGGCGATTATCAACTTCCCATTCAGTTCCTATAGATCACATGGGGATCATGCACATACAGTTACAAATAAACAAGGATTTTTGGGGGGATAGTTCTTCATCCAAGGTGACATGTCCTCTTTTATTAATAATGGAGGAAAATGTCTGAAGCAGCCTGTGGTTTTAATCAAAATGTTGTACAACAGTGCCCTCTGTTGGCAATACTGTGTTACCACCGATTTGATTTGAGAAATAAGTATTCAAAACAGTATGCATTTCAGCTCCTGCCACCTCTGGAAATTAGTTCAAAAAATGAATTACAATAATATAGAACATCTGTTCCATATTATGGAAAAACCATAGGGTCTTGAAAATACATTTACTGCACAGAAATGCACACTGACAACTGTCCCATTGTCAATTTCTAATTTCAAGAAGCATAGAAAGAAAGCCCTACAAAGCATGTCGCTATGTTATAAAGGAGGTCTCACAGTGTAGTGCGGATTGGTGTTGTTGATGGGGACCCCGTCTTTTCTCCAGGTGGCATTGGGCTCGGGGTGGCCTACCGGCGGGCTGCAGTTCATCACCGCTACCTCCCCCACAGCCACCTCCACGTCACAGGGCTGCACCCGGAAGTCCTCACGCAGAGCTGAAAGAACACACAGAGGTCGTCCATTCATAAACAGTGGGTTTGAGACTAGCTGGTGCACAAGGCCATAACATTACATTGGATAACAAAGTCAAAGTCAGTCTACAAGCCTGTAGTTAATAAACATTGCCTGGGAAACATGTGCCCAGCACCACACGCACCACACGCACCACTGTCTGCTTGACTTGACTTTTGACCACCGAAAATTTGCAAGGCTTATAATAAACTAATCTAATGATTTATCTTATTTCACAGTACCATTACCACACCATATCACACTATACGTTTTGGGCCACATCGCACAGCTCTAAATATCCATATATTTTATACACGGAATACACAGTGCTTTTGTCCAGTGTAGCCCCATCAACAACCTCATATATTCCCCAGAGGTCCCAAACAATTCATACAGCAAATTTGACCCGTCTACATTGATATTAACACAAGTACATGACAGACAAGCCTGACGTCTTTGCAGGGACTTGTTTACTCAATCGTTAAGAGTCACTGTGAAACATTTCAGTTGAAGGTCTAAGGAGCTCCCTTCCATTATATCCAAAAGGACAGAGACAATGGTATTTTCCCCTTGCATGTGTACATTACCACATGTTTAGGATGTCTGTTTAAATCTTCACTGATGTCCTAATGCAATACCTATGTTATGACACCACATGGAATCATGAGACAAAAAGTATTTGGCGTCTACTTGGTCACATTTATGGTTACAATGGTCTAGTGCCATAAACTACTACTGGAATATCTCCACTCTTCATCCAAGGCTGGACTTCTTTAACATGTATTACGGGTATTCTTGAACTCAATAATTGTCTAGCTATGATAGAGAACTTAGCACAACTCTTGAATTAACAGTGCTGCATGGTTCATGACTGTAGAGGCTACTAACCGAACCAATTCAACTATAACTTATAAAAGGTCACAATTGCACAATTATCTTATTGAGACTAACCTGGATAAATAAAAGGTTAAACGCAAACTATACTACAATCGATCTGCTTCTATAACTCAATCGAAAGTAAAGTGCCAATGGCTCCATGCCTCCACCACGTACTGCTCCAGGGAAGTCCCCCCAACAAGTCAATCAGCCACTAATTATACCAGCCAGCTCAGGAATCCAGTGCTCTGTGGGTGACCCTATTTTGTGTGCAAACAGAGGCTGGGCGTTAGGGGTAAATTAGCAGTGTTTGTCCCGGGAATGTGGTAAACATTGATTTTGGACCCCCTTTAATTTCAGTTTGCTGCAGCTAGCGACTGGAACGAGCTGCAACAAACACTCAAACTGGACAGTTTTATCTCAATCTCTTCATTCAAAGAAAGACAATCATGGACACTCTTACTGACAGTTGTGGCTGCTTTGCGTGATGTATTGCTGTCTCTACCTTCTTGTCCTTGGTGTGGTTGTCTGTGCCCAATAATGTTTATACCATGTTTTGTGCTGCTACCATATTGTTACCATGCTGTGTTGTTGTCTTGGGTCTCTCTTTATGTAGAGTTGTGTTGTCTCTTGTCGTGATGTGTGTTTTGACCTATACGTATATACATATAAATATATATATTTTTAAATCCCAGCCCTGGTCCCCACAGGAGACCTTTGGCCTTTTGGTAGGCCATCATTGTAAATAAGAATTTGTTCTTAACTGACTTGCCTAGTTAAATAAATGTTTTTAAAAATATATTTATAATAATAATTCTACTCAGCAATCACACGGACAATCTCAATGTCTCTCGCTTTCTCTCTGGAGCAGGGGTCTGTGGTTACTGCGGGCTTTCTGTGGACCTGAAGGATAATATATCAGCTTGATATCACATTTAAGATCAGCATGGAGGGAGAGAGGTTAATGGGACAGGATGTAGGAGCCACAGAGTGCCATCCAACCAAGACAACAGAATGTATTCTAAGGCCAGATTTTCATATGCATCTGGCATAGTGTTTTTAAATGCTTAGAAGGCAGCTGTGTGTGGCTTTGGTTCCATCTCAGTATGAGCACACCTGAGTCAGCCAATCAAGCCCTTGAGTGGTTTATTAGTTAGTCTGCCCACTGCTGAGACTGATACATAGTCTCTTCACTCACATGATCTATAACAGTGGGACCTTTTTATAACATGGTACCTCTCCATCCTACTGTGCAATTATTTCTGCATGGCATCTTGGAATTTATAACAAGATACGCATGTCCATCTAATTTGAAAGACATCCCCATAGTCTTACCTGCGATATAGAGGGAGGCGTTGCGGCTGGTAGCCTTGCCAGCGCTGTTCCTTGCCATGCAGGCATACACGCCCTCATGTGACTGACTCCGCCTCCCTGGCACCACGCTGAGGAAAAAAAGGCTGCCCTCCGATAGGACGATGGGCCGCGATTGGCTGTCCAGCTTGTCCATCTCCAGGGGCTGGCCATTGCGGAGCCACTCAATGGAGGGCTCGGGTGTGCCGTCGGCGCGGCAGGAGAGGGTGGCGGGGCTGCCTACCTTGACCACCACATCTGAGGGGTGGTGGACAATCCGCGGGCGCACCTCCACCACATCCGTCCTCAGTCTGGAACCTGGAGGGAACAAGAACAGTGGACGGAGGAAAGATGGAGAAATTCAGGTTCTGTCAAAGTAGGCTATTGCGTCTGTTAATTCACAGAAGATCTGAAAATAGTTTATTACTATTACAATGCATACTATGCATTTAGCATCGAATGGGATCCAAGACGATTAAGTCATAGTTGTTTCCCATAGATAGGCCTAAAGCTAACAAATAAAACCAGTAGAAAAAAATCCTGCTGAAAATGCAGGTTCTTTCAAGTTCAAGTTGTATTAGTCGTATGTACGGGATTGCTTCAATATATCCACATAATTTCCTACCTCATGATGCCATCTATCTTGTGAAGTGCACCAGACCCTCCTGCAGCAAAGCACCCCCACAACATGACGCTGCCACCCCTGTGCTTCACGGTTGGGATGGTGTTCTTCAGCTTGCAAGCCTCCCCCTTTTTCCTCCAAACATAACGATGGTCATTATGGTCAAACAGTTCTATTTTTGTTTCATCAGACCATAGGACATTTCTCCAAAAAGTACGATCTTTATCCCCATGTGTAGTTGCAAACCGTAGTCTGGCTTTTTTATGGCAGCTTTGGAGCAGTGGCTTCTTCCTTGCTGAGCGGCCTTTCAGGTTATGTCGATATAGGTCTCATTTTACTATGGATATAGATACTTTTGTACGATTTCCTCTAGCATCTTCACAAGGTCCTTTGCTGTTGTTCTGGGATTGACTTGCACTTTTCGCACCAAAGTACGTTCATCTCTAGGAGACAGAACGCGTCTCCTTCCTGCGTGTTCCCATGGTGTTTATACTTCCGTACTATTGTTTGTACAGATGAACGTGCTCCCTTCAGGCGTTTGGAAATTGCTCCCAAGGATGAACAAGACTTGTGGAGGTCTACAATTATTTTCTGGGGTCTTGGCTGATTTCTTTTGATTTTCCCATGATGTCAAGTAAAGAGGCACTGAGTTTGAAGGTAGGCCTTGAAATATATCCACAGGTACACCTCCAATTGACTCAAATTATGTAAATTAGCCTGTCAGAAGCTTTAAAAGCCATGACATAATTTTCTGGAATTTTCCAAGATGTTTTTAAGGCACAGTCAACTTAGTGTATTTACACTTCTGACCCACTGGAATTGTGATACAGTGAATTATAAGTGAAATAATCTGTCTGTAAACAATTGTTGGAAAAATTACTTGTGTCATGCACAAAGTAGATGTCCTAATCGACTTGCCAAAACTATAGTTTGTTAACAAGAAATTTGTAGAGTGGTTGAAAAACGTGTTTTAATGACTCCAACCTAAATGTATGTAAAACTTCTGACTTCAACTGTATATATGGGATCATCAGAACTCAGACATCCCAAATGGGCACTTTCCTAAATTTGCATGCAGCAGTCCAGGTACTTCTATGCGTGCTCAGATGTGCACGTTGCCTGAACATTATCAGGACAGAGAAACCAGACAGAGACATGCTCATTGTGTTATGCAGGTGAGTGAGGACCCAAAAGCGGTTTAACAGAAACAGAGTCTTTTAATGTCCAAACACAGGGAAGACATAAATCCTCTTCAGATGTATCGGTTGACAAAATAGACAACCCGCAGAGAGGGGGACAAATAAATCATAAAGTCCTCTGATCTTTACAGGAGAGTCCCCTTCTAGCAGCAGAGGAGAATAGCAGGGTTAGCGGCAACAGACTGCTGGTCTCTCCGGGTAGGCGCGGGTTGTAGAGGACAGAGGTACCTGATCACACGTAGCATCTGATGAAGAGGCAGATTACGACAGGACGGGACAAGGGTGAAGCAAACGAGAATCTGACAAAGACAGAAGCAGAAACAGAGAGAGAAATAGAGACCTAATCAGAGGGAAAAAAGGGAACAGGTGGGAGAGAGTAAACGAGGTAGTTAGAGGAGATGAGGAACAGCTGGGGGAAGGAAAGGGAGAGAAGGTAACCTAATACGACCAGCAGGGGGAAACGAAGTGAAGAGAAAGAACAGGAACAAGACATAACATGACAATACATGACAGTACCCCCCCACTCACCGAGCGCCTCCTGGCGCACTCGAGGAGGAAACCTGGCGGCAACGGAGGAAATCATCGATCAGCGAACGGTCCAGCACGTCCCGAGATGGAACCCAACTCCTTTCCTCAGGACCGTACCCCTCCCAATCCACTAGGTACTGATGACCACGGCCCCGAGGACGCATGTCCAAAATTTTACGGACCCTGTAGATAGGTGCGCCCTCGACAAGGATGGGGGGAGACGAACGGGGACGCGAAGAAAGGGCTTAACACAGGAGACATGGAAGACCGGGTGGACGCGACGAAGATGAAGTCGCACTGCGACAGGATTAATGACCTGAGAAATACGGAACGGACCAATGAACCGCGGGGTCAACTTGCGAGAAGCTGTCTTAAGGGGAAGGTTTTGAGTGGAGAGCCATACTCTCTGACCGCGACAATATCTAGGACTCTTAGTCCTACGCTTATTAGCGGCTCTCACAGTCTGCGCCCTATAACGGCAAAGTGCAGACCTGACCCTCTTCCAGGTGCGCTCACAACGTTGGACAAAAGCCTGAGCGGAGTGGACGCTGGACTCGGCAAGCTGGGACGAGAACAGAGGAGGCTGGTACCCGAGGCTACTCTGAAAAGGAGATAGCCCGGTCGCAGACGAAGGAAGCGAGTTGTGAGCGTATTCTGCCCAGGGGAGCTGTTCTGCCCAAGACGCAGGGTTACGAAAAGAAAGACTGCGTAAGATGCGACCAATAGTCTGATTGGCCCGTTCTGCTTGACCGTTAGACTGGGGGTGAAAACCGGAAGAGAGACTGACGGAAGCCCCAATCAAACGGCAAAACTCCCTCCAAAATTGAGACGTGAATTGCGGACCCCTGTCCGAAACGGCGTCTGACGGAAGGCCATGAATTCTGAAAACATTCTCAATGATGATTTGTGCCGTCTCTTTAGTAGAAGGTAGCTTAGCGAGGGGAATAAAATGAGCCGCCTTAGAGAACCTATCGACAACCGTTAGAATAACAGTCTTCCCCGCTGACGAAGGCAGTCCGGTAATAAAGTCTAAGGCGATGTGAGACCACGGTCGAGAGGGAATGGAAAGCGGTCTGAGACGGCCGGCAGGAGGGGAGTTACCGGACTTAGTCTGCGCGCAGTCCGAACAAGCAGCCACGAAACGACGCGTGTCATGCTCCTGAGTGGGCCACCAAAAACGCTGGCGAATAGAAGCAAGCGTACCCCGAACGCCGGGGTGGCCGGCTAACTTGGCAGAGTGAGCCCACTGAAGAACGGCCAGACGAGTAGGAACGGGAACGAAAAGAAGGTTCCTAGGACAAGCGCGCGGCGACGGAGTGTGAGTGAGTGCTTGCTTTACCTGCCTCTCAATTCCCCAGACAGTCAACCCGACAACACGCCCCTCAGGGAGAATCCCCTCGGTGGAGGCTACTGAAGAACTGAAGAGACGGGATAAAGCATCAGGCTTGGTGTTCTTAGAGCCCGGACGATAAGAAATAACGAACTCGAAACGAGCGAAAAACAGCGCCCAACGAGCCTGACGGGCATTAAGTCGTTTGGCAGAACGGATGTACTCAAGGTTCCTATGGTCAGTCCAAACGACAAAAGGAACGGTCGCCCCTTCCAACCACTGTCGCCATTCGCCTAGGGCTAAGCGGATGGCGAGCAGTTCGCGGTTTCCCACATCATAGTTACGTTCCGACGGCGACAGGCGATGAGAAAAATACGCGCAAGGGTGGACCTTGTCGTCAGAATGGGAGCGCTGGGAAAGAATGGCTCCCACGCCCACCTCTGACGCGTCAACCTCGACAATGAACTGTCTAGAGACGTCAGGTGTAACAAGGATAGGTGCGGATGTAAAACACTTCTTGAGGAGATCAAAAGCTCCCTGGGCAGAAACGGACCACTTAAAGCACGTCTTGACAGAAGTAAGGGCTGTGAGAGGAGCTGCCACCTGACCGAAATTACGGATAAAACGACGATAGAAATTTGCGAAGCCGAGAAAGCGCTGCAGCTCGACACGTGACTTAGGGACGGGCCAATCGCTGACAGCTTGGACCTTAGCGGGATTCATCTTAATGCCTTCAGCGGAAATAACAGAACCGAGAAATGTGACGGAGGAGGCATGAAAAGAGCACTTCTCAGCCTTCACATAAAGACAATTCTCTAAAAGGCGCTGGAGGACACGTCGAACGTGCTGAACATGAATCTGGAGTGACGGTGAAAAAATCTGGATATCGTCAAGGTAAACGAAAACAAAGGTGTTCAGCATGTCTCTCAGTACATCATTCACTAATGCCTGAAAGACAGCTGGAGCGTTAGCGAGGCCGAACGGCAGAACCCGGTATTCAAAGTGCCCTAACGGAGTGTTAAACGCCGTTTTCCACTCGACCCCCTCCCTGATGCGCACGAGATGGTAAGCGTTACGAAGGTCCAACTTAGTGAAAAACCTGGCTCCCTGCAGGATCTCGAAGGCTGAAGACATAAGGGGAAGCGGATAACGATTCTTAACCGTTATGTCATTCAGCCCTCGATAATCCACGCAGGGGCGCAGGGTCCCGTCCTTTTCTTAACAAAAAAACCCCGCTCCGGCGGGAGAGGAGGAAGGGACTACGGTACCGGCGTCGAGAGCTACAGACAAATAATCTTCGAGAGCCTTACGTTCGGGAGCCGACAGAGAGTATAGTCTACCCCGGGGGAGTGGTTCCCGGAAGGAGATCAATACTACAATCATACGACCGGTGCGGAGGAAGGAGGTGGCCCTGGACCGACTGAACACCGTGCGCAGATCGTGATATTCCTCCGGCACCCCTGTCAAATCACCAGGCTCCTCCTGTGAAGAAGAGACAGAGGAAACAGGAGGGATAGCAGACATTAAACACTTCACATGACAAGAGACGTTCCAGGAGAGGATAGAATTACTAGACCAATTAATAGAAGGATTATGACACACTAGCCAGGGATGGCCCAAAACAACAGGTGTAAAAGGTGAACGAAAAATTTAAAAAGAAATGGTTTCGCTATGATTACCAGAGACAGTGAGGGTTAAAGGTAGCGTTTCACGCTGAATCCTGGGGAGAGGACTACCATCCAAGGCGAACAAGGCCGTGGGCTCCCTAACTGTCTGAGAGGAATGTCATGTTCCCGAGCCCAGGCTTCGTCCATAAAACAGCCCTCCGCCCCAGAGTCTATCAAGGCACTGCAGGAAGCTGCCGAACCGGTCCAGCGTAGATGGACCGACAAGGTAGTACAGGATCTTGAAGGAGAGACCTGAGTAGTAGCGCTCACCAGTAGCCCTCCGCTTACTGATGAGCTCTGGCTTTTACTGGACATGAAATGACAAAATGATCAGCGGAACCGCAATAGAGACAGAGGCGGTTGGTGATTCTCCGTTCCCTCTCCTTAGTCGAGATGCGAATACCCCCCAGCTGCATAGGCTCAGCACCTGAGCCAGTGGAGGAAGATGGTAGTGATGCGGAGAGGGGGCAACGGATAACGCGAGCTCCCTTCCACGAGCTCGGTGACGAAGATCAACCCGTCGTTCTATGCGAATAGCGAGTTCAATCAAGGAATCCACGCTGGAAGGAACCTCCCGGGAGAGAATCTCATCCTTTACCTCCGCGCGGAGACCCTCCAGAAAACGAGCGAGCAAAGCCGGCTCGTTCCAGTCACTGGATGCAGCAAGAGTGCGAAACTCTATAGAGTAATCAGTTATGGATCGATTACCTTGACATAGGGAAGACAGGGCCCTGGAAGCTTCTTCCCCAAAAACAGAACGATCAAAAACCCGTATCATCTCCTCCTTAAAGTTCTGATACTGGTTAGTACACTCAGCCCTCGCCTCCCAGATTGCCGTGCCCCACTCACGAGCCCGTCCAGTAAGGAGAGATATGACGTAGGCGATACGAGCTGTGCCCCTGGAGTACGTGTTGGGCTGGAGAGAAAACACAATATCACACTGGGTGAGGAACGAGCGGCATCCAGTGGGCTCCCCAGAGTAACACGGCGGGTTATTAATTCTGGGCTCCGGAGACTCGGAAGCCCTGGGAGTAGCCGGTGGATCGAGGCGGAGATGGTGAATATGTTTCGAGAGGTCGGAGACTTGGGCGGCCAGGGTCTCAACGGCATGTCGAGCAGCAGACAATTCCTGCTCGTGTCTGCCTAGCATCGCTCCCTGGATCTCGACGGCTGAGTGGAGAGGATCCGAAGTCGCTGGGTCCATTCTTGGTCAGATTCTTCTGTTATGCAGGTGAGTGAGGACCCAAAAGCGGTTTAACAGAAACAGAGTCTTTTAATGTCCAAACACAGGGAAGACATAAATCCTCTTCAGATGTATCGGTTGACAAAATAGACAACCCGCAGAGAGGGCGACAAATAAATCATAAAGTCCTCTGATCTTTACAGGAGAGTCCCCTTCTAGCAGCAGAGGAGAATAGCAGGGTTAGCGGCAACAGACTGCTGGTCTCTCCGGGTAGGCGCGGGTTGTAGAGGACAGAGGTACCTGATCACACGTAGCATCTGATGAAGAGGCAGATTACGACAGGACGGGACAAGGGTGAAGCAAACGAGAATCTGACAAAGACAGAAGCAGAAACAGAGAGAGAAATAGAGACCTAATCAGAGGGAAAAAATGGAACAGGTGGGAGAGAGTAAACGAGGTAGTTAGAGGAGATGAGGAACAGCTGGGGGAAGGAAAGGGAGAGAAGGTAACCTAATACGACCAGCAGGGGGAAACGAAGTGAAGAGAAAGAACAGGAACAAAAAAAGAAAGAACAGAGAAAGAAAGAACAGGAACAAGACATAACATGACAATACATGACACATTGCTCACGCCAAACAAAAGACAATTGCAAAATTTACAAAACTTATAAATGATGGTTATGAAAAAAAAACTACTGGTTTCTCACAAGTGTAGCAGGTTTTGAACTCTGCAAACTATGTTTCACACGGTAAATTAATAAATGATACATGCATTAACAGAAATCAATGTAACCAAATGACAGGTATTAACGGTACAATTACTTGGCCTACTGGTGACATACAATACCAGTCAAAGTATGGACACCTACTCAGTTTGGACACCTACTCATTTCAGGGTTTTTCCTTATTTTTACTATTTTGTAGTTTGTAGAATAATAGTAAAGACATCAAAACTATGAAAAAACACATATGGAATCATGTAGTAACCAAAAAAGTGTTAAACAAATCAGAAACATATTTTGTATTTGAGATTTTTTTTCTTCTCACCTTAACCAGCTAGGCCAGTTGAGAACAAGTTCTCATTTACAACTGCGAGCTGACCAAGATAAAGCAAAGCAGTGAGACAAAATCAACAACACAGAGTTACACATGGGATAAACAAATGTACAGTCAATAACACAATATAAAAACATGTGTACAGTGTGTGCAAATGAAGTAAGGAGGTAAGGCAATACATAACCCATAGTGGTGAAGTAATTACAATTTAGCAATTAACATTGGAGTGATAGTTGTGCAGATGAGGATGTGCAAGTAGAAATACTGGTGTGCAAAAGAGCAGAAAAACAAACACAAATTTGGGGATGAAGTAGGTGGTTGGTTGGATGTTTTTTTTGCAGATGGGCTATGTACAGCTGCAGCGATCGGTAAGCTGCTCTGACAGTTAGTGAGGGAGATATAATTCTCCAACTTCAGTCATTTTTGCAATCCGTTCCAGTCATTGGCAGCAGAGAACTGGAAGAAAAGGTGTCCAAAGGAGGTGTTAGGTTTGGGGATGACCAGAGAAATATACCTGCTGGAGTGCGTGCTACGGGTGGGTGTTATTATGGTGACCAATGAGCTGAGTTAAGGCAGAGCTTTGCCTAGCAAAGACTTATAGATGACCTTTAGCCAGTGGGTCTGGTGACGAATATGTAGCGATGACCAGCCAACGAGAGCATACAGGTCGCAGTGGTGGGTAGTATATGGGGCTTTGGTGACAAAACGGATGGCACTGTGATAGACTGCATCCAATTTGCTGAGCAGAGTGTTGGAGGCTATTTTGTAAATGGCATCGCCAAAGTCAAGGATCGGTAGGATAGTCAGTTTTACAAGGGTATGTTTGGCAGCATGAGTGAATGTTGCTTTGTTGCGAAATAGGTAGCTGATTCTAGATTTTTATTTTGGATTGAAGATCCTTAATATGTGTCTGGAAGGAGAGTTTACAGTCTAGCCAGACACCTAGGTATTTATAGTTGTCCGCATATTCTAAGTCAGAACCGTCCAGAGTAGTGATGCTGGTGCAGGCAGTGATCGGTTGAAGAGCATGCATTTAGTTTTAATAACATTTAAGAGCAGATGGAGGCCACGGAAGGAGTGTTGTATGGCATTGAAGCTTGTTTGGAGGTTTGTTATCACCGTGTCCAAAGACAGGCCAGATGTATAAAGAACGGTGTCATCTGCGAAGAGGTGGATCAAAGAATCACCTGCAGCAAGAGCGACATCATTGATATATACAGAGAAGAGTCAGCCCAATGAAACTGGCTCTCATGAGGACCACCACAGGAAAGGAAGACCCAGAGTTACCTCTGCTGCAGAGGATACGTTCATTAGAGTTACCAGCCTCAGAAATAGCAGCCCAAATAAACACTTCACAGAGTTCAAGTAACAGATACATCTCAACATCAACTGTTCAGAGGAGACTGCTTGAATCAAACCTTCATGGTCGAATTGCTGCAAAGATACCACTACTAAAGGACACCAATAAGAAGAAAAAACTTGATTGGGCCAAAAAACAGGAGCAATAAACATGATTCTTTTTTTAGGTATTTTTCTTAAAACTGCATTGTTGGTTAAGGGCTTGTAAGTTAGCATTTCACTGTAAGGTCTACACCTGTTGTAATCAGTGCATGTGACAAATAACATTTCATTTGATTTGATTAGACCAGCGGAAATCTGTCCTTTGGTCTGATGACTACAAATGTGAGATTTTTGGTTCCATCCGCCGTGTCTTTGTGAGTCACAGAGTAGGTGAACGGATGATCTCCGCATGTGTGGCTCCTACCGTGAGGCATGGAGGAGGTGTGATGGTGCTTTGCTGGTGACACTGTCAGTGAATTACTTAGAATTCAAGGTACACTTAACCAGCATGGCTACCACAGCATTCTGCAGCGATGTGCCATCCCATCTGGTATGCGATTAGTGGGACTATAATTTGTTTTTCAACAGGACAATGACCCAACACACCTCAAGGCTGTGTAAGGGCTATTTTTTATTTAACCTTTAGGCAAGTAAGTTAAGAACAAATTCTTATTTACAATGACGGCCTACCCCGGCCAAACCCGGACGACGTTGGGCCAATTGTGTGCCGCCCTATTGTGCGCCGCACTATCAAACAAATTGAGATGGTTTGGGATGAGTTGGACGGCAGAGTAAAGGAAAAGCAGCCAACAAATGCTCAGCATATGTGGGAACTCCTTTAACTAGTTGCTCCTACCCTCTACTTTTTTGAACATTTTGTTAAAAATCGCGCAACATTTCAGCGCCCTGCTACTCATGCCAGGAATATAGTACGTTCATATGGTTAGAATGTGTGGATAGGAAACCCTAAATCACGACTGTGGCTATAACATAACGTGCGTTACATCGGAAAGCGCAGGAAAACCTGATCACAGAAAATGGAAATAAATATCCTTGCGCCACTTCCAGCAATTGTTAACAGTGAGCCGAATTAGATAAGACCGAGCATTCAACTCCCACAGCATCCCCATGTTGTCTAGAGTCTTGTGAATTGAATCATCTTTGATTCTTGGTCGAACCGAAACAGGGGCACCACTTACCTCCGGTCTCCGCCCAGATCATTCCGGAAGAGCTCTCTCGTGAAATTTTTTCCAAGACGACAGCTAATGATTTTTACATCGCCTACGGATGATTTTTATCGCTTATTAACGTTTACTAATACCTAAAGTAGCATTACAAACGTATTTCGAAGTGTTTTGTGAAAGTTTATCGTCTACTTTTTGAATTTTAAAAAATGACGTTACATTGTGAAATCGCTGTTTTTTTCGTTTATCACACAGTCTACATATAACGATATCTTGGCTTTATATGGCCCGATTTAATCGAAATAAACACCCAATAGTGTTTATGGGACATCTAGGAGTGCCAACAAAGAAGATGGTGAAAGGTAATGACTGTTTTCTATTTTTATTGTGCGGTTTGTGTAACGCCGAAATGCTAATTATTTTGTTTACGTCCCCTGCTGTGCTTTTGTGTTGTAGTGTATTGGTGCATGCTATCAGATAATAGCTTCTCATGCTGTCGCCGAAAAGCATTTTAAAAATCTGACTTGTTGCCTGGATTCACAACGAGTGTAGCTTTAATTTGATACCCTGCATGTGTATTTTAATGAACTTTTGAGTTTTAACTAATACTATTAGCATTTAGCGTAGCGCATTTGCATTTCCAGAGCTCTAGTTGGGACGCAAGCGTCCCAAGTAGAAGCAAGAGGTTAAGACTGTTGGAAAAGCATTCCAGGTAAAGCTAGCTAGCTACAGTATTGCAGGCAGGCTAGCTCAAATGAACTGCTAACATAGCTAGCTATCTAGCCACCTTTACATACTGTATAGCTAGCTAGCTATGTGAATTAAATAAATCACCAGATAGCTAGCTAATATGAAGTTAGGTAGCTATCTTGTAAATAAATGTAAAACCCACACTCCAAATATATTTGTAGGTAGCTAGCTAGCTAGATAGCTAACAGCAATGGAAGAGGGTGAAAGGATTAGCAGCTCAAGCTGTCAAAGAAGGGAGAGAGTAGGCTACTCTGGATAGGGCAGGTACTTTTGTGTAGTTTCAGTCCTTCGAGAGAAAAACTGAGGACAGAGATAATAGCAACATAATATTCAGTGCTTTCTAATTTCAGTATACTGAAGCCTGTTTCTTTGTGATGTTTTCTGTCCTCAGATACAGAGAGCTGTGAAAACCTGTCTGCGGATGAAGAGGTCCCAATGAATGTCCCAAGAGCAGTGGTTCTCAAACCTGGTCCTGGAGACCCAAAGAGGTGCACATTTTGGTTTTTGCCATAGCACCACACATCTGATTCAAACTCACCATCAAGCTTCAAGTGATATTTATGTATTCATTTGCGATGCCATCCTTGATATGATCCTTCGGTTGTCACATGCACGTGTGCGCACATGCATCTATCTATCTATCTATCTATCTATCTATCTATCTATCTATCTATCTATCTATCTATCTATCTATCTATCTATCTATCTATCTATCTATCTATCTATCTATCCAATGTTATCATTTGTAATGAGAGATATTTCCCAACCAAGGGACAGGTATGAATTCCTCCATGGTCAGGGCCTCAGATGGCACCCTGGACCTTCCCGAAGACAGCCTGATTCTAGGAGCAGAGCACCCGGGACCCCAGCCAGTACCAACGAGTCATCGGGGTCCACCCTACTAACGCAGAGGCGTGTGAAGGCTACATGTGTCCTGCATCCTGTAACTTCATGAGGATGGCCACGAGGACTCAGTGCTGTGTGCGAGAGGAGATGTCTGCTACTCTGCAGGATGATGCAAGGATGGGGGCCTACAACGCAGCACGGGAGGCAATCCCTTTGCGGGAGACCGTCACCTCCTACTTCTACGAGGAGGGTGCTGTTTCCCAGGCAACATCTTTTGCGATAGACTACACATTGCACAACCAAAGTCTCTTTTAAGAGCAACGCACATTGCAATAAGAGTATTCTTCCATTTACTTAGCAATTCCCAGTTTCCCTCCTTTTGATTTCTACTTCTCAGGTTAGCATACAGTTCAAAACAGGCTATTTTACGAGTTACCCATATTGAAAAAATGTAGAACACCAAGACGCCCTACAACCCATACCTGCATCAATCTGATGAATTGATTGTGTTCTGCAGTAAGAAGGCTCAGGTGTATAACTGTGTGGGCTGTGGCTCCTTCCATTTTAGTTATTTAGCAGATGCTCTTATCCAGAACACCTTACAATAGTGAGTACATACATTTTCTTTCTGGTCCCCTGTGGGAATCAAACCCACAACCCTGGTATTGCAAGTGCCTTGCTCTACCAACTGAGCCACAGGGGACACCCAATCAAAAGATCAGAGAATTAACTAAGCACTGAAAGCATAAGGTACAGCTAGCTAGCACTGCAGTGCATAAAATGTTTGCCACAAAGAGAAAGACAATAGTTTAACAGTTTTGAACAAATTAATTTCTCAAAAAATGAAGCGAAAAAGCGAGAGAGCAATAGAGAGAGCTAGCCATATTTTTTTCACTTTCATTTTCACTTAATTAGCTAGCGACTGCAGCTAGCTGGTTTAGCCTACTCAAACACCCGCTTATTATACAAAATGTACACAAACACTTGAATGAGAAAAGGCTGATCTGAGAACTGGTAAACTAAACACTGACTATGGGTGAATATCTGCCTATTGTAAAATATGTACAATGTCTCCCCCTTGTGGGAGTAAGAATACTTTGGTAACTTTATGACCAGTATGTGTTTGTTTTTTGTTGGAGGTTAATAATGGGATGGAAATCCTTTTGAGATACTTATACTTAGGAAAATCTTATATTAGCATAACAAGGTTGTTGGTTGAAGTTTATGTCTTTATCTCTTTGATCAATTAATGTCAGGGGTATTCATTATTTACTTAAACATAAGGCTATTTTCCTGTATTGCAAATTGTTTAATGCAGACTTTTACTTTCTATAAGAGACTCATGCTTGTTCCTCTGATCTAGCTTTTTGGAAAAATAAATGGGGTAACAATATCTGGTTATCATATGACAACAACCACTCTGCAGGTGCAGCAGTGTTAACTTCTTGATGCACCCATCCCGTTAGGGGGATCATTTTCATCCACCACCGCTGAATTGCAGAGCGCCAAATTTCAAATTAAATCACTAAAAATATAAAATTTTCATGAAATCACAAGTGCAATATAGCAAAACACTGCTAAGCTTGTTGTTAATCTACCTAGCGTGTCAGATTTCAATAAAGCTTTTCGGCGAAAGCTATCCAAGCGTTTATGTGAGCACATCTCTCTCAGTCGGCAAAATATTACAAACAGCTAGCAGCCAAGTAGATTCTGACTTTTGTGACCAAAAGCAATAAATTAAATCACTTACCTTTGATGATCTTCGGATATTTGCACTCACGAGACTCCCAGTTACACAATAAATGTTCCTTTTGTTCCATAAAGACAAACAAATCCAAATACCTCCGTTAGTTTGATGCATTATGCCCAGGAATCCACCGGAAATAGCTACTTCCGGGTTGGAGCGAGCGGTCGCATCTGCACTCGGTCCGCAGGTAGTATTACATTTCATTACATTTCATTATAGTACAACGGTTTGATTTGTCTAATCTTAGCAATTTCTTCTTAGCTAGCTACATAGCCGTCTTTGTATCATAGATAATTGCGTAATTATCGTATTTCGTCATCCTAACGCAGTCTACACTGCCCTGCAGCTAGCCAGCTAGCTAACGTCCACCGTTAGCTAGTCCACCGTCTACCGATTAGCAGCACAACTATTACACTCAACTGAACGACTTGATTAGTGTAGTGTTAGCTAGCTACATAGTTGTCTTTGCTGTCTTCGTATCCAAGATAATTGTGTAGTTTAGAGTGTGTAGTTTTAGAGTGATTATCTTAATTTACCGAGGTTAGCTAGCCAGCTATTTGTCGTCCTTAACGTAGGAGACACTGCTAGCTAGCCAACAGCTAGCCAACGTCTACCGAACAGAACTTCCGCACTCAACAATCCGGTCGCATTTCGCTTCGCTCCACAGGTAGTATCACATTTTTCATTTCATTTCATTACAGTACAACGGCTTGATTTGTTTGATCGTAGCTAGCTACATAGCTAGCTACATAGCCGTCTTTGTATCAAAGATAATTGTGTAGTCTAGAGCGATTTCCTAGGTTAGCTAGCCAGCTATTGTCGTTCTTTTAACGCAACGTAACGTAATCAACACTGCTAGCTAGCCAGCTAGCCCCGAATAGCAGCACAGTAGAAACTATTACACTCAACGGAACGACTTGATTAGTGTAGTGTCAACAACGCAGCCACTGCCAGCTAGCCTACATAGTCAACAACGCAGCCTCTGCCAGCTAGCCTACTTCAGCAGTACTGTATCATTTTAATCATTTTAGTCAATAAGATTCTTGCTACGTAAACTTAACTTTCTGAACACTCGAGACGTGTAGTCCACTTGTCATTCCAATCTCCTTTGCATTAGCGTAGCCTCTTGTGTAGCCTGTCAACTATGTGTCTGTCTATCCCTGTTCTCTCCTCTCTGCACAGACCATACAAACGCTCCACACCGCGTGGCCGCGGCCACCCTAATCTGGTGGTCCCAGCGCGCACGACCCACGTGGAGATCCAGGTCTCCGGTAGCCTCTGGAACTGCCGATCTGCGGCCAACAAGGCAGAGTTCATCTCAGCCTATGCCTCCCTCCAGTCCCTCGACTTCTTGGCACTGACGGAAACATGGATCACCACAGACAACACTGCTACTCCTACTGCTCTCTCTTCGTCTGCCCACGTGTTCTC
This sequence comes from Oncorhynchus nerka, assembly GCF_034236695.1. Classification (NCBI taxonomy): domain Eukaryota; kingdom Metazoa; phylum Chordata; class Actinopteri; order Salmoniformes; family Salmonidae; genus Oncorhynchus; species Oncorhynchus nerka. The sequence continues at coordinate 76,770,470 of NC_088405.1, forward strand.
GCACACCCCGAGAGCTTCTGGTCAGCGGGGTGGTGGCACCCGGATCCTCATCTCTCCCAAGTGGTCATTCTCTCTTTCTCCCTTACCCATCTGTCTATCGCCTCCTTTGAATTCCATGCTGTCACAGTTACCAGCCCTTTCAAGCTTAACATCCTTATCATTTATCGCCCTCCAGGTTCCCTCGGAGAGTTCATCAATGAGCTCGATGCCTTGATAAGCTCCTTTCCTGAGGACGGCTCACCTCTCACAGTTCTGGGCGACTTTAACCTCCCCACGTCTACCTTTGACTCATTCCTCTCTGCCTCCTTCTTTCCACTCCTCTCCTCTTTTGACCTCACCCTCTCACCTTCCCCCTACTCACAAGGCAGGAAATACGCTCGACCTCATCTTTACTAGATGCTGTTCTTCCACTAACCTCATTGCAACTCCCCTCCAAGTCTCCGACCACTACCTTGTATCCTTTTCCCTCTCGCTCTCATCCAACACTTCCCACACTGCCCCTACTCGGATGGTATCGCGCCGTCCCAACCTTCGATCTCTCTCCCCCGCTACTCTCTCCTCTTCCATCCTATCATCTCTTCCCTCTGCTCAAACCTTCTCCAACCTATCTCCTGATTCTGCCTCCTCAACCCTCCTCTCCTCCCTTTCTGCATCCTTTGACTCTCTATGTCCCCTATCCTCCAGGCCGGCTCGGTCCTCCCCTCCCGCTCCGTGGCTCGACGACTCATTGCGAGCTCACAGAACAGGGCTCCGGACAGCCGAGCGGAAATGGAGGAAAACTCGCCTCCCTGCGGACCTGACATCCTTTCACTCCCTCCCTCTCTACATTTTCCTCTTCTCTCTCTGCTGCTAAAGCCACTTTCTACCACTCTAAATTCCAAGCATCTGCCTCTAACCCTAGGAAGCTCTTTGCAACCTTCTCCTCCCTCCTGAATCCTCCTCCCCCTCCCCCTCCTCCTCTCTGCAGATGACTTCGTCAACCATTTTGAAAAGAAGGTCGACGACATCCGATCCTCGTTTGCTAAGTCAAACGACACCGCTGGTTCTGCTCACACTGCCCTACCCTGTGCTCTGACCTCTTTCTCCCCTCTCTCTCCAGATGAAATCTCGCGTCTTGTGACGGCCGGCCGCCCAACAACCTGCCCGCTTGACCCTATCCCCTCCTCTCCTCTCCAGACCATTTCCGGAGACCTTCTCCCTTACCTCACCTCGCTCATCAACTCATCCCTGACCGCTGGCTACGTCCCTTCCGTCTTCAAGAGAGCGAGAGTTGCACCCCTTCTGAAAAAACCTACACTCGATCCCTCCGATGTCAACAACTACAGACCAGTATCCCTTCTTTCTTTTCTCTCCAAAACTCTTGAACGTGCCGTCCTTGGCCAGCTCTCCCGCTATCTCTCTCAGAATGACCTTCTTGATCCAAATCAGTCAGGTTTCAAGACTAGTCATTCAACTGAGACTGCTCTTCTCTGTATCACGGAGGCGCTCCGCACTGCTAAAGCTAACTCTCTCTCCTCTGCTCTCATCCTTCTAGACCTATCGGCTGCCTTCGATACTGTGAACCATCAGATCCTCCTCTCCACCCTCTCCGAGTTGGGCATCTCCGGCGCGGCCCACGCTTGGATTGCGTCCTACCTGACAGGTCGCTCCTACCAGGTGGCGTGGCGAGAATCCGTCTCCACACCACGTGCTCTCACCACTGGTGTCCCCCAGGGCTCTGTTCTAGGCCCTCTCCTATTCTCGCTATACACCAAGTCACTTGGCTCTGTCATAACCTCACATGGTCTCTCCTATCATTGCTATGCAGACGACACACAATTAATCTTCTCCTTTCCCCCTTCTGATGACCAGGTGGCGAATCGCATCTCTGCATGTCTGGCAGACATATCAGTGTGGATGACGGATCACCACCTCAAGCTGAACCTCGGCAAGACGGAGCTGCTCTTCCTCCCGGGGAAGGACTGCCCGTTCCATGATCTCGCCATCACGGTTGACAACTCCATTGTGTCCTCCTCCCAGAGCGCTAAGAACCTTGGCGTGATCCTGGACAACACCCTGTCGTTCTCAACTAACATCAAGGCGGTGGCCCGTTCCTGTAGGTTCATGCTCTACAACATCCGCAGAGTACGACCCTGCCTCACACAGGAAGCGGCGCAGGTCCTAATCCAGGCACTTGTCATCTCCCGTCTGGATTACTGCAACTCGCTGTTGGCTGGGCTCCCTGCCTGTGCCATTAAACCCCTACAACTCATCCAGAACGCCGCAGCCCGTCTGGTGTTCAACCTTCCCAAGTTCTCTCACGTCACCCCGCTCCTCCGCTCTCTCCATTGGCTTCCAGTTGAAGCTCGCATCCGCTACAAGACCATGGTGCTTGCCTACGGAGCTGTGAGGGGAACGGCACCTCAGTACCTCCAGGCTCTGATCAGGCCCTACACCCAAACAAGGGCACTGCGTTCATCCACCTCTGGCCTGCTCGCCTCCCTACCACTGAGGAAGTACAGTTCCCGCTCAGCCCAGTCAAAACTGTTCGCTGCTCTGGCCCCCAATGGTGGAACAAACTCCTCACGACGCCAGGACAGCGGAGTCAATCACCACCTTCCGGAGACACCTGAAACCCCACCTCTTTAAGGAATACCTAGGATAGGATAAAGTAATCCCTCTCACCCCCCTTAAAAGATTTAGATGCACTACTGTTCCACTGGATGTCATAAGGTGAATGCACCAATTTGTAAGTCGCTCTGGATAAGAGCGTCTGCTAAATGACTTAAATGTAAATGTAATGTAAATAGCGGTCACGACAACGCAGACAAAAATTCAAAATTATGTCCATAATATCGACAGAAACATGGCAAACATTTTCTATCATCAATCCTCAAGGTGTTTTTCAAATATCTATTCGATAATATATCAACCGGGACAGTTGGCTTTTCACTAGGACCGGGAGGAAAAATGGCTACCTCTCTGTTTTGCGCAAAAATCACACAGAGCCAACAACTGACCACTTACGCAATGTGGACGTTTACGCTCATTCTTCAAAATAAAGGCCTGAAACTACGTCTAAAGGCTGTAGACACCTTAGGGAAGCCACAGACAAAGGAATCTGGTTGATATCCCTTTCAATGGGCAATAGGGATGCATAGAAAGACAGGGGTTTCAAAATAAGAGTCACTTCCTGATTGGATTTTTCTCAGGCTTTCGCCTGCAATATCAGTTCTGTTATACTCACAGACAATATTTTTACAGTTTTGGAAACATTAGAGTGTTTTCTATCCTAAGCTGTCAATTATATGCATATTCTAACATTTGGTCCTGAGAAATAGGCTGTTTACTTTGAGAGCGTTATTTTTCCAAAAATAAAAATAGTGCCCCCTAGCTTCAAGAGATTAAGGAAGAGTGTTTTGAATACTGATGTTAACCTTTCTGGAAAATAGATCATCCAAAGGTGGGGGAGTGGCAATCTTTACCAAGGATCCCCTTCAGTGCTCAGTTGTCTCCACCAAGTCTGTCCCCAAATAATTTGATTTGCTGGTTTTAAGCATTAAACTTTCAAATAGCTCTTTGTTGACTGTTGCTGGGTGCTATCTTCCTCCATCAGAACCAGCCCATACCTTACCTGCCCTAAGCTCTCTCCTGACCCCTTACACTAAGTCTGAATTTGTCCTGCTATGTGACTTAAACCTGGACATGCTTAAACCATCTGACCAAGTCCTAAAGCAATGGGACTCCCTAAATAGTTCTCACATTATTACCAATCCCACAAGGTATGACTCCAAACACCCCAAAAAAAGGCTAGTCTCCTCGAAGTTATCCTCACAAATAATCCTGATAGGTATCAGTCTGGTGTTTTCTGTAATGACCTTAGTGATCACTGTTTTACAGTCTGTGTTCGCAATGGCTGCTCAGTGAAAGGACCTGTCCTGATTTGTCATAGACACTTGCTAAAAAACTTTAATGAGCAAGCCTTCCTTCATGAACTGGCCTCTGTAAAATGGTATAGAATCAGTTTGATCAGCTCTGTCGATGACGCTTGGACCTTCTTTTTTATATTTTCAGTGGTATTGTTAACAAACACACCCCCATAAAGAAAATGTGAATTCAAAACTGGTTCGACCGTGATCTTGCAGAGTTACTCCACCTTAAGAATTACATTTGGCGAAAGGCTCAGCACACGCATACTCAGGTTGACTGGCTATCGTTCAGGCAAATGAGAAATAAGTGCACTCAGGCTATCCGGAAGGCCAAAGTTAGTTACTTTAAGGAGCAGTTCTCTCTCTGTAACCCCAAGAAGTTATGTAAAACGGTTAAAGACCTGGAGAATAAAGCCTCCCCGTGTCACAGCTGCCCATGTCCCAGCTGCCCATGTCCCTTAATGTTGATGATGTGGTTGTTACTGACAAGAAGCACATGACTAAGCTCTTTAATCAACACTTCATTAAGTCAGGATTCCTATTTGACTCAGCCATCCCTCCTTGCCCATCTAACATTTCCTCATCTCCCACCCTTTCTAATGCGACTATCCCCGATGCTTCTCCCTCGTTTTCACCTGCCCCGCTACAAAGTTTCTCCCTGCAGGCAGTGACTGAGTCCGAAGTGCTAAAGGAGCTCCTTAAACTTGAACCCCAAAAAACATCTGGGTCAGATGGTTTAGACCCTTTCTTCTTTAAGGTTGCTGCCCCTATCATCACCAAGCCTGTATCTCCTTTCTGGGGAGGTTCCCATTGCTTGGAAGGCAGCCACAGTTTGTCCTTTATTTAAAGGGGGAGTTCCAGCTGATTCTAAATGTTATAGACCTATTTCTATTTTGCCCTGTTTATCAAAAGTGTTGGAAAAACTTGTCAATAATCAACTGACTGGCTTTCTTTATGTCTATAGTATTATCTCGGGTATGCAATCTGGTTTCCACTCAGGTTAGGGATGTGTCACTGCAACCTTAAACGTCCTCAATGAGGTCACCATTGCCCTTGATTCTAAGCAATATTGTGCAGCTTTTTTTATTGACTTGGCCAAAGCCTTTGATACGTTAGACCATTCCATTATTGTGGGCCGGCTAAGGAGTATTGGTGTCTCTGAGGGGTCTTTGGCCTGGTTTGCTAACTATCTCTCTCAAAGTGTGCAGTGTATTAAGTCAGAAAATCTGCCATCTCAGCCACTGCCTGTACCCAAGGGAGTACCCCAAGGCTCGATCCTAGGCCCAACACTCTTCTCAATTTACATCAACAACATAGCTCAGGCAGTAGGAAGCTCTCATCCATTTATATGCAGATGATACGGTCTTACACTCAACTGGCCCCTCCCTGGATTTTGTGTTAAATGCTCTTACAACAAAGCTGTCTTAGTGTTCAACAAGCTTTCTCTACCCTTAACCTTGTTCTGAACACCTCCAAAACAAAGGTAATATGGTTTGGTAAGAAGAATGCCCCTATTTCCACAGGTGTTATTACTACCTCTGAGGGTTTAGAGCTTGAGGTAGTTTCCTCTATCGTAATCGCTCCTCTTTCATCCTAGCTGCCAAACTAACCCTGATTCAGATGACCATCCTACCCATGCTAGATTACGGAGACATAATTTATAGATCGGCAGGTAAGGGTGGTCTCGAGCAGCTAGATGTTCTTAACCATTCGGCCATCAGATTTACCCCCAATGCTCCTTATAGGACACATCACTGCACTCTATACTCCTCTGTTAACTGGTCATCTCTGTATACCTGTCGCAAGACCCACTGGTTGATGCGCATTTATAAAACCCTCTTAGGCATCACTCCCACCTATCTGAGATATCTACTGCAGCCCTCATCCTCCACATACAACACCTGTTCTGCCAGTCACATTCTGTTAAAGGTCCCCAAAGCACACACATCCCTGGGTCGCTCCCTCTTTTCAGCAGCTAGTGACTGGAATGAGCTGCAACAAACACTCAAACTGGACAGTTTTATCTCAATCTCAAAGACTCAATCATGGACACTCTCACTGACAGTTGTGGCTGCTTTGTGTAATGTATTGTTGTCTCTACCTTATTGCCCTTTGTGCTGTTGTCTTTGCCCAATAATGTTTATACCATGTTTTGTGCTGCTATGATGTTTTGTTGCTACCATGTTGTTGTTGTTGTTATGTTGCTACCATGCTGTGTTGTCATGTGTTGCTGCCTTGCTATGTTGTCTTCTTCGGTCTCTCTTTATGGAGTGGAGTCTTGTCTCTCTTGTTGTGATGTGTGTTTTGTCCTATATTTGTATTGTATACATTTTTTATTCCAGGCCCCCATCCCCGCAGGAGGCCTTTTTCCTTTTGGTAGGCCATCATTGTAAATAAGAATTTGTTCTTAACTGACTTGCCTAGTTAAATAACGGTTAAATAAAATAAAAATATAAACATACCTGAATTTGTCCAATAGAAACTCTTGTTTGCAACTGACTAATGATTACAGCCTAGATCAGCTAGATACAGGCAAGATTGTGCAAGGCAGTATTGAATGTGTCAATGACCGTCACCTTGATTACTCAAATTTCTCTCGACCTGTGCACCTACATTTTAAACTTTCATTCATAGGCTAGGTTGTAGCAACCTCATGATAGGTATAGGGAAAATGAGTGTCATGTAGAAGCCTAAACCTATTGATGTTACGTTGAGCTGGGTGAATGGAATATGAATGACAGTCATCCAATATGCTGTAATAGAAATAAGGCCATGTTCATAACAATAACAATTGTCCTCCCTAATCTTAAATGGCACCGACCGCCACTGATGTGAGTGTGTGTGTCCGTTTTTCAGTATAAAGTACTCTGTAGCCACTTAGTGTGGACACTGTGGACCCCAGATGGGGACACTGACACAGAGATTCCTGTTGAACACTTTGTGTTTAACAACCTTATTTTGTCAATAACAGTCTCCCTCCCTCACTTCATCTTTCTCCCCCCTTCTCTCTATATCAGCTGTGTCGGTGAACCCCTCCCGCATCCGAACTGCCTGCCTTACTTTTACCCCTACCCACATGTACACTGAACAAAAATATAAATGCAATGAGCATTAGTGAGTATTTTTCCTTTGCCAAGATAATCCATCCACCTGATAGGTGTGGCATATTAAGAAGTGGATTAAACAGCATGACCATTATACAGGTGCACCTTGTGCTGGGGAAAATAAAAGGCCACTCTAAAATGTGCAGTTTTGACATACAACTAAATGCCACAGATGTCTCAAGTTGAGGAAGTGTGTAACTGGCATGCTGACTGCAGGAATATCCATCAGACCTGTTGGCGGAGAAATTAATGTTAATTTCTCTACCATAAGCTGCCTCCAATGTTGTTTTAGAGAATTTGGAAATACTTCCAACTGGACTCACAACCGCAGACCAAGTGTAACCACACAAGCCCGGGACCTCCACATCTGGCTTCACTTGCGGGATCGTCAGAGACCAGCAAACCGAACAGCTGATGAAACTGTGGGTTCACAAACGAGGAATTTCTGCAGAAACTAACAGAAACCGTCTGAGGGAACCTCAGGATTTTGATCTGACTGCAGTTCGGTGTCATAACCAACTTCAGTGGGCAAATTATCACTAATCCACGCCCCTACCTTTTCTTTTAAGGTATATGTGACCAACATATGCATATCTGGATTCCTAGGTCATGTGAAATCCATAGATTAGATCCTCCAGGGTTTAGTCGGGGAAGATGAGAACCTTTTGGCCTTTGTATTCCATAGCTCGTTGTCGTCCAAGTCGTAGAATGAGCTCCTTTTCCTGAAAGCGATGTACCCTTGCAATTATGGTCCGTGGCTTGGCACCGGGTGAGGGATTTGCCTGTAGAGACCGGTGTGCACGGTCAATGATGAGAGGCTTTGGGAAGTTGTCGTCGCCCAGCAGCTTAGGAATGAGCTAGGACATGAACTCTGTGGGTTAACCTTGTTCTTCATCCTCCAAAATCCCCACAAGTTTGATGTTCAGCCTGCAACTGCTGCCTTCTAAATCGAGAACCTTGGCTTGGAGCGCCTTGTTCTTCTTTCTAAGCCTGCAACTGCTACCTTCTAAATCGAGAACCTTGGCTTGGAGCGCCTTGTTGTTCTTTCTAAGCTGTGCGCAGGTGGTTTCCAGGCCTCCGATCCGGGTGTCATGGTCAGACAAGTCCTAATTGGCTGTGTCCATGCGGCTCTTCAGATCGGCCTGTGCTGTCTTTAGAGACTCAAACTTTGTTTCGAGCCTGTCAAAATGATCGTTGATAGATTTATTACAGCCTCTTTCATTTGTTGACACATTGAATCTTGTTGCTGGGTATTTGGAGAGCTGTCACCTTCAGTACTCAAATGGAGCTAGCTGCTGCTTGTTGGGCCTGTGTAGATTTTGTGTTAGCTGTTCTGTTGGTTTTCGTCACAATATTTCACTTTTTTTGCTGCTAGTTAGTGCCTGGGAAACATACTAAACAATGTGTATATATTTTTTTGCAAACTTGAAACTAAAATGGTAACAATTAAAGATTTTAAAATAAGCGGAGAGGAGATTTGAAGGAACGCTTCTACTCCATACGCATGAGCACTAGCGCCCCCGATCTTGGGTCAGTTTTGAAGGCTAGATACAACAATTGGGAGGCTCCCCAATGCTTTTCATACCATAAGCAACTCCCACCTTCAAAAATGAGTTTTACTGTGATGGAGACTACATTGTGGTACAGTATGACTCAGAGGCTAATGGCAGATGAAGAGATGAACAAACTCAAAGTGGAGCAAGAGTATACTTAAGAGTCAGTAATAGTGAACTTTTACAGTACAGAGACACCACACCCAGAGGGTGCCCCTAGTCCAGGGTCAGCTCACACAATTAAGTAAGAACACCCAACACAAACAAGCAGAGACTCCGGCTAAAACCAGTCGAAAGCCCCCCCCCCCTCCCCCAATAAATGATGCAACAAAAGCGCATTCACACAAACAAAATCAAGAGGGCTCAAAGGGAAATCCGTCACCTGTACGCTGAGCGTTGGGCAGTGGCAGTGTACCCATGCTATTACTGGCCTGTCAACAATGCCCTTATTGAATGGCAATGTCAAAACATGTCAATCACATGGGCCAATGGGAGGGACTTGGGAGGATGATACCCTATTGATTCTAAGGCTTAATTGCAGATATGTACTATTGGATAAAAATCACAAACTTTGGCCATTGAGCTGCGATGGGCTATATGTGCCTGTGTTGATTTTTATATTAAAATATTGCAACTAGAACAGCTATCTGATGGATGCTTTCATCATGCATGAGAGGACATGCTTTCAAAGACTGTCAAGATCTTTTTCATAGGTTTTCAGATGTAATTTGCAACACTAGGCTAGCCATAGGCCTACTCCTGATCATAGGATAAGATCATCTTGTCTGTGGCTTGCCATGTAAAGTCTATATTCTTTCGGACAGAGCTATTTCGTGAGGAAGAAACATCTCAAAATCCTACAACTATTTTTTGAAATCGAATATTATATTTTTACATGTTTTTTATTTTCAAAATCTCTAGAGTAGTCTAATAAATCTTTCCTAAATTGTCACTTCCATATTGATTGGAATAACAATAGTGTGTCACACAGATGGGCTGACTTGGCAGGTGCTGTAGGTTAGATCAAGTGTTGATTATTTACTAAACAACAAAGTGCCATTGAAAAGTAGGACAATTAAATGTAAAAATACATTTGTTCCTCTCTTGTTGAAAAAAGTAGGGGATTAAAAAATAAATCAGTAACAGGCGATAACTATATTAACTATTGATCATACAGTTAAGCCTAAAGTCTGGCTTTAAAAAGCTAAGCCTGTCAATAAACAAATGGGGGCTCTGATACCACTGGAGTCTCTGTTTGTAAACTGTTGTTGAGATAAAGTTATTTTGTTGAGAGAGAAACTTCTGTTGAGAATGAGTTCAATTCATTCAATAGCTCACAAACCAGGCAACAATAACCCAGCCAATATAGGCTACAACTACGTTATTACAAACTTTATTTATTTCATTGATAGCAATAATGAGAATTAAATTAACACTAAATGCATTATCAGATATGGCATACAATCGATGTTTACCATAGATAGGCCTACATTACATATATCATATCAAAATAAAAGCCTTACCTGCAAGGTTGCCAAGAGTTGCGAAAAATACCAACAATCTTGTAAACACCTGTTCCGTCATTTTAAATGTTAGGTCACCAAAACACAGCATGTAAACAAATTCTTATTGCATCGTTGACCTATCTGGTGCATATTATTTCACTTGAGGACGTTCGTTTCCTTTCAACTTTTACGCACGAACCAAATTTCAATTTGAGAAATGTCTTATCAAGATTGAAGAAAATTGTTCAGATATTTCAATGTTTGTTTCGTTTGCCATTCCGTCACACAATGACTACCGCTTTATCTAGATCCAACAAAGCGCCAACGCAATTAGGAATAGTCCCTCGTGACTATGATACGGACAGAATTGAGGTAGGCGAAGCCGCAACAAGTCACTGCTTTAAAAAAGCGACACTCCCACGTTAACTCCCTGGCTGGAAATGACTTTAATCGCATGAGGGGCTTATGCCACCGTTTTAACACCTGCTAAGCATTACAAACATAAATGGCAAGAAATAAAAAGGACTGCCACTGCATACATAGGCTAAACAGGATATATTGTGGTCCTCTTTGAAGATAAATTGTTTCCTGAAACGCAATAATAAGATCATTTGCTTCTGGGGCACTTTAAAGCCTACCTTATTCGTTTACATTTATTTACATGTTCCCTTATTTGAAGTGCCAATTTCAGGGTTATAAATTGTGGTACCCTACAGCAATATTGATCCTCATAAGCTATATTGGTTGCCTATATGTTTGGTTTCCAGCATTCTTAGAAGCTTATAATACAAACAGCCATGTGGACTGGTCTTCAATTTCCATGTTTTCTTCCATGTTTTCTTATTTGTAGCAGCAGTTCTGTCAACCCTACATGGCGAGGCAGGAAATGTGGAGGCTCCCATGTTTCTAAACAATAGATGTAAATGATATGATCTCATCTCTAATGAACTGAAGAGATTTTACAGTTCTTGCAATCATGTCATATCTCATGGTTTATCATTGCATTATTTCATCTAAACCCGAAAAGATGTTGCACAACAAGGAATTGGAAATGCAAGGATTTGTTTTGTAGAGAGATGCAATCACAATAAATGCTAATATCGACAGCCTTATTTTTCAACTGAATTTAAATTACTTATGGAGAGGTTTGACTTGCTCTAGCCTACAGTTTCATGCAGAGTAGCTCTAAAGAATAACATATGCATTCAAATGTTCTTTTAGTATTTAGAGTTTTAATTGAGACAAAATGGATCTCTCTTTTTTCCATCCTGCTACAAATCCACTCAGATGTCATCACCACCAAGTGATCCATTACAGCAGAAACAACAAGGAGGTCCTGCTAGAGCATAGCTGTGAAGAGAAAAGAAAAACAACTTCAGGAGCTAATAGTTACTTATCCCAATTACCCAAGATCCCCTGTGCAAACAGGGCTCTCGGAGGGAGAAAAGAGAGATAAAAGGCGGAAACTGCCACTGGTAGTTAATTCCCTCCCAAAAACCAGATAGATAAAGTGTTGTTTAGTGAACCTGCCATTGTGTCAGTCTAGAAAGGCCCAGTCGAGGTGATGGACGCTTATATTGATCCAAGAACTCGGGCTAGATGGCTGTGGCATTGGCCAGATGGCCGTGGCATTGGCCAGATTTCAGCCATGAACAAAAGGTTTGGAGAGGCTGAAGGAAGATGGCTAGCCCTAAACACAATGCATGAAAATGGTGGTGGGTTAAAGATGTGCTGAGGGATGGCTTTAAAATTGACCTCTTTTAATTTTATGAAGTCTCAAAGGTCAAGGAGGTGTTGGAATGGGTGAGAGAGATGAATGGAATGAGAAAAATAATGTGTTTAAAAAGAGGGACTTAATGCTAAAAGCTTTTGAAGTGTTTTTTATTTTATTTCAAGCAAGCTAGAAATATATATACTTGCAACAGGTGCCTTTTAAGATGAGGATGATATTTTTTTCATGAGCATGGCCTTATTTATATTACAGCATACAGCATATTGGATGACATTCATATTCCATTCACAGAGTTCAAATGTAACATCAATAGTTTTGTTTTTGTTTTATTTAAAATTTTACCTTTATTTTACTAGGCAAGTCAGTTAAGAACAAATTCTTATTTTCAATGACGGCCTAGGAACAGTGGGTTAACTGCCTTTTCAGGGGCAGAACGACAGATTTGTACCTTGTCAGCTCGGGGATTTGAACTTGCAACCTTTCGGTTACTAGTCCAACACTCTAACCACTAGGCTACCCTGCCGCCCCAAGGCGCTAACATTTTCCCTATACTCATGAGGTTGCTCCAACCTAGCCTTTGAATGAAAGTTTACAATGTAGATGCACAGATTGAAAGAAAAATTGGAGAAATCAAGGTGACAGACAGTGACACATTCATTACCGCCTTGCACACTTTTGCCTGCGTCTAGCTGATCTAGGGTGTATCATTAGTCCAACCGTTGCAAACAAGAGTTTCTATTGGACAAATTCATGTATGTTTTTCCCAGTTTCGTTTCATTTAAGAAATGTTTTTCAACAGAATCGGCGGAATGAATACACCCCTGATCACACGGTAAAGACAGTTCACTTTCATAGTAGCCACATACAAACAGCATGAACATTTGGCTCGTTGTATAATTCCTTTTCGCATCTATGCACTCTTCTCACGTTTACCCTTCGCTTGTGGACTTCAGTGACAACACATATCAGCTCTCTTTGACCAGACGAAAAAACCTTTCCAAGCCAAACCTTCATATCATAACCGCTAGACATCGTTGTCACCATATTAGCTAACAACGTTAGTAACGTCATAGTCAACCTAGCTACTAAAATAACGCGTTAGTAAACCCACTACAATCATGCAGTACAGTGTACATTCAACAAGCAGCTTAGCAGTTACACCGGCAGGCCCTGGTGGCAATAAATTAATAAAACCAAAAGCTTACCTTGACTTGGAAGAGTTCCAGTGTTGGGTAGCCATAGCCAGCTAGTGAAACGTGAAAAAAATACAACAAAATATAGCTAGCTCTAACTCCCTCTCTTTCTTGCTTCTCCTTCATTTTTAAAGAAATTAATTTGTTCTAAATGGTTAAACTATTGTCTTTCTCTCTCTTTGAGTCAACTACTCACTACATTTTATGCACTGCAGTGCTAGATAGTTGTAGCTTATGCTTTCAGTACTAGATTATTTCTCTGATCCTTTGATTGGGTGGACAACATGTCAGTTCATGCTGCAAGAGCTGTGATATGTTTGGAGGACATCCTCCGGAAGCTGTCATAATTACTGTGTAAGTCTATGGAAGGGGATGAGAACCATGAGACCCCTAGGTTTTGTATTGAAGTCAACGTAACCAAAGGAGGACGGAAACTAGCTGTTCTCCTGCTACACAATGGTGCTACCCTACCGAGTGCTGTTGAGGCTTCAGTAGACCTTCATTGCAACACAGTGTGTTTTAATCAATTATTTGGTGACGTGTGAATATATTTAATATAGTTTTATCTAAAAAGGTTAACTTTAATGTTTCACTATTTTTCTGAAATTCTCTGAGTTGTTGGTCCTCCCCTCCCTCCTCTGAGGAGCCCCCACTGACTTGCAATCTCCGTTGAAGGACCACTACACAAATGTATCTTCAAACAGAAGCAATCCAGTGCTACATCATTTTTATAGTTATACACTGAAAATCAGGTCAATGATCACAAAAAGTCATTAGATTGAGGATATATTATTGTTTCATCAAAGGTACACTGTAAATCCCAATGTGCTGTTATTACTCAAAACCTTCGTGGAAACCCGTTGCACTACCATAGCAGAGTACAGTTACAGTTGATTTTGTAGGGGGTCCAGATTTGAGTTGTGTCAGGTTAAACATTTTGAGTAAGTCAAGAAATGTTTGAAGTACATTGATCTTTAAGCTCATTGTTAATTACAAGCTACACTTAGTGTATTGAATGCTAAACAGATGTGTTAAGAAATTGTTTTGTAAATCAATATATTTTGTTACACAAACATAAATAAATGTTTATTTTCACGCTGCTGTTAATCACACGTTAGTAGATTAATTTCTAAACATGAAGAGATTCCAAGTCATCTGTTTGAGCAACAATTGTTCCTTAAAACAAGTTGAAAGAAGAACGACATTCCAAACTTTTTGGCTGCAGTTTGAGGTTTTCAACAATATTGATGCAAATACAGCAACAAGAGTCAACGCTGGTGAATCTGACCCAAGTCATCTCATACTGGTTTTCCATCAATCGTCCAATACATTTTTCAGTGTTTTCCATCTTAAAGATGTCACGCATTGGTCCTCACACTGAGACACATGCTGAGTGCAATGTTTCTCATAACAGCTTGGCGCAGGCATAGCGGTCTCAGGCTACAATTAAATAATACACCAAACATGCAAATGACAACCTTAAATAATTCATATATAACTGATAATTTTTCATATGTATTTACATTTTCATTAGTAATTGGATAGAAAATATGCATGCATATTGACCAACATTAATTTGACTTTGTATGCAAACTTGATGTCTTTCTGTACTGTTATATAATTAGTCAATAGATTATAAAATATCAAATATATTACTTAATCAGTAATGCATTATAAATTAAGACACCAAATTGCATTATTAATTAATTATGTAGCCTAACTCCACAACTTCTATCCTGCACATGGAGAACATGGAGAACTGTCTAGGCTATTAGCATCAGCACTCATCAATCATTCTTTGCTATGGTACAGGTTTCCCTCAAAAGATGTCTGAGGTAGGTCAGGGGGAAGGAAGGGGGGTGCTTACCTTTTCTCCGGTGTGGCTTGTCCCTGTGTGGCCGATGCTGCCGGTGTTCCAATCGATGACGGTCATGCTCCTTGACCGCTGTCTTTGACCCCTCGGCCAGTCCCGGCTCAGGTATACAGGTGCATTGGCATTGACACTGGCGTGACCCTTCCGCCCAGATATAGAGCCAGGTCACCCAGAGCAGCCACCTGCCAATTTGCATCTTCTAGCCTCCGTGTCTTCCCTATCTGGATGACACAGCTCTACACTGAAGCTCCTAGCCTAAGGCACCATGCCTTACCATGATAGACTTTGAGCCCAAACAGGCACAACTCAACTAGTCTCTCCCCTGACAACTCTTGGACCTCCCTGCGTTAAATTATTGGAGATTGTTATAAAGAATGTTTTTTCTTTATATTCCTTCCACCCCAGCTTTGTGATGCCCTTCCCTCCCTCCCTCTTTCTTTTTTGCCTCTCTCCTTGCTCTCTCACTCTCACCCTCCTCTTTCTCTGTGCTTCTTTTTTCTTTGGGGGGTAAAAGAAGTTGGGGGGAAACAATGATTGAAAAACAAGTTTCAGGCCCCATGCTGGGAGAGGAGGGCACGGAAGGGGACCAAATGGGTCCTGTCTTCTCCAACAACATCTGTGCCATTCGTTCTGCACGGAGCGGGGAGACCGAAAACAAGGCCTGGAGGGGGAGGAAGAGGGGAAACGAGTTTGGGCAGGGGGTGGGGAGATACAGAGAAGCCTGTTTCACCTAAGCTATACTGAACAAAAACATAAACGCAACATGTAACTATTTCAAAGATTTTACTGAGTTACAGTTCATATAAAGAAATCAGTCAATTTAAATAAATTCATTAGGCCCTTATCTATGAATTTCACATGACTGGGAATACAGATATACATCTGTTTGTCACAGATACCTTAAAAAAGGTAGGGCCGTGGATCAGAAAACCAGTCAGTATCTGGTGTGACCACCATTTGCCTCATGCAGCGTCACACATCTCATTCTCATGGAGTTGTCCAGGCTGTTGATTGTGGCCTGTGGAACTGAACACGCCGTCATACACGTCAATCCAGAGCATGCCAAACATGCTCAATGGGTGCCATGTCTCGTGAGTATGCAGGCCAATGGAAGAGCTGAGACATTTTCAGCTTCCAGAAATTGCGTACAGATCCTTGCGATATTGGGCCGTGTATTATCATGCTGAAGCATGAAGTGATGGCGGCAGATGAATGGCACGACAATGGGCCTCAGGTTCTCAGCACGGTATTTTTGTGCATTCAAATTGCCATCGATAAAATGCAATTCTGTTCGTTGTCCGTAGTGTATGCCTGCCCAAACCATAACCCCGTCGCCACCATGGGGCACTCTGTTCACAACGTTGACATCAGCAAACCCCTCACCCACACAATGCCATACACATGGTCTGCAGTTGTGAGGTTGTTTGGACGTACTGCCACATTCTCTAAAACGTTGTTGGAGGCGGCTTATGGTAGAGAAATGAACATTCAATTCTCTGGCAACCGCTCTGGTGAACATTCCTGCAGTCTGCATGCCAATTGCACACTCTCGCAAAACTTGAGACATCGGTGGCATTGTGGTGTGTGATAAAACTGCACATTTTAGATTGGCTTTTTATTGTCCACAGCACAAGGTGCACCTGATCATGCTGTTTAATTCGCTTCTTGATATGCCACACCTGTCAGGTGGATGGATTATCTTGGCAAAGGAGAAATGCTCACTAACAGGGATATAAACATATTTGTGCACAACATTTATTTAATCTCATGAAACATGGCACCAACATTTTACATGTCGTTTATATTTTTGTTCAGTGTAGATCAGTTCCATTAATAAAGTGTCTACCAGCTGACTGATCACGTCCAGCACAATACCAGACAATACCACTTTCTCCACTCCATCAAAGGAATTTGATATGCATTGCTTCCCCACACCCATTGGTTTGTGTTCTGAGATTATTTCTTCAAGGGTGACTCACTGAAGTAGGCAGGCGGTATCTGTTACTGTGTGCCCCCCTTTCTTGCCCATAGTGTTTTAGACCGAATACTGGAGAGGGAGTGTTTCCAAACAAGTCTGACCCTCTCTGATAACTCTAAATGCATTAATGCCAAGAAAGGGCAAGCCTTTGTTGGAGGATATTCAAGCTTTTCCGACAAGGAATATTACAATATGCCACGAAAAGTCAAATGCAAGATGAAAAAAAACTAGACATCAAGCCTGCAGCATTCTCATTTGTTGAGGTGGAGATAATTCATTTTCACTGGTGACAATTTACATTTTCGGAGCTCATGTATCAATTATCTGGCTGCAAGACAGCCAGTTCCCTTTGATGAGGAATACGTAAAAGGGAAAAAGGACCACAAAGGGTTCTTTTTTCGCCTCTCGATCTTCCTTTAACAAGGCAACTCAAACCCCCATTGCCCACCCCCCACTAGCGCAACTAGCCAGGCAAATTTGTAGCTGCCTGCACACACAGTATGAGCCCTCATACATCATCTTGGCTCAGCAATCACAATCAGACAAAAGTTTTTTACAACGACCTTGTCGAAACATTCTAGTCCGATGTTTCACTATTCAGTCCAGCTGGTTGGATACTAGAGAGGCCTTGGGGGGAAATAGGTAAAAGAGGTACCGTGCTGGGCTAACACATCAGACCTGATCTTGGGTTTAACCCAACAACCTCGACTGTTTTTCACTTTGTGCCCTGTAACTGCTAATGGACAATGACAGACTTGACTTTGATGAACTAAAAGTCACTATGACTGGTCTCTTCTGCTGTATGCATCTCTTCCAGCAGTGAGCAGTACACATTAGAACACATAGCTAGCTGGATAGGAGACCAGATGCTGCTGGAAGTGGTGTTGGAGGAACTCATTCCTCTGGTCAAAAAAATAATATCCCAATGCCCCAGGGCAGTGATTAGGGACATTGCCCTGTGTAGAGTGTCATCTTTTAGATGGGATTTTGAAACGGGTGTCCTCACTCTCTGTGGTCACTAAAGATCCCATGGCACATCATACGAGTAGGGGTGTTAACCCTGGTGTCTTATCTAAATTCCCAATCATCGTGGCCACCTAATCATCCCCAGCTTCCAATTGTCTCCTTCCTCCCATCTGTAACTATTCCCCAGGTCATTGCTGTAAATGTGAATGTGTTCTCAGTCAACTTACCGGGTAAAATCAAATTAGATTTTAATATCTGGTTGGCAACAACATCTCCCTAGTGTGAATTCAGCTCCAAAGTCAAATTATTGAGTTGAATGAGCTATCACTATTCCATTTCAGGAGCATTTCTCTGCCAAGTCAATAGTACAAACACCTCGTTCATCATTAGCCATTTCTTCAACACATTCATTGAGCATGTGATACTATTTAAATGAAAATCACTCTTTGACTCTGATTGATACAAAGAGCAAGACCAACAGGTGTGTCCTGTGACAGTCCTCCCTGTGTATGAACTAAAAACAGACCACCACGCAAACATTTTATCCTACGTATCAGATATTTTTTGGGGTCCAGTGACCACCCACTACAGACAACCCATCTCTATCTCCATAATTTTGACCACAATCTTTCTAAAGCCTGACACTGTAGCCCCTTCCCCGGGAAGTGGCCCATGTTCGGACATCTTTCCCCCACAGGGACGCCCAAAGAGCCACGCTTCGCCCGCGATGGGGCGTCGGGTCCTAGCTGCCAGTGGGCCATTGGAGAGCACTCTGACCTCTAAATTGGGCCTTCATCTTCCCCCCGGGAGGAGCGGCTTTGGGGTAATCCCCTCCTGAGAAAGGAGTAAGAGGCAGAGGCGACGCCTGGTCCTGGGACTCGAGATTTGTCACCGGGTGTGTGGGGCACTGACAGCACCCTCTGGCCTCGCACAAAGGGGGTAATGGAGCGAGACCAGGGCGGCAGTGAGAAAATCCACACTCCTCGGCCCCAAAAATACATCAGCTGTTACCGGGGCAACCCGGCATCAAGCTAATTTCTACCCCCCCAAACAAAACAAAAATCCCAGCTCTGGTGAAGCAGCCAGTCAAGCCAGGGTAGTGAGAGGACTCACTGGAGGTTCGGATGTTCCCACAGTTCCACTCGTTGGGCAGGGAGTCCTAGTTCAAATTAAACATTTAGAAGCAGCTCACACATTTTTTGACGTTCCCCTGTATAAGCCCTCGTCAAAAAATGTCTTACGTTTTGAAACCTATAACAAATTAGCAATGGAGGCCTGCTGAAAACTTGCTAGCTGAGTGGATCTAAGATCTATCGTCAATACTGCCACTGCTAAACAATGAGCTCGTCTCCTATGAAACAGCATGGATGGGATGCTCTAACCTTGGGTCAGGATATTGGAGTACTGATAGAGGGTCTTCAGGGTTAGCTTGAGTGAGAGCAGAAAGGCTTGGTGAAACTGGCCATATCGCACAAGGAAGAGAGAGGGTGGGGGTGTGAAAGGCAGGAGTTCTGCTTGAGTGGATCTCAATGAGGATCTAGTGAGGAGGAGCACCCTCCCCTGCTTCAAAACCAAGCACCCACTCCCACATCCTGAGCTTTGCACACACCTCTTTGCCCCCACATCTCTCTCCCTCTTTTTTTCTCTCTCTCCAGTCTCCCCATCTCTTTGTATGTCCAGCTGGCTGCTACACAAAGGCTCTGGATCGAGGATCCAAATGAACCTCAAACCCCCAGACACTTTGTTCTGCCCATTTTCCCACTCCCTATTGGGAGTTTGTAAACCAAATTGAAAATGAAGAAGGGATAAATCAAAAAGAAAGAGCGAGAAAGAGTTATGTTTTTTAAAAGGTAAAGCATGGAAATGCACTAGGATCGGCTGGAGCAAAGAAGTTTGGGCTTGCATTTTGGACAGGCCTTGTAACTGTCAGATTTAGAGCCTGAGGCATCTGAAAGATGTGGTGGTAATCAGTGGCATCTGCTGCATCGCGACCTTGAAATACCAACTGCTGTTGCAGGAAAAACCTTTCAAAAAGGACCATTTCAACGACAAGTCCCACACATCTGAAAATAAATGAGTCTGATTACATTTCAACGCGTATGACACATTTGTTGACTACACTAAGAGGTAAATCCTATACAACAAGTGTCACTATGCTCCAAAACATTCTACCTCTCTATAACATTCTTCGGTAACACTTTACTTGACACCCAGCGTCATAACACGTTATGACACGGTCATAACAGTGTCATAACAGCTTAACTTGTCATAACCTGTCATGACCCTTATATTTACACCTGTTGTGACATATTTGGTTATATTATGTCTGGTTATGACACCTAGAGAGTGTCAAAACCCACATTTTATCAAATGTATTTTTTCCCTGCTTTCGTTTGAAAGTCCTAGTTAAATAAAGGTTCAATAAAACATTTAAAAAGTCCATTGATGATGCTGGAAGGGATTCTTTACAGTCACTTATTTTTTACCATTATATTTTAAATAACGTGTAAAAATACACTGTCAAGAAGCATTATGACCATCATAATCATATATACCAGATAAGCCTATCACGTACATTCCCTTCTCCTGATATCTGCTCCTGCATTCAACTCAGTCATCAGAAACAGAGGTGGTAGGTGCATGTCTGACATCAATGTGTGCGCAATAACAATGATAATTGAATACTGTCCATTTAAGAAAATGATATATAACATCAACATACTGTTGACAAGTAGGCTGTGGTGGAATGGAATGTTTTGCCTTGTAGGTGTCATAACCTGCCTTAAAATAATGCAATATAGATATGTCACAACAGGTCTAAATATATGTGTCATGACCATATTATGACAGGTTATGACAGCTGTTATGACATATGACTTGGTTATGACCGTTTCATAACGTGTTATGTCGCTGGGTGTCAAGTAGAGTGTTACCCGTTCTTCTACCCCTCTATGGCTAAGATCATGTTTTGTGGAAATCACACACTCAAGTACAGGCAAGGAGCCCCCCCCCCTTGGGTTGGTCTCAGATCCATCCCAGGCCAGGCTCAACTAGCACCCGTTTCCCAGCCTGTGTGAGAGGGACCGTTCGTAGTAGATGGGCCTGACCGTGTAAAAAAAAAAAGCCTGTGTGGGGAAACATGGGCCGGAACTAATAGGATTGGTTTTGATTCATTAGATTCACTTTCATCATCCTGGTTGGAATTTCACTGCACGTCCCGTCGGGCTTCACACTTTAAATGGGGGGGGCTGCAAGGTTCCAAAAGGGGGGCTGAGCACTTGTAATTGAGCCCCTACATTGCAAAAAGCTTCATACTATGTGGAATCATTAGCAGTGCTATAATAATGTCAATGTGCAACAGTACGGTATGATAAACAAATGATCAATGACAACAGGAGAGCTGGCATCCTTACATCTGTGGGTTACTAGCTATACCTTAAAGGGCAAAGGAAGCATGTTTGTTTCATTGTGTTATGTTAGCAATAATAGACCCCTGGTGTAACCCTACTGCATGGTTTCCCAAACTCGATCCTCAGAACCCCAAGAGGTGAACGTTTTGGTTTTGCCCTAAATGATTAAAATAATTAATTAATCATCAAGTTCTGGTGCCCTCTTTGCTGCTATAACAGCCTGCACACTCTTCTGGGAAGGCTTTTCACTAGATGTTGGAACATTG
Organism: Oncorhynchus nerka; assembly: GCF_034236695.1. Taxonomy (NCBI): domain Eukaryota; kingdom Metazoa; phylum Chordata; class Actinopteri; order Salmoniformes; family Salmonidae; genus Oncorhynchus; species Oncorhynchus nerka. Next base: position 76,791,958 of record NC_088405.1, read on the forward strand.
CTGCAGGGACTTGCTTCCATTGAGCAACAAGAGCATTAGTGAAGTCGGGCACTGATGTTGGACGATTAGGCCTGGCTCGTAGACGGCGTTCCAATTCATTCCAAAGGTGTTCGATGGAGTTGAGGTCAGGGCTCTGTGCAGGCCAGTCAAGTGAAAACTAATTTCATGAAGCTCCCAACAAACAATTATTGTGCTGAAATATGTTCCAGAGGAGGTTTGGAACTCAGTAGTGAGCATTGCAACCAAGGACAGGTGATTTTACCACACTTAGCATACGGCAGTCCCGATCTGTGAGCTTGTGTGACCTACCACTTCGCGGTTGAGCCATTGTTGCTCCAGGACGTTTCCACTTCACAATAACAGCACTTACAGTTGAGCTGGGCAGCTCTAGCAAGCCCGAAATCTGACGAACTGACCTGTTGGAAAGGTGGCATTTACATTTACATTTAAGTCATTTAGCAGACGCTCTTATCCAGAGCGACTTACAAATTGGTGCTTTCACCTTATGACATCCAGTGGAACAGCCACTTTACAATAGTGCATCTAAGTCTTTTAAGGGGGGGGGGGGGGGTGAGAAGGATTACTTTATCCTATCCTAGGTATTCCTTAAAGAGGTGGGGTTTCAGGTGTCTCCGGAAGGTGGTGATTGACTCCGCTGTCCTGGCGTCGTGAGGGAGTTTGTTCCACCATTGGGGGGCCAGAGCAGCGAACAGTTTTGACTGGGCTGAGCGGGAACTATGAAGGTGCCACGTTGAAAGTCACCGAGTTGTTCAGTAAAGCCATTCTACTGCCAATGTTTGTCTGTGGAGATTGCATGGCTGTGTGCTTGATTTTACACACCTGTCATCAACGGGTGTCGCTGAAATAGCAGAATCCACTATTTTGGCCATTTATTGTAGTTTTTCTTGAATTTCAAGGATCTTCTACAAAACTGGCCTCCCAGTATCACACATTACTGTTTTGTTAGTGTGCGAATGTTACGGGATAGTTGGTATACTGTATGATTAGTTTGCCGTCCTGGAGATTACATGTCCAGACAAGAGTATGACATCTCCTTTTAGGATTAGTGAAGATAAGGAGTGCAAGTTGTACAATGCATTGCATGCAGTTTTATCTGAGACCAAAATTATATAACTTCAAAACAGTAGCACACATTGTTTGAGGAAACCCCCCCAGAATTTGTGCTTTCCTGCTTTGTTGTATTCTTTGGGAGTATGAGACAGTCTTTCAAAGAAGGAAGGCATCAGTCAGTCGAAAAATTTACATTTCAATGTAGTCGAGTGCAGATGCAATCTGGTTTAAATGCTGGCAAATGTGACAGAACACAGAATGCATCCGGAGTTAATGAACACACTCACGCCATTTAAACTACGTGAGAGGGCTACTACTTCACATCACAGTATATCACAGCATTGCTACTGACGGTTCTCTCTTCATTCAATTAGCTCAACTGACTTGAGAAACTTCAGGAATCAAGACAGTTATCAGGAGTGTAATCACAGAAGAGATCTTACTTAGTTAGCCAGATTCAATCAAAATGCCACCCGGCTACATCTGAACAATGTAGACAACAAGCGCTATGCATATTCATTACAGGGTCTAATACAGGACTAGGCCTCAGTTCATTAGCGGCATTTTGATGCTGGGCGATTTTGTGTGAAAGAATTAGTATGATGACGTAGTTCTATATGTCAAACACTTCGAGTAGCAGGAAAGATTTCAGTAGGCAAGATTAACAATATTGAAATGTTTAATAAAGTTCTCCTAAAAATCACAATACAACCATTTTATAAATACAAGTGGAGAAAAAAAAGTGAATGTCAAAAATATACATACAGTTATCAGTCTTATCCTCTGAACTTCTGAATCAGGCAATAGAGATAAATGCATTATATTAATGCAAGTGCTACTCCACCACCACAATTCAAAGTAGCCTAATTGCTATCCATAAACACAAAACACATTGTTTGTTTACAGTGGCCTATACCAAAGAACATAGTAGCCTCTTTAATTTCAGTTGGCCCAAAATTCCCCCCAACAACAAACAGTCGATCACGGAGAAAACATTGGCCCTGTCGGTTTTTGGGCTCGGTTGCCAACCTGTCCTGCGCTCGATTTCACTAGGGCCCCTCTTAGTTGGCCTCTTCTCATCTCCAGCGCTGCACATTGGGCCCTGGCCACCAGTCTAGCATGCCAACTTGGCCTGGCCACTCAGCTCTAGTGTGTTCAAGGGCTTGGCATAGACAGCTTCCAGGAAATGGAGGGGCAGCAGGCCGAACAGAGCAACCAAGAAGCCTACGCTGGCCACCGACAGCAGGACGTATCGGCTGATGAAGAAAGTGTCTACGGTCTGCAGGAGGAAAGAGATGTTCAGACAGTTATCAGTTCATTGGTTTATCATCAGTACAAACTGATGATAAATGGGTTAGTTTAGGATAGATGGTTTCTGTATGTTTGATAAGTGGGTATCTTGTGTTTAAATGGTTGGTGTAATTCCTCTTTCTTCCAACAGATGTCCCAAGTGAGCCACTGAAATCAGTTCTGGAGGGAGAAAATGGAAGGCAAGGCAAGGCAGGTTACCCCTTACATTTCATTATAAGCCAAATGTTAAAGGCCCAGTGCAGTCAAAAACGTGATTTCCCTGTGTGTGTTATATAGGCGCACACTATAAGTGTGTGATAAAATTGTGAACATGTGAAAATTATGATAATGCCCTTTTAGTGTAAGAGGTGTTTGAAAAGACTGCCTGAAATGTCAGCTTGTTTTGGTGGGATAGAGTTTTGGCCTGCCTCGACATCATCAGGAGGTCAATTAGTTAGACCAATAACAAACAGCGTTCCAAACCCCTCTGCCATTAAACAGCTAGTTTTCCCCTCCCCACTCAGACTGTCCTAGTAAAATTCATGCTTGAGAAATTGCTCTTGCTAAGTTAGCACTAATTGTTACCCAGAAAGGATTTGATATTGAGATGAAAACAACTGCATTGGGCCTTTAACATGGACTTTGGTAAACGTATCAGTGTCTGACTTGACTCAGTAGTTATTATATTGTACTCAAGCAAACATGGCCTCATTCAGGAAATTGACATGATAGTGCAAGAGACTTGATAATAGCGATGTGAGTCATTCAAGGCTTTCCTTAAAGCTAATAATCACTCTGTCTGCAATATGATCACATGTTGCATCATCCACTTGAAATGTCTTTTCAACTAAAAATCATTTTGGCATGTTGAAACTTGATGATAGCAAAAACACAAATGATTCATGACAAAAAAAATGGTTTTGAATACATTAAGACCAATATTCCTCAAAAGATAGGATACTTATTAGGGCCTTAGTGTGAGGCAAGGGGGGGGCATCGTCTCTGGCGAATGCAGTGTTCTCTCATTTAATGCATCTCACTTTCTTATTTGCCAATTAGCCAGCGAGCAGAGCCCAGAGCTGGGGGCCATGTTTTATTAATGTGGCATCGGACTGCTCGGTACTGGGGCTCTGTCTAGGGCAGGCCCTAATTGGCACTGTGTTATTTTGCTTTTGTTTAACAGAGAGAGGTTAGCTGTTTCTTACACTCGTGTTCACACACACACTCTCTGTCACGTACAAGCGGAAACCATGTGTTTGATGTATTTGATACAATTCCACCTATTCCGCTCCGGCCATTACCACGAGCCCGTCCTCCCCAATTAAGGTGCAACCAACCTCCTGTGCTGTACACACACTCTCAATCATCATATATACTGCTTCTAGTCTGTTTATCATATATCCTAGTCACCTTACCCCTAAGGCACTGGATTGATAAGAGGTAGACATGTATAGGGGTAAGGTTACTAGGATATATGATAGACTAGCAGCCGAATATATGATGATTGAGAGTGTGTGCACAGCACAGGAGGTTGGTTGCAACTTAATTGGGGAGGACGGGCTCATGGTAATGGCTGGAGCAGAATGGTATCAAATACATGGTTTCCATGTGTTTGATGCCATTCGCTCCATTCCAGCCATTATTATGAGCCATCCTTCCCTCAGCAGCTTCCACCGGTGTACAGTATCAATGTGTGTGCACGTTGTGTGTGTGAGCGAATTAAGTGAGAGTGTGAGTGTGTAGAATGTGCATAGAGTGAGTGTGTATAGAGGGTCAATGCAGACCATCCATGTGGCCATTTTGTTAGCTATTTAAACGGTGCATATTATTATTTTAGCACACACACACAATAGCTAGTTATTAGGAGGTAAGTCACAAAAACATAGAATGTAATTTAATAGGATCTCTGTGGTAATGAATATCTGGTTGAGCCTCTTCTAAGACAGGTATAACAGACAAGATAGTTGCCTGTTATACCCCCGTATTTCAATAGACCTACTGGCATTAATTTTGATGTAATGATAGCTAGTACTCCAGTTGTAGACCATTGAGACAACTATTTACAAAGTGCAATAGGCAGCAGAATTAAAACGATCTTAGCTATGCTTGTTTATTTTTTATTTGAATATGGCCTAGAAATTATTTCCCCTAACAGTAAATCAATAAAATAGTTTTTTTTTTTTTTTACACATTCCAAAGACTTGAAACTCATCCACAAGTCAATTAATATTTCACTACATAAACTTAACTACATTAACACTTCGCTGTGGGAACATAGAAAACCTTAAAAAGTATCATGGCAGAACAGCAAATCCTGAATGTATTCACATGATTATGTAACACTGTGTCGTTGTATGTGTCGAACTGCTTTGCTTTATCTTGGCAGGGTCACAATTGTAAATGAGAACTTGTTCTCAACTTGCCTACCTGGTTAAATAAAGGTGAATTAAACATTTTAAAAAATAAAATTATGAATGCATGCAGTCAAAAATAGATTGCCTGAATCTGATTCCTCAGGTCCATGTGTGAGGTGATCTTGCCCATTGGCCTAAACTAACAAGACACTAGGCCTACAGCACTATGAATGCGTCCCAAATGGCACCATATCCCCTATTTAGTGCAGTACTGCACCAAATAGAGAAAAGGGTGTCATTTGAGATGCAGTTCATGTCTCCCTGTAGTTCTGGTTTTCCCCATACACAAACCTAACACAAACTGGCGGTGCCCTCTGTGGGGTGGCAGCTTGGCGGATCTGGCTGCATTATTTGGCAGGCGGTGCAGGAGGAAAGCACTGCAGTCTGTTTGTGCTGCTGTTGGGGAGAGATAAATCAGACCAGGTCTTTACGACAAACACACTGCCACATGTTCTGAATGCAGCTCTGCAGCCAGGGCCATCAGGCCACTCTGCTAGGCCTACATACATGGACCACAAAACAAAAGCCACGATTATTTAAAAAATGTTGCAGATTACTTGTTTGGGACAAAACTCTCTGTGTTGTTCAGGGGAATCCTTTGATGAGCTCAACTACTCTATTCAAATTCAATAGATCTTCATACTCCATTAAAAATCAGCCAACACCGCACTGCAGTGATTTAGCAGACATAAATATAAAATGTTTCTTATTCACTTTTATTTTTTCAGGGTAGCCCTCAACACTACAATTTCAACATAACAGTGTATGTGTAATCCTGAGTGACGTTCAGCCAGTGCACAGTAAAGTGCTGTGTGGCCAAGACAATTTTTGATGCTGCTGTTAGTACCCTGTTCAACTTGAGTATCAATATTCGAAAACACATGACACCAGTGGCTCACACTTCTGAAGAGAGCCTTTGAAGCCCAAGTGTGACAACAACAACGTTCTGTTCTGACAAGGCAACTATTGAGGTAGCCAGCTGCAGTTCACTTGCAAGTGTGTGTGTGTGATTACAGTAGTATAGCTTACCTCAAAATCTTTGAATGGTGACAGGGTCTCTGAGCTAGAGGGGAAGAACACCAGGATAAGAGTGGAAATGAGGGCCAGCAGGAAGACAGGGATGACCCCTAAACTGTTAGTCAACAAAAACAACACAGAAATATAATTTAAATGAAACACAAAAACTAAGTGTGAAATAGGGATTGGCCAGTGGCCAATTCTCTACCAAGGTATTCCAGCACACAGCGTTGATCTACTACAGTAGCTATGTTGGTCTATTGTACTTCAAACAACGTGTAGGCAGGTTGCTTAGGATTCAAACCTTCTCAAACAGACTAATTGATAGTCTTAGACGTGGTATTCACACCATAATGTGAGTTGTACTGTAAACAGTACAAAGGGAAAATGTTTTATTCTTCATTAAATAATTTTCCTAGTAATCACTTGATTGGGTGTTCTGTAGGACTAATGCAAATTTGGCCAAGGGCACTTCAATCAACCCAATCAAATCTGTAACCAGTAAACTAACCCCTTTTCATGCTTTCTTTAGACAGGCAGCCCAATTTTGATCATAGTTTTCACTAATTGGTGTTTTGACCAATCAGATCAGCAAAGAAAAATATCTGATGTGAAAGGAAAAAAATAAAAATCGCATGGATTGGTCCAAAATATAAATTAGTGGTAGAAAAAAAATCAGAATTTGTCTGGCTGTCTAAAGGCAGCCTTAGTGAAATGATTCATTTTCTCAGTAAAATCATGACAGAAACATTTCAGCAGTAGTGAAAAACATGTACCCTAGCTGGTATCAGTGGAAATGACAGTTAGTCTAAAGTCAAATGACACTAAGGATGTAGGGCCCAACTATTTAAAATCATCTCTAAAATAAATTATAAATGTGTACAGGATAATCCTCAAAAGTGTAGGCCAAGGGATTGAGGTGGAAGAGCCAGTGGGGCATTCACCTATGACCCTATGATTACAGGACATGCCACAACACCACCTGTGACATGACAGCCTGGTCTCATAGACTAGACGTAACATAGTTTAGTCCGGGACACTCAAATTAGTATGATATGTTATGTTTGGTATTGTTACATAAAACAGATGGTTACTTAATGCAAAAATTAAAGTAGGGTCGTTTGTCGGGTTGGGCATAGAACACAAACATCTAGCAACCCAAAGGTTGCGAGTTCAAATCTCATCATAACAACTTCAGAAATGTATAAACTGACTACTTACAACTTTTTAGCTAATTTGCAACTACTTAGCATGTTAGCTAACCCTTGGTGAAGAGCTCAGTGACTTTCAACGTGGCAACTTCATAGGATGCCACCTTTCCAACAAGTCAGTTCTTTACATTTCTGAATTACTAGAGATTCCCCGCTCAACTGTAAGTGTTGTTATTATGAAGTGGAAACATCTAGGAGCAACAATGGATCAACCGCGAAGTGGTAGGCCACACAAGCTCATAGAACGGGACCGCCGAGTGCTGAAGCGAGTCAAAATCGCCTGTCCTCGGTTGCAAGACTCACAACAGAGTTCCAAACTGCCTCTGGAAGATACGTCAGCACAATAATTATTTGTCGAGAGCTTCATGAAATGGGCTTCTATGGCCGAACAGCATCACACAAGTCTAAGATCACCACACTCAACATCAAGCATCAGCTGGAGTGGTGTAAAGCGCACCGCCATTGGACTTTGGAGCAGTTGAAATGCGTTCTCTGCAGTGATGAATCGCACATCACCATCTGGCAGTCCAACGGATGAATCTGGGTTTGGCGGATGCCAGGAGAACACTAGCTGCTCCAATGTAACTGTAAAGTTTGGTGGAGGAGAAATAATGGTCTGGGCCTGTCTTTCATGGTTCAGGATAAGCCCTTAGTTTCAGTAAAGGGAAATCTTAAAGCTACAGCATACAATGGCATTCTTGACCATTCTGTGCTTCTAACTTTGTGGCAACAGTTTGGGGAAGGCCCTTTCCTGTTTCAGCATGACAATGCCCCCGTGCACAAAGCGAGGTCCATATAGAAATGACTTGTCGAGTTCAGTGTGGAAGAACTTGACTGGCCTGCACAGAGCCCTGACCTCGACCCCGTCGAACACCTTTGGGATGAATTGGAACGCTGACTGCGAGCCAGGTCTAATCGCCCAAAATCATTGCCCAACCTCACTAATGCTCGTGGCTGAATGGAAGCAAGTCCCCGAAGCAACGTTCCAATAACTAGTGGAAAGCCTTCACAGAAGATTAGAGGCCATTATAACAGCAAAGGGGGACCAACTCCATTAATGCCTATGATTTTTGAATGGGTTGTTCGACGAGTAGATGTCTACATACTTTTGGTTATGTAGTGTACCATACGAAACATAAACTAAATGGGGAGTACAGAATAATACAAATACTATAGTTTGCCTTTTTGTTTTAAGTATGTAGTTCTATCCTTGAGCTGCTATTGTCTATTAATGTTCTGTATTATGTCATGTTTCATGTGGACCCCAGGAAGAGTAGCTGTTGCTGCTGCTTTTGCAACAGCTAATGGGGATCATAATAAAATAACAAAAAGACCAGGTTGGCAATCGACATTAAAGTCCAGACCTCTTGGCAGAGGTAGAAGTAGGCTATTCAGGGTAATGCAAATGAGAAAGTGGTGTCACTGGTATCATATCAGCACAAGATCATGTGTTCAAAATACTAAAATGTGTTTAGGTATCTAGCTAAGTTAGGCCTGCATGTGTGTATGTATTCACAACTTACTTAGTTGGTCATCCCCAGCACGAAAACTACAATCCAGATAAGAGCAATGGGAAGGAGAAAAAAAAAATTCCCACGCCCAATACCGTACCAGCCATTCTTCACCAAATCAAAGGGCTAGAGTAGACTAACGCGTTAGCTAGCCAACTACTCACGTTGGCCTTGAGGATATTCAAATGAGCTAGCTAACTATGTTAGATAACTAGTGCTGTTGATCAAGCAAAGCTATTTGCGTGAAATTGTGTTTCTACAAAACGAGTTGCATCGTATAATGCCAATTGCATCGTTTGAACTGGCATTTTGCACTCGCTGTTGACAGTCAAATTTGATTTAAAAAAAAATAGTTTGTTAGCTAGCTAAACGGCTAACTTGTGCGTGCGTACTGTTACTAACGAACTTCCTTCCCAAATAATTTAATCACTGTTCGAGACCGCTCATGATAATGGCGTGTGAACACAAACATTCCAACTGTCGCCTACCAACCGCTTGTATGCGAACTGTTTAGCAACTAACGTAACCACCTGGCTCTCTTGGTTACAAATAACCTTCAATTTCATAGGATAGACCACTAGGGCAAAAAGCCATACAGAGTGGTTGTTACTAAATACCGAATAGAATGCTGGGAAGTGTAGTGTATTCTAGTCCTAGCTGAAGTTGCATCTGAAATTGGGTAGGCTCGCTTGTGTTTATTTGCCATGAAGTACCTAGGCTTTAACTTCGGATGCTTTTTAAAATGTATTTTTACAATAGTATAACCATAACTAATGTGGTGATGATTATGTTGATGATTCAACATGGGTAATTTCAATCACAGGCTGCCGCAAAATGCTTTTCAGACAATATCCGGCCTACAATTTCATGAGCAATGACACCAAGATCAGGCTATGACAAAATCTTAAATTGGTATACTAAATCAAATCAAACTTTATTTGGCACATGCGCCGAATACAACAAGTGTAGACTTTACCGTGAAATGCTTACTTACAAGCCCTTAACCAACAGTGCAGTTTAAGAATAATATTTTTTTTACCAAGTAGGCTAAAATAAAAAGTAATAATTAAAGGAACACAATAATAACAACAATAACGAGGATATAAACAGGGGGCACGGGTACCGAGTCAGTGTGCATTTGTACAGGCTAGTGAGGGAATCTACATGCAGGTGAGGACGAAGTGACTATGCATAGGTAACAAACAAACAGCGAGTAGCAGCAGTGTACAAGAGGGGGGGTCAATGTAAATTGTCCAGTGGCGATCTTTATGAATTGTTCAGCAGTCTAATGGCTTGGAGGGAGAAGCTGTTGGGAAGACTTTTGGTCCTAGACTTGGCGCTCCGGTACCACTTGCCGTGCGGTAGCAGAGAAAACAGTCTATAACTTGGGTGACTGGAGTCTCTGACAATTTTATGGATTTTCCTCTGACACCGCCTATTACATAGGTCCTGGATGGCAGGAAGCTTGGCCCTAGTGATGTACTGGGCTGTACGCACTATCCTCTGTAGCTCCTTACGGTCAGATGCCGAGCAGTTGCCATACAAGGCGGTGATGCAACCGGTCAAGATGCTCTCGATGCCAAATCTTTTCAGTCGCCTGATGAGGAAAAGGTATTCTCGTGCCCTCTTCACGACTGTCTTGGTATGTTTGGACCATGATAGTTTGTTGGTGATGTGGACACCAAGGAACTTGAAAGTCTCGACCCGCTCCACTACAGCCCTGTTGATGTAAATGTGGGCCTGTTCGGCCGCCTTTTCCTGTAGTCCGGCCGCCTTTTCCTGTAGTCCGCTCCTTTGTCTTGTTCACATTGAGGGAGAGGTTGTTGTCCTGGCACCACACTGCCAGTTCTCTGACCTCCTTATAGACCCTCTCATCGTTGTCGGTGATCAGGCTGTTGTGTTGTGTCGTCAGCAAACTTAATGATGGTGTTGGAGTCGTGTTTGGCCACACAGTCGTGGCTGAACAGGGAATAAAGGAGGGGACTAAGTACACGTACTGAACATGATACATCTTAGAAATGATGGTCATAATTTTATTTGTAGCCTATTGCCACTGTAATATTGGAATAATATATCATTATGAATAATGAATAGCGCAGACCCAGACCTATAGCCTAGCTCTTTTTTTTCACTTGTGTGTCATCATTGTGAAGTTATGCAATGTATCCATCCTCATACTAGGATGTCTGCTACAATGTTTCCAATTAATGTAGCCCATCACTTGCTTGTCTCACCGTCAATATGTAATTTTTAATTTGCGCCGACAGGGGGCCAGCAGACTCCGCGGTTTGAATATATGGAGATGCGCAGGGCCGGGGTTTGTGTGGTGGGAGACCAGTGGAGGTGATGGGAGGGGGGCTACGAGGAGGCGGGGGTGGTGGTGGGGTGGGGGGTGGGAGGGGTCTTACATGGTACACGTCACTGCTTGTGCAGGGGAGTATAGGCTGTGTTGTCAGCCTAGTGTCAGTCTGATGAAGATTGGCATTCAGGTAAGCTGTCATTCATTTTCAATGTCAGAGCATGGAGCAGGCTAACACTCCAGCGTCATTACAAAAGGCAGCACATTATTCATACAGACATGGCCATGCTAGGGAAAGAGAGAGAGAGCGAGAGAGAGAGCGAGAGGGAGGAAGTGAGAGAGAGAGAGAGAGAGAGAGAGAGCGAGGGGAAGAGAACAAGATAGACAGGGAGAGAGGGGAGGAGGGAGAGAGTGCATGTGCGAAAGGGAGGGAAGAGGAGAGGAAAGAGAGAACAGAGAAGGGTGATACATTTTTGTACTGGATGGAAAGACGATGATTTTTTGCTTGATGCAGCGTTTGGATTAATAAAATAGCCTATGTATATGTTTCAGATAATGGCATTAGGCGTTTTCGTTTTGCGTGGACACTTTAGTTTTCAAGGGATATGGAGAAGAGAGAATAATCGAAGACTGTACTAGACATTTTTAGACACTGCACCTGAACGTGCTTTCCGACGGTGGATTCATGCTCATTGAATAATTATTTCTTAATTAATTAATATGCATGTATATATTTATTTGTTTTATTAATTGTATTTGCATATATGTTTTGACTGGCATAGCCTACATGGTAGACCTATTTATTGGATATGGATTTGATTTATATTTAGAATCGAGTCGTCTATAATTTTCATAGATTTTCAGCTGGATGATTATCTTTAAACTTCATTGTATTCGATCTGATCATTTTCATAAGCTTATTGTTATAGATGGGCTATAGGTGGAAGAAATATATAATTTTCTCTGTGGAAAAAAACACGTTTTGCAGTCAGACCTGGCTGGTAAAATAAGTAATAGTATAGGACTAACTTTAGGCTACAAATAGTCCCGTTTGGCATCAATAAGCTACCCCAAATTAACTGTAAATAACTGCTAATGTATGTAACATAAATATAAGAGTATGAAAGTCAACAAAATTGTTTATAAGTGACACATGGGCTACATTAATAATATATTCACGTATAGGCAATTGAGGCGCATTATTTTGTGTTTATGGCACATAGGTTATGCGTTATGCTAGTCATTGTAGCCTAATCATTGCCAATGTGTCTAAACTACAAATTTTACGTAGGTTATGGCTTGTCAGTCAAATCTTGCAATAGCATGAGCATGGCAAAGAGTTTTAAAGATTTGATTGTAGCGCTCGCTATGTGGTTTGGATTAGATCATTTGAAGTCTTGGCACTTGGCGCTCCAACAAAGCAATCCAACCCACTGCCCTATTTTTATGCATTATAGTCAGTGTTTTAGTTTGAGTTAATCTGAAATAGCATCATGTAAAATATTGTTATAGATATTTAATTGCCCTAGTCAACAAGTCGGATGACTTTAATCCATGTATCAAAATAAATTCAGTTTGACACTTTCTTAGCTACTGTATTTCTATCTTTCTATCATTATAAGTGAATGGCTTGTGGCTGTCATCAACTCAGTGACTACAATGTTTGCTTTTCATTGCTGGGGCATACCTTGCAAGACCTCTCTAGACTGAACATTAGCGCTCTTTGTGTGGCACGACTCAATGCCTAGTCGCTATATATACTTTCTATTTTGGATTACTTGTCTATTCCAGGACTGGGCTTTTAGTGGGCTGGGCATTTGACATGAACACTCTCAAAATGTCACATAATTTGGAGTTGACTCCAGTCATGTATTCACAATTTATTGCCACTTATAGAAGATAAAGAATTAAGCTATTTTGTCTTTCTCCCTCTAAGCTTCAAAGTTGTCGAACATTATAGTGAGTTCTGATTCACAATTCATGCATTCAATATGTGCCCATTTGCAATGTTTGGTCTTCCATTATGGTTTTATTTAGTCGCAGTAGTTGAGGCATTATTGGGTATAACCCAGCATCTGATATTAACTCACTTTTGTTTATTTATATTTAAACTAAACTGATATATACATACAAGGTATTACCACAAAAATGATTATATAAACTCCCTTTGAAGGAGTATTCCATACAACCTCTCAGATTCGGATGATAGTTATATTCAGAGAGCATAATTCAAGGTAGATCATATTTAGAGCAAAATCAGAATCTGCATCTTATTTGGAAATTGCAAAAAAAAATGTACATGCCAAGTAATTGTAAACATGAAACGTGTAAAACTACTGTAAAGAAACGAAACATAATATGTAAAACATGTAATATTGAAAGCTAATCTTTAGGCCTCATTCAACTAAAGGGCCCTGTTCAATCAACTTTCAAGAAGGCTGAAAGTCCTTGTGGCATAGTGTTGAACATGATGCAGGGTCAGTATTGTGCACAGTGACCCTTATCCCTTTATAAATACAACATCTGATGTCTTTGCATGTTGTACTCACATTACCAAGCAAGCAATGGTAATAAAATTGCTGCGGCAATGTATTCACAAGTCACATAACAAAAGCTAGTGACTCAGGCATTTAGTCCCCTTAGGTATCTACCACATATGGGACAGTCGTAAACACTTCAATGGACCAGATTTGTTTGAACTTTGACTATGAACATAAACAATGCATTTTCTTAATGTGTCTTTATTTGTGTTGACAGAATAATATGAGTGAAATAATTAATGTAACCTTTGTGTCTGTAAAATAAATATCAGACTCATGATCCAAGCAAATAATTCAAAAGTTAGTTGTGGAAAATAAGAGTCAAATAGCGCACACACACACACACACACACACACACACACACACACACACAATCTTCATTTTGTCACAAACTACTCACACTTAGTGCTTGTGCCATGTTGTTGTGTACCCCACATGATTCCAAATGTTGGTAGATCGGGGTATTGACAATTTAGATGCTCCAAAACCCTGCTGGGATCCTAATTGCTGATTTGTGTCATGGGACAAGCAGCCCAGGGGCAAAACTGCAGATACAAAACACCCAGACATTATTTGCATATTCCCATTCCCCAGTTTATGGGTCAATTACATTATTATGTGCAATGCTGTGCTCTCCTGCAGCTTTTTGGGGATAATCACTAATAAAGTAATTCAGTCGCATAAATGAAGGAAATAAGCAGAGCGAGAAAAGCATATGTTATAAACCAATTTGTGCATTTATGTGTTGCCATAAAGCGATTGAGAAAATTTAAGCGATGTACAAATGCCTGCTATTTCCTTGCCTTAGCCCCTAATACCACCTCCTTCACTGTGCCAAAGTAACAAATACATAATTTTCTCTGAGAAAACCATCAAGGTGTTTCAGGTGTCATTCTAACTAATTCCCCATTTCATAATCTTCGTCTTAGCAGTCAGATGGAGGGAGAGAGAGAGAGAGAGAGAAAGTTGTTTTGTTTGAAATCATTCATGAGGCCTTAGTCTGCTGGGTGTATCGCATTGGAGTGCACCAAAGTCTTGTTCTATCCCCGGGAACATTTGGGCCTTTTTCTCTGCTGTACAGGCCTCCATAGTGCAGCACACCAGCAGACCTCGAGATGATTGGGATGCATGTTGTGGCCCCCACATCAGGGGCCCTCACCGGCCAGGTCCACTAAGCTCGCTTGATCCCTATTGCTCTCTTGAGGAGGGACGAGGCCTGCTTCAACCATCGGAGGTCTCAGTGTAAGGACGACCCTGGTTGCTTTTATACCTTATCCCTCGCCCCATTATCCCAGTACTGCTGCGATGGCATCGCTCTAACTCTAAGTCCGTCACCGGGGAGCGACATGGAGAGGAAACAAATTTGCTTGATTTATGCTCTGGAGGAGCAGTGGATGTATTTAACGATCTGCCATGTTGTTTGTGTCATGTGCAATTGGCTGATCCTTCGCTGCTGCTTGCTCAGTCTGCAGAAGGACTGAAAATAGATAGGGTCATGAAAATGCATTAGAACTCTCTGAGATGTTTTCAAGGATTTTTCCAAAGCCACTACATTTGAATAGCAACCAACAGAAGTGAATGGATTTAGTTCCTATTACTTTAACAATATGCTTTCCAAAATCATAAAATCACCAAGTATACTAGGCAAGATCTTTATGCTTCTGTAGAGGTTGTCCAAACAACCCTCATGGTTGGAGATCTGGATATGAGTCTATAACTATGAAAGAGCACAGCATGTCATAGCATTGAATAAAATATTTAGTCATTTGCTAATGATTTTAGCATCAACACTTTGATCGTATTGCCCTTTTTTAGAATGAGGAAATGAAGTAACAGCAGGGAGACATTCCTGAAACTAAGCAAAACTCACTAAACAAAAGGCTGATGTTTTTAATTGTGTTTTGTTGAAGTGGATGTAATTATAGTGTGATAGATCATAGTCAAGCTGTGAATACAGCTATTTATTGGCAATAATGACAATAACGTTTATTGAAAGTACATTTAAACTTCTTTACAATATGATGGTGATGATGATGATTATTATTCACACCAAAATCAAGTTGTTTTTTTTACTGTAAAAATGATTATTCAAGGATCAAAAGCTAAATCAAATTAGCAGCAGCTTATTATTAATTCTGCATTTAAAGACCTTTAACAAGACTGCAAACCTCTTTGTGCTTTTGCTTTTTATCTCTGGTGGAATGCAGATAATCCTAATAAATTAATACAGCCTCACAGAGAGAAATATGAAGCCTGCCAGTAAATCCTGAATGTATTATATTCAAGAGCCCTGGTAACAGCTGAGCAGGGTGAGGTTAGAAATATTTGATTTGGATTCAACAGCAGATCAAAGCAGAGAAAATCACACCAACCGTTATGGATGCCGCATATTTGTAAACTCCCTTCTCCAAAAATACATACAGTGAGGGAAAAAAATATTTGATCCCCTGCTGGTTTTGTATGTTTGCCCACTGATAAAGAAATTATCAGTCTATAACTTTAATGGTAGGTTTATTTGAACAGTGAGAGACAGAATAACAACAACAAAATCCAGAAAAACCCATGTCAAAAATGTTATAAATTGATTTGCATTTTAATGAGGGAAATAAGTATTTGACCCCTCTGCAAAACATGATTTAGTACTTGGTGGGAAAACCCTTGTTGGCAATCACAGAGGTCAGACGTTTCTTCTAGTTGGCCACCAGGTTTGCACACATCTCAGGATGGATTTTGTCCCTCTCCTCTTTACAGATCTTCTCCAAGTCATTAAGGTTTCGAGGCTGACGTTTGGCAAATTGAACCTTCAGCTCCCTCCACAGATTTTCTATGAGATTAAGGTCTGGAGACTGGCTAGGCCACTCCAGGACCTTAATGTGCTTCTTCTTGAGCCACTCCTTTGTTGCCTTGGCCGTGTGTTTTGGGTCATTGTCATGCTTTGGGTCATTGTCAGGCAGCATTCCTCCTCCAAACACAGCGAGTTGAGTTGATGCCAAAAAGCTCAATTTTGGTCTCATTTGACCACAACACTTCCACCCAGTTGTCCTCTGAATCATTCAGATGTTCATTGGCAAACTTCAGACGGGCATGTATATGTGCTTTCTTGAGCAGGGGGACCTTGCGGGCGCTGCAGAATTTCAGTCCTTCACGGCGTAGCGTGTTACCAATTGTTTTCTTGGTGACTATGGTCCCAGCTGCCTTGAGATCATTGACAAGATCCTCCCGTGTAGTTCTGGGCTGATTCCTCACCACTCTCATGATCATTGTAACTCCACGAGGTGAGATCTTGCATGGAGCCTCAGGCCGAGGGAGATTGACAGTTCTTTTGTGTTTCTTCCATTTGCGAATAATCGCACCAACTGTTGTCACCTTCTCACCAAGCTGCTTGGCGATGGTCTTGTAGCCCATTCCAGCCTTGTGTAGGTCTACAATCTTGTCGCTGACTTTCTTGGAGAGCTCTTTGGTCTTGGCCATGGTGGAGAGTTTGGAATCTGATTGATTTATTGCTTCTGTGGACAGGTGTATTTTATACAGGTAACAAGCTGAGATCAGGAGCACTCCCTTTTAGAGTGTGCTCCTAATCTCAGCTCATTACCTGTATAAAAGACACCTGGGAGCCAGAAATCTTTCTGATTGAGAGTGAGTCAAATACTTATTTCCCTCATTAAAATTCAAATAAATTAATAACATTTTTGACATGTGTTTTTGACATGTATTTTTGTTGTTATTCTGTCTCTCGCTGTTCAAATAAACCTACCATTAAAATTATAGACTGATAATTTCTTTGTCAGTGGGCAAACGTACAAACTCAGCAGGGGATCAAATACTTTTCCCCCTCACTTTACATGTATGGGCAGCAATATGATAACAGTTGGTTAAAAAACATACACCCTTAGTGGGAGACTCTTGGAACGTAGGTTAAAACTACAGCTAGAGCTACCATTCATATTCCCACAATTAGTTTTGAGGTGTGAAATGTCATTCTCGTGTTTCCTAGACATTTTGACTGGCTGTGTTACAAAGCATTGGCCGAGACACAGAGGGCGTGGAGAAAATACTACTCCTTGGTGGTAACCATGTGCCTACAGTTGTCTTAATGGAATCTGGTTGGCCATTTCCTTATGTTGATGATTGGCACTAGACAGTAGTAGACTGTACTTAGAAAAACAGTACCCAGGTCCATTGAATGGATGCAATCTCCTAAGTGCCATTTTGTCCTAAGAAGTGCCATCTCTCACAATTTGCTGGAATGACATCACTCAGCCCTTTCTGCCTTACTGTATACTTCCTGTGTATTTCTCAGTGTATTGTATTACAGGACATCTCTGGTTTGGAGGACAATATTTTCCCTCTGTACTCTCACCTCCTGGCTTTTTAACATTAGTCTATAATTGAGTTTCCTTCCCTGCAAATCCATCTGTACATCTTGTTTTTGTTCTCCCTATGATGTCCATAGAGGTTTATTATCAAAAGCCAGATGCAACGTCTGACATAGGAAATCAAGGACATTTTCCTGATGGGCTTTGTTATAGCAGAAGCAGTGGATCAAAGGACTGAAAGCATCGCTTAAGCGGCAATGACAGAATAATTTATTGTATTGCGTTTTAGTGGAAATTTCACTTATTAACTACAAATTACTTCCTCAATGTGGTCCAATTCCTTGTAAAAAGCACCATGATTTTATGCTGACGTTGACTAGTGGGAGTGCATTTTATTTCTCCCTGGTAATATTATGTCTTGTGTTTTACTAGACTTTTACTCTCCAAAATACTTTAAGGAGTACCGTTTCATCTCCGCAATATAGTGCATTGATGCATTTTGGCCGTAGGGAGACTGTAAAGTTCCCAGCTTCTCTCGGCTTTGACATATTAGATGATTTAGGGGTTCTAGGCAATGTAGGTCTTTGAAAAACATAGGTCCCTCTAAAGATACCTCTTCAGTCTATTTTGGGGATGGAAGTGAGCATTTTTTACATTCAGCTTGTCCACATGTTAAGATGTACTTGATAGTTGATACTGTACTTATTTCACGTTGTCCAAACTTGAAGAATCTGAAATACACTTTTGTTCGAAGTAAAGTTTGTGGACGTTTTCCCATTCTGTTCCCTAATCCTTAAATAGAGAAGTTAATTAAGAAAATAATCTCCTTCCTAATTGATGAGCCTCAGATAACTGTGGGCGATTCATACACATGCTTCCTCAAGTTACTTTAATGGTCTTTGACAACTTTTATTGAAACCAAAATTGAGAAAACGTCAACTCGCAAAGTGCACAGTACAGCAAGAAGGCCGTGTCTGCCATATTCAGATCATTCAATCATTGCTTTCCCCTCTCTTGTTCTCACCCCATTAGTTTCAGAAAATTATGAGTCTGGCACTCTGGCACTCAGTGAGGGTGTTTGAGAAAACAATAAGTGAGTAAGAAAAACACTGACGTTAATGTCAAAGCTACAGGATTGCGTTGAGAATCAGTCCCTTCGCACTTCGCTTTTAGTCAGTTAGACTGGATTGTTTTGCTGTTTTCCTCGTTCAAGTTTTTAGATTTTGTTTGGAATTTCAACAGCTGCTTCCCTTGCTCAGTCACAGAGTATGCTTGCACAATTCCTCTGCACATTCTAGTTATTGTATAGAGAAGCGAAGTAGACTTGTTGTGACATCACTCACAGTTAATGTGAGAATGTAAAGTTGTGGCCGGTTGCCCTGCAGGATAGGTTAGAAATGTCTGAATAGCTCACTGCTCATTCAGTTCCTTTGCAAGCAGATCATGTTTAGCCCTAGCCTGTGTTACTTTAGCCTCCCTACAAGAGAGCATGCTCCTGTATTGCTGGAGGGCTAGAGCCCAAGGGGGCCAGGGTGGTTTGTGAGCAAGGACAAGGTTTCTTAGAAATAGTATAGAGTAGGCCCGAGACACTGATCTAAGGTCCGTTTTGCATCCCTAACCTCTAATGATTAAGGTTTTGGGTAGGGTAAGCTGATCTGAGATCTGTGCAATCTAAGGACGACTACAGGTTACAGGTTTTCACTCCTCAACAGGAAATGCTCAGTGACATGTTTATGGAGATCCCATTGAACTTTGTGTCCAGGAATTTCATTCAGACTTGAAAAAAGGGAGTTAATATGAAATCTAAACCTTAAAAACAGTGAAACATAAATGAAACGACTGTGTATGAATGTGGGTACTCTTATGCCTTGATTTTTCATGGCACACACACACACCACGTGAATGAAAGCTGTGTGTTTGTAAGACTTTTTAGGCTAATGCCAGTTCTGATTTAAGAAGTGGTTGCATTTTTATGACTCAACATTCATCTTACTTCCCACTGGCTGTTCCACACCACACACGCCAATCCTTATTTTATGTTCTTTCACATGTGTTACGTTTTATTGGACCCAAGGCATCAAGTTGTTGACTTTCAAGTCAGAATGTAAACAAGAAGATGGCAGATGCATAAAGTGGATGCAGCGACTCTGGGAAATATTATCATAACAGACACAAACTCTAAAGGAATCTGCACACAGAACAGTTGGCGACAAAATAATGGTCGTCGTTTTATTGTCCATGTTAGAGTTCCCCTGTCTTCCTTATACCCATTGTACCAAGCGATTGAGAGAACACCTATGTATTTTACTCAGACTATGTGTCTTAAAACCATGGCCCTAGTTCCTATTTTCCAATTATCCAACTATCAACACAATAGAATGAACACTTTCCATATAGTAAAACATTTAGACATTTACCATTGTCTTTAAATTACGTGACTAACCTAATCTTACCAGGGTTGCTTTATGGCAGTAAATAAAGAACATATGAATTGTAATAAAATGTCTAAATGTATTGTCGTACAGACATTTTATAGATGTTAATTCAAGCTTGGCAGTACATTATGTAGAGTAGTATGTAGAGACAGTACTCATTTTCAACCTAGTCTATCACTGAGCTTTTCTCCACTACAAAGACATTTGTGACTCCTGTCCATAATTGGTTACCACTTCTTTTATCTTATTATCTGTGTGCGCATCATTATTGCAGTCATCACATTAGATTATTTCATGCATAATAAACAGATTCAACTGTGTGCCAGGTAATTAGTATGTTAGGATATGTGCCCCGATATGAGCTTTGCTTTTCTAACGACCCTATTGTTCCTTCTGTCTCTGAAAAGTGTGAGTTACTGATACAAATTTGGCACGGTTGAATAAGCAATGTATTTCAGCATACCGTTTTCTTTCTCTATACTTTGCTCTTCTTGGATACTCCAGCAAGTAGAAAAAGATACTAAAGAAATATTACAGAGAGCGATAGGCATGATTTGATTCTGGTTTCTGGTAGATAGATATAAGTCGATTTAAATCACAGATGTGCTAGAGTCTATTCACAAAGAAAGAGTCCTTTGACATTTTATGTGTTGATAGCTCCACTCTGGTCTGTGGAATTTGCAATGCATTGAACTGCATGGTTTTCATACAGGTTTGGAACTTATTGGCAAGTTAAGGCCCAGTGGCTTAACACTAAACTGACTTTTAGAATGATCACTTTTGGCTGTTTCTTGGCAGACATGTTAAGGGTTTTAGGAAGAGAAGAGTACAGTTCTCTGTAGAGGTCTAACAGACAAAAAGACGTGGGGATTTTGGGCCTGCTGATAACAAATCAAATCAAACTGTATTTGTCACATGTGCCGAATACAACAAGTGTAGACCTTTCCGTGAAATGCTTATTTACATGCCCTTAACCAACAGTGCAGTTCAAGAAGAGTTAAGAAAATATTTACCAAATAAACCAAAGTAAAAAATAATAAAAAGTAACACAATAAAATACAGTAACGAGGCTATATACTGGGGGTACCGGTACCGAGTCAGTGTGCGGGGGTACAGGTTAGTTGAGCTAATTTGTACATCAGCTTTTGTCAACAGAATTTAAGCTAATGTTTTCTATTTTCTGCACTCTGCACTGTACTCATCTTGTCATTAATGACTGGATGAATAATATATAGTCCAGAATAATCAGAGTCCAGAAAATAGGGATTTTAAATCCTCTTTTCCCCCTCTTGTGGTAAATATTTTATTTTTCCCATGGTGGGGTCAATTCAAATTTAAGGGAGTAAACTGAAAATAGTTTAATTCCAAAACACTATATATCTATTTTCAGAAATGTTGGTAAATTAGCTTTTATTGTTTAAAAAAATTCCTAAAGAGATTTGTGTGACTTTTCACTGTCTAATCAAGGCATGGGGTTGTTCAATGACAGACATGTATTTGTTTAAAATCTATCTCTTGATGGTTTCATTTCAGAGAGACAAATCATTTTACTAAATGTTATATCCGCCTCACTCTCAGAGAAATAAGTAGTCCTGCTAGGTTTTAGCCGATGCTCTCAGCCAGAACGACTTACAGTGAGTGCATGCATTTTAAGAAAGCTAGGTGAGACAACCACATATCAGTCAAATATACAGGATGCGAACCATTCCATTCCAGCTAAACAACAGATATATAGCATTTATCGGAAAAACACATTTGAATACACATCTAAAATATTTTAATTAAACGTCTGAGAACATATTTTACACACATACAGTACAGCATGAAGGTATCCATAAGCAATCATTTCTGATTAAAAAAAACTGAAATGTGAAAAATTGGTGGATATAGCATTTTGAATATAAACTCTTCTTCCATAAAAAAAATGACATTTTTTTCAATGACTTCTGAATAAATAAATGAAACGTCAAAGCTATTTATTTTTTAAGCTTTTCAAATTTCTAAATGTTTTATTCAAATCACTTCCAGAACTGACTGCCTTAAATTCGAATGGACCCCAACCCTGATTTTCCCCAATTCATAACACACAAAACACTGATAACCAGCCTATGAACATGGAGGTTTTCTCCAGATGCTTTGATGAACAACTACATGCCTTTTCAATGGCCATAAAAGACCACATATACTGTTTATATCCATTTATAAAACCCCACTGCAAATTGTTTATAACCTCCCTGCAACCTGCTCCACCACTAACTCATAGTAACAATAGACTTGTCTAGTTTCATCATATTTCATTGGGTGGTTTGGACGGGCCTGTCATGGCATCATCTGGACACCCAGAACCAAATTTACAAGAGACTAGTCATGTCAGAACGTTAACAGGTTTAATGCCTGTGGCTGATCCAGCGAGCTTACCAGAGTCATAACCACATAACCGCCTGTCTCCACCACCATACCATTCTAAAGACAGTGACTATTGACCAACAAACCAACCTGCTTCCCTAAGGTCAGAGTTGAAACAGGACACCTATAACGAGCCACAGTGGGTTCACAAAAGGCACAGCACTGTACACCGGAGAACACCAGACTATGTCACCTAATAGTGAACCCCTGTCCTCCGTCTTCCACTTGACTTCAGCCACCCCCCTCCCCCGCCACTTACTTTAAATATCTAATTTTATAATGGTGTCCCTCAAAAGGTTGATGACAGCTCTGTGCTAAAAGTGAAATGTAAACAGCTGTTGTGTAGCGTAGAGCGACCGGTGTGGGGCTGAACACAGCAGCCAGTGGGTCTGTGGTTCGCTGTCATGTCGGCAGTACAATGACAAGACCTGAGGTGAGGTGAGAAGCCTTTCCACAACGCCAGAAGTTCTGGCAGTTCTGTTCGGTGTCTGCCCGGTCAAACTCCCCTGTGGCAAATACATGGCACACTCCCCGGGTTGGCTCGGGCCAGGGTCAGTTATGTGTAAATGGACATTGTAGCCCCTGAGTGCTGATCTGGGGTCAGGTGTGTTTGTTTAATCTTAATGAGTAAGGTTAGGGATCGGGAAGGGAAAGCTGATCCGAGACCAGGGCTGTGGAACTGTCTGTCAGTGCAGCGTTTTCTGGAGGTGAGATGTCCCCAGTAAAGAGCAGGATTGTGTAGGATCACTTGCACCTTCGTCTTGATTCCAGTGTGTGTGTGTGTGTGTGTGTGTGTAACAGCCATTTAACAGGCTGGCTGTTGTCCCTGGTTTCCTGCTGGTGGTATTTATAAACGGTTGAAGACATTTAATACAGATTGCAGCACACCTCTCAGCTTTCCCTGTTCTCTTAAATACATTTTGTACTCAGAAACATACAGACAAGCACATACATGATACATCTATCCAGACTTTGAAATTAGCTGGTGCACACTGGTACTGATTACTGGCACCTCAAATTTTCTAATGCTTGAGTACCAGCACATCTTATAGAATATTGCTTCTAAAATATTGACCCTTGTACAGCTAAATTAAAACAGTATAAAACATTTATGAACTATGTGCTTCAGAAAGGGTTAACCTTTTCCTTCCTACTTAGAGAAAGAGAGAGGAGTCTGGAAAAAACTGGCTAAAGGTCAGCTAGCCAGGCTGACTTCAGACACAGACAGAGAATTCCACACTGTCTTGAATTCAGACCCTTGCCCTTCTTCTGCCAAGTTCATTGTGTTCCCTCTTCCCTCCACCCGCTCTCCCTTTGGCTAGACAGGGAGACAACAAATTAACTTCTGGGAGACGTCGTGGGCCCATTGGAGGCCCAATGGTGTAATATAAAACAGGCATGTCTGTATGTGACCCTCCAAAAATAGGGAAGACACCACCAGGGGAAGATAGTTTTAGTGTCCCCCAGCGTGCATTAGATCAACCAGCCTAGCATTCGCTAGTGGAGGTTCCATCCACCCTCCACTGAATTCAACCCCAAACCTGAGGAATCTGCTGTAAAACCTCAGTGTCTCAGTCTATTCCCCTCCGTTACCCCTCTTCCCTCCTTCCTTCCCCTCAGCTCCACCCGGGTTGTGCTGGGATGACACAGGTTGGAGCTGGGTTTGGGGCTAGGACTAGGGATGAGGCTTTTGGGGTGGGACTAAGGGGCAGTGGATAGGAATATGGCTCATGGGGCTGAGAGCTACTTTTACAGAGCTGTGGCTGGAGCTACTTCTATAGAGCTAAGGCTGGAGCTACTTCTATAGAGCTGAGGCTGTAGCTACTTCTATAGAGCTGAGGCTGGAGCTACTTCTATAGAGCTGAGGCTGGAGCTACTTCTATAGAGCTGAGGCTGGAGCTACGTCAATAGAGCTGAGGCTGGAGCTACTTCTATAGAGCTGAGGCTGGAGCTACTTCTATTAAGCTGAGGCTGGAGCTACTTCTATTAAACTGAGGCTGGAGCTACTTCTATAGAGCTAAGGCTGGAGCTACTTCTATAGAGCTGAGGCTGGAGCTACTTCTATAGAGCTGAGGCTGGATCTACTTCTATTAAGCTGAGGCTGGAGCTACATCTATAGAGCTGAGGCTGGAGCTACTTCTATAGAGCTGAGGCTGGAGCTACTTCTATTAAGCTGAAGGTGGAGCTACTTCTATAGAGCCAAGGCTGGAGCTACTTCTATAGACCTAAGGCTGGGACTACTTCTATTAAGCTGAGGCTGGAGCTACTTCTATAGAGCTGAGGCTGGAGCTACTTCTATAGAGCTGAGGCTGGAGCTACGTCAATAGAGCTGAGGCTGGAGCTACTTCTATAGAGCTGAGGCTGGAGCTACTTCTATTAAGCTGAGGCTGGAGCTACTTCTATTAAACTGAGGCTGGATCTACTTCTATTAAGCTGAGGCTGGAGCTACATCTATAGAGCTGAGGCTGGAGCTACTTCTATAGAGCTGAGGCTGGAGCTACTTCTATTAAGCTGAAGGTGGAGCTACTTCTATAGAGCCAAGGCTGGAGCTACTTCTATAGACCTAAGGCTGGGACTACTTCTATTAAGCTGAGGCTGGAGCTACTTCTATAGAGCTGAGGCTGGAGCTACTTCTATAGAGCTGAGGCTGGAGCTACGTCAATAGAGCTGAGGCTGGAGCTACTTCTATAGAGCTGAGGCTGGAGCTACTTCTATTAAGCTGAGGCTGGAGCTACTTCTATTAAACTGAGGCTGAGCTACTTCTATAGAGCTGGCTGGAGCTACTTCTATAGAGCTGAGGCTGGAGCTACTTCTATAGAGCTGAGGCTGGATCTACTTCTATTAAGCTGAGGCTGGAGCTACATCTATAGAGCTGAGGCTGGAGCTACTTCTATAGAGCTGAGGCTAGAGCTACTTCTATAGAGCTGAGTCTGGCGCTACTTCTATTAAGCTGAAGGTGGAGCTACTTCTATAGAGCCAAGGCTGGAGCTACTTCTATAGAGCTGAGGCTGGAGCTACTTCTATTGCGCTGAGGCTGGATCTACTTCTATAGAGCTGAGGCTGGAGCTACTTCTATTGCGCTGAGGCTGGATCTACTTCTATAGAGCTAAGGCTGGAGCTACTTCTATAGAGCTGAGGCTGGAGCTACTTCTATAGAGCTGAGGCTGGAGCTACTTCTATTAAGCTGAGGCTGGAGCTACTTATATTAAGCTGAGGCTGGAGCTACTTCTATTAAACTGAGGCTGGAGCTACTTCTATAGAGCTAAGGCTGGAGCTACTTCTATAGAGCTGAGGCTGGAGCTACGTCAATAGAGCTGAGGCTGGAGCTACTTCTATAGAGCTGAGGCTAGAGCTACTTCTATAGAGCTGAGGCTGGAGCTACTTCTATAGAGCTGAGGCTGGAGCTACTTCTATAGAGCTGAGGCTGGAGCTACGTCAATAGAGCTGAGGCTGGAGCTACTTCTATAGAGCTGAGGCTGGAGCTACTTCTATTAAGCTGAGGCTGGAGCTACTTCTATTAAACTGTGGCTGGAGCTACTTCTATAGAGCTAAGAATGGAGCTACGTCTATAGAGCTGAGGCTGGAGCTACTTCTATAGAGCTGAGGCTGGATCTACTTCTATTAAGCTGAGGCTGGAGCTACATCTATAGAGCTGAGGCTGGAGCTACTTCTATAGAGCTGAGGCTAGAGCTACTTCTATAGAGCTGAGGCTGGAGCTACTTCTATTAAGCTGAAGGTGGAGCTACTTCTATAGAGCTAAGGCTGGAGCTACTTCTATAGACCTAAGGCTGGGACTACTTCTATTAAGCTGAGGCTGGAGCTACTTCTATAGAGCTGAGGCTGGAGCTACTTCTATAGAGCTGAGGCTGGAGCTACTTCTATTGCGCTGAGGCTGGAGCTACTTCTATAGAGCTAAGGCTGGAGCTACTTCTATAGAGCTGAGGCTGGAGCTACTTCTATAGAGCTGAGTCTGGAGCTACTTCTATTAAGCTGAGGCTGGAGCTACTTCTATTAAGCTGAGGCTGGAGCTACTTCTATTAAACTGAGGCTGGAGCTACTTCTATTGAGCTAAGGCTGGAGCTACTTCTATAGAGCTGAGGCTGGAGCTACGTCAATAGAGCTGAGGCTGGAGCTACTTCTATAGAGCTGAGGCTAGAGATTCTTCTATAGAGCTGAGGCTGGAGCTACTTCTATTAAGCTGAAGGTGGAGCTACTTCTATAGAGCTAAGGCTGGAGCTACTTCTATAGACCTAAGGCTGGGACTACTTCTATTAAGCTGAGGCTGGAGCTACTTCTATAGAGCTGAGGCTGGAGCTACTTCTATAGAGCTGAGGCTGAAGCTACTTCTATTGCGCTGAGGCTGGAGCTACTTCTATAGAGCTAAGGCTGGAGCTACTTCTATAGAGCTGAGGCTGGAGCTACTTCTATAGAGCTGAGGCTGGAGCTACTTCTATTAAGCTGAGGCTGGAGCTACTTCTATTAAGCTGAGGCTGGAGCTACTTCTATTAAACTGAGGCTGGAGCTACTTCTATAGAGCTAAGGCTGGAGCTACTTCTATAGAGCTGAGTCTGGAGCTACGTCAATAGAGCTGAGGCTGGAGCTACTTCTATTAAGCTGAGGCTGGAGCTACTTCTATAAAGCTGAGGCTGGAGCTACTTCTATTAAGCTGAGGCTGGAGCTACATATATAGAGCTGAGGCTGGAGCTACTTCTATAGAGCTGAGGCTGGAGCTACTTCTATAGAGCTGAGGCTAGAGCTACTTCTATAGAGCTGAGGCTAGAGCTACTTCTATAGAGCTGAGGCTGGAGCTACTTCTATTAAGCTGAAGGTGGAGCTACTTCTATAGAGCTAAGGCTGGAGCTACTTCTATAGAGCTAAGGCTGGGACTACTTCTATTAAGCTGAGGCTGGAGCTACTTCTATAGAGCTGAGGCTGGAGCTACTTCTATAGAGCTGAGGCTGGAGCTTCTTCTATAGAGCTGAGGCTGGAGCTACTTCGATAGAGCTGAGGCTGGAGCTACTTCTATAGAGCTGAGGCTGGAGCTACGTCAATAGAGCGGAGACTGGAGCTACTTCTATAGAGCTGAGACTGGGGGACTGGGGCCTGGTGCTCAGATCTGGTGTTAGCAAAAGAGCAGATGATGCACTATCGGTTGGCCTCACTAGACCCGTGGGGGCCTGAGGAACATGGTTCAGGTCATACAAGTTATGTATGCTAGCTCGAGATCTCCTTCAGTTTTATGAGATTGGGGAGGGTGATGGAATAGCATAAACTGCACGGACGTGTTACGACTCGTCATATCGAGTAGCATTTTTAACACGTTTTCATGTCGTTAAATAGTATTGACAAAGATTGTAAAATAGACATGTATCATTGGGCGCTGCTGGGTTGAGTTTGGTCTTACTGGCCAAAGGACCTTAGTTATCACTAGTGTAGACAACATTGCTAAACACTAGTTTGAGTAATGTTTTAATGCTAATCATATTTAATATAACGTTTTCTAGAATCAAACCATTTGGAAAATATAGAATGGAAGATGGAAGTCACTTAGTGTTGCAGTGCATTAGGACAAACTGACGAACCAGTGACCACACCCCAAAGTTCATATCTCTTCAATGTTACTTTCAAATGTTCCGTCTCTGTACTTCCTTTGCTTTACCCTCTACATCTCCCACCACTGAAAATAAAGGTAGCAATTTGCTAACTCTTTAGTAGGAATCACATTGTATATGCTAATTTTATATTCATAGCTAAGTTATTAGGTATTATTGACAATTTATCAGTGTTTTCTTATTCACACACTGAATAAATGCCTAATTAGCAAACATACCTATGTATGAACTGCAAATTAGTGACTATATGATCCTATATCAAAGTGTTAGGTTTAAAGATTTGTTGGATAAAATGTATTTAGTTGACTGTAAGGTTAAATAAAAACAAATATCTGCCCATCACAGAGATAGAAGTAGCTATTTGGAATCACCGAATAATTGACAAACATTGGACAAACGTTGCTTTCATGACCATGATGCAAAGAATCAATCGCCGATACAGAAGCAGCGTGCCCGTTTGAAACGGATTGAATGTGTTTTCAGGGCTTTATGAAAAGGAGAAGAGGTATAGAGAGAAAGAGGTAGATTTTCTTTTTTGGTATTTCCTTTTTTTTAATCCAACCTGACTCACCACTTTGCTCAGGGATATTTATAGCCAGTTATTTCCTTTTCCTGTTTGGCTTTCCTCTGTTTGCTCATGAGGAGAGGAGTGGAATGTTCTTCTTCTGTCAGATCTGACTGGAGCAGAGGGGAAATCTATGTTCGAAATAATCAACTGACACAGCAGTGTAGCAGTGACTAATAAAAAGTACAAAGACAATGGCTATGATGACTTTTTTTTTTTTCTCAACTTGGTTTATCTTAAGTATTGTTCAGGTTGAACTAAATGGATTATGTAGTATGGGTTGTATGGTGTTCACTCGCATTTGTGAGAGTAAAATTGTGGGTGTAAAGTATGGATATATAGTATATGGATCATTGTGTGTGTGTGTGTGTTTGTATATGCATGTGTGTATTGTTTTGTGTGTGCATGTAAGGGTGGATAGGGTGTCATTCGGTGTTTGTATAATGTGTGTTTATGTCCGTGTGTGTCCCGTGCTTTGTCTGCTACAGCTGCCTATATCAGCTGCTTGCTCGTTAAATGTTGGGTGTAAACCCCTCGTGACACCATGCAGTGTCCTGTTACCCCTATGGGAATACCTACAATTGTCATCCAAAGCTTCCTTAACTCCCTGGAATTCTACAGTTGTTATCCTTAAACAACAGTCTTAGCCATACTGACCTGAAAGTAGGCCTAGTCCCAAATGTTGAGCTGAGAATAACTTCTAAACATGCAAATGTATTCTATGCTATTCCAAATGTTAAGTACATAGTCTGTGTTTCAAAAGAACCCTGCAAACTGTGTGATGGTGAAAGAGGAAATAGTTTGCACTGTAAGGGTTCTATTTCTGTCAAAATGCTTGATTACTGCTATTGATTATGCCCAAAATATGTTCCCTCCCTGAAATAATCTTCACCTACATAGTTAATGTGATATTACATTTTGAAGAGTGATAGAGGCATATATATATATATATATATATATATATATATATATATATATATATATATATATATATATATATGCCTCTATCACTCTATATATGCCTGTATCACATTGTAGGTATTCCCATTGGGGTAACATAATACAAACACTGAATGACACCCTATATATATATATATATGTGTATGATTTTTTTAAGACAATGGAAAGAGATTAATTGTTAATGTATAGGCTTTATACTGTAAATGTGGAAGTACCATTCTGTGTTTCTTATTGCACCCTGTAGATGGCTAAATTACCTCACTTCCTGTTTGGCCAGAATAAAGAAACTTTTATAATTGTACATCCTGCTTGACAGTGATCTGTGTGATATTCTGGTGTACAGCTGTAAGGGATGACAGAATATTTAGGTCCCATTGTGTGTGTGCAGATACCACTGTAAGGATTTTATATTGAGTTAATTCTATAGATACAGATACATTCAGTTTGGTGTTTGTTGCAAGCATGGGGGGTCAAGTTTATGCATTGGGTTTTTGAGTTTGGGTGCATGTGCTACAGAACTCGGTATCATACAAAATGAATTAGCTTCTTCATGCCCTGCGTCTTAGTGTAGAACAACCAAGCTAACTTTTCTTGTTTTATGGAAATTAAATTATGGCATAATGCCACTTCCGTTATTAGAACAGAGAGACTGTGCATATGAATCAGTCTACTGTTGTCATAGTAACATGAAGCACTAAACCTTGGAGCAGCTGTTGTTATGGCAGCCTTTGAACAGCTGGGGGGCTATTGCTGGCAAGGGATTGTGGGAAATGAGTCCTTTGGTCCTCCCTGCTCACCTTGACCTCCCTCCTCCTCCGAAGAGGAGAGTTTGGGCATCTTAAAGAGGTCCATCTGGAATATTCCACTGTGTACTGAGTCTGTGTATGGTTATAGTATATTTATTGAACATCTAAAATGCATAATAATGCTATCTTCTCTGAACATGTTTGCCTGAAACTATAACAAACTACGTACTCCACAAAATGAATGGCAAAAAAAGTGGAGCAAACGAGATGGATTGTCTCGTAACGTGGGGCCGCAAATGAGTTTGAAGCATTCGAATGCATCTCGTTATTCGAGAGCAAATGTTGTACACGGCCGCGACAAAAACTCACTCGCAGGAAGCACAACTTGTCCAATTCCTTCAGCATTAATCAAGTCAAAGCGTAACCCGAGAGCAGCACCCCATCCTCCCACTGTTCGCTTGAATGAAGAATTCCTCGACTAGGGGACTGTGCATGTGTGCGTGAGCATGTGTGCTAGGCCTGCTCGCATGAGGCGACGTGCCAGACTCCTTGAGACTCTGAGACCGAGACAGTGATTGTATGTGAGAAAAATCAAACACCCCACCTCCCCCCTCCCAAGTCAGGCAGGCCCACTCTCTTCTCTCCATGTCTGTTTAGGGGCCCAGCCAACCGGCCGGGCTGACAGGCCTTAGTGGGGCCGGTGTGGTGGTCTGCTGCTGCAGGAATGCTAATGCTTCCTGCTTCCTCTGTGGTTTGTGAGAAACACAGTGATTAGCCCTCCAGCCCCCCAGGGGGAGCCTCTGCTGCTTCGGCCCCACTCTAATTCACTTTGCCGTCAACAGGAAGGCCGGTCCAGGGCCCCAGGGGGGTCGTCCTGGAGGAAGACTGGGGGGACCCCTGGGCCTGGGCAGGCCTGGCGGCTGAGTGGCCAGAGAGGAAGGCCACCGTTGGCCCTGGAGCTTAGAGGAGGCTTCTAGAGGGATTACAGACCAGGCTAAAATGTTTTCTTTGTAGCTGGAGGAAACCCGAGAAATGCCTCCCCCCCCATCTTCCTTGGATGACAGTAGTGTTGGTGAAGTGAACGACCCAGGCTAGAGGCTACATCCCAATTTTATTTTAAAAAGCCTCCTCTCCTCATCTCCTTTCATGAGCATTGGTCTGACATGAGTTCATACATTGAACCTAAATGGTATATGGTGGAATAAAGTTCCATCCAGTTCTATCCAGATCTATCACTTGTTAGTGGTCTTGAAGTAAAGTAAACAAAGAAGCCATATAACTGCTACAGTCTATACATCCATCCTCCCCCTGTCTGTTATATCTCCATTCTTCAAGCTCCCTAGCCTGTACCTCACACAGTCCCCATTGAGCCATCTTCAGAGTTCGTTCTGCTAGGTGACCTAAACTGGGACATGCTTAATACCCCGGCCGTCCTACATTCTAAGCTAGATGCCCTCAATCTCACACAAAATATCAAGGAACCCACCAGGTACAACCCTAAATCCATAAACATGGGCACCCTCATAGATATTATCCTGACCAACTTGCCCTCCAAATACACCTCTGCTGTTTTCAATCAGGATCTTTTTTTTTTCTTCTGTTTTTTATTTCACCTTTATTTAACCAGGTAGGCTAGTTGAGAACAAGTTCTCATTTACAACTGCGACCTGGCCAAGATAAAGCAAAGCAGTGCGACACAAACAACAACACAGAGTTACACATGGGATAAACAAGTGTACAGTCAATAACACAATAGAAAAAAGAAAGTCTATATACAGTGTGTGCAAATGGCGTGAGGAGGTAGGCAATAAATAGACCAGTGAGCTGAGATACCTAGCAAAGACGTATAGATGAGCTGGAGCCAGTGGGTCTGGCGAGAATATGTAGCGAGGGCCAGCCGACAAGAGCATACAGGTTGCGGTGGTGAGTGGTATATGGGGCTTTGGTAACAAAATGTCGCTCTTGCTGCGGGTAATTCCTTGATCCACCTCTACTCAGACAATATCATTCTGTATACATTTGGCCCTTCTTTGGACACTGTGTTAACAAACCTCCAAACGAGCTTCAATGCCATACAACACTCCTTCCGTTGCCTCCAACTGCCCTGAAACGCTAGTAAAACTAAATGCATGCTATTCAACCGATTGCTGCCCGCACCCGCCCGCCCGACTAGCATCACTACTCTGGATGGTTCTGACTTAGAATATGTGGACAACTACAAATACCTAGGTGTCTGGCTAGACTGTAAACTCTCCTTCCAGACTCATATTAACTTGTTGAGTGTAGGGGGCATTATTTTGATGTTTGGATGAAAAATGAACCCAAATTAAACTGCCTATTTCTCAGGCCCAGAAGCTAGAATATGCATATAATTGTCAGATTAGGATAGAAAACACTCTAAAGTTTCCAAAACTGTCAAAATATTGTCTGTGAGTTTAACACTTCCAACTAGGAAGTGCCTCTTATTTTGAAAGCTTCCTGTTCCATTGCATGCCTTCCCTCCATTTAAAGGGATATCAACCAGATTCCCTATGGCTTCCACATGGTGTGAACAGTCTTTAGAAATAGTTTCAGCCTTTTATTCTGAAAAATGAGCGAGAACGATCACATTGCGTCAGTGGATGGCTGGGTGCCAGCAGAGTTTTGCATGCGCAACAGCTTGGAGCAGACATTTTCTCTCTCTCTTTCATTGAAAAAGCTACGGTCCGGTTGAAATATTATTTATTATTTATTGTAAAAACAACCCGAGGATTGATTATAAAAACGTTTGACATGTTTCTACAACCTTTACGGATACTATTTGGAATTTTCGTCTACCCCGTCGTGATCGCTCGAGCCTGTGGATTTCTGAACAAAACGCTCCAACCAACTGGAGTTATTTTGGATATTAAAATAATCTTTATGGAACAAAAGGAACATTTATTGTGTAACTTGGAGTCTCGTGAGTGCAAACATCCGAAGATCATCAAAGGTAAGCAATTCATTTTATTGCTTTTCTGACTTCTGTGACCAATCTACTTTCCTGCTAGCTGTTTGTAATGTTTTGTCTAATGAGAGAGATGTCATTACATAAACGCTTGGTTTGCTTTAAAGCTTTTTTGAAATCTGACACGCCAGGTGGAATAACAACAAGCTAAGCTGTGTTTTGCTATATTGCACTTGTGATTTCATGGCGCTCTGCAATTCAGAGGATGTTGACGAAAATGATCTCACTAACGGGATGGTTGCACCAAGAAGTTAATCATCTCCAATCAAAAATCTAATCTAGAATCGGCTATTTCGCAACAAAGCCTCCTTCACTCTCACAGCCAAACGTTGTGATAATGTTGCGTCTAGGTGGTAGGTATAGGAGTCAGGCACAGGAGAGCAGGGATGTCCCCCGGTGCGAACACCTGGGCCTCGCTGCGGTGGTGGTCAGCACTTGCCTTCTGCCGCCCCTCGGCCTGTTTAAGGTACCCGTGGGCGGCCTCCCAGGTCTCCCTTGAGTGCCTCACCCAATTGTCCACCACAGGAGCCTCGGTCTGGCTCTGATGCCATGGTACCAGCACCATGAGGTAAGGCTGACTGAGACCCCAAAACGTTCCATGAACGCCTTCCACACCCTGGACGTGAACTGGGGACCCCGATCAGAAACAATGTCCTCAGGCACCCTGTAGTGCCAGAAGACGTGAGTAAACAGGGCCTCCGCAGTCTGTAGGGCCATAGGGAGACCGGGCAAAAGGATGAGACAACAGAACTTAGAAAAACGATCCTCAACGACCAGGAACGTGGTGTTGCCCTGTGACGGAGGCAGATCGTTTAGGAAGTCAACCGACAGGTGTGACCACGGCCGCTGTGGAACGGGAAGAGGTTGTAACTTCCCTATGGGCAGGTGCCTAGGAGCCTTGCACTGAGCGCACACCGAGCAGGAGGACACATAAACCCTCACACTCTTGGCTAAAGTGGACCACCAATACTTCCCACTAAGACATCGCACCGTCCTACCGATCCCCAGATGTCCAGAGGAGGGGGACGTGTGCACCTCCACTATGAATGCCAAAGAGGGATTTGGATGCGCTAGCACGGGTGCCGAGGTGAAAAGAGCCTTCAGGCGACCAAAAGCCCTGTCCGCCTCAGCCAACCACCCCAGACGCACCGCACCCCCCCTTCAGCAGTGACGTAATGGGAGCAGCCACCTGCCCAAAACCCTGGATAAACTTCTGGTAGTAATTGGCAAACCCTAAGAACCGCTGCACCTCCTTTACCGTGGTTGGAGTCGGCCAATTACGCACGGCTGCAATGCGGTCACACTCCATCACCAACCCTGATGTGGAAATGCGATACCCAAGGAAGGAGACGGCCTGTTTGAAGAACAAGCATTTCTCATCCTTGACGTACAGGTCATGCTCCAACAGTTGCCCAAGTACCTTGCGCACCAGAGACACATGCGCGGCGCGTGTAGCGGAATAGACCAGAATATCATCGATATAAACCACCACACCCTGCCCATGCAGGTCCCTGAGAATCTTGTCTACAAAATATTGGAAGACTGCTGGAGCATTCTTCAACCCGTACGGCATGACGAGGTACTCATAATGCCCGGATGTGGTAGTAAACACTGTCATCCACTCATCTCCCTCCCAGATACGCACCAAGTTATACGCACTCCTGAGATCCAGTTTTGTGAAAAAGCGTGTTCCGTGGAAATTACTCAATCGCCGTGGCAATGAGAGGTAGCGGGTAACTGTACCCCACCGTGATGGAATTTAGACCTCTATAGTCAATGCACGGACACAGCCCTCCCTCCTTTTTTTCACAAAAAGGAAACTCGAGGAGGCAGGTGATGTGGCGGGCCGCATGTACCCCTGCCCCAGAGATTCAGATATGTATCTCTGGGTGTCTCCATAGCCACCGTCTCCTCCTGTGACACGGGATACACGTGACTCCTGGGAAGTGCAGTGTCTACCAGGAGATTTATCACACAATCCCCTCGTCGATGAGGTGGTAATTGGCTCGCCCTCTTTTTACAGAAGGCGATAGCCAAATCGGCATATTCTGAGGGAATACGCACAGTGTAGACTGAGTCTGGACTCTCCACCGTCGTAGTACCGATGGAAACTCCTACACACCTGCCTGAGCACTCCTCTGACCACCCCTTTAGAGCCCTCTGTTACCATCAAAATCCTGGGGTTGTGACGGGCCAACCAGGGGATCCCCAGCACCACCGGAAATGCAGGAGAATCAATGAGAAAGAGACTAATTCTCTCCTCATGACCCTCCTGCGTAACCATGCCCAGTGGAGCCGTGGCCTCCCTGACTAGCCCTGACCCTAATGGTCGGCTATCTAAGGCGTGCACTGGGAAGGGTTTGTCAAGCTGAACATGCGCTAAACCGCAGTCAATAAAATTCCCTGCTGCGCCTGAATCTACTAGCGCCTTATGCCGGGAATGAGGGGAAAATTCAGGGGAAAAAATCAACACATACATGTGACCAACAGAGGGCTCTGGGTGAGTCTGGTGCCGACTCACCTGAGGTGTCCAAGCAGTGCTCAGCCTGGTGTCTCGACTCCCTGGAGGACCCCTCCAGCCCCGGTCAGCAGTGTGCCTTCTACGACCACAGCTGGTACAGGAAAGGCCCCCTCCTCCGGTCGCCCTCACTGCAGCACCTCCTAGCTCCATGGGCATTGGAGTGGAGGAGCTCTGGGATGAAACTGACAGGACCCGTTCTGGTTGTCCGCGGGTCGCCATCAAGTTGTCCAAACTAATGGACATGTCTATCAGCTGGCCCAAGGAGCGGGTGTCTCTACAGGCTAGCTCCCTTCGGACGTCCTCGCGCAAACTGCACCTATAGTGATCGAGCAGGGCCCTGTCGTTCCGTCCTGCGCCAGCGGCCAAGGTCCGGAACTCTAGGGCAAAGTCCTGAGCACTCCTCTTCTCCTGCCTCAGATGGAACAGCCGTTCACCCGCCTCTCGGCCCTCAGGTGGGTGGTCGAACACGGCCCGAAAGTGGCAGGGGAACTCTGAATAGTGGTCCCTTGCCGAGTCAGGATCGTTCCATACTGCGTTGGCCCACTCCAGGGCCTCCCTTACGGAGTCGGATGAACGGTTGCCAGGTATAATTCCATCTGGAGTAAGAACCCCTGGCACCCGGCCGCGGTCCCATTGTACTCTCTCGGGAGTGTGAGTCGAATCCCACTGGAACCAGGCAATGAAGGAGAGGGTTGTGGTGGTATGTGGCTGATGGAGGTGTGGGAAGGCCACCTCTCTCCCATCTTTCCATCGTCACCATCACCTGATCCATCACGGTCCCCAGCCGGTGTAACACTGCCGTGTGGTGTTGAACGCGCTCCTCCATAGACACTGGGAGCGCGTCCGCTCCTGCTGACTCCATCGAAGTGGTGCGGGATTCTGTGATAATGTTGCGTCTAGGTGGTAGGTGTAGGAGTCAGGCGCAGGAGAGCAGGGATGTCTGAGAAGCGTGTTTTAATAGGAAAGTCCACCAACACAGGAATGGCACAATCGAAAAGGTAAATCAGGACAATCATACACTTTAGAATCCGTGAAAACAAATAAAGGCATAACCTAACCGAGCACATCACAATGAAAGACTAATCGCGCACAAACTTAGGCAGGCAACAGGGTACATACAGTATATACACACAGAAATTAACGCAAATGAAACCAGGTGTGAAAAAGAACCAAAGACAAAAAAAACAGAAAAGGAAAAAGGGATCGGTGATGGCTAGTAGACTGGTGACGCCGAGCGCCGCCTGAACAGGGAGAGGAGCTACCTTCGGTAGAAGTCGTGACAAACATACCCTCGTAAAACTGTCTATCCTACCGGTCCTCGACTTTGGCGATGTCATTTACAAAATAGCCTCAAACACTCAGCAAACTGGATGCAGTCTATCACAGTGCCATCCGTTTTGTCACCAAAGCCCCATATACCACCCACCACTGCAACCTGTATGCTCTCGTCGGCTGGCCCTTGCTACATATTTGTCGCCAGACCCACTGGCTAAAGGTCATCTACAAGTCTTTGCTAGGTAAAGCTCCGCCTTTTCTCAGCTCACTGGTCCAACAGGTATATCCCACTCATCATCCCCAAAGCCAACACCTGCTTTGGCCGCCTTTCCTTCCAGTTGGAGACTTTTATCTCCTTCACTAACTTTAAGCATCAGCTATCTGAGCAGCTCACCAATTTCTGCAGCTGTACACAGCCCATCTGTAAATAGCCAATCCATATTGTTTTTATTTACTTTTTTTTGCTATTTTGCACACCAGTATTTCTACTTGCACATCATCATCTGCACATCTATCACTCCAGTGTTAATTTTCTAAATTGTAATTACTTCGCTATGGCCTATTTATTGCTTATAGGTTTATAGGTATATAGGTTTTTCTATTGTTACTGACTGTACTTTGTTTATCCCATGTTGTTTTTTGTCGCACTGCTTTGCTTTATCTTGGCCAGGTCGCAGTTGTTAATGAGAGCTTGTTCTCAACTGGCCAACCTGGTTAAATAAAGGTGAAATAAAAGTAAATACAGGTCTTGGTAAACGTAGGCCGTTCAGAGCTCCGGTGTTAGCAGGTAGCTGCTGGAGTCGCTAGCCTACTGGGAGGACCACCACACTCCCACTGACAGGAGACACGACTAGCCGGTCAAGTGAAAGATCATGTGCCCAACCCTAAATGGATGATTGAACTTAAATCTGTGCACATTAACTGACTGCACTGCACCATAACTCCTTGAAACTTGGGGAGTCCAAGAGCCTATGGACGTACTAGGCACAAAGGAGTTTATCTCACAGAGACAAAGGGTCCTTACAGCCAAGAAATTCTATATTCAACATATTTACACACATAATATGAGGGTATTTTCATGACAATACTGTAAAGATAAGAAATATCCGTGGACCACTATCATTGCAGAATTACAATAAAATACTTTGCTTACTCATGTGTACAGTATGTGGGATATACTGTATGTTAAGAAGTGGCTTTATACATGTGTACCCACACAACAATATTTCCTGTTTTGTAGACTTTGTGTGGAGGACCGGACACTAAGGCGTGGAAGAGCAGACAACGACAACATTGACTACTGCTTTGTTGCAGAGGGCAAACTAACTGTAAGTTTTTCCATCACCTTTTCACAGTCCTAAAATAGGGAAGTAACACACCAATAGTGTTTGCCTGCCAAGAGCACTTAGGACCTCTGAACAGAGTGCCAGACAAACCAATTTTACATGTACACTGTACAAAAATGTAAAAACAACATGTAAAGTGTTGGTCCCATGTTTCATGAGCTGGAATAAAAGATCCCAGAAATGTTCCATATGCACAAAAAGCTTATTTCTCGAAAATGTTTAACACAATTGTGTTTACATCCTGGTTAGTGAGCATTTCTCATTTGCGAAGATAATCCATCCACCTGACAGGTGTGGCATATCAAGAAGTTGATTAAACAGCATGATCATTACAGCACCTTGTGCTGGGGACAATAAATGGCCACTCTAAAATGTGAAGTTTTGTCACATAACACAATGCTACAGATGTCTCAAGATTTGAGGGAGCGTGCAATTGGCATGCGGACTGCAGGAATATCCACAAAACCTGTTGCCAGATAATTGAATGTTCATTTCTCTACCATAAGCCGCCTCCAATGTTGTTTTAGAGGCGAGCGGTTTGTGTGGGCGAGCGGTTTGCTGATGTCAACATTGTGAACAGAGTGCACCATGGTGGTGGTGGGGTTATGGTATGGGCATGCATAAGCCTCGGACAATTGCGTTTTATCAATGGCAATTTGAATGCACAGAGATACCGTAACGAGGTCCTGAGGCCCATTGTCGTGCCATTCATCCGCCTCCATCACCTCATGTTTCAGCATGATAATGCACAGCCCCATGTCGCAAGGATCTGTACACAATTTCTGGAAGCTAAAAATGTCCCAGTTCTTCCACGGCCTGCATACTCACCAGACATGTCACTCTTTGAGCATATTTGGGATGCTCTGGATCGACGTGTATGACACCGTGTTCCAGCTCCCGCCAATATCCGGCAACTTTGCACAGCCTCTGAAAAGGAGTGGGACAACATTCCACAGACCACAATCAACAGCCTGATCAACTATGCGAAGGAGATGTGTCACGCTGCATGAGGCAAATGGTGGTCACACCAGATACTGACTGGTTTTCTGATCCACGCCCCTAATGTTTTTAAGGTATCTATGACCAACAGATGCATATCTGTATTCCCAGTCATGTGAAATCCATGGATCAGGGCCTAATGAATTAATAAAAAATTATTGATTTCCTTATATGAACTTTAACTCAGTAACAGCTTTGAAATTGGTTTGTTGCATGATGCGTTTATTTTTGTTTAGTATAGACTCTCATGAAAATGTCGGTAGAAAAATGGGAGATCCACATTAGGTGCAATGTGTGTGACAATTAACTATTGAAGTCTTCTTCATTAAAGTTGATGTTTACATACTGTATGTTTGTTTACAGCACCATTAGAGAAGAGGTTTATTTAGCAGGGCCTAAGTGTAGTGTTTAGGCAAGTGTTGTATATGCATGACTAACATCTGTTATATCTAATTCTGTCGAACTGCCTCTTCCGATCCAACTGCAAGTGTTTTTATCTTCCATGATAAAGGCTAAGACTAAGAGCACACAATTAATTGTAACTCCTACCTTAAACAAACTGCCATGCAAGAGTAGTTCAATCTCTTTGATTTACTCAACTCCTTCGTGGTTCGGTTGAGGTAGCACAACATCAATCATTTAAGGCCTCTTCCTAATTACGCCGGCTAAATTGTATTTCCAAATTGGACTTTTTAAGTTGTCTTTACTTTTCACAGGGAGTTCATTTCCCAAAGTTTGGATGCGGCCTTTTCCCATCTTGTTTTTAATAGCAGTCAGATACACTCTAAAAACACTATTTATGTCTTTAATGGCTGAGCGGGCCAGGATGGAATTGACTGGAGTTGACGAGTTCTAAGAGAAGCTGTGGGGGGAGTTCGAGACGAGGGCTTTACCGTGACACTATAATGACAGGCAGCAGTGAGGTGAACTCATTTTTTATCAAGGGGGGAATAGGATGAGAAGGGAGGGTGGAGGGCAGAAAGAGAGGGAAGTCTCTTTAATTGAGTGTGAAAGCAGCTGGGTATTCCGAGCCATTTCCCGCCACAGCAGTGGTGCATTGGTGCTGCCCGTTTCCATATCATCCCAGCCCTAATCGCTCCCAGCCCCTGCTTCCTCTCTCCCGCCTCTCCTCTCCCGCCTGGATCCTTCGAAGCCCTGCCGAGGATTGTCTTACGCTTGATTTTGTTAGAACTAACAAGATTTCGCTAATTAAATCTCCTCATGGCTGGAGTCACCATCTCGCCTATCGTACAGAGCGATTGTTTGTATAGATCTTTTTAGACAAATAAACATTTTCATTCCGAAGGCAGGGGGAGAGGAGAGGAGGGGGGTGTTGACGGGATGAGGCCTGTGTTGCTCTTTCCGCTCCTCCTATTTTGCGCCAAGCTGCTTGACTGCATTTCTGATAGTCCTTATAGGCTTTTACCTAGGATTCAGTGTGAGGGAAGAGGCAGCCATCCGCACCAGGTACCACTGCCTCTCCTCAGTGGAATGGCAGCCATGAGATGATAGCACAGATAGAACAATGAGCCAGATGTTTCACCGGTTGTATACATCTGAAGCATCCGGTTGGCATTTCCACTCACCACCAAATGGCAATGAGAAGAAGCCCAGTGGCCGGTAGTGGGAGGAGATGGAGCGAGATGGATTTTGGGCGACATTCTGCACATTTTCTCTGTTCCCAAAACTATACTCAACAAAAATATAAACACAACATCAAATAAAATACAATTTTGTTTGTCACATGTGCAGAATACAACAGGTGTAGGTAGACCTTCCTGTGAAATGCTTACTTACAAGCCCTTACAATGCAGTTCAAGAAATAGAGTTAAGAAAATATTTACTAAATAAACTAAAGTAAAAATTAACAATAAAATAACAATAACGAGGCTATATACAGGGGGTACCGGTACCGTGTCAATGTGCATGGGTACATGTTAGTCGAAGTAATTTGTACATGCAACAATTTTTTTTTTTACTGAGTTACAGTTCATATGAGGAAATCAGTCAATTGAAATATATTTATTAGGCCTTAATCTATGGATTTCACATGAATGGGAATACAGATATGCATCTGTTGGTCACAGATACCTTAAAAAAAATGGGCCTCACATTGGGCCTCAGGATCTCATCATGGTTTATTTGTGCATTCAATTTGCCTTAAATAAAATGCAATTGTGTTCATTGTCATTAGCTTATGCCTGCCCCTACCATAACCCCACCGCCACCATTGGGCACTCTGTTCACAACGGAAACATCAGCAAGCCGCTCACCCACACGACGCCATAAATATGGTCTGCGGTTGGGAGGCCAGTTGGATGTACTGCGAAATTCTCTAAAACAACGTTGGAAGCTGCTTATGGTAGAAAAAAATGAACATTCAATTATCTGGCAACAGCTCTGGTGGACATTCCTGCAGTCAGCATGCCAATTGCACACTCCCTCAAAACTGTGCACAACATTTTAGAGAAATAAGGTTTTTGTGCGTATGGAACATTTCAGTTCATGAAACATGGGACCAACAGTTCTCATGTTGCGTTTAGATTTTTGTCCGTATAGAATCTGTTACGAATCTGTTTACAGAGTGGACTACATTTTGTAGACTTTACTCTTTGCCAAAAGTTTTTAAAAAATACATTGTTTAGGAGTGCAAGGGGCGAAATGAGTTATTGCACACGTGTACTTCACAAAGTAGGCTTTCCCTAACATAAATATGCAAATACATGCTAGAACACACCAATAGGATCTCGCTAGCTCATGCTTGGCTCTGCCCACCTCCTTGCTTGTTCTACCCACTATGATTAATTTGCTCCCATTGTAAATGACAGGCTGTGGTTTATCTTGAGTTAGTTATAAAACATATTTGATGATAGTCTCTTATGAACCCTGTCAATGGCTTTCTAGCTCTTTCCATTCCTTCACATCAACGTGTTATTTTATCGATAAATGGGCAGCGATCATGCAGCTTTACTATCCTGATTAGCACAGCCGTTCACCCAATCCACACCGGTCTGAATGGATTAATAGAAAACCTTTTGACATTGATATATGCTTTCATATGCACATATAGTATGACCAATTCTAAGATGGATAGATGCATAAGAATACAAATATTGTCTTCCTCTCCTGTAGTTCCCTTTGTTGTCATTCCTAACAAGGAAACAGCCTGTAAAACTACATGCAATAAAAAGGGGTTTCAGTAACCAAAATGTCCCTATCAGTCCCAGTGTATATCTCAAGAAGTCTCCCTGCATTGTATAGCACTGTGTTGTGGTGTTCTAGGGGAAGTGTCACCGGGCGGGCCCAGGTCTAAACATAGGCGATGCCTGGAAGGGGCCTTGAGAGCGTTGTTGACAGCAGCCATTTGTCCTGCTATTGTGGATTCCCCCTCAGGAGACTCTCCCCGACTATTGTGGGAGCAGACCTCCTGTTTCCCGCTTAGGCCCTGCACACCCAGTGCCAGGCCTCGCAGTCTCTCTAGCCAAAGGCTCCATTGTAACCCCCTTCCACCTCCTACCTCTAGTCTCCTCTTCCCCTCCATGCCTGCATCACCCTAACTCCCTCTTTGGTTCGGTTCTATCCAGACCTCTGCCACCTCTTTCACCATTGTGGGTGGTGTGGGCAGGCTGCCCGGTCCTGGCAGAGGTGCCCCCTGGTAAAGGCCTGTGCTTGGTGATCAGGTTTCTTCCACCTGTCGCTCAGCTTAGGGAGGGAGGGGATGGAGGGAGGGAGCCAGGGGAGATGCCCAGGCATCTGGCACAAAGCGGGGCTTGCCATGTGCCAAAAGTACTGGATCCAATGTTCTGGACCTTTCATTTAATCTCATTTAATTTAATTTCTCCACTGTGAAGTTCTTTATCAAGGAGGACAAAATAAATGGTGGTAGGGAATTGTATTGTTAGCATTAGTGTTAGCATGTGGCTAATGACTAGCATCTCAGGGGTTAGTTACAGCTAATGTTGCATCGTTGGAATCAAAACTGTGTGTTTAATGTTTTGCTATGTCAATACAAGTGTTTAAGGAATGCCATTAGGACTCCGATGAGTACCTTGTGTACAGTTTCCTGCTCACAAAATTGTATGTAGCATATGAAGTATCTTGCACATGCATAGCAAGGTTAGCAAAGCATAGTACCGGTACCCCTGTATATAGCCTCACTAATGTTATTTTACTGCTGCTCTTTATTGATTTGTTACTTCTTCTTTTTTTCACTTATCTATTTTTTACTTAACACTTATTTTTCTTACAACTGCATTGTTGGTTAAGGGTTTGTAAGTAAGCATTTCACTGTAAGGTCTGCACCTGTTGTAATAGACGCATGTGACAAATACAATTTGATTTGAATTTAGAGAGGGAAGCCATTAAATAGATAACATCTAAAATGCTCACTCTCAGGTGAGTCAACTAAGTTTATTTTAGATTGAAGTACCTGACGCCTCCCACTGTCTTTACAGACAATTAAATAGTGTACGTTGCCATTTCCAATCCCACAAGGAAATCCAATGTAAACCCTCGAGAAAGTAATTTAGCCTGCACTGCCTCCATACATACCAAGCCATATTAGTGGATAATCTGTGAGCCTAGGGTGCCGCCTAGGGTAAGGGCATTTTCCAAATGTATTAAACGATTTAGCTGTCATTTCGATAATGGAACGAAAAACAGAAAAAGGTAACAAATTGGAGTACGCCTGTAAATATAGCAACTGCAACTTTTTGTTGGGCAATCTCAAGTGAACCTGTATGCCTTTTATCATAACTGTTAGCACACTAGCTACCTCGCTAGCTCCC
Source organism: Oncorhynchus nerka (assembly GCF_034236695.1). NCBI lineage: Eukaryota > Metazoa > Chordata > Actinopteri > Salmoniformes > Salmonidae > Oncorhynchus > Oncorhynchus nerka. The sequence continues at coordinate 76,836,265 of NC_088405.1, forward strand.
ATCCCATCTTTCTTGCCATCTCAACCTCATCATCATCCCTGTGAAACCCTTACATCTCCTCACCCTGCTAGCTACCCAACCCTGCTCTTGTTACCCCACCTACCCAGCAACCCTAATTCTAATTATGTTGATTTAACTTAGCCACAGCCCCCTCCTCCATCCATCCCTCCATCTGAATGGAAGCTTATTAGTTTGATTTTTTTTATTTATTATTCCTCATTTCTTGGGGTCCCTGTCGGCATTTCCAATTACTCTCACTGCGCGGCTGTAATTGCCTCCATGCTAATGGCCGCCAGACAATCGTGCTAAATGAGGTGAGGCTGAGAGGCTGCGAAACCGACTTCATTAAGAGCTAATGGGATTTTATTGGGGGGACTGAAGACCCAGCTCATCATAAAGGGACGATGGAAGGAAAACAAAACAGATGGAGAGGAAGAACCGAAAGACTCTGCGACGTAGCTCCCTGCGTAGGCAGCAAAACACTACAACTATAACCTCACCTCACCTCACCACACCATCAACCCCCCACCCCATCCCTGTAAAACATTATAGCGTTATTGAAAGGCCTGGAGGGTGGAAGGTTTTATAGAAAGTCTGTGGGCTTCCACTTGTGTCATTGTATTTCAATTATAGTAAAAATGCAAGTTTTTTTCAGAATGTTTATTTGTCTTTGTTAAAAAGTATTCTAGCCTGTAATTATGTAGCACTTAACACAGCAAAAACATTATTTCACTTGCAATCTTCTCTCTCGATTTTAAGCAGATCAATACCGAGTCAAGTTGATAATATCACAGTTATTTTTTTCATCAGCTATATGTACAACAGATACAGACACTAACTAATTCAGTATATTAAGTCATTTAAAAAAAATAGTACTGGTGAAACTTCCAGACAGACAATGCCCTGGTTTTAACCCAGTTGAGGCATCAAACGTGCTGCGCTGAGATTGAGTTAGCATTCGTGCATCTATGCAGTGGGGGATATGGCAGTGTTTGATGCACTCTGAAACAAGGAAAGTGCTCAACTCAAAAAGAGGGCACACAAAGTGCTACAAGAATTTAACAGCAGCAACGTTTGGTTTTGTACATATTGTTAAAATACTTTTGCAAGTGTTCGGTTTCTGTATTTTATAGGGGAAAAAGATATGATAACTTCTTCAATGTGCAGATGATATCTATGGAATGGAGATGAGTGAGATAGCCAATCACTGCCGATAGGCAGCAATGTGATGCATCTCGTGTTAAGATGTTTTCCAACCCAGACATGTACAGAATGTATACAGTATGTATGTATTTGGTACAGATGCCAATGAAATGGGTTTGAATATTCCCTTGTCTGTCATCAGTCTGCCCTTGGTATGCATGTGAAGTTTGTATACCATTTTGGAGAACCCCTATAGGAATTGCTACATTGTGACGCTTTGCGGTTGCGGATCAGTTGCCCATACTTTAATCCTCTGCACCATCTTAATTCTGCTACGGTTGGCCTGCTGTGGGATTCAGCTCAATGGGCCTTTTGGCTCCTCTGTAAGAGGGTCCTGCCAAAATCTATTACACGGTGAATAAAGCTAAGTGTTCACCTGCAGGAGCATTTAGACCCAGTGTGTAATGGATACTGTGAACTGAACATCAGCTACTAATCTGACTTTGCTCCATTCTGTCTCCATTCAAATATCTCGGCTACTCAGTCCATTCACAGGAAATGAGAAATCGTGATTTGCACAAAATACACGACTGTTTGGGATCATAAACGACATGTTTCTAACTGACTGACTTGTCCTAAGCAAAGTCTCTCAAAAGACAATTGAACGATTCAAAGTTTCCTGGCCTCCTGAAAAACTTCCAGTCCAACTTTACTCTCTTGCTTTTCTTCCACATATTCTTTGTCTTCATCCACACCAGACAGTGTTCTCAGTGTGTGTACCCAGTGTTTGTTCTGGGTGGTTGTAGGCCTGTGCTGGGTCCTGCAGCCGATTTAGCCCTGGTCCTGGTAGTAACAGCTGTTCTCCAGCTGCCAGTAGCTCCTGCTGGGAGTAAAACAGGCCCAAACCTCCAGGGTCAGAGCTGTGGTATGGCGGTCTCCACGGCAACTGGCGGAGGATCTAGAGCCCTGAGAAAAATCCTGCCACTGAGATGAGAGAAGCGCTATGGCTCGCCTCTAAGCACAAAACAGGGGAATGCGAGCGCTCCCGAGCGGGGAGACAGGGAGAGGGAGAGAGAGAGAGAAGTAGATAGAAGGGAGTGAGGGATGGGGAGAGGAGGGAGAGGGGAGGGAGGGAGAGAAAGAGGATCCGGAGAGGCGGGTGGGAGGGAGGGAGTGAGAGAGAAGCTTGGTTTTAGCCCTGACAAAACAGCAGTTGTCATGTTAACCCAACCCCCTCCTCCTTCTCCCCTTCCTTCTCTCTTTCAATCTCTCTTCAACCCTTCACCTAGCTCAGTTATTCCCCACAGGGAGTGAGGCTATGGTGGGAGCCTGATCTTCCGCCTCCAGAACTCAGAGGCAGCGTTCGAATGACTGAAACACTATATGTAAGACTTAAAAAATGTCCCTGGGTGCCGTCTTGTATTCAACAGTCCAACCAGTGATGATTAGAACAAAAATCCCTATCCCTTTGCCAAAATGTTGAGTATTTTTGTTATATTACACCAGCACCGAGCAAGCTATATTCTATGAAAATAAATGCTATTTTATAATACGATGTATTTAAATAAACTCTGTCTTTTCAAGCAAAGTAAGGTTATTTCATTTGATTTCTGCTGGTCCAGATAAGTTTGTTGCTCTAACTTCAGTAATGAGGTTATGCCTACACTGTTATTCTCAAACTGCAAACCACATCAAAGCTATGTACACTGTGGTAGGCAATGGCTATCAACTTGTTAATTGTTATATATTTCTGTGTTCACACAAAAACATAAGAATAAAGCTTCCACCCACCATCCTTATGTACAAACAACATCTCCAAGATTCAAATCAGCACAGGAGACAATAGAAACAGTAACGGAAAGAGTAACAGGTGTTAGCGAAGACGCAGTGCCACTTGAACCACCGTATCTGCTGATCAAGGTTTCGCTTTAAGTGAAAGGAGAAATGCTTGGCATGCTTTGTGGACCTTCTGATGATAATACATGTAAATCAGTTTAAGACAAAGGGAAATTGAGAATCAAACCATCTATTGTTATGGTACATGAAATATTTTCAGGACATTATTGTTCTGTTCTACATGTAGAGTCCACCAAGCTTCACCTGTAGCTTGACATGTAAGACACACAAACAACACTTGACTTAGAGGGAGGGGAAAATAATGCTTGTTATTTACCTCAAGGTCAACACTTTTTACCCAAACAGTGACAGAAACACAGAAAGAACGGCGGGGTTGCACTGTCGGTTTCTATGGTAACAGGCTCCCTGCGAAAAGGTCACCGTCAGAGGCAGCCTCAGAAAGGCACGAGGATTATGGGGGATTTGGAGGGGGAATAAAATCAGTTAAAAAAATATAGAATATATTCTTTAGAATATGTGAACGATGATAGAAACATTTGATTTGAATAGTGCAATTACATGGCTCCAATCGACAAGGGCCTCTCTTTTTTCTTATGATTTCTTTATTTTCTTATGATGTCAGATTTGAAAAGGGAGTGTGGTCGGCAGTCGACTGCCAACCAAGCTTTGTGCTCGCAGCTGATACGTACCTGCCTTGCCCCCTTAATCACTGGCGGCTCCTTCCGTTCCCGTCCCTCTCAAGTCATTTAATTAAGTCAGTCTCGCTGGCATGGCTGGCAAAGATAATTGGAGTGGGTTTTGGATGCCATTTACTCTAAATGTCGGCTGTTTCTTTCCTTTCTTCTCGGTATGCCTTGGTCTGTCTCAGTCTACCTTTCTCCCCTCATCTTCTGGCATGGAGGCTGATGGAGCCACCTAGCTCCCCTTCTCTCTTCTATCTCTCTTTCGCTTCCATCTTATATTCAAATGTAAAATATGGATTAACCTTGTCTGTGTCGTGCGTGGCACACCGCAGAGAAGTTCCTGTGAATTGCACATTTGGGCCGACGCTGCAATTTATTTTAAATGGCAAATCAGGCGAGGGCAATTTATTCCTCTTTGAAAAAAGTTCTCACTGTCAAGAATACTGAAAACTTATAGGGAAGACATTTTACAATAGCTTAAGAATCATTGATGATGGTTTATGATAATGTCAGTGATGTAGGCACTGCTTTGATGTTCTCGAAGTGAATCAATTGTATGTTGTTTCTCAAAATAATTTCACATTGCTTCCATATGTAGAGATGGATTATTTATACAGAACCAGTCAAAGTTTAGACACACCAATCATTCAACATTTCTTCTTTAATTAGACTATTTTCTACATTGTAGAATAATAGTGAAGACATCAAAACTATGAAACAACCCATATGTAGTAAACAAAAAAGTGTTAAACAAATCAAAATATATTTCATATTTGAGATTCTAAGAAGTAGCCATCCTTTGCCTTGATAACAGCTTTGCACATTCTTTGTTTAACACTTTTTTGGTTACTACATGATTCCGTATGTGTTATTTTATAGTTTTATAGTCTTCACTATTATTTTACAATGTAGAAAATAGTCCAAATAAAGAAATCCCTGGAATGAGTAGGTTTGTCCAAACTTTTGACTGGTACTGTATATATTGTATGTGACGAATAATGACCCCGAAGTTCTAGTCAAGAGTAGGTGCAGTTGAACTCAGATTAAGACTCCAAAATATGGTTTTGCAACATTGTGAAGAACGTCTAATCTCTTAATGATAATACTTTATTTCAAGTTCTTTGTGTTGTATTGTGTGCATGAGTGGTGAGAGAGCAGGAATGGAGCAATGAGTGATATGTGCAACACTGTAAAAGTGTTAACTGTGTGCAATGTGCCCATGGGTGTTAACTGCACACTTTCTGCCATTTGTAGTGTTCACTTAATTGAGTGATAAATATAATAGTACATTTACATAACATGTATGTACTCTCAATGTATAATGTGGTGTATGCAGTGTATTGTACTTGAGTGTTTAGTGTGTGCAGTTTGTGGCATGCACGGTGTGTGTAAGTGTTAAGTAGGCAAGGACTCCTCCTGGCGGGCCCCCTATCAATCACAAAGGGCCGGGCCTGTTGCTGAAAGGGGGCTGCAGTGGGCCACCCATCCAGCCTTGCCACTCGGGGGAGATCCAATGTCCTCAGAGCTCTAATGCACTCCACATGTCCTGTTGGCTGGGGCTGGGCCTGGGCTACAGGGAGAGAAGGAAAACTATGGAGCTATGGGCAGCAGTGGATAGAGTTCATTAGGCACCGAACTGAAGAAAATGGACCGAAACGGGAGAAACTACCTGAACTTGGCCAATAAGAAACGCTTGTTTTTCGCTTTCCGTTGTAAAACGTTTTTGCTACGTTGTGCACAAATAAATAGGACCCTGGTGACGGCCTGGGAAAGGCCCTATTTCATCACCTTCCAAATGCTTCTAAAAGCCCAGAGGAGAGATAAGATTTCTAGGTTATACCCTGGACTAAGCCCATATATGTTTGAAACAGACAACCCCCGAGTCTCCATCACACAGGGTATTTAGACTGTAATTTCTGGCTGTGTTCTTATACCATTCCCACCTGCACCGCCAGCCACGGAGGCTAGGCTACACATGTAACCGGGATCACACAGCTCTGGCTTCGATGCAGACATACTAGCCTTGATGAGCATTTCGGCAAAGTAAATAGTTATGTGTTGCAGAGAAAGGAGGGAGTTTTGACTTTGCAGACTTGAAGGTAGTGGAAGGGGATGTTGGCAACATTTAATTTGGGACTCTCCTGTGGATTGGCTCACATACGTATTATCCTCGGCGGAGGCTGAGGCAGATGGAGAGACTTGTTGATGCACCTGCAGCAGCTCGCCAATTCAGTCTTGATCGTTGACTCATGATAGCAGAGCAAGGAGCTCTGTGGGAGTTTTTATTTTTTACATTTTAAAACAACATTGGTAATACTGAGTCCTCATCCTCTCTGTTCTCTCTGGTGTTGGGTGCTGTCCTCTCTTTTTTATCTCCTGACTAGTTTCTCTACATCGCTTACCCTCGCTTTCTTTCTTTATCTACTACTCTTTTCCTCTCCCACTACCTTTCTCTCTCTTTCTCTAGTTTTTTCTCTATCTCCCACACATGCTCCCCTCCACTCCCTGTGGCATTTGAGAGAGGAAATGTAATATTGGATTGTTTGGTGTTTCCAAGGATTCCATTCGGCTTGGCTCCTGCCCCGACACAAAGACAAACATCAGCTGTCGTTGCCAAGAGCAGCAAACACCAGCATCTCCCTCATTAGTGGCCCCTCTCATTTCAGATCTCTATTGCTTGGTTTGTGTCCGAGACGTCTCTCCCAGCTCTCCATATGCCCCTGACACTCCACTTACTGTATACCCACTACAATCGTTTCTAATAATGGTCACAAAGTTTTTTTTTAAGGGTATCAATCAGCAAGTTAAATTGGGAACAGTTTGGAACAGTTATCAGATTTCCATTTTATGGGAAAAATACATCTGGATTAAGAGATAAAATTAGGGAAGTGGTTCCTTTTTGCAGGGGATGAAACTGGAGATAGGGATAATAGTCGTTCACTTTCCAATAATTCTGAAGGAAGCATCTATGAACTGGTTTTCAATTAGCTAGCATATTCCGTAGCCTAGCTACTGTATCTTTCAGACAGTTTTTAGACTGTGCACCAGTCCCCCCTTTAACTCAACCCAGAATTGGTTACCCTTCGGTTTCCTCACAGGTCCAAACCCACATTGCAAAGGAACACCCTCATGAGGTGAAGGTCTATCTTCCGACCACCTCTCCACATGTCATCCACCATGCCCTGGTTCCTCCACATGCTATATTAGTATGACCGCCCTCTGCGGTTCTACCAGACTCTGACGAGGGGTCCTCATCCTTACCCCAGCATCCCTACCCCAGCATCCCCTCACTCCCGCCCCTCTCTACTCTCAAGCGTCTTTTTTGAAATGGAACACCCCTAAACCCCTCCCCACCTCCCTGAACCCTCTCTGCCAGGAATCTACTGACAATCACGGCTGCCCGTCCAACCCTTCTACCTTCTCTACACCCCCCCACCTGTTAATCCCCCCACTCATTAGCCCCCCTCTGTTCTCCTCAAATATTTCCCCTCGCCTGTCCTTTCCTTTGTAGGGGGGGGGGGTAGAGGGAGGGATAGAGGGATGGAATCCTCTGCATACAGATGACTAGGTGCTCTAAATCCAATGAGTCCCACCGTCGCACTGGCATGATTTAGGACTTCTAACCCCTTTTAAACATTGTCTGTTTGGTCTTCAGACTTCTGGGTTGTTCCATTGGATCCGTCTATTCTATCCGTTGGTATCAGTCTGTGTGATTAACGGGGGCTGAGCTAGAGCGTGGTCTTTTTTACAAAAACGTCTGTAAAGGCAGAATGGTTTGAACAACAAACTATTAAAAGCTATCTATGAGACTCTCACGATCTATGAGACTCTCACCAACCTTGTAAACTCTGGATTTACCTTCAGTGTCAATTTTAGGTGATGTATAGCTAATATACACTCTAAAACCTGTTGAACTAAGGGCACAGGACATGGAGTCATGCATTGTGCTGCTTTTCAACTGTAACACCAGTGTTACACTAGTGTATACCCCCCTATGTTATACTGGGGAAATTGTGTTTCCATAGCTAGGACGGACAGTGAGGACTTGTGAAGAACAGAATCAACAACCTCTGCATCATCAAAACAGTTGTTTTTTGAGGTGTTAAATGTTAAAAGTCAAAATGTAGATTTCTGCCTAAATAGACATACCCAAAATCAATGTTTTATCATGAGAGGACCATAAACAAAACCTAGTAATGCTTATACTGCCAGAAAGATTAAAATCTCACCTTTAATGTATTAATTTTTTAATAAATTGCTGAGGTGTAGTCACTTTTGGGGACACAAGCTCAAATACAAATATTTTAAAAACATGAAAATATGAACAGTCATATATAGATTTTTTCCCCTATTCAACAAAACTGGGGGAATAGGACTTGAAATTATTTAAAAGCTTTCTAAATGTAGTAATAATCCAATTATAAATGACTATTTCACCGTTCTTATAACTGTAAAATAAATATGATCTTTCTTAGTGACAGTACAAAATTGGCATAATTTCATATAATTGATGACAGAGTATTTTTTAGCCAGCATCTTCTGAGCGACGCATGCCTGCTGACTCGTTATAACTTCAGCTTTAAGCACGAGGTCATTTTGTCCCTCTGTGACGAAGAGAAATAGCTAATTTCAGTTCTACAAAATTATTTTCTACTGTTTCTTGTTGACAGCTCTGAATCCATTGGAGAATATTTCAACGAGATAAGACTGGGTTTGCTGCATTCGCTGGTCTCCCCTTTTATAAGCAGAGCTGCGAGGTTCACAGTCAAGGGAGTTCGATCCTGTCTTGATAGGCCAGAAAATGTGACGTATCGCTCCCTATGCAAAATTAGGTGTCTGATATTTTTCTCAAAGTTGCCGGGATGTCACGTTCATCACACTTACATTGGACCTTTGTTATTCCTAATCAATATCAAGGACCTTGCGGAAATGGAACGAGTCACATCTACAGATTCTTCGGTGTTCTAATTGATGGAAAGTTATACTGGAAAGATCATATTGAATTTGTCTCTAGCAAAGAGATGAAATATGTTGGTATCAACAGAAAGATTAGTGGTTTGGTTCATCAGGCTTGCTTCCTAACTCTATACTATGGCTTAATTTACCCATATCTCACATATTGTAATATTGTCTGGGCCAGTACATTTGCCTCCTACCTACACAAATTACTCATCATAAAAAATACAAATACAAAGTCTAGCCACCTCCTCTAATTACCTGGCTCCATCTGCACCTTTGTTTAAGAAACTCAATATCGTGTCTATTTACGACACTAATGTAAGCCAATTATGCACTTTCATCTACAAATACTCATACCTCCCAGACAGTTTACCTAAACCCTTCAATGGATCCTTCCAGGTTCATTCTGAAATCCATCTATATAACACAAGACACTGTAATAACCTTCACCTTCTAAACCTTTGCACCAACATATAGTCCATGTTCTATCAGATACAGAGGTACCATACTCTAGAATTCCTATCATCACATTGCCAAAACCTCATCCCTCAATAACTTCAAGTGAAGACTGGGGGTCAGCCTGATGAGCCAGACTACCTAATAATCCCCTCCATGTAGCCTAACTCTCACACACACATGGATACACTCATAATCAAACATGTTTTTTTTTATTGTTTACTGAGTAAATCATGTTCAATTATAAATAATATGCTTTGTTTAACTGATTGAACCATCTTTTTTTATGTACTTATATTTGTGGTGTGGTTTTCATATAAGCTCTTTTGGGCTTCTAACCTCACCTTCCCACTTTTACATGTTTTTTTCTTTCACTTCTTTTCTTTGGTGCGAATAAATAAAACCTAAAAAACCTATATCATTAGGGGAGAGCTGGGACGAAAGTAACACGGGCAAAAGTAACACCCCCATTTTCTCAGATAACACAGAAGCTAGAATGACGTAGTGAAGTCAGCACGTTCCTAATATGGAGGACGACCTCCCTGCAAAAAAACTGCAGTCTGACCATGTTTTGCCCAGTTATCAAGCGATTTGAGTAAGAAAAATATGACCCGGAAGTGTTTTTCTGTTTAGAGTTGTATTTAGTTGTTTAATGTTCGAAACATACATTGTCATTTTCTTAATCCATCTAGTGACTAAATAATAAGTTTCAAGTGTCATGCTAACTAGCTTGTCTTGGGTTTTACCTGGGAGAAGTTACATGAGAGATGGATGGGACGAAAGTAAAACAATGTAAACTCATGAACTGGAATAAAAATACAAATATGTTTAAGCACAGGCTAAAACTTTTATAATGTTAGAAAAATATCAACAAGTAGCTGAATGTTTGCAAAGTAGATATGACATCATTAGAATCATGCCTTAATCAATTGATTTGATGGATCAGCTTCTCACATGCTAAGCTTTTATTGACAGGTTAGTGGTTAAACACATATATCGTCATGATTCTGGTGGTCAATTACCTTATGTCAAGCCATGGAAACGTGATAAGCATGATGAGTTTGTCATTTGTGAAGAGAATAATGACGTTTATTCTATCAAGACATGAGGAGCGCGCATGACAAGAACAGCTGGAGCACACCTGATTGGTAGAGCTAAGCATGAACAGTCATTAAAAATGGTTACCAACATCTCCTACTACATTCCCATTAGTGAGATGAGATGAGATGAGCAAATGATGGTTAATATAGCTATTATGTGATCTATTTAGTCAGATTAATATTGTAAGTCCAAAATATTGTGGTTGTGGAACATTGCGATGTTGACGCATGGGTTATTTTCATAAATTACCAACCTACAGCATTAATTATTCAAATCGACACAAACATGAAATTATGGCTGATAGTACATTTGTTGAAAGTAATGAGCATTATAAACCAGAAACATGGAGACAAGACTGATATTGTGCACTTCTTGCCAGCTGTTACTTCCATCCCAAGGCTGTGTTACTGCTGGTAGGTACACGAGTAATGTTGCGTTAGTTCAGTTCTTTGTCTATTTAATTTAAACTAATTTACAAATTAAATAATAAATGTAAGTTGTTTGTCTTAAAATATGGTGAATCTAGCTTTATCGATCTCTGAGTAATTAGGAAAAAAACGAAGTGTTACTTTCGTCCTGGTTCTACCAACATATTGACGAAATTCAACACTTTTATTGCCCCCATACAAAAACTCCTCACTTGTTTAATAATTAATGATCTGCTTAGCGTGGACAGGTTTTGGGTGGAGTAAACCCTCCCGATTCGCCTCTCCCTCTCAGGAGCAGGTCTGCCAGAACCATGGCCCAGTTAAACACGGGTGCCGGCCTATGTAGATGGAAACAGGGTAAAACACCTGGGTAAATCCTCAGTGGAAATCATGTACCACAACCACAACCTAAAGTTTAACCGGAGTGACACAGACCTCACTCACTCACACGTCCACCGATAAGGAAGTATCCATTTTAAAAAGGCCTTGCAGATGCAATAGCAGATAAGCAACACAATGTTCCCATCGGCGTATCGCTGGTGAACATGAGAATGGAAGAAGAAGAGAGAGAGGGCCGCAGAAACCATTAGACGACAGCAAACTCTTGAAGATTACTCTCCTCTCGCCAAGCTCAGGAGTTCCAATTTCAGGCACAATTTCAGCCTTCAATATCCCAATATTTATCAGCTCAAATAGGAAATAAAAATAATGTGTGTCAACTGTGCGATACGCTGCTTGCTCTCATCTGCTCTGCCCTGCCCTGCCCTGCATTGGACTAATAACATCAAGAGACGGCTTAGCACAACGCACAGAATAAAAGTTTTGTGGTGTGTAGGAGGATGCAATGAAGGTCTCCAAATGGAAGTCCATCAAAGTTTGACTGGATCTGAAAGTATTTGAGGGAGCAAGGGAGGGGGGGAAAAGCAATTGCCTACAAATACAAGGAAGAAGCCTTAGTGCTTTAGAGTTTCAAAACAGAAAGGGAAATAGGCTATACTGAATGTTTTCCAGTTCACCTGGAAAATAATGTCAATGCACAATGAACACCAATTAGATCAGTCGTTATTAGGCTGGCTAATGCATGAATTTATTTCGGTCTGACAGACAGAGCACAGGAAGTCTGATTGAAAATGGCAATCTTTTCTAAAATAATCAGGCTATTTTGATTAGTGTCATCAACAGAGCTCTGGAATTACATTGTTCTCATACCATAGTTCACCTGCTAGATACAGTATATCAATATTTTATGATATTCTCTCCATAAGCTTTGCCGCTGAAGAAACAAATACACATTTGACCTATCTGTCAAAAAACTGTGGCAAACCTTTTTAAAGATCCAATGCAGCCATTTTTTAAAATCTAAATATCAAATCATTTCTGAGTAACAATTAAATACCTTACTGTGATTGTTTCAATAAAAAAATGGAATGGTCAAAAATAAAACAAAAATAGCTTCTTAGCAAATGGCAATTTCTCAAGCAAGAATTTTGCTATGACTGTCTGGGAGTGGTCTGAGTGGGGAGGGGAAAACTGAACATGTGCAGTTATTAGCAGAGAGATTTGGAACTCATTTCTTGCTCTTTTTACTTGTTTATTTTGTAATAATACAATTGTACAGTATATAAAAAATAAATAAAAAATAGATTTGGGCCTACACCCCCAACTCCCCATTCCCTCCAGCCCAACGTCTCTGTCTCTGTCAACTCCCCCACCCCCACCCCCCCACCCCACCCAGGAATATAAAATAATTCCATTCCCCATTAAATGTTAAAGAACAAGTTCTTATTTACAATGACGGCCTGTTGTGATACTGTAATCTGTAATATCCAAACAACAATTTGCATAAAAACAAATAAATCATGAATTGGAGTCAGATTGGGCGACTGATGCGTTGAATGTGGATGGAAAAAGCTGTGTGTGTTCAACACTACTGTACTCCTGGGAAATGGTAGTGTGTTATGTATGTTTATTTGGCACATTTAAATATATGAAGGACATTATCACAAAATCTACTAAACAAGGTCATTTTGACTGGTTTGTATGAAAGAGTGAAGAGTAAACATTCAGAAACACTTTCTGTGAGTCACCGGACTTATAAATGCATTTATGCACACTTATGCATTCGTATAGGGTCTTATAAGGAACTATTCATCTTTATGCATTATAGTGCTTGTGTGTGATGCGTGAAGGAATCTATAGCCTTAATGCATTTCTAAAAAATGTTAAAAGGAGATGTGAGCTATTATTAATGTGTATGGGAAGATTTATGTTGCACTATGTGGCATTATAAACAAGTTGTTCAAAGATAGTGTTACCCATCATTCATCATTTTTGTTTATAATAATGCAAACTTATACAAACAACAACTTATAGACGCACACAAACACCGTCTACATCTCATCTGCCCAACATTCCCAAAATTCAATGGACACTTTGCAAACTTTTCAGACATAGTTAATTGATCGGCACAATATCACCATTTAAAGCAAAAACAAATCAAAACGATGGTATTCTCACTATAAATCAATCTGCAACAGAGTCTTTCCCTCAGGAGTATCTGTGCAGTGACCTCTCCTGAACTTATGTCTATAACAATGTCTATGAGTGGCCTTCACCAAGCCACAGCATCGAAACCATCCCAATTGAGGTGCTCGTGTTTGTCTGTGTATGTTTCTGTGTATGTTTCTGTGTTTGTGTTTGAGTATATTTAAACATATTTACAGGGACGTTTATCAACTTTTCAGTAAAAGTTTCAACCGCAGTCCCTGGGAAAGTTATTAAAAACAATTACAATAACAAAATAGCAGTGAGCACATGCAGAGCAACATAGGACTAGCAACACGTAGCACGCAGAAAAGTGTGCTACGTGCAAAAAGCAACAAAACAAAAATACATAAAAACAACAAAGTGTTTCCACAACTCACAAGCTACAAATAACAGATAACATGGAAAGCGGAAATACACAGCCAGGGATTATGTCTGTGTGAAGGATAGTAGGATGAATGCTAAGTAAGAAGACTAGGAGAGGTTGATGAGTATAGTTATGGATAGAGAGGAGCGTGGGCGGCGGGTAGAGGTGCTGGTTGAGGTGGCTCTACCTGCTGCTTGGCCAGGTTAATGAGGTGGATTGGGAGAAGAAGGCTGGGCCCTGTGATGTGTGAGCCTCTTCCTAGCCTGGGGCCATGTGGCCAGAGGACCACTGTTGAGCCCACCCGCCTCGGGCTCTACGGTGTGGTGTATGTGTGTTTGTGTGTGTGTGGTACCCATCATTACCACCTGCCAAGGCCTTCCCTCTAACACGTTGAATACCCACCAAGGCCTCCCCTTCTCTTCCCTTTGCATTGCAAATCTACCCCTACGAATGAGCAGTGATTGGATACCCATATTCAGAATACCTCATTTATTTCTTCATCTGTGCTATTGCTATAACTCAGGACATTAAGATGCATGATATTTGGGCTAGGTGTGACCTCCGATACAAATGTTATTCATCTCCGTCACCAGGAAACTCAAATGGGAAAAGGGGGGGGATTTCAGTTTCTGAAATGGCAGCCCTTTGGCTCAAACAAATGTTGTGGTGGTTGCCTCGCAGAGTGGTTTTCTCCTTTATGATCCTGAATGCGTAGTTGAAATCGGAGCATGGCGCACTAACTTCAAAATCCCTTTTAAACTGCCACATTCCAACATGTTCTTCTTGACATCAGAGTCTGGCATTGTGCAGCATGAAACAATCATATGTGGGATCGATCTTGAAGTAAGTCTGTGTTGTGCTGTTGATAGTTTCTCAGTATGTGTGTGTTGGAAGGACTCACGCATCATCCTCCAACACATGGTTTCCTTAATTCCTTCCCAGCCTTTTTCGTAGAGCCAAAGAGTATTTGGATGAAGTGTGTGCTGTAAACACTCATCTGACCACATCCCCTTGACTGCAGGCATCACCTGTTTTCTGTTTGCTGGGAAACCTAGCTGAGCACTGTTCAAGAGCGCCGAATCACTGTGTGTCAGACACATCAATGGAGATGTCTTTCAACTTCAAACATTCCCACTATTTTTTTACTAACACTTCTTCTGACTGTTTGTTTTTGGTGGGGGAGTTAATTGTTTAAATACTGTAACTCACATTTGGTAGAAATCTGATCCGGGCCTAGTATTAGCAAAAGAGGAATAAGAATGTGTGTGTGTGTGTTTGTGTTTGTGTGTGTGTATGTGTATGTGTTAGAGAAAAAGAGAGAGAGAAAGAGAGAGTGTGACAGAGAGTGTGACAGAGAGTGTGACAGACATGGCTATGTGTATCTGTTTTCAGTCACATTGAGTAAGACACAGAATCTGAGAGATTCGGAGCCAGCCAGCTACATGAGCAGCTAGACACCACGGTGCTTTCCCCCTCCCCAGCCAGCCTCATCAATAGCCTGGACTCCCTAGAAGCTTGTATAAATTAGCCACTGTTATCAGACGAGCTAACGATTGCTGCCCGGGTTCATGTCGAGAATTATCGATGACATCTTTAGCCTTTCCTCAGCCAGGGCTCTCAAGGAGCATGAAGCCCCTGGTGGGAAGGCTCAGCGATCGAACCCAAAGTTCCTGCCACATCAGGGAGATCACTCTAGTTTGAAGTCGAAGTTAGACATCCATCCAGGTCCATAGAAGCTCTACAATTGCCTTCAAAACCAGCCACTAGGGGCAACTCTGAGCCGAGGGTTCTGTGTTCAATCCAAGTTCTAGGCAATCTTTTTTTATTCTGTTTCAAGCCTTTCCTAAACCAACCCTTAACTTCTCGGAATTCATTCCTAAACGTAACCCTGTTTTAAAACGTATCCCATAACATAACGGAATTTGAAAACCCCAGCCCGACTCAAGTGTTTTTGGTAACAGTATCTCAACTTTAATGTCAAAAACTGGTGTTTAACTTAATTTCATCCATAGACATTTGGTAGAAGGTAGACAAACATCAACTCTCAAGTCAACCTGTGATACCTGGTTGGCCAAATAGCTAGACATCGGCCCTGTTCGAATGCCTCCGAAAAGTAACCACTAACCTGAAATGGTTGGATTGGTAAAAGTTTAATCACTTGTAGATTTGTGCTTACCTCAAGGAATTGAGTCATATGCTTATACAGCTTACACTTAAACAAAATCCCCCAAATTCCCTGATTACCTGAAAACAAATAAAGGTTATGACTGGAGCCTAGTTTTTTCTGACCACATAGTGACTTGACCATGAGGCTAAGTCTGGAACCAACAGGACCATGAATAGCTTCTACCCCCAAGCCATAAGAATGAACCAAATAGCTACCCAGACTATCTGCATTGAACCTTTTTGCACTCTATGCACACACAATGGACTCGACCCACACACCCACACACCCACACACACATACTTACATTGACACTCCAACACATACACACACGCACACACACGCACGCACGCACACACACACAACACATGGTGGATTCGACTGTTTGATTTGATTAACATTTCATTTGACGATGTGGTGGTCTAGGGTGTATCAGGGCTATTATGATGTCAAATATGGACATACTGTATCAGGTCACGTAGTAGAGCATTTGTTAGATTTGACAGTGAGCTGACTGTGTGACATTTAAACACATTCCAAAACAATCATCTGATCACAAAGCAGATATGGGATGGTTATGGCTCACAATGTACTATCAGGTCAAGTGTGGATGGTATAGGACTCAATCGCATCAAATTTGACCAGATATGGATTTCATATCTATACTAGGGGTAAATGGTGTCAAATTGGGATTCAGCCACTAACTGGCTTTGAGTCAATATGATGTAGGCCGATGTTACGGCTCATAATAGAAATGAACCTGGTTGGAAAATTGAATTTGAAAAAGGAGTGGTCTTTACAGTAATATTATACACTTCCCTGAATCTGATTAAATAGTACAATTGTCACCCTTTGCAGCCACGCTCCTCCAAATTTAGAAAAGCCTTTGATGTTTATTGAATAATTTTATGACTTTTTATGATTATTTTTATGCTTGCCTTTGTATTTTTGCATTGACTACAGGCAATTCTCCATTGATATGCATTGTGCATTCTAGAATATTTGAGGGGTGCTCTTTGTTAAATACAAAAATCTTTCGGACATTGGGTTCTCAACCAACTGGCACATATGTTGTGGTTTATGGTGTAGCCATATTCCTCTTAGTTGGTCCAGTGTGTATTTGTTCTTGTATTGCAATAATTAACAGGCACTGATCAGTGCTGCTTTGGGACAGGGGTATTTTGTCCCTACCATTCTACCAGGCTAGTTTTGTTGTCTATTTGAGTGTTATATTTCAACTCCATAAAAATACAGGTCCTGATATTAATTGGCCCTTTGTTGTCCTCCTGTGTGTAACGGTTGTCTGTGGTGGAAGAAGGTGAGAACCAATGCACAGCGTGGTAAATGTTCATATTCTTTAATAGAACTCAGAACACTAAAATACAAAAACCAACAAGAGAACGAACTTAAACCGAAACAGTTCTGTCTGGTACAGATACAAAACAGAAAATAATCACCCACAACTCAAGGGTGAAAACAGGCTGCCTAAGTAAGGTTCTCAATCAGGGACAACGATTGACAGCTGCCTCTGATTGAGAACCATACCAGGCCAAACACAGAAATAACAAATCATAGAAAAAAGAACATAGACTGCCCACCCAACTCACGCCCTGACCATACTAAAACAAAGACATCACAAAGGAACTAAGGTCAGAACGTGACACTGTGTGTGTTTGTGTTTGTGTGTCTGTGTTTGTGTGTATGTACAGTGCCTTCAGAAAGTGTTCATACCCCTTTACTTAGTCCACATTTTGTTGTGTTACAGCCTGAATTCAAAATGGATTAAATATATTTTCTCTAACCCATCTACCCACAATACCCCATGAAAAAGTGAATTTATTGAAAATGAAAAACAAAAATACACTTTGTATAAGAAAGTATGTGGACAACCTTTTAAATGAGTGGATTTGGCTATTTCAGCCACACCCGTTGTTGACAGGTGTATAGAATCGAGCACAAAGCCATGCAATCTCAAATCAAATCAAATCTTATTGGTCACTTACAGATGGTTAGCAGATGTTAATGCGAGTGTAGCGAAATGCTTGTGCTTCTAGTTCCGACCATGCAGTAATATCTAACAAGTAATCTAACAATTTCACAACAACTACCTTATACACACGAGTATAATGGAATGAATAAGAATATGTACATATAAATATATGGAAGAGCGATGGCCGAATGGCATAGGCAAGATGCAGTAGATGGTATAGAGTACAGTATATACATATGAGATGAGTAATGTAGGGTATGTAAACATTATATAAAGTGGTATTGTTTAAAGTGACTAGTGATACATTTATTACATCCAATTTTTAATTATTAAAGTGGCTAGAGATTTGAGTCAGTATGTTGGCAGCAGCCACTCAATGTTATTGATGGCTGTTTAACAGTCTGATGGCCTTGAGAAAGAAGCTGTTTTTCAGTCTCTCGGTCCCAGCTTTGATGCGCCTGTACTGACCTCGCCTTATGGATGATAGCGGGGTGACCAGGCAGTGGCTCGGCTGGTTGTTGTCCTTGATGATCTTTTTGGCCTTCCTGTGACATTGGGCGGTGTAGGTGTCCTGGAGGGCAGGTAGTTTACCCCCGGTGATGAGTTGTGCAGACCTCACTACCCTCTGGAGTGTCTTACAGTTGTGGGCGGAGCAGTTGGTGTACCAGGCGGAGATACAGCCCGACAGGATGCTCTCGATTGTGCATCTGTAGAAGTTTGTGACTGTTTTTGGTGACAAGCCAAATTTCTTCAGCCTCCTGAGGTTGAAGAGGCGCTTCTGTGCCTTCTTCACCACGCTGTCTGTGTGGGTTGACCATTTCAGTTTGTCCATGATGTGCACGCCGAGGAACTCAAAACTTCCACCTTCTCCACTACTGTCCCGTTGATGTGGATATGGGGCTGCTCCCTCTGCTGTTTCCTGAAGTCCACATTCATCTCCTTTGTTTTGTTTACATTGAGTGTGAGGTTATTTTCCTGACACCACACTCCGAGGGCCTTCACTTCCTCCCTGTAGGCCGTCTCGTCGTTGTTGGTAATCAAGCCTACCACTGTAGTGTCGTCTGCAAACTTGATGATTGAGTTGGAGGTGTGCATGGCCACACAGTCATGGGTGAACAGGGAGTACAGGAGAGGGCTGAGAACGCACCCTTGTGGGGTCCCAGTGTTGAGGATCAGCGGGGTGGAGATGTTTTTTCCTACCTTCACCACCTGGGGGAGGCCTGTCAGAAAGTCCAGGACCCAGTTGCACAGGGCGGGGTTGAGACCCAGGCACGAGCTTAATGACGAGTTTGGAGGGTACTATGGTGTTAAATGCTGAGTTGTAGTCGATGAACAGCATTCTTACATAGGTATTCCTCTTGTCCAGGTGGGTTACGGCAGTGTGCAGTGTGATTGCGATTGCGTCGTCTGTGGACCTAGCTCAGTTACCTTAGCTTTATTGAAAACAGGAACAATGGTGGCCCTCTTGAAGCATGTGGGAACAGCAGACTGGGATAGGGTTTGTTTGAATACGTCCGTAAACACACCAGCCATGCTCTGTGCATGCTCTGATGACGCGGCTAGGGATGCCGTCTGGGCCGGCAGCCTTGCGAGGGTTAACACGTTTAAATGTTTTATTCACGTTGGCTGCGGTGAAGGAGAGCCCGCTGGTTTTGGTGGCGGGCTGTGACAGTGGCACTGTATTGTCCTTAAAGCGAGCAAAGGAGTTGTTTAGTTTGTCTGGGAGGAAGACATCGGTTTCCACGATGGGGCTGGTTTTATTTTTGTAGTGCGTGATTGACTGTAGATCCTGCCACATACCTCTCGTGTCTGAGCCATTGAATTGCGACTCTACTTTGTGTCTATACTGACGCTTAGCTTGTTTGACTGCCTTGCGGAGGGAATAGCTACACTGTTTGTATTTGGTCATGTTTCCGGTCACCTTGCCATGATTAAAAGCAGTGGTTCGCACTTTCAATTTTGCGCAAATGCTGCCATCAATCCACGGTTTCTGGTTGGGGAAGGTTTTAGTAGTCGCCGTGGGTACAACATCACCTTGCTAATAAACTCGCTCACCGAATCAGCGTATACATCAATTTTGTTGCCCAACGCTATCCGGAACATATCCCAGTCCACGTGATCGAAGCAATCTTGAAGTGTGGAATCAGATTGGTCGGACCAGCGTTGAACAGACCTGAGCACGAGATTTTCCTGTTTTAGTTTCTGTCTTTCACATCCGGCGCTGACAGAGATGGCCGCCACGCTTCGTTAGGAAACTTTAGTTTTTTAATGTATTATGTCTTACACTGTTACCCCAGGAAATCTTAAGTCTTATTACATACAGCCGGGAGGAACTATTGGATATAAGAGCAACGTCAACTTACCAACATTACGACCAGGAATACAACTTTACCGAAGCGGATCTTCTGTTTGGTCCACCACCCAGGACAATGGATCGGATCCCAGCAGACGTCCAAAAACAACGTCACCGCAGAGCGGTCTTCTGGAGCGGTCTTCTGGTCAGGCTCCGTAGACGGGCACATCGCCCACTGGGGGGGGGTGTATGCCTTATGATTAATGAGTCGTGCTGTGATCATAACAACATACAGGAACTCAAGTCCTTTTGATCACCTGACCTAGAATTCCTTACAATCAAATGCCGACCGCATTATCTACCAAGAGAATACTCTTCAATTATAATCACAGCCGTGTATATCAATCTCCATTGACAAACATTGGCAGTAGAATGGCCTTACTGGAGAGCTCAATGACTTTCAACGTGGCAGTTCGTCAAATTTCTGCCCTGCTACAGCAAATGTAATTTTAAAGGCCTTTTACATCAGCCGATGTCACAAAGAGCTATACAGAAACCCAGCCTAAAACCCCAAACAGCAAGCAATGCAGATGTAAAAGCACAGTGGCTACGAAAAACTCCCTAGGAAGGCAGAAACCTAGAAAGAAACCTGGAGAGGAACCAGGCTCTGAGGGGTGGCCAGTCCTCTTCTGGCTGTGATGGGTGGAGATTATAACAGTACATGGCCAAGAAGTTAAAACATTCATTGATGACCAGCAGGGTCAAGTAATAATAATCACAGTGGTTGTAGTGTGCAACAGGTCAGCACCCCAGGAGTGAATGTCAGTTGGCTTTTCATAGCCGATCATTCAGAGTTTGAGACAGCAGATGTGGTAGAGAGATCGAGTCAAAAACAGAAGGTCCGGGTAGCACTTCGGGTGAACAGGTCAGGGTTCCATAGCCACAGGCAGAACAGTTG
Source organism: Oncorhynchus nerka (assembly GCF_034236695.1). Taxonomy (NCBI): domain Eukaryota; kingdom Metazoa; phylum Chordata; class Actinopteri; order Salmoniformes; family Salmonidae; genus Oncorhynchus; species Oncorhynchus nerka. The sequence continues at coordinate 76,857,208 of NC_088405.1, forward strand.
AAACTGGAGCAGCAGCACGACCAGGTGGACTGGGGACAGCAAGGAGTCATCAGGCGAGGTAGTCCTGAGGCATGGTCCTCGGGCTCAGGTCCTCTGAGAGAAGAGAAAGAGAATGCGAGAGAGAGAGAGAGAGGGAGAAAGAAAGAGAGAAAGTGAGAGAGAGAGAATTAGAGGGAGCATACTTAAATTCACACAGGACACCGGATAAGACTGGAGAAATACTCCAGATATAACAGTCTGACCCTAGCCCCCAACACAAACTATTGCAGCATAATTACTGGATCCTGAGACAGGAGGGGTCGGGAGACACTGTGGCCCCGTCCGACTGTACCCCCGGACAGGGCCAACCAGGCAGGATATAACCCCACCCACTTTACCAAACACAGCCCCCACACCACTAGAGGGATATCTTCAACCACCAATTTACTACCCTGAGACAAGGCCAAGTATAGCCCGCAAAGTTCTTCCCCACGGCACGAACCCGAGGGTGGTGCCAATCCGGACAGTAAGATCATGTCAGAGACTCAACCCACTCAAGTGACACATCCCTCCTAGGGATGGCATGGAAGAGCACCAGTATCCCAGTGACTCAGCCCCCATAATAGGGTTAGAGGCAGAGAATCCCAGTGGAGAGAGGGGAACCGGCCAGGCAGAGACAGCAAGGGTGGTTCATCGCTCCAGTGCCTTTCCATTCACCTTCACACCCCTGGGCCAGACTACACTCAATCATAGGACCTACTGAAGAGATGAGTCTTCAATAAAGACTTAAAGGTTGAGACTGAGTCTGCGTCTCTCACATGGATAGGCAGACCATTGCATAAAAATGAAACTCTATAAGAGAAAGCCCTGTCTCCAGCTGTTTGCTTAGAAATTCTAGGCACAATAACCAGGCCTGTGTCTTGTGACCGTAGCATATGTATAGGTATGTACAGCAGGACCAAATCGGAAAGATAGATAGGAGCAAGCCCATGTAATGCGTTGTAGGTTAGCAGTAAAACCTTTAACGCAGCCCTAGCCTGAACAGGAGAGGCTAGCACTGGAGCAATATGATCAAATGTTTTGGTTCTAGTCAATATTCTTGCAGCCGTGTTTAGCACTAACTGAAGTTTATTTAGTGCTTTATCCGGGTAGCCGGAAAGTAGAGCATTGCAGTAGTCTAATCTAGAAGCGACAAAAGCATGGATAGATTTTTGAACAGAAAGTTTCAGATTTTTGCAATGTTACATAGATGGAAAAAGCTGTCCTTGAAACAGTCTTGATATGTTCGTCAAAAGAGGTAACGCCGAGGTCCTTTACAGTTTTATTTGAGATGACTGTACATCCATCAAGATTAATTGTCAGATCCAACAGAATATCTCTTTGTTTATTGGGACCTAGAACTAGCATCTATGTTTTGTCCGAGTTTAAAAGTACAACATTTGCCGCCATCGACTTCCTAATGTCTGAAACACAGGCTTCCAGGGAGGGCAATTGTGGGGCTTCACCATGTTTCATCAAAATTCACAGCTGTGTATCATCCGCATCGCAGTGAACGTTAACATTATGTTTCTGAATGACATCACCAAGAGGTAAAATATATAGTGAAAACATTAGAGGCCCTAAAACGGAACCTTGAGGAACACCAACATTTACAGTTGATTTGTCAGAGGACAAACCATCAAAGTGATATCTTTCAGACAGATAAGATCTAATCCAGGCCAGAACCTGTCCGTGTAGACCATTTTGGGTTTACAATCTCTCCAAAAGAATGTGGTTATTGATAGTATCAAAAGCAGAACTAAGGTCTAGGAGCACGAGGACAGATGCAGAGCTTTGGTCTGACACCATTAAAAGGTAATTTACCACCTTCACGAGTGCAGTCTCAGTGCTATGATGGGGTCTAAAACCAGACTGAAGCGTTTTGTATACATCGTTAGTCTTCAGGAAGGCAGACAGCTTTTTCACATTTTTTTGAGAGGAATGGGAGATTTGATATAGGCCGATAGTTTTTAAAATATTTTCTGGGTCAAGGTTTCGCTTTTTCAAGAGAGGCTTTATTACTGCCACTTTTAGTGAGTTTGGTACACATCCGGTAGATAGGGAGCCGTTTATTATGTTCAACATAGGAGGGCCAAGCAGAGGAAGCAGCTCTTTCAGTAGTTTAGTTGGAATAGGGTCCAGTCTGCAGTTTGAAGGTTTACATGCCATGACTATTTTCATCAATGTGTCAAGAGATATAGTATTAAAAAACTTGAGTGTCTCCCTTGATTCTAGGTTCTGGCAGTGTTGCGCAGACTCAGGACAACTGAGCTTTGACGAAATACACAGATTTAAAGAGGATTTTATTTCTAATGATGATTTTCCTCAAAGATGTTCATGAATTTATCATTGCTGAAGTGAAAGCCATCTTCTCTTGGGGAATGCTGCTTTTTAGTTAGCTTTGTGACAGTATCAAAATTAAATCTAGGATTGTTGTTATTCTCCTCAAATAAGTAGGATGATCGAGCAGCAGTGAGGGCTCTTCGATACTGCATGGTACTGTCTTTCCAAACTAATCAGAAGACTTCCAGTTTGGTGTAGCGCCATTTCCGTTCCAATTTTCTGGAAGCTTGCTTCAGGGCTCGGGTATTTTCTGTATACCAGGGAGCTAGTTTCTTATGACAAATGTTTTTGTTTTTAGGGGTGCGACTGCATCTAGGGTATTATGCAAGGTTAAATTAAGTTCCTCAGTTAGGTGGTTAACCGATTGTTGTACTCTGACGTCCTTGGGTAGGTGGAGGGAATCTGGAAGGGCATCTAGGAATCTTTGGGTTGTCTGAGAATTTATAGCACGGCTTTTGATAATCCTTGGTTGGGCTGCCCCGACCTCGAGCCTGCGTACCAGGCTCGTTCTCCTGTATATTATGAGTACAGTGACTGCAATTAGAAGGCATAATGTTAATGCTACTACTTAGCTTCGGCTGATGAACGTCCTGTAAAATCATGTCCAGATAAAACGTCTGGGGTGAAAAAGTTGAATGAAAAAAGTCGAGCGAGGGGGGAAAAAACTAAAAAATATACATCAAATTTTAATTAAAAAGTAAAAACCGTCATGTTGGCAGGTAGCAATGTAACAATAGAAACAAAACGCACAGCAGTACGTAAACAAGTCCACAACTTGTGACAGGAAATGACTTCAGCACTCAATGATGCAAAACATCAAAACATAAGTGCTGTTTTTGTGAAGTGGAAACTACAAGCAGCAACAACAGCTCAGCTGCGAAGTGGTAGGCCACACAAGCTAGCAGAACAGGATCACCGAGTGCTGAAGCGCGTATCGCGTAAAATTGTCTGTTCTTGTCACAAGTGTAGAGAGGAGGAGGCAGTCGCAGATTTAGAACTACTGAATTTATAAACCTCTCTAGGGTGTGGGACGCTACGTCCCACCTCGTCAACAGCCAGTGAAACTGCAGGCCATTTTTCCAGCCAAAGAGAGGAGTCACAAAAAGCAGAAATATAGATAAAATTAATCACTAACCTTTGATGATCTTCATCAGATGACACTCATAGGACTTCATGTTACACAATACATGTATGTTTTGTTCTGTAAAGTTAATATTTATATCCAAAAATCAGAGTTTACATTGGTGATTTTGCAGAGAGCCACATCAATTTACAGAAATACTCATAATAAACATTGCTAAAAGATACAACTGTTATGCATGGGATTTTAGATCCACTTCTCCTTAACCTCTTAAGTCGACCCTCTACTTTTTTGAACATTCTGTTAAAAATCGCGCAACATTTCAGCGCCCTGCTACTCATGCCAGGAATATAGTATATGCATTTGCTTAGTCTGTGTGGATAGAAAACACTCAGACGTTTAAAAAACTGGTTAAATCACTGCTGTGGCTTTACCAGAACGGCATTTACATCGAAAAGCACAGGAAAAACTGATCACTGAAAATGGGAAAATATATCCATGCTCTATTTGAACCCATTGATAAAGGTGAACCACAATTAATTGACTGAGGTTGCAGTACCTACAGCTTCCACACGGTGTCTAGAGTCTTGTCATTTCCCTTCGAGTTTTTTCTTGGTCAAACACATGCAGGACACCGTATCTCCTCCGGTCTGGGACCGGATATTTTCGTTGAGTTTCTAGCCGGACATTTTTCCAGACGGACAGCTAATGATCTTTACATCGCCTCCTGATGAATTTTATCGCTTATTAACGTTTACTAATACCTAAAGTTGCATTACAAACGTATTTCGAAGTGTTTTGTGAAAGTTTATCGTCGACTTTTTGAATTTAAAAAAATGACGTTACGTTTTGAAACAATGTTTTTTTTCGTTTATCACACAGTCTACATATAACGATATCTAGGCTTTATATGGACCGATTTAATCGAAATAAAGACCCAAGTAGTGTTTATGGGACATCTAGGAGTGCCAACAAAGAAGATGGTGAAAGGTAATGAATGTTTTCTATTTTATTGTGCGGTTTGTGTAACGCCGAAATGCTAATTATTTTGTTTACGTCCCCTGTGGGTCTTTTGGGGTGTTGCATGCTATCAGATAATAGCTTCTCATGCTTTCGCCGAAAAGCATTTTAAAAATCTGACTTGTTGCCTGGATTCACAACGAGTGTAGCTTTAATTTGATACCCTGCATGTGTATTTTAATGAACTTTTGAGTTTTAACTAATACTATTAGCATTTAGCGTAGCGCATTTGCATTTCCAGAGCTCTAGTTGGGACGCAAGCGTCCCGAGTAGAAGCAACAGGTTAATGCAACCGCTGTGTCAGATTTCAAAAAAATATTTCGGAAAAAGCACAACATGCAATAATCTGAGTACAGCGCTCAGACACAAAAACAAGCCATGCAGATATCCGCCATGTTGTGGGGTCAACAGAAGTCAGAAATAGCATTATAAATATTCACTTACCTTTGATGATTTATCAGAATGCACTCCCAGGAATCCCAGTTCCACAATAAATGTTTGTTTTGTTCGATAATGTCCATCATTTATCTCCAAATACCTTGTTCGCTTGTTCAGTACACAATTCAAACTCACGACACGCGATCACTAGGAGCAGACGAAAAGTCAAAAAGTTTGTTACAGTCCGTAGAAACATGTCAAATGATGTATAGAATCAAAAACATCTTTAGGATGTTTTTAACATAAATCTTCAATAATGTTCCAACCGGAGAATTCCTTTGTCTGTAGAAATGCAATGGAAAAGAGCTAATATCACGTGAACGCGCGAGACTGAGCTTGTGGCTCTCTGGCAGACCTCTGATTCATTCACCTCTCATTCGCCCCCACCTCACAGTAGAAGCATCAAACAGGGTTCTAAAGACTGTTGACATCTAGTGGAAGCCTTAGGAAGTGCAATATTACCCCATAGACACTGTGTATTCGATATGCCAAGAGTTGAAAAACTACAAACCTCAGATTTCCCACTTCCTGGTTGTTTTTTTCTCAGGTTTTTGCCTGCCATATGAGTTCTGTTATACTCACAGACATCATTCAAACAGTTTTAGAAACTTCAGAGTGTATTCTATCCACATCTAGTAATTACATGCATATTCTAGCTTTTATGGCTGAGTAGCAGGCAGTTTAATTTGTGCACGCTTTTCATCCAGAATTCCCACCGTAGCACCGTATATAGCACCGTATATAAAAGCGGGATGAAATCCAAAGCGTAAAATAATAAAGTTCTCAAGAAATAGCAGGAGAGATTCCTCCCAGGAAAACAAGCAACATCTACAATGACAGACAAATACATACAGTATGACAGAGGGAGTATATATACAGTGATAAAGTGGGGATTGGAACTAGGGCGCCGCCGATGGGCGTAATCCTTGGGCCAGCGCCTACTGGACTTAGACCTCCATGGCTTCAGTCTCTGCATGCGAGAGAGGGTAGATGTGCCTCCGTGGGAGGGTAGAACCAGGCAGTAGGTCAATAGTGCAGTCCCATGGGTGATGAGGGGGCAGTTACGTGGCACGAGTCTTTGAAAAATCCACCTGTAGCTCCCGGAATTCCTCCGGGATAGGGACGTGGGTGGCCTGGTCCGGACTTTCCACAGAGGTGGCACAGAGACACAGAGAGACACCTTCCCTGACACTCCTGATAGGAGGTTGTAAAAGGGACTAAAGGGACTAATGCGTAATGATAAGACCACTGACCGGTCTAGGAAATTGCCTGCAGAACCTGAGTCCCCTAGGGCAGGACTCAGTGGGGGGCCAGGATAGTCCGGCAAGGTGACAGGAAGGAGGACGGGCTGGGTGGACAGAGAGGAGCAAGGCACCTTCACGCCTACCTGGGAAGGTGCAGGAGCAGTGCTTGGCCTGTCGCTTCCTCGCCTGGTTCTCCTTCTGGGACCGGTGTTCCAGGGGTTGTCCGACTCCCTGCAGCAGGACTCTGTTGACAGCAGTGTATACGTTCCTCTGGGGGACGGTGCGTAGTGCCCACCTCCATGGCATCTGTGTCGCTGGAGGTTCCAGAACTTCTGAATTTATTAAAGCACCATATATAAAAGCATGACCAAACCCAAAGTGCAAAATAATAAAGTACTCAGGAAATAGTAGGAGAGATTCCTCTCAGGAAAACACACAACATCTACAATGACCGACAAAGACAAATGACAGAGGGAGTATATATACAGTGATAGAGTGGGGATTGGAACCAGATGTGTGTAATGATGACGAGACAAGTCCGAGGTTGGTGAGTGAAGGGCATTTGCCAGCAGCAGGTTTGGCAGCAGCTAGAAGGCCGGCGACGCCGAATACCTGAGCTGGACAGGAGGCTGCTGTGACAGTCCTCGAGTTGCAACATACCACCGAGTTCCAAACTGCCTCAGGCAGCAACGTCAGCACAAGAACTGTTCGTTGGGAGCTTCATGAAATGGCTTTCCATGGCCGAGCAGCCGCACCCAAGCCTAAGATCACCATGTGCAATGCCCAGCGCCGGCTGGAGTTGTGTAAAACTTGCCGCCATTGGACTCTGGAGCAGTGGAAGCATGTTTTCTGGAGAAGAGATCATGCTTCCAACGGACAAATGCCAGGAGAACGCTATCTGCCTCAATGCATAGTGCCAACTGTAATGTTCTGCCGATTCTGTTGAAAAATATTTCTTAAACAGAAGAAAACGGAACAACATGGGGATAAACATCCCTGAATTTGTCCAATAGAATCTCTCGTTTACAATTGTTGCAAACAGGATGCATGTTTTGGAATATTTTTATTCATTAAAGGATTCCTTTTTTTCAGTCTGTCAATTAGGTTAGTATTGTGGAGTAACTACAATGTTGTTGATCCATCCTCAGTTTTCTCCTGTCACAGCCATTAAACTCTGCAACTGCTTTAAAGTCACCATTTGGCCTCATGGTGAAATCCCTGAGTGATTTCCTTCTTATTCGGCAACTGAGTTAGGAAAGACGCCTGTATCTTTGTGGTGAATGTGTGTATTGATACACCATCCGAAGTGTAATTAATAACTTTACCATGCTTGTCTACCAATAGGTGCCCTTCTTTGCGAGGCATTGGAAAAACTCCCTGGTCTTTGTGGCTGAATCTGTGTATGAAATTCGCTGCTTGACTGATGGACCTTCATTCTATGTGTGGGGTACAGAGACAAGGCAGTCATTTAAAAATGATGTTAAACACTATTATTGCACACAAGTGAGTCCATGCAACTTGTTGTTGTGACTTGTTGAGAATTTTTTTATTCCTGAAATGTATTTAGGCTTGCCATAACAAAGGGATTACAGTAAATACTTATTGACTGAAGAAATTTCAGCTTTTTCATTGTTAATGAATGAGTAAAAATGTCTAAAAACATGACTCCACTTCGACTTCATGGGGTGTGTAGTCCAGTGATAAACAAATCTCAATTTAATCAATTTTAAATTCAGGGTGTAACACAACACAATGTGGAAAAAGTCAAGGGGTGTGAATACTTACTGAAGGCACTGTAGGTCTGTGTGTATTTGCCTGTACATCAATGTGGTTGTGTTAGAAACGCAGTTAGGTAGCCTACTGCATTCCTTCGAGGGATGGGAGACTTGAGAGGCCACCTAAAATACTGTGCAATAATTGGAATTGCTTTATCTTTTAGACTCATCGGTTAATTTGCAATTTTCCATTTAATTACTAACTCGCTCTCTGCATTTGCAATTAAAATGAGCACTGATAACAGAGAAGATGCCTTTTAGCTGATTCCACTTGGAATGAAAACACAAGCCAGGAATAGCAATCAGTATAGAAATCACAGTCACACTAACACACACAACATCCTCAATTTGTATGATTTGGAACGGAGCTCGTCAGATGTAATAAAAAATGTGAGCCAGGATCCTTTCCAAAGCTGTGTTGAGTGGAGGGCTGAGTTGAGGGGGTGTTATGTTTTTGGCCCCCCTGGCACTTTTCCACTGATGTTGGTGTCAGGCCCAGGTCCTAGGATAGGATGGGATGAGCTCACTGGTGTAGCACGCCTGTCCTCTGTGTCATCCTGTCTGTGTCAGAGTTGAGCAGCCGTTCGCATCACTTCCTGTCCCTTCTGTCTGTCTGGATCTATGTGCTGTCTTGTGCACTTGTGACCCCTCAAACTCAAAGACACTGTTTCTATTCAGAGTAGAGCAGGCACATTATTTATGCTAAATGGTGACTGGGTATGCTATACAGCTGTTTTTAAAGAACATTTTATAATGTCTCAGTTATTTGCATGGACGTATCGGAATTTGTGCCCTGCTTTTAGTCTTCTCTGCCTGTAAAATACAGTTGAAATGGTGCAGTCCCAAGCAACTCTCTGCCTTGATTTGGTATGACTCACAATGTCAATATGACTTAACTTCTGGGCACCTCTGATTGTTAACAATTACCATAGAAGTTCAGCCTTCTTAGTAAGGATGACAAATATAATCTATTCCACAGTACCGCTCCCAATCTTTCTGTAAACACACAAGCAATTACTGTGATTCATACCATAGCATCCTGAGGGACCTTCATGCTCATGACTAGACATGCTGATTCACTGATGTTGTGCTTTGCATGGGAAAAGTGTGTGTGTGAGTATGTTTTTTGTGTGTGTATGTGTGTGTCTGTGCATGCATGTGTGTGTCTGTGTCAGTTCAAAAGATGGAGTGTTGTAGAGGAGGGTAGCTTTCAAGAGGTCAAGCCAAGTGTGTCAGGTCTGCGTGTGTTGAACAGGGGTGTGTGGGGGGTGAGGAGTTGGTTAGGTCTGAATGTGCTGATCAGGGGTGTGTGGGGGGTGAGGAGCATACAGCATCGTCATGAAGAGGGGATAGACACTCTGTATGTGTGTGCATGTGTGTGTGTGTACATGCGTGCGTGGATGAATATGCGTGTATCCGGTGTGAAATGGCTAACTAGTTAGCTATGCATGCTAGTAGCATTTCAATCGGTGACATCACTTGCGCTGAGATATTTACATTTACATTTAAGTAATTTAGCAGACGCTCTTATCCAGAGCGACTTACAAATTGGTGCGTTCACCTTATATTTAATCAATGTTGAATTCAGGCTGTAACATAACAACATGTGGAATAAGTCAAGGGTTATGAATACTTTCTGAAGGCACTGTACATGCAAAGACAGACAGGTCACTGTGGGTATTGGTGTATACTGTATACACAGTCAGACAGGTCAATATGTGTATTGGTGTATATACAGTACACAGAAAGACAGGTCAACATGTGTATACTGTATACACAGACAGACAGGTCAACATGTGTATTGGTGTATACCGTATACACAGACAGACAGGTCAACATTTGTATTGGTGTATATGCACAGAAAGACATGTGTATTGGTCTACATAGAGAAACCACTTGCTGGTACCACACTTGACAATACTAGAGATCAAGCTCAAATTAAACTGTATTCAAAATGCAACCTCTTACGGATCTCTACAGATAGGTGTCCCTTCCACGGGACGGTTGAGCTAATTTGCGCTAATGCGATTAGCATGAGGTTGTAAGTAACAGGAACATTTCCCATGACATAGACATATCTGATATTGGCAGAAAGATTAAATTCTTGTTAATTCATCTAACTGCACTGTCCAATTTACTGTAGCTATTACAGTGAAAGAATACCATGCTATTGTTTGAGAAGAGTGCACAGTTATGAACTTGAAAAGTTATTAATAAACCAATTAGGCCCATTTTGGCAAAATTTTGAACAGAAATGCAAAGGTTCCTTGGATCAGTCTAAAACGTTGCACACACACTGCTGCCATCAAAATCTAAATTGTGCCTGGGCTTGAATAATACATTATGGCCTTTCTCTTGCATTTCAAAGATGATGTTTTTTTTTCTTTGTATTATCTTTTACCAGATCTAATGTGTTATATTCTCCTACATTCATTTCACATTTACACAAACTTCAAAGTGTTTCCTTTCAAATGGTATCACGAATATGCATGTCCTTGCTTCAGATCTTGAGCTACAGGCAGTTAGATTTAGGTATGTAAAAAAATTGAAATAAAGGGGTGGATACTTAAGAGGTTTTAACAATGCAATACACTTGACATTTATCACAATGTCAGGGTTCCAGGGTTATATTAAGGAATGCTCCTCGGCCAATAAGATTAGGTAGCCGGAATGTTGTTTTATACACTGCTCAAAAAAATTAAGGGAACACTAAAATAACACATCCTAGATCTGAATGAATGAAATATTCTTATTAAATACTTTTTTCTTTACATAGTTGAATGTGTTGACAACAAAATTACACAAAAATGATCAATGGAAATCAAATTTGTCAACCCATGGAGGTCTGGATTTGGAGTCACACTCAAAATTAAAGTGGAAAACCACACTACAGGCTGATCCAACTTTGATGTAATGTCCTTAAAACAAGTCAAAATGAGGCTCAGTAGTGTGTGTGGCCTCCACGTGCCTGTATGACCACCCTACAACACCTGGTTATGCTCCTGATGAGGTGGCGGATGGTCTCCTAAGGGATCTCCTCCCAGACCTGGACTAAAGCATCCGCCAACTCCTGGACAGTCTGTGGTGCAACGTGGCGTTGCTGGATGGAGCGAGACATGATGTCCCAGATGTGCTCAATTGGATTCAGGTCTGGGGAACGGGCGGGCCAGTCCATAGCATCAATGCCTTCCTCTTGCAGGAACTGCTGACACACTCCAGCCACATGAGGTCTAGCATTGTCTTGCATTAGGAGGAACCCAGGGCCAACCGCACCAGCATATGGTCTCACAAGGGGTCTGAGCATCTCATCTTGGTACCTAATGGCAGTCAGGCTACCTCTGGCGAGCACATGGAGGGCTGTGCGGCCCCCCAAAGAAATGCCACCCCACACTATGACTGACCCACCGCCAAACCGGTCATGCTGGAGGATGTTGCAGGCAGCAGAACGTTCTCCACGGCGTCTCCAGACTCTGTCACGTCTGTCACGTGCTCAGTGTGAACCTGCTTTCATCTGTGAAGAGCACAGGGCACCAGTGGCGAATTTGCCAATCTTGGTGTTCTCTGGCAAATGCCAAACGTCCTGCACGGTGTTGGGCTGTAAGCATAACCCCCACCTGTGAATGTCGGGCCCTCATACCACCCTCATGGAGTCTGTTTCTGACCGTTTGAGCAGACACATGCACATTTGTAGCCTGCTGGAGGTTATTTTGCAGGGCTCTGGCAGTGCTCCTCCTGCTCCTCCTTGCACAAAGGCAGAGGTAGCGGTCCTGCTGCTGGGTTGTTGCCCTCCTACGGCCTCCTCCACGTCTCTTGATATACTGGCCTGTCTCCTGGTAGCGCCTCCATGCTCTGGACACTACGCTGACAGACACAGCAAACCTTCTTGCCACAGCTTGCATTGATGTCCCATCCTGGATGAGCTGCACTACATGAGCCACTAGTGTGGGTTGTAGACACCGTTTCATGCTACCACTAGAGTGAAAGCACCACCAGCATTCAAAAGTGACCAAAACATCAGCCAGGAAGCATAGGAACTAAGAAGTGGTCTGTGGTTATCACCTGCAGAACCACTCCTTTATTGGGGGTGTCTTGCTAATTGCCTATAATTTCCACCTGTTGTCTATTCCATTTGCACAACAACATGTGAAATGTATTGTCAATCAGTGTTGCTTCCTAAGTGGACAGTTTGATTTCACAGAAGTGTGATTGACTTGGAGTTACATTGTGTTGTTTAAGTGTTCCCTTTATTTTTTTGAGCAGTGTATATACTAGGATATATTTTTGACTTACTATGAGGTTAATATGATTGTATCAAAAAGTTAGGTATTGTGTAGTCAGTATATACATATAGCCCACAGTCACATAGATAGACCATTAGAAACACACTGAGGTGAGCCTGCTGTGTTTACCTAACAGGTTGTGATGCAGGTAGGGGGTCCCTGTGTTTGTGTGAGTGTCAGTGTCAGTGTGAGTGTGAGTGTGTGTGTGTGTGTGTGTGTGTCAACTCCAGAGACCCTATAAGCCAATGAGCTCCCCAGGGAACTCCACTTGGTACAGTAGACAACCCTGCAGGATTCCTCCAGCTCTGGACAATAGCAATTAGTCCACTGACTGGAGCTTTAATTGGACACTGATTAGATTGGTGTCATAAGTATAACCTACTACCCAATACATGGGAAAAACAAGGGCACTGATTCCCTTTTGAGTGTAATGTTGTTTTCTTATTACAATGTCACTTATTCTGTGATGCTACATTGTTTGTGGACTTATTTAGAAGCTATGGTATATATGTCTACAATGTATCATATGTAAGAGAGAGAGAGAGAGAGAGAGAGAGAGAGAGAGAGACAGTCTGCAGCATCCGGCCTCATGCTACTTGAATCTGAAGTCAAATGTCTACTGTTTGCTAATGATCTGGTGCTTCTGTCCCCAACCAGGGAGGGCCTACAGCAACACATAGATCTACTGCACAGATTCTGTCAGACCTGGGCCCAGACAGTAAATCTGAGTAAGACAAAAAATAATGGTGTTCCAAAAAAGGTCCAGTTTCCAGGATCACAAATACAAATTCCATCTAGACATGGTTTCCCTAGAGTACACAACAAACTATACATACCTCAGCCTAAACATCTGTGTCACAGTTAACTTCCACAAAGCTGTAAAAGATCTGAGAGACAATGCCAGAAGGGCCTTCTACGCCATCAAAAGGAACATAACATTCGATATACCAATTAAACTTGATATATACCTGATATACTTGAATCAGTTATATAATCCATTGCCCTTTATGGTTGTGAGGTCTGGGGTGAACCCAAGAATTCACAAAATGGGACAAACACCAAATTGAAACTCATTCAGAATTCTGCAACAAATAACCTCAGTGTACAATGTAAAACCCCAAATATGGCCTGCAGAGCAGAATTAGGCCGATACCCATTAATGATCAGAATCCAGAAAATAGCTGTTCAATTCTACAATCACCTAAAAAGAAGCGATTTCCAAACCTTCCATAACAAAGCTATCACCTATAGAGAGATGAACCTGGAGAAGAGTCCCATAAGCAAGCTGGTCCTGAGGCTCTGTTCACAAACACAAAAAGACCCCACAGAATCCCAGGATAGCAACACAATTAGACAACCAAATCATGAGAAAACAAGAAGATAATTACTTGGCACATTGGAAAGAATTAAGAAAAGCTAACTAGAATGGTATTTGGTCATAAACACAGAGTACACAGTGGCAGAATACCTGACCACTGTGACTGACCCAAAATTAAGGAAAGCTTTGACTATGTACAGACTCAGTGAGCATAGCCTTGTCATTGAGAGAGGCCGCCATAGGCAGACCTGGTTCTCAAGAGAAGACAGGCTATGTGCACACTACCTACAAAATTAGGTGGAAACTGAGCTGCTCTTCCTAACCTCCTGCCAAATGTATAACCATATTAGAAACACACGTTTTCATCAGATTACACAGACCCACAAAGAACTCAAAAACAAATCAAATTTTGATATACTCCCATACAGTATATTTTGGGTGGAAACCCACAGTAGCAATATTTGTGACCTGTTGCCACAAGAAAAGGGCAACCAGTGAAGAACAAAACAAATTGTAAATAAAACCCATATTTATGTTTATTTATTTTCCTTTTTGTACTTTAACTATTTTAACATCGTTATAACACTGTATATAGCCATAATATGACATTTGGAATGTCTCTATTCCTTTGGAACTTTTGTGAGTGTAAAGTTTACGGTTCATATTTTTAATCCTCACTTTGTTTATTATCTATTTCACTTGTAAACATATATTTCCTATGACAATAAAGCCCTTGGAATTGAGAGAGAGACAGAGAATGTAGGAGTGACAGAAACACACAAACACAGGGAGGAGAAAAATAACAGATAGTTCAGTATTCTTCCCCTCTCCCATTACTTAATCATAGCAGCACCTGGTGGCTGCCTTGCACAGTAATAAACCAGACAGCTGCTGCTCAGTCATTCTCAACCCCAGGTACATTTTACATACTGTACAGCAAGATAATCATTTTGTGGATTTAGTGAAAGGGAGTTCTGCTTACCTTTGTCAAAATGTGGCAATTGCTGCATAAGCATATTTATTCAAGTCATTAAATGCTTATAAATGTTTTTAATAACATGTGTTATCACCCTGCTAAATCCAAACAATCAAGTATTTTATTAATGTACATTGAAATGCACCAAGCAAGGTATTGAGAGTAGCAAGGAAAAACACCAACTAAAGCTGATTAGGAGGATAAGTAAATACACGGGCCTATTCATAAAGCTTCCCAGAGGGGTGTTGATCTAGTCTTAGGGCTCGATTCAATCCGTATAATGGATGTTCAGTGCTTTAGAGTAATTGATATTTAAAGGTAATTTCGGAATTGAACCGACATATACAGGGTTTACCGTGAAATGTGGAGACTGCATTCATCGCCTTTAAATTTCAAACACGCTATAGCGCTGAACTTCTGCGATATGGATTGAAACAAGCTCTTCTTCATTATGGTCTATTGTAAAAAACATAACTGTAGATAAGCTCTACTACTCTGAGACATTTTATGAATACGGGCTCTGACCCTGGACCAGCAGTTAGAGGCCACTTCTATCACAACACAACACCTGATATTTATATACAGTATAATCAGTGTTGGGGAAGCTCATCTGAAAAGATTATCAAGCTACCAATTACTTTACACTGTAAGAAGTTAAGGTACACTAAAGCTAACCTTAAGAAAAATATAGTTTACATAACTAAAGTTATTTTCAAAAAGTAGTTCACATCCAAACTACTTTGTGAAAAATGATCATATGTAAATCTGAAATGTCAATGACTACAAATTGCAAGAACAGATAACTTTGGGGTTAACATTATGTGTAATTTAGCCTATTAAACAAAAAAAACGACAGTATTTTTCAAGTAAAAAATAGGCAGGTCTGATGCTGAAAAATAAAGTAAATGATTGCCTACTTCACCCATATCTTCTTTTGTTTTTGCAAAAAGAGTTGTGTGTAGTTCCAGTAGTTAGCTACACAGCTACATGGCAAAAAAGTAATTAACTACTGAAAACACAACCTAGTTTAGACTTTAGTTCAACTACCACCAAGGTACTGCAAAATGTAGTAAACTTACTAGTTGAACTATATGTAGTTCACTACTCTACAAAAATGCATGTAATGTACTCCTAACACCATGTGTGTTTGTATCCCCCTGCAGGTCTCCATGTGAAGCTGTCCCATGATGCAACATGTGTCCCCAGCACCAGCACTGACAATGATGGCCACCCAGAGCGTTCCTCCACCGTCGTACCAGGAGAGCCAACAGGTCAGTACACCACTAGTGGTCAGCTCAGGGTTGGGGTCCAAGACAGTTTTTTATTTCAGTCTATCCAGGAAATGTATTGAAAATCAGTTCATCAATTGAAAAATCCAGAGTCTCTTATTTGTCTTTAGTCAAGTGCACTTCCAAACAAACATTGTTATAAGAGTTTGAAGTAGAGGCTAGCCCAAACTGTATATCTAGGACACATGCTGCCGATAGCACCTTAATTGGGGGGGGATGGGCTCAAAGTACAGTAATGGCTAGAACAGAATAAATGGAATGGTATCGAACACATCAAACACGTGTTTGATACCATTCCATTCACACCATTCCGTCCATTATTATCATCCGTCCTTCCATCAGCAGCCTCCTGTGATCTAGGACTTACCCTACCTCAATCTCAACCATCGTCATTAGGAGACAAAATGACCTTAGACAAACAGTTCAACCTCAACCTCATCCTAGCTATCCTAGAGAAGGAAGTAGAGCAGGTTTTCCAGAGCACCTTTACCACTCCCCTCCTTGTCTCCTCTCTACCACTCTTTCCTTTCACCCGGAGGATTAGTGCCAGGGGAGATCTCCCGAGTCTCAGTCAGCGCTGGCAACAAAATGCAAATGAGAGCTAGTTAAGTGTGAAGAAGCTAATTTATTTCCCATTTGGAGCTGGGATTAAGACTTGAAGCTTCCTCCCCAAACCAACACAGAGGGGGTTGGGGTAAGGAGGGATTTGGAGGGGGGAGGAGGGGCCTAATTTCCTTCTCTCCAAAGGCTGAGAGGAGAGAGAGGATGAAGGGGGAGAATGAGAAAGAGAGAGAGGTGGGGGTAGGGGACCAACACAATTGAAGAGAGGCATTGTACACATCCAGACTGTCACATCACAGTAACACACTCATCTTTTATAGGCCTTGTAGAAAGATCAAGCCAGTTGTCTATCCACTCTCATGTAGTTCACAGAATCTGATAAGGTGTGTGTCTGCACGATGGAGATAAGATAGTGGAACACAAACCCAGTCTTCTAAGTCAAAAGCCCATTCAAAAGAGGGGTTATTCACATACAGATCTGGGACCAGGGCTACCAGTCTATGTATTGTAGTTCACTGTGGTTCTGTTTGCTGTGCCCTCAGATGACAGGCACCACCCAACAGAACTCCAAGGCCCAGCAGGTCCACATCACAGCATCCTCGGCGGCTGGGAACACCCCCGTCAGTGTGACCCTTGACCCCCAGGCCCAGCTGGAGTCAGACAAGCGGGCCGTGTACAGGTAAGATGTGGTCTCAAAAAATACATTTACAAAGTAAAGCTCTTTGTGCCATACTGTAAATTCTCTCTGTTAATTCAGCAAACTTCTCCAAAAAGTGGTAAGGCAAAATTCCTTTGAACTAACCTTGAGAAGAATCAGACATTGAAGGGAACACCTGTCCTCTTCTGTTTGATTGGTTTGACACACACACAAGCACGCAAACACAAACACGCACTCCCAATGCTACGTAACAACAGTTGGTTTTCTCTATTTTCAAGCACTTTATTTGTGTAACTTCTGAATGGAATGCCCTTTAAAAATGCAGTATTGCAATTAAGAAGTCCTTGTAAGCAGGGGTGTCAGGCACACATTATTTTGGTGGTTGGAGAATTGGTTGGAGTGGTTGGAGAATTTTTGCATTTTCAAACACCTGAAACAGCTTTTCTCCTGCAATCTAGAGCTATAATCATTATGCCTAATTCTATGTCAAAAATATGTCTATTTGTCTGCATATGTTATCCAAGCATACCTTGTTACATGTTTAATTTAAATTTTAATTAGGGTGCAATTCTGACTGTTGTAAATCACACAATCACGCCCTTGGTTCTCCCCAGACCTGACTGCCCTTAACCAACACAAAAACATCCTATGGCGTTCTGCATTAGCATCGAACAGCCCCCGTGTTATTTCTACTTTGCACATTCTTCCTCTGCAAATCTATCATTCCAGTGTTTTACTTGCTATATTGTATTTACTTTGCCACCATGGCCTTTTTTTGCCTTTACCTCCCTTATCTCACCTCATTTGCTCACATCGTATATAGACTTGTTTCTACTGTATTATTGACTGTATGTTTGTTTTACTCCATGTGTAACTCTGTGTCGTTGTATGTGTCGAACTGCTTTGCTTTATCTTGGCCAGGTCGCAATTGTAAATGAGAACTTGTTCTCAACTTGCCTACCTGGTTAAATAAAGATGTTAAAATTTTTTTAAAAATCTTAACACTGTATACTGCACTACCATGTCTAGGATATTATATTTACAATCAATACAGGAATAGAGGAACATATCATCTTATCATAATTAATAGACAAAATATCATGATATTATCAATTTAAATAAAATTTAAACCAAGCATTTTTCTGCATATTTAAGTATACCTCTTGAGCTGTCTGTATCCTTTTGACTGGTGGTTCTTTGGAGAAAAAAAAACGTAATATGCTTCTCTGCATCTCTGCTAAAATCTGGTAAAAGGTTGAAAGGAATGTGAGTCTTATTCAGTACATTTAGTAATTGATTGCTTTTCTAAAGTCTTCCAACCTTGCCAGCAGGCATGCCAGCTAAGATAGTTAGACAAGCTCCTCTAACTAGATTGATAGTCTGAAACGGCTTAGTTTCTAGTTATGAGGTCGGGAGATTGGGAACATATCTAGCTGGCTGTCACGCCCTGACCTTAGAGACTACCCACCCTAGGGTGTGACTAGGGTGGGTAGTCTATGTTTTCTATGTCTTTGTTGTCCTGGTATGGTTCCCAATCAGAGGCAGCTGTCTATTGTTGTCTCTGATTGGGGATCATATTTAGGCAGCCTTTCCCTACCTGTTGTTTGTGGGATCTTGTTTTTGTGTAGCTGCCTGTGAGCAGCACAGAACGTCACGTTTCGTTTGCTTCTTTATTGTTTTTAGTGAGTTTCATTATATTTATTAAACATGTGGAACTCTAAGTACGCTGCGCCTTGGTCCATTTCGAACAACGATCGTGACACTGGCTAGATAAAGCCAACTTTATAAAATTGCTAGGTGGCTAGTATTACAGGGAAACAACAATTTTTTTTATTTATTCATCAAGATGAAATCAATAGACTACATAGCTTGATCAAATATACCTCCTGTGAGTCCTGCCAATCTACGGCAGCTAAAATCAAATGCTGTGTGTCACTCTACTCTCTCTCTCTCTTGCTCCATGGTGCACATTGGAACGAACCACTTACTGCTGAGAACAGGGTACTCTTTTCCTGGTCCAGTCAGTGTGCCCCCTCCCCAAAATACTGCCGATAGATCTTTTTTATAAATAATTCTAATAAAACGTGGACTTAAACATGTATTAGTAATTCCTTCAACAACATAATTTAACATCTGACAAATGTAAAAACAGGACAAATCTGAGGGGGCACGTGCCTTTGTTCCCCCTATGGGCACTGCTGTTTATAACAGAATGTTATATATTTGTTTTACTTTTTTTTTTACAAGCCTCTGCTTGTAACTTGTAAGAGTAATGAAGGGAATAAACAGTTGCTGCCAACTGAAAACTAAACATAGATTCTGAAAAACACCCTCCTCTCCCAACTCATCACTTGAATATTAATGTACTTTCATAATAGGCTAATATTATCTATTTATGAAGTAAATTATTCATAGAACACATCATTTTTTTTACATGTTCAGCAATCGCAGAGCGAGAAATCATGCTCCAGCAAGAAACCACTAGTTTGTGCTACCTAGAAGAATTTATATTCTCCCCTATACCGTCTTTAGCAAGCTCTAGGATGACACTGCATACTCTTTGCTCGGCTCGCTGTCCTGGCTCCTTGGCTCTCCCCTAGTGCTGTTATCCACTGCTTTTGTCTGAGTGCTCTTGGCCCTTGGTTGGCTGCTCAGGCCCCTTAGGCAAGAGCTGTGAAGGCCTCGCCAAGCCTGGGGCTGAATTTCTAAGCTCCTCTGAGATACAAGGCTTCTCTTTGATGTGAGCAGCCAGCCTGAGGGGGGCTGTGAGCGCTGAAAAAGACAGACTCAGCCCCAGCCCCTTGCTGCCTGTTCACTCACTACAGTTCCCTCCTGAAAACACACACTCACAGGCGGGCTCGCCGTCGTGCTCACATACACAAATGGATGTACTGTATACACACACACACACACACACACACACACACACACACACACACACACACACACACACACACACACACACACACACACACACACCTAACACTATCACTTGAAGGGTATGAAACTGAAAGCAAAGGGGCTTCAAAACGTTGCCTTTCCATCCTCTCCGACACTTATAAATATTCTTACAACATTCTAAACATTGACAGACAAAGCAGACAGTTTCCTGTCTTCCTCTACATTGATCATCTCCTATAGTGCGCTCACACCATGCAGCAGCACAACACATGCTACTGCAATGCCAAAAGCTAACTCTACACATACTGTACATTGAATACAGTAACTAGTCATTTTTGGTTAAATCAAATCTGACATGAACAGACTCTGTGCCAATTGATGAACAAATTGTTGGAAACCTTCTTGGATTAAAGACAGACTACTCCCATCTTTGTCTTGTTTTTTTATTTGGATGGCCTTTATGACAAAAGACTGTGCTATAATTAATAAAATACTTTTATACACAAATTTAAAGCATGTTCAATGAGTAGCCTTCAAAGCCACTGTCTTGCCTCTGTCGAATGATGCAAAGGAAGCAAATACATTCTCAATTCCGGAAAGCTGCTCCTCCCCTGTTAGGCACTGTTCCAGTTCCCTGCCGCCATTCAGGAGTTGAGAAGTTTCAAAGCGAGACAAAAGTTTGAATTAGAATCGCTGTAATTTATCCAGAAATTTAGTCAGCAGCATCTCTTTATTATTAATGTTTGTGCACACGTCAGTTCTTTTCGCTAATTGCTTGCATAGTGAGATTGTTGTGTGCGGAAGAGCTGTCTAGCTCCTCTATTCTCTTTGATGAGTCGTCTCTTAATTATTACCAGCAGACTCAATGTGTGATAGTTGTAATTAGCCTAAGAAGCGCTGGATTTAAAAAATATACATTATTAATTTTTTACACTGCCATTCAAAAATTTGGGGCCACATAGAAATGTCCATGTTTTTGAAAGAAAAGCTATTTTTTTGTCCATTAAAATAACATAAAATTGATCAGAAAAACAGTGTAGACATTGTTAATGTTGTAAATGACTATTGTAGCTGGAAATGGCAGATTTTTTATGGAATATCTACATAGGCGTACAGAGGCCCATTATCAGCAACCATCACTCCTGTGTTCCAATGACACATTGTGTTAGCCAATCCAAGTTTATCATTTTAAAAGGCTAATTGATCATTAGAAAACCCTTTTGCAATTATGTTAGCACAGCTAAAAACTGTAGTTCTGATTAAAGAAGCAATAAAACTGGCCTTCTTTTAGACTAGTTGTGTATCTGGAGCATCAGCATTTGTGGGTTCGATTACAGGCTCAAAATGACCAGAAACAAAGAACTTTCTTCTGAAACTCGTCAGTATATTCTTGTTCTGTGAAATGAACACTATTCCATGCGAGAAATTGCCAAGAAACTGTAGATCTCGTACAATGCCGTGTACTACTCCCTTCACAGAACAGCGCAAACTGTCTCTAACCAGAATAGAAATAGGATTGGGAGGCCCCAGTGCACAACTGAGCAAGAAGAAAAGTACATTAGAGTGTCTAGTTTGAGAAACAGACACCTCACAAGTCCTCAACTGGCAGCTTCATTAAATAGTACCCGCAAAACACCAGTCTTAACGTCAACAGTAAAGAGGCGACTCCGGGATGCTGGCCTTCTAGGCAGAATTGCAAAGAAAAAGCCATATAAATGTTGCAATTCTTCAGCCACTCCTGAACCTGCGACCAAAAACAAACTACGTATGGACAGTACAAAACAAATAATCACAGCAAAATCTACAGAGTTGGGATGGTTGTATTCCCCATATACTGTATATAACATTCTATTGATTGCAAGAACTTTGTATAATCATTTAAATAGAAAAACTCTGTTTTGAATCCAGCGATGTTTTGTGTATCAGTTCATAAACCATGGAATCGGTACATCGAAAATCGCTTCTCAACTATTTTGCAATCTGTATGGCACAGCTGTCAATTTTTTTCTCCTTAAATGAAACTGGTATATTTTTTTATTTAACAATTTCTTTAACCAATACTGGTCTTTAATTCAGGGCTGACAGATAAGTTCCTTAATTTCACCCCCATGTAACGGTTGTCGTCGGTGGAAGAAGGAGAGGACCAAAGCGCAGCGTGTTTAGTGTTCATCTTTTTAATAAGAAACTGAACACTTCAAAAATACAAAACAACAAAGTGACAACCGAAACAGTTCTATCTGGTGCAGACACACAAAGACTGAAAATAACCACCCACAAAACACAAAGGAAAACAGGCTACCTAAATATGGTTCTCAATCAGGGACAACGATAGACAGCTGCCTCTGATTGAGAACCATATCAGGCCAAATACAGAAATAGAAAATATAGCAAAACTAACAGACTGCCCACCCCAACTCACACCCTGACCATACTAAATAAAGACCAAACAAAGGAATAAAGGTCAGAACGTGACACCCCATCCACTTGCCTCTTCCATTTTTTAGGTTATTTCCATACATTTTTGATAGCTGCGTGTGTTACATAACTCCACCAGTCCTATTTATGATATAATTTACAAATATTATGACATTTGTAAACATTTCTTCCAAAAATATAGTCTTTTAATCAATTAGTATATTTGAGTTTAACCATACTATTTGTTGTAATATTTGTTCTGTCTTTTCCAGTGGATTAAACTGACATTGCAACCAACTCTTTATGGGATATTTTGGAGATGATTTCATTTTCAAATAACTGAGTGAGAGGTTGTAATCTGAATAAAGGGAAAAAGGACATTCTTGAACACAGGTTGAGACATTCTTAATAATCTACTAGAGAACCAGTTTGGATTTAAGTATAACTTTTGTATGACTGAAGCCTTTAGCTAATTGCCTGGGTAGTGAGTTTGTTGTGTGCGGAAGAGCTGTCTAGCTCCTCTATTCCCTTTGACAAGTTGTCTCTTAATTACTACCGGTGGAATCAACGTGTAATAGTTGTAATTACCCTAACGAGTTATGAAGCTTCTGATGGAGAAGCGCTGGATTGGGCTTGTCTTATTAGCGAGCTAGCAGGGGGTCTGTTTTCCAGCAGTCTCTCCACTATGCCCAACTGATGGAAGTTCGGCCCACTTTTAGATGGAAACACGTCGGCGGTTGAACGAGAGGCGTTTTTTAATTTGTTGTGGTTGTAAATGTAAGTGAAATGTGGGATGGGGAGAATTTAGCTACGTTGTTTTGATTTGTAAAGCTGTAGTAAAAAAGGAAAACAGGAACATATCTCACAGAATCAATGTGGCAACTATTTTTGCATATATGGGTTATTGAGATATTGAGGTACAGTATTTATAGGGCTCTGTTCTGTAGATAGAGAAAATAACGGACGTGCTGTGAACTTGAAACCTACATAATGGTTGACAAAATGGACCACTCTGTTTCACACAAAAGTCACATACTTGTCATAGATCTTAAATCTCAAAATGGAAAGTAAACAGCCTTACATGCTATAACATGCTTATTTTCAACAGTAAATACATATATTTTTCCTTTCCCTTGACATTGGTGCCAATGCCATCCTTTTTTTAAATGGCCCAAATTGCAGTGCAAAGCCCTGTATGTGGTGTATTATGATTTACTCTCCTCCGCAGTGGGCTTATGCTGAAAGCTTCTCTTATGCTGGTTCACCCGAGTGTTTTGCATTGATATCGGATTAGAACCCTGTGTAGGTGGGAAGTGTGTATGTACAGTTGAAGTCAGAAGTTTACATACACTTAGTTTGGAGTCATTAAACTCGTTATTCAACCACTCCACAAATTTCTTGTTAACAAACTATCATTTTGGCAAGTCGGTTAGGACATTTACTTTGTGCATGACACAAGTAATTTTTCCAGCAATTGTTTACAGACAGATTATTTCACTTATAATTCACTGTATCACAATTCCAGTGGGTCAGAAGTTTACATACACTAAGCTGCCTTTAAACAGTTTGGGAAAATCCAAAAAAGTATGTCATGGCTTTAGAAGCTTCTGACATTATTTGAGTCAATTGGAGATGTACCTGTGGATGTATTTCAAGGCCTACCTTCAAACGCAGTGCCTCTTTGCTTGACATCATGGGAAAATCTAAAGAAATCAGCCAATACCTCAGAAAAAAATTGTAGACCTCCACAAGTCTTGTTCATCCTTGGGAGCAATTTCCAGATGCCCGAAGGTACCACATTCATCTGTACAAACAATAGTACGCAAGTATAAACACCATGGAACCACGCAGCCGTCATACCGCTCAGGAAGGAGACGCGTTCTGTCTCCTAGAGATGAATGTACTTTGGTGCGAAAAGTGCAAATCAATCCCAGAACAACAGCAAAGGACCTTGTGAAGATGCTGGAGGAAACAGGTACAAAAGTATCTATATCCACAGTAAAACGAGTCCTATATCAACATAACCTCAAAGGCTGCTCAGCAAGGGAGAAGCCACTGCTCTAAAACCGCCATTTAAAAAAACAGACTACGGTTTGCAACTACACACGGCGACAAAGATCGTACTTTTTGGAGAAATGTCCTCTGGTCTGATGACACAATATAGAACTGTTTGGCCATAATGACAATCGTTATGTTTGGAGGAAAAAGGGGGAAGCTTGCAAGCCGAAGAACACCATCCCAACCGTGGAGCACGGGGCTGGCAGCATCATGTTGTGGGGGTGCTTTGCTCCAGGAGGGACTGGTGCACTTCACAAAATAGATGGCATAATGAGGCAGGAAAATTATGTGGAGATATTGAAGCAACATCTCAAGACATCAGTCAGGAAGTTAAAGCTTGGTCGCAAATGGGTCTTCCAAATGGACAATGACCCCAAGCATACTTCCAAAGTTGTGGCAAAATGGCTTAAGGACAACAAAGTCAAGGTATTGGAGTGGCCATCACAAAGCCCTGACCTCAATCCTATAGAAAATTTGTGGGCAGAACTGAAAAAGTGTGTGCGAGCAAGGAGGCCTACAAACCTGACTCAGTTACACCAGCTCTGTCAGGAGGAATGGGCCAAAATTCACCCAACTTATTGTGGAAAGCTTGTGGAAGGCTACCCAAAACGTTTGACCCAAGTTAAACAATTTAAAGGCAATGCTACCAAATACTAATTGAGTGTATATAAACTTCTCATCCACTGGGAATATGAGGAAAGAAACAAAAGCTGAAATAAATCTCTCTCTACTATTATTCTGACATTTCACATTCTTAAAATAAAGTGGTGATCCTAACTGACCTAAGACAGGGAATTCTTACTCGGATTAAATGTCAGGAATTGTGAAAAACTGAGTTAAATGTATTTGGCTAATGTGTACGTAAACTTCCAACTTCAACTGTATGTATATGTGTTTGTGTTTGTGTGTGTGTGTGTGTATGTGTGCAAGTGTGGATGGGGAGTAACAGTCACACGGGCACTTATTGAAGTCCAGTAGATGGACTTATTCACAGGGAATAGAGGAATGAGAGAGTGTGTGTTTGCACGCACCACTTGTGTGTGTGTGTGCTTGTGTATTTGAGTGTGTGTGTGTGTGTGTGTGTGTGTTAGCATGCACAGGCATGTGTTTCCATAGAGCAAAGACTTTGAGGCGCAGCAGCGAGGCAAAGGCATCCCATATCATACACGGCGGGAACACTTTTAATTTGACTGTGCGCTGGGATGAGGTACGCCATGCAGGCTGTCTGCTCTTGGGCCTCGGTAATGCACCATAACGTCTGTTTACTATCGCCGCTGTGAAACTCTCGCTGCCATTTCGGCTCTCATCGGCTTCCGACATCCTAACGACCAGCACTGTTTGATGGCGCAAAGCTAGCCTCCCGTGTTCTTTTAAAAGGCATCCCTTCGTGAAGTCAGCTGCCTGGCGCTCAATTGCCACGAGATGGAGGAGTTAGAGGAGTTTGTGTCAGAGCCCTGTGGTTTATTGGCTCGGTCAGTCCAATATCTGGTTGTTTTTTACGAGGTTTTTGTCATATTACTTGACTGAGGTGGAGAGAGGAAGGGCTGTCGGATATTTGTGAGGGAGGTTAACCAGCGATGTGAACTTTGATATTGTTATGGATACAGAGAACTTGTGGAAATATTTGTTAACGTCAAATAATCTGGGTAATCCAATGATAAGAATGACAAAAACTTTGATATAGGTACTTTTGAAAGTAATCATCTTCGATAACGTCAACTGCAGGTAATCTAACTCTTATACATTAACAATCACAGCTGATATGACTGAATAGATTCAAACTGACTGGACAGTTTGAATGGTGAATACAGAGTACAGCTTGAAAGGAGTAACATGGAAAGAGGAAACTGGCAAAAAACTGAATTGATGATAGTGTCACGCTCCAATGAAAGGAAGGTGACACCATCCCATCTGCCTCCGTCTCCCATGGGCCCACTTGCTCTCTACAATCTGACTGTGACAGAGACTGACAAGGACATAGGCAGAGACACACACACACACACACACACACACACACACACACACACACACTTCAGATGTTCCATACAGCAGACACTGCACCCTGTGCCAGCTTTGCCCATCTACCCCGCATTGCAGGCGATGAAGGGAGGATGGATGAGGGAAGAAAGAGAGAGTAGGAGAGACAGAGAAAGAGGGTGGAGGGGGAAAGAGTGTGTGTGTGTGTGCGTGTGTGCCCCCTGCACAGGGTGTGCTTCAGACATGTAGCCTGGGGGAGAGGGCCTTGTCAAGAGGAGCCACAGCATGGTTCCTGCTACAGACTAGGTTCTAATAAAGCACCCGGGCATACGGCAGGACTGATTAGGAAGGCAAACACGGTGAACATACAGAGAGAGCCACCTCCCTCACCGCCTCCCTCCCCCCTTCGTCCCCTGGCCTGTGCATAAAGCGCCCAACAAAAACAATGGCAGAGAAAAAAAATGTGGAATAGCAACAAATGGTTGCTCTTTTGAGGGGAAGCACTGTTTGGTAAAATTTGTGTGAATAATTTGATTTAACGTTTTTCTGAGTGGATGATTTTTCTATAACTAATGAATAAATAAGTCCCAGTTATAAGTACAGATCAATAAGCCAAGACATTTCAACTCCAAAGTTACGCTACTTTTGACCATTATATACAGTAGGTATGTAGGCTGTATCACATCCGGCCGCAGAGTCCCATAGGGCAGCGCACAATTGGCCCAGCGTCGTCCGGGTTAGGCCGTCATTGTAAATAAGAAATTGTTCTTAACTGACTTGCCTAGTTAAATAAAAATGAACAAAGGTAAATAAAGGTAAATAGGGTGCCATTTTGGACGCACACAGTGCCTTTGATTTACCTACGAAATTGCAGAAAAATGGTCTGTTTTTTTATAATCATTCCCCATCCATGTTTATCACGTATCCTGCACCTATGATTCATGGAGGAACGTTTCATTGTGGTGTGTTGTGGTGGCCCGGATGGTGCAGGAGGAGAGACTTCGTGCTTACTGACTCCCCGTTCGCTTCTCCATCGTGTAAATGGCTATTTTATGGCCTGAGTAACGATCCCCCTGTCGGCCGTCTCCACTCCGTCGCACTGCAGATAGAGCCTGGCTGTTTTTTGTGCTCAATGTGATGGTGGTGGATTGGGAGGTCCCACTCTAATGCAGTGCAGGCAGGCATGGACACACATCTGACTTCCTACACACACCTTAGGCCTTAGGCTGTCCAGGTAAGCAGTGTCCATATTAAGACAGCCTTTGACTCAGCAGGACTTGTACAGGTAAAGGGTGCAATCTCCTCAGTCCGATCCACTCTCTGATTTATCACTGTCTGTTCTAGGGATGAGGGTTTGAAATAATTGCACTGAATAGTATCATACATTTTTGACAGATATGCAGATATTCGAAATACATGTTCTTTTTTAAACTTAAGCTTCTAACCTAAGTACTGCTGTGCGAGGGAGAGACTGGCACTCTATTGCTGCAGCTGCGGAGGGGGCGATGTGTATGAGATGAGTGAGCTGAGCAGACAGAGGGAGAGAGAGAGACGCCAAGGCAACTCGGGCTACAGCCAAGACTAACGAACTTGTAGCAGCCACAGTGTTATTTATCATCTCATATATCAGTGCCTCTCTAGCTAGGCTAATTGAGGCCACATGCTGTGCTTTCACCCAAATCCCATTCAGATAAAACAACAGCCTACCTTTTGGTTGCTTGTTGTAGCTTACGTCTTCTCATTTCTCTAACTTTTAATTCTGTTATTTCATTCCAATTTGCATTGCATTAGGGAACTCTCACCCTACTTGCTACACACTGAGCCTCTTTGCCACATTGATTGGCCAACATAAACAACAAGCTACACACATGAAGGCTACCAATCTTTTTATTCAATTAATAATACTTTTTTTAATGATATATCGTTGAATGTAAAAATGTCACATGGATATTTTTTATTTAAGTTAGAAAAAGCCTTTGTGTTAAAATAGGCATAGAATTTATGGGGGCGCCCAAAATGAATACTCACACAAGTATTTGAATACTAACATATTCGGAGCATTCGGATATCCGAATATTTGATTAACCATGCACATCTCTGATCTGTTACATAAGCATGGGGCGATATATTCATACAGAAGTACTGAAATAGTGAACATTAAATCGAGTGAAGATAAATGTGACACATTATAGAACTGAGAAACATTTTCATGTTAATTAACATGGTACATTTACATGCCCCGAGCTGATCAGCTCAATGAAAGTCAAATGTTCAAAACCAGGAAAAAGGTCCAAAACCAGGAGGGGAAAATCTAATCTGGTAAAAGGTCAATCAATGACTGTTATATGCCTGGAACCTTACAGTACTGTTGAATAATTCCCTCTAAAATATGGATGAAATCATGTATTCACCAGTGGTGGAGAAAGTATCCAATTGTCATACTTGAGTAAAAGTAAAGATGCCTTAAAAATTCACCCAGTAAAATACTACTTAAGTAAAAGTTTAAAAGTATTTGGTTTTAAATATACTTAAGTATCAAACATATAAGTATAAGTCATTTCACATTCCTTATACTAAGCAAACCAGACTGCAACAATTTAAAAATGTTTTTATTTATTTACGGAAAGTCAGGGACACACTCCAACACTCAGACATCTTTACAAACAAAGTATTTGTGTTAGTGAGTCCACCAGATCAGAGGCAGTAGGGATGACCAGGGATGTTCTCTTGATATGTGTGTGAATTTGACAATTTTCATGTCCTGCTAAGCATTCAAAATGTCACGAGTACTTTTGGGTGTCAAGAAAAGGGTGTGTCGTACAAAGTAGATTGTTTTCTTTTAGGAATGTAGTGAAGTAAAAGTTTACAAAAAATCAAATCAAATCAAATCAAATTTTATTTGTCACATACACATGGTTAGCAGATGTTAATGCGAGTGTAGCGAAAATGCTTGTGCTTCTAGTTCCGACAATGCAGTGATAACCAACAAGTAATCTAACTAACAATTCTAAAACTACTGTCTTATACACAGTGTTAGGGGATAAAGAATATGTACATAAGGATATATGAGTGAGTGATGGTACAGAGCAGCATACAGTAGATGGTATCGAGTACAGTATATACATATGAGATGAGTATGTAGACAAAGTAAACAAAGTGGCATAGTTAAAGTGGCTAGTGATACATGTATTACATAAGGATGCAGTCGATGATGTAGAGTACAGTATATACGTATGCATATGAGATGAATAATGTAGGGTAAGTAACATTATATAAGGTAGCATTGTTTAAAGTGGCTAGTGATATATTTACATCATTTCCCATCAATTCCCATTATTAAAGTGGCTGGAGTTGGGTCAGTGTCAATGACAGTGTGTTGGCAGCAGCCACTCAATGGTGGCTGTTTAACAGTCTGATAGCCTTGAGATAGAAGCTGTTTTTCAGTCTCTCAGTCCCAGCTTTGATGCACCTGTACTGACCTCGCCTTCTGGATGATAGCGGGGTGAACAGGCAGTGGTTCGGTGGTTGATGTCCTTGATGATCTTTATGGCCTTCCTGTAACATCGGGTGGTGTAGGTGTCCTGGAGGGCAGGTAGTTTGCCCCGGTGATGCGTTGTGCAGACCTCACTACCCTCTGGAGAGCCTTACGGTTGAGGGCGGAGCAGTTGCCGTACCAGGCGGTGATACAGCCCGCCAGGATGCTCTCGATTGTGCATCTGTAGAAGTTCGTGAGTGCTTTTGGTGACAAGCCGAATTTCTTCAGCCTCCTGAGGTTGAAGAGGCGCTGCATTCTTCACGACGCTGTCAGTGTGAGTGGACCAATTCAGTTTGTCTGTGATGTGTATGCCGAGGAACTTAAACTTGCTACCCTCTCCACTACTGTTCCATCGATGTGGATAGGGGTGTTCCCTCTGCTGTTTCCTGAAGTCCACAATCATCTCCTTAGTTTTGTTGACGTTGAGTGTGAGGTTATTTTCCTGACACCACACTCCGAGGGCCCTCACCTCCTCCCTGTAGGCCGTCTCGTCGTTGTTGGTAATCAAGCCTACCACTGTTGTGTCGTCCGCAAACTTGATGATTGAGTTGGAGGCGTGCGTGGCCACGCAGTCGTGGAAGTAAATAGTAAAGTACAGATACCCCAAAAAACTACTTAAGAAGTACTTTAAAGTATTTTTTACTTAACTACTTTACGCCACTGGTAATTACTGCTGTTGTTTATTATTTACTCCTTTGTTTGTCCTCATACTGTGGTGTTGGAGGTGTGGGCCAGTCAGCAAATAAAACTTGCTGTGCATACCCATAATATCTAGGGTTATTTGAAGAAGCTCCATGGCAGGGGTGGACTGGGACAATAATTTAGCCCTGGCATTTTATCTTGATATCAGAGGCTAATTCATTTGGGGTTGAAAACCCTCAAAACACATTTACTATATCAAATATCTTTATAACGATACAGGGCAAGACCCAGATGCAGACACAGGAGGCAGATGGTTAGAGTCTCTGATATGTATTAAAATACAAGGGGCAGGCAATAGGCAGGTCGAGGACAGGCAGAAGTTCATTAACCAGGTCAGAGTCCGAAAGGTACAGGTCGGCAGGCGGGCTCAGTGTCAGGGCAGGCAGAAAAGGTCGGAACCGAGAGGGCTAGAAAACAGAGACTAGGAAAAACAGGAGCACGGAAAAACACCCTTGTAGGCTTGACGAGACAAGACGAACTGGCGACAGAAACAGCGAACACAAGTATAAATACACTGGGGATAAGCACAAAGCCAGGTGAACAGGATCAGGGTGTGACAGTACCACCCCCCCAGGGGCGCCATACCCCCCCCCCCCCCACCCTTCCCATCTGGGCACATACCTGGTTGACCAGGGTGCCAGTGGTGAAAGTCGGCGATGAGGGCCGGGTCCAGAATATCCTTAGCGGGGACCCAGCACCTCTCCTCCGAGCCATAACCCTCCCAGTCAACCAGGTACTGGAAACCCATGCTCCGAGGTCGAACACACAGGAGGCGTCACACCGTGTACGCTGTCAATAAAATGGCCATCCCGTTTAATTGGAAACAGGAGACAAAGGGCTGTGAGACAAGGGCTTAATCCTGGGCCGGAGTCCGGTAGCGGTCCGCTTGTCGACGATATCTGGAGGTGGTCTTGAGAAGAGTAGACAAGCTCTTTTCCAGGTATGCCGACAGCGGTGGACGAACATCTGGGCCGAGGGTATGTTGAGATCTTCTTCTTTCTCTGGGAAGAGCAGGGGTAGATACCCCATGGAGCACGAGAGCCCAGTGGCTGGGCAGGGAGGAGTGTTCCGGGCATACTCCACCCACAAAAGTTGCCGGCTCCAGGTGGTGGGGTTGGTCGAGACAAGGCACCTAAGCGTTGTCTCCAGGTCTTGATTGGCACGATCCAACTAGCCATTGGTCTGGGGATGAAACCCGGAGGACAGGCTGGTCAACGACCCAATGACGGTGCATAATGCCTTCCAGAATCAGGACGAGAATTGAGGACCACGATCAGAGACAATGTCGACAGGGAGTCTATGGATTCGGAAGACGTGCTGCACCATGAGCTGGGCCGTCTCCTTGGCTGAAGGTAACTTGGGGAGAGGAATGAAGTAGGTGGCTTTAGAGAACCTATCCACTACTTTCAGGATATTGGTGTTGCTATCAGACGGAGGAAGCCTAGTAACAAAATCCAGGGATATATGGTACCAGGGGTGATGAGGAACAGGGAGTGGCTGAAGGAGGCCAGCCGGAGCTTGCTGTGGAGTCTTATTCTGAGCACATACACAGTGCATGCGGAGACGTCAGGAACCATAGTGGACCACCAGAAGCATTGTCGGAGGAAGGCCAGGTTTCAACAAGAGCCAGGATGATAGGTGAGCTTGGAGGAATGAGGGACAAACATCCTGTTATCCGGGCCCCCCAGGGTGGTTGTGCCTTATCACAGACAACTGTATCTGCAAGACATGAGGTAGGGAGGATGGTCTCAGAGTCAAAAGGTGTGGCAGCGGAACTATACATGCGAGAGAGAGGGTCCGGCTTCACATTCTTGGACCCTGGACGGTAGGAGATGGTGAAGTTGAACCTGGTGAATAACAGAGCCTGCCTAGAGTTAACTCTAGGCAGGCCCTTAACCTCTTCAACCTATGGGGGCGCTATGTCATTATTGGATAAAAAGACGTGCCTGTTTTAAGCGCAATATTTTGTCACGAAAAGATGCTCGACTATGCATGGAATTGACAGCCTTGGAAAGACAATACTCTGATGTTTCCAAAACTGCAAAGATATTATCTGTGAGTGCCCCAGAACTAATGCTACAGGCGAAACCAAGATGAAGTTTCATACTGGAAATGCCCCAGATTCTGAAGGCGCTGTGTTCCAATGTCTCCTTATATGGCTGTCAATGCGCCAGGAATGAGCCTGCCCTTTGTGTCGCTTCTCCAAGGTGTCTGCAGCATTGTGACGTGTTTGTAGGCATATCATTGGAAGATTGACCATAAGAGACTACATTTACCTGGTGTCCCGCCCGGTGTCCTGTGTCGAAATTACTGCGTAATCTGTAGGTCCATGCGCGTTCCATTTCTTCAGAAGAGAAAGTCAACTGCCACGAAG
Source organism: Oncorhynchus nerka (assembly GCF_034236695.1). NCBI lineage: Eukaryota > Metazoa > Chordata > Actinopteri > Salmoniformes > Salmonidae > Oncorhynchus > Oncorhynchus nerka. The sequence continues at coordinate 76,890,171 of NC_088405.1, forward strand.
GATTTTATCGTCGATAGATATGTGAAAAACACCTTGAGGATTGATTCTAAACATCGGTTTGCCATGTTTCTGTCGATATTATGGAGTTAATTTGGAAAAAAGTTTGCGTTTTAATGACTTAATATTTGTTTTTTTTTGTTTATTTTTTTTCCTTACCCAAACGTGATGAACAAAACGGAGCGATTAGTCGACACAAATAATATTTTTTGTAAAAAACGGAACATTTGCTATCTAACTGAGAGTCTCCTCATTGAAAACATCTGAAGTTCTTCAAAGGTAAATGATTTTATTTGAATCCTTTTCTGGTTTTTGTGAAAATGTTGCATGCTGAAAGACAGGCATAATCCTATGCTAGGCTATCAATACTGTTACACAAATGCTTGTTTAGCTATGGTTCAAAAGCATATTCTGAAAATCTGAGATGACAGTGTTGTTAACAAAAGGCTAAGCTTGAGAGCAAATAGATTAATTTCATTTCATTTGCGATTTTCATGAATAGTTAACGTTGCGTTATGCTAATGAGCTTGCGGATAGATTTACACAATCCTGGATACAGGTTTTTTTCGTAGCTAAACGTGACGCAGAAAACGGAGCGATTTGTCCTAAACAAATAATCTTTCAGGAAAAACTGAACATTTGCTATCTGAGAGTCTCCTCATTGAAAACATCCGAAGTTCTTCAAAGGTAAATGATTTTATTTGAATGCTTTTCTGGTTTTTGTGAAAATGTTGCCTGCTGAATGCTAACGCTAAATGCTACGCTAGCTATCAATACTGTTACACAAATGCTTGTTTTGCAATGGTTGAGAAGCATATTTTGAAAATCTGAGATGACAGTGTTGTTAACAAAAGGCTAAGCTTGAGAGCAAATAGATTAATTTCATTTCATTTGCGATTTTCATGAATAGTTAACGTTGCGTTATGGTAATGAGCTTTGAGGCTGTAGTCACGATACCGGATCCAGGATGGCTCGACGCAAGAAGTTAACTCTAGGCAGGCCCTTAACCTCTAGCGACGAACAATCCCGTATCTGGGAGCGTAATCATAGCCTCAAGCGCATTACCATAACGCAACTTTTCCTATTCATGAAAATCGCAAATGAAATGAAATAAATATATTCAAACACAAGCTTAACCTTTTGTTAAAAACACTGTCATCTCAGATTTTCAAAATATGCGTTACAGCCAACGCTAGACAAGCATTTGTGTAAGTTTATCATGGCATAATGCTATGCTAGCTCTGCTGGCAGCAGGCAACATTTTCACGAAAATAAGAAAAGCAATCAAATTAAATCGTTTACCTTTGAAGAACTTTGGATGCTTTCACTCAGGAGACTCCCAGTTAGATAGCAAATGTTCCTTATTTTTGTAGGCGAAATAGCTCCCGTTTGTTCATCATGCTTGGCTGAGAAATCGACCGGAAAATGCTACCATTACAACGACAAACTTTTTTCAAAATTAACTCCATAATATCGACAGAAACACGGCAAACATTGTTTACGATCCATCCTCAAGGTGTTTTTAACATATGCATTCGATAATATATCAGTCGAGGCAGTTGGTTTCTCATAAGAAACGATTGGAAAAATGGCTACCTCAGTATTTTACGCAAGGTTTTCTCCGGGAGACACCATGCGACCACTCGCCCTGTATGGTCTCTTACAGCCATTCTCCAATGGAAATGCCTAAAAAGACGTCACAATGCTGTAGACACCTTGGGGAAAACGTGGAAAACGTAAGCTGACTCCTAGCTCCTTCACAGCCATATAAGGAGTCATTGGCATGAGGCGGTTTTAAAAAATGCGGCACTTCCTGATTGGATGTTTATCTGGGTTTCGCCTGTAACATCAGTTCTGTGGCACTCACAGACAATATCTTTGCAGTTTTGGAAACGTCAGAGTGTCTTCTTTCCAAAGCTGTCAGTGACATGCATAGTAGAGCATCTTTACGTGACAAAATATCTTGTTTAAAACGGGAACGTTTTTCATCCAAAAATTAAGAGCTATATCCAACTAGTTAACTCTTTTGGGATGAGGCTAAGCATTTTCACTTTTGGATGAATAGAGTGCCCAGAATGAATTGCCTCCTACTCTGTCCCAGATGCTAATATATACATATTATTATTAGTATTGGATAGAAAACCCTCTGAAGTTTCTAAAACTGTTTGAATGATGTCTGTGAGTGTAACAACTCATATGGCAGGCGAAAACCTGAGAAAAATCCAACAGGAAGTGGGACATCTGAGGTTTGTAGTTTTTCAAAGCTTGGCCTACCGAATACATAGTGTCTATGGAGTCAAGTTGCACTTCCTACGGCTTCCACTAGATGTCAACCATCTTTATAAACTTGAATGAGGATTCTACTATAAAGGAGGGGCTCATGAGACCTGTTTGAGTCAGTGGTCTGCCATAGTGCCTTGGTCTCATGACGAGCGTTCCCGACAGAGTTACCTCTCGTTCCAGTGCTTTTCTTCAGACATAGGAATTCTCCGGTTGGAACATTATTGATGTTTTATGTTAAAAACATCCTAAAGATTGATTCCATACATCGTTTGACATGATTCTAAAGGACTGCATCGGAACTTTTCAAGTTTTTTTCTGGACGAAGTGCTCACGCCTCATGAAGATAGATTACTGGGCTGAACACGCAACAACAAGTGGCTATTTGGACATAAATTATGGACTTTATGAAACAAATCAGTCATTTATTGGGATTCTGGGAATCGAACTGGGATTCCTGGGAGTGCCTTCTGATGAAGATCATCAAAGGTAAGTTAATATTTATAGTGTTATTTCTAACTTCTGTTGACTCCAAAATGGCGGATATTTCTCTGGCTGGATTGGGCTCTGAGCGCAGTTCTCAGATTATGCTTTTTCCGTAAAGTTTTTTTGAAGTCTGACACAGCGGTTGCATTAAGGAGAAGTGTATCTTTAATCAATGTTTATTATGAGTATTTCTGCAAAATCACAGGATGTTTTGGAATCAAAACATTACTGCAAGTAACACGCCAATGTAAACTGTGATTTTGGATATAAATATGCACATTATCGAACAAAACATACATGTATTGTGTAACGTGATGTCCTATGAGTGTCATCTGATGAAGATCATCAAAGGTTGGTGATTAATTTTATCTATATTTCTGCTTTTTGTGACTCCTCTCTTTGGCTGGAAAAATGGCTGTGTTTTTTTTACTTGCTATGACACAACATAATCATATGTTGTGCTTTCACTGTAAAGCATTTTTTAAATCGGAAACAATGGGTAGAGTAACAAGATGTTTACCTTTCATTTGCTGTATTGGACTTGTTAATGTGTGAAAGTTACATATTTCTAAAACATATTTTTGAATTTCGCACGCTGCCTTTTCAGCGGAATGTTGTTGAGGGGTTCCGCTAGCGGAACGCCTGCCCTAGAAAGGTTATTAAGGCGCTTGGCTGTGTGGAGATATTCTAAATTCTTATGGTCGGTCCACACCAAAAATGTATTTTCCGCCCCTTCCAACCACTACTCCAGCCATCTTGACCGCCAGGAGTTCCCGATTTCCTACGTCGTAGTTTCTCTCAGCGGGGTTGAGACGATGGGACAGAAAGGCACAGGGATGCAGCTTTTGGTCCTGGGCTGACTGCTGGGACAGGATGGCTCCCACTCCAACGTCAGAAGCGTCAACCTCAACCACGAACTGACAGGACGGCTCCGGATGGACAAGTATGGGGGCTGTAGTAAGCTGATGCTTAAGGGCCAAAAACGCCTTGTCAACAGCTGGGGAACCATGTGACCGGCACCTTGGGCGAAGTGAGTGCAGAGAGGGAGCCACCAGAGTGCTGTAGCCCCGAATGAAGCCGGCGGTAGAAATGAGCAAATCCCAGGAAACATTGCAGCTGCACTCTGGATGTGGGTTGGGGCCGATCCATCACCACTCTCATCTTTCAGGATCCATCTGAACATTCCCTTCATTGATGATATATCCCAGAAAGGCGATAGTGGAGCGGTGGAATTTGCACTTCTCTGCTTTCACGAACAAATGGTTCTCTAAGAGGTGCTGAAGGACTTGTCAGACATGGAGGACATATTCTTGAGCAGAACGGGAGAAAACAAGGACGTCGTTGAGGTATACAAACACAAATCAATTCAACATGTCACAGAGCATATTGTTGACCAAGGCCTGGAACACTACTGCGGGATCGTTGGTGAGTCCAAATGGCTTGACCAGGTACTCAATAGTGTCCACTAGCTGTGTTAAAGGCCATCTTCCACTCGTCTTCTTTGTGTATCCGAACTAGGTGGTAGGCATTCCGAAGGTCCAACTTGGAAAAGATGGTTGCCCCCTGGAGAGGTACGAAAGCCGAGGAGAGGAGTGGTAGAGGGTAACGATTCTTAACCGTGATGTCATTGAGGCCCCGGTAGTCGATACATAGACTCAGGGTCTTGTCCTTTTTTTCCACAAAGAGGAACCCTGCGCTGGCAGGGGAGGAAGAAGGACGAATGCTCCCAGCAGCCAGAGAGTCCTCAATGTACTCCTCTATGGCCTTGGTCTCAGGGCCAGACAGGGAATCTAGCCGCCCATGAGGCGGTGTTGTGCCCGGGAGGAGATCAATAGCGCAATCGTAGGGTCAATGCGGAGGGAGGTGGCGCGAGTCTTGCTGAAAACCTCCAAGAGGTCCTGGTACTCGGGAGTGGCGGAAAAATTAGAGGCTTTAACAGAGCCCGCAGGAGGACATCCCGGGGGAGGCTGCGCCACCTTAAGACAATGTGAGTGGCAGAACAGGCTCCATCCCAGGATAGAACCAGTGGTCCAGTCAATAACAGGGTTGTGCCTCTGTAGCCATGAAAATCCCAAAACAACAGGAACATAGGGAGATTCAATGAGAAGAAGCTGTATGGACTCACCGTGATTGCCTGACACAGGCAGGTTAATGGGCACCGTATTATAAGTGACATTGCCAATGGTGCGTCCGTCCAGTACTCTGGTGTCCATGGGAACAGAGAGAAGTTGCGTGGAGATACCCAGCTCCGATACCAGAGTAGGGTCCATAAAACTCTCATCAGACCCAAAGTTTAGACTGGTCACCCCACAGCAGGATAACATGGAAGGGAGTGCGAGTAATGGGAGTTAGAAAACTCCCAGTATGGCCCACCATAGTACTCTTACCTAACTGATGAGTCTGGTCTTTCACTGGACAGGTGGATTTGTAATGCCCTATAGCACCACAATACAGGCAACTGTTGGAGTAAAGCCTATGTAATTGTTCCTGAGGTGACAATGTAGCTCTGCCCTGTTGCATAAGCACAGTAGAAAATGTGTCGCCCGTTCCTGATGATCCCCGAGGGCACTCGGGTGACTTCGAATCCTCTCAGAAATGCGGGCGTCGGGGACTCTCGGGGTTCTTCGGGGGCGAGCAAGCAGCCGTGGACAAATGAGCGGGGCTGAAAACAGACCTCTCCCCCCTGCATTCCTGTAGACGTCCATCGATCCTTATAGTTAAGACTATGATGGAGTCAAGGTCCAGGGGTAACTCCCGAGCTGCAAGCTCATCTTTAATCTCCTACGATAGTCCATGACGAAAAGTATCGAACGGAGACTCCGGGTTCCAGGCATTCTTGGCTGCCAACGTGCGAAAGTCTACCGCGTAATCTGCCACACTACGGGGTTCTTGACGTAATCAAAGTAGGTTTCGGGCGCCTCATCCGGAGAGAAAACCGGGCTGGCCCGTCTTGGTAGAGGGGCCAGCCATTTCTGCAGGCAATGTCACTTTTTTAATTTGTGTGTGTCAATTTTGACCCAGCTAAAAAAATGGTCCAGCCCTTCAGGCATCTGCCAGAATTGCCAGATGGCCAATCCAGCCCTGCCACATGGTGTCATGTTTCCATTACACCAGTTTTTGTGTGTGTCTGTGTGTTTACAGAGAACACCACTGACGAATGGCAAAACAAACATTCCACTCCAAAGCTGTAAATCATCACTTGTGAGAAAGGCAGCTGGAATCAACAACATGACAAATTGCTATATTATCTCATAAGAAAATAACTGTCTACAACACTTCAATTTCTTAGATCAGCAGCAAGTTAAGTAATAACTAGTCCAGTTGAACACCTGCCATAGAATAGAACCTGAAAAACAGGCCCTAATGAACATAATACACCTTTGCAGCCAGAGGGAGGAAGTGGTTGGCACTTATACTGATTCCCCCCCATACACACACACACACCCAATGGACGAGGCCGTGGGGACTGCAGCTCGGTGATCTGCGCATGGCTGCCTGTTTAGTATTCGTCTCACGTCTGGCCGAGGGAGCCACATTAAATCGGGATCAGGTAGATTACAGTCTAATATAGCGGGCTATTAAAGGCTGCAAATGAGAGCCATAGGTTAGAGCCAGATCAGAGGCCCACTCTCCCAGCATCCTACAGTATTCCTGTGTGCTGCATGCCTGCTTTCCCCCTAACTACCGACTCCCTCACACCACCCACACGCACACACGTTTGTTCGTACATACGCAGATGGATTCATGCATGGCTACACGCAGGCACAGATCGACACACGCACGTGACAAAACCAAAGGCTACGGAGGCAGAAATACTACAGGCGGTGTCAACCTGTCTGAAATATGCACCTGACCACAAGGGCCAGTAAGTAAAGGGATGAGAGTTTTTTATGTTTATTGTATTTCTTATCTGTGTTTCCAGAAGCCTGTGCCAGATTTGTACTTTTTTAAAAACTTGTACATCTATTTTGGGGTGCAATACATTATTTCAACTGTTCTTATTTTTTTTTACAATTTTAAAAAGCAGATGAATATAAACAAATATTAATACAGATTGGTCCAGTTCATGCTACATGGCAAAATAAGTGAATATGTAAGGTGGTACATTTCCAGCCAGAGATAATAATAATTATAAACAAAAAGAGCAATAGAAAAAGACACCCAAACCCACACACAAAATAGCACAAATACAATGTTAAGTCTCATTACTGGGCTCCATCTTAATTAATGTAGGTCTTTTTCATTTAAGTGAATGTGTTATTTATTCCATCTCATACAGCTCCCAAACCTTTTGCAGCCACGAGTTATATGTTGGAGGGTTGGGTTTTAACCATTTAATTGGATTGCTGTGAGCAAAATCTGCAAAAGACAGTTCTGACCCCTTCCCTCTATGCACTCTGCAATCACCCCCAGGATAGCCACCAAGGAGTGTTGTGGTGTTTCTACATGGTACACCTCATTTAAAGCTGAATAAACATCATCCCAATACACTTTCAACATGACCAGAATGTATGTACATAGTTGCTCACTTGTTCACCATTTCAACCATTCTTCACTGACAAAAAGTTTTTACATGGACAAAGATTTACACAATGCTGTTCGAGGTCACTGCTCTAATTGTGTTACACAGAATGAAAATAGCCAACAGTACTATAGATGTCTATGTCTGGAAGATACATTTTGCACCACGAGTACAATTGTATTGTGGTTTTCAAGAGCGTGCAACATCAAAGGTCCTGGTTGATATTCTGTTTTCATATTCTTATCTTAGGCTCTTATCCTTATGTAAAGAAGCCTACATCATAAAATGGCAACTACTTCTAAACGTCTAATCAACACACTTCATGGATTGGTGACAATCCCTGTTGAATTCATGGTGTGTTTTGGTCAAATCAGATCACAATGTGTTCTCAACTTCACTGCAATAATTGATTATTAATTAAGTATAGCTTTCAAACTATAGTACCGAAATAAAATAACTGTTGCCTCTCTTTTGAATGGGAGAATAAAGGTTGAAATCTTATTGATCATCGCCTCAACCAAATATGACCCATATTTCCGTGTTGAAATGACATGTCCAGTGAAATGATCTGCCGCACATCCAGTGGCAGGCTAAGTAAAGATGCAGGAGTAAATGGAAGCAGCCTACACACACGTTAATCAGACGCAATTCAAACTCAAATTGCATCTGATTGAAGTGTTCAGAGATTCCTTTTTCACCACCTGCCTTTTAAACAAAATAACAAACAAACTGTTTTACGCAACCCCGTATCACTGTGTTATCAATAGTTTGGACGAGAGTTTTAAAAATCTGGTAATTTTCCCAAAATTCCCAGAACTCCTGGTTCTGTTTATGGATAGTTTATGGAGTTTATGGATACTTGCTTAGAATTGACTAGACAAGACTATAACAGGAAACAAATGAAATAGAAGAGAAGATTAAAAACATATGAATCACTTCTTGTTATTCGGAAATCCAACTAGCCTACGGATATGGTTGCACTCACACAAATGAAACGTGTCATACTTGCTTCCGTTATAGAAAAGGGTCTGAGCCTTTGTAGTGCTTTGGTGAGGGGGATCTCATCTGAAGAGGCAGAAGGAGACCTCGGTCTCCCACATGACCTGTCCTTGGAGCATGAATGCTCAAGATTCTCTGCTGGAAAATATTGTACTACATGGCAATTCTTGGTAAAATTAGAATACCTTTCTCAAATACATCGATCAAGAATGAGAATAAGGGGTTGGCTTATGTTGTGAAGGGTCCACCGCACTATAAATCGCTGAGTTGGGACATGTGCAACGCTTTAGTTTGCCGTTTCCGTATCCACACACTTGGTGGCTTGCATGATGTTTTATCCTTTTGCTTCTCAGTGGCAGTGGTACAGGTTATGGCGCTTGGGTAGGTCCTCTCCCACCAAAAAACACATTTAAGTGTAAAAGTATTAAAAGGCAACCTAAAATGCAACCTAAACACATTGTCATTTCTATTAAACTTTAAACCAAAATTCTAAATGGAGAGTTTCATACTTGCGTCTGATCCTGCATCGATTTGGTGAGGGGGAACCCTCAATTAAGAAGGCAGAAAGAAACCTCGAGCCCTCAAGCTCCAGGGTTAAGCCATGTGAGAGACCAAGATGATTCTCTGAAATAATAGATTAGACAACATCATGCCAATTGTTTTTACAAATGGAATACCTTTATCAAATACAATGATCATGAATAAGATGTTGGGGCCTCCCGAGTGGCACAGCGGTCTAAGGCACTGCATCGCAGTGCTTGAGGCATTACAGCAGACCGTAACCGGGAGACCCATGAGGCAGCGCACAATTGGCCCAGCGTCGTCTGGGTTAGGGGAGGGTTTGGCCGTCCGGGATTCCTTTTCCCATTGCACTCTAGCAACTCCTTGTGGCAGCCGGGAGCCTGCAAGCTGACTTCGGTCACTAGTTGTACAGTGTTTCCTCAGACACGTCGGTGCGGCTGGCTTCCAAGATAAGCGAGCTTGGCAGGGTCATGTTTTGGAGGATGCACGGCTCCCATCCTTCGCCTCTCCCGAGTCCGTACAGGAGTTGCAGCGATGGGACTCTAATTGGATATTACGAAATTGGGGAGACAAAGGGGTCGTCATTACCTGGTGGCTTGTGCTGCATTTGAGCCTTCTTGGTAGTAACTTCTGTACATGTCATGCCCTGACCATAGTAAGCAGTTTTTTCTCTATGTTGGTTGGGGCGTGATAGTGACTAGGGTGGGTCATCTAGGTGTTTTGTATGTCTATGTTGGCCTGATATGGTTCCCAATCAGAGACAGCTGTTTATTGTTGTCTCTGATTGGGGATCATATTTAGGTAGCCATTTCCTCATTTGTGTTTGTGGGATCTTGTCTACATTTCGTTGCCTGAGTGCACAACAGTAGCTTCACGTTTCGTTTGGTTGTTTGTTCAGTGAGTTTCGGTTTATTAAAATTATGTGGAACTCTATGCACGCTGCACCTTGGTCTACTCATTTCGACGAGCGTGACAGTACATCAGAAGAGCGATTCCTCACCATGAACTGGAAGAAGCTTTTTCCTTAAGAACATATGGAGAAAAAGAGGGCACAGATCGGGCTGCCTTCTGAGAATCCTTAGGCGAGCGAGTGAAGTCCCACTGCCATCCATTCTACTTGCTAACATGCAATCATTGGAAAATAAAATTGATGACCTACGATTATGATTATCCTACCAACGGTGATGATGGTTGGATGTTCTTGGCAGTATGTTTCACTTGGCTTGATTCAGACAGTCGCCTTGTCTCTTGTACCAATGGATTATGTGGGCTTTTATTTTTATTTTTTTTTTCATGATGTCCAATTGGTAGTTACATCGCTGTCCCATCGCTGCAACTCCCGTACAGACGCAAGCCACACTGCTTCTTGACACACTGCTTGCCTGAAAGGCACCCGCAACAATGTGTTGGAGGAAACACCGTACAGCTGCATGTTTTAGGGCCTCATTTAAGGAAAATCATCACGCCCAAGCACACCATATGCATATAATCTAATAGAAACCATGAAATACAAGAAACTCCAGAGTCTACTAATGGAGATGTAGCTACTTGATGGCTAGCCATGTAGGCCAAGTTATTGAATTCATATTTTCTCTCTGGATGTGTCCCCTCAGAGTGTAACTCTACCCTTCCGTTCAAAGAGCCTTTAATCTGAAACTATTTATTCCACCCCTGGTGAGGTTACTTTCATTAGCCCAAGATCCCAGCTTCACACATATACCACCCTTTGTTGCAGTTTGAGAAGATCCTGCTTCACACAATCAGACGACCTCTTAATCTCATCCCTATCAAACAACCTTTCAGTACGATCACTTGTTGTAACACTGGAGGTGTCACTCACGTTACCATCTACACTAGTTTCAGTCAAAATGTCAGATTTTCCATTATCGCTAGACTCTACAAGAGCTAAAACAGCTGCATGGCATTTACGCCACCGTTGATGATAAGTCACAGCTCAATTGCAGTAGTCCAACAAACAATCAAAATAAGTCTATAGGTGATAAAATGATTGTCTTACCTCTTCAGCAATCGTCTTCTCCACAGGGCTTGTTTTAGCTTGAAATTGGTTGTGCTTTGTGTTAATTATCGTAGGCTTCTCATACTAAAGGCAATCAAGTCAATTGGGTGCAGGTGTCAGTCGGCATCAAACAGGTTGACTAGATACTGTACCCTTTTCACCAGTGTGGCAACAAATCATGCAATGTCAATCACAAAATATCATATGAAAATGTAGCCCTATAAATAGAATGCCAAATTCATTATATTAATAATAGTCTTATCAATATATATACTGTACAAAAATATCAACTCTGTCACAACACAATGCCACAGATGTCTCAAGTTTTGAGGGAGTGTGCAATTGACATGCTGACTGCAAGAATGTCCACCAGAATGTCATTTTAGAAAATGTGTCAGTATGTCCAACCAGTCTCAACTGCAGACCACATGTATCCACACCAGCCCAGGACCTCCACAACTGGCTTCTTCACCTGCGGGATTGTCTGAGACTAGCCACCCGGACAGCTGATGAAATTGAGGAGTATTTCCATCTGTAATAAAGCCCTTTTGTCGGTAAAAAAAATTCAGATTGGCTGGGCCTTGCTCCCCAGTGGGTGGACCAGTCTCCCAAGTAGGTGGGCCTATACCCTCCCAGGCTCACACGTGGGTGTGCCCCTGCCCAGTCATGTGAAATCTATAGATTGTGGCTTAATTTATTTATTTAAATTGACAGATTTTTTTTATATGAACTGTAACTCATTAAAATCGTTGAAATTGTTGCATGTTGCGTTTATATTTTTGTTCAGATTATTATGAATAACATATTTATTAAATACAATTTCCAAAGGTAAAAGTGTATTATTAATATAATTCATGTGGCATCCTATTTATAGGGCTAATCGTAAATACTTCTAAATTTATAGCAAACAATCATAAATTAATGATAGTATACCTAGCTATACATTGAAATGATGGTGTCCTTTGGGCAAATCAGATGTCAATGTACTACATTGAATGTAGCCTACATAAACCCAATCTTATTCTGAATTTACTTTCACATAGCTTGTGTAAAACAAGATAAAGGAGTTACTTTCAATCATTCAATGTTATTACGGTATAGCATAGCTATGCAAATGAGTATGGACGCTGATCCGTGTCCATTTGTGTTGAGATAATAGCTCAGCAGAAACTAACACAACTTGTTTCCAAAGCTAAGCATAGGTACATAGAGGTAGTCGTCTGGATGGTACATGTCCCCTCATTATACAAGTACAGAGTCACTGTTCAGGCAGATATCGTTGTGACTTCAGATTTTATTTCAATATTGACATCTCTTTATTTAGGTTGATGGCATGATGTTGAAACACTGACATAGATTCAAACATACCTTTTTACTATCGACATTGAAACAAGGTCAAATAAAATATGTCTAATCAAATATGAAATTCAACATAATTTAATCCATCCAATATACACTTATATCATTTTCTAAACCTTTATTTCATCAGGGAGTCATACTATAACCAATGGCTCTTTTACAGATGAGCCCTGAATTATATACATTACAGAAAATACACACATTTATATAAATACAAAATGCAAGCAGAAAGAACAACATGGTCATAAAAAGAATGGATCTGATGTTGCATGTGCTGCAATTCCCATGTAGATTCTAAGTGAGATTTTTTGCAATTTTACATGGATTTCAACATATACAGTACATAGTTTGATGATTATGGTGAAGTTAGGTTAAGTAATTGTATTTCAATGTTTGCAACGCAGGTTGAAATGATATGAAAACACTACTGGTTGATTACTTTTTGCAAATCCAAATGTGTTTCAAACATAGATTTATCGTCACAATATGTTGACAAATTACATTGAAACAACTAGTTTGTGCCCAGTCGGATCTCATTGTCTACCGTTTTCTTTGTCTGTTGCATTTGTCTTTTGAGTTAACGATCAAGTTATCTTGCTAATGCAGTTCCTGGGTGTCAAATAGAGCATTGTTGCAGTACAACATGCTGTAGTTAGAGCAGTTCTGAAGTTTAACTACTTCCTGTCTTCTCCTATCCTCCCAGACACCCTCTATTCCCACTGCTGGCCCTGCTGTTTGAGAAGTGTGAGCAGGCCACCCAGGGCTCCGAGTGCATCACCTCTGCCAGCTTCGATGTGGACATCGAAAACTTTGTCCACCAGCAGGAGCAGGACCACAAGCCGTTCTTCAGCGAGGACCCTGAGCTGGACAACCTGGTTAGTACCCCGCCTGGGGGCCATCTAAATAGTTTAACGTGGATTTGAACCATCTCAAAGTCTAACATGGCTTCCTAATATTGAGCAGTAGTCATAGTCATACTGTGATGACTTCCTCCACCAGTAGAGAGAGCAAATCATCCTCAACATTAGTAAGCCACCCTGGACTACTGAGATGCCTCCTCAGCGTAAGGAAGCTCTGTTAAATATCCCTTTCAGGTCCCACCCACAATAAAGTTGTCTTATTTTCTCTCTCACCCTTTCTCATGTACACAGTTCTCTCTTCAATTAGCTCTCTCTCTTGCTCCCTCACACACGTCTACCTCTACCCCCTCCCTCTTGTACCTCTTACTTTCCTCCTTTGTCTCTCTCAATATCTGTTTCTATTCTATTCACCCTTTCTCGCTCTTCCCCTTTCCCGCTCTTCCCCTCATGATCTCTCCCTCCTACTATTCTATGACAGCTAGCAGTAATTAGAAATTAGGAGAAATAGGGAGGGTGGCTAGAGAGAGAGAAATCATTATGTGGGTGCTCGGCGACAAGTGGTGCGGCAGTCAATTAACCCCGCATCTGTGTGCTTTACAATGTGCTAGTCGGGGGCTGGACCCAGCACACACTAACTCTTCCACAGTACAGTAAGCGGACTGGCTGAGATGGCACAAGGCCCCGACTAAACAAGCAGCAGTAATTGTCATGTAACATCTCAACCGGCTCGAATTTGACTCTTACGATATTACCGTAGAGTATCACAACAGCATGGGATGTTAGGTGAGAAGGACATCTCCAATAAGAATCCCTATTGTAAACTTGCTAGGGTGATGACAACTAGGGTATTAACTTCAGGTAGAATGCTTATAGATTTGTTATTATATAAGGATATGCTTTCATACGTTTAAATGAAGATGAAACAGTAAATAACTCCACCAATGCAACAGACGTAAGATTCAAGATGTATTTTGTCACATTTTCAATGTACCACACCAAAAGAAATTAAAATAATAAACACCTCAAAAAAATCAGAACCCGTGTCCAAATTACTTGCAAGATTGCTTAAACTCGTTAGCACGTGTTGGAGCTGAAAAAAGAAGAAGTCCCGAAGCACCCCAACGAACGCTACTCGTAGATATTTCCTCAGCGAAGTATAACAGTTCCGTGCAGCTGTCCTCACAAGATCCACAGCAAGCACAGCTATCAATGCAGACAGTACTCATTAACAGCAACAGATATGCCATGGAAAGATGAACTCGTTAATCTTCCACAAGCAATTCTCTCTTATAAAATAAAATCAGTATTTCCCTTCAAAACTCGGTAGATACGGGTTTTGTTCTATTTTTATCATCTTCTTTCATAGGTTTTCTTCACCAACACTGATAATGTTCACCATATGTGAATTGATTGCCCCCCATCTATCTTCAAAGTTCGTACTGTTAGGTGACCTAAACTGGGATATGCTTAACACCCCGGCCGTCCTACAATCTAAGATAGATGCCCTCAATCTCACACAAATTATTAAGGAACCTACCAGGTACAACCCTAAATCTGTAACCATGGGCATCCTCTTAGATATCATCCTGACAAACTTACCCTCTAAATACACGTCTGCTGTCTTCAACCAGGATCTCAGCGATCATTGCCTCATTGCCTGTGTGCATAATGGGTCCGCGGTCAAACGACCACCCCTCATCACTGTCAAATGCTCCCTAAAACACTTCAGCATGCAAGCCTATCTAATCGACCTGGCCCGGGTATCCTGGAAGGATACTGACCTCATCCCATCAGTAGAGGATGCCTGGTTGCTCTTTAAAAGTGCTTTCCTAGCCATCTTAAATAAGCTTGCAAGAACAAATCAGATGTAGCCATTGGTTCACCCCAGACTTGACTGACCTTGACCAGCACAAAAACATCCTCTGGCGTTCTGCATTAGCATCAAATAGCCCCCATATCGCGATATGCAACTTTTCAGGGAAGTCAGGAACCAATAAACTCAGTCAGTTAGGAAAGCTAAGGCTAACTTTTTCAAACTTTTTCATGTAGCACTAATTCCAAAAAGTTTTGGGACACTGTAAAGTCCATGGAGAATAAGAGCACGCTTGCGTCCCAACTAGAGCTCTGGAAATGCAAATGCGCTACGCTAAATGCTAATAGTATTAGTTAAAACTCAAAAGTTCATTAAAATACACATGCAGGGTATCGAATTAAAGCTACACTCGTTGTGAATCCAGGCAACAAGTCAGATTTTTAAAATGCTTTTCGGCGAAAGCATGAGAAGCTATTATCTGATAGCATGTAACACCCCAAAAGACCCACAGGGGACGTAAACAAAATAATTAGCATTTCGGCGTTACACAAACCGCACAATAAAATAGAAAACATTCATTACCTTTCACCATCTTCTTTGTTGGCACTCCTAGATGTCCCATAAACACTATTTGGGTCTTTATTTCGATTAAATCGGTCCATATAAAGCCTAGATATCGTTATATGTAGACTGTGTGATAAACGAAAAAAACATTGTTTCAAAACGTAATGTCATTTTTTAAAATTCAAAAAGTCGACGATAAACTTTCACAAAACACTTCGAAATACGTTTGTAATGCAACTTTAGGTATTAGTAAACGTTAATAAGCGATAAAATTAATCAGGAGGCGATGTAAAGATCATTAGCTGTCCGTCTGGAAAAATGTCCGGCTAGAAACTCAACGAAAATATCCGGTCCTAGACCAGAGGAGATACGGTGCCCTGCATGTGTTTGACCAAGAAAAAACTGGAGATTACTGGAGCTGGAGATTACGCAATAATTTTGAAGGAGGACGCCGGGCGGACACCTGGTAAATGTGGTAAATGTAGTCTCTTATGGTCAATCTTCCAATGATATGACGTATTTACGTCACAATGCTGCAGACACCTTGGGGAAACGTCAGAAAGTGCATGCTCATTCCTGGCGCTTTCACAGCCATATAAGTAGACATTGGAACACAGGGCATTCAAAATCTGGACCATTTCCTGTATGACATTTCATCTTGGTTTCGCCTGTAGCATTAGTTCTGGGGCACTCACAGATAATATCTTTGCAGTTTTGGAAACGTCAGAGTTTTTTCTTTCCAAAACTGTCAATTACATGCATAGCATCTTTTCGTGACAAAATATATTGTTTAAAACGGGAACGTTTTTTTATCCAAAAATTAAAAGAGCGCCTCCTATCTCGAAGAAGTTAACAAATCTCCAAACGAGCTTCAATGCCATAGAACTCTCCTTCCGTGGCCTCCAACTGCTTTTAAATGCTAGTAAAACTTAATGCATGCTCTTCAACCGATTGTTGCCTGCACCTGCCCGCTCGACTAGCATCACTACTCTGGACGGTTTTGACTTAGAATATATGAACAACTACAAATACCTATGTGTCTGGTTAGACTGTAAACTCTCCTTCCAGACTCAAATTAAGCATCTTCAATCCAAAATTAAATCTAGAATCGGCTTCATATTTAGCAACAAAGCCTCCTTCACTCATGCTGCCAAACATACCCTCGTAAAACTGACTATCCTACCGATCCTTGACTTCAGCGATACCATTTACAAAATAGCCTCCAACACTCTACTCAGCAAACTGGATATTGTCCGTTTTGTCACCAAAGCCCCATATTCTACCCACCACTGCGACCTCTCGTTGGCTGGTCCTTACTACATATTTGTCGCCAAACCCACTTGCCCCAGGTCATCAGCTGTCAGAGCAGCTTACCGATCACTGTACATGTATACAGCCAATCTGTAAATAGCACACCTCATCCCCATATTGTTCTTTATCCTCTTGCTCTTGCTCTTACCTCTCCTTGCACATCATCATCTGCACATCAATCACTTCAGTGTTGATGCTAAGTTGTCATTATTTCGCCTCTATGGCCTATTTATTGCCTTACCTCCCTACTCTTCTACATTTGAAAATAATGTACATAGATGGTTCTATTGTCTAATTGACTATGCGTTTGTTTATGTGTGTTGTTGTTTTTGTCCCACTGCTTTCCTTTATCTTGGCCAGGTAGCAGTTGTAAATGAGAACTTGTTCTCAAATGGCCTACCTGCTTAAATAAAGGTGAAATAAAATAAATAAAAATGTATCTTCCTCTTTCATCAACATCTCTTTCCTAGTCCTCATGTTAACCAGGTCAACTCTCCCATTGACCACATCTTAACAAGCTACCTAATTGGTCAAAACTTAAAAGTAAACCAACCTATTCACTTGTACATTAAATAAATATTTATTCAAAATAAATGCATTAACGACAATACAGAAGCAATTTGATCATCTTTTACATCTTACACGAATGAATTGTAACAAATAAACTCAAAACTTTAACAAGGCTATTACAGCCAGATTTTTCTCCTCCTTGGTCAAGCACTTTTCCACCCCATTCTGGTGCCCTTGAGTGCTGACTTTGAGAGAGTGAGCACAGGAATGGGAAGCCTGGTTGGGAAAAGGATTGGATCATGGTTAAGAATTTTGAGAGGGTCATGGATTAGCAAGTGTTATGTCAAGGGCTATCTGAGAATGTTCAGGGACTGACAGACTAGGGCAAGCACATCCTCTATAAGGCACACAAGGGGTCTGTCCAGAAACAACCCCTAGTTGCACTTTTTTAAAGCTGGAGAAAGCAACAATGGAGCTAGCTAAAGTTCAGCTAGCTCAGACTAGCATGAAGGCTAGCATATAGCCACCTTCTTTCCCCAGTCATTGAGCCTGCTTATTTTCCTCTCTCTCTCTCCTCAGATGGTGAAGGCCATCCAGGTGCTGAGGATCCACCTGCTGGAACTGGAGAAGGTTAATGAGCTCTGCAAGGACTTTTGCAACCGCTACATCACCTGCCTCAAGACCAAGATGCACAGCGACAACCTGCTCCGCAATGACCTGGGCGGACCCTACTCGCCCTCGCACACCTCACTTAGCCTGCAGCAGGTAAGAGACAGACAAACAAAAACTAATTGAATCAACATTGTTTCCATGTCATTTCAACTGCAAAAAATTTATGTGATGACATTGAATTAACGGATTGGATTTGCAACATGTCGTCATATTTTAATTTAATATTTTTTACCTAAATCCATTGACATGGTGAATTTTTGTTGCTAATTTCACATTTAACGTTAGTTGACAAGACAACCAAAATTAAATCAAAACTAGACTTTGAAATGACATGGGATATGCACACTGGTGCACGCATTCAAGGTGCAATAAAAATGTAATACACACAAATGCAGCCTTTATCTTGCTGGGAATTAACCTCCCGGAGAATACACCAAATGCTTCCATGCACAGGACACTAACTCTCATTGCTAAAAGGGTCACTCTAAACAGAATGTCTCTGGTATGCACTTAGAAAGAGCCAACTGTTTCATCTGCTTCGTCTTTTTATTTTTTATGTTAATATAAATGACATACATTTCCCCCTGTTTTCGTTCACTCTAAGGAAGTAACTTCAAGCATGACCCATATCTTTTTCTTTTGACTCTCCATTTATATTTGCAATAGTTATCTCAAATTTGACAGAGACAGTTGGAGCCATTCTGCAAATGAGGGCAGCTGCTCCTCTTTCCAATCCCTTACAATGACCCTTTTAGCAATGAGAGTTAGTGTCCTGTGCATGGAAGCATTTGGTGTATTCTCCGGGAGGTTAATTCCCAGCAAGATAAAGGCTGCATTTGTGTGTATTACATTTTTATTGCACCTTGAAATAGAGAGAATATTATTTTCCAATAGGGTTTGATTTATTAGTAGCCCAATTAGCCAATGCCAATGGTGACAGGTAGTGTTACTGCGTTCCTACACATAACAAAAAAGATATTACAGACAAAATGCTTTACAATTTATACTGAACAAAAATATAAAACGTCAGTCGTCAACTGGCAGCCTCATTAAATAGTACCCGCAAAACACCAGTCTCAACGTCAACAGCGAGGAGGCGACTCCGGGAAGCTGGCCTTCTAGGCAGAGTTCCTCTGTCCTGTGTCTGTGTTCTTTTGCCCATCTTAATCTTTTCTTTTTATTTGCCAGTCTGAGATATGTTTTTTCTTTGGAACTCTGCCTAGAAGGCCAGCATCCCAGAGTCGCCTCTTCACTGTTGATGTTGAGACTGGTGTTATGCGGGTACTATTTAATGAAGCTGCCAGTTGAGGACTTGTGAGGCACCTGTTTCTCAAACTAGACACTCTGATGTACTTGCCGTCTTGCTCAGATATGCACCGGGGGCTCCCACTTCTCTTTCTATTCTGGTTAGAGACAGTTTGCGCTGTTCTGTGAAGGGAGTAGTACACAGTGTTGTACGAGATCTTCAGTTTCTTGGCAATTTCTCGCTTGGAATAGCCTTAATTTCTCAGAACAAGAATAGACTGATGAGTTTCAGAAGAAAGTGCTTTGTTTCTGGCCATTTTGAGCCTGTAATCGAACCCACAAATGCTGATGCTCCAGATACTCAACTAGTCTAAAAAGGCCAGTTTTATTGCTTCTTTAAACAGAACTACAGGTTTCAGTGGTGCTAACTTAATTGCAAAAGGGTTTTCTGATCAATTAGCCTTTTAAAATGATACACTTGGATTAGCTAACACAATGTGCCATTGGAACACAGGAGTGATGGTTGCTGATAATGGGCCTCTGTACGCCTACGCCTATATTCCATTAAAAATCAGCCGTTTACAGCTACAATAGTCATTTACAACATTAACAATGTCCACATTGTATTTCTGATCAATTTGATGTTATTTTAAAATGACAATTTTTTTATTGCTTTTCTTTCAAAATACTTATTTTCCACCATAATTTGCAAATAAATTCATAAACAATCCTACAATGTGATTTTCTGGATTTTTTCCCTCATTTTGTCTGTCATAGTTGAAGTGTACCTATGATGAAAATGACAGGCCTCTCTCATCTTTTTAAGTGGGAGAACTTGCACAATTGGTGGCTGACTAAATATTTTTTTGCCCCACTGTATATGTTTTGTCCATAACGGTTTACAATCTAAGGTAAAACCAAGTAATTTAGTCTCCTCAACTTGTTCAACAGCCACACATTTCATTACCAGATTCAGCTGAGGTCTAAAACTTGTGTGTTTAGAAGCAGTTTATTACTGGCCACCCATTCCAAAACTGACTGCAACTCTTTGTTAAGGGTTTCAGTGACTTCATTAGCTGTATATGGTATATGGTTGAATCATCAGCATACATGGACACACAGGCTTTGTTTAATGCCAGTGGCAGGTCATTGGTAAAAATAGAAAAGTGTAGAGGGCTTTAAGAGCTTCCCTGTGGTACACTACGCTTTACACGTTTGACATTTGAACAGATTCCATTAGATAGATAGCTTTGAATCCACGATATGGCAGAGATTGAAAAGCCATAACACATACAGTGCCTTGCGAAAGTATTCGGCCCCCTTGAACTTTGCGACCTTTTGCCACATTTCAGGCTTTAAACATAAAGATATAAAACTGTATTTTTTGTGAAGAATCAACAACAAGTGGGACACAATCATGAAGTGGAACAACATTTATTGGATATTTCAAACTTTTTTAACAAATCAAAAACTGAAAAATTGGGCGTGCAAAATTATTCAGCCCCTTTACTTTCAGTGCAGCAAACTCTCTCCAGAAGTTCAGTGAGGATCTCTGAATGATCCAATGCTGACCTAAATGACTAATGATGATAAATACAATCCACCTGTGTGTAATCAAGTCTCCGTATAAATGCACCTGCACTGTGATAGTCTCAGAGGTCCGTTAAAAGCGCAGAGAGCATCATGAAGAACAAGGAACACACCAGGCAGGTCCGAGATACTGATGTGAAGAAGTTTAAAGCCGGATTTGGATACAAAAAGATTTCCCAAGCTTTAAACATCCCAAGAAGCACTGTGCAAGCGATAATATTGAAATGGAAGGAGTATCAGCAAATCTACCAAGACCTGGCCGTCCCTCTAAACTTTCAGCTCATACAAGGAGAAGACTGATCAGAGATGCAGCCAAGAGGCCCATGATCACTCTGGATGAACTGCAGAGATCTACAGCTGAGGTGGGACACTCTGTCCATAGGACAACAATCAGTCGTATATTGCACAAATCTGGCCTTTATGGAAGAGTGGCAAGAAGAAAGCCATTTCTTAAAGATATCCATATAAAGTGTCCCCACTGTCCAACTTACGACACTTGACCAACATACTGTATGTACAAGCACAGGATCATCTGATTTAAATCTCCAATATTTGCTGTCGATTGTCATTTTTGCCGTACATTTTAGAGGGAGTCCAACAAGTTATATTCATTACATTATACTGAACCATTTGTGTTTAAGACTCTGTACATTAAAATAAAAAAATCTGCACCTTTTTCCATTACATTCTTGTATATTCATCTTCAAATCTTTTTCCTTAACGGAAGGTGTAGTCCCCTTGTATTTTATTCACCCTGGATGCCAGGTGGTTTTTGGAATGGACATCCTTTATAAAACTTTGCAATTCGTAAGAACAATTACATTCGAACATGATTTTATCTGTTGACTTTACTGCCAAGACTGTTTTGTTTTTCTGAAAGGCCATTATACTTGTGTCCAAACGTCTGAGTCATATTCAGTAGTGTACAACATTGTGGAAGGTTTTGATACAAGTACATTTTGAAGAACAGACATTTTTCTCCTACATGTTGCAATAATGAGTCCTGTCAGCTCTATTCATGGCATTTCTATCTGAAACATTCAGTAAGTCCTCAACTGCCCTTCTCAGATCTCTCACTGGTTCCCTCTCTTCTTATGACCTCTGAACTCACCAGGACCTCCTCCAGACGTCCTCTCCGTCCATGACATCAGTCTCCAGCTCCGTCAACTCCTCGGGAATCATGGTGCCCACCGGGACCCTGCAACAGGGCAACATTGCCATGACTAACATCAACTCCCAGGTGGTGTCAGGTGAGAAGCCTTTCCACCTTCCACAAGCCAGTTGTATGGGTATCTCACCTTCCCTAATATTATGCTTGTTATCATTTATTGGCATGAGTCTTGTCCTGGAAGCAGAACTGAGAGATTCAAAATGGTCTATTTTTTTATATGTTATGAAAACAAAATGAGCATTTTGGTCATAATTTAATGTTAGAGTTAGGCATTAGGGTTAACAGTGTGGTTAAGGTTAGAGTTAAAGTCAGATTTTATGACTGTGGCTGTGCCAGCTAGTGACCACTCTCAGAGCTGCCTCAATAACGAGATTCATGATGAAAAACGATAACCTGCTAATATTACATTTTTACATTGTACTTTATAACAACTGCCCCTTTTGCCTATACATTTTAGATACATAGGCAGGAACAGTTGCAGTTTATGTACAAATTGTACAGTGTTCTACCTTGCATGCACAAAATGGACTTACAACAGAAATATCTAAAAACAAGAACAGGGTGAGAGAAGGTTTAGCCACAATACATGTTTTTATCAATGCTTTTTTCAGCAACAGCATGCTGGTAGGTTAGGGCATATCCTATGTAAAACAGAGGCTGTTCACATATAATTAAGAATAAACATTTTGTGTTAATGAAGGTGTTCTATATCACTCAAGAGTGTGACTATGGGTTTCACTCAAGTAACTATGGGTTTCTTGTTATTATGTACGGCGGAATGTTACCCCTACCCTCCGGAAATCCCTTTCAACCTAGAATAATCAATCTCATTCCAGCTTTCTCTTTGATCACAACACTCAGATGAACTCAAATTTAACACCCATAATCAGAGAATCTAAATGAGTGGTAATTAGTAGCAAAACAACAACTCCTTCCTCAAGGACCCCGAGGTGAAAGAATACACCTTTTGTTTCATGCTTTATTCTCGCCGTCCGTGTTTACGTGTTGTTGTTGTTATTGTTGTGTTAGGGTGAGATAATATATCTCTCGAGTCGAACCTGCGCGAGGCCGACTGCTTTTCACAGAAGAAGAAGCCACTTGACTTTCATAACCGCAGATTATACCCTCAGGTGGAACCTTGTATCAGCCGGTTGCCATGGTGACATCGCAAGGGCAGGTGTTAACCCAGGGACTCTCCCAGGGGACCATCCAGATCCAGAATTCACAGGTGAGGACACCAGCTGCTTACCTAGCATATCCCTCCTGCTGTCCCCGCAATCCAGTCGCCCCACAATCCCTGCTGTCCCCACTATCCTTGCTGTCCCCACAATCCCTGCTGTCCCCACAATCCCTGCTGTCCCCACAATCCCTGCTGTCCCCACTATCCTTGCTGTCCCCACAATCCCTGCTGTACCCACAATCCCTGCTGTCCCCACTATCCTTGCTGTCCCCACAATCCCTGCTGTCCCCACTATCCTTGCTGTCCCCACAATCCCTGCTGTACCCACAATCGATCTTGTCCCTGGAATCCCTGCTGTTCCCTCTATTCAAGATTCAAAACCATTCTTCTCACCAAAACGTTTTGTTGTTATAGGCACACTTATTTCAATGCTTGTGAGAAACCAATTAAAATCATATCAAATCAACTTTTTTGCAGAGAGACATTTTTTGAAATAATAGAAAGATAGTAGCATGAGGAATAAATACACAATGAGTTATGATAACTTGGCTATATCCTAGTACTGAGTCGATTTACAGGGTTACGAGGTAATTGAGGTAGATATGTACATACAGTGCATTGAGAAAGTACTCAGACCCCTTGACTTTTTCCACATTTAGTTACGTTACATCCTTAATCTGAAATTGATTAAATCTATACACAATACCCCATAATGACAAAGCAAAAACAGGTTTTTAGAAATGTTTGCAAATGTATTGCAAATAAAAAACTGAAATATCACATTTACATAAGTATCCACATTACATTTACATAAATTGCTGCACATTTTCAGGTCTCTCAAGTCCAGGCTCTGGCTGGGCCACTCAAGGACATTCAGAGACATGTCCCGAAGGCACTCCTGTGTTGTCTTGGCTGTGCTTAGGGTCATTGTCCTGTTGGAAGGTGAACCATTTGTTGGTACCTTCTAACAAGACATCAACCATAAGCACAGAGCCAAGACAACAGAGGAGGGGCTTCGGGACAAGTCTGAATATCCTTGAGTGACCCAGCCAGAACCCAGACTTGAACCCGATTAAATATCTCTGGAGAGACCTGAAAATAGCTGTGCAGCAACATCCCCCCCATCCAACCTGACAGAACTTGAGAGGATCAGCAGAGAAGAATGGGAGAAACTCCCCAAATACAAGTCTGCCAAGCTTGTAGCATCATACCCATGAAGACTTGAGTCTGTAATTGCTGCCAAAGGTGCTTCAACAAAGTACTGAGTAAAGGGTCTGAATACTTATGTAAATGTGATATTTAAGTTTTGTATTTTTAATACATTTGAGAAGAAAAATACATCTGTTTTTCCTTTGTCATTATGGAGTATTGTGTGTAGTTTGATGAGGGGGAACAAAACAATTGAATCAATTTTAAAATAAGGCCGTAGCGTAACAAAATGTGGAAAAAGTCAAGGGGTTTGAATACTTTCTGAATGCACTGTATATAGCAGGGTTATGGGTGGGGAGGTAGAAGGTGTTCAGGGTCCTGTTGGTTCCAGACTTGGTGCATCGATACCACTTGCCATGCGGTAGTAGAGAGAACAGTCTATGACTTGCGTGGATGGAGTCTTTAACAATTTTTAGTGCAGCCTGTCAATATGCTCTCAATGGTGTAGCTGTAGATCTTTTTGAGGATCTGTGGGCCCATGCCAAATCTTTTCAGCCTCCTGAGGGGGAAGAGGCATTGTCGTGCCTTCTTCACCACTGTGTTGGTGTTACGTGGACCATGTTAATTCCTTAGTAATGTGGACACCGAGGAACTTGAAGCTCTTGACCCAGTTAGAGGAACAGTAGTAAAATATATTTAGTTAATTGATAACACTTTATTTGAGATATAGTCTTTATCATATCGTATCACTGTCATAAGAATCAAATATATCCTGCCTTAAGTTTATGACTGACAAACTCCAAATACTCTCAATGTCATGCAGTATATTCCTTTTTTCTTGCCATTAGCTGTCACCAGAGGGCAGGCCTATCTGTTATGAACATGTGACGACAGTACTAGCATGAAATATGAATAGCTAAGGTGTCATTGGTAAACCTAAGAAATTCGGCACACTGTGTTTGCGAAGTATCACTTGTTTTTTATGTAACGTTTCATTCTTTAGCCTATGTGCTAAAATGTTCTCCTTGATGAAATGTGCACTTGTTTATTTTTATTTGACGTCTAACACACCTGCAAAGAAAGCTCTAGATGTCCGAGTGGGCGAGTGCATGTCCCTTTAAACCCATGCATTCCCCAAGTTCTGAAGAACCTCACACAGGAGGTCCATATCTGAGTCAGACTGTCAGACCACCCCACCCGTATGCTCCGCTATGGAGTAGACTGTTTAGTGCGGTACTCTGCGGCTGTATCAGCCAGGCAGGAAATTCTGTGTTTGACAGACAGCGGCGGCCTCTGTGAATATCCAAGACCCAGCCGAAGCAGCGCTCTACACGTGGGCTGGGAATAAAGTGCATCCCTGTAGCTACACCACCGGCAAACTCCCGGTTATGATACCCCGGCTTGGTGCCGCCAATTAATTCAACCCCGCTTTCCCGGAACACGCATTCCCTGGGCCGAGGGGGATGGGGGAGGGATTTCCATACCCCAGCTGCAACTGTAATGAGGCTTGTTTTGTGTGTTTTATATATTTATATCAGAATCAGTTGGGAGCCGTTTCTTTTTAATGACTTTACAATGCCAGTGTCTGCATGAAATTAATCACATGCATTTTTAGCTGAGTATATTTATGTATTTGTTTATTTATTTTTGCATTTTGTCCTGCTAATGTTTTCATGATCCAGATAAAATGTTCATATTCTTGGTATGTTTTAACCATTTCAAATGTGTTGTTAAATATGAATGAAGGATCTCCACTTTGATGTTTGCGCCAATGACACAGAAACTATTTGTTTTGTGTGTGGACTAGAGATGGACATTTTGAGATTTCATGCACAGTGATCTCATGCCACTGTAGATGTCTTGGTGTGTGTGCGTGTGTGTAGATGTGTTTTCTTGCACACACACACACACACACACACACACACACACACACACACACACACACACACACACACACACACACACACACACACACACACACACAATGCTTCTATTTTCTATCTGTGGGGACATGCAAACGAAAGCCTCTAACACATTGCTGTTTAAACTAGGACACTGGAACAGTTAATTATCATCTATATTGTAAAACAGAAATCAGCGATTTATTGAAGAAGTGCTTTTTCACAATTTTCTCAACCACCCACTGAGTTGGCACAAAACTCTTATCAAAGCCAAAGTTTTAATTACAAGCGTTCTACTTGTACTCTCTTGATTTCCCACCACACGTTGCCAGGTTTTTGAGGCAGATTTCTCATCTGAGTTCTCTTTTTTAGATCAGACCGGCCTCGCAGATTTCTCTGAGTCAAGGGTGTTGCGAATCGACATTCCTTCCTCGCCTTTTATTTTAAGTATCATTACTCAAATTGTGTTGCTATGGCAATGGTGAAGAGGGCGGTTCTGCATTTGCCAAAGAGACGAGTAATTGGCACTCTCCCTTTGTTACTATGGCAACAATAACACCCCATCCCTCTCTCCATCCCTCTCTTCCATCCAAGGTAAACCTGGACTTGGCTTCACTCTTGGACAGTGACGACAAGAAGCACAAAAACAAGAGAGGGGTCCTGCCCAAGCATGCCACCAACATCATGCGCTCCTGGCTCTTCCAGCATCTCATGGTGAGCTAGCAACATTTCAGTGTTCAGATCAATGTTAATGTGTTATTCAAAAGAGGGCGATCACACTCTCAAAAAGTTTGTTTGGTGCGTAAAACCGCTGTATCCAGATAAGCAAAACATTTGATGGAAAAGTAAAGTAAGCTTCATGCAACATATTTCTGAGTGCAGAACCATCACATTTTTTTTCTGATGTGCTGCTGAAGCTGGTAACAGAGCCTATATTAATCTGTAGTCCATTGGTTAAGCTATGGAGGAAGATATTGAGAAGGGTCGAGCTATGGAGGAAAAGCGGGGTGAGAGGTTTAGAGCTGAAAATGTTAGGGTTATAGCTGTGTATGACTGAGGGCCCATCTAGAAACAGCTCCTATAGCTTCTACACCAATAGGCACTAGGGATCTGAATGAATTGAGTAGGTATAAGCAAGATGGTAGTTCCACCCTGTCTGATAGGCTATGAGGAATTTTTAATGTGTGAAAATAGGTTAACAGGTTAGATTGAGAAGTCAGCGTGAAGATGGTAAGGGTTAGGGATGAGAGGTGCGAGTGGACGGTTTGAACTATTAATTCACAACAATTCTAATTGAAATTGATTCAACTTTACTGATGGTACTCAACATATCTTATATCTTTCCCTTTTGTAGCATCCCTACCCAACAGAGGATGAGAAAAGACAGATTGCAGGACAAACCAATCTCACCTTATTACAGGTCAACAACTGGTAAGATTGTAATACTACTACTGCCAATGCAATATGACATGAAAATCAACTGGCTAAAAGTATGGATGAAATGAATAGTGAATGATGAGTTCTAACCTCAGTCCTTTGCTCTACCACCTAATGGTGATTCACAACATATTGGCGCCATCTACTGGTCTAAAAATGCTCTCAGTATCATAGAGTACAAAACCCTTACAGAGAAAACAAGTTTGTCTCTATGTTTCTTTTACACTTGTCTCTTTGTCTTTTTATTTGTCTATTTTCCTTCCCTCTCCCTCCCCTCTCCATCTCCCTCTCTGTCTCTCTCTCTCTCTCTCTCTCACAATCTCTAGGTTTATCAATGCTCGCAGGCGCATCCTCCAGCCCATGCTGGATGCCAGTAACCCAGACCCAGCCCCCAAGGCTAAGAAGATGAAGTCCCAACACCGTCCAACCCAGCGCTTCTGGCCAGACTCCATTGTGGCTGGAGTCTTGCAGACACATGGACCTCACTCTAATAACGCCGACAGTACGTCACTAAACCATTCAAACGTTCTGTCCATGTCTGTGTGTCTGTTTCAACACTCTAGACAAAGATTGGTTGAGTCAACATAGTTCTCTTGTAATTTCAACATAGTTTCCTTGTTATTTCAACCTACTTTATCAAGGGAATCATTTTGCGTCAATGTGCATAGTTAATGTGCACATAACACACTCAATAGTTATTGATTTTTAAAGCAATGGATCGGCGAAATACAGTGAATATTGGCATGGGCTATATAGATTCCACCACATTAGACCAGTCCATTATTTTTAAACCCATGAGGGGGATTGAATGAGTTCATCACTTAGATGAGAAGGGTAGAGAATCGAAGGCAGTTAAAGTGTGTTAACCCTGCGTTGCCGGGTTTCTCTTCCTTCTCATATAGACCCCCTAAGCTTTGACAGCCTCCAGCCCCTGTCCTCTGTCTCAGCCACACTGTCCATGCAGCAAGCCATGCTCGGGGGAACCGATGACTCCATGGATGGCACAGAGGAAGAGGAAGAGGAAGAAGAAGAGGAAGGGATGGAAGAGGAGGAGGAAGAGGAGGATGAGGAGGAGGAGGAGAGCGAGGGAGGAAGGAGAGATCTGGGCATGGAGCATAGAGAGGGACTCGAGTAATGAGAGATGTTAGAGGACTACGTGATCTTTTGACCTTTTGACACCTGGGTTGTGTTCATTAGTCACCAAATGGAACAACATTTTGACTGATTTCTCCAATAAGAAACAGTCATTTTCAATTTCTGTTGCCCTAATGCACACAACCCAGCCCATACTCAAAAGAAAATGCTGGGTTGTTTGGATGACCCAACCTCAGGGTTGCAGGCATTGGGTCACATAGTTTGGTTGTTTTCTTTGAAAATAAAAATATTGGGTTGTTGATGCTGGGTTATTAAGATATGACCCAGCGGGTCAGATCAGAAGACTGGAGGCGTAGCCTTCATATAGTTATTTTTGGGCACCCATGAGTGTAAATGTCATTCTCGTTCATCTGTTCTGTTATCACATGTTAAGGTTGAACACGGACAGTTTTGTAGCTTTAATGAGGCTTACAAAAGTGCATGAGTTCCTTAAGAGCTTATGCAAATTCCAATGGTAAGATAGTTACCACTTTGTTACAATATGTAAATAACATTTTAGAATATGTCATTTGCAAAAATAGTCAAGTAAAATAGACATGTGCAAACCTAACATGATGAACAGGTAATAAAGTTACTCTCATAGTTGGCAAAAAATAACTGAAAGCCACGCCCCTAATAACCCCCCCTCCAGAAAAAAACACACAGGTACTGGGTCAACCCAGTATGAAAGTGAATAAAAAAAACAAATTTATGGTCAAATTAACCCATGTTAGGGTAATCCCAACAACCAAACATGTTTGGTTATTCACGCAACCCAACTGGCTGGGTCAAAATAAATATGTTAAATATTTACCCAGTGCTGGGTTACCAAATAACCCAAATTGGGTTGTTTTTAACCCAGCATTGTTTAGAGTGTACTCTCCCGCTACAACCCACACCTCCATTCAAAGTCACCCCTTGACCAGCCCCTAGATTCAGGCCATAGACACACCTCGAATGGGCCTTTTGTTTTTTCTACCATGGATGTCTGTATAGAAACTACAGATACTTCCCATCAGAACTCTTAAGACTGAAGAGCCTATATGAGGCTGAAGGTGTCCTAAAATGGACACCATACTATGTGGACTAGTGGGTCACCCCAATCCTCTTATGTTTTATTACAGACAAAATTGATGACAATGACAATGAAGAAAACTATGAAGAAAACTATGAGTTGCTGTATGTGAGTTGCTTGTGAGCTGTACTGTAGGTCTATACCTGGCCATCACGTTGGGTTCCATGCTTTGGTATCATCCATGCCGTAGTCCGTTTAAATGACTCTTTGGTTCTCAGGTTGACTCCATTGACTCCATAAGCACGACATTGTCATACAGTTTTCCACACAAGTTTTCATGACATTGATGATGAGCGATTATTTGCTGCAACAAAATTGATGTTTTCAGGTATGATAAAAAAAGGCTGAGGCTGCGGATCCGTAGGTAACCGCCCCCGTCTCGCCCCTGCCCCGCCCTGCCCCGCCCCGCTGGATCCCCAGGAAAGATCTGTACCATGTTCTGCACATGTTTTTCTTTACCTCTAATTTACGCACACATTTTTGTGGTCATCCTCCGTTGATATTTCTCACTGTCAGTCGTGAATGATAATAAGTTTTACCGGTGAAACGTCCATGCAGCATCTGCATGCCAATCATTTGATCTCAATCAGTTTCATGGGAATATGCATTTAGATCTTCTTAGTTATGTACAGTGTTGTTTCGAATTATGTACAGTGAGTGAATTTTAGAACAGATGGAGTTAACAAAACTGTAGCATATCTGTGTTTTGTTTCAAATAAAGCACATATTTTGCCAAGAGGCGCACGCTGTTCATTAGAGAAAAATGCAACCATTATGTTATATACAATACTATCATTATGTGATCTTGCGGACATTTATTCAGCTTTGATTTAAATGTATTAAACTAGCACCGTTCGCCAGAGTAGCCTGTTCTCTAGAAGTAAAGCAGACTGCAGAGATTGTGCGTAAATAGAGAATCCCTCACATGCTCCTAAGTTGTGGAACCTTAAACCCCCAGGAAGAAAAATCCAGTAAGTCGGATCCGCAGCCACTCAGTAAAAAAACATTGAATTATTTGCATCCATGAGCAAAAACGTTTTCAGTAACCTGACAGCACAAAGTATGTATATTCGATTTTTAACATTTGTGTTATGTTGTTGAAGGCTTGCATATTTATTATGTTCTTTCTTAGAGCTCTCAGAAGGCGGTCCAAGCGGAACCTTCTTTGTAGAAGGCACAAAGTTACTGTTGTGCCGTTCTGGAGGTCTTGCAATTGCGTTAATCTGAGTTATCGAAGTTACTGATGGCCAGTCAAGCTGACAAAATCTCTAGACTGTAAAAAATGTCACATTGAGAATTCACATGACAAACAAAACACTGCCCTGGTAACAGTGTCTCAATGAGTTAAAGAAAAACACACCAACATGGAGAGAGGTGATGTCCTCAATTCATATTAACTGACAGCCTTTACAAGAAAAATGCAATTTGAAGCGGAAGCCTGGAGATTTAAAGAGAATTGTTAAATTCCTGCCATATCTTTTACGTGAAGGATTTGAAGAAACTGTGAAAAATAATCTCAGCTCTCTTTTTGTGCTAAATGAAATCCACAAAATGGAGTCACCCATTTCTGATGTGATGTTTTGAAAAGAAAAGAAAAACCTGTTCTTGAATTTTCCTTGGTCTTTGTGAAGTATGTTCTTCATTATTCATTTTCTTGATTGCTTATTTTTTTAAATGGTTCTTCCAGCGCAGGTGACAATAGGGAAAGTTTGTACACATTAATGTCATAATCTATTCTGTTTCAATAGACCATTTTTAATAATTAAAGATATAAAGCTACTCGTTTGAGTATCCTTTTGAGGCAGAAAAATGTGTACAGTTCCATTTGTGTGCATATGACTTTGATTGCACATCTTGAGCATACAGTGTACATATTAGGACAGGCTTAGTCTGAGTCTATTATAGAAACTGTATGAGTATGACACAGTGAATGTGTGAAGTTTTGTGTCATTATACATCATAACAGCATCTTGACAGTGTAATAGCCACAGCCCTCCTCCCTGTTTCCAGATGAGGAAATACAATCCAAATAGCTGTGAATGATGATGTCATATTTCAGTACCCTTAACTGCTGTGGTGGTTGTTCTATCTGCCTCACTCAGAGGAAGCACAATGTGAAAGCACTAAAGATAACCCCACATGTCATGAATGTGTGCCTGTTGCTCATTGTTAAGTCTTGCTCTATTGCTCCTGTCAGAAAAGTTCACCCCAGCCACACTACCTGTTGCAAGCTGACAGTAACCCAACACTGGGCCTCTGCTTTGCAAACAAGAAAGACCACAAGAGTTCAACTTCCAAGTATTAGAGAATAACCACAGTTCTCCATGTTTTTAACTGAATCCTCCCGTAAACGAACTACCCAAATTAAAGATGACTCTCAGACCAAACGGCCTCAATGTAGAGAAACCTCCTACATTTTCTTTGTCTTATATCCCACTCACCAGTTGTTAATCAAGCCTATGATTTGGCCTTGCTGGAGTACCACACAAATGTCTTCCCAGCTTTTCATTTGTGTGATCCATATAAATACAGATTATCACTTCACATTTGCTGAATATGATACAACTAAGATCTTCTGTAGATCGCCATTATATATTGATTTCAGACATTCAGCAGTTTATCACTGGTATGGACACACACACAAACTTGGACGCACGTACAGTACCAGTCAAAAGTATGGACACAGCATTATTCTACAATGTATAAAACAGTAAAAATAAAGAAAAACCCTTGAATGAGTAGGTATGTCCAATTTTTTGATTGGTACTGCATCCATATCAACACACACACACACACACACACACACACACACACACACACACACACACACACACACACACACACACACACACACACTTTTACCCCAGTGTTTTACCCAAAAGGCTCAGACTTTCTGTGTTCATGTAAGCGGGCTGGCACCTGTGTCTCACTGGGCAATGGCACCAGCGATCCTGCCGCCATTGGTACTTTTTAACTGGCATTTACATAACAATGACTAACTGGGAACTTTTACTATTTTGTTTTTACACAGAGGCTAATGGCTTCTAGCAAAGTCACTTTTTTGATTCTGCAGAGGTTGTTGATTCTGCTCTTCACAAGTCTTCACTGTCAGCCCTAGCTATTATGGAAACATAAGTTCCACAGCATAACATAGGGGTGTATACATTAGTGTAACACGGGTGTTACAGTCAGAAAGGAGCATAATGTTACCAGTCCCATCAGCAGTACTGAAATAGCTGTAGCAGGCAAAGCCTAACTGTAACTGCCATCCTCCATACTATGTTCTAGAAGCAGTATCTCTTCAGCCAATCTGAGGTATAAATAGGAAGGGAAATGACAGAGGCAGGAAAAGCCACAGGTGCTGGGGCCTTGTTTGAAGTGGGCTGCTGCCATGGCAGTCAAGAGCATGGTTGGGACATCAGTGGATAGCAAGGGCAGTGTCTCATAGGCACACACATGCACACGTAAGTCCACACACACACACACACACACACACACACACACACACACACACACACACACACACACACACACCGTCACCCCGCTCCCCACTGCCATCTGGGCTCCAGCATACAGCAACAGTGGTCCCTTGTAATTAGACCCATAGACCCAGGAGCCAGGCCCAGTCCAGCCCAGTCCCAGCCTCTCATTTAGCCGGGCCCTCCTAGACTACTTAAGGGCCTCGCCAACACAGCTCTGGTCTTCAGAGGTCCGTTTGGTTCAGTTGTCTCACTGCATTTAATTTCTGGATTTCCACCCTGCAGTCACCGGTCACTGGAAAGAGCAAGCAGATTGAAGGTAACGTGGAGGCTTTTTTATTATCATGATTTAAAGGCTATTGACATTTAGGGAGCTAGAGGTGTGTAGAATAAGTGGTATTTATATCAATGGTTTAAATGACTGATGTATGTTTGGTATTTACCTTATGATGACGCAGTATTGTCAACCGAAGAGAAATATCTGATACCATTTTTCTCTTCTCATCCTTAGCCATAGTTTTGCATACAGTTATGATTCCGTCACACATAGAATACCAGTTTAGTTTGTCAAATTGGACATCAAAACTATAATTCCAGGTGTTTAATAACATTACATGGGCAATCTGAAATATGTATCAATAATTAAAGAAAAGAATTAACACAACTGAATCCAAAGTACATTCTAATACTCTACAGGGTAGGACATCTATTTTCCCTAACTAACTCTTGGTTGTCAGTTGGGATTAGATCCTGCCCAGTCTAAAAACTCTTCATGCACTATAGGGCTTAGTGCTATCAAGTCTCAGTGGACTCAGGTTGGTGATGTTGGTTAAATTCAAAATTTTCCTGTCCCTTTCTAGGCCCCAAGATGTCCATCGCTAATGCGGCTGCCCAGGCCATGCTGTCAGACGCCCTGCTACGCGACGGCGCTGGGGGCAACCGCATCGGTCACCTGGAGCTGGAGCTGCCACTTGACAGGGTCATCAAGTTTGTGTCCGTGGGGCTGCCCTTACTGCTAGTGTCCATGGCCTTCGCTCGAGAAATCTCCATCGGTCAGTCTGTCTCTCTCTCTCTCTCCCTCCCCTTGTTTTGCTGCACATTTGGCCCATTATGAGATATTCATTTTCTTTCCTCTCTTTTTGCCTATCTTTCCCTTTTCTGTGTTATTTTCTCTTTTCTCACGCCTCTTTTGTCCCATGTATCATTGTGTCATCTGCCTCATTATCTTTTCCTTTACCTCACATTTCTCTCTCTAGTCTTTTCCCTTTACTGTGTGGGGCTGAGAACCTGTGTTTAGGCTATTCGATTAACTATTCAAAACGTTCATTCTAACGGCTCTCATGAATTGCAGAAGTATCCTATTATTTTCAATGAAGTCTTTACATGTATTCATAGCATTTACATTTGTTTCCTGATTTGAGTTGACATGTACTGGACCCCAACCCTGGTCAACTGCAGCAATAACACTAATACACAACCATGTGTGTGGTACCGGCAGCCATAACAGGCTACGTACAGACAAGCTTATTTCCTTGTTTCATTGACATTGAGCTAACGATCGTCTTCCTACGGAGCTGGCCTATAATCAGCCGCTACAGATGCTTATAGGAAGGGGGATGATTGAGAGCAGCGTTCGCCGACGCCGCATTGCTCGGTAATTACAGGCAACCTGCTGGTTTTGCAGCTCTCTATCGAAGTCAAATGATAGGACATGTTAATTACCTGGAAGATGTTGCAAAACGGAAAACAGTCTAGGAACAGTTGATGGATCTTGGCCCTTCTTATCTGGTTTGTTTTCTGCTTTATCTTTCGTTGATTGTCTGGTTGGTGTCTGTGTTGTGTGTGGTGTTGGTTGTGTGTTGTGTGCACCTGCGGCTGCAGACAAGATTTCTGCCACAGCTACAAATAGCTGGGTGAGAAGGAGCCCTTGTTGTACAATGTGTAACAAGCAAGATAGGGATGGCAATAGGGGTTCTTTGTCAAACTGTCTGTGGTAGAAGGAACATGCTTTGTTGCTGTCTGTGTTACCTTGTAACCCGACGGTCTTGTTAAATAGTCCATTTCATATACAGTATGTCCCCAGCGATCTCAATTTACTAAAAGACACGCGCACGCACGCACGCACGCACGCACGCACGCACGCACGCACGCACGCACGCACGCACGCACGCACGCACGCACGCACGCACGCACACACACACACACACACACACACACACACACACACACACACACACACTTTCACATCTACATTGTGTTACATGTGTCCATGAACAGTAATGACATAATAACATACTAACAGTATGGGTGCAACATAAGCCTTCTGCATGTCCTGTCAGTAAATTTATGGTTGCGTGAGAAAACTCTCAATATGAGAGTTTATGGTTGCGTTAGGAGACTCTCACGAATGTGGAGATGTGGAGGCTGTCTATAAAAATAGGCGTCCTGCGTTTAACTCAGGGTTTCCTCTGAAGTGCAAGGGGCACGCCCGTCGCCCTACCCTGCCCTCCCAGCACTGCTGTAGTGAAGGGAAGGGTGTGGACCCCTGTCTCTGTGGTTCAACCATCTGTATGGTGGAGCGGGCTGGGCTCGGTCCTGAAAAACACCCACACATTAGGAGAGTAATACCACCCTGTTTTAAAACCCAGTTTTCCATTTAGAAACATATGATTTGGATTTTTTTACATTTCTGCTTCTGGAAAAGGGACAATTGCACATTCAAGTCTCTCTCTCTCTCTCTCTCTCTCTCTCTCTCACTCTCTCTCTCTCTCTCTCTCTCTCTCTCTCTCTCTCTCTCGTGTGTTTATGCCTATGCATGCAAGTATGTTTTGTGTGCACATGCATGCATCTTTATGTCATCTTGATACCTTTACAAAATAGTTAATGTTTTTCCTCTAGGCCCACAGATCAGCTGTTTCCCCCCCAATAACTTTACAGCCAAGCAGGCAGCCTACGTGGACACATACTGCTGGGACTCCCTGATGCACCATGAGTTTGACACAGATGGAAACTTTGAGGAGCGATCCCTCTGGGTGCACAAGGTAAGGCTCTGTTCTGTCATGATGGAACGAGAGACACACACCTTAAAGTGGAGCTGACAGCGTTTGAACTACTTTGCAGATATGAATATGCAGATATGCTCATCGGGCTGCGCACAATTGGCCCAGCGTCGTCCGGGTTTGGCCGGGGTCATTGTAAATAAGAATTTGTGCTTTATCTGACTTGCCTAGTTAAATAAAGGTTAAATAAAATAAAAAATATATAATAAAATGAAACAAACGATCATAGTATCAGTCATAAATATCAAATTCCCAGTTTATGCTACTAAACCAACTTTATAAGACATTTTAAAATCAGGTTATATTTCTCTCAACATTTCATGACGTAGAATAAGGCATTGTTGACAGATGTATATAGATGTATACAGTTCAATGTATTATCAATATAATTCACCAATACATTTCTTGGTAGTCCAACAAATATTGCTATCAGGTTGTAAATCACAGCTGGCCTGGTGCATTGTTTGCTGCCTCCAGCCATTCGGGATTCAGTTTCAATGAGTCAATATTTAGGACAAAAACAGACAAATGTAACTAAGGCTGGGAATGTCAATACAATCAACCTAGCAAGGGCAATGTCAGTCATAATGTGGCTAATAGGCTAGCTTGTCTATTTATGTAGCTATTTATTTAGTCAGATAAAAACACAGAGCCTAACACTTCTGGGATGATATTATTAGGTGAGTGGGTGAGCGGTGTCATTTGGTTTGCTAGCAATAAATATGAATCACTTTGTTACCTAACTATGCTGAACTTAAATGACTGCACATATCTCTGAGTTGTCAATCAAATGTACTTGGCATCGATCAAATGGGTGAGGAGGCAGGCAAGTTCCAATTCAGTTATTAAAACGTGGGTTGGGACAAGCATGCATTGGCAGGCAAGCTGCAGAAGGGCGAACCGGCTACTATTCCCCATCGTTTATCAGTGCAATTTTGACGGCCAACTACGAGCTGAAAAAGTTTGAGAGGGTTGATCTACTGTTCCCTTGTTAGATTTATGCTCATCTCGTACTAGCCAACATTAGTTGTTTATCTTTTTGTTGTTGATGTGCATAGGCAACTGAGGGAGAGAGAGCATACCTGTCCATGGTTGTTTGATCAATAGCGCTGTAAAGTTCACAAATGTAAGAGGACTGCCGTGGTATTTACATATAGGAGAAATGCATTCAGGTGTATTTTGTGGCTTTTGGCGAATGCTTTCTAATGATCTAATTGTCCAAACGCATGGACGCTTTCCCACTCTATATTGCTATAGGAATATCACAAATGCCTTAGTATACATCATTCCCAAACATTCTATGAAAGTATGAAAATGACCATATTTAAGTGGTAAAAAAAGAGGTATAATATTCTTCCTTGGGGTGTATATGAACAGATGTTTATAAGATGACATGTTGCTAAAACGCTGTCAGTTCCACTGTGGCACAGGAAGGTAATGCAACTTCTGTAAATGTTTGCTCTTTGTCAGGTGATGAAGACCATAAAAACATTGTTTCTGTCTTTGCCATGACAACAGTGTAATGTAAGTGGATCAGTGGAGGCTCCACAGAGGAGGAAAGGGAGGCCCATCCTCCTCAGTGAATTTCATAAAAATAAAAGTTGTAACACATTTAAAAAGTTTTCCTTTTTAGATAAAACAATACAAAATATATTCACGTCACCAAATAACTGATTAAAACACACTGTTTTGCAATAAAGATCTACAGTAGCCTCAACAGCACCCTGTAGGGTAGCACCATGGTGTAGCCAGAGGACAGCTAGCTTCCGTCCTCCTCTGGGTACTTTGACATCAATACAAAACCTAGGAGGCTCATGGTTCTCACCCCTTTCCATAGACTTACACAGTAATTACAACTTCTGGAGGATGTCCTCCAACCTATCAGCTCTTGCAGCATGAACTGACATGTTGTCCACCCAATCAAAGGATCAGAGAATTATTTTAGAACTGAGAGCATAAGCTACAGCTAGCTAGCAATGCAGTGCATAACATGTGGTGAGTAGTTGACTCAAAGAGAGAGAAAGACAATAGTTGAACAGTTTTTAACAAATGAATTCCTTCCAAAATGAAGGAGAAGCAATATATATAGACAAAGAGATTGCCATTTTTTTCTCTCACTTACTTAGCTAGCAAATGCAGCTACCTATTTTAGCTTACTCAAACACCCTGCTCAAACAGAGGGATATAGGTAGCTGGCTATGAGTATCCAACACAACACTGGAACTCTTCCAAGTCAAGGTAAGCTTTTGGTTTTACTAATTTATTGCCACTGGGGCCCACCTGTGTAAGTGCTAAACTGCTTACTGACTGTACACTGTAACGTTACTGTATGATTGTAGCGGGTTTACTAACGTTCTATTAGCTATGTTGATTATGGTGTTACTTTAGCTAATAGGGTGACAACGATGTAGGCTGTATTTGTATTTGTATTTATTATGGATCCCCATTAGCTGCTGCCAAAGCAGCAGCTACTCTTCCTGGGGTCCAGCAAATTAAGGCTGTTTATACAATTTTAAAAACATTACAATACATTCACAAATTTCACAACACACTGTGTGCCCTCAGGCCCCTACTCCACCACTACCACATACAGTGGGGCAAAAAAAGTATTTAGTCAGCCACCAATTGTGCAAGTTCTCCCTCTTAAAAAGATGAGAGATGCCTGTAATTTTCATCATAAGTACACTTCAACTATGACAGACAAAATGAGAAAAAAAATCCAGAAAATCACATTGTAGGATTTGTAATGAATTTATTTGCAAATTATGGTGGAAAATAAGTATTATAAGTAGTCATCTCAACTCGCTCAATTTCCACAATATTTATTACAAGATTTAGTTGAGGTTTAGGGTTTAGTGAGTGTTTTGTTCTAAATACAATGCTTTTAGTTTTAGAAATATTTAGGGATAACTTATTCCTTGCCACCCACTCTGAAACTAACTGCAGCTCTCTGTTGAGTGTTTCAGTCGCTGTAGTAGCTGATGTGTATAGTGTTGAGTCATCCACAGACATAGACACTCTGGCTTTACTCAAATTGAAAAAAGCAAGGGGCCTAAACAGCTTCCCTAGTGAATTCCTGATTCTAACTGGACTATATTTGAGAGGCTTCCATTAAAGAACACCCTATGTGTTCCGTTAGACAAGTAACTCTTTATCCTCATGATAGCAGGGGGTGTAAAGCCATAACACATACGTTTTTCCAGCAGCAGACTATGATTGATAATGTCAATAGCTGCACTGAAGTCTAACAAGACAGCCCCCACAATCATTTTATCAATTTCTCTCAGCCAATCATCAGTCATTTGTGTAAGTGCTGTGCTTGTTGAGTGTCCTTACCTGTAAGCATGCTGAAAGTCTGTTGTCAATTTGTTTACTGTGAAATATCTGGTCAAACACCATTTTTTTCAGAAGTTTACTAAGGGTTGGTAACAGGCTTATTGGTCGGCTAATTGAGCCATTAAAGGGGGCTTTACTATTCTTGGGTAGCGGAATGACTTTAGCTTCCTTCCAGGCCTGAGGTCACATGCTCTCTAGTAGGCTTAAATTGAAGATGTGGCAAATAGGAGTGGAAATATATTCTGCTATTATCCTCAGTAATTTTCCTTCCAGATTGTCAGACCCCGGTGGCTTGTCTTTGCTGATAGACAACAATAATCGTTTTACCTCTTCCACACTGACTTCACGAAATTCAAAAGTATAATTTTGGTCTTTCATAATTTGGTCCGATATACTTGGATGTGTAGTGTCAGCGTTTATTGATGAATGAGCTATCTGATTTAATGAATGAAGGAGCCGAGTTGGCTATTTTTCCCAAAATGTCATTTAAGTTGCCCCAAAGCTTTTTACTATCATTCTTTATATAATTTTTCTTTGCTTCATAGTGTAGTTTATTTTTATTTTTATTTAGCTGATTCACATGATTTCTTAATTGCCATACCTTTTGCCTTATCTCTCTCAACCACACAATTTTTCAATTCATCTTCAATCCAAGGGGATTTAACAGTTTTTACAATCATTTTCTTAATGGGTGCGTGCTTCTTAGTAACTGGTATAAGTAGTTTCATAAATGAGTCAAGTGCAGCATCTGGTTGCTCCTCATTACACACCACAGACCAGCAAATATTCTTTACTTCATCAACATATGAATCACTACAAAACGTATTGTATGACCTCTTATGCACTATATTAGGCCCAGCCTTTGGAACTTTGGTTTTCCTAGATATGGCTATTATATTGTGATCACTACATCCTATGTATTTGGATACTGCTTTAAAGCAAACATTTGCAGCATTAGTAAAGATGTGATCAATACATGTTCATGATTGAATTCCTGTGCTGTTTGTAACTACCCTGGTAGGTTGACTGACAACCTCATCCAGGTTGCAGGCACTGGTTACAGTTTGAAGTTTTTTTCCTGAGTGGACAGCTTGATTTTTAAATTAAATTAATGTAACCTTTATTTAACCAGGTAGGCCAGTTGAGAACAAGTTCTCATTTAAAACTGCGACCTGGCCAAGATAAAGCAAAAACAACAACACAGTAACTCTGTCACATGGGATAAACAAACGTACAGTCAATAACACAATAGAAAAATATGTATACAGTGTGAGCAAATGAAGTAAGAAGGTAAGGCAATACTACATAGGCCAATAGTGGCGAAGTAATTACAATTTAGCAATTTACACTGGAGTGACACTTGTGCAGATGTGCAGGAAATACTGTTGTGCAAAAGAGCAGAAAAACAAAAACAAATATGGGGATGAGGTAGGTAGTTGGTTGGATGGGCTATTTACAGATGGGCTGTGTGCAGCTGCAGCGATCGGCAAGCTGCTCTGACAGCTGACGCTTAAAGTTAGTGAGGGAGATATGTTTTGATTTTTGCAATTCGTTCCAGTCATTGGCAGCAGAGAACTGGAAGGAAATGCGGCCAAAGGAGGTGTTGGCTTTGGGGATGACTAGTGAAATA
This sequence comes from Oncorhynchus nerka, assembly GCF_034236695.1. Lineage (NCBI taxonomy): Eukaryota > Metazoa > Chordata > Actinopteri > Salmoniformes > Salmonidae > Oncorhynchus > Oncorhynchus nerka. The sequence continues at coordinate 76,931,469 of NC_088405.1, forward strand.
TACCTGCTGGAGCGCATGCTATGGGTGAGTGGTGCTATGGTGACCAGTGAGCTGAGATAAGGCGGAGCTTTACCTAGCAAAGACTTGTAGATGACCTGGAGCCAGTTCTCAACTGGCCTACCTGGTTAAATAAAATAAAGGTGAAATAGAAAAGAAAGAAAATAATATATATATCTTATTAAAAGGGACGGTTAAAGATTTCTCCAGACATAACATTATTAAAATCAAATCAAACTTTATTTGTCACATGCACCGAATACAACAAGTGTAGACCTTACAGTGAAATGCTTACTTACAGGCCCTTAACCAACAGTGCAGTTCAAAAATATTTACCAAATAAACTAAAGTTTAAAATAATAAAAAGTAACACAATAAAAACACTGTGACAAGACCTGAGGTTTCTGTTACTGAGGGCAGTAGCAATTCATTTCAAAGCTCAGACGTGTCATTTTAGATGGGTTCTATAAATATGTAATAAGTAGTTATATAAATACTGGGCTGTCTAAGTAAGACATGAATCTCATGCTCATGGTTATAATGATGGAGTTAACCGTGTGCTGTGTCCATTTGTGTATTTTGATGTATTTGGTGGACAGTGTTCAGATGAGGGTAAGGAGCTGTGTCACAAGCTTGTGCGGAGTGCCTGTGTGTGTGTTTCTCAGTTGTACAGTACACATTTATGGAGTTTTAGGTGTTCAACATGGGAAATTAGGCAAGATTGTGCGTAGATATGGAGAGAGATATGGAGCGCTGTATTTGTATCATTTGTTTGTACAGTAATCGTCATTACTTTCGAATGAAAAGTGCCTCTTGCTTCCTTAATGTCACAATGAGGAGCATCCATTAAAAGTCATTCATCTTTCTGATTAAAAATGTAAAATGTAGAATGTAAAATCACTCTCTCGTTCTCTTCTTTTCTCTTATACTTTCACTCTCTCACAATTTTTTTCTGTTCTCTTCTCTTTCTCCCTACCGCTCCGTCCCCTCCCTTCCTCTTCATTCTTCATCACCTTCCTTCCTTCTTTCTTTCCTCTCTCCCTCCCTCCCTCTCAGATGTTCCCGTACTCTCTGTTGGCTATGGCCATGATGATGTACCTGCCTGCCCTCATCTGGCGTTTCCTGGTCATGCCGTCGTTGGGCTCCGACCTGCTCTTCATCATTGACGAGCTGGACAAATCCTACAACCGCTCCGTGCGATTGGCTCAGAGCATCCTGGAGATGCGCCAGAACACCCAGAACCCCTTCACCTTCCAGGCCGAGCTTGAGAGGTGAGAGTGGGTGTGGCAAAGATTGTGGCAGAGATAGATCCAGACAGATTGGTTGAGGCAGACCATGTTGAGGAGAGGTCAAAAAAAATACCTGAGACAATTGCTTCAAGCAAATACATTGTCCTACGTAAACGTACATCATTTTTTTAAAGAAACAATGTTCCGTATATCCAATTACAATGATCATAACATCATTTTGAATGTATACTACAACTATCCAGTCATGTCATATTGCAATATAGTACTTAAATAAGCAACCTCAATAACATTTGAATTCTTCAAGTGTTTTGTGAGAATGGCAACACACTCCGACAGTCGTGCCAGTTCCTCTCCACTCTTTCATCTCCTTCAAATCCTCAATATTTATGATATCGATCAACTTCAAGTCTGTTTATTTGTATTCCAATTCAAAATAAATCGAATCCCTGTTCCTTTTCAAACTCATTTCAAACTCAATACGTTCCACATCCCTTTTTTCCGTACAAGATTTGGTACATTTTCCATTACTTACAGGCCCTTCGGAAAGTATTCAGACCCCTTGACTTTTTCTACATTTTGTTACATTGCAGCCTTATTCTAAAATGGATGAAATTATTATTTTTTCTCTCATCAACCTACCAACAATACCCCACAATGACAAACAAAAACAGGTTTTTAGACATTTTTGCAAATCTATTAACAATTAAAAACAAATACTGTATTTACATAAGTATTCAGACTTTGCTATGAGACTCGAAATTGAGCTCCGGTGCATCCTGTTTCCATTGATCATCCTTGAGATATTTCTGCAACTTGATTGGAGTCCACATGTGGTAAATTCTATTGATTGGACATGATTTGGAAAGGTACACACCTGTCTATATAAGGTCCCACAGTTGACACTGCATGTCAGAGCAAAAAACAAGCCATGAGTTCTAAGGAATTGTCCATAGAGCTCCGAGACAGGATTGTGTCGAGTCACAGATCTGTAGAAGGGTACCAAAACATTTCTGCAACATTGAAGGTCACCAAGAACACAGTGGCCTCCATCATTCTCAATTGGAAGAAATTTGGAACCACCAAGATTCTTCCTAGAACTGGCCGCCCGGCCAAACTGAGCAATCGGGGGAGAAGGGTCTCAGTCAAGGAGGGGACCAAGAACCCGATGGTCACTCTGACAGAGCTCTAGAGTTACTCTGTGGAGATGAGAGAACCTTCCAGAAGGACAACCATCTCTGCAGCACTCCACCATGAGAAACAAGATTCTCTGGTCTGATGAAACCAAGATTGAACTTTTGGTGGAATCTGGTGGAATCTGGTGGAAATGTGGAGGAAGTGTCACATCTGGAGGAAAACTGGCACCATTCCTGGCACCATCTCTACGGTGAAGCATGGTGGTGGCAACATCATGCTGTGGGGATATCTTTCAGCAGCAGGGACTGGGAGACTTGTCAGGATCGAGGCAAAGATGAACGGAGCAAAGTACAGAGAGATCCGAAATGAAAACATGCTTCAGAGTGCTCAGGACCTTAAACTGGGGTGAAGGTTCACCTTCCAACAGGACAATGACCCTAAGCACACAGCCAAGACAACCCAGGAGTGGCTTTGGGACAAGTCTGTGAATGTTCTTGAGTGGCCCAGCCAGAGCCCGGACTTGAACCCGATCAAACATCTCTGGAGCGACGTGAAAATAGTTGTGCAGCAACGCTCCCCATCCAACCTGACAGAGCTTAAGACGATCTACAGAGAAGAATGGGAGAAACTCACCAAATACAGGTGTGTCCAGCTTGTAGCATCATACCCAAGAAGACTCAAGGCTGTAATCTCTGTAAAAGGCGCTTCAACAAAGTACTGTGTAAGCCTCTGAATACTTATGTAAATGTGATATTACAGTTCCTTTATTTAAAAAAAAATGGGTAATGTGTGTAGATTGAGGGAAAAAACGTTTAATACATTTTAGAATAAGGCTATAACGTAATAAAATGTGGAAAAAGTCAAGGTGTCTGAATACTTTCCGAAGGCACTATTTACATACTGTAGGTCTGTTTTGTACTGTCTCCTGGACTACCTCAAGCACTGCAACAGCTTAAACTCCTTCAAATGCAAAATGAAAATATATCTACTGGACATTTCATTCAATTACTCATTTTCTTCATTTTTTTCCCTCTGATCCATCATGTTTTTTTTCTTTGTGTGAATCTCCACCTATTTGAATCCGCTGTGTGGTGCTAGGGAAAAAAACAAAAGGTCCAGTAAGCTAATTACAGCTAAAAGTATCTGAAATGGAAACTGAAAACAAGACCCTATTTAGGCTTCAACTACAGTTATGTGACTGACTATTTAAATCTTGAATACTATGATAAATGCTTTAGATCCTCACACAACCTCCATTACCAAACATCAGAGCCAATAACATGAGTGTGTTTGAGCCAACTGTCCTCTAACCCCATCTCTTCCATGGTCTCTTTTCAGGGCCAAGCGGAAGCGTTACTTCGAGTATCCCCTGTTGGAGAGGTACATGCAGAGCAAACACGGCTCCTACTTCCTGGTCAGCATGCTCTTTCTGCGCGGCTTCCTCTTGCTCACCTTCATGTCTGCCGCCTGCCTCTACCTCGTCTACTTCCACCTATCCGCCTTTCTCCAGGATGAGTTTAGCTGCTTTGTCCGCACCGGCTTGCTGCGCGACCAAAACTGGGTCCCAGAACTGGTCCAGTGCAAAATGACCGGCCAACTGGTGTTCCAGGTTATTAGCGTGGCTAACGGCGCTATCTACGTCCTTCTGGTACCTATCGTGCTGTTCAGCTTGGTCCGCCTCTTCTGTTGGGATACGACTCTATTGTCGGTCTACGAGGTTCTACCCGCATTGGGACTTAACAGCGGTCGCAAGCTGGGCTGCCCGCTCAACGACCTCAACGTTCTTCTGCTGTTTTTGCGAGCTAACGTGGCGCATCTGCAGTCTTATGGCAGGCTGAGGGCCGTATGCTCGCTGGCATCCCCGCAGATCGGGAAGGGGAATGGCGTGAAGGGCGCAGGGATGCTGACGGCAGAGGAAATCGAGGAGAGGGCCGAGGCAGCACAGGAGCTGGAGGAGGAAGTGGAGGAGCTGCAGGAGGAAGGGAAGCTCAACCTGGTGGATATCATGACCATTTTAGGAGCGGCCCGGGGAAACGCGGTCAACTGCACCGATTCCAGGCCTCTGGTGGAGGAGAATATGAGTCTGGGTACTGAAACTCTTATCTACACTCTCAAACGTATTCTGCTTGTGGGATTGTTCACCTATATTGTTTGGGATGTTCAGAAAATTATAAAGTGAGGGAGCTCTCTCTGCGAGACTGCAGATCATGTTCAAATTAAATAATGGACGGTGGTGAAAGCAGTTTTCATTGAATAGCCACTCTACTCTTACTGAATATTGGATGAGGAGGCAATAGTAGTAATGGACTTCACTTGAGATGGCAGTTTTGATTCAAACTTTTCCATCTACACTGTGATACAAAAATGCGTTCCACAAACATTAACTGTCCACAAATGGTTTTCTTATACATGTACTACTATGCCAGTAGGCCTAATATAAATAAGTATTACATGTTAGAGAGTTTTTCCTCAGGACTGGAAAGCCTATAATTCTAAAAGCGGCTTTTTTTTTAGGAACTACAGCAAGAGAGCAGATACAATTAGTTCCCACTCCTAACTGCCCTCTCTGTCTCCTTACAGAGCCAAACCACCAGGGGTACCATGAGTTGAAGGAGACTGCATCATGTAATCGTTACTAAACCATCAATTGACTGAACCATCAATGTGACACCAATTGAGGGGGGGGGGAATCAAAAAGATAACCTGGGAGAGAAGCGAGGGAAGGGGCTCTGTATCCAGAGAAGTTGTTCCAAAAAGCCTCCATTAGAATTAAAAGCTTGGTGGTTAACTTGAGCAATGTACTTTCTTTATGTATGACTGAGCTTCTGGGTCGTTGTGACTCATCTGAATGTCAACCTCAGATTTCCTACTTTTCTTTATGGTTATGCGTTTTACTGTACTTGATTTTGTGATTTATCAGCAAGGAAAGTTGTATGTGTTAAATGTCAACCAGTAACATTTAGTTTGTTCTATGTCAACAGATACCAATGTAATGAATAAAGTTATTTTTATGACTGTTGTGTTGAATGGCTCAAGTGCAACATTTCCCTCACCACTTGTGAATCACATTGTAAATGAATTGCCTTGTGATATGTGAGATTATTTAATTGAATAAAATACATTTTAAAAGTGCTCACTCTCCAAAAAAATGCTTATTTTATGTAAACATTCTCAGCTGAAACATTTGCTGCACTTTGAGTACCTTTTGTAATTAAAATAAGAAACATTTATGTATCTTGTCTTCACTGATGTTTTGAGCGCTTACACTTTTAAACTCTAAACTGGATTCTTCTTCTCTTACGCACCCCACATCTGCTATTTACTAGAAAGATAAACACAGACTCATTCTCCTCTTTACTAAATAAAATTGTAATAAAATTATATTAAATTCAAATTCTTATCCTACACCCAGTCCTGACTGAAAGGGCCACCAAAATTGCACCTTCAACATTCACTCATTTATAGTTACTGGGTTAAGAATGTATTTTTTACCTTTATTTAACCAGGCAAGTCAGTTAAGAACACATTCTTATTTTCAATGATGAACTGGGAACAGTGGGTTAACTGCCTGTTCAGCGGCAGAACGACAGATTGTACCTTGTCAGCTCGGGGGTTTGAACTCGCAACCTTCCGGTTACTAGTGCAACGCTCTACGCTCTAACCACTAGGCTACGCTGCTGCCCCAAATGACCCAGGGTTGGGTTGGGAAAACAGGGTTAAGAAATGACCCAGGGTTGGGTTGGGAAAACAGGGTTAAGAAATGACCCAGGGTTGGGTTGGGAAAACAGGGTTAAGAAATGACCCAGGGTTGGGTTGGGAAAAACCAGGGTTGGGAAAACAGGGTTGATAATGTAGGGGTTGAAGAAAGTTTCACATATTTGCTGCCCAATGTGGTTTGGAGTGCTGAGATAACATTTTGAGCTGCAATGTCAGATGTCCTGCAAAGACTCTAGGCTTTAGGTCTACACTCTTAGAAAAGAAAAGCATAGCGGAAAACTTTTGACCGGGGCCCATAGTGCTCTTGTCAAAATAGTAAACTATGTAGGGAATAGGGTGTTGGGACATCATGTTAGTTGTGCAGCCATAGCCACATACCTAAAGATCCTTGCTGACCTACTCACACATAAAACCACCACTAAGTTCAAAGTGTGGAAACTACAATATGTTGCCCTGATTCAGATAATATAGCCTTGTATTCCAAGCGTATAGGCTATAGACACATGCTGGTGAGCGAGACTCTACATTACTTTCGTAACCATAATTCCTCAGCTGTACATGGCAACTGTAGGTAAATGATTATTGAAATATGTAGGTAATGAAAATAAACTGCCCACACGTAGTGTGTTTCAAAATAGTTATCTAGTGTGTCTACTGTGTAGTGATACAATTTCGGAATCCTCTCCCTCAAGCACCTCGCTTTGTTTTTTGTGTTTGAATACAATTCCTCATATTTTCCATGACAAAGACATCAGACACCATAAATGAGCCAGAGACCTTCATTATTACACATGAATTGACACTGTAAATAGAGTTGCTCACTTTAGTCTATTTCAACTCGGGCTGGTATAGACTTGTATTGTTTCATATCACACATCTTGTTGAAAATTCTCACAAACTCTCCATAATGTATCTGTCCGTGAATCCCTAAATACTTTTTGGAATGATAAACAGAATTAAACAAGAGACATGATCTTTGGAATGTCATGATTACATATTTCCAAATGCACAAACAAATGAATAAATTAAAACAAATCAATCAATCAGCCAATAAATCAATATAACAACCAACCTGCATTGGATTCATCAAAAGTTTTCCATAATGGAAACTTGTTTACTTCTCAACTTAAGGCATATGTGTCACTGTAGCTTATAAAATCAGTTTGTCCTTTTCAGAAAGCCTCTGAAATATTGAGAATAATCACTCACAGCCAGTGTCCATATTGATTTATTCAAAAACTGGAGGTGTGTTTTGGGTCATTGTCCTGTTGAAAAACAAATGATAGTCCCATTAAGACAGTGTCACTAGCAAAGCACCCCCACACCATCACACCTCCTTCTCCATGCTTCAGAGTGGGAACAACACATGTGGAGATCATACGTTCACATACTCTGCGTCTCACAAAGACACTGCAGTTGGAACCAAAAATGTCACATTTGGACTCATCAGACCAAAGGACAGATTTCCAATGGTCTAATGTCCATTGCTTGTGTTTCTTGGTCCACACAAGTCTCTTCTTCTTATTGGTGTCCTTTAGTAGTGGTTTCTTTGCAGCAATTCGATCATGAAGGCCTGATTCACAGTCTCCTCTGAACAGTTGATGTTGAGATGTGTCTGTTACTTAAACTCTGCAAAGCATTTATTGGGCTGCAATCTGGGGTGCAGTTAACTCTAATGAACTTATCCTCTGCAGTAGAGGTAACTCTGGGTGTTCCTTTCCTGAGGCGGTCCTCGTGAGACCCAATTTCATCATAGCGCTTGATGGTTTTTGCGACATTACCTGCAGAAACTTGAAAAGTTCTTGAATTTGTCCGCATTGACTGACCTTCATGTCTTAAAGTAATGATGGACCGTCATTTCCCTTTGCTTATTTGAGCTGTTCTTGCCATAATATTGGTATTTTACCAAATAGGGCTTTCTTCTGTATACCACCCCTAACTTGTCACAACACAGCTGATTGGCTCAAATGCATTAAGAAGGAAAGAAATTCCACAAATTAACATTAACAAAGCACACCAGTCATGAAGCTGGTTGAAAGAATGCCAAAAGTGTGCAAAGCTGTCATCAAGGCAAAGGGTGGCTACTTTGAAGAATCTCAAATAAAAAAATATATTTAGATTTGTTTAACACTTTTTTGGTTACTACATGATTCCATATGTTTGGGCTTCTGAGTGGCGCAGCGGTCTATGTCACTGCATCTTAGTGCTAGAAGCATTACTACAGACCCTGGTTTGATTCTGGGATGTATCACAACTGGCTGTGATTGGGAGTCCCATAGGGCTGTGCACAATCGGCCCAGCATCGTTCGGGTTAGGACTTGGGCCGTCATTGTAAATAAGAATTTGTTCTTAACTGACTTGCCTGGTTAAATATTGTAGAAAATAGTCAAAAATAAAGAGAAACCCTTGAATGAGTAGATGTGTCCAAACTTTTGACTGGTACTGTATATCTCTCAGATATAGGACAGAGACTTTAGAACAAACATATTTTAGATATTTGGGGGGGACTATCTATTATTCCATGTACTAGAAAATCTGTTCTTAATTGCGTTTGCATGGGCTAATAGGCCCATGCACTTCAAGGGATACTTCAAGGGATCTTAAAATTCAAATTCAAATAGAAAAATTATCCTTGGTATGACCTTCTTAAAATAATTCCATTTAGCTTGGTAGAACCCCACCCCCAGCTTGGACACGGTATAGACTCTTATGGGTTAAAAAACATTATTGAAAGTCACAGGGTCCACTGGATTTTGCGCTAGACTTTTAAAATCAGCGACTGATACAGTATAGACTTTGGAAACCAGGTGTGGGCATTCTCTGGTCAAACCGTGTTCTAATTAATCAATTATGTGTCAGGAAGGAAAACAAACCATGCAGAATTACAACCTTGGGGGACTGACGTTGTAAACTGCTGAGGTAGAGAGAGCAAGACAGAAAACAAAGGGAGAAATTCATAAAATTGATCTAACATTCCAACTGGTTCTGAAGCTCTTGGACCACAATCAACAGTCTTTAAGATGGCAAAGCAAGCTGGGCTCAATCAGATGCCATGTGTTGGCCTTTTCACACCATTGGAAGCCAGTTACACGGCTATGAACGAGCACATATAGGGGCGGCACAGCAATTAACACTATTCATTTGATGGAAGACAAAAGGCAAGACAGGTTGCCTGGAGGCTTTTTGGCATATTGGGTCTCTTTTGGAGGTAAGCAGGTAAACTAATGCAACATCAAACGTGGACAAGTGCACTTGTGGAAGTCCAATTATAAATGATGGCCTCCATTCTGCTGAAGTTTTTCTTTGTAAAGTTGAATCATTAGTTTCTTCTTTGAAAACCAGGTGGGGAGTCTTAGAGTGCTACAGGAGAGGAAGAGATAAAGACTATCTGATGTTTCCTGGGATAATAATATGGCTTTTTGTATTCACACAAACGGACAAAGATATGTTTGTACAGTTGTTGTGGGTATTTCTGTTTTTCTGACTTGCATCAGCTGCATCAGCTGACTTGCATCAGCTGTTTGATTGACACGATACCACTGGGGGGCACAGTTGAGTTGAATAGGGAGGATGATTGCAAGTTGGTTTCTAAAGCTCCAGGATAGCAACTTGCATCACGGATAAGCTTGTTTTGACATGGAGCTAGATCCCACTGAGCACAAAGATAAATGATCATTCCATACCAGCTCTAATATAGCTTGCAGTATACCAGCACAATCACATTGAACCAAACACTTGCTCGAAAAGCCTTTGATTGAATGTGTGCCATTAGAGAATCAATGTTAGGCCAAATCTCACTGGCCTACCTTTCCTCTCTCAACGCAGAGCAAGCGATCCATCGTGTCACAAACACTGAGAGGGGATAACACCGGCCATATATTTTCTCTCATCGTCTGTTTGTTGCTTTTGTGTGTGGCAATGATCTATGTTTTCTGGGGGCGAGCGTCGCAAGTGGTCACGCTAAAGTCCAATTAAGATTGATGTTTTAGGTCAGGCGGTGAGGGAGGGTTAATAACAAGCCAATGGGAATGATGGATGCTGCCTTCAGGTTGAGTGAGGATTCAAACGACAAATGTACTCTGTCACTCTTTTCTGTTGCTACGGCTAGATTTCTGTAATGGTCCCTTAATCCACTATTATTACAGTTGGGGTGAGGGAGAGGAAGGGAAAGAGGATGGGGGAATCACAGTCAAGGTCCACTACAGATCCTAAAACATTTATTTTGCTGCTTAATGCCTGCATGGCGAGGTGAAACAGTGGGTGATGTAGTGAAACGTTAAGTACTGCAGTCTGGAGCCACAGCCGCAGGGACTTCCAGCTCCAGCTTCTGACCAAATCAATACAACTCACCTTGTTTCCAGGAAACTGCTAAATGAAGACAGATCCCCAAATTAAAGGAGTAGTTGGGGTACTCACAAAACAGACCGGACAACTCACAACACTTTCAATATTAATTCAGTACTTAGTGAGTACAGAAAACTGTCGTTTGTTAACCCTTCAATGTATCGGGGGGTTAAGAGCTGTACATCTGCCAACAACTCACGGTGGCTCAGGGGCAAAGTAAAAACTCTCCTCAAAATCTCAGCCTGAGGTGAGATTTGGTTACCGTCTGCTACTCCCAATCTGATCTCAACTGTCAGAACACCAGACGCTTTGTGACTCTAGCATTAGCTTGCGGCGGCTGAAGTACCTTCAAGTGTCAAAGCAAAGTACAACTATCACCGCCTAAGCTGCTAAGATGGCCGACGTCAGTTAGTGGTTAGCGTGTAAGAAAATACTCTGACCTTGCAGTAAATCAACAATTGACAGGCGTGACACAGATAACACAAGCTGTTAAGCATGTCTCTGAAAGGTGAGAATGTTTCCCTATCCCCTCTTCCCTCTGTTTTGGCGTTCGCCTGACCCCCATTGATTGATAACAACACGAGAGCTCCAAAGGAAATGTAGCTGCTGCCATGTAAGCACAAGGACGTGGTTAAGGTCATGTCAACAAACCTGACAGATGATCTTGACATGGTTGCCTCCAGGGCTGTATTAAGAAATCATAGGCCTTGGGGTTTTGTCCTTGCACCAAGATGCAATTTGATGTGTGGTCATTTTACTGTTGAAGAAAAAGTCCCTTTATAATGAAACCATAATAACGTTTGCCTTGCCTGTGGCATAGGCTACAGCTGAGCACAAGCATTTTTAGCATTTCCATTCATGGAGATTTTCATTTTTAGCGAGGTCTGAAAATAATCTGCCTTTTAAAAATGCATTTAGAAACCATAATAACGTTTGCCTTGCCTGTGGCATAGGCTACAGCTGAGCACAAGCATTTTTAGCATTTCCATTCATGGGGATTTTATTTTTAGCGAGGTCTGAAAAAAATCTGCCTTTTAAAAATGCATTTAATTAAATTCTACATAATTTACAAGACAGAAGACAGCTGAATCTTTTTTAATACGACACAAATGACTGGCTATTCTGACACTGACAATCTGAGATCAATGTGGCCTTGAAATCAAACCAACGAAGTAACACATAGATTGTACACTATTAGGAGGCAATATATATACACATTATATACTGTATATATATATACAGTTGAAGTCGGAAGTTTACATGCACCTTAGCCAAATACATTTAAACTCAGTTTTTCCACAATTCCTGACATTTAATCAGAGGAAAAATCCCCTGTCTTAGGTCAGTTAGGATCACCACTTTATTTTAAGAATGTGAAATGTCAGAATAATAGTAGAGAGAATTATTTATTTCAGCCTTTGTTTCTTTCATCACATTCCCAGTTGGTCAGAAGTGGAGGTGTAGTGGAGGAAGAAGTCAGACGCAGGAGACAAAGAGTTCAGAGTAGCGCTATTTCTTTATTCACCACACAGGTGAAACCGACGCCACTCAAAACAAATGCCCCAAAACACAGGGGAACTAAACAGTCCCGAAAATACCTCACTTACACGAACAACCGTGATTTACAGCCGTGTACACGAGTACACATAAAACAATCCCGCACACCCAGCAGGCGGGCCGGCTGGATAATAAAGCCCAACTAATTAACCTAACTAAAAACAGGTGTAACTAATAAACAGACAAGGAGGGGGAGGAAAAGATCAGTGGCAGCTAGTAGGCCGGTGACGCCGACCGCCGAGCGCCACCCAAACAGGAAGGGGAGCCACCTTCAGTAGGAGTCGTGACAGTACCCACCCCCCCTGACGCGCGGCTCCCGCAGCGCGCTGACACCGGCCTTGAGGGCGACCCGGAGGGCAAGGCGCAGGGCGATCCGGATGGAGGCAATGGAAATCCCTCAACATTGACGGATCCAAAATGTCCCCCACCGGTACCCAGCACCTCTCCTCCGGACCGTACCCCTCCCAGTCCACGAGGTACTGCAGGCCCCTCACCCGGCGTCTCGAGTCCAGAATGGCCCGTATCGTGTACGCCTCGATGTCCTCCGGCACCTCAACGTCCTGCAGGGGACTAGCTACCACCGGCCTGAGGAGAGACACATGAAACGAGGGGATATTACGATAATAGGAAGGGAGTTGTAATCGATAACACACCTCGTTTATTCTCCTCAGGACTTTGAAGGGCCCTACACACTTCGGCCCCAGTTTCCAGCAGGGCAAGCGGAGGGATAGGTTTCGGGTCGAGAGCCAGACCCTGTCCCCCGGTACAAGCACTCCTCTTCTGCCGTCCACTGGCTTGTTTGAGGAATTCCTGGACTGCCCTCCAGGTCTCCTTGGAGCGCTGCACCCACTCCTCCACCGCAGGAGCCTCGGTCTGACTCGTATGCCAAGGTGCCTGGACCGGCTGGTAGCCCCAACACACACTGGAACGGAGATAGGTTTGTCGAGGAGTGACGGCGTGAGTTTTGGGCCAACTCCGCCCATGGGACGTACCTAGACCACTCGCTGGGCCGGTCCTGGCAATACAACCGCAGAAACCTACCCACCTCCTGGTTCACTCTCTCCACCTGCCCATTACTCTCGGGGTGATAACCGGAGGTCAGACTGACTGAGACCCCCAGACGCTCCAGGAACGCCCTCCATAACCGGGACGTGAACTGGGGACCCCGATCAGAGACGATGTCCTCCGGCACTCCGTAGTGCCGGAAGACGTGGGTGAATAACTCCTCCGCAGTCTGTAGGGCTGTAGGGAGACCGGGCAATGGGAGGAGACGGCAGGATTTAGAGAACCGATCCACAATTACCAAAACCGTAGTGTTCCCCTGAGACGGGGGGAGATCGTTCAGGAAATCTACTGATAGGTGAGACCATGGCCGTTGTGGAACGGGGAGGGCTTGTAACTTCCCTCTAGGAAGGTGCCTAGGAGCCTTAGTCTGGGCGCACACCGAACAGGAAGAGACAACGTCCCTAGCCAAGGTGTGCCACCAATACTTCTTGCGGAGACCCCGCACTGTCCTTGCCACCCCAGGGTAACCCAAGGAGGGTAGGGTGTGAGCCCACTGAATCAGTTGGTCCCGAACACCAAGCGGCATGTACTTACGCCCAGCCGGACACTGAGGCATGCTCCGCCCATAACGCCCGCTCGATGTCCGAGTCCACCTCCCATACCACTGGTGCCATCAGCCTCGAGGCGGAAAGGATGGGAGTAGGCTCGGTGGACCGATCCTCCGTGTCATAAAGATGGGACAGTGCGTCAGCCTTTACGTTCTGGGAGCCTGGTCTATACGACAGAGTAAACCGGAATCGGGCGAAGAACATGGCCCAGCTTGCCTGACGTGGATTCAGTCTCCTAGCTGCCCGAATATACTCCAGATTCTGGTGGTCGGTCCAGATGAGAAAGGGGTGCTTAGCCCCCTCAAGCCAGGGTCTCCACACCCTCAGGGCCTTGACCACCGATAACAACTCCTGGTCCCCCACATCATAGTTACGCTCCGCTGGACTGAGCTTCCTCGAAAAGAAAGCGCAGGGGCGGAGTTTTGGTGGTGTACCCGAGCGCTGTGATAGCACGGCACCCACCCCAGCCTCGGATGCGTCCACCTCCACTATGAATTCTAGAGATGGGTCCGGGTGCGCCAACACGCGTGCATCCGTGAACAGCACCTTCAACCTATTGAAGGCTCTGTCCGCCTCTGCTGACCACCGCAAACGCACCGGGCCCCTCTTCAGCAGTGAGGTAATGGGGGCCGCTACCTGGCCAAAACCCCGGATGAACCTCCGGTAGTAATTGGCAAACCCCCAAAACCGCTGCACCTCCTTCACCGTGGTAGGAGCCAGCCAATTACGCACGGCTTTAATGCGGTCACACTCCATCACCACCCCCGAGGTGGAAATGCGATAACCCAGGAAGGAGACGGCTCGTTTGCAGAAAACACACTTCTCAGCCTTGACATATAGGTCATGCTCCAGCAGTCTACCAAGCACCTTGCATACCAGAGACACATGCGCGGGTGGCAGAATAGATCAGAATATCATCGATATAAACAACCACGCCCTGCCCGTGCAGGTCCCTGAGAATCTCATCTACAAAGGATTGAAAGACGGCTGGAGCATTCTTTAACCAATACGGCATAACGAGGTACTCGATGTGGTACTAAACGCGGTTTTTCACTCGTCTCCATCCCGAATAAGCACCAGACTATACGCGCTCCTGAGATCCAGTTTTGTGAAGAAATGTGCTCCGTGAAATGATTCCACCGCCGTAGCGAAGAGATGTAATGGGTAACAAAACCCCACTGTGATGGCATTTAGACCTCTATAATCAATGCACGGACGCAAACCTCCCTCCTTTTTCTTCACAAAAAGAAACTCGAGGAGACGGGTGAGATGGAGGGCCGAATGTACCCCTGTCCCAGAGACTCCATGACATATGTCTCCATAGACAATGTCTGCTCCTGGGACAATGGGTGACTCTTGGGAAGCGCAGCGTTTACCTGGAGATCTGTCGCACAATCTCCTCCCGGTCGATGAGGTGGTAATTTAGTCGCTCTCTTTTTACTGAAAGCGATTGCCAAATCGGCATATTGGGGGGATGCGCACCATGGAACCCTGGTCTGGTCTCTCCACCGACATGGCACCGATGGAAACTCCCAGACACCTTCCAGAACACCCATCAGACCACCCCTGGAGAACCCCCTGTCTCCACGAAATCTTGAGATTGTGACAAGCCAGTCAGGGAATCCCCAGCACCACTGGAAACACAGGCGAATCGATAATGAATAGACTTATACGCCCCCTATGATTCCCTTGCGTCAACATGTCCAGTGGATCCGTGGCCCCCCGGACCAACCCTGACCCTAATGGCCGGCTATCTAGGGAGTGCACGGGGAAGGGAGAATCTATCGGCATGAGCGGAACACCCAGCTTGATGGCGAGTCCGCGATCCATAAAGTTCCCAGCTGCACCTGAATCGACTAGCGCCTTATGCTGGGAGGAAAAAGCAAGGGAAAAAAGCAAGACAAACATGTGACCAACAGGGGGTTCTGGGTGAGTTTGGTGCTGACTCACCTGGGGTGACCGAGAAGCGTTCCACCTGCCATCTCGACTCTCCTCCTCCGGTACCCCTCGGCACGGCCCCTCCCAACTCCATAGGAATGGGAGTGGGGGCGCTGGGTGGTGGAACGCACAGGACCCTCTCCGAACGCCCACGGGAAGCAAGCAGATTGTCCAGAAGGATAGACATGTCAATAAGTTCATTCTAGGTTTATTTTTCTATGTTGGTGTTTGTGTATGTTTCCCAATTAGAGGCAGCTGTAATCGTTGTCTCTAATTGGGGATCATGAGGAAGGCCACAGAAACCCCTAGAATTTTTTTGGGGGGGCACATGGAGCAGTCGGCAGAGCCGAGGAGTGAACCAGAGCCAGTCTGGGAGAAGAAGGAGAATTTGGTGGAGAGAGAAATGGGAGAGTTGTTGAGTTGGTGGTGGATGCACGGATTTGGACTAAAGGAACGTGTTGTCAGTTTGGTGCCACCTGAGTCAGCTCCCCGTACTCGTCCTGAGAAGTGTGTTAAAGTTCAAGTGTACTTTCCCAGTCAGGTGCGTCCTGTCCTGCTCCTCGCACTCTCCCTCAAGTGTGCTTTCCCAGTCAGGTGCGTCCTGTTCCTGCTCCTCGCACTCTCCCTCAAGTGCGCCTTCCCAGTCATGTGCGTCCTGTGCCTGCTCCTCACGCTCACCCTGAGGTGCGTGTCACCAGCCCGGTACCAACAGTGCCGGCCCCATGCACCAAGCTGCAGTTCCCAGTTCCCAGTCCAGAGCTTCCAGCGACAGTACCCAGTTCAGAGCTTCCAGCAACAGTTCCCAGTCCAGAGCTTCCAGCAACAGTTCCCAGTCCAGAGCTTCCAGCAACAGTTCCCAGTCCAGAGCTTCCGGCGACAGTGCCACAGTCCGGAACCTCCGGTGACAGTGCCACAGTCCGGAACCTCCGGCAACAGTGACACGGTCCGGAACTTCCTGAGACGGTCCACGGTCCGGAACCTCCTGAGACGGTCCACGGTCCGGAACCTCCTGAGACGGTCCACGGTCTGGAACCTCCTGAGACCGTCCACGGTCCGGAACCTCCTGAGACCGTCCACAGTCCGGAACCTCCTGCGATGGACAACGGTTTGAAACCTCCCGCCCCATGGCCGGAGCCTTCCCCTGCGCCGATGTCCAGTCCAGCTCCAAGGCCAGAGTCTTCTTCTGCATTGGTGCCCAGTCCAGGCACAGCGTCCAGTCCCGCTCCATGGCGAGAGCCTTCCCCTGCGCCGATGCCTAGTCCAGACAAAGTGTTCAGCCTGGATCCATGGCTGGATCCGCAGGATGAGCGAGTACTTCATCCCGCACCAGAGCCTGTATTTTCTATGGTAGAGTAGGTCAGGGCGTGACTAGGGGTGTTTAGTCTAGTTTATTATTTCTATGTGGAGTTCCAGGTTTATTTTTCTATGTTGGTGTTTGTGAACGATTCCCAATTAAAGGCAGCTGGTAATCATTGTCTCTAATTGGGGATCATACTTAAGTTGCATTTTATGCAATATTGTTTATGTTTAGTTGCTGGTTAGCACTGCATTGTTGTCAGGGTTTGTTTATCCTTTTTTTTCTATTTGCCTAAAGTTTCACTTTCATTAAAATATGTTGAACTCAACATATGCTGTGCCTTGGTCCGGCTATTATTATTACGAACATCGTGACATGAGGTCAGGGTCTTGTGTTGGCCACTCCAATACCTTGACTTTGTTGTCCTTAAGCCATTTTGCCACAACTTTAAAAGTATGATGGCTGCGTGGTCCCATGGTGTTTATACTTGCATACTATTGTTTGTACAGATGAACGTGGTACCTTCAGGCGTTTGGAAATTTCTCCCAAGGATGAACCCGACTTGTGGAGGTCTACAATTATTTTTCTGAGGTCTTGGCTGATTTCTTTTCATTTTCCCATGATGTCAAGTGAAGAGGCACTGAGTTTGAAGGTAGGCCTTGAAATACATCCACAGATGCACCTCCAATTAACTCAAATTATGTCAATTAGCCCATCAGAAGATTCTAAAGCCATGACATCATTTTCTGGAATTTTCCAAGCTGTTTAAAGGCACAGTCAACTTAGTGTATGTAAACTTCTGACCAACTGGAATTGTGATACAGTGAATTATAAGTGAAATAATCTGTCTGTAAACAATTGTTGGAAAAATTACTTCTGTCATGCACAAAGTAGATGACCTAACCCGACTTGCTAAAACTATAGTTTGTTAACAAGAAATGTGTGGAGTAGTTGAAAAACGAGTTTTAATGACTCCAACCTAAGTGTATGTAAACTTCCGACTTCAACTGTAGGTGTCTGGTTAGACTGTAAACTCTCCTTACAAACTCATATTAAGCATCTCAAATCCAGATTTAAATCTAGAATCAGCTTCCTATTTGGCAACAATGCCTCCTTCACTCATGCTGCCAAACATACAAACTATCCTGTCGATCCTTGACTTCGGCGATGTCATTTACAAAATAGCCTCCAACACTCACTGTGCCATTCATTTTATCACCAAAGCCCCATATACCACCCTCCACTGTGACCTGTACGCTCTCGTTGGCTGGCCCTCACTACATATTCATCACCAAACCCACTGGCTATGAGCCTTTGCTAGGTAAAGCCCCACCTTATCTCAGCTCACTGTTCACCATAGCAACACCCACCCGTAGCATGCACTATATTTCACTGGTCATCCCCAAAGCCAAGCCTACTTTTGACCGCCTTTCCTTCCAGTTCTCTGCTGCCAATGACTGGAACGAATTGCAAAAATCTCTGAAGCTGGAGTTTTATATCTCCCTCTCTAACTTTAAGCATCAGCTGTCAGAGCAGCTTACAGCAGCTCACTGTACCTGTACACAGCCAATCTGTAAATAGCACACCCAACTACCTCATCCCCATATTATTAATTACCCTTTTATTTACTTTTTCTGCTCTTTTGCACCCCAGTATCTCTACCTGCACATCATCATCTGCACACCTGTCACCACAGTGTTAATGCTACATTGTAATTATTTCGCCTCTATGGCCTATTTATTGATTTTCCTCCCTAATCTTCTACATTTGCACACACTGTAAATAGATTTTTATATTGTGTTATTGACTGTATGTTTGTTTGTGTAACTCTGTGTTGTTGTTTTTGATGCACTGCTTTGCTTTATATTGGCCACGGCCGCAGTTGTAAATGATAACTTGTTTTCAACTGGCCTACCTGGTTAAATAAAGGTGAAATAAAAATAAAATAAATCTGACCACTTCCGTATTGAGCAAGTCACTGCTACTTCCTGGTTTATTTTTTGCTTGTAAACAGGAATCAGGAGGATAGAATTATGGTCAGATTTGCCAAATGGAGGGCGGGGGAGAGCTTTGTATGCATCTCTGTTTGTGGAGTAAAGGTGGTCTAGGATTTATTTTTCTCTCGTTGCACATGTGACATGCTGGTAAAAATTTGGTAAAACTGATTTACTTGGCCTGCATTAAAGTCCCCGGCTACTAGGAGCACCACTACTGGGTGAGCATTTTCTTCTTTGCTTATGGCCTTATAGAGTTGGTTGAGAGCGGTCTTAGTTCCAGCTTTGTTCTGTGGTGGTAAATAAATGCCTACAAATAATATAGATGAGATCTCTCTTAGTAGATAGAGTGGTCTACAGCTTATCATAAGGTACTCTACCTCAGGCGAGCAATACTTTGAGACTTCTATAATATTAGACATCGCGCACCAGCTATACTTGACAAATAAACACACACATCACCTCTCGTCCAGAAGTTATTTTCGGTCATAAGAGATGGTAGCAGCAACATTATGTACACAATAAGTAAAAAACTAACAAAATAGCACAATTGGTTGGGAGAATGTAAAACGTCAAGCCATGTTCTTCGGCGCCATTGTGATGATCCTCCCACTCTGTCTGCCGTATTCTTACTCTTTGTTCTTGTTTTTGTTAACCTCTTAGGGAGGATGCAGAATGTAGTTCCAGTGCAGGAACATCAATCAGCGGAAATTTCAGAGCGCCACCTATAGTTTTCGATAAAACTCAAACTTTCATTAAAACACACATGCAAGGTACTGAATTAAAGCTACACTCGTTGTGAATCTAGCCACCAAGTCAGATTTGTAAAATGCTTTTCGGCGAAAGCATGAGAAGCTATTATCTGATAGCATGCACCCCCAAAAATACCAGAACGTCACCTAAACAACAGATTTTGCGGTAGCCGGCGCTACACAAAACGCAGAAATAAAATATAAAACATTCATTACCTTTGACGAGCTTCTTTGTTGGCACTCCTATATGTCCCATAAACATCACAATTGGGTCTTTTTCCCGATTAAATCCGTCATTGTATACCCAAAATGTCATTTTCTGAAGGACGGTCTGATCCAGGAAAAATTCCCTTTACAAGACGCAACGTCACTTTTTAAAATTACAAAAGTTGCCTATAAACTTTTACAAATCACTTCAAACTACTTTTCTAAACCAACTTTAGGTATTATTAAACGTTAATAATCTATCAAATTGATCACGGGGCGATCTGTATTCGATAGCTGCAAGTCTTGAAATCATCGTCCATGTTTTCACTTTCACAACATCCTGTGGTGCGCCCAAAGAAAGGAAGTGCCTATACGTCATCTAACCAAGGATAAAGCAGACATGAAATGCCAGTACTGGCGACATCGTCATCGCATCGGAAGCTGTAGGCGTTGACAGGGGAACCTCATTTATTTCCTGTCGCCTTAGACAATACATTGAATGGCGGATTAATATTTTTTTTGTGTTTTTGGTGAACAATTTTCCGAGGGATTTTTACTCCTAAACACGTTCTGTTATAGCCACAGACACAATTTAACCAGTTTTAGAGACTTCAGAGTCTTTTCTATACACACATACTTATCATATGCATATACTATATTCCTGGCATGAGTAGCAGGACTTTGAAATGTTGCGCGATTTTATAACTGTATAACATAGGTTACAGTAGGCTACTCTTTTTTTTCTTCTTCAGCGGCACACTGACTCACCTAATTTTCTTTCTTTTTTTTACCTTTGTTTAACTAGGCAAGTCAGTTAAGATCAAATTCTTATTTTCAATGACAGCCTAGGAACAGTGGGTTAACTGCCTGTTCAGGGGTAGAAAGACAGATTTGTGCCTTGTCAGCTCAGGGATTTGAACTTGCAAACTTTCGGTTACTAGTCCAACGCTCTAACCACTAGGCTACCCTGCCGCCCCAATGATGAAGATAAAGCCATTGGCTGATGGCCGATGCCCACATCGTGGCAATCTCAAGATGAGCTACTTTGAAAAATAGTGCAGTTACCTACATATTAGGAGTTGTTGAGAAGCATTTTTTTTATTGGCTGTACAGACAGATTAGTCTTCTCTTTTCAGAAGTAGGCATTTGCTTTCCAAACTTTACATTTTCCCCACGATTGTATTTTGAAATCTGCAAAAGGCAAAATGACATCCCCAACCAACCATAATCCATAGATGGCAATTCCCATTGAAGTTAGGACTGGCATCCATTGCCTAGTGTTCCCATATGTTTAACAGTCAAGGTGATACTGGTTGTCTATGGAAACAAGGCAACAAGCTCTAGTCTATATTTGGCCCAATTTCTGACCAAACTGCGGCCTTCCGGACAAGGCAACACTTGAGTAAACAAGGGATACAAAGAACTGTACCAGTCAAAAGTTTGGACACACCTACCCATTCACGGTTTTTATTTAATTTAACTATTTTCTACATTGTAGAATAACAGCGCAGAGAACATCTGTTCACCAACTTTGCGTCTCACAAAAACATGGCAGTTTCTTAACAAAAAGGACAGATTTCCACCGGTCTAATGTTCATTGCTAATGTTTCTTGGCCCAAGCAAGCCTCTTCTACATATTGGTGTCCTTTAATAGTGGTTTCTTTGCAGCAATTCAACCATGAAGGCCTGATTCATGTAGTCTCCTCTGAACAGCTGATGTTGAGTGTGTCTGTTACTTGAACTCAGTGAAGCATTTATTTGGGCTGCAATTTCTGAGGCTGGTAACTCTAATAAATTCATCCTCTGGGTCTTCCTTTCCTGTGGCGGTACTCATGAGAGCCAGTTTCATCATAGCACTTGATGGTTTTTGCGACTGCACTTCAATAAACTTTAAAAGTTCTTGAAATTTTCTGGATTGACTGACCTTCATGTCTTAAAGTATATGCCAAAGTTAATTGAAACTGTTCTGGCAATTCATGGTGGCCCAACACCCTTTTAAAACACTTTATTGTCGTTCATTTAGTCAGTGCATTTAGTATGTGCTTGTGATAAAACTTAATCCCAATATTGAGAGTGAGCTCCTGTGGTTGAATAACAAACAAAAAATGAATAAAAAACATGTATTTACATGTTGTTGTTTTTTTTGTCCAGCCCCTGACTCACACAATTGACCAGTCACATTTATTTACTATGCTTATTTATTTGTATTAATCAGTTACCCAATCAAGGCAGGGCCCCCCAGTTAATCACGTGGGCCCCCTACCACCTGTCTTCCCCCAATCTGATGATTAGCAGAGTGGCAGCAGGTAGCAGCAGGCTGTCTACACTCATTGAGAGCAGGCTACAGAGTCTTCCTTTGGTTGGCGGTTGCAGTGAAAAATATACAATATATACTACATATATAATATACACAGTATATATTTCCAGTAAGCCCCTGCATTAATCCTGCTCTGGCTGCTTCTACAAGGAATGTGAAATCATGGCATGCTAGAGTAACACACTTACACAAGTAATGCTCTGAGTTGGTTGGTTAGGCAACAGCTGTATTCAAGTTCACTGACTCATGGACAAATAGGGATATATTTTGATCAATAGCACAGACACTGTAGCCATCAATTCTTGAAGTCTTCTCATGCACTCCTGGACTGTAGCATCCTCTTTTGCTTACCACAAACCCCTCACACTCCATCTTTTCTGAATAAGCGTCAGTGACGCTATCTGAATGGGCATATAAAAATAGCACCAGGTAAAAATCTAAAATAAATACCCCACGCAGAGCAAAACAGAGAGCAGGCAGGGTCTACTACTTTATTAAAGTCACAGAGCCCTCCAAGGTGCAGATATCACAGCACCTGCCTGTCTGCAGCAGCTGAAGACTGAAGATACCTGACCAGATTGATGTCTTGATTTAGGCGTTAGAGCTGAGATGGGAGGATATAAATGGTAGAGTGTGCTTGTCTGTCTCGCTTTCATCTGTCAGTGTGGAAACTGACACTGTGTGTGCGTGTGTGCGTGTGCGTGTGCGTGTGTGTGTGTGTGTGTGTTTGTGTGTGTGTGTGTGTGTGTGTGTGTGCACGTGAAACAAGCAGCTGCCACCGAGCCTGCATACCAGGCACCTGAAGCACACAGTTAGTATGACAATGAGGTAAACGGCTGTGAATAGGCACTGGTGACTTATAGTAGATGTAACACTAAGGTAAAGATTGAATCAGTTTGTGGAGAGGCTAATGATACATAAAAATACATTTAAAACATAATTCTTTCCCCCATTATTTTTCCACCTAAAAAACTTTGCCCATGGCATACAGTACCATCACTCTCCATCACTCTTCTCTCGGATCGACTACGGCAATGCTGTTTGGGGGCCTCCAAGCCAAATCACTGCAGAGATTCCAACCAATCCAGAATAGTGCTCCCAGTGTCCTGACTAGGACCAAGAAGTCTGACCACATCACCCCAACTACACTGGCTACTGGTCAACTACACAACTGGCTACTGGTCAACTACACAACTGGCTACTGGTCAACTACACAACTTAGAAATCCTCCTGCTCGTGTTTAAAGCCTTAAAAGGATTAAACCCCACCTACATCAGCGACCTCATTTCAATCAGTGAGCAACCTCGCACTCTCCGCTTCAGCCACTACTGCTACTACTGCTTCAAGTCCCCAAGACATGTCTCTGAACTATGGAGGAACGAGCTTTCGGCTCCCTTGCCCATCGCCTATGAAATTTGCTCCCTGACCATCTGAGAGCAGTTTCAAACAGACCTTAAAAACCACTTCTGCAGACTCTTATTCCTTAAATACATTTTTAGCACCTAGCCCACTATTGCTATTTTACCTGCCTTGATTGTCAATGTATGTTGTTTTTCTTAGTAGAGCTTTGAGACAACTCTAATGAAAATTGCGAAACAAATGACATGTCTTATTGTTATTATTAGTAGTTGTGAGTTGGGATGGTCTGAATTGGAATACCGGCTAAAGATAAACACAAATGAACAAATTCCACGTTTTTTTTACAAACATTCCATTCATTGTTAACTTCACAGGACTTTCTTCAGAGCTGCGGTATTCAACTCTTGCCCTGCAAGGTCCAGAGCCTGCTGGTTTCCTGTTCCTGATAATGAATTGCACCCACCCATGTCCCAGGTCTAAATCAGTTCCTGATTAGAGGGGAACAATAAAAAATGCAGTGGAACTGGTTTTGAGGTCCAGAGTTGAGTTTGAGGCCTGTGGAGCTTGTATTAGAATTCAAAATAAATAACCACCTCTCAAGGTAAGACAACTATTAAGATTGGGTTAACATTTTGGAAAACTATCCCTTTAAGTGATTTTAGCTCATGCTGAAGCAAAGGCAATGGCATAGTTCCAATTCTTGTACTAATGCACTATGTCCACCACATACTCTGAGCTTCAGGGACTGTGAGCTCTTCAAGCTAAATTACATTGGTTCACCAAAAAACATATTTGTCCTTCAATAATTTTGCCTAAGTACAATGGTAATGCTTTCTTGCAAGATTTTCTTTGCTAGTGGCTTGGGACAGTATGTAATCGTGTTGATATTGAACATGAGCATGCCTCTCAGATGAATCATTCAAGTCTGAAATGATACATTTTTAAAGGTTGTCATTTTTGGGATTTTCAACTATTTAAAATACTCCACATTCCTATCTGCCAGATGTTCATACATATACATGTGAGTTTTGGGACAGGACTTAATCCCTATTTAAAGCAAGCTCTCGGTATAGCACACGTTAGACTAGACGGTCACATTGGCCACACTGCGTCTTTCACTGTTGCTGCAGGTCATTTTGATGTGTGTTAAGGTCAAAGTCGTGTGTCCAATGTACAATAATGGTTTACTAATGTCACAGCGGAAGGCCAAATATTTGGGTATCCAATTTTATTAAGCTCTCTTTTTGTTTTGAGCAATGGTTAATGCATGCACTCATTATGGGACTGAATTTGAACTTGATATTATGCGCATGCTGAACCTTGACGTTTGCGTAAATCATGTATTGATGTCAATGGAAGATTTGGGTGGAAACTTAAGTTAGGGGTGTCAATCTCAAGTTAGGCTACAGATCACTTTACAGCATATTTAATTTCAATGAATGTCTTATAGTAACTTTTTACTTCCTTGTTATAATATTGACTCACTCACACTTTCCCTACAACAACTGTAGGAAATAATGTATGGCTCAGCTCTTGATAATGCATTAATTACTACTCCTGACCACCAGAGAGTGGTGTTTCACATGGAGAAAGATCACTTTTGCACACACTGCCAAGCCAGCACACCACTGTTGACTAAGGACATGCCAGGTTGGTGCTACCGAAGCACCAGCCTGGCATGTCCTTAGTGCAATCTGTCAAAAGGGATTTGTCTGCTGACACCATCCAGACTTGATGGATGTTCAAACGTTCATCTTCAGTCAGGTCCTATAATGTATGTATTTATGACCTTGTCTAGACAGAAAGAATGTGGAAAAGTCAAAGTCAGATGATTAAAGAGAAGGGGATGTAGGGAGGTACAGAAAGGGAGGAAAAGTAGACGGGGTGCAATAAACTATTGGTGATCGTAATACAACACTGGTGCACATTTGAATTCTTCATACTGACTAGTATGATTTCATGTTTACAGAGCAATAATGGGTTTTTCCTAAGTTATTGTCTTCATAAATAGAATTGTGTGTAGGTGTCTCACGGTGGTCACCTTGGTAACAAGATGCTTGTGGTTGGTCAAAGTAGTATCAGTATGAAATGAATCATTTTGATTCTCTGTAAACTGTCAGATTTCTTTGTAAGCTGTCAGATAACTAAGTATCATTTCCGCAGCTTGTCATACTGTGTATGCTAATTCATTTGCTTTTAAAGGTCCAATGCAGCCATTTATCTGTTATTTGTTTTAACCTTTTATTTAAACAGGGAGTCTCATTGAGATTGAAAACTATGATTGAAAACTATTTTATAAGAGCCCTGTACATAATAATAAAACGCATTTACAGTACCAGTCCAATCTTTGGACACCTACTCATTCAAGGTTTTGTATATATTTTACTGTTTTCTACATTGCAGAATAATAGTGAAGACATCAAAACTATGAAATATCACATGAAATCATGTATTGACCAAAAGAGTTAAACAAATCAAAATATATTTTAGATTCTTCAAAGTAGCCACCCTTTGACAACTTTGCACACTCTTAGCATTCTCTGAATCAGCTTCACCTGGAATGCTTTTCCAACAGTCTTGAAGGAGTTCCCACATGCTGAGCACTTGTTGGCTACTTTTCCTTAACTCTGCAGTCCAACTCATCCCAAACCATCTCAATGGGGTTGAGGTCGGGTGATTGTGGAGGCCAGGTCATCTGATGCAGCCCTCGATCACTCTCCTTATTGGTCAAATAGCCCTTACACAGCCTGGAGGTGTGTTGAGTCATTGTCCTGTTGAAAAACAAATAATAGTCCCACTAAGTGCAAACCAGATGGGATGGAGTATCACTACAGAAGGCTGTGGTAGCCATGCTGGTTAAGTGTGCCTTGAATTCTAAATAAATCACTGACGGTGTCACCCACAAAGTACCATCACACCACCTCCATGCTTCATGGTGGGAACCACACATGTGGAGAGCATCTGTTCACCTACTTTGCGTCTCACAAAGACACTGTGGTTGGAACTAAAAATCTCAAATTTGGACTCATCAGACCGAAGGACAGATTACCACCGGTTTAATTTCCATTGCTTGTGTTTCTTGGCCCAAGCACGTCTCTCCTTCTTATTGGTGTCCTTTAGTAGTGAAATGAAATGCATTCCAGGTGACTATCTCATGAAGCTGGTTGAGAGAATGCCAAATGTTTGCAAAGCTGTCATCAAGGCAAAGGGTGGCTACTTTAAGGAATCTCAATTCTTTAACACTTTTTTTGTTACTACATGATTCCATATGTGTTATTTCATAGTTTTGAGGTCTTCACTGTTGTTTTACAATGTAGAAAATAGTAAAAATAAACTGACTGGTACTGTATGTGTATAAAACAATATAATTTAGCATGCAATAACAAAAAGCATGTGTATAAAACAATATAATTTAGCATGCAATAGCATAAATAATATTTCATAAAAACATTCACATTGATTTGACAAAGGCGTTCGACAGTGTTGATCATTTTGTTTTGCTGAAGTTATCAAGAATTAGTCTTGGGATATACCGCCTGTTTATGGTTTCAGAATTATCGTAGCGAAAGAACTCAGGCCATCTTGACAGAAGGGTTTAATTCTGAATTTCTTCAGATTCAAAAATATGTTCCTCAGGGTTTGATTTTGGGTCCATTTATTGTTCACGTTGTATATTAATGACATAGGAAACAGTGTTAATACTTGTAACATTCATCTCTATGCAGATAATAAGTTTTGTATTCCTGTGCCACCTTGGTGCAGAAGGCCATTCGTGAACTTCAGCATGACTGATTCAATTCAAAAATCACTTAAATTTGTGTTTTAATACAAGTATAAACAAGGCAGCACAACTCTTTTAGGCATCCTAGGCATTAACAACTAGCGTGGTTGCTGTGGTAGTACTATGCCCAGGCCTAAACCTTGACTTGGTTTATATTAAAAATACAATTTTCAGAGAAAGGAACAAAGTTGTACCTTAACCAAGGATTCGAGTATCTTACCTAAACAAGGTAATCTTGAAATGGGGCAATAGATAAGATTATTTGTATCCCAACCTTTATGGAGTGGTAGCACATATACTACTGAAAATGGGGGCTACTGAGCCAGCAATAAAGGGGGCTGCACACTTAAGCAGACCAGGATAAAAGGTTTGGAACTCTATTGGTCCATTAAGTAATTTACCTCATGGTATGGTCACCGTGGAGGTCCAGAACTCCATCCCACCAAAACGGGCTGAAATTTCAGGTGATCTTTTCCAACAGCTCTTACACTAAAATGGCATTATCATAATTTTCACAGTAGTATTCCAACTTAATAGTGTGGAAAGATACACTGAGTGTACAGAATATTATGAACAGCTGCTCTTTCTATGACATGGACTGACTAGGTGAATCCAGGTGAAAGCTATGATCCCTTATTGATGTCACTTGTTAAATCCACTTCAAATCAGGTTGAATGAAGGAAAGGAGACAGATTTAAAAAATATTTTTAAGGCTTGAGACAATTGGGACCTAGATTGTGTATGTCAAGACAAAATATTTAAGTGCCTTTGAACAGGTTGTGGTAGTAGGTGATCTAAAACAGAGGAATTCAAGTGTTTGACTGCATTGGGCCTTTAAGGGGAATGTAGGACTTTATTCAGTATAATACATCTCAACCATGCATTATGAATCATCAAAGTCACTTTCAAATCAATTGTAAACTATATATAATTTATAAAGCTGATTATTCCAGCAGTGCATTATGATAGGCAGAGAAGTTTAAAGCTGTGATTTATTTAACAGTAAATGAAGGCTGCTTTTTAAAATTTGATTCAATAACAAAGATCCTGTAGTAAACAACTGAACCAAGGCAAGTGTAGCAGAGGTAGTTCACAGAGCCAGCCTCACATAAGTGACCTTGCCTTCGACCGAAACACATTCGCTTCCAGAGCCAAATCTTAGGCTTTAGCTCAGATGTCTAACATGGTCTTGAGTTGTACTATTGACCTGGGCTCAATCCCTGATCGGCCACACAATGTTCCATTAATCTATTCACGTGGAAAAATTTAAGTGTTAGCTTGTTTTACTCCTAATTAGGCAATATTCACCCCTGGATAGTCTAATTAATATATATATATATATTACCCTGGTTCTGACTCCCCAGTCCAATTATACTGTTTGTCTGGCCAGCTAAATGAATCACTGACTAAGCTATGAATGGAATTTTCCCCCTTCACTTATGCATAATGCACTCCCTACTCCCTACGTGCAGGCCTTCAAACAGACGTGTCATAATATCGCCAGCATCAACATAACCTGTATGAAAAACCGGAGATGGAGGATTCACATTCATAGTGGATGAGGTGAGTTTTTCCCCATAATGTGAAAATGTAAAGTGCTTTGAGCACCTGGGAAAGCACTATCCAATTTATTATTTGTAATATTATTGTGAGGAAATATTTTAAGCTAGTAACATCTAAGGGTAGTGCATCGTGTAAATGCCTCATCACTGCCAGAGAAAAACATGGCCACAGCGACCCAAGATTAAGTTCATGTTACATCAGAGGCCCGACCTTGCCAGGTCACGTCATTTGTTAAACTGACACATGAATGGTTGCACTTGTGTGGGGCACTTAAAGTCGATAGAAAACCTGCATAGAGTTGAATGAATAGGGGAAATGGGCCAAAAAGGAAACTTGAAAGTGTAATCTGTAGTATGCGTAAATTTCAAATCAAATCAAATCAAGTTTTATTTGTCACATACACATGGTTAGCAGATGTTAATGCGAGTGTAGCGAAATGCTTGTGCTTCTAGTTCCGACAATGCAGTAATAACCAACAAGTAATCTAGCTAACAATTCCAAAACTACTACCTTATAGACACAAGTGTAAGGGGATAGAATATGTACATAAAGATATATGAGTGAGTGATGGTACAGAGCGGCATAGGCAAGATACAGTAGATGGTATTGAGTGCAGTATATACATATGAGTATGTAAACAAAGTGGCATAGTTAAAGTGGCTAGTGATACATGTATTACATAAAGATGCAGTAGATGATATAGAGTACAGTATATACATATACATATGAGATGAATAATGTAGGGTATGTAAACCTTATATTAAGTGGCATTGTTTAAAGTGGCTAGTGATATATTTTACATCATTTCCCATCAATTCCCATTATTAAAGTGGCTGGAGTTGAGTCAGTGTTTTGGCAGCAGCCACTCAATGTTAGTGGTGGCTGTTTAACAGTCTGATGGCCTTGAGATAGAAGCTGTTTTTCAGTCTCTCGGTCCCAGCTTTGATGCACCTGTACTGACCTCGCCTTCTGGATGATAGCGGGGTGAACAGGCAGTGGCTCGGGTGGTTGTTGTCCTTGATGATCTTTATGGCCTTCCTGTGACATCGGGTGGTGTAGGTGTCCTGGAGGGCAGGTAGTTTGCCCCCGGTGATGCAGACCTCACTACCCTCTGGAGAGCCTTACGGTTGTGGGCGGAGCAGTTGCCGTACCAGGCGGTGATACAGCCCGACAGGATGCTCTCGATTGTGCATCTATAGAAGTTTGTGAGTGCTTTTGGTGACAAGCCAAATTTCTTCAGCCTCCTGAGGTTGAAGAGGCGCTGCTGCGCCTTCTTTACGATGCTGTCTGTGTGGGTGGACCAATTCAGTTTGTCAGTGATGTGTACGCCGAGGAACTTAAAACTTACTACCCTCTCCACTACTGTCCCATCAATGTGGATAGGGGGGTGTTCCCTCTGCTGTTTCCTGAAGTCCACAATCATCTCCTTAGTTTTGTTGACGTTGAGTGTGAGGTTATTTTCCTGACACCACACTCCGAGGGCCCTCCCCTCCTCCCTGTAGGCCGTTTCGTCGTTGTTGGTAATCAAGCCTACCACTGTTGTGTCGTCCGCAAACTTGATGATTGAGTTGGAGGCGTGCGTGGCCACGCAGTCGTGGGTGAACAGGGAGTACAGGAGAGGGCTCAGAATGCACCCTTGTGGGGCCCCAGTGTTGAGGATCAGCGGGGTGGAAATGTTGTTACCTACCCTCACCACCTGGGGGCGGCCCGTCAGGAAGTCCAGTACTCAGTTGCACAGGGAGGAGGTCTCGAGCTTGATGACGAGCTTGGAGGGCACTATGGTGTTAAATGCCGAGCTGTAGTCGATGAACTTTGTCTCTATACTGACGCTTAGCTTGTTTGATTGCCTTGCGGAGGGAATAGTTACACCGTTTGTATTCGGTCATGTTTCCGGTCACCTTGCCCTGATTAAAAGCAGTGGTTCGGGCTTTCAGTTTCATGCGAATGCTGCCATCAATCCACGGTTTCTGGTTTGGGAATGTTTTAATCATTGCTATGGGAACGACATCTTCAACGCACGTTCTAATGAACTCGCTCACCAAATCAGCGTATTCGTCAATGTTGTTGTCTGACGCAATACGAAACATATCCCAGTCCACGTGATGGAAGCAGTCTTGGAGTGTGGAATCAGATTGGTCGGACCAGCGTTGAACAGACCTCAGCGCGGGAACTTCTTGTTTTAGTTTCTGTCTGTAGGCAGGGATCAACAAAATGGAGTCGTGGTCAGCTTTTTAAATAGTCCTTCATGTCTATGAAATAGTCGTGGGGATTTTAAATGTGAGAGGCGGAAAATCATGTAGGAGTTAAATCCCAGCTGCATTTTATTTATTTGTTTTGTTGGGGGAGGCTTGTTTTTGATTTCTAAAATGTACCCGAACCTCAGAGATTGAACAGAAGTTTTGTATACTTTTAAGCCAGTAGGTCTGATAGTAGCGCTCGAGCCTGAAAGGGTCCCTTACAATCAAATGTATTTGTTACATGCTCTGAATACTACAGGGGTAGACCTTACCGTGAAATGCATATTTACAAATCCTTAACAAAAATGCAGTTTAAGAAATAGTTAACAAAATTAACAAAAGTATAAAATAAAAAAGAACACAATAAAATAACAATAACTAGGCTATATACAGGGTACCGAGTCAATGTGTGGGGCTACAGGTTAGTCGAGGTAATGTCTATTCACTTGGGCGTGGCTACTGACTTAAACTTTACAGGTAAGAAAATTCTCTCATTTTAAAGGTTAAATCGCAAACTGGCTCTAACAAGAATGGAAAGAGTGGGAGGCCCCAGTGCACAACTAAGCAAGAGGACAAGTACATTAGAGTCTAGTTTGAGAAACAGACGCCTCACAAGTCCTCAACTGGCAGATTCATTGAATAGTACCTGCAAAACACCAGTCTCAACGTCAACAGTGAAGAGGCGACTTCGGAATGCTGGCCTTCTAGGCAGGATAGTTTGCAGTCTAAATTTCTCAAGCGCATGAAAGTAATATTTATTGTATATCACAATTCACAAATGGGATAAATGGATTGATCCGCACCTGGTAAAAACCTATTAGCCTATTGCGTAAATTATTCAGAAATTCAAACAATATACACCAGTTACCTTTGGCAGTTATCTGTATATGTCTAGCTACAATGCCATCTTTAGTGCACATCATTTTCTGATTGAGAGAAATTAAACTACTACTGAAATCTAATAGATCAAACTATTTCGGATGCTTTCTAACATAAGATGTGTGTATTTGATCAATGTATTCCCTATAGTTTGGTTGTTTTCAAAATAATGAATGTGCATGCAGGCAGTGAATCCCTCTTGCTTCAGAGTACATTCACTACAAGACAGGAACGAGCGTGCAGGTCTAAGGAACCAAATGATGCTAGGTTACAATGTAGGGATTCTCTGACTTCCTTGGCTGGAACAAGACTGCAGATGGTGTAATATGCATGTACAGTGCATTCAGAAAGTATTCAGACCCCTTCACTTTTTACACATTTTGTTACATTACAGATTTATTCTAAAATTGATTCAATCGTTTTTCCCCCTCATCAATCTACACACAATACCCCATAATGACAAAGCAAAAGAAATGTAAGTTTACATAGGTTTTAAGACCTTTTACTTTGTTGAAGCACCTTAGCAGTGATTGCAGCCTCGAGTCTTCTTGGGTATGATGCTACAAGCTTGGCACAAGTTTGCCAATGACACAACAGCGGTAGGCCAGATCACCAACAACGATGAGACAGCCTATTATAGGGAGGTCCACGATCTGGCCGTGTGGTGCCAGAGCAACAACCTCTCCCTCAAAGTGAGACAAAGGAGATGATTGTGGACGACAGGAAATGGAGGACCGAGCACGCCCCCATTCTCATCAACGGGGGTGCAGTGGAGCAGGTTGAGAGCTTCAAGTTCCTTGGTGTCCGCATCACCAACAAATTAACATGTTCCAAACACACGAAGACAGTCGTGAAGAGGGCACAACAAAGCCTATTCCCTCTCAGGAGACTGAAAATATTTGGCATGGGTCCTCAGATTCTCAAGGTTCTACAGCTGCACCATTGAGAGCATCCTGACTGGTTGCATCACTGCCTGGTATGGCAACTGCTCAGCCCCCTCTACAGATGGTAGTGCATACGGCCTAGTACATCACTAGGGCCAAGCTTCCCGCCAACCAGGACTTCTATACCAGGGGGTGTCAAAGCAAGGCCATAAAAATGGTCAGAGTCCCCAGTCACCCTAGTCATAGACTGTTGTCTCTGCTACCGCACGGCAAGCAGTACCGTAGTGCCAAGTCTAGGTCCAAAAGGCTTCTTAACAGCTTCTACCCCCAAGCCATAAGTCTTCTGAACAGCTAATCAAAGGGCTACGCAGACCCCTCTTTTACGCTGCTGCTTCCCTATCTATGCATGGTCACTTTAACTCTACTTACATGTACATATTACCTCAACTAACCAGTGCCCTCACACATTGAATCTGTACTGGTACCCTCTGTATATAGCCTCGCTATAGTTATTTTGCTGCTGCTGTTTAATTATTTGTTACTGTTTTCATTTTTACTTAACATGCTTTTCGTCTTAACTTCTTAAAGAACTGTTGGTTAAGGGCTTTTAAGTAAGCCTTTCACTGTTGTATTTGCCACATGTGACAAATAAAATTTGATTTGAACTTCACAGCACAGCTATTTTCACGGCTCTCCAGAGATGTTCGATCAGGTTCAAGTCCAGGCTCTGGCTGGGCCACTCCAGGACATTCAGAGACTTATCCCGAAGCCACTGCTGCGTTGTCTTGGCTGTGTGTTTAGGGTTGTTGTCCTGTTGGACGGTGAACCTTTAACCCAGGCCAAAGAGTTCAATCTTGGTTTCATCAGACGAGAGAATCTTGTTTTTCATGGTCTGAGAGTCCTTTACGTACCTTTTGGCAAACTCCAAGTGGGCTGTCCTGTGCCTTTTACTGAGGAGTGGCTTCCATCCGGCCAATCTACCATAAAGGCCTGCTTGGTGGAGTTCTGCAGAGATGGTTGTCCTTCTGGAAGGTTCTCCCATCTCCACATAGGAACTCTGGAGCTCTGTCAGAGTGACCATCGGGTTCTTGGTCACCTCCCTGACCAAGAACCCTCCTCCCCTGATTGCTCAATTTGGCCGAGCGGCCATCTCTAGGAAGAGTCTTGGTGGTTCCAAATTTCTTCCATTTAAGAATGGAGGCCACAGTGTTCTTGGGGACCTTCAATCCTGCAGAATTTTTATTTTTGCTATCCTTCACCAGCTCTGTGCCTCGAAACAATCATGTCTCGGAGCTTTACGAACAATTTCTTCGACCTCGTGGTTTGGATTTTGTTCTGACATGCACTGTCAACTGTGAGACCTTATATAGACAGGTGTGTGCCTTTCCAAATCCAATCAATTGAATTCACCACGTGGACTCTAATAAAGTTGTAGAAACATCTCAAGGATGATCCATGGAAACAGGATGCACCTGAGCTACATTTCGAGTCTCCTAGCAAAGTGTCTGAATACTTATGTAAATAAGCTTTTTAATTTTTAATTTGCAAACATTTCTAAATAAATGTTTGCTTAAAAAATTGTATTGAATCCCTTTTAGAATAAGGCTGTAACAAAATGTGGAAAAAGTTAAGGGGTCTGAATTCTATATATCACTATATGAGCTATATGATACATTGACACGTTGAGTACAAAACAGGAGGTTTTAAAAATAAGGTAGTTTTCAAGCCACGTAGATTAATTTGAACCACCTCACTAGAATTCCTCAACTTAACCTAAAAGCCAACCCTAACCATTTGCTAGCATGCCTAAACCTAACCTATACTCCAACCCTAACAACTCAGGAGCTCTTGTTGATTATACTCATCCAAAATTAATGTGGAGGGCTTGTGGGAGTGAATGTGTACTAAAAACAAATGGCAATTTTTCTCCAGAGCCTCCTAACTTTCCCTTTGCCCTGGAAGAACTTCAACTACTTTACCAGTGAATAAATAATTGTCCAGAGTCCTGATAAATATTAGAGAAATTAATTCTGGCCTAGAAATTGATTAGATTTTTTAAAATGTATTATCAATTACCCGACATAATAGGTTGTTTTATGGCTCATTCCCAAAAGCATGGGCATTAATTTAAATCAATAGTCCATCAGCATGACTTACATAAATGATGTGCCTTTTATTAATGACTATGCTAATGCGCCCTTCTTTTGGCTTTGATAACTCTAGTGGAACAATGGCCTCACTTCTGAGAGCAAATGTAGAGGAGCCGCCGTTCGCTCGTATTCCAATTTCACTAACAAACCACTTTGTTGACATTTCAACCCAGTTCCTCTAGTCAAATACTGCATGTTCATTTACTTTGTCTAAAATAGCAGCCGGTTATCTAAAGTCCAGAGGAAAATTATTATTTCTCAATCTTGTTAGATGTCCTCAACAACATGCTTGACAAGAAATGGCCACACATATTGTGAGACGTTGGGCTGTGCCAAACTTTGTTCACAGAACCAATAGTGCCAGGGGGAGATTATGTAAACAAAGCAAAATAAGGAATAATTAAAACATATGAATTACTTCTGCAGATGGCTTTTGAAATCCTACCCATTGAGCTAAAGCAGTGTTTGATTGATAATGCCTGAGGTACTTTACAACTGAGTAAAGTGTCACCAAGAGCAGACTGATAGCGTGAACTGGAGACAATTCAAATGACTGGTTTCCTCCAACTGAAAAACAAAATGACGAGGGACAGAATATGGTGGCAACTCCACCCAGCCTATACGTGTAGCCTTCCACCAAATTGATTTCACTTGACAAGGGATTTCAGATCAGGTAGTGTGTATGTGCTGTATAAACAATATTGAGTTGGTTGTGTCTAATTAGTACAATTTCGATTCCCTTATGTTGCCATACAATCAGCAGGATAATAAGCAGGAAGCACAACTGCATTTCTTACAAAAGCTCCTCTTCAAAAACACTAATGCAATTTGCCATTCCCGAGCAGCAATATGGGGGTGCGAGTGCAGAGAGCCATTAGGCTCTGTATGGCAGGACATTTCTACAGAACACTGGGTAAAAAATATATTAGCAATGCTGATTTATACAGAGGGAGCTCCGGCGTGAACAAATAACAGCCTTTCTCTCTCATAGTCTTCCCTGCCATTGGACACAGAATGCATGATTACCCAGTCCTCTTTGAGTCTCTGAGGAAATCCCCCTACAAGACAGCACCACTGCCAACTCCTTATTTTGTATGTTAAATTGGTAGGTAAGTAAAATGGCTGTATTGATTACACTTCTGGTCCGCCACAGCGATTCCTTCTGTGGAGGCATGATAACATTGCACCTTCATTGTACATCAGTTGGTTTTAGTCATGTAATTCACATCAGAGCAACAATTAGTTTCACAGTTGGCTTTCCAGCTCCAGAAGTTCGAGCATGGAGGCTTACTGAAACCGTGAAAATCTCTGTGAAAGTAGAACTTCTGGGCGTTGCTTCAGTTGGCAAGTTTCAAAATACCACTATGCTCTGAATAAGATGTCCTAATAAGAAAAATCAAGCGAAAGAGTCGAGACTTATGCAAACACTGCTTTTTCTGAGCAGGCCTGACGTGTTTAAGTAGAACACAAGATGGCGAAACAGACATCGAATCGAACCGATACACAAGTGTTCAGGTGGGAACATGTACTGTGGTGTTGTGAATTGCCTCATCTCATCAGCAACGAGAGCTTCTAATCTCGTCCATGTAAGCTGAGAGAACTCTCCTCTCCTCCATCTCTACTTGAACCATCCAAAACCTGCATACCAATAAGCTTCTTCAAGACTGGGGATCCTAGCGTGGAAATCCTAGGGTGAGGCATGCCTTGACTGAGTGGGAGATTGAGAATGAATGAGGAATTCTGGCGTTTGCGCTATTGATGGTATCAGTGAGTGATGGGCATTGTCCATCAGATCGGGAAAATAAGCTGAGTGCTTTATAGGCTACTCGTCTCACCAAAGATTATTCAAAAAATGATGGCATTTCCTGAATGAGCAAATGCATGTTTGAATGTGATGCAAGGGAGCGGTATAGCGCTATGAAATATGTCACTATCAAAGATATCATTAAGTTGATTTAGTTTCCCTGGAAGTGCATTTCACACATACCGTATCTGAACTTTAGCATCATGAAAAATATCTACCCCACTATTTGGCCTTATAGGCCATAGCCCAAATAGATTTGTGATATATTAATTTTTTTCCTCTTATTTTTACTATCAACGAACTACTGGCTAAGTAGAGATTCACCAATACCGCATACATGGAAAAGGAGTGTGTCAAGTCATTGACACACAACAATGTAGGCTGCTGCGTTTCATAAGATTGGCCAATCTACACTAAACAAAAATATAAAGGCAACATGTAAAGGGTTTGTTTCATGAGCTGACAAAAAAGCCCACAGAAATTTTCCGTACTCACAGAAGGTGTATTTTTCTAACATGTTGTGCACAAATTAGTTTACATCCCTGAGTATTTCTCCTTTGCCAAGATAATCCATGTACCTGATAGGTGTGGCATATCAAGGAGATGATTAAACAGCATGATCATTACACAGGTGCACCTTGTGCTGGGGACAAAAGGCCACTCTAAAATGTGCAGTTTTGTCACACAACACAATGCCACAGATGTCTCAAGTTTTGAGAGAGTGTGTAATTGTTATGCTGACTGCAGGAATGTCCA
This sequence comes from Oncorhynchus nerka, assembly GCF_034236695.1. Lineage (NCBI taxonomy): Eukaryota > Metazoa > Chordata > Actinopteri > Salmoniformes > Salmonidae > Oncorhynchus > Oncorhynchus nerka. Next base: position 76,968,999 of record NC_088405.1, read on the forward strand.
CTTGAGCTTTTGCCACAGGATTGAATGTTCATTTCTCCACCAAAGTAATTTTAGAGAATTTGGCAGTATGTCCAACTGGCCTCACAACCGCAGACCATGTATAACCACACATGCAAAGGATCTCCACATCCGGTTTCTTCACCTGTGAGATCGTCTGAGACCAGCCACCTGGACAGCTGATGAAACTGTGGGTTTGCACAACCTAAGTTTCTGACAGTTTGTGCAGAAATTCTGTCTCAAGGAAGCTCTTCTGCATGCTCGTTGTCCTCACAAGGGTCTTGCCCTGACTGCATTTCGGCATCATAACTGACTTCAGTGAGGCAAATGCTCACCTTCAATGGCAACTGGCATGCTGGAGAAGTGTGCTCTTCACGGATGGATTCCAGTTTCAACTGTCCCGGGTAGATGGCATCGTGTGGGCGAGGGGTTTGCTAATGTCATTGTTGTGAAGAGTGCCCTATGGTGGGGTTAGGGTATGGGCCGGTATAAGCTATGGACAACGAACACAATTGCATTTAATCGATGGCATTTGAATATACAGAGATACCGTAGCGAGATCCTGAAGCCCATTGTTGTCATCCACTGCCATCACCTCATGGGCTCCCGAGTGGCGCAGCGGTCTAAGGCACTGCATCTCAGTGCTAGCAGCATCACTACAGTCCCTGGTTTGAATCCAGGCTGTATCACATCCGGCCGTGATTGGGAGTCCCATACGGCTGCGCACAATTGGCCTAGCGTTGTCTGCCTTTGGCAGGGGTAGGCCGTCATTGTAAATAAGAATCTGTTCTCAACTGACTTGCCTAGTCATGTTTCAGCATGATCATGCATGGCCCCATGTCACAAGGTTCTGTACACAATCCCTGGAAGCTAAACATGTCCCAGTTCTTCCAGGACCTGCATACACACCAGACATGTCACTCATTGACATGTTGGCATGTTTTGGATGCTCTGGATCGACTTGTACAACAGCATATTCCAGCCAAGATCCAGCAACTTTGCACATTCATTGACGAGGAGTGAGACAACATTCCACAGGCCACATTCAACAGCCTGATCAACTCTATGCAAAGGAGATGTCGCACTACTTGAGATAAATGGTGGTCACATCAGATAGTGACTGGTTTTCTTATCCATGCCCATACTTGAAGGTACACTACATAACCAAAAGTATGTGGAAATCTCATTCCAAAATCATGGGCATTACTATGGATTTAGTCCCCATGTTGATGCTATAACAGCCTCCTCTCTTCTGGGAAGGCTTTCCACTAGATTTTGGAACATTGCTGCGGGGACTTTCAGCCACGAGTATTAGTGAGTTCAGCCACTGTTGTGGCAATTAGGCCTGGCTTGAGGTCAGTTCCAGTTCATCCCAAAGGTGTTCGTCAGGGTTGAGGTCAGGGCTCTGTGTAGGCCAGTCAAGATCTTCTACACCGATCTCAACAAACCATTTGTGAATGGACCTCGCTTTGTGCATGGAGGCATTGTCATGCTGAAACAGGAAAGCACCTTCCCAAAACTGTTGCCACATAGTTGGAAGCACAGAATCGTGTGGAATGTCACTGTATGCTCTAGCGTTAAGATTTCCCTTCACTGGACCCAAATAGCCTAGTCCAAACCATGAAAAACAGCTCCAGACTATTTGGTCCCATTCTGTGAGCTTGTGTGGCCTACCACTTCGTCTGAGTCATTGTTGCTCCTTAACTTTTCCACTTCACAATAACAGCACTAACAGTTGACTGGGGCAGCTCTAGCATGGCAGACATTTGACGAACTGACTTATTGGAAAGGTGGCATCCTATGACAGTATCACGTTGAAAGTCACTGAGCTCTTCAGTAAGGCCGTTCTACTGCCAATGTTCGTCTATGGAGATTGCATGGGTGTGTGCTCGATTTTTATACACCTGTCAGAAATGGGTTTGGCTGAAATAGCTGACGCCACTAATTTGAAGGGGTGTCCATATGCTTTCGTGTGTGTGTATTTTATAGTGTATCTGTGACCAACAGATGCATATGTGAAATCCGTAGACTAGGGCCTAATGAATTTATTTCATTTGACTGATTTCTGTATATGAATTGTAACTCTTGGTTCATTGTAGTTATAGAAGGTCTCATTGATACCCAAGTCATTGACGTGGACTATTTACTCGTAATAATTCCCTGGCAAGAAGACCTGACGTAAGCTAATTTACAGCCATTACATACTGTAAGAATAGGGGCATCATGCACCCCAAAAATCTGAGGTGGCACAATGTTCATGAGGATGGCTGGGGGATGGTCCGGAGGGTGGTAAGTTGCAGATTTATGTAGTACCTGAGACATTGTTTTCTACCATCGTCAAAATGCCAAATTATTGAATTTGTCTTGAAAGAACAGTGATCACAGTCCTCCAATAAAGTTCCAGACACTTGCAGAACCTGTCAAGGTGCATTGAAGCTGCTCTGGGGGCTCGTGGTGGCCCAATGCACTATTAAGACACTTTATGTTCGAGTTTCCTTTTATTTTGGCAGTTACCTGCAGTTAGACCAGCTACCTACTCTAACTTGCTAGCCTGAAATATTTTCTTGTTAGCTACTTATGAGGTTGGGAGACTGGTATCTGGGCTAGCTAAAGCCAACTTCATAAAGTAGTAGTATTACAGAGAAACAACTTTGTTTTTGTTCTATTTTCTTTTACAGGACAAATGTGAGGGGGCACGTGCCCCTTATGGGCACGATGCCTATGCATAAGAAGGACACAAAGGCAATTTAATCCCTTTGCCATCCTAATTGAGTGTGTTAGCTAAGAAGCTTACTTTGAAAGCTGGCGCTTGTATTGTTTCCTATCATATTCATATTTTCTGTACCAGCTGAGGAGGAATTATACTCCAGCTATTTTTCTGTAATAGGATCTTCTTGGAATTGTATGATTTTTATGTCAGTTAATGTGAAAATGTGTGTTTAGTGTCATTCAGCTATTGTCAAGTTCAGTGGAATGATTTTTCATTCCTTGGAATTTCACAAAATTAGTTTTTTTTTTTTTTTACACAAATCTATTTTTCTCTGAGGGCAGAATTAATTTTAAATTTTTTTTGAAGGGGGGTCGCTCTGTTATATTCAAACAGTTGTTCAGCACTGTATACATTACAGTATATTTTTACTTGGTCCTCTGCTTTCCCCTGAGCTGATGTAAATAGTTTTGTCTATTCAACTATCCCCAAGCATGAATCATTGACATTAGCTTGACCAAAGCAATTCTCAGCTCCATTATACATTTCTCTGTACACTTTCTTCTCCAACTCCCCCACATTCAAATGAAAAAGCGTGGAGAGGGTAATTTGTATATAGTAGAGCTACACTTTCTATTATTATAAGAGCGAGAAGCCTCTGTGCAGTCTCCGGAGTAGACCTTGTAATAATGTTTGTTCCTCCGCTGAAGGTCAGATGTCCCCATTGAGGGATTATTGTTGAATTTCACATCGCTGGGGGACACATTTCCATTTTAGTAGTGAGAGTGTCAGAGCTTCCCTGGACCGAGCCAGAGCCAGCTATAGAGTGCAGTACTGGGCTGGAGCCTGGACTTCCAAGGCATTTCTTTTGTAGCAGCTCCCCACTGCAGTGTAATCAGATAACACTATCTCTGCCAATACCATCTTTCACTTTTAGTGATGTTATCGTGAACACAAGTGTGTAGCTGGTGTGATTTGAAAGATTTCTGAGAAATGAGAGGGGAAATAATTTGGTTTCACTTTATTATGTTCACCTGGTATTTAGTTGGTAACATGGCATTTACATAGTAATAATGTATATATTACTTGTTTTGTTTCTTTAGGATGAATTGCAACAAGCACCTTTGTTGAGCTCTTTGATGTAAGAAACAGAATGCTGAATTAAATCATTGCTGCCATACTATTTCCTAGTAAAGACCAGGTAATCAGAGAAAACAGGACCAAAAAATACTGTAACTTGTAGACATTAAATTATTTTGGACAAAGTCAACTTGAGACTTTAAAAAAAGTACCATGGGAGGACCTCTATGGTTTATTTGTTCAAAGATCAAAAACATTATATGAATGATTGCTTCAAAGCCCCCATACAACTCATTAAGTCCACCTTACTTTTATTATATGCATTTTTAATTGTCTATCTAAACATACTTACATAATTAGCATATCTCATCACAGATAATTCAGGACTTTAATTTAATTAAAATGATTGCATGTTGTCACACCCTGACCTTAGTATTCTTTGTTTTCCTTGTTATTTTTGGTTAGGTCAGGTTGTGACATGGGTGATGTATGTGTTTTAAACTTGTCTAGGGCTTTTGTATGTTTATGGTTGCCTAGATTGGTTCTCAATTAGAGGCAGCTGTCTATCGTTGTCTCTGATTGGGAACCATATTTAGGCAGCCATATTCTGTGGGTACTTTGTGGGTGATTGTTTCCTGTCTTTCTGCACCAGAGAGGACTGTTTTGGTTTTGCCACGTATTTGTGTAGTGTTCACAGTATTTGTCTTTCATTAAAACATGTTGAGCATGAACTACGCTGCATTTTGGTCTGATCCCTGCTGTTCAGACGAAGAGGAGGAAATCAGCCGTGACACATGTATATGTATTCCCATCACAGCAAAACATTCCTTACTGGTCAGGGTGAAATTAAATCTGGTCTTTGGATGGCACAGCACAAGGGAAGTGCTCCTCTATTTCTGAGTGTGCTTGTCACATCAGACCGATGGGGTCGGCTGGGTATAATAATAAGTCTAATTCAGCATTACTGCAAACCACACACTCAAGCGGAACATCTTTGGGTTGCTTTATACAAGTATCTGAAGCTGTTATGTTAGGGTTTAAATATTCTCTGTGATGGTGTTGGTCTTAGGCTTGGGTAACACAAAGCAGCTGTAATGCAATTTTAGTTGTGGCTTGTATTTATTATGGAACCCCATTAGCTGCTGCCAAGGCAGTTTATACCATTTTAAAAACATTACAATACATTCACAGATTTCACAACACATGGTGTGCCCTCACTCCACCGCTACCACATCTACAGTACTAAATCGTGTGTGCATGTGTCTTTGCCAATGTTTGTTACTTCAAAGTACCAGCTGTTTCATAAGGTGTTTTAAAAAATAATTTCACTTGTTGCTTGATGTGGAATAGAGTTCCATGTAGTCATGGCTCTTTGCAGTACTGTGCGCCTCCCATAGTTTGCTTTGGACTTGGGGACTGTGAAGAGACCTCTTGTGACATATCTTGTGGGTTATGCATGGGTGTCCGAGCTGTGTGCCAGTAGTTTAGACAGACAGCTCGGTGCATTCAACATGTCAATACCTCTCATAAAAACAAGTAGTGATGAAGTCAATCTCTCCTCCACTTTGAGCCAGGAGCGATTGACAAGCATATTATTCATATTATTTCTCTGTGTACATCCAAGGGCCAGCCATGCTGCCCTGTTCTGAGCCAATTGCAATTTTCCTAAGTCCTTTTTTTGTGGCACTTGACCACACGACTGAACAGTAGTCAAGGTGCGATAAAACTAGGACCTGTAGGACCTGTCTTGTTGATAGTGCTGTTAAGAAGGGAGCATTGTTTTATTAATGATAGTCTTCTCCCCATCTTAGCTACTACTGTATCAATATGTTTTGACCGTGACCAGTGAGCTGAGATAAGGGAGGACTTTACCTAGCAGGGTCTTGTAGATGACCTGGAGCCAGTGGGTTTGGCGACGAGTATGAAGCGAGGGCCAGCCAACGAGAGCGTACAGGTCGCAGTGGTGGGTAGTATATGGGGCTTTGGTGACAAAACAGATGGCACTGTGATAGACTGCATCCGATTTATTGAGTAGGGTAGTGGAGGCTATTTTGTAAATGACCTCGCTGAAGTCGAGGATTGGTAGGATGGTCAGTTTTACAAGGGTATGTTTGGCAGCATGAGTGAAGGATGCTTTGTTGCGAAGTAGGAAGCCAATTCTAGATTTAACTTTGGATTCGAGATGTTTGATGTGAGTCTGGAAGGAGAGTTTACAGTCTAAACAGACACCTAGGTATTTGTAGTTGTCCACATATTCTAAGTCAAAGCCGTCCAGAGTAGTGATGTTGGACAGGTGGGCAGGTGCAGGCAGCGATCGGTTGAAGAGCATGCATTTAGTTTTACTTGTATTTAAGAGCAATTGGAGGCCACGGAAGGAGAGTTGTATGGCATTGAAGCTCGCCTGGAGGGTTGTTAACAGTGTCCAAAGAAGGGCCAGAAGTATACAGAATGGTGTCGTCTGCGTAGAGGTGGATCAGAGACGCACCAGCAGCAAGAGCGACATCATTGATGTATACAGAGAAGAGAGTCGGTCCAAGAATTGAACCCTGTGGCACCCCCATAGAGACTGCCAGAGGCCCGGACAACAGACCCTCCGATTTGACACACTTAACTCTATCAGAGAAGTAGTTGGTGAACCAGACGAGGCAATCATTTGAGAAACCAAGGCTGTTGAGTCTGCCGATGAGGATGTGGTGATTGACAGAGTCGAAAGCCTTGGCCAGGTCAATGAATACGGCTGCACCGTATTGTTTCTTATCGATGGCGATTAAGATATCATTTCGGACCATGAGCGTGGCTGAGGTGCACCCATGACCAGCTCTGAAACCAGATTGCATAGGGGAGAAGGTATGGTGGGATTCGAAATGGTCGGTAATCGGTTTGTTGACTTGGCTTTCGAAGACCTTAGAAAGGCAGGGAAGGATAGACATAGGTCTGTAGCAGTTTGGGTCAAGAGTGTCCCCCCCTTTGAAGAGGGGATGGCCGCAGCTGCTTTCCAATGTTTGGGAATCTCAGACGACACGAAAGAGAGGTTGAACAGGCTAGTAATAGAGGTGGCAACAATTTCGGCAGATCATTTTAGAAAGAAAGGGTCCAGAATTTGCAGCTCTTTCAGAACATCAGCTGCCTGGATTTGGGAGAAGGAGAAATGGGGAAGGCTTGGACGAGTTGCTGTGGGGGGTGCAGTGCTGTTGATGCTGCAGTGCTGTCAATGCTGTCCCCTATCCTCCAGGCCGGCTCGGTCCTCCCCTCCCGCTCCGTGGCTCGACGACTCATTGCGAGCTCACAGAACAGGGCTCCGGGCAGCCGAGCGGAAATGGAGGAAAACTCGCCTCCCTGCGGACCTGGCATCCTTTCACTCCCTCCTCTCTACATTTTCCTCCTCTGTCTCTGCTGCTAAAGCCACTTTCTACCACTCTAAATTCCAAGCATCTGCCTCTAACCCTAGGAAGCTCTTTGCCACCTTCTCCTCCCTCCTGAATCCTCCTCCCCCTCCCCCCTCCTCCCTCTCTGCAGATGACTTCGTCAACCATTTTGAAAAGAAGGTCGACGACATCCGATCCTCGTTTGCTAAGTCAAACGACACCGCTGGTTCTGCTCACACTGCCCTACCCTGTGCTCTGACCTCTTTCTCCCCTCTCTCCAGATGAAATCTCGCGTCTTGTGACGGCCGGCCGCCCAACAACCTGCCCGCTTGACCCTATCCCCTCCTCTCTTCTCCAGACCATTTCCAGAGACCTTCTCCCTTACCTCACCTCGCTCATCAACTCATCCCTGACCGCTGGCTACGTCCCTTCCGTCTTCAAGAGAGCGAGAGTTGCACCCCTTCTGAAAAAACCTACACTCGATCCCTCCGATGTCAACAACTACAGACCAGTATCCCTTCTTTCTTTTCTCTCCAAAACTCTTGAACGTGCCGTCCTTGGCCAGCTCTCCCGCTATCTCTCTCAGAATGACCTTGATCCAAATCAGTCAGGTTTCAAGACTAGTCATTCAACTGAGACTGCTCTTCTCTGTATCACGGAGGCGCTCCGCACTGCTAAAGCTAACTCTCTCTCCTCTGCTCTCATCCTTCTAGACCTATCGGCTGCCTTCGATACTGTGAACCATCAGATCCTCCTCTCCACCCTCTCCGAGTTGGGCATCTCCGGCGCGGCCCACACTTGGTTTCCGTCCTACCTGACAGGTCGCTCCTACCAGGTGGCGTGGCGAGAATCTGTCTCCTCACCACGTGCTCTCACCACTGGTGTCCCCCAGGGCTCTGTTCTAGGCCCTCTCCTATTCTCGCTATACACCAAGTCACTTGGCTCTGTCATAACCTCACATGGTCTCTCCTATCATTGCTATGCAGACGACACACAATTAATCTTCTCCTTTCCCCCTTCTGATGACCAGGTGGCGAATCGCATCTCTGCATGTCTGGCAGACATATCAGTGTGGATGACGGATCACCACCTCAAGCTGAACCTCGGCAAGACGGAGCTGCTCTTCCTCCCGGGGAAGGACTGCCCGTTCCATGATCTCGCCATCACGGTTGACAACTCCATTGTGTCCTCCTCCCAGAGCGCTAAGAACCTTGGCGTGATCCTGGACAACACCCTGTCGTTCTCAAATAACATCAAGGCGGTGGCCCGTTCCTGTAGGTTCATGCTCTACAACATCCGCAGTGTACGACCCTGCCTCACACAGGAAGCGGCACAGGTCCTAATCCAGGCACTTGTCATCTCCCGTCTGGATTACTGCAACTCGCTGTTGGCTGGGCTCCCTGCCTGTGCCATTAAACCCCTACAACTCATCCAGAACGCCGCAGCCCGTCTGGTGTTCAACCTTCCCAAGTTCTCTCACGTCACCCCGCTCCTCCGCTCTCTCCACTGGCTTCCAGTTGAAGCTCGCATCCGCTACAAGACCATGGTGCTTGCCTACGGAGCTGTGAGGGGAACGGCACCTCAGTACCTCCAGGCTCTGATCAGGCCCTACACCCAAACAAGGGCACTGCGTTCATCCACCTCTGGCCTGCTCGCCTCCCTACCACTGAGGAAGTACAGTTCCCGCTCAGCCCAGTCAAAACTGTTCGCTGCTCTGGCCCCCCAATGGTGGAACAAACTCCCTCACGACGCCAGGACAGCGGAGTCAATCACCACCTTCCGGAGACACCTAAAACCCCACCTCTTTAAGGAATACCTAGGATAGGATAAAGTAATCCTTCTCACCCCCCTTAAAATATTTAGATGCACTATTGTAAAGTGGCTGTTCCACTGGATGTCATAAGGTGAATGCACCAATTTGTAAGTCGCTCTGGATAAGAGCGTCTGCTAAATGACTTAAATGTAAATGTAAATGTTGACTGGGGTAGGGGTAGCCAGGTGGAAAGCATGGCCAGCCGTAGAAAAATGCTTATTGAAATTCTCAATTATATATGATGTTTTTCTGTTGGTTAAGGGCAGTCAGGTCTGGAGAGAACCAAGGGCTATATATGTTCCCGGTTCTAAATTTCTTGAATGGGGCATGTTTATTTAAGATGATGAAGAAGGCATTTAAAAAAAATAACCAGGCATACTCTACTGACGGGATGAGATCAATATCCTTCCAGGATACCCCGGTCAGGTCGATTAGAAAGGCCTGCTTGCTGAAGTGTTTCAGGGAGTGTGAGTGAGGTGAAGAAATGAATGAAGAAATCCACTACAAAATACTGGTCTTCTGCCGTTTTTTTTTGTAATCAATGCCCCCACCCACAAGATGTATAAACTACAACTACAACAATAAGAATAAGATAGATACAAAACAAAAATGTGAAAAACTTAAATCAATCAACACTAATTGGCACATGTAGGACAGTATGCAAGTGTGTGTGCATGGACTTTGCAGATGTATTTCTCACATGTGCAGCACATAGTATTTGTTTTACAGTCCTTTGGGGGCAGAATTGGCATCTGCTGCAGCCACAGGTGGATCAGGACAATATTCTGCCCCCACAACAGCTTTCACACGTGCTGCAGAGTCTGCTGTGTGGAGGAGGCGCTCCCTTCTTTGAATGTGTGGGGTTACAAGTGCCTTTCCCAGCTGTTCCAGGAACACACTCCTCTTGTTCCTCTTATCAAGCATTTTGGTAGGGTTGATCTTGTTCCACATCATGCAGGCATTGTATGGGGACACATCAATAATGTTATGGAATATGACCAGGGGCCAGTGGGCAGTCATCCTCCTGCAGCTGTAAGTTCAAATAACCTTGTCCAGGTTGTCCATGCCGCCTTTGTTGTGGCTTCTTGTTTCTGTTTGGGAGGTAAGAAACTAGAGTTGTGGTGATGGTGAAATCAAACTTTGAGAATGTCTCTCTCCCCCTTGTTGCGTGGAGAGCAGGAGAGAGCTCAGGCTTGTTCGAACTGTGCCAACCAATGAGTTCAATCCGTAGCACACATTATCTCCGTGTTTTTGTGGTGTGTAAATGAGTTAAACTGCAGGGTCAGAAATGACCCTGTCACGCCCTGACCTTAGATATCTCTGTTTACTATATATTTTGGTTAGGTCAGGGTGTGACTAGGGTGGGTACTCTTGGTTTTGTATGTCTAGGGTTTTTTGTATGTCTAGGGGTTTTGTATGTCTATGTTGGCCTGATATGGTTCCCAATCAGAGACAGCTGTTTGTCGTTGTCTCTAATTGGGGATCATATTTAGGCAGCCCTTTTCCCCACTTTCTGGTGTGGGATCTTGTCTACAGTTAGGTGCCTGCGTGCACACTAGCAGATTCATGTTTCGTTTGGTTGTTTGTTTTCTTTTTGGTGAGTTTCAGTTAATAAAAAATATGTGGAGCTCTATTCACGCTGCTCCTTGGTCTCATCATTACGACGATCGTGACAGACTCTAAGGCGATCTTTGTACCCTGGTGATGTACAGCTTTCATGGAAATATGAACAAAGGCGATGTTTCACTTTTTCTAATGTTGGGGTCACTCTAGGAAAAGTCATCAAATTTCAGGTTTAAAAAATATAATTTTCGGTGGTTTTCTCTGCTGTTAAACATAGTGGCGGGTCATTTTTGACCCTTAAGACAACACAAGGCTTAACTATTAAAACAAACTATTCATGAGGCTAGTTGTTCATATTGGTAAATGGGTCAAATTGGTGGTGATTTGCTATGTACAGTAGTTACAAATAAATAGTCTTAAGACGAGCTGTAATATGTTTGTATAACGTTTTATCATTCTGTTTAAAGACTGTAGCACCTGTGACGTTTAACACCTTTCATTCATAGTAATAATTATATATGCCCCCATCACTCAACAATGTATACATAGCTTTACAAGAGTAAAAATAACTACTTGCAAAACACAACCCATTAAGTTTTGATGTGTACTGCAGCTGAGCATTATGCACATTGACCCATCTACTTTGCTTACTCTCACTAAATTATACAACAGAAAATATCCTGGCGGATGATGAAAGCTTGATGTTGCCAAAGGAGTAAGCGGAAAATACCATTACGACTGAGGTAGGAGGCTTCATTTGCCGTCCGTGTTCTACCCTTATTTTAATCTGCCTTCCCTCCAAATGTATCTCTAGGCTCATATTCTGTTAGCTTGTGGGAGACAGTCCATCAACACTTAAGAAGTTAAAACTTCTTATGGCTGCAGGGGCAGTATTGAGTAGCTTGGATGAAAGTTGCCCAGAGTAAACAGCCTGCTGTTTCATCAAGTTTGCTCAATCATCAAGTTTGCGGACGACACAACAGTGGTAGGCTTGATTACCAACAACGACGAGACGGCCTACAGGGAGGAGGTGAGGGCCCTCGGAGTGTGGTGTCAGGAAAATAACCTCACACTCAACGTCAACAAAACTAAGGAGATGATTGTGGACTTCAGGAAACAGCAGAGGGAACACCCCCCTATCCACATCGATGGATCAGTAGTGGAGAGGGTAGCAAGTTTTAAGTTTCTCGGCATACACATCACAGACAAACTGAATTGGTCCACTCACACTGACAGCGTCGTGAAGAAGGCGCAGCAGCGCCTCTTCAACCTCAGGAGGCTGAAGAAATTCGGCTTGTCACCAAAAGCACTCACAAACTTCTACAGATGCACAATCGAGAGCATCCTGGCGGGCTGTATCACCGCCTGGTACGGCAACTGCTCCGCCCTCAACCGTAAGGCTCTCCAGAGGGTAGTGAGGTCTGCACAACGCATCACCGGGGAAAACTACCTGCCCTCCAGGACACCTACACCACCCGATGTTACAGGAAGGCCATAAAGATCATCAAGGACATCAACCACCCGAACCACTGCCTGTTCACCCCGCTATCATCCAGAAGGCGAGGTCAGTACAGGTGCATCAAAGCTGGGACCGAGAGACTGAAAAACAGCTTCTATCTCAAGGCCATCAGACTGTTAAACAGCCACCACTAACACTGAGTGGCTGCTGCCAACACACTGTCATTGACACTGACCCAACTCCAGCCACTTTAATAATGGGAATTGATGGGAAATGATGTAAATATATCACTAGCCACTTTAAACAATGCTACCTTATATAATGTTACTTACCCTACATTATTCATCTCATATGCATATGTATATACTGTACTCTAGATCATCGACTGCATTCTTATGTCACTAGCCACTTTAACTATGCCACTTTGTTTACTTTGTCTACATACTCATCTCATATGTATATACTGTACTCGATACCATCTACTGTATGCTGCTCTGTACCATCACTCATTCATATATCCTTATGTACATATTCCTTATCCCCTTACACTGTGTATAAGACAGTAGTTTTGGAATTGTTAGTTAGATTACTTGTTGGTTATCACTGCATTGTCGGAACTAGAAGCACAAGCATTTCGCTACACTCGCATTAACATCTGCTAACCATGTGTATGTGACAAATAAAATTTGATTTGATTTGATTTGATTTGCTCCTCAGTCCCAGGTGCTAATATATGCATATTATTATTAGTATTGGATAGAAAACACTTTGACGTTTCTAAAACTGTTTGAATGATGTCTGTGTATAACAGAACTCATATGGCAGGCAAAAACCTGAGAAGAAATCAAAACAGGAAGTGGAAATCTGAGGATGGTCGATTGTCAACCCAGCCCCTATTGAATACATAGTAGGATATGGATAAAGTTGCACTTCCTAAGGCTGCCACTAGATGTCAACCATCTTTAGAAACTTGAATGAGGCTTCTACTGTGTTGTGGAGCTGGATAGGAGCTCTTTGAGTCAGTGGTCTGGCAGAGAGCCAGGTCCTGGTCACGCGCATTTCACATGATAGCGACCTGCGTTCCATGGCTTCTCTACGTTCCTTGGATTTGTGTACTAAACGGGCTAACAAAAGTAGCTACTTGGACATAAATAATGGACATTATCGAACAAATTAAGCATTTATTGTGGAACTAGGATTCCTGGGAGTGCAAAGGTAAGGGAATATTTATAATGTGATTTCTGATTTCTGTTGACTCCAACATGGCGGATAATTTTATTTTCTGAGCGCCGTCTCAGATTATTGCATGGTTTGCTTTTTCTTTGAAAATCTGACACAGCGGTTGCATTTAAGGAGAGGTATATCTATATTTCCATGTCTAACAATTGTATTTATCGACATTTATAATGAGTATTTCTGTAAAATGATGTGGCTCTCTGCAATACCTCTATTTGTGCTTTTTGTGACTCCTCTCTTTGAAAGGAAAAATGGCTGTGATTTTCTGTGAGTTGGTGGTGACCTAACATTATCGTTTGTGGTGCTTTCGCTGTAAAGCCTATTTGAAATCGGACACGGTGATGGGATTAACAACAAGATTAACTTTAAAACAGTATAAGATACATGTATGTTTGAGTAATTTTAATTATGGGATTTCTGTTTTGAGTTTGGTGCCCTGCACTTTCGCTGGCTGTTGTCATATCGATCCCGTTAACGGGATTGCAGTCCTAAGAAGTTTTAATACAGACATCAACCACCAGTTATAGCTCTGCAAGCAGCTCAAACACCTGAAGTAATTTTACTACAAAACATGCCCTAGGTGTTTTAACCTCTTCAGTCGACCCTCTACTTTTTTGAACATTTTGTTAAAAATCGCGCAACATTTCAGCGCCCTGCTACTCATGCCAGGAATATAGTACGTTCATATGGTTAGAATGTGTGGATAGGAAACCCTCGGACGTTTTTAAAACTGGTTAAATCACGACTGTGGCTATTACATAACGTGCGTTACATCGGAAAGCGCAGGAAAACCTGATCACAGAAAATGGAAATAAATATCCTTGCGCCACTTCCAGCAATTGTTAACAGTGAGCCGAATTAGATAAGACCGAGCATTCAACTCCCACAGCATCCCCATGTTGTCTAGAGTCTTGTGAATTGAATCATCTTTGATTCTTGGTTGAACCGAAAGAGGGGCACCACCTACCTCCGGTCTCCGCCCAGATCATTCCGGAAGAGCTCTCTCCTGAAATTTTTTCCAAGACGACAGCTAATGATTTCTACATCGCCTATGGATGATTTTTATCGCTTATTAACGTTTACTAATACCTAAAGTAGCATTACAAACGTATTTCGAAGTGTTTTGTGAAAGTTTATCGTCTACTTTTTGAATTTTAAAAATGACGTTACGTTGTGAAATCGCTGTTTTTTTCGTTTATCACACAGTCTACATATAACGATATCTTGGCTTTATATGGCCCGATTTAATCGAAATAAAGACCCAATAGTGTTTATGGGACATCTAGGAGTGCCAACAAAGAAGATGGTGAAAGGTAATGACTGTTTTCTATTTTATTGTGCGGTTTGTGTAACGCCGAAATGCTAATTATTTTGTTTACGTCCCCTGCTGTGCTTTTCTGTTGTAGTGTATTGGTGCATGCTATCAGATAATAGCTTCTCATGCTGTCGCCGAAAAGCATTTTAAAAATCGGACTTGTTGCCTGGATTCACAACGAGTGTAGCTTTAATTTGATACCCTGCATGTGTATTTTAATGAACTTTTGAGTTTTAACTAATACTATTAGCATTTAGCGTAGCACATTTGCATTTCCAGAGCTCTAGTTGGGACGCAAGCGTCCCAAGTAGAGGCAAGAGGTTAACAAAAATAAGCTGAATTCAACTAGGAATGCAATGAGAAACCACTTGATAATGCTTGCAGAAAATATGCAATCTAAATAATCAACTTAAATCATTATAAATGTTGTCATTACAGTGGATGCATAGGTAAGCCAAAAAAAAAATATCTTTAGTCTCTGTTTCATAATTTTCCTACAATTCGTAAAAGGCTGTACGTATCTCACCAGAAGAAGCATCTGACCAAGTGAAACAAACATCCCCTCTTCCTTAGTAAACTCAGGACCCTGCCTTTCAAAGATGATTCATAAAAATCCAAAAAACTTCACAGATCTTCATTGTAGAGGGTTAAAACACTGTTTTCCATGCTTGTTCAATGAACCATTAATGAACATGCACCTGTGGAACGATCGTTAAGACACTAACAGCTTACAGACGGTAGGAAATTAAGGTCACAGTTATGAAAACATAGGACACTATAAAGAGGCCTTTCTACTGACTCTGCTCATCTGCGTGAACGTGCCTTAGGCATACTGCAAGGAGGCATGAGGACTGCAGATGTGGTCAGGGCAATAAATTGCAATGTTCGTGCTGTGAGATGCCTAAGATGGCACTACAGGATGGACAGCTGATCGTCCTAGCAGTGGCAGACCACGTAAAACCTGCACAGGATCGGTACATCTGAACATCACACCAGCGGGACAGGTACAGGATGGGTACTGCCCGAGTTACACCAGGAACGCACAATCCCTCCATCAGTGCTCAGACTGTCCGCATTAGGCTGAGAGAGGCTGGACTGAATGCTTGTAGGCCTGTTGTAAGGCAGGTCCTCACCAGACATCACCGGCAACAATGTCGCCTATGGGCACAAACCCACCGTCGCTGGACCAGACAGGACTGGCAAAAAGTGCTCTTCACTGATGAGTCGCGGTTGTCGTGTCTTTGGCTATGCCGGATTAAGTGATATGACATGCTATTCTATAAAATCCTTTCTCCGTAATTAATATTACCTGATTGAGCTAATCATGTAAATGTAATTAACTAGAGAGTCGGGGCACCGCAAATAATATTTATAGAGCTGTTATCTTCCGAATAAACTCTTAAAGACCTAGTAATATTTTTAATCAATAGCAGTCAATATTAATCGTCACCTAATTCAGTCTCATCTGAAAGTGATAAATTATTGGTTACCTTCATGACACCCTGGGTAACAAGTTTAATCAGCAATACAAAATTGGGTTTAATTATTTATTTACTAAATACCTAACTAATCACACAGAATACAAAGAATGAATCATACCTTGATTATAAATTACATCATAAAGGAAAATGTCCCTTGCGGAGGGAACAGATATGACAGCTGGTTACACAAAAGAAAAGGGCTGGGTTTGAGTGAAAGAGCGGGAAGACTGAGGGACAAAGGGAGAAGCTATCGTAAATACAGTATCTTATGCATTCTAAATTACCGCCCATTTGGAAAAGGCAAATGCAATAAATATTTACTCTGAGCTGCGCATCGGTAGGTTGGTGGTAGATGGAAGGCCGTGTTGCCAAACGGAGTCCTTTGTCCTTTGAAGAATGTCTCCGGTTGTCAATTGGATACGTTGTAGTAACGTCGTTGTGTGGTAGATCGAATACTCGGTCTGTTCTTTCCTAGCCCGCATTTGCAGCTGCTGTTGCTAACTCAACGGCTAGGAGGTATTACTTCTGTAGTGAATAATATCATCGAAGGAATGAGCGTTACACCAAGGCCTGTACTCTGGAGAGGGATTGATATGGAGGTGGAGGGTCGGTCATGGTCTGGGGCAGTGTGTCACAGCATCATCGCACTGTGCTTGTTGTCATTGCAGGCAATCTCAATGCTGTGCATTACAGGGAAGACATGCTCCTCCTTTGTGGTACCCTTCCTGTAGGCTCATTCTGACATGACCCTCCAGCATGACAATGCCACCAGCCATACTGCTCGTTCTGTGCGTGATTTCCTGCAAGACAGGAATGTCAGTGTTCCGCCGTGGCCAGTGAAGAACCTGGATCTCAATCTCATTGAGCACATCTGGGACCTGTTGGATTGGAGAGTGAGTGCTAGGGCCATTCACCCCCCCCCCCCCCAGAAATGTACGGGAACGTGCAGGTGCCTTGGTGCAAGAGTGGGGTAACATCTCATAGTAAGAACTGCCAAATCTGGTGCAGTCCATGAGGAGATGCACTGCAGTACTTATTGCAGCTGGTGGCCACACCAGATACTGACTGTTACTTTTGATTTTGACCCCCCCTTTATTCAGGGACACATTATTCCATTTCTGTTAGTCACATGTGTGTGGAACTTGTTCAGTTTGTCTCAGTTGTTGAATCTTTATGTTCATACAAATATTTACACATGTTTAGTTTGCTGAAAATAAACACTGTTGACAGTGAGAGCACATTTCTTTTTTTTCTGTGACTTTTTGTAGCCCATCTATCTGATGCTGTCTGGTCAAAAAGAGTATGACATTGTTGCTGCCTTTAGCATTGTATGCAAGGGAAGTAAGCAAGCATTTGGCCTGCCTTGATGACAAAAAATATGTACAAATAATATCCAGTCAGCATTGAGCTAAACTGTGAATGATCCTGGTTCCTAATGGACCTTGTAGTCATGGCAGATAATATTCAAATTTTTGGTGACTTTTGGTGACACATGGAAAAGTCCACAGACCCACTCCAAAAGGCTTTCAGAGCCATCAATGATGGGTTTTGTCCAACAGGTCTCCGGACATACTCTGGACCTAGTTTTGTCCCGTGGAATAAATGTTGTGGATCTTAAGGTTTTTCCTCATAGTCAAGGATTATCGGACCACAATTTTATTACGTTTGCAATCGCAACAAATAATCTGCTCAGACTCCAACCAAGGATCATCAAAAGCCGTGCTTTAAATTCTCAGACAACCCAACGATTCCTAGATGCCCTTCCAGACTCACTCCACCTACCCAAGGACGCCAGAGTACAAAAATCAGTTAACCACCTAACTGAGGATCAATGTAACCTTGCGCAATAAGAAACAAAGATCTTCTGTTGAATCTGACAATTAATCTTGATGGTTGTACAGTCATCTCTAATAAAACTGTGAAGGACCTCGGCATTACTCTGGACCCTGATCTCTCTTTTGACGAACATATCAAGTCTGTTTCAAGGACAGCTTTTTTCCATCTACGTAAACACTGCAAAAATCAGACATTTTCTGTCCAAAGATTATGCAGAAAAATTCATCCATGCTTTTCAAATCAAATCAAATTTATTTATATAGCCCTTCGTACATCAGCTGATATCTCAAAGTGCTGTACAGAAACCCAGCCTAAAACCCCAAACAGCAAGCAATGCAGGTGTAGAAGCACGGTGGCTAGGAAAAACTCCCTAGAAAGGCCAAAACCTAGGAAGAAACCTAGAGAGGAACCAGGCTATGTGGGGTGGCCAGTCCTCTTCTGGCTGTGCCGGGTGGAGATTATAACAGAACATGGCCAAGATGTTCAAATGTTCATAAATGACCAGCATGGTCGAATAATAATAAGGCAGAACAGTTGAAACTGGAGCAGCAGCATGGCCAGGTGGACTGGGGACAGCAAGGAGGCATCATGTCAGGTAGTCCTGGGGCATGGTCCTAGGGCTCAGGTCCTCCGAGAGAGAGAAAGAAAGAGAGAAGGAGAGAATTAGAGAACGCACACTTAGATTCACACAGGACACCGAATAGGACAGGAGAAGTACTCCAGATATAACAAACTGACCCTAGCCCCCCGACACAAACTACTGCAACATAAATACTGGAGGCTGAGACAGGAGGGGTCAGGAGACACTGTGGCCCCATCCGAGGACACCCCCGGACAGGGCCAAACAGGAAGGATATAACCCCACCCACTTTGCCAAAGCACAGCCCCCACACCACTAGAGGGATATCTTCAACCACCAACTTACCATCCTGAGACAAGGCTGAGTATAGCCCACAAAGACCTCCGCCAAGGCACAACCCAAGGGGGGGGCACCAACCCAGACAGGATGACCACAACAGTGAATCAACCCACTCAGGTGACGCACCCCTTCCAGGGACGGCATGAGAGAGCCCCAGTAAGCCAGTGACTCAGCCCCTGTAATAGGGTTAGAGGCAGAGAATCCCAGTGGAAAAAGGGGAACCGGCCAGGCAGAGACAGCAAGGGCGGTTCATTGCTCCAGAGCCTTTCCGTTCACCTTCCCACTCCTGGGCCAGACTACACTCAATCATATGACCCACTGAAGAGATGAGTCTTCAGTAAAGACTTAAAGGTTGAGACCGAGTTTGCGTCTCTGACATGGGTAGGCAGACCGTTCCATAAAAATGGAGCTCTATAGGAGAAAGCCCTGCCTCCAGCTGTTTGCTTAGAAATTCTAGGGACAATTAGGAGGCCTGCGTCTTGTGACCGTAGCGTACGTGTAGGTATGTACGGCAGGACAAAATCAGAGAGATAGGTAGGAGTAAGCCCATGTAATGCTTTGTAGGTTAGCAGTAAAACCTTGAAATCAGCCCTTGCTTTGACAGGAAGCCAGTGTCGAGAGGCTAGCACTGGAGTAATATGATCACATTTTTTGGTTCTAGTCAGGATTCTAGCAGCCGTATTTAGCACTAACTGAAGTTTATTTAGTGCTTTATCCGGGTAGCCGGAAAGTAGAGCATTGCAGTAGTCTAACCTAGAAGTGACAAAAGCATGGATACATTTTTCTGCATCATTTTTGGACAGAAAGTTTCTGATTTTTGCAATATTACGTAGATGGAAAAAAGCTGTCCTCGAAATGGTCTTGATATGTTCTTCAAAAGAGAGATCAGGGTCCAGAGTAACGCCGAGGTCCTTCACAGTTTTATTTGAGACGACTGTACAACCATTAAGATTAATTGTCAGATTCAACAGAAGATCTCTTTGTTTCTTGGGACCTAAAACAAGCATCTCTGTTTTGTCAGAGTTTAATAGTAGAAAGTTTGCAGCCATCCACTTCCTTATGTCTGAAACACATGCTTCTAGCGAGGGCAATTTTGGGGCTTCACCATGTTTCATTGAAATGTACAGCTGTGTGTCATCCGCATAGCAGTGAAAGTTAACATTATGTTTTCGAATAACATCCCCAAGAGGTAAAATATATAGTGAAAACAATAGTGGTCCTAAAACGGAACCTTGAGGAACACCGAAATTTACAGTTGATTTGTCAGAGAACAAACCATTCACATTGCCACTTCTAGGTTAGACTACTGCCATGCTCTAATTTCTGGCTACCACTAAATAAACTTCAGTTAGTGGTAAACACGGCTGCTAGAATCGTGACTAGAACCAAAACATTTGATCATATTACTCCAGTGCTAGCCTCTCTACACTGGCTTCCTAACCTGTTGGGGCTAGCCCTGAATACTGCCCCTTCTGGAGGAATTTGGCACCCATGTAAACCATGATACATTTTTGTCAAAAGTTGCTAATATATGCATATAAAAATTATTATCGAATAGGAAACACTCTAAAGCTTATAAAACCGTTTAAATTGTGTCTCTATGTAAAGCAGAAGTCTCAGGGCATGCATTCTCCCAAAGTCTCTCTTGTAATGGAAAAAGTTGCCACCACTTTGACGTCATCGTATACACACTTCCCAAGCAGTTATAACCATGGAAACAGTTTCTACGTCTTCAGCGTGAAGCCTGCTTTCGATGAGGCGTGTAACTGTGAGAATTGCGCGCTCACGAGACGTTCAGCGTGCCCAAAACGTCCCGGTGACGCAAAAAAAAAGTTTCACCAATGGGAGCTGGGAAATTTCTCTCTCTTTCCCTCAGGATGGACTGAACAACGTGTGTTTCTCTGAACGCCCTCACGATTGCTGTAGACCTTTATAACATGTTAAGGCTTAATTATAAACATAGTTTGACAAGTTTACTCGAAATATAATGTATACTTTCGACGTTTTGGTGCGCATCCACTTGAAATTTGCATACATTTTGACCGAAAAGTGTCTAGTTTGAGAACGGAAAGACACAGACTTGAAAACTGAACGCTAACTTGGTGAGTATTAACCCTTCCAGGTCTTCTGAAGGAAGAACAGCCATGGTAAGGGAATATTTATGTCTTCATTTTGGGTTTCTGTCGACTCCAAGATAGAGGAGTCAGTATGCTAAATGAGAGCGCCGACTCTCTATTATAGCCTAGTGAACGCCAAATGTAACGTTAAAAATAATTGTAACATAGCGATTGCATTTAGAAGAAGTTTATCTTGCCATACATATGTAAAACATGCATATTTAGTCAAAGTTTATGATGTGTATTCCTTGTTAGCTGACGTTATCTGCCGGAGCTATTTTATTTCTCCTGACATTGCAGTAGCATTTTTTGAACGATGCATAATTGTAAACAGAGATTTATGGATATATGTTGCATATTATTGAAAAAAAAATGAATGTACTGTGTAACATGTTATATTACTGTCATCTGATGAAGATTTCAAAAGGTTAGTGAAATGATTTTTCTTTTAATCCTGCGTTTGTTGATTGCATATTTTTTCCTACTTGGCTAAGCTAATGAGGTATGTATGCAGTGGTGGTTGGACATAAATATGTGCTATGTTTTCGCCGTAAAACATTTTAGAAATCTGACTTGCTGGGTAGATAAATAACTTCTTTATCTTTCATTTGAGCCATTTTTCAAGCGATTCTGTGGAGGTTAAATATTTTTAGGATTATTTCTTGCGTTCCCTGCGCCACATTACAGCTCAGGGGGGATGGGGGGTGATCCCAAAGGGGATCATGTGTCCCCATCACGGGCAAGGGCTGATTTCAAGGTTTTACTGCAAACCTACAAAGCATTATGTGGGCTTGCTCCTATCTATCTTTCCGATTTTGGTCCTGCCGTACATACATACACGTACGCTACGGTCACACACACTCTACGATCACAAGACGCAGGCCTCGTAACTGTCCCTAGAATTTCTAAGCAAACAGCTGGAGGCAGGGCCTTCTCCTATAGCACTCAATTGTTATGGAATGGTCTGCCTACCCATGTGAGAGAGACAGACTCCATCTCAACTTTTAAGTCTTTATTGAAGACTCATTTCTTCAGTAGCTCCTATGATTGAGTGTGGTCTGGCCCAGGGGTGTGAAGGTGAACGGAAAGGCACTGGAGCAACTAACTAAAACTGTTTGAATCATGTCTGTGAGTATAACATAACTTATTTAGCATGCGAAACCCCGAGGACAAACCATTCAGATTTTTTTTTTTAAGTCACTGTCTTTTCAATATGTTTTCATGGGGAATCCAGAATTCCTGCAGTTCCTACCGCTTCCACTGGATGTCACCAGTTTGTAGAAATTGGTTGATGTTTTTCCTTTGTGTAATGAAGAAGTACCATAGCTCAGAACGAACGTCACTTCATGTGTACCTTTTTGATAGAGGCGCGTAACCAGAAAAGTAGCGTCAGTTTGTTTTGCTCCTGTATTGAACACAGATCATCCCGTCTTCAATTTGATTGATTATATACGTTTAGAAATACCTAAAGTTGTATTACAAAAGTAGTTTGAAATGTTTTGGCAAAGTTTACAGGTAACTTTTGAGATATTTTGTCGCGACGTTGCGTAAGTTGGAAGCTGTGTTTTTCTGGGTCAAACGCGCCAAATAAATTGACATTTTGTATATATATCGACGGAATTAATCGAACATGATGTTGGTGATGTTTATGGGACATATAGGAGTGCCAACAAAAGAAGCTTGTCAAAGGTAAGGCATGATTTATATTTTATTTATGTGTTTTGTGTCGCGCCTGCAGAGTTGAAATATGCTACTCTCATTGTTTACTGTTGTGCTATCATCAGATAATAGCATCTTATGCTTTCACCGAAAAGTCTTTTAGAAATCTGACATGTTGGCTGGATTCACAACGAGTGTAGTTTTTAATTTACTATCTTGCATATTTAATTTATTGAAAGTTTGATTTTTCTAGAAATGTATTTGGCACTCTGCATTTTCCCTGGCTATTGGCCATGTGGGACGCAAGCGTCACGCCTACCCCAGAGAGGTTAACTTCGCACAAGCTGGGACAGGAGCTCCTCAAGAGGAAGCTGACAATGGTAGGAACAGTATGAAAAAAATAAGCCAGAGCTCCCACCTCAGCTGTTGAATACACTGAACAGGCCTATCAATTCCTATAAGTTTGTTCCGGCTGACATGTCCCTAGTGTCTTACGTGCCAAAGAAAGGCAAAAATGTGGTACTCATGAGTACGCTGCATAGGGATGGCAGAATCTGTGGCCAGGAATATCTCAACCAGAAATCATAATGGATTAAAATGCCTCAAAAGGAGGGGTGGACAATTTAGACAAGCTGGTGACTGTCTACAGCTGCAAAAGAAGAACCCTACCCTGGCCACTTGTGATATTCTTCAACATCTCAGGGTACAACGCATTTGTCATCTGGATGGTGTTGAACCCAGATTGGAACAGAGGGAAGCTCCAGAGGCGACAGTTCTTTCTCGAAGAGCTGGGCAAGGCATTGGTAAGACCTAAAATCCAGAGGAGGCAACATATCCCAAGGACCTCAGTTTCTTCAGCCATTGTGAGGAGGATTCAGGAGGAGGATGCTGGTGCCCCCTCCTACCTAGGCCTGGTGTGTGTGTGTGTGTGTGTGTGTGTGTGTGTGTTTGTGTGTTTGTGTGTGTGTGTACACACTACCCTTCAAAGGTTTCTGGTCACTTAGAAATGTCCTTGTTTTTTAAGGAAAATCCACCTTTTTTGTCCATTAAAATATATATATATATATATATATATATATATTTTTTCACCTTTATTTAACCAGGTAGGATAGTTGAGGACAAGTTTTCATTTGCAACTGCGACCTGGCCAAGATAAAGCATAGCAGTGTGAACAGGCAACAACACAGAGTTACACATGGAGTAAACAATAAACAAGTCAATAACATAGTAGAAAAAAATAATCTATATACATTGTGTGCAAAAGGCATGAGGAGGTAGGCAATAAATATGCCATAGGAGTGAATAATTACAATTTAGCAGATTAACACTGCAGTGATAAATGATCAGATGAACATGTGCAGGTAGAGATACTGGTGTGCAAAAGAGCAGAAAAGTAAATAAAATAAAAACAGTATGGGGCTGAGGTAGGTAAATTGGGTGGGCTATATACTGATGGACTATGTACAGCTGCAGTGATTGGTTAGCTGCTCAGATAGCAGATGTTTAAAGTTGGTGAGGGAGATAAAAGTCTCCAACTTCAGAGATTTTTGCAATTCATTCCAGTCGCAGGCAGCAGAGTACTGGAAGGAAAGGCGGCCAAATTAGGTTTTGGCTTTAGGGATGATCAGGGAGGTACACCTGCTGGAGCGAATGCTACAGGTGGGTGTTGCCATCGTGATCAGTGAACTGAGATAAGGCGGAGCTTTACCTAGCATAGACTTGTAGATGACCTGGAGCCAGTGGGTCTCTCGACGAACATGTAGCGGGGGCCAGCCGACTAGAGCATACAGGTCGCAGTGGTGGGTGGTATAAGATGCTTTAGTAACAAAACGGATGGCACTGTGATAAACTGCATCCAGTTTGCTGAGTAGAGTATTGGAAGCTATTTTGTAGATGACATCGCCGAAGTCGAGGATCAGTAGGAAAATAACATAAAATTGATAAGAAATACAGTGGAGTCATTGTTAATCTTTATAAATTACTATTGTAGTTGGAAATGGCAGATTTTTTATGGAATATCTACATCAGCAACCATCACTCCGGTGTTCCAATGGCACGTTCTGTTAGCTAATCCAAGATTATCATTTTAAAAGGCTAACTGATCATTAGAAAAACCTTTTCCAGTTATGTTAGCACAGCTGAAAACAGTTGTGCTGATTTAAAGAAGCATTAAAACTGGCCTTCTTTTAGACTAGTTGAGTATCTGGAGCATCAGCATTTGTGGGTTCAATTACAGCCTCAAAATGGCCAGAAACAAAACTTTTCTGAAACTCGTCAGTCTATTCTTGTTCTGAGAAATGACGGCTATTTCAATGTGAGAAATTGTCAAGAAACTGAATCCCGTACAACGCTGTGTACTACTCCGTTCACAGAACAGAGCAAACTGGCCCTAACCAGAATAGAAAGAGTGGGAGGCCCTGGTGCACAACTGAGAAAGAGGACAAGTACATTAGAGTGTCTAGTTTGAGAAACAAACGCCTCAGAAATCCTCAACTGGCAGCTTCATTAAATAGTACCCACAAAACACCAGTCTCAACGTCAACAGTGAAGAGGCGACTCCGGGATGCTGGCCTTCCAGGCAGAGTTCCTCTGTCCAGTGTATGTTATTTTGCCCATCTTTTATTTTTATTGGCCAGTCTGAGATATTGCTTTTTCTTTGCAACTCTGCCTAGAAGACCAGCATCCCGGAGTCACCTCTTCACTGATGTTGAGACAGGTGTTTTGCGGGCACAATTTAATGAAGCTGACAGTCGAGGATTTGTGAGGCATTTGTTTCTCAAACTAGACACTCATATATACTTGTCCTCTTGCTCAGTTGTGCAGCGGGGCCTCCCACTCTTTCTATTGTTAGAGCCAGTTTTCTCCAGATATGCAACTAGTCTAAAGAAAGCCAGTTTAATTGCTTCTTTAATCAGCACAACAGTTTTCAGCTGTGCTAACGTAATTGCAAAAGGGTTTTCTAATGATCAATTAACCTTTTTAAAATTATAAACTTGGATTAGCTAACACAACGTGCCATTGAAACACAGGAGTGATGGTTGCTGATAATGAGTCTGTACGCCTATGTAGATATTCCATTTAAAAAATCTGTAGTTTCCAGCTACAATAGTAACTTACAACATTAACAATGTCTACACTGTAATTCTGATCAATTTTATGTTATTTTAAATGGACAAAAAGTGTGCTTTTCTTTCAAAAACAAGGACATTTCTAAGTGACCCCAAACGTTTGAACGGTAGTGTGTGTGTGTCAGATGTTTAATTCCTGAACTAAGTGTTTTCATCATTCTAGATTGCAGCCGGTAGCAATCAGAAGAAGCGCTGCGATGTGTGTGGACACAAGAAGGACAGGAAGATACAGTACACATGTATCAAGTGCAAGAAATACATTTGCAATGCACACACAGTAAAACTCTGTTCTTCATGTGTTGTGTAGACAAGCCATTTGTGTTCATTTACCATTTACATAAAATACTATATGTAAAATGTGTCCTTCCAATTTGTTCAGTTCAAAGCAATGAACATCAATAGTGATAACCTTGTTACATTTATATTTGTTCAAAATAAACATTTTTTATTCCACCCATGTCTTGATTATAATTGATTTTTGTTTACAACAAAGTATTTTTACGTAAATTGTTATGGCTTTAAAAACCCAATGCTGTGGGTCGATCAGACCCACAAACAGGGTGAATAACAAAAACATGAACACCACAGAAGGGTTAAACTGACAGATTATTTTAATTATGTTACCTTGTTAACATGGACTCCTTTTTAAAAAATTTTTGCAACAATGCCCCCTAATATGCTGACATTATCTAAGAAACAGACCAAAAGCTGATACTGTAATTTTTAAACTCATGGGGTCTTAAAAAAAAAAAGTGTATTACATTTTACAAAGTTAAGACTATTCCATAGTCTGGCTGGCAACATTTGTAAGGCGATGAGGCATTACAGGCAGAAAGAGAGATCATGCTCATTGCAATTTTGAGCCATCACTCAACCACATGCAAATGATCTGGATGGGGCGTCATTGACATGGCAGATGCCTTACGCTGCCAACAATGAGGCATGTGTGAACAAACGGCACTAGAGTGCTAGGGGTCTCCACCAAGGAGACATTTCTCTCACTCTCACATGGCAGTAATCATAGCAAGAGAGAGGAGGGGGGGAGCGAGAAGGCATTAGCTGAGGGCTGAGAGCAAACCCTATCCCCCAGAGAGGGAGCAACAGTCAATGCAGGATGCTCGGTCTCTGTGAATACTCCTCACACATCCTCAGTACACAGAGAAAGGAAAATAAGGTGGCACAAGGTAATGTGAAGTTCACTGACAAAAGAAGGGTTAATACCCCTCAGAATCTCATGTACAGTGGGGCAAAAAAGTATTTAGTCAGCCACCAATTGTGGAAGTTCTCCCACTTAAAAAGATGAGAGAGGCCTGTAATTTTCACCATAGGTACACTTCAACTATGACAGACAAAATTAGAAGAAAACAATCCAGAAAATCACATTGTAGGATTTTTTATGAATTTATTTGCAAATTATGGTGGAAAATAAGTATTTGGTCACCTACAAACAAGCAAGATTTCTGGCTCTCACAGACCTTCTTCTTTAAGAGGC
Organism: Oncorhynchus nerka; assembly: GCF_034236695.1. NCBI lineage: Eukaryota > Metazoa > Chordata > Actinopteri > Salmoniformes > Salmonidae > Oncorhynchus > Oncorhynchus nerka. The sequence goes on from NC_088405.1 coordinate 76,996,166, forward strand.
TCCTCTGTCCTCCACTCATTACCTGTATTAATGGCACCTGTTTGAACGTGTTATCAGTATAAAAGACACCATAGAAAATCTTTGGAGGGAGTTGAAAGTCTGTGTTACCCAGCAACAGCCCCAAAACATCACTGCTCTAGAGGAGATCTGCATGGAGGAATGGGCCAAAATACCAGCAAGTGTGTGAAAACCTTGTGAAGACTTACAGAAAACGTTTGACCTCTGTCATTGCCAACAAAGGGTATATAACAAAGTTTTTGAGATAAACATTTGTTTTTGACCAAATACTTATTTTCCACCATAATTTGCAAATAAATTCATTAAAAATCCTACAATGATTTTTTGGACATTTTTTTTTTCATTTTGTCTGTTATAGTTGAAGTGTACCTATGATGAAAATTGTAGGGTTCTCATCTTTTTAAGTGGGAGAACTTGCACAATTGGTGGCTGACTAAATACTTGTTGGCCCCACTTTAGCTCTAAACTACAGCTCTAAACTAATGTCTACAGATGTAGGATCTTAACTTGAGACAGTTTAAGAACACCTTCCTCCCTTCGGGACATGGACTCTACAAGGTGTCGAAAGTGTTCAACAGGGATGCTGGCCCGTGTTGACTCCAATGCTTCCCACATTTGTGTGAAGTTGGTTGGATGTCCGTTGGGTGATAGACCATTTTTGATCCACACGGGAAACTGTTGAGCGTGAAAAACCCAGCAACGTTGCAAATATTGATACAAATCTGTGCGCCTGGCACCTACTAACATTCCCCATTCAAAGGCACTTACATTTTTTTGTCTTGTCCAGTCACCCTCTGAATGGCACACATACACAATCCGTCTCAATTGTCTCAAGGCTTAAAAAAATGTCTCAAGCCTCTCCCCCCTTCATCTACACTGATTTGAAGTGGATTTAACAAGTGACATCAATAAGTGAGCATAGCTTTCACCTGGATTTCCTGGTCAGTCTATGACATGGAAAGGTGGCATTTTTGGTGTCATTTTTGATAGGGTTGATATACTTTTCTTCAGGTAAAATCAAGTCTGAGTTGTCAAAGTGGAAGTTCAAAAGTATTTTTAAACCTCAAAATACACCACAAGTAAAACATGCCCTGCAGAAAAGTTATCCTGCAACAGGGTGATCAAATTATTGTCCTACATCTCTAGTCTCTTATGCTATGAGTAATGCTTCAGTGTGCATCATCACCATCCCAGACTGCAGCCGACACAATCATAACACATTTCATATTAAGAGGTGGGAATGCGAAGTTCAACCAAATTATGCAAATGTCTGTGCGAAATATCGATTCAGACTATGAGGGCACCATTTCAAAGATGACTTTAGTTCGGTCTGGGCCCGTTTCCCAAACCCTTTTCTTTTACTGGATTGCCTGTCCTGCCGTTTCCCCAGAGGGCCTTGCCAGGGACTGTTTGTGATTATGGGCAGTCTGTCATTCCATACGCCTACTAATTACAATCTTCATTTAATGGGCAGCTGACATGTGTTTGCGAGGGGGGAGATTTCAAAAAAAGAATCTTCATGAGCATGACCCGGACAGGCGGACAGGCGGACGTGTCCACCCACACTGTAGCTACCAACAGTTTCTTCTTCCACAATGCCAAGCACTCAGTAATCTAACCGTCTCGCTTATTATATCTTCTTGTCTGTCACAATTTGGGCTTTCAAACGACAGTTGAATAGGAGCGATTCCGAGCGGTTGCAGATGTTTAAGATAAATGGGTCATATCCCAACTGTCTGCCTTAATTAGGGTTTGTTGTGTGAGAGGCTGTTGTGTGAGTAATTAACAAATCTTTTCATTGAGTGCCTTTCATCTTTCATAAAAGGCCCACATAATTGGATTTGTTTGCCTTTTGTTTATCCAATGGTTGGCCTGGAACCATCATTATTCTCCCCTCTTCAAAGTGAAAATAGTTTATTATCACATTACAGTATGTCAATGTCGTTCAGCATTTGTTGTGTTGAGATTAATCCAACTTTCAGATTGGCACTCCTGTGACTGACAATCACAATCAGTTGAGAACCTTTAATTCAGAAGTGCGACTGGAGATGGTTTAGGCTGCTTAGACTAAAATACTTATTTTGGGACTGCTGTGATTGCTGACTGTCTTGGTTTAAAACAAATAACAGAACTAGTCTAGACCCAATCCCAATTCAACCATTTTGAGAGATGTATGCACCTGTTGTGGGAAGTTCATGAAAACAGGAATCCCATTAAAAAAGAAAACGTTGGATGTTTATTTTCCTGCTCCTGTCGCATTTCAATTGCACAATGTCTACCTTAGGGCCATGTGAAATGTGGTAGGCAGAAGTCTGTACCATTCCTAGCTGGCAAATTCCCTTAATTCATTATTCTCTAAAAGAGACGACTTAAAAAAATAATTACATCTGCAAAGCTCAATCAATCACACTTGGGCTGACATCGCTTTAGGGCCATGTGAAATCAAATCAAATCAAATCCAATTTTATTTGTCACATACACATGGTTAGCAGATGTTAATGCGAGTGTAGCAAAATGCTCGTGCTTCTAGTTCCGACAATGCAGTAATAACCAACGAGTAATCTAACCTAACGTTTCCAAAACTACTACCTTATACACACAAGTGTAAAGGCATAAAGAATATGTACATAAAGATATGAATGAGTGATGGTACAGAACCGCATAGGCAAGATGCAGTAGATGGTATCGAGTACAGTATATACATATGAGATGGGTAATGTAGGGTATGTAAACATTATATATTATTATATGTGTTATTTCATAGTTTTGATGTCTTTACTATTATCTACAATGTCGAAAATATAAAAAATAAAGAATAACAGGAAGGACTGCACACTGTTTATGTTGCCCATTCAAATTTCGATCCAAAACGGATCGAAGTGGGGCGCCGGTGGGGTCACTTCAGGCTGAGGAGTAAGTTTCACACTCTGCAGGTGCTACACACACATCCCAAAATATACACATTTCAACTCACATGACCATTACGTACTTGACACCATGGTGGGTGTGGAAACAATTCAATTAACTTTTGCGCATAGTCAATAATAATTCATCAGAGGTACATATGATCATAAAGGATTATATACATACAAATCAGTCCGGGTTAAAATCTACTGTAGGCAACAGTAGAAAAGGATTACTGGAAATTGGAAACTGTTGGATTACCGCCCATATCACCGTTACGCTCAGGACGCGTGCTGGCCATAGATATAAATACAGTGACCTATTCTTTTTTAAACAACTTGCTTACCTCTTATAATTTGATATCATTAAGATGTGCACATGTAGTAGTTACAGAAAATGTCATACTTACTGTACAGTCGTGGGCAAAAGTTTTGACAATGACACAGATATACATTTTCACAAAGTCTGTTGCTCTCACGCCCTGGCCATAGAGAGGCTTTTATTCACTATTTTGGTTAGGCCCGGGTGTGACTAGGGTGGGCATTCTAGTTTCTTTATTTCTATGTTTTCTATTTAGTGTCTGCACCTGACAGGACTGTTTCGGTTTTCCCTCTTTGTTATTTTGTTTGTGTTTTGAGTATTAAATTTATCATGAACACTTACCACGCTGCACCTTGGTCTCATTCTTCATCCGACGACAGCCGTGACAGTTGCCACAGTTTCTGTGATGTCAATTTGCATACACTCCAGAATGTTATGAAGAGTGAAAAAATGAATTGCAATTAATTGCAAAGTCCCTCTTTGCCATGCAAATTAACTGAATCCCCCAAAAAACATTACCACTGCATTTCAGCCCTGCCACAAAAGGACCAGCTGACATCTTGTCAGTTATTCTCTCGTTAACACAGGTGTGAGTGTTGATGAGGACAAGGCTGGAGATCACTCTGCCATGCTGATTGAGTTCGAATAACAGACTGGAAGCTTCAAAAGGAGGGTGGTGTTTGAAATCATTGTTCTTCCTCTGTCAATCATGGTTACCTTTTCAGAGCTCTTTTAGTTTTTCCTACATAACATAGACCACAAATACACTCGATCAGGTGTACCACCTTTTTTGTAGAACACTTAATGATACCCTTAATCTTAATGGACTTGCCCGTGATGGGGTGATTGAACATTGTGCATTTATTCGTAAATGACCAGGTGCATTTATTTGTAAATGACCAGGTGGCGAATCGCATCTCTGCATGTCTGGCAGACATATCAGTGTGGATGACGGATCACCACCTCAAGCTGAACCTCGGCAAGACGGAGCTGCTCTTCCTCCCGGGGAAGGACTGCCCGTTCCATGATCTCGCCATCACGGTTGACAACTCCATCGTGTCCTCCTCCCAGAGCGCTAAGAACCTTGGCGTGATCCTGGACAACACCCTGTCGTTCTCAACTAACATCAAGGCAGTGGCCCGTTCCTGTAGGTTCATGCTCTACAACATCCGCAGAGTACGACCCTGCCTCACACAGGAAGCGGCGCAGGTCCTAATCCAGGCACTTGTCATCTCCCGTCTGGATTACTGCAACTCGCTGTTGGCTGGGCTCCCTGCCTGTGCCATTAAACCCCTACAACTCATCCAGAACGCCGCAGCCCGTCTGGTGTTCAACCTTCCCAAGTTCTCCCACGTCACCCCGCTCCTCCGCTCTCTCCACTGGCTTCCAGTTGAAGCTCGCATCCGCTACAAGACCATGGTGCTTGCCTACGGAGCTGTGAGGGGAACGGCACCTCAGTACCTCCAGGCTCTGATCAGGCCCTACACCCAAACAAGGGCACTGCGTTCATCCACCTCTGGCCTGCTCGCCTCCCTACCACTGAGGAAGTACAGTTCCCGAAACCCCACCTCTTTAAGGAATACCTAGGATAGGATAAAGTAATCCTTCTCACCCCCTTAAAAGATTTAGATGCACTATTGTAAAGTGGCTGTTCCACTGGATGTCATAAGGTGAAAGCACCAATTTGTAAGTCGCTCTGGATAAGAGCGTCTGCTAAATGACTTAAATGTAAATGTAAGTTACACTGGGTATATCGGCCACATCTAGAATTACCATCCGGCACATTGTTCAGGAAGGTGCTACATGGCATCGGTGGGAAATCAGACCTCCCCACAATTTTACTGATGTTGGGGGTGCGTCTGAAGACTACCAGTGGGAGATCTTTAAAGATATTTTCCAGTTGTGTGCCAGTGCTCAAGATGTGCCAGTGTTTTTCAATGAAATGGTCGAACTGTTTGCGAAGTGGGGAGTATAGAAATTACATGTTCATTCAAACAGAAGGGAACTGCTATGGGTAGTAAAATGGCACTGGATTATGCCAATCTGTATGTAACCTTTATTTAACTAGGCAAGTCAATTAAGAACAAATTCTTATTTACAATAAAAGCCTTCCAAGAGGCAAAAGGCCTCCTGCGGGGACGGAGGCTGGGATTAAAAATGTAGGACAAAACACACATTACGACAAGAGACCACAATACTACATAAAGAGAGACCTAAGACAACACAGCATGATAGTAACACAACATGACAACAACACGGTAACAACATAGTAGCAACACAACATGGCAGCAGCACAACGTGGTAGCTGCACAAACATGGTACAAAAAATTGTTTGGCACAGGCAACAGCAACAAGGCAAAAATGTATAGAAAACAATACATTATTGAGTCTTTGAGTAGAGATGGAGATAACACTGAAAGCCTACAGACAGGAATTCCTTTTTACACAGAGCTTACAGCCTGCACCCCTCAAATAGAGCTTCCCTATCAGCCAATGCAGTCGCAAATGCAGGATCTGTAGCCAGAGAGAAATTGTGGTGTGGGTGGGTGAAACAACCATTCTGTTGTTGGGGTAAGCCCTTAGTTACCATTTTTTGGAAGGAAAACTATTTTACTCATATTGTAATTAAAACATTCTAGGTCAAATGAAATCGAAATCTGGAAAAACTGGACAATTACTTTAAATGTGGACTTTGGGCAAAATAAAAAAATATTGGCTTTAAACTGTATAGCGGATCAATGCACCATCATACCATGCCATTTTAAGGTACCTTTTTTCATGAATAAGATATTTGGCTACAGAAATGCACAGACATTTCTTACTGATCTCTACAGCTTCTGCCCAAAAACACATCCGTTGAAATGACGTCAACACATACTGGAGGACTTACACACTAGCTACACTTGACTAGCTTAGCTAACAAACTAGTTCATGCAACATCGATGAACCACTAAAGGCACACCATCCCCCTTGGCAATTTTGCCTATGATTTGTTGTACACAGAGTGAATAAGACAAACAAGCACACTGCCTGGATGAGCACTTTAGACAATGGGGTTACAATGATAAAAATAAGACCCAGGATGACAGCCTCACTCCCAAGCATCCCCGCCCCCTTCACCAACAAGTCCAATGCTTCCTTCAATACTCCACCACTTGGCAAACAGTTAGACCATATCATTAAAAAACACTGGCACATCTTGAGCAGTGACTAAAACAACTGGGAAAAAACTTTAACCTCTCTGGGATATGTGGGTAGGTAGCGTAACACCTCGCCAACAGACAGTGAAAGTGCGTGAAAGTGCACGGCACCAAATTCAAAACAACAAAAATCTCATCATTAAATTTCCTCAAGCATACAAGTATTATACACCAATTAAAGATAACATTCTCGTAAATCCAGCCACAGTGTCTGATTTCAAAAATGCTTTACAGCGAAAGCAACACAAACGATTATGTTAGGTCACCACCAACTCACAGAAAAACAAAGCCATTTTTCCAGCCAAAGAGAGGATTCACAAAAGCACAAATAGAGAGAAAATGAATCACTAAACTTTGATGATCTTCATCAGATGACACTCATAGGACTTCATGTTCCACAATACATATATATTTTGTTCAATAAAGTGCATTTTTATATTTAAAAAAATCTAATTTTACATTGGGGCGTTACGTTCAGTAGTTCTAAAACATGCGGTGATTGTGCAGAGAGCCACATGAATTCACAGAAATACTCAACCGCTGTGTCCGATTTCAAAAAAGCTTTACAGAAAAAGCATCATCTGAGTACGGCGTTCAGAGCCCAAACCAGCGAAAAGAAATATCTGCTATGTTGCGCAGTCAACATTAGTCAAAAATAGCATTATGAATATTCACTTACCTTTTATCTTTATCAGAATGCACTCCCAGGAATTGCAGTTCCACAATCAATGTTTGTTTTGTTTGATAATAGTCCATCATTTATGTCCAAATACCTTCTTTTGTTAGGGCGCTTGGTAAACAAATCCAAAAGAGAGTTCAGGTCCAGCCGAACGTCAGACGAAAAGTTCAAAAAGTTCCGTTACAGCCCGTAGAAACTTGTCAAACTAAGTATAGAATCAATCTTTAGGATGTTTTTATCATAAATCTTCAATAATGTTCCAACCGGATAATAATTCCTATGTCTGTATAAAAGCAATGGAACGAGAGCTAACTCTCTCGTGACAGCGCCTCAGAGCCTGCGGCAATCTGCCAGACACCTGACTCATTCCTCTCTCATTCGGTCCCACTTCACAGTAGAAGCCTCAAACAACGTTCTAAAGACTGTTGAAATCTAGTGGAAGCCTTGGGAATATATCCCAATCACTGTATCTACAATAGGGGCTGAGTTAAAAAACTACAAGCCTCAGATTTCCCACTTCCTAGTTGGATTTTTCTCAGATGATTTTCGCCTGCCATATGGGTTCTGTTATATTCACAGACATCATTCAAACAGTTTTAGAAACTTCAGTGTTTTCAATCCAATACTACTAATAATATGTATATATATATAATATGTAATATATATAATAATATAATACTATGCATATATTAGCATCTGGGACAGAGTAGCAGGCAGTTTACTCTGGGCACCTTATTCATCCAAGCTACTCAATACTGCCCCCCTGTCACCAACAAGTTTAACAGAAGTAAAATGCTGGTGAGATCTTACACCTGTGCCACGTAGCACTTTCCAAGATAATATGCCGAACAGTAATTACAGATGTGGCTGACGTACCCAAAGTAAGTTTACGAACAAATGTGCAACGTTCTGTAGCGACCTGCACAGAGAGCTGTGTGTTATGAGTTATGCTGTTCCTTTGTTGTGTTGTACTTACAGTACCCAGTGTTCGTGGGTCGGACATCCCAGCCAAACTGCTATCTACCAACCACTGGAATGCCTGGAATGTTATGGTGCCGAGCATCCTCGTGGTTGGTGGAGCAGCAGGGGGATTTGCCAGGGTGGTGGAGCACCACAAGTTTAAGACCATGCTTAGCCATTGTTCTCTCTCCTAAGTTTTGTCTTAACAAGAAATGGTCACTGTTGTTTTATACTGGGATCCTTGATTTATTTGACGTGGGCTGCGGCCAAACAGTAACCTGTGTTGAGTTCGTAAACTCAAACCTCTGTCTGGACATTTGTTAATTTATGATCTAGCCAGGTGTCAGAATGAAAAACTTAGATAAAAGTAAGCCAGCTAGCTAGCTGACTGCTGTGGCTAGCAAATGTCACGTGGAGAACGGGGGTTGAAAATACTTAGAGGGAATCCGAAAGTGAAGGAGGAGGCAGGAGACGATTATGGCCAGGGAGGTGCATGTGCATGGACGTCGGAGGATCTGGCCGAGGAGATCGCCAAGGCAGCAGAGCACAGATCTCGCTTGAGAGTGACTGCTAGAAGGAAAGCTGAAGCGGGCATGGGTGCTTCTGCGACTGGGCTTCATGGATTCTGGGGGGCGGACCGAGGGGGTGACATCGACAGTACGTGACGAGGAGGCTGGAACTCCTGATTCAGGATGTACGTGGCGGTTGCACCCGAATCTGTTATGATCCCGAAGTACTCCGGTAAGGCGGATTGGGAAACTTTTCATGCTCAGTTTGAACTGTTAGTTCATTCTGGGGGTTGGTCGAATGAAGATAGGCCACTGCAGCTGGCTTTGTGCCTCACGGATGATACTCTGTCCTGTTTTGATATTGATTAGCCCTGAGGATAGACGTGATTATGGGACTTTAGTTGGAGCACTGATGAGGTGCTTTGGACAGTGTGTACGGCCCAGGCTGCTACATTCCGAACTGAGTAATAGACACAGTCAGCCTGGAGAGCCACTACGGATGCTAGCTAATGACATTGAGAACCTCTCTTGGCAGACATATGCTCACATGCAACCCTCCGTGCAGAGCGAGCTAGCACGGGACCAGTTCATGCAGGTGCTCTCTCTTACGGAGCTGCGCAAACAGACACAGCTGGCTCATCCTGAGTCATTGCAGAAAGCCTTGGAGATGGCTTTGGAGAGGGAGCTTGTGTGGGCTGAGGCTTCAGTAGGGGCTTTGGTGGGGGTGCATGGAGACACACCCACTGTGCGGGCTGTGGTGCAGAGCAGCGCAGAGCCGAAAAAGTCTGCATGGGTGGCTGAAATGACTGAAGTAATTCGTACTGTGTCTTTACAGGTGGCACACAACACACGCCCTGGTCCCATGGTCTGCTGTGGGTGTTGCCAGCCAGGCCATCTGCGCTAGAATTACCCCATGTCCCCCAGAGCTCAGGGAAACATCTCGGGGTTCGCATAGATGGGGCAGTGCGGACCCCTGGCTCTCTTTCCTAACCATCACCATCGCCAGGAGGAGCCCACCAGCACGGACGGGGGAGCAAGGCTCCACTTCCCTCGGAAGCAGACTAGTGCGAGCAGTAGGAAGCAGCCTGTCGTTGTGGTGGGCCGGACCTATGTTGGGCACTCTTATCATGTCACTGTGGAGGGGGTGCCCTGCTCTGCCATGGTGGACACCAAATCCACAGTACTCCTGGTGAGCCCAGATATTGTGCCAGGTTGAAACCACTGGGTGCTCATGGCCATGGACTATTTCACAAAATGGCCCGAGGCCTATGCTCTGCCTGACCAGGAGGCAGAGACCATCCTCGATGCCCTGACAGTGGGGATGTTCAGCAGGTTTGGAGCTGCAGAGTCCATCGACAGCGACCAAGGCAGATACTTTGAGTCCTGTGAGTTCGCCACCATGTGTGAGAGGCTGGGTATGCACAAGACCCGCACTACTCCTCTCCATCCTCAAATTGATGGCCTTGTGGAGCACTTCAACAAAACGCTTGGACAGTAGCTGGCCATTGACCAAGCCAAACACCAGTGTGACTGGGACAAGCACCTGCCCATGGTCCTCATGGGATGCCGCTTCACTGTCCAAGACTACACCTCCTTCATGCCTGCCCTTATGCTGGGGAGAGAGATCTGCACCCCTGCAGAGATGGCGTTTGGTCGGCCCCTGGATAGCCCTCCTGTTTCCCCGGGAGCGGTATTTCCGGAGACTCCAGGACCATCTGGAGAGAGCCCACACCTTCACCAGAGAGCGGCTGGTGAATGCAGGTCTGAGGCAGAAGAGGAATTATTACTTGCACATCCGGGGGAGGCGCTTTGTGGCTGGGGAACTGGTCTGGGTCTACAGCCCCCTGTGATGCTCCAAGTTGGACAGCCACTGGGTGGGGCCCTGCAGCGTCCTGGGAGAGTAGGGGAGGTTGCGTACCGGGTGCAGCTTTCTCCCAGGGGACAGGTTAGCCCCATACAGAGGGGCCTCTTCTCCCCAAACCCCAGGGCCCCTACAATCCCCCCCTCTGGCAATAACATTCCCCAAGGCTCCAGACAGCCCACTCACCCAGTTTTCCTCCCTGTGTCACCGAGTGGTTCCTGGAGCCACGGACTGTATCCCCTGTTCCCTCATCCTTGTCCCCCCATGTCCCTGCCTTCATCCGCTGGGCCCCAGAGGGGCACCCCCCTACCACAGACTAAGCCCCCTGTTCTACATCTGGACACTCTGCACCCATCACGCCCACACAGAAAAAGGAGACATCCGGGTCGCTTCAGAGACTTGTTTGTTCTCTAGGGAACGAGGGACTTTGTGGTGGGGGGCTGTGTAGCAACCCGCACAGACAGCTGTGTGTTATGAGTTATACTGTTTGTTTATTGTGTTGTACTTACCAGTATCCTGTGTTCACAGGGTCTGACATGCCAGTCAACCTGCTATCTGCCAACCACGGGAATGCATCCTTGTGGTTGGTGGAGATGCGGGGGGTTTGGCAGGGGGGTGGAACAATATCAGCTCTCTGAGATACATTGGTATCGAACAGATACTGAGATACTGATAATCCATTACTGAGGAGATAATTGTATTGTATTCACCATTTGTCGAGTTTGATATCAGACAATTTCTTACATGAATACATTATACTGATTTGTCTTGCCATCCAGGTCTGCACTTGTCATTTTGTACATATGTATGTATACAATGAAGCAATTTCAGGTCTGATCATCAACAAAAGCTTTGCTTTTCAAACTTCTATATTCACACTCAAATAAAACAATAATGTTCTTAACTGCATTTTGATTGGACGACAAGTGAACAGTAGAACAGAGCATTTACATTTGCATTACAATTTCTGTAAGTTCTACATATTCCCATCTCATTGATATCAAATTATTATAGGCAAGTTGTTTTTGAAAAGAGTCACAGCGCGCCTTTGGGCCGAATTGGGAGGAAGTGGTACTCGCTAAGCAAGCAGCGTGACGTCCTTTACATGAGCACTCAGTCTGTTTGACCTGATGAAGATCAGTTTTGGATCTAAACATTATTATCAATAATAAGGTGAATTGGGAGTATAAACAGTGCGCGGGCTTTCCCGTTCTTTACAAAATAATGGCCTAACCAGCGTTTTTATACATGCACCAAAGCATGATGGGATGGTACGTGCTTAATTAACTCAGGAACCACACCTGTGTGGAAGCACCTGCTTTCAATATACTTTGTATCCCTTATTTATTCAAGTGTTTCCATTATTTTGGCCGTTACCTGTATGTACTGTATGCACCCCTGTAATCATTGTGGAACTACCAAACTGACAACAATGAGAATTAAGGAAGAAAGGGATATTATGGGGGAGTCCAAATAAGATTAATTGGCAATGGAAATAAATCCAATTTTAAACCCTTAAACATTCTATTGAGCCTTCCAAGTCACTGACTTTACAATTTCTCGCTCCATCTGCCTCCCTTTCTGAGGCCTAATTAATAATGGCTAGTTGTGGTTTTGCATAAACCATTCATTGGCCAAACTAGCTCGAGCAAATTATGTAAGGACCGTCTCGGACTCACTCCAGTATATGTAATGCCATATTTTCTGCATGTCCCCATAAAGATTTAGATTTATAAGTGCATTTTATAGCATGTTCCATTACGTGGTGCAATGACTTCAAGGCTATAGTAATGAGAGTTTCTATGGTGGTAAAGTTACGCTTTGATATTTTTGTGGCTGATACAAAACATATTCATAACTTTCTGTGAGATCGATGCAAGTATGTCTGTTATCTCATGCAAGTGCTCCAGGTGTCACAAACTGTTGACAATTGAGGTGTTTTTGCAAACCCTGTATTAGTCCTGTGGTGTTATTTCATTCAGTTTAAGATTTTCGTAGGGATTTGTGTTGAAGTAGCAGCAAAAACACTGACCACCTAAAGGAATATCATAGTATTGATGTTTCTGCTAAAATGGAATGCATGATTAGGCATTATGCTGGTCAATAACATTTTTGATATTCACCCTTAGAGCATTCATATAGATCTTGATGTACCAAGGGAGGAGACTTAGTATAAAATAGTTTAGTTAACTTTTTGGTTTATCGATTCTCTTTTTCATACAGTGCTGGAAGGCAGCCATTTTATATTTCATTCAATGAAAAAACCTACGAAGTCTCTAAAGATTGCGTAAACTTGAGTAAGGCAGGGTTTTCTGTCTGAGTGGTTTTACTTCTGACAAGATTATTTTTATCAAGTAAATCTGTAACGGGTGGTGGTGTGGTGCAGTGACCTCTATGCCACTCACGTTCTGCCCCTGAACAAGGCAGGTAACCCACTGTTCCTAGGCCGTCATTGAAAATAAGAATTTGTTCTTAACTGACTTGCCTAGTTAAATAAAGGTAAAATAAAATAAAAAATAAAGCTCCACTATTAGAGACTTAGCCTGCCTGAGGACCTCTCACTGGAAAGCCCTAGCTGAGAGCAGTCAACTAACAATGGGGTTGTTGCTCTCCTGCAAAGAACTAAAAGGTATAAGGCTCTTTCTGTGGAAGTGAAACGTTGCTTGTTTGTCATCTTAGTGCTTTGATTACCATATAGTCAGGATGGCAGACCTGGGACACCAGGTCAGAGGAATCCAAGGCCAATTGGTGACATTAAACTGAATGAATCGGGAATAATGATGAGTGAGAAACTTACCCCATAATGACAAAATGGAAACAGGTTTTTAGAAATGTTTGCAAATGTATTATAAAAAATATATACAGTGCCTTGCGAAAGTATTCGGCCCCCTTGAACTTTGCGACCTTTTGCCACATTTCAGGCTTCAAACATAAAGATATAAAACTGTATTTTTTTGTGAAGAATCAACAACAAGTGGGACACAATCATGAAGTGGAACGACATTTATTGGATATTTCAAACTTTTTTAACAAATCAAAAACTGAAAAATTGGGCGTGCAAAATTATTCAGCCCCTTTACTTTCAGTGCACCTTAAATGTGGCAAAAGGTCGCAAAGTTCAAGGGGGCCGAATACTTTCGCAAGGCACTGTAACTGACAACCCAGTTAAAAACCCTCCATAGAAAGTGACAGACTTGGTCAAAAAGCTAGAAGCACCATGTCCTGGGTAGCTTGTTAGAGAGCCTCTTTAGAGCAGTATATTTAACATTTTTACATTTTAGTCCAGAGCGACTGACAGTTAATCTTAAAATAGCTAGGTGGGACAACCACAAATAACATATCTATCAGTAGAGTCTGAGATAGAAGTGTTGGGGTTTCCAAGAGACCTGAGTGCCAGGAGTGCCTGGGTTGGTGTGTTTGGTTTGAGCATAGCCTGAAGGTAGGGATGGAAAGTTACTCTTGTTATTCCGTAAGTAAGCACCACAGTCTTGTTGTGGATGTAAACCTCGACTGGACGCCAGTGGAGTGTGTGGAGGAGCCGGGTGACATGAAAGAACTTGGGAAGGTTGAAAACCAGGTGGGCTGCAGCATTCTGGTTAACCTCTTACCTCTACCTGGGACGCTTGCGTCCCAACTAGAGCTCTGGAAATGCAAATGCGCTACGCTAAATGCTAATAGTATTAGTTAAAACTCAAAAGTTCATTAAAATACACATGCAGGGTATCAAATTAAAGCTACACTCGTTGTGAATCCAGGCAACAAGTCAGATTTTTAAAATGCTTTTCGGCGACAGCATGAGAAGCTATTATCTGATAGCATGCACCAATACACTACAACAGAAAAGCACAGCAGGGGACGTAAACAAAATAATTAGCATTTCGGCGTTACACAAACCGCACAATAAAATAGAAAACAGTCATTACCTTTCACCATCTTCTTTGTTGGCACTCCTAGATGTCCCATAAACACTATTGGGTCTTTATTTCGATTAAATCGGGCCATATAAAGCCAAGATATCGTTATATGTAGAAAAAAACAGCGATTTCACAACGTAACGTCATTTTTTTAAATTCAAAAAGTAGACGATAAACTTTCACAAAACACTTCGAAATACGTTTGTAATGCTACTTTAGGTATTAGTAAACGTTAATAAGCGATAAAAATCATCCGTAGGCGATGTACATATCATTAGCTGTCGTCTTGGAAAAAATTTCAGGAGAGAGCTCTTCCGGAATGATCTGGGTGGAGACCGGAGGTACGTCGTGCCCCTCTTTCGGTTCAACCAAGAATCAAAGAGGATTAAATTCACAAGATACTCGACAACATGGGGATGCTGTGGGAGTTGAATGCTCGGTCTTATCTAATTCGGCTCACTGTTAACAATTGCGGTAGTGGCGCAAGGATATTTATTTCCATTTTCTGTGATCAGGTTTTCCTGCGCTTTCCGATGTAACGCACGTTATGTAATAGCCACAGTCGTGATTTAACCAGTTTTAAAAACGTCCGAGGGTTTCCTATACACACATTCTAACCATATGAACGTACTATATTCCTGGCATGAGTAGCAGGGCGCTGAAATGTTGCGCGATTTTTAACAAAATGTTCAAAAAAGTAGAGGGTCGACTGAAGAGGTTAAGTTGCATGGGTTTGATGGCACATGCTAGGAGCCCAACAGCGAGTTGCAGTAGTCCAGGCGAGAGAGGACAAGTTCCTGGATTAGGACCTGTGCAGCTTCCTGTTTTAGGTAGGGCTGTACGCTACGGGTCACTGCTTTGATGTTTGCAGAGAACAACAGTGGTGTTGTGCAGGGTCATGCCAAGGTTCTTTGCACTCTGGGAGGACGACACTGTGGAGTTGCCAACTGCGATGCAGAGGTCTTTGAGTGGGCCGGCCTTCCCCGGGAGGTAGAGCAATTCCGTCTTGTCGATATTGAGGTGGTAGGCCAGCGTCCAGGTTGAGATATCTGCCAGGCATGCAGAGATGTGTGTTGCAACCTGGGTGTCAGAAGGGGGGGAAGGAGAAAAGTAGTTGAGTGTCATCCACATAACTATAATAGGAGAGACCATGTGAGGATATAATGGGGCTTATGGACTTGGTGCATAGAGAGAAGAGAAGAGGGCCTAGAACCGGGCCCTGGGGGACACCAGTAGTGAGAGTATGTGGTGCAAACACAGATCCTCTCCACATCACCTGATGGCCTGCCAGGTAGAATGCAATAGAAGAGTGTTCAGAGCCTGAGATGCCCAACCCTGAGAGGGTGGAGAGGAGGATCTGATGATTTGCGGTGTTGAAGGCACAGATATATCTAGGAGGATGAGAACAGAGGAGAGAGAGTCAGCTTTGGCAGTGCGGAGAGCCTCTGTGACACAGAGAAGAGGAGTCTCATTTGAGGGACCCATCTTGATCCTAACCAGTTAGGCTTCAAGAAGATCATTCTGCGAGAGATAAGAGAAAGTTGATCAGAGACAGCATGATCAAGTGTTTTGGAAAGAAAAGAAAGAAGGGATACAGGTCTATAGTTTTTGACATCCAATGAGTCAAGTGTTGGTTTCTTGAGGAGCGGAGCAACTCGGGCCATTTTGAAGTCAGAGGGGATGCAGCCAGTGGTCAGGGATGAGTTGATGAGGGAAGTGAGGAATGGGAGAAGGTTTCCGATAAGGGATGGGGGGGTGGGGTCGAGCGGACGGGTTGTCGGGCGGCCGGACCTCACTAGTTGCAGGATGTTATCTGGAGAGTGAGGGGAAAAAGAGGTCAAGGCGTAGGGTAGTTTTGTGTTAGTGTCCAGTGGACTCAATAGGCTGAGTGAATGAGTAGCGATTGTTGTCAACCTTTTTTTCAAAGTGGTTGACAAAGTTGTCCGCAGAGAGGGAGGAAGGGGTGGAGGGTTAAGGAGGGAGGAGAAGGTGGAAAGGTTTCCTAGGGTTAGAGGCAGAAGCTTGAAATTTAGTGGTAGAAAGTGGCTTTGCAGCGGATACAGAGAAAGAGAAAATAGAGAGGAGGGAGTGAAAGGATGATATGTCCTCCGGAAGTTTAGTTTTCCTCAAGAGGAGGGAGTACTGGGAGAGAGAGAGAGCAACGATTGTGACGGTGCATGACCATCTGGGTAGGGGCTGAGTGGTTAGGTTTGGAGGAAAGGGAGACAGAAAAGGAAACAAAGTTGTAAAGATGAGGTCAAGCATATTGTCTGCCTTGTGAGTTGGAGGGGATTGGGAAAGATTGAGGTCAAAAGAGGCAAAGAGGGGAAAGAGAGTTGGAAAGAAATTCATTGAATGCAGACGTCGGGAGTTTGAAGTACTCTTCGAACCCACCTGTAAATAAATGACACACAACTGCATCCAGTTGGAGTCTCTCTCTTATTAACCTCTCTGCGCACGGAACCCGCTAGCGGGCTGAAATTCCACAACATACGGTGATCGCTACATAAATAGTCATATTAAACATTCATGAAAATACAAGTGTCTCACATGTATCGAAAGCCTAGAATCTTGCTAATCCAACTGCGTTGTGTTGTCAGATTCAAAAAAGGATTTACTGCGAAAGAATACCATGCGATTATCTGAGCATAGAGCCCCATACATTTTTTTTAACCAGCACAGGGGTAACATAATCACAAACTGCATTAAAATAAATTGTTTACCTCTGACGATCTTCGTCTGTTTCCAATGCTCATTGTTACACAATGAATGATCTTTTGTTTGATAAAATCCGTTTTTATAGCCTAACACAAAACATTTTGTGAACCGCTTGTGTAGTGAATTCTGTCTCATTCCATTTTCAACAACACATTCCAGGTAAATCACGTGACTTTTCCAGTCATGTTTGGTTTCACTGCAATCAACTGGTTTGTTTGTAACACAATCAAACCTGATGGGCCATTTCGCGGGACGTATTGACTGAAAGAAATCGATTTGAAGACAACAAGTAATGACATCATTGTGCACCAATGATTTGCCCGCTGTTTCGCTGTCTTTTAACCCAATGACCACTGATCGTCTTGAAATCTAGCTGGGTAGATAGCCAATGAGCTAAAGGGCAATACGCCATGTTTATGTGTTGCAAGACCAACCCATGTAGTAAGCTCCAGCGTAAGAGTCATGCGCTATTGAATTTTCATACCGGAAGGAGAAACACATATTACGCATTGCATTGTTTGGTGAACGCACAGATTCAGCTGTTTATATATCAATCATTATGGTGACTAAGTCAAGTCTAGATATACAGATGTACACACAACTTTAGAATAAATTGATTGGGAAGGTGAGACAGAGATTGTTGTAGGACGATTCATTTAGCGATTGTGGAGGAATATTTTTTGAACGGGGGAGGACATCGTTTTGGACTGTTAAGTTCTTATCATGCTCATGCCCTTGTTTGAAATTAATAATATAAAATATTATTTGTGATTTATTTATTTATTTTAGAAGCAATATATAAATATTTAATGTCATGAAATGTGAGATGCGTGTGTCTGCCGCCCCACCCCAACCCACATGAAATAGCCTATTTGAGGCTGTTGAGGAGAGGGCAGGACCACATCAATGGCGAAAGGGAAATGGAGACAGTTGTTGTGGAAATAATCAGAATTGGTTGGTAACATAGGTAAGATGTTTTATATTCATCATATGTTTGTAAGTTACTTCTCATCAAGAATGTTATTTTTGTATAATACTGTGGCAGGGTTGCAGTATCTGTTCTATGTCAAGACTAAGTTGCATGGGCCGCAGAGAGGGGAGAGGTCAAGGGATCATCAAGTGTGTATCTCTTGGCTCCACAATGTATGTGTGCCAGTCAGTGTGTCTCTGTGATCTTGTCACGATAGGATGGATTTGATATATGCCTGTTGATATGGAGGATTGGTTTATGGTTCTGGGGTTTGAGTAAGGAGACAAAGCTGAACGATGTATTATGTATATGCTGTCTGACTATGTGTGTTCTTTGCTATTAACTTCTTGCGTCGAGCCAACCCGGATCCGGGATCATGACTACAGCCTCAAGCCCATTACCATAACGCAACGTTAACTATTCATGAAAATCGCAAATGAAATGAAATCAATATGCTAGCTCTCATGCTTAGCCTTTTGTTAACAACACTGTCATCTCAGATTTTCAAAAATATGCTTCTCTACCATAGCAAAACTAGCATTTAGCGTTAGCATTTAGCATTAGCATTTAGCGTTAGCATCACCAGGCAACATTTTCACAAAAACCAGCAAAAACATTCAATAAATAATTTACCTTTGAAGAACTTCTGATGTTTTCAATGAGGAGACTCAGTTAGATAGCAAATGTTCAGTTTTCCTGAAAGATTATTTGTGCAGGAGAAATCGGTCCGTTTTCTGCGTCATGTTTGGCTACCAAAAAACCTTGAAAATTCAGTTATAAAAACGCCAAACTTTTTCCATAATAACTCCATAATATCGACTGAAACATGGCAAACGTTGTTTAGAATCAATCCTCAAGGTGTTTTTCTACATATCTCTTCAATGTGGTATCGTTCCTGGAAGTGTGGTTCTCTGTCTGTATCCCATGGCAAAATAAGTGTTACTGGGAATTATGCACCAATTTAGACAAAGGACACCGGACGGCCCCCTGGCAAATGTAGTCTCTTATGGCCAATCTTCCAATGATATTCCTACAAATACGCCACAATGCTGCAGACATCTTGGATGAACGGCAGAGCGCATAAGCTCGTTCACAGCATATTCACAGCCATATAAGGAGACGTTAGTAAAACACAGCGTCAAAAATCCTGTTCATTTCCTGTTTGAAGTTTCATCTTGGTTTCGCCTGTAAGATCAGTTCTGGGGTACTCACAGATAATATCTTTGCAGTTTTGAAAACGTCAGTGTTTTCTTTCCAACACTGGCAATTATATGCATAGTCGAGCATCTTTTCGTGACAAAATATTGCGCTTAAAACGGGCACGTTTTTTTATCCAATAATGACATAGCGCCCCCATAGGTTGAAGAGGTTAAAGGATCGCAGTTGCAATGCAGAAGGGGGCTCTCAGAGAATTCATTGAGAGACACAGAATTACCCGAGAGTCACAGGATTGTGATAGAGCTCATATAATTAAAGATGGACATTGATAACTAACTCTGACTTGTGTGTGTGGTTTGCTCCCATGATTTGGTAAATAGAGGAAATTTCCACGACACAGTAGATACAGCTGGTCTGTTGTAATATAATAAAGACAGTAGAACTAGCTGGTCTGTCATAATATAATAGAGACAGTAGATCTAGCTGAAATGTCATAATATAAAAGAGACAGTAGATCTAGCAGGTAATAATAATATAATAATATATTCAACCTTCAACTCTCTCTATATATCTGTTTATTATACCTGTTGATACAGGGCTCATATGTGAAACTATTCTAACTGAACATTTTCTTTCACAGTGACACTGACTCCGAATGGGAGTCTTATCAGGTGTCCTGTGTGAATTTAAGTATGTTATCTCTAATTCTCTCTCTCAGAGGACCTGAGCCCTAGGACCATGCATCAGGACTACCTGGCATGATGACTCCTTGCTGTCCCCAGCCCACCTGGCCTTGCCGTTGTTCCATTTTCAACTGTTCTGTCTGCGGATATGGAACCCTAAACTGTTCATTTTTACTCTTGAGGTGCTGTCCTGTTGCACCCTCTACAACCACTGTGATCTCCACCCGGCACAGCCAGAAGAGGACTGGCCAACTCTTATAGCCTGGTTCCTCTCTTAGGTCTCTTCCTAGGTTTTTGCCTCTCTAGGGAGTTTTTCCTAGCCACCATGCTTCTACACCTGCATTGCTTGCTGTTTGGGGTTTTAGGCTGGGGATATATGAATAGATTTGATAGAGGACTGAGGGTCTTCCAAATATTGAAAGTGTGTAAATAGTTACCCATGTTATTTTGTACATGTATATATATTTTTTACCCATGTTTTTTTTTATCAATAATTATTTTTTTCCTTTTTTTTCTTTTTTTTTCTTCTCCATTTTCTTTTTGGGGGGGGGGGGTGTTAGAATACCATTTTGGTATTTTGTATATCGTTATTTGTTTCAAAATGTATACCTTCACCAATTTGGCCACTTGGGTACATTTGGGCTACTTGTGTGGGACACCTGGGTGACTTCATGATAAATGTCATGTAGCACACTCATTTTGGAAGTTATCATTCTGAAACTTTGCACAAGTACTGTTGCCCTCTTATATTTTTCACTAAAATTGTCCCCATCATCCTATCTGAATGTTCGTTTTATCTTGTTCATTTTAAAGATGATACAAAAATAAAAATAAAAAACGTATGTTTTTTTCATTGTTTTATCTAAACCAGATCTATTGTGTGTTATTCTCCTACATTCAATTCACATTTACATAAACTTCAGAGTGTTTTCTTTTAAATGGTACCAAGAATATGCATATCCTTGGTTCTGTGCCTGAGCTACAGGCTGTTAGATTTGGGTATGTCTTCAGGCGGAAATTGCACAAAGTAGGGGGGGAGCTGCAAGATGTTAAAGCAGAAGAGGAATCACTTGTCAAGCACACACAGCCAGGGTATAGCTCACTACACCACCTCATCTCCTTTCATGTCTCTATGTCCCTGCCTTGTCTGCTCACCCGCCCGCCTGCCCACCTGCCCGCCTGCATCTCAGGGGCAGAATGAGAATTAAGTGCACAGTGCCATCTGTGCAGCTAGAGAAGCTGGAGGAGAGGAAGGCTAATAGTTCCACAACGGATCAAAAGCTCATCACACTTAACCCCTTGAGGAGATGATACTAACGGACCTGCCTGCATTGCCTTTTACCTTGGCCATGGCGTTTACGGTTAATGTGTCCCCTGAGGAGTCAAAAAAGCTATGTGAATGTGCTTAAATGTGAAAGCAAGCTTAACGCGGGCACTCCAAATTGCTATGAAGTAGCTGCTTGCTTGTGTGCAGCTCCTATGCAGACCATGCTATTGTCAAGGGAGCTAAAAACCTTGGACCTGCAAGTGAGACAACATGAAAGAGAATAGGTTCAAAAGCGATTCCCGGCTCTATTTCCATTATACCATGAAATGTGTATTTTTTTTAACACCCAACACATTTATTTAGTGTAGCAGCCAGTGCCACAATTGTCAACAGTGCCTTTGGAAGGTATTCAGACCCCTTGACCTTTTCCACATTGTTAGGTTACAGCCTTATTCTAAAATGTATTAAATTTTTTCCCCCTCATTAATCTACGAACAATACCCCATACAATACCCACAATGACTAAGCAAAAACATTTTTTTAAATAATGAAACCTGGATTTCTGCATTGATTATTCATAAAATGAGGTCTGATCTTCATCGAAGTCACAATAATAGACAAACACAATCTGACTAAACTAATAAAACAAAACAGTTGTACTGCGATCACTCCAAGAGCACAAAAGTCAATCCTGTTTGTGTGTTTAGTCAGATTATGTTTGTCTATTATTTGACTTAGATCAGACCACATTTTATGAGTAATGAATGCAGAAATCCAGGAAATTGCAAAGGGTTCACAAACTTTTTATTTTAACTGTATGTATTCAGTCTCTTTACTCAGTACTTTGTCGAAGCACCTTTTGACTGCGATTACAGCCTTGAGTCTTCTTGGGTATGATGCTACAAGCTTGTCACACTTGCATATGGGGAGTTTCTCCCATTCTTCTCTGCAGATCGGATTGGGAGCGTTGCTGCACAGGTATTTTCAGGTCTCTCCAGAGATCTTCGATCAGGTTCAAGTCCGGCCTCTGGCTGGGACACTTAAGGACATTTAGAGACTTGTCCCGAAGCCACTCCTGCGTTGTCTTGGCTGTGTGCTTAGGGTCGTTGTCCTGTTGGAAGGTGAACCTTCACCCCAGTTTAAGGTCCTGAGAACTTTGCAGCAGGTTTTGGTCAAAGATCTCTGTACTTTGCTCCATTCATCTTTGTCTCAATCCTGACTAGTCCCCCAGTACCTACCACTTAAAAACATCCCCACAGCATGATTCTGACATCATCATGCATCACCATAGGGATGGTGCCAGGTGTCCTCCAGATGTGACGTTTGGCATTCAATCTTGGTTTCATCAGACCAGAGAAGCTTGTTTCTCATGGTCTGAGAGTCTTTAGGTGCCTTTTGGCAAACTCTAAGAGGGCTGTCATGAGCCTTTTACTTTCGTCTGGCCACTCTACCAAAAAGGCCTGATTGGTGGAGTGTTGCAGTGATGGTTGTCCTTTTGGAAAGTTCTCCCATCTCCACAGAGGAACTCTAGAACTCTAGAGTTCTATCAGAGTGACTTGGGTTCTTGGTTACCTCCCTGACTAATGCCCTTCTCCCCCGTTTGCTCAGTTTGGCAGGGCGGGCGGGCCAGCTCTAGGAAGAGTCTTGGTCGTCCCAAACTTCTTCCATTTAAGAATGATGGAGGCCACTGTTTTTTTGGGGACCTTCAATGCTGCAGAAAGTTTTTGGTACCCTTCCCCAGATCTGTCCCTCGACACAATCCTGTCTCGGAACTTTACTCTGCCATGCACTGTCATCTGTGGGACCTTATATAAAAAGGTGTGTACCTTTCCAAATTGTATCCAATCAATGGAATTTACCACAGGTGGACTCCAATCAAGTTGTTGAATCAGGATGCATCTGAGCTCAATTTCGAGTCTCATAACAAGGGGTCTGAATACTTATGTAATTAATGTATTTCTGTTTATATTTCTAAGGTGAGCCTAGAATGTCCCCAATGGTCTATTTAAGGGAGAGTTGGAAGGTCCCAAATGGAATACCCCCATTGTTAATGAGCTGTGACTGAATACCCATACTAGCATCCTAAATAGTCTACTTTTTGGGTATGCAAAAATAGAAAATGTTATAGGGTGTGAAATTCACAAATTGAGTATGCTTTGGTATGAATTTGCAGCACATTAATGAATTGTCTTTTCAGACCCACATGTGTTTGACAACAGCTGATAATCAGATAAAGGTATGGGCTGTACAAAAATTAACAAATGGCAGGGAATAACATCAGTAGATTTTGTTTTCTTTATTTTAGCAGGGAGTCACCATTGAGACCAGTGTCTCTTTTTCAAGGGAGCCCTGCATATACAATTTCATAGAACAAAATAATCAAAAACAAGTAAAGTACAGCAAGACTCAAATTGCACACACAAACAAATATACACAAAACACAATAAACTAAAACAAACATATTCTTCATGATAAAATTGTGTCCACTCTCTAAACTGCCCAAGGTTCACTAAGGCCTCTTTAGTATGTGTACTGCTTTTCTACATATGGAGTAGAAAAACCTGACTCTGAAGACACCAAAGGAGTCTCCAGAATTAACCAACCCTGTGAACGGGTTCGATAACTTGTAATTTGAAATACTTTTAGTAAGAAGTAGACTAGAAGAGAATTTAGACACAGCCAGCATAGCAACTGGCCTTCCACCACCTGGTCAACGACTCTGTGTACAAGGAGCATATCTGAAGACAGCAGAGTAGGATGGGGAGTGGGGATTAGAGCTCAGGTGAAGTCTGCCCCCTGGATAAACTACAGAGTGGACTAGTGTTGTGGAAATCAGGCCAGCCTCTCCCCCAAGGAGTCAACATCAGACAAGCCTCTTACGGGGAGCAGGCGGGGAGAGATTGCGAGGCCCCTCATCTAAGCCACACCGCTTAAGGGGCCGCTGCCAAATCACTGAGCAAATTATCCAGGGTAGGAGAGTGATGAGGCAACGATGTGTCAGGCCAGACTAAGTTAAGTGCGAGAGCAATTTGGTGTTGCGTTGACATTTTTGTTTACCTTTGGTTATGTAGTTAATACTGTTGTTTTTCCCCTTTCCACGGCTTGTAATATGCAAGACAGTATATTTTTTTACTTTGATATTTAAAACACATGTAGAAAACGCTTGTAGTCACATGAATGTATCATAAAACGAGAGCAAGAGCTCCCTCATGAAATACCTACAGTAGTATAACTGAGGCATACTTAAATGGAGGACAAGTATGTATCTTGAGATGTTTTAAGGGCAAGTCAACAATTACAATGTTACCATGGTCCAAGATAAATCCATTTGAGGCTTTGCCTCTTATGAATTAGCATTAATAATGCATAAATGCTCACCGAATGTCCCAACGGAACATGTGCTTGTCATAGATTTGCAAACGGATTCTGCCAAGGGAAAGTCTGTGACATCATTTGAGTTGCCATCTGATGATTCATCATCGTCTTAGATGATCCAACCACACTAAGAAATAGCTGTAACTGTCACGTTCTGACCTTTATTTCCTTTGTTTTGTATTTATTTAGTATGGTCAGGGCGTGAGTTGGGTGGGCAGTCTATGTTTGTTTTTCTATGTTTTGGGGTATTTCTATGTTTCGGCCTAGTATGGTTCTCAATCAGAGGCAGGTGTCATTAGTTGTCTCTGATTGAGATTCATACTTAGGTAGCCTGGGTTTCACTGTGTGTTTGTGGGTGATTGTTCCTGTCTCTGTGTTTGCACCAGAAAGGACTGTTTAGGTTTTCACTTTTCTTGTTTTGTTTAGTCTGTTCATGTATAGTTGTCTTTATTAAAAACATGAATAACCACCACGCTGCATTTTGGTCCGCCTCTCTTTCACCAGAAGAAAACCCTTACAGTAACACTGATATTATACCTAATCTTAACCTAACCCTCATTCCTAAACCTAACTTTAACCCTAAGAAATTAATTGATTTTGTCCCCTAAACCTAAAGTAACGTTTTTCTGCCAGTTTAATATAGACTTCCTTGACGTTATGGATTGGTGTAAATCTTGGCCACTTCAATGATAATCTTAATAATCTTTAAACTAAATAATTTACAATACAAACAGCCGCCAATTATACATTATTAGAGCAAACAGTGTGGTGGTACCTTACAGGAGATGAAATATGTATTATACTCGCATGCATCATTAACTGATGATACAATTAATCATAGTAATCAATTGTGTCACTGAGCTGGATCGTATTTTCTTGTTGACGTGAGATATTTCTCCGAGATTAAAAACAAGGACCTTATTCAATATGAGCTGTTAACACTATAGCTCCTTGTAATATCAAATCAAGTTTAAGCTTTTTTTTGCAGCAGGTGAGCACATTAGACATAAAAATACAAATAAAAAACACATGGAACACAAACTATCCTTAATAACAATGGGCTAGTATGTCAGTCATGGGGTGACAGCCATTGATACAATTATATACAATACTAATGATCAACATTAGTACAGGTTACATAATTAGTCAAGTGCGCTGTGCACATTCTCAAATCATCACGTCAACATCATCGAGAAAATGACAATCATAATCAGTAATGTCACCATTATTATCATCATCATCATCATCACATTACCACCACCATCATCATTATAATCAACATAATCATCATCGTAATCACCTTGTATGAAAAAGAAAAGCAAAAACACAAGGGCAGAGAAACCAGTTTGGCCAGACTAGCCGACCTCTTTAACTTTATTAAAAAGGGCAATGGTCGTAGGAGTAAAGGAGTGCTTGTACTTGTTAGTCTTGACAGTGGGGAATCCATACCAGGAGCCAGAGGGTAGCTCCTGGAATTCATGGTGTAGGGGGTGGGAACAGTGAGACAGGATGGATTCTGCCTTCCTCACCACTTGTCCGTTCAGGTCAGACAGACAACACACTTTCTGTTAATCCCATTGGCTCTTAACCGATCCTTGCAACCTATGTCGACTTGAACTAAGTACAAGGCCATGGAAACACATCAGGAAAACATAGAATAGAAATACTCAAATGACAATCCTGACCCTGTTACAACTTCCCCCACCTTTGAATACAATTTGTCCTCATATTTAACCCTAAAAGCACCAACAGGGGTTTTTATCCTGACATTTTAGGACTTTGTCAAGCAACTAGTCGTAGCTGAATCAGAATTAGTTAGGTAACATTGATAAATAAGATGTTTTATTTCCTTTCATAATATGCTTATGTGAGATACTTGTCATTAGGATGTCTTTTTTTGGACTATACTGTCGGCAGTTGCATTTTTCCTTTCTTCTCTAGGAGATTTACAGAGATAGAGGAGATTTACGATGTCTTTGGCCAATAAAGCCTAAAGAGCATTCCAGATAGTGAGGTAATGTTTTGGTACTATGAAGTACCAGGAATGAGAAAATAATCTCGTTTTAGAGACCAAACTGAATGATAATTTATAGCTAATGCTATCTGGCTATGGGATACTCCTTTTTTTTAGTAAAAGGCCCTTTGTGAAGAGTTCCTGAGATCTGTGGTTTGTCATGTAAGTTGAGAGGGGTGGATCTTTGCTATAAAAGATCTCAGTTGCCATTATGTTGACACTCTCAGAATTAATTTAACCTCTTAGAACTCTCGCTCTATACTGCCCCTGTTGGAGAAAGTAAACTGAAAATATTTTTTCCCAAAATTGCTAATATATGCATATAAAAATTATTATTGAATAGAAAACACTCTAAAGTTTCTAAAACCGTTTAAATTATGTCTGTATGTAAAGCAGAACTCTCAGGAGAGCCATTCTCCCAAACACTCTGTGAAGAATAGAAAAGTTGGGTCTACTTTGACGTCATCGCCAACACCCTTCCCAGGCAGCTACGGATCCAAGAACAGTCTCTATCTGTCCAGCGCGATGTCTGCTTTCAACTGGCGTTCACTGTGAGAATCGCACGAGCCCTGCACCTTTGGCGCCCCGAAATTCCGCGTGTCCCTCTCAAAACCGGGCACTCTATTGCGCGTGGCCGATTTGGAGTACGTCTTTTTCCAACATGCAGCATTTGAAGCCGGTTTGTCTGTTAGCGCTGTCCTTTGTTCTACATGCTAACAACAGCATAAAGCTCGATTTTGCACATCGTTTGACCAGTTTAATCGACATATAATATGTAAATTGGAAGTTTTGGTGCGCAAGAGTGCTGGACCAGAAGTCATTTTTGATGCATTTCAGCTGAAGCAGTTAGCATATGCTAATACAGGGACACGCAACGTGAAACCAAACGATTTATTGGGTAAGTATGACTCCTTCTACGTCTTCTGATGGAAGAACATCAAAGGTAAGGGAATATTTATGTGGTTATTTTGGGTTTCTGTGGACTCCAAACGTACTGCTAATATCTGAGCGCCGACTCCTAGTATAGCCAAGTGAACGATGTCTGTAACGTTAAAAATAAATGTAATACAGCGGTTGCATTAAGAAGAAGTGTATCTTTGTAAATATATGTAGAACATGTATATTTAGTCATGTTTATTGCTTGTTATCTGACGTTATCTGTCGGGAGCTATCATCATTTCTCCTGACATTTGAGTAGCATGTTTTTTTTTTAAATGTCGTCAACCGAGATTTATGGATATTATATAGCATATTATTGAAAAAAAATTATATGTACTGTGTAACATGTAATATTACTGTCATCTGATGAAGATTTTCAAAAGGTTAGTGAATTATTTATTTTTTAATCCTACTTTTAAATTTTATTTTTTCTGGGACAAAATGGCCGCCGCTTGCCTTTTGTTTCGGTGGTGATCTAATATAAATATGTGCTATGTTTTCGCCGTAAAACATTTTAGAAATCTGACTTGCTGGGTAGATAAACAACTTGTTTATCTTTCATTTGAGCTATTTTACTTGTTAATGTGTGGAGGTTAAATATTTTTAGGAATATTTTTTCGCATTGTGCGTTATGCTAATGAGCTTGAGCCGTAGTCACGATACCGGATCCGGGATGGGTCGGACTATGAGGTTAAAGACACTGAATTGATCTGAGAGTCAAAAGGCTAAGGTGAAGCTCATTTGATTAAAGATTAAGTTTAAAATATAACTCTGACTTGTGTGTGGTTTGTAAACTCTCATTTAGTAATATAGGAAATTACCACGACACTAGTTACCAACTAAAAAACACAATTGACTCTTTCTGTGTTAATATAAAGGAATACTAGTGGTGAGATACTAAGATGAAAATGTTGACTCAATAGTGCACTTTGTGACCAGAGCACCAAATTTGTCCACACCATAGACCTTAGTGCTGCTTTTCGGTATGTACCCCGGAAATATATGGATATGGAGCCACCCCAGATTTGGCCACTGGGGGGCATGGCAGCCACTATAACAAAAACAGACTATATATTTCACATGCAATTGGAACCGAGTTGATAGCCTATGGCACCAGCGCCCATATTGCCGCTGGTCACCGTGGGTCCCCTCCTTCAGAGATGGCAGCATACCTCGGGGCACGCATGGGCGGGAGCAACGTTTGTGCCCTCGCAGGTGTGGCCAACACCAACTTGCACCAAGACCTCTCTCTCCCTCTCAACCCATTTCCAGAGGCCAGTGGAAAGGAGAGTCTAACCAGGGGCGGTAGACCCACATAATGAGCTCCCCAAGCCTCCCTCACATGTCTGTTTACTTCACGGAAAGCCATGGATCCCATAGTGCTGTAGACACATGATGTATTTTACTGACTCACTCACTCACTCACTCACTCACTCACTCACTCACTCACTCACTCACTCACTCACTCACTCACTCACTCACTCACTCACTCACTCACACATACACATTCATACAGGGAGAGAGGGGCAACACAAACAGTTAATGCAATTTTGTATACAAACACCAAACAAACCATGCAATAATGTTGTCTGAATAAAACAACAAGCAAATTGAACCAACCGGAGGGGGGCTCCTCCTGCTGCTGCTGCCCTTTTGACATGTTTCCAGACCTGTACCCAGTTCCCTATCCTGCCAACTACGCCAGATATAACACCCACATGTTGCAAGGATAGGGAGGAGCCAATATAGACTTGAACTGGGTACCATGCCATAGAAAGGCATCATGCAAATACAGATTACTGAATGAGCTGCTTCCTGTGCTTGACCCTCCTATTTTGAACATAATAAACGGCTCCCTATCTACCGGATGTGTACCAAACTCACTAAAAGTGGCAGTAATAAAGCCTCTCTTGAAAAAGCCAAACCTTGACCCAGAAAATATAAAAAACTATCGGCCTACATTGAAACTCCCATTTTGAAAAAGCTGTTGCACAGCAACTCACTGCCTTCCTGAAGACAAACAATGTATACGAAACACTTCAGTCTGGTTTTAGACACCATCATACTGTAGCATTGAGTCTGCACTCGTGAAGGTGGTAAATTACCTTTTAATGATGTCAGAAGGCTCTGCATCTGTCCTCGTGTTCCTAGACCTTAGTGCTGCTTTTGACACCATTTATCACCACATTCTTTTGGAGAGATTGGAAATCCAAATTGGTCTACAACTTCTGGCCTGGTTTTGATCTCATCTGTCGATGGTTTGTCCTCTGACAAATCAACTGTACGTTTCGGTGTTCCTCAAGGTTCCGTTGTAGGACCACTATTGTTTTCACTATATATTTTACCTCTTGGTGATGTCATTCAGAAACATAATGTTAATTTTCACTGGATGATACACAGCTGTACATTTCTATGAAACATGGTGAAGCCCCAAAATTGCCCTCCCTGGTAGCATGCGTTTCAGACATTAGGAAGTGGATGGCGGCAAATTAAGTTAAAACTGTGGACCTCAGCATTTCTCTCTCTCTTTTGATGAACATATCAAGACTATTTCAAGGACAGCTTTTTTCCATCTTCGTAACATTGCAAAAATCACAAACTTTCTGTTTAAAAATGATGCAGAAAAGTTCATCCGTGCTTTTGTCACTTCTAGATTAGACTACTGCAGTGCTCTACTTTCTGGCTACCAATAAATAAACTTCAGGTAGGTCTAAACATGGCTGCTAGAATCTTGACTAGAACCAAAACATTTGATCATATTACTCCAGTGCTAGCCTCTACACTGGCGTCCTGTTAAGGCTAGAGCTGATTTCCAAGGTTTTACTGCTAACCTACGAAGCATTACATGGGCTTGCTCCTACCTATCTCTCCGATTTGGTCCTGCCATACATACCTACAAGTATACTACGGTCACAAGACGCAGGCCTCTTTATTGTCCCTAGAATTTCTAAGCTAAGGCTTTCTCCTATAGAGCTCCATTTTTATGGAATGGTCTGCCTATCCATGTGAGAGACGCAGACTCGGTCTCGACCCTCAAGTCATTTTTGAAGACTCATCTCTTCAGTAGGTCTTATGATTGAGTGTAGTCTGGCCAGGTGAACGGAAACGCACTGGAGCAACGCACCGCCCTTGCTGTCTCTGCCTGGCCGGTTCCCCGCTCTCCACCGGGATTCTCTGCCTCTAACCCTATTACTGGGGCTGAGTCACTGGCTTACTGGTCCTCTTCCATCCCATCCCTAGTAGGGGTGCGTCACTTGAGTAGGTTGAGTCACTGAATCCTGTCTGGGTTTGGCATCCCCCCGGGTTTGTGTCGTGGGGAGATCTTCGAGGGCTATCCTCAGCCTTGTCTCAGGGTAGTAAGTTGGTGGTTTGAAGATATCCCTCTAGTGGCGTGGGGGCTCTGCCTTGGCCAAGTGGGTGGGGTTATATCCTGCCTGGGTGGCCCTGTCTGGAGGTGTTGTCAGATGGGCCACGGTGTCTCCCGACACCTCCTGTCTCAGCCTCCGGTATTTATGCTGTCATAGTTTATCTGTCGGGGGGCTAGGGTCAGTCTGTTATGTCTGGAGAATTTATCCTACTTATCCGGTGTCTTGTGTGAATTTAAGTATACTCCCTCTAATTCTCTCTCTCTCCTCTCCTTTCCCTCTTCAAGGACCTGAGCCCTGGGACCATGCCCCTTTTAATCTGTCCTGATGACTCCTTGCTGTCAACAGTCCACTTGGTCATGCTGTTGCTCCAGTTTCAACTGTTCTGCCTGCGGCTATGGAAACCTGACCTGTTCACAGAACATGCTACCTTTTCCCGGACCTGCTGTTTTCGACTCTCTCTCTCTACCGCACCCGCTGTCTCCCGCTCTGTAAGGGCTAGGGTTAGGGTTAGGCTCGGCTATGAAAAGCCAACTGACATTTACTTCTGAGGTGCTGAGCTTTGTGATTATTGATTATTATTTGACCCTGGTGGTCATCTATGAACGTTTGACCATCTTGGTCATGTATTGTTATGATCTCAACCTGGCACAGCCAGAATAGGACTGGCCACCCCTCAGAGCCTGGTTCCTCTCTAGGTTTCTTCCTAGGTTCCTGCCTTTCTAGGGAGTTTTTCCTAGCCACCATGATTCTACATCTACATTGCTTGCTGTTTGGGGGTTTTAGGCTGGGTTTCTGTATAGCTCTTTGTGACATCGGCTGATGTAAAAAGGCCTTTATAAATACAATTGATTGATTGATTAACCTGTTAGTCCTATAGGGGTAGTATTTCATTTTTGGATAAAAAGACGTGCCCGTTTTAAGCGCAATATTTTGTCACGAAAAGATGCTCGAATATGCTTGATAGCTTTGGAAAGAAGACAGTCTTACGTTTCCAGAAATGCAAAGATTTTCACTGTGAGTCCCTTAGAACAAATGCTTCGGGCAAAACCAAGATGTATGACCGACCAGGAAATTAACAGGATTTTTGAGGCTACGTTTTCCATGATCGCCTTATATGGCTGTGAATGCGACAGGAATCAACGGACACTTTATCTTGTTTCCCCAAGGTCTCTGCAGCATTGTGACGTATTTGTAGGCATATCATTGGAAGATTGACCATAAGAGACTACAATTGCCAAGTGTCCCGCTTGGTGTCTGTGTGGCATTTGGTGCGCAAAAGTCAGCTCCCGGTGTTTTTCCATTCGAATCAGACAACAAAGCAGGCTTCAAGGACGGTGCTTTCAATAGAGAGATATATGAGAAACCACCTTCAGGATTGATTCAAACAACGTTTTCCATGTTTCAGTCAATATTATGGAGTTAATTCGGAAAAAAGTTCGACGTGTAGGTGACTGAATTTTCGGTTAGTTTCGGTAGCCAAATGCATAGTAACAAAAGGGAACGATGTGTCCTACACAAGAATCTTTCAGGAAAAACTGGACATCTGCTATGTAACTGAGAGTCTCCTCATTGAAACATCTGAAGTTCTTCAAAGGTAAATTATTTTATTTGATTCCTTGGCTGGTTTTTGTGAATATGTTGCGTGCTAAATGCTAACGCTAAATGCTAAGAAAATCTGAGACGACAGGATTGTTAAGAAAAGGATAAGCTTGAGAGCAGGCATATTTATTTCATTTCATTTGCGATTTTTAGAAATCGCTAACGTTGCGTTATGGTAATGAGCTTGAGGCTGTAGTAACGATACCGCATGCGGGATGGGGCGGACTATGAGGTTAAATTATTCAAAATTACTACTTATAACAGAGCAATCCTTACCCTGTTACCATTTATACTATTCTAGTAAGTGCATTTTGCCAGTTTTCCTGTGACAAAGAAAGCATTACTGACCCTTCTTACAGAACATATTAGTGTTCTCTACTCTAAACGTATTATCAATCATGTTGCAAAAATACTTGTAATTGGCTATAGTGTTTACCACCTGGCACTTGATAATAGTGTTCTGAGGAGTTGATGCCTGATATCATTACAAATATCTTTAGTGTTTGTCACATTGAAAAAGACTGACTATTACTGTGAAGGAGACTATTACAAAAAATAATATAATATAATAAATGCCTAATAGCTAATGCCAACACACACACATATCTGACTTTCCAGGCCCAGATTGAGACCCTTGTACAAAAAACTGCTCAATGGAGGATCTTTATTTTATAGAGATGTTTAGTCCGGGAGTTCAGTACGGGTCTGGGAAACTGCAACATAATGTAACACATTCATTAGAGCAGTATGAGCATGAGAGCTACGTTTGAAATAAAATACATTTTTACAATTTTTATTTAACCAGGTACATTCCATTGAGGTTAAAAACCTATTTTGCGATAGTGACCTGGCAAGAAGGCAAAACAGGGAAAGAGCAGCCAGTCCATAAAATAATACAGAACGTATCACAAGTTACAGATACAGTTGAAGATTAGAAACAACTGCAGTTATCACACAGTGTTGTCGATCAGTCTTAAAAACAGGCAAGGATACTAACTCCTTTAACTTTAACGCTTTGATTGCTTTGATCCTGTAGGATTTTAGATTTTGCCTGTTGTTTAATGACAACTCTCGCAGCCTATAACTGTTTTGCTATGTTATGAAACGTGTAAATCTTGAAACACACTTGAAACACACAGTGTGACACAACACTGCTGCCATCTTGATTCGAACGTGGTTGCAAGCTACTCATTTATTTATTGTCAGATAGGCATTATCTTCCATGCTACACAAGGACCTGGAAGTCGGAAGTTTACAATACACTTCTTGTTAACAAACTATAGTTTTGGCAAGTCAGTTAGGACATCTACTTTGTGCATGACACAAGTCATTCTTCCAACAATTGTTTACAGGCAGATTATTTCACTTATAATTCACTGTATCACAATTCCAGTGGGTTTACATACACTAAGTTGACTGTGCCTTTAAACAGCTTGGAAAATTCCAGAAAATGATGTCATGGCTTTAGAAGCTTCTGATAGGTTAATTGACATCATTTGAGTCAATTGGAGGTGTACCTGTGGATGTATTTCAATGCCTACCTTCAAACTTAGTGCCTCTTTGCTTGACATCATGGGAAAATCAAAATAAATCATCCAAGACTTCAGAAAAATAATTGTAGACCTCCACAAGTCTGGTTCATCCTTGGGAGCAATTTCCAAATGCCTGAAGGTACCACATTCATCTGTACAAACAATGGTACGCAAGTATAAACACCATGGGACCACGCAGCCGTCATACCGCTCAGGAAGGAGAAGCGTTCTGTCTCTTAGAGATGAACGTACTTGTAACGGCTGTTGGTGGAAGAAGGTGAGGACCAAAGCGCAGCGTGGTACGTGTTCATCATTTATTAAATAGAACTGAACACTAAATACAAAACAACAAATGAACAACCGAAACAGCTCCGTCAGATGCAAAACAGACTAAACAGAAAATAACTACCCACAAAACCCATGTGGGCAAGAGCTACCTAAGTATGGTTCTCAGAGACAACAACAGACAGCTATCCCTGATTGAGAACCACACCCGGCCAAAAACAAAGAAATACAAAAACATAGAAAAAAGAACATAGTCACCCTAGTCACACCCTGGCCTAACCAAAATAGAGAATAAAAAGCCTCTCTATGGTCAGGGCGTGACAGTACTTGGTGCGAAAAGTGCAAATCAATCCCAGAACAACAGCAAAGGACCTTGTGAAGATACTGGAGGAAACAGGTTCAGAAGTTTATATATCCACAGTAAAACGAGTCCTATATCGACATAACCTGAGAGGCCGCTCAGCAAGGAAGAAGTCATTGCTCCAAAACCACCATAAAAAAAGCCAGACTACGGTTTGCAACTGCACATGGGGACAAATATCGTACTTTTTGCAGAAATTACCTCTGGTCTTATGAAACAAAAATAGAACTGTTTGGCCATAATGACCATCGTTATGTTTGGAGGAAAAGGGGGGATGCTTGTACTGGTGCACTTCACAAAATAGATGGCTGCATGAGGAGGAAAATTATATGGATATATTGAAGCAACATCTCAAGACATCAGTCAGGAAGTTAAAGCTTGGTCACAAATGGGTCTTCCAAGTGGATAATGACTTCAAGCATACTTCCAAAGTTGTTGCAAAATGGCTTAAGGACAACAAAAGTCAAGGTATTGGAGTTGCCATCACAAAGCCCTGACCTCAATCCTATAGAAAATATGTGGGCAGAACTGAAAAAGCGTGTGCGAGCAAGGAGGCCTACAAACCTGACTCAGTTACACCAGCTCTGTCAGGAGGAATGGGCCAAAATTCACCCAACTTATTGTGGGAAGCTTGTGGAAGGCTACCCTCAATGTTTGACCGAAGTTAAACAATTTAAAGGCAATTCTAATTGAGTGTATGTAAACTTCTCTAGTATTATTCTGACATTTCACATTCTTAAAGTGGTTATGAAGTGGTTATCCTAACTGACCTAAGACAGGGAATTTTTACTCTGATTAAATGTCAGGAATTGTGAAACACTGAGTTTAAATGTGTTTGGCTAAGGTGTATGTATTCTTCTGACTTCAACTGTCCATGTTTTCAGTTTTATTTAAAAATAATAATAATTTAGATTTAATTTTTTATCAAATTCAGTTGTTGAGTAGGCTCTTTTGGAGAGTTTTTCCGACAAAAAAATGTATACAAATAAAACGTTATGTCCCCCCCTTCTAAAACTGAAGTTTCACCTCTGACAGAGAAACAACCAAATTCGATTCGTTGAGTCCACGTCAATGCTTAAATCACATCAGAAGATAGATTTTTTCAGACCTAAAAAATTAAGACATTTGTAATTCAACTAGCAAGAGAGGAATGTGTTTGGCTAGCAATGTTTCTGTACTGCTACTGCACATGTGATGGCAGATTTTGCAAACAAATGCCCACCCGATTAATACAAATAATCATGATAATATTTTGTCAGGTAAGCCTATATTTAGTACTTCATATTTAATAGAGTTTAGACGAATGCCTTCTGTCTACCAACAATGATGGTTATCATTAGCATCGCTAGCTGGCTTCACAAAGTGATAATTAAACGCATGTACCACACAGACAGACGGGGCAATGTTGATGGAAATGAATTGTGTATATTGTGTTACTTTTGGCTTTATAAGCAAAGTGTGGCTAACAAGGGATGGGAAAATGTACATTTGGCTTTGATTGGCTAGTAGTCGGGAGTTTGTGGTGTCTGATATTTGTTTAAGAAAGTTTGCGGTGGAACACGTTAAAAATGTATTTCTTTTCAGAATTGTTTGCCAAGATAGTCATAGGTGGGCTGCGAGCTACTGGTAGACCTGTTGCAGACTCCAACCATAGCTGTTTATACTTGGGTTGCATCTCAAATGGCACCCAGGGCTCTGGTCAAAAGTAGTGCACTATGTAGGGAATAGGATGAAATGTGGGACTCACATGAGATCTCCCACATGATGGCCTGTTTGTATTGACGATACTTTACATATTTCTGAACCAATTACATAATCTGATGTTATTTCCAACAATGGTGCTTTCATGTCCCCTATGGGGCTGATTGGAGTCTAAATAGAGCCATCCACAACAATCATTCTTTTGATGTGACGGGTGATCATTGTCAGTGTGTATGTGTTTGTGTGAACACAAAATAATAGGACCCACTCACCAGCCCAGACAGATCAGAGCCTTCAATGCAGTTGAGCTTGCAATTATTTTTCTCCCCTGTAATTGTT
Source organism: Oncorhynchus nerka (assembly GCF_034236695.1). Taxonomy (NCBI): domain Eukaryota; kingdom Metazoa; phylum Chordata; class Actinopteri; order Salmoniformes; family Salmonidae; genus Oncorhynchus; species Oncorhynchus nerka. Next base: position 77,032,841 of record NC_088405.1, read on the forward strand.
GTGGTCTAATTTCCACCCGGCACTCCCTGCGCAGAGAAAGGACTCCCTCTGACAACTGTAGTTTTCTTGAAATCCATTGTGGGTCTCTATTACTTGAATGAGGAGCAGTAAGATGTTGACGATAAAAAGAGCAAAACGGAGAGGCCGTAGGGTTAATACATTTACAATAGCACTTTTATTCAATTCTGTACTTGTTCTATTAGGCAATGCAAGATTACATCTACAACCATGATACAAATCTGTGTGGTACAGCTCATGCCCAACCTACACAGAGGCATTGTTCTGAAAACGAGAACAACAAAGGATTAAGACAAAGCATGACATCAACACATTTGGCACCTTACTCCCTCTCTGTCGGTTCAAAGATTATTAATGTTGGAAAACAACAAACGGAGGATGGAGAGGGCAACAAAAGGCTGGAACATTAATTATCTCAGTGTGTGAACATTAAAGTGAAACGCAGAACAACTGAACTGTCCCCTCTGCTGTTTGCCGTAACCTGCCCACAGCCATAACTGATGCAGCAAGTCCATTTATAAACCATCCCCTCCTCTTCATCTCTTCATCCCTCCATACCCCCATCCCTCCCTCAGGGAAAAAAAACAACTCGACAGAAATCATCTCCCACCACCAACACCTCTCCTGTCTGCCTGGCAAAAATTACTGCCGACATCAAGAGGACCAGACATGTCCACTCCAAGGTTAATGGAAAGGTCAGATGTCATGTAATTGGAGCTCCTGTGATGATTTGCTGTACATGGCCATATCTCCAGATCTGCTGATGGGCGTTTGTGTTTCAATCAAAAAGAATTGACATGATATTACAGTGCCCATCATATAAGCACTACACTTTGGTATCTCTGTTGTGAGACCTACTGTATATACACATCTGATGATTGTTGACATGAGTTGACTGAAATAGCTGAGACTGCTTTAAAAATCAAATTAATTGTATATCATGAATAGCCTACGCTTGAATTTTCTGTTTTTACATGCTATCCTTGACATTGATCATTGCCATTTCATAGGCATATCTCAGTGAATTATTTATCATGGTCTGATTGGCATGTAGTTTATATTGACATTTTATGGAATACGTTGAAAGAAAAAGCATGTAGTCAAATACTATAAACAGAACTTCTACAAGGAACATAATTGGAAAAGCATGTAGAAATAGATTGATGACCTCATAGCAAGAGTAAAAGATGTTCATTGCCTCATAGACTACAGTATATGAGTATAATAAAGAAATCATTATTTAACCTTTTTTTAACCAGGAAGTCCTATTAAGGTCATAACACCTCTCTCCCAAGGGATACCTGGATAATAAGATAGAATAAACCAAAGTGGGGATCTATTAAAGTGAAATTATTATTTTTATTTATTTCACCTTTATTTAAGCAGGTAGGCTAGTTGAGAACAAGTTCACATTTGCAACTGCGACCTGGCCAAGATAAAGCAAAGCAGTTCGACACATACAACAACACAGAATTACACATGGAATAAACAAACATACAATCAATAATACAATAGGAAAATCTATATACAGCATGTGCAAATGAGGTAGGATAAGAGGTAAGGAAGTAAATAGGACATGGTGGCAAAGAAATTGCAATATAGCAATTAAACACTGGAATGGTAGGATGTGCAGAGGATGATTGTGCAAGTTGAGATACTGGGGTTCAAAGGAACAAGATAAATAAATAAATACAGTATGGGGATGAGGTAGATTGGATGGGCTATTTACAGATGAGCTATGTACAGGTGCAGTGATCTGTGAGCTGCTCTGACAGCTGGTGCTTAAAGCTAGTGAGGGAGGTAAGAGTCAGGTAAGAGTCATTGGAGATGTTTAATGCGAGTCTGGAAGGAGAGTTTACAGTCTAACCAAACACCTAGGTATTTGTAGTTGTCCACATATTCTAAGTCAGAACCGTCCAGAGTAGTGATGCTGGACGCGCGGGCAGGTGCGGGCAGCGATCGGTTGAAGAGCATGCACTTCGTTTTACTTGCATTTAAGAACAGTTAGAGGCCACGGAAGGAGAGATGTATGGCATTGAAGCTCATCTGGAGGTTAGTTAACAGAGTGTCCAACAAAGGGCCAGAGGTCAACAGAATGGTGTCGTCTGCGTAGAGATGAGTCAAAGAATCACCAGCAGTGAGAGCGACATCATTGATGTATACAGAGAAGAGAGTCGGCCTGAGAATTGAACCCTGTGGCAGCCCCATAGAAACTGCCAGAGGTCCGGACAACAGGCCCTCCGATTTGACATACTGAACTCTATCGGAGTAGTTGGTGAACCAGGCGTGGCAATCATTTGAGAAACCAAGGCTGTTGAGTCTGCCAATAAGAATGTTGTGATTGACAGAGTCTAAAGCTCTAGCCAAGTTGATGACTATGGCTGCACAGTAATGTCTCCAGCTCTGAAACCAGATTGCATAGCGGAGAAGGTAGCAGTTTGGGTCTAGAGTGTCTCCCCCTTTGAAGAGGGGGATGACCGCGGCAGCTTTCCAATCTTTGGGAATCTCAGACAATACGAAAGAGAGGTTGAACAGGCTAGTAATAAATTGCAACAGTTTCAGCAGATAATTTTAGAAAGAGAGGGTCCAGATTGTCTGGCTCGGCTGATTTATTGGGGTCCAGATTTTGCAGCTCTTTCAGAACATCAGCTATCTGGATTTGGGTGAAGGAGAAGTGGGGGAGGTTTGGGCGATTTGCTGTGGGGAGCGCAGGGCTGTTGACTGGGGTAGGGGTAGCCAGGTGGAAAGCATGGCCAGCCTTAGAAAAATGCTTATTGAAATTCTCAATTATTGTGGATTTATCAGTAGTGACAGTGTTTCCTAGCCTCAGTGCAGTGGGCAGCTGGGAGGAGGTGCTCTTATTCTCCATGGACTTTACAGTGTCCCAGAACTCTTTTGAGTTTGTACTACAGGATGCACATTTCTGTTTGAAAAAGCTAGCCTCTGCTTTCCTAACTGCCTGTGTATATTGGTTCCTAACTTCCTTGAAAAGTTTCATATCACCGGGGCTATTTGATGCTAATGCAGAACGCCACAGGATGTTTTTGTGCTGGTCAAGGGCAGACAGGTCTGGAGTGAACCAAGGGCTATATCTATTCCTGGTTCTACATTTTTTGAACGAAGCATGCTTATTTAAGATGGTGAGGAAGACACTTTTAAAGAATAGCCAGGCATCCTCTACTGACGGGATGAGGTCATTCCAGGAAACCCCGGCCAGGTCGATTAGAAAGGCTTATTCTCTGAAGTGTTTTAGGGAGCGTTTGACAGTGATGAGGGGTGTTTTTTTGACCGCAGACCCATTATGGATGCAGGCAATGAAGCAGTGATCGCTGAGATCTTGGTTGAAAACAGCAGAGGTGTATTTGGAGGGCGAGTTAGTTAGGATGATATCTATGAGGGTGCCCGTGTTTACGGATTTGGGGTTGTACCTGGTAGGTTCATACATCATTTGTGTGAGATTGAGGGCATCAAGCTTAGATTGTAGGATGGCCGGGATGTTAAGCATGTCCCAGTTTAGGTAATCTAGCAGCACAAGCTCAGAAGATAGATGGGGGGCAATCAATTCACATATGGTGTCCAGGGCACAGCTGGGGGTCTATAGCAAGCGGCAACGGTGAGAGACTTGTTTCTGGAAAGGTGAATTTTTTGAAGTAGAAGCTCGAATTGTTTTGGTACAGACCTGGATAGTAAGATAGAACTCTGCAGGCTATCTCTGCAGTTGATTGCAACACCACCTCCTCTGGCAGTTCTATCTTATCGGAAAATGTTATAGTTAGGGATGGATATTTCAGGGTTTTTGGTGGTTACCCTAAGCCAGGATTCAGACACGGCTAAGACATCCGGATTGGCAGAATGTGCTAAAACAGTGAATAAAGCAAACTTAGGGACGTTTGGAACAGAGAGTAAAGGGAGCAGGTTTCTGGGCACGATAGCATAGATTCAAGGCATAATGTACAAACAAAGGTATGGTAGGAAGAGAGTACATTGGAGGTAAGCTTAAGCATTGAGTAATGATGAGAGAGATAAAGTCTCGAGAGACGTTTAAACCAGGTGATGTCATCGCATATGTGGGAGGTGGAACAACATGGTTGGTTAAGACATATTGAGCAGGGCTAGAGGCTCTGCTCAAATAAGACAGTAATCACTAACTAGGACAGTAATGGACAAGGCATATTGATATTAGGGAGAGGCATGCATAGCCAAGTGATCGTATGGTTCCAGTGAGTGGTTGGGCTGGCTGGGGACAAGGCGATTCAGACAGTTAGCAGGCTATAATAAGGGCCTGAGAGGGACGTCGCTATGGTGGAAAGTCTGTTTTTGCCTCCTCGTGCGGTGACCTCGATAGACCAGTCGCAGAATTAGTAGGGTTCCAAGTAGCAGAGTGGTCCAAGTCCAATTGGCAAAATGGGTATAGTGGTCCAGGAAACTGGCCGATGGATCAGCTAACAGTCTGCTCTAGATAGCTAGCAGCCTTCAGGGGACGTCACACCTGAGGGGCCTGTTGCGATCCTCGGGTGCGATCCTCCGGTAGATTATGTCGATATTCCAGTCGTGAAGGATCGGCAGGGTTCCGTGCCCCATACCGGCAGTGGAAGGGGTCTGGATATTGTAGACGAGGAGTGGGCTTCGGGAGTAGCCCAGGAGCCCTAGCCGGGAGATGGTTCTAGCATGGGCTAGCTCCAGGCTAGTTGGTGCTAGCTCCGAGACGGAAATGTTAGCCAGGAGTAGTCAAATCAAATGTATTTATATAGCCCTTCGTACATCAGCTGATATCTCAAAGTGCTGTACAGAAACCCAGCCTAAAACCCCAAACAGCAAGCAATGCAGGTGTAGAAGCACGGTGGCTAGGAAAAACTCCCTAGAAAGGCCAAAACCTAGGAAGAAACCTAGAGAGGAACCAGGCTATGTGGGGTGGCCAGTCCTCTTCTGGCTGTGCCGGGTGGAGATTATAACAGAACATGGCCAAGATGTTCAAATGTTCATAAATGACCAGCATGGTCCAGTAATAATAAGGCAGAACAGTTGAAACTGGAGCAGCAGCACGGCCAGGTGGACTGGGGACAGCAAGGAGTCATCATGTCAGGTAGTCCTGAGGCATGGTCCTAGGACTCAGGTCCTCCGAGAGAGAGAAAGAAAGAGAGAAAGAGAGAATTAGAGAGAGCACACTTAAATTCACACAGGACACCGAATAGGACAGGAGAAGTACTCCAGATATAACGAACTGACTCTAGCCCCCTGAAACATAAACTACTGCAGCATAAATACTGGAGGCTGAGACAGGAGGTGTCAGGAGACACTGTGGCCCCATTCGAGGACACCCCGGACAGGGCCAAACAGGAAGGATATAACCCCACCCACTTTGCCAAAGCACAGCCCCCACACCACTAGAGGGATATATTCAACCACCAACTTACCATCCTGAGACAAGGCTGAGTATAGCCCACAAAGATCTCCACCACGGCACAACCCAAGGGGGGGGCAACCCAGACAGGATGATCACATCAGTGACTCGACCCACTCAGGTGACACACCCCTCCCAGGGACGGTATGAGAGAGCCCCAGTAAGCCAGTGACTCAGCCCCTGTAATAGGGTTAGAGGCAGAGAATCCCAGTGGAAAGAGGGGAACCGGCCAGGCAGAGACAGCAAGGGCGGTTCGTTGCTCCAGAGCCTTTCCGTTCACCTTCCCACTCCTGGGCCAGACTACTCTTAATCATATGACCCACTGAAGAGATGAGTCTTCAGTAAAGACTTAAAGGTTGAGACCGAGTCTGCGTCTCTCACATGGGTAGGCAGACCGTTCCATAAAAATTTAGCTCTATAGGAGAAAGCCCTGCCTCCAGCTGTTTGCTTAGAAATTCTAGGGACAATTAGGAGGCCTGCGTCTTGTGACCGTAGCGTACGTGTAGGTATGTACGGCAGGACCAAATCAGAGAGATAGGTAGGAGCAAGCCCATGTAATGCTTTGTAGGTTAGCAGTAAAACCTTGAAATCAGCCCTTGCTTTGACAGGAAGCCAGTGTAGGGAGGCTAGCACTGGAGTAATATGATCAAATGTTTTGGTTCTAGTCAGGATTCTAACAGCCGTATTTAGCACTAACTGAAGTTTATTAGTAGTCAACCGGGTTACAGTTAGCTAGCTGCGGTGATCCAGATGAAAAGGTTCAGAGTTTGCGGTAGGAATCAGGGGATATGGAGAGAAAAGTAGGATCCGGTATGCTCTGGTTTGAAACGCGTTGTATGAACTGATGAGAGCTTTCCGAGCTAAAGGTTAGCTGATGACCGCTAGCAGTGGTTAGCTGACTGATAGCTAATAGCTGGTAGCTAGTTAGCTAGCTAGCATCAGTTGAGATATTGCAGTTCGGGGGAAAAAAACTGATCCACACCCCATTGGGTGAGGCGGGTTGCAGAAGCGTATTTTAAAGTTGAGGTTTAGGAAAAATATTAAAAAGATGCGAAGAAAAATATATAAAAGATATATACATGGAACGAGACAAGACAAAGACGTCTGACTGCTATGCTATCTTGGAGTAATGCCTGAGATTCCGGTGTTTGGAGTATATATTTGCATGGGTGTTGTTTTACTGGCTTCGAGGGCATAATAACTTTTATACAACGGGTTATCAACATATTCAAATAATAATTGACATATTTTCATTAACTTTATTTTGATGAATTTATTCATACAATTTCATCCTTCCACAAGATACAGTCCTGACACAAATCTATGGTTGCTTTATTTATTATGGTCAGGGCGTTGGGGTGGGCAGTCTATGTTAGTTTTTCAATATTTTCTATTTCTGTGTTTGGCCTGATATGGTTCTCAATCAGAGGCAGCTGTCTATCGTTGTCCCTGATTGAGAACCATATTTAGGTAGCCTGTTTTCCTTTGTGTTTTGTGGGTGGTTATTTTCAGTCTTTGTGTGTCTGCACCAGATAGAACTGTTTCGGTTGTCACTTTGTTGTTTTGTATTTTTGAAGTGTTCAGTTGTTTATTAAAAAGATGAACACTAAACATGCTGCGCTTTGGTCCTCTCCTTCTTCCACCCAAGACAGCCGTTACAGAACCACCCACCAAAAAAAGGACCAAGCAGCGTGGTAACAGGCAGCAGCAGGAGCAGCGCTATAAGGTGGAATGGACATGGGAGGACATTCTGGACGGCACGGGTTGCTACACATGGGAGGAGAGCCTGGCTGGAAGGGATCGCCTCTGATGGGAACAGGTGGAGGCAGCCAGGAGAGCGGAGGCAGCAGCTAAAGGGAGCCAGCGCTTTGAGGGAACACGGCTGGCAAGGAAGCCCGAGAGGCAGCCCCAAAAATGTCTTGGGGGGGAACACGGGGAGTGTGGCGAGTTCAGGTAGGAGACCTGCGCCAACTTCCCATGCTTACCGGAGAGCGAGGGGGACCGGGCAGGCACCGTGTTATGCGGTGGAGCGCACGGTGTCCCCGGTGCGTGTGCATAGCCCGGTGCGGTACATCCCAGCTCCCCGTATCAGCCGGGCTAGAGTGGGCATCGAGCCAGGTGCCATGAAGCTGGCTCTACGCATCTGGTCTCCAGTGCGTCTCCTCGGGCCGGCGTACATGGCACCAGCCTTACGCATGGTGTCCCCGGTTCGCCAGCACAGCCCAGTGCAAGCTATTCCACCTCGCCGCACTGGCGTGGCTATGGGGATCATTCAACCAGGTAAGGTTGGGCAGGCTCGGTGCTCAAGAGCTCCAGTGCGCCTTCACGGTCCGGTCTACCCGGTGCCACCTCCATGCACCAGCCCTCCGGTGGCAGCCCCCCGCACCAGGCTGTCTCTCCATCTTATCCTTACAGGTGCTCCCGCCTGTCCAGTGCTGTCAGAGTCTCCCGTCGGTCCTGAGCTGCTAGAGTCTCCCGTCTGTCCTGAGCCGCTAGAGGCGCCAGTCTGTCCTGAGCCGCCAGAGCCGCCAGTCTGTCCTGAGCCGCCAGAGCCACCAGTCTGTCCTGAGCCGCCAAAGCCGCCAGTCTGTCCTGAGCCGCCAGAGCCGCCAGTCTGTCCTGAGCCACCAGAGCCGCCAGCCAGCCAGGAGCCGCCAGAGCCGCCAGCCAGCCAGGAGCCGTCAGAGCCACCAGCCAGCCAGGAGCCACCAGGGCCGCCAGCCAGCCAGGAGCCGCCAGAGCCGTCAGTCAGCCAGGAGCCGCCAGAGTTTCCCGCCTGTCCGGCGCTGCCGGAGTCTCTCGCCTGTCCGGCGCTGCCGGAATCTCCTGTCCATTCGGGACCCATGGCTAGGGTCCCCAGTCGGAGGTCGGCGGCGAGGGTCGCCGCTCGTAAGAGGCCACGGGGGCGGTTGAGGAGGCGGACAAAAACTGTGGTGAAGTGGGGTCCACGTCCCGCGCCAGAGCCGCTACCGCGGACAGACACCCACCCAGACCCTCCCCTATAGGTTCAGGTTTTGCGGCCTGTGTTTGGCCTGATATGGTTCTCAATCAGAGGCAGCTGTCTATCGTTGTCCCTGATTGAGAACCATATTTACGTAGCCTGTTTTCCTTTGTGTTTTGTGGGTGGTTATTTTCAGTCTTTGTATGTCTGCACCAGATAGAACTGTTTCGGTTGTCACGTTGTTGTTTTGTATTTTTGAAGTGTTCAGTTGTTTATTAAAAAGATGAACACTAAACACGCTGCGCTTTGGTCCTCTCCTTCTTCCACCCAAGACAGCCGTTACAGTCGTTCAGTCTTTGTACTCTGTATCTATGGACGCGACCCAGTTGTTTGTTCTAAATGTTTCAATGCCATACTGGCTGGCAACGTTCTTATTACTTGCTTGCTAGCTAGCCAGCTACGGCTAACTTAGTCACGTCAAAAAGTTTAGCCTGAATAACAGCAAAGCAGCTGCATTTGCATTTGTTTAAGCTGTTTTCTAGTGACATTTACTTGAAAACATCCATAACAATGAGCTATTGAGGCGAGATTTCGCCTGGTATCGAGAATGTGCTCACTCGTATGGACACTGTTGTTCAAACGAGCTAGCCAACAACACAGCTACAGTAACACAATCCCTTCAAACTGAAGCTGGAAAGACTACAAATTAGCTGCATTTCATTTGACCTTTTTTCAATTTACATAAAAATGATACCACCTAATTCATGATTTAGTCCGGCTGAGAAACGCTGCCTGCCTTTCTGTCTCGTCCCAACTACCGACACGTTCATTACTATAGGACAGCAGGAGATCGAATTTGAATATTGAAACAATGTTGCAAATGTCGGAGAGATAGACCGCATGGTTAATACATCTCTGCTGTTGAAAACTAAATGTTCGTCTAAAATAAATGTGAGATAATGTCTACATGTTTTTTTATAGTGGAGATAAAGTTTATAAAGTTGAGTTGATGAGAAAGTGGATTTCACAGTCAAATGGAAGAGTAAATAGGCATTTTAATGTCATAGATTTAGCCGGTGGTACCGTGTGGAATAGGCACAGACTGGAATGTGGTTTCAACCAATCAGCATTCAGGGTTAGACCCACCCATTCTGTTGAGAATATATAATCTACTTGTTCCTGCAGAAGAATCATGTAATACAATTACATCATTACACTGTTACACAAGCTTTTCAAACTGCTAGTGGACCACCTCCCCCAGGGCTTGCTAATAGATGTTGCTGTGCTGACACAGAGTAAGGCACATCAAGTCACCAGTAGCCCACTACACTTGGATCCTGAAATCACTTTTTCTGGCATGTGCAATGAGACCATGTGTTTGCAACAATCTAATCTCTCAAGTTTGGAGCAGACCAGACTGGAGCTACTTTCTTCTATGTGGGTTAATTATCCCAATGTCACAAACAATGTGTGGTGAATGTCAAATAAAAGGACAACATCAATGAGCTTCTGTTTAATTAAAATAAATCCTCCACATAACACACTATTTACATGGTGGCATGACAAGATCTAGACTACTTGAGGCAAGTTTGAATTATGTAATTATTTTTCGGACTATGGTGTGGGAATACAACATCGCTCCCAGTGCAACATGTTAGGACTGTTTGTGCATCATGCAACTCCTCACATATACCCAGGACATTAATTTGATCCCCTGTGTTACACCCTCCTTGCGTAAATATTTATCTTGGATGAGTAATATTCATTGCAAATGAAAAATCTTCTGCTTTAGGCTTCACTTGCTACAGCCTTGTTTAAATACTTTCCATTGTGTCATATCTCCCCGAGGAAACCTCTCACCTTCCCAAAGGAAAACCATTTTCCCAAGGTGCACCACTTCCTGTGCTAGCCCTTGACAAAACCCAATTCTGAAAGTGTCTCAAAACAATTTTTGTATTTGTAATTATGCTAACCCAGCTTGTCTTGGACCATGTAATCATGGTCGTTGCTATTCGGTGAGCAAAGGCCCTGTAGCACATTTCAAATGGCACTGTTTCAAATTGTCACTTCGGTTCCTCTGCCATTTGGACGCATGTGTATTGACCAGTGGTGCAAAGTACTTAAGTAAAATACTTTAAAATACTACTTAAGTCATTTTTGGGGGTATCTGTACTTTAATATTTATATTTTTGACTACTTTACTACATTCCTAAAGAAAATGATGTACTTTTTACTCCATACATTTTCTTTAACACCCAAAGTACTCGTTACAGTCTGAATGCTTAGCAGGTCAGGAAAATGGTCCAATTCACGCACTTACCAAGAGCACATCCCATGTCATCCCCACTGCCTCTTATCTGGCGGACACACTAAACACAAAATCTTTGTTTGTAAATGATGTCTGAGTATTGGAGTGTGCCCCTGGCTATCCGTAAGCAATTTACAACAATACAATTCAAATCTAAATCAAATTGTATTTGTCACATAAACCGAATGCAACAGTGAAATGCTTACTTGCAAGCTCTTAACCAAAAATGCTTGAATAAGTTAAGAAAAGTAAGTGTTAAGTAAAAAACGACATAAGTAAAAAATAGAAAAGAATTGTGCCGTTGTCAAGTGTCAGTTGTGCAGAGGTGAGGAAGCGGGAAGCGGCGCAGGTCCTAATCCAGGCACTTGTCATCTCCCGTCTGGACTACTGCAACTCGCTGTTGGCTGGGCTCCCTGCCTGTGCCATTAAACCCCTACAACTCATCCAGAACGCCGCAGCCCGTCTGGTGTTCAACCTTCCCAAGTTCTCTCACGTCACCCCGCTCCTCCGCTCCCTCCACTGGCTTCCAGTTGAAGCTCGCATCCGCTACAAGACCATCGTGCTTGCCTACGGAGCTGTGAGGGGAACGGCACCTCAGTACCTCCAGGCTCTGATCAGGCCCTACACCCAAACAAGGGCACTGCGTTCATCCACCTCTGGCCTGCTCGCCTCCCTACCACTGAGGAAGTACAGTTCCCGCTCAGCCCAGTCAAAACTGTTCGCTGCTCTGGCCCCCCAATGGTGGAACAAACTCCCTCACGACGCCAGGACAGCGGAGTCAATCACCACCTTCCGGAGACACCTGAAACCCCACCTCTTTAAGGAATACCTAGGATAGGATAAAGTAATCCTTCTCACCCCCCTTAAAAGATTTAGATGCACTATTGTAAAGTGGCTGTTCCACTGGATGTCATAAGGTGAACGCACCAATTTGTAAGTCGCTCTGGATAAGAGCGTCTGCTAAATGACTTAAATGTTAAATGTAAATGTAGGTGAGGACGTAGTCAGACGCAGGACACAGAACTGAGTAAAATAACGTACATTACTCTGAAATAATCAGCCAATAAATCCACGCAGGGATAACAAAACCCATCACAAAAGACTAACACAAAACCAGGAACAATCACGCACACAGCATAATGAGAACCAGAGGGTTAAATAGGGAAATAATAACGTAATGGGAACCGGGTGTGTACAATCAAAATATAACAAATGGAAAAAGAAATGTGGATCGTTGGCAGCGTAAAAGCCGGTGACGACGACTGCCGAGAGGCACCAACTTCGGCGGAAGTCGTGACAGCCGTCTGGTTTGCTTAATATAAGCAATTTGACATTTTTCATACTTTTTCTTTTACTTTTGATACTTAAGTATATTTTCACAATTAAATTTACTTTTGATACATAAGTACATTTAAAACCAAATACTTTTAGACTTTTACTTAAGTAGTATTTTACTGTGTGACTTTAACTTTTACTTGAGTCATTTTCTATTAAGGTATCTTTACTTTTACTCAAATATGACAATTGGGTACTTTTCCCACCACTGGTATTGACAGATGTATTGCCACCTATGTGAAGGCCATAGGTGACTGCCTCTGTCATGATCATTACTGCTGTGAGCCAAGTTACTGAAATATTAGAAAACTATATTCATCAGACAAGAGGTTAGAATATTGTCAGCATTAACATATGTGATATTTGATATGTAAACCCCATCTGTCAAAATGATGACAACTTGATTTCCCACATCTCTGCATTATGAGCGCATGCACTTTAATTATCTTTAATAATTCATAAGGTCTGACTCTTCAACAATCACCTTGGATCAACTTCCACTTCATACAAAACCTCCCTGAACTCAATAATGGGGAGCAGACACGGTATATTTTCTCTTCTATCTGAGAGATAATAAGGAGACAGAATAGTACTGGCAAAATTGAACAGACTAGACAAGACAGGCAGAGAATGCCTTAACATAATGAAAGAATGCTGAGTGACAAGAGGGAAATAATTGGCAAACGATCACAGATGTGTAACAAGGATCCTCTCTTTCTTACATATTAGATATTTCCCCACTAATCGTTCTGCAATTTGTGAAAACTGTTGGACTGCGTGTAATGTCACATCCAAGACATCTTGACAATTTGAGCAAAAACAAACACCATCTTCGCACAAATTCAATGAGAAACGACGAGTGCTTTGCTGATTAAATTCCCTACAGTTCAGTCGCATTCTGGTTCGTCTGACCCAGAAAAGCAATCAGATGATAAATATGTTATGCAAACTTGTTTAGCGATGAATTAGATGGGAGTTCTGCCCATCTAACAATTTGTAAGCAGCCCATATTCTCTAATCTAGTTAAGGTGCAAGCCGATTGTCCCCTGTGATTAGTAATTATCAATTTCTCTAAACACAGTCCTGCAATCAGCTAGAATGGCTTACTGTTAGATTTCCCTTGCCACTTTTCTGATAGTATTAAAAACAAAAGCAAGTTAATTAAGGGTAAAAAATCATGTTGACTCCTCGGTTCAAACCTACAGTTTACATCATCCCCCTCAAATCTATTTATCCAATTTGGACAGGGAAACAAACAGGAAACATCTGATTTCATTATTATGCACATTTGGTAAAAAAAAACTAAAAACATCTGTCATTTCCAAACGGTAGAACAAATTGTGTTACTCCTAATTATGAATGTCTGATATTCACAAAGGAAATACGAGTCCCTGTCTGACTTCCTAACTCCAACTAATAGGCACAGACTATACCCCGCAGAAAATGAATGGGCATTTTTTAACCTGTAAGATTAAACCCAGTGCCTATACGCAGACTATGTGCTGAGCGTATGGCTCCCAACCACTAGGAGGCCCTAGGTCTTATCTTGCAAGTAAAAAAATTGTCACGCCCTAACCTTAGAGAGACGTTTTATTTCTTTATTTGGTTAGGTCAGGGTGTGATGTGGGGTAGGCATTCTCATTTTTGTTTTCTAGGTTTCTTTATTTCTATGTTTTGGCCTGGTATGGTTCTCAATCAGGGACAGCTGTCTATCGTTGTCTCTGATTGGGAATCAAACTTAGGTAGCCCTTTTTCCCTCTTTTCAGTGTGGGTAGTTAACTTTGTTTGTGCCACTTAGCCCTGTAAGAATCACGGTTGATTCTTTCGTTTGTTGTTTTTTTGGCAACATTTTGAAATAAAAGAAAATGTACACTCACCACGCTGCACTTTGGTCCACTTCTTTGACGGCCGTGACAAAAATGGCATTATTTTACAGCGGGGTATTTTCTGTGCCCATTAGTTGGAGTTAGGAAGTCAGCCGGGGACTCGTATTCCCTCAACTTACTGCTGAGAGATATCATAGTAGAAAACGCAACATGCAATTTTATATAATTTGGTAGTGCATCATCAGTTTTCCTCTTATTATGTCAGTCACTGACAGTCAATCAATTAGCCCATGTTAGCTAACATTTTATAGATTACTAAGTAAGTTAGTCTAGCCAGCTAACTTAACCTTGTAGAAATCAAGGCTGGATTACTGACCAGCCTCGAAAGGCAACCAAATCTCGCTTAGGCCCCCCAAAATGCTAGAGGTGGCCCTGATCAGACCATACCAATTATAGATTGGTATATAGATATCTACAACATTTGGATCTATAATCAAATTCATTGTTCTGCCTTAAACAATAGTTAGAGTCGTTAGAATCAACAGAAATCTCCAAATATACACTGCTCAAAAAATAAAGGGAACACTAAAATAACACATCCTAGATCTGAATGAATGAAATATTCTTATTAAATACTTTTTTCTTTACATAGTTGAATGTGCTGACAACAAAATCACACTAAAATGATTATTGGAAATCCAATTTATCAACCCATGGATGTCTGGATTTGGAGTCATACTCAAAATTAAAGTGGAAAACCACACAACAGGCTGATCCAACTTTGATGTAATGTCCTTAAAACAAGTCCAAATGAGGCTCAGTAGTGTGTGTGGCCTCCACGTGCCTGTATGACCTCCCTACAACGCCTGGGCATGCTCCTGATGAGGTGGCGGATGGTCTCCTGAGGGATCTCCTCCCAGACCTGGACTAAAGCATCCGCCAACTCCTGGACAGTCTGTGGTGCAACGTGGCGTTGGTGGATGGAGCGAGACATGATGTCCCAGATGTGCTCAATTGGATTCAGGTCTGGGGAACGGGCGGGCCAGTCCATAGCATCAATGCCTTCCTCTTGCAGGAACTGCTGACACACTCCAGCCACATGAGGTCTAGCATTGTCTTGCATTAGTAGGAACCCAGGGCCAACCGCACCCGCATATGGTCTCACAAGGGGTCTGAGGATCTCATCTCGGTACCTAATGGCAGTCAGGCTACCTCTGGCGAGCACATGAAGGGCTGTGCGGCCCCCAAAGAAATGCCACCCCACACCATGACTGACCCACCGCCAAACCGGTCATGCTGGAGGATGTTGCAGGCAGCAGAACGTTCTCCACAGCGTCTCCAGACTGTCACGTCTGTCACATGTGCTCAGTGTGAACCTGCTTTCATCTGTGAAGAGCACAGGGTGCCAGTGGCGAATTTGCCAATCTTGGTGTTCTCTGGCAAATGAAAAACGTCCTGCCGGTGTTGTAGGAACCCAGGGCACAACCCCCACCTGTGGATGTCGGGCCCTCATACCACCCTCATGGAGTCTATTTCTGACCGTTTGAGCAGACACATGCACATTTGTGGCCTGCTGGAGGTCATTTTGCAGGGCTCTGGCAGTGCTCCTCCTGCTCCTCCTTGCACAAAGGCGGAGGTAGCGGTCCTGCTGCTGGGTTGTTGCCCTCCTACGGTACTGATGTACTGACCTGTCTCCTGGTAGCGCTTCCATGCTCTGGACACTACGCTGACAGACACAGCAAACATTCTTGCCACAGCTCGCATTGATGGTCCATCCTGGATGAGCTGCACTACCTGAGCCACTTGTGTGGGTTGTAGGCTCCGTCTCATGCTACCACTAGAGTGAAAGCACCGCCAGCATTCAAAAGTGACCAAAACATCAGCCAGAAAGCATAGGAACTGAGAAGTGGTCTGTGGGCCCCACCTGCAGAACCACTCCTTTATTGGGGGTGTCTTGCTAATTGCCTATAATTTCCACCTGTTGTCTATTCCATTTGCACAACAGCATGTGAAATGTATTGTCAATCAGTGTTGCTTCCTAAGTGGACAGTTTGATTTCACAGAAGTGTGATTGACTTGGAGTTACATTGTGTTGTTTAAGTGTTCCCTTTATTTTTTGAGCAGTGCATATATACACCAATGTAGTCTTGATTGACTTTATGAGCAAATTGACCAGAAGACACATGTTATTCTGAGAAACTCTTAAATTGGTCTCTCTCAACCCCACATGTCCTCATTCAACCTCTGTTCACTAATGTGTAATAATAATATAATTTATTTCAGTACCATCTTCTTTTTGGAATTTAAGAGCAAATAGCTTAAACATAAACATGTTTTATTACATTGTTCTTATGGTGATCAATTGGTACTCTTTGAGTTGCTTAATCTGCATTTTCTAAGGGAAGTTTTCTTTCATTATAACGCAATTCATCTTTTTTTCAATCTTATCTGCTGCTACCAAGAACAGGTCAGTAATTACAGTTTGGTTTGGGAACTTAAAACTATTCGCCAACTTTAGGCCTTACTAGCAACTGTGTGCCTTACTATTTTTCCACCCCCAAGGAAATAGTTTCACATTTATTGTAACAATAGCTTTTTCAGGATGTACAGTAGTGAAACAACACACTGAGGACCATTGTTAGGGGTTCTAAAAACATCTGATAACATATCTGCTGCCATGAAAGTACTACATTTCAGGAGTTAAAGATGTCTTGCTTTAAATTCTGACCAGGAAAGAATCCTCCTGTCAGAGAGGACTCATGAACAATTGATGCCCATTAATTGGAAAATCTCAGTCTACCAGAAACCCTTACATAACCGATTGGCTTTCATAAGGTTGTTTAAAAAAGGTCTATATTCTCATAGGCCTTTGTGCCTGTTTTTACTGAAAAGAAAAAAAGAAAAAAAGAAAACAAGCTTTGTAGTTGTATCCGCTATAATAAGATCCCCTCAAACTTTGTTGAATAACCAACCGTGACCTAGTTTCGTTACTGCAAAGACACCTAGGCAGCACGGAGCACGACCAATGAGTTTGTGTAGGTTTTTAAGAAACCCTTTCCTTGACTTGCATCTTGTACTGCACACATCAGAAAATCGACAGAAGAGTAATCTTGAGGGACTGGATTCTCAAATGTTACAGATGACGCTCCCCACGGTAACCTGCCACTCTGTATTTTCATCCCAAAGCCTGGCCTGAGTCTCGCCCTGCGGCAACATGGGAGAGCCCTCATAAAGGAATCATTTATACAAGGCCCAAATGCAGTCATCCAAGGGGCATTATGTACTGTACTGTGAAACTCACAAGGAAGTCCCTGCATGTTCAAGTACTGCTCTAAGAATGTATGGATGTCTGGGGAATCAGGTCTGTGTTGTTAGCGAGGACAGACTATCTGTGGAAGCTCTTTTTGAAGGCACACTACAAAGTGCTCAGGGATTTGTTCTTGGAAAAACAGAGAGAACAAACGACCTGGATATTAACACACAGGAGGAAATTATATGTGGGTGAAGGTGTACTGTTATTCTAAACTTGAGGGGACATGAGATGGTGATGGGCGAAGGCTCCATACTCAGGGATGGAAATTAAAGCGAGCTAGCCCGTTGCTAGTACTTTTCAGACCGGACTAGAAAGTGCCTCAGCAGCCCACCAGCTAGAGAAATTTGGTCTTTTCAAATATCGCATGGCACAGATTTTGGACGGCACAGATTTTTGACCTCGGCTAGTACAAATTGCAGCTTGCCAGTGCGTAAAATCCTCAGGTTCAATCCCTGTCCATACTACACTGTAATTGGATAGCTTGAAATGAAACATGATCAAAATCAAATACATTTTCTCTAGTGGATGCTTATGACTATGTTCTTCAATTGCAATAAATAGAGATTCTCAGAATTAAAAAGGGATAGAATTATCAATTTGGGGTCTAACAGGGACTTTCACTCACACAACATTGAATGGCTCATTTCAAATACCCAATTAAATTAAAGGCAGATGAGACCTGTAAATGTATTAATAGGTTACACATGTCACGTCCTGACCTTAGTTCCTTTTTTATGTCTCTGTTTTAGTTTGGTCAGGGCGTGAGTTGGGATGGGCATTCAATGTTTTTGTTTTATGTTTTGTATTTCTGCTTTTGGCCTGGTATGGTTCCCAATCAGAGGCAGCTGTCAATCGTTGTCTCTGATTTAGAACCATACTTAGGTAGCCTGTGTTCCCACTATGATTTGGGGGTAGTTGTTTTCTGTTTTGTGTATTCACCTGACAGAACTGTTTCATTTCTTCCATTCACTTTGTCATTTTGTTTCGTGTGTTCAGTCTAATAAATTAACATGGACACTTACCACGCTGCTTTATTGGTCCGATCCTTCCTACTCCTCCTCCGACAACAAAGAGATTCGTTACAACACAATGTAATTGGTTACACAAACTGGTCAGTCTGGGCAAGGAATGCTGACCCAGTTTTAACAATGTAACGTTGTTTTACAGCATCAATTCATAACAACAAGATGTACACATGTCGTCTAGTAAAATTAAAGATACTTTAATAGAAAATGACTCACCCAGTAAAATACCACTTCAGTAAAAGTCTGAAAGTATTTGGTTTTAAATATACTTAAGTATCAAAAGTAAATGTAATTGCTAAAATATACTTAAGTATCGAAAGTATAAATCTTTTCACATTCCTTAGATTAAGCAAGCCAGATGGCACTGACAGTCAAAAGCCTCGGCCAATAGAGGGAGAGCAGAGACAGACCACCCCTCTCCCTTGGCTTGGTCCCTGTGTATGTGTGAGTGGGAATACTGAATGAGGACTCGGTCGCTGCATGCTGCCACAATTTGCAGTGGATTTAAATAACCTTCAGCACAGAGAACACCAGAGTCGAAGGATAAACTCCAAAATTGTAGATTTACAAAAGAGAGCAAAACATCACTGTCTTGTTGTCTGTGTTCCTGTTAGAAAAAACACTACTATAATACAAGAAGACGGCGAAGAAGAAGCACAAGTGTTCAACGGTGTCAACAGATTAAATTGGAAGAATGTATAATTCTATGTGTTTCCTCATCCTGTCATGGGTGTTCGCTCTGCTCGTGTTCCCAGGTAAGACTACTCTCCCTCTCTTTTTCTTTCTCACCATCTACAGCTCTCTTGCTTGTGTATTGGTACTAATGTTGCAAAGTGATAAACCGTAGCAACAGAGTTCTACGGGGGAGCTACATTTGACAATCACACACTCTGCCTCACTCTCCCCTCTCCCTCTCTCTCTCCCAAGAATTGGTCTGTTACTGTCCATATATGCTGTTGTAAAATATTCAGATGAAATACAGTGGAGGAAAGTGGTCCAGTTATTGTTGATTCTACTAAAAAGCTTTGGTCTTAGCTCAAGGAGATACTTGCTTAATTTTGTGTCCTCACAAGCTCCCACAGCATTGCCAAAACTTGCTTCCATTGGGTTTTGATGTAGACAGAAACTAACGTAAAGAAAAGCTTGCATTGGCAACAGCATACAGTGCAGAAAACCAGTTTTGTCCCATTTTGAGTCTAGCCAAGGAAATTAATATTGATCATTCTGGGGCCATGTCTAAGGAGAAGCCTATATTCTCCAGGGTAACGGAACCGCTTTTTTCACACCATGACTTCAAGGTCTGGATAATTCGTGTCGGTCGCAGCTAGACGTGCAGCGTTTGTGAGTGACTTTGACATGTTAATCAACAGAGAGGAGAGTGTGTGTTTCATAATTGATGTTCAGGGAAAGAGAGTCTATGATTACAATTGGAAAGGGCTTGAGGCACATTTCTATTTGAATTGATTTACTTCTGTTATTGGATATATTACTGGAGCAAAATTCTACATTTCTGAAAATTGTGTAGGTCATATTTTTCAGGATTAGCCCAATGTAGTACATTATCCAAACAATCCTCATATACCACATTGTACCTACTTCATGCATGCAAGCACACACGCACGCACGCACACACGCACACACACACTTCTAAAAGTCATGCACAAGCTGAAACAGTTACATTGCAGGGGTGTGTCCGAGCTTGTACTGGATGAAGACGCAGCAAAGTCAGGACAGTTAGCAATGCAGATGTCATGTGGTGGCCCTACTCACCGAGAGCTTTGGGGTCAATAGCAATCCGGCATGACTAACAGACTCCATCTGTTCCACGGTGACATCATAGGGCCTATAGTAGGGGCACCGCCCGCCACTGGGACAATGACATCAGGAGAACACTGCTGTCTAGGCAGTGCAGTCACTCAAATGGAGACTCAATGTGGGTATGGTGTTGTACAATATTGAAGGGTCCTTTTTGATACTCTTCTAGCCAAATGGGTGGATTATTCATATTCCACTGCAACTATGGCTATTGACTTTTGGATGTTGAATGATACGCTAAGGCATGGACCGTAAGACTCCCCCATGGACCCTTAAGACTACTCCATGGACTGTAAGACTTCTCCATGGACCCTATGACTCCTCCATCTCCTCCTAAGACTCCGACAGAAATAGCAGGATATTTTATACTCCTGGCCAACAACAAGCTACTGACATAATCTTATGGAAAATCTACAGTGTCCTGGTCTTTCAAATGCCGGCACACCTACCCATAGACCCCCATGTATTATAGAAATTAAAGATTTAAATGTCAATACACCGTGATTAACATGAATTCAACTACTCAACTAGGACCCTTTCTTTGAATGAGATGTAGTCAAAAATGTGTATGGTCATACTTTGGTAGAAACACTGAATAAGCTAAATCTGTATGCTCTGTCCCTACAGTACCATTACTATTGTACTCTCTCCGTCACAGCCCAGAGCAGGTTACATCCTTGTCAAAGTTCATCAAATCAACCAGCTTCATAAACAGTACAAGCGCACTGGGCCATTCACAGATGTATGAAGGACTCTGTCTGCTAAGGTCAATGTGGCATCCATTTAGTCTTTTTGCACTCAATCAATAGTATTGTGTACTGTATATCATTTGGCATAGATTTCGATTGCTTCTCTGTGTCTACTTGTTTTATACTACATCTCAGCCGAAATACACTGAAATGTAGTCTATACTCCCTCAGTGTATGAAACTGACCCTGTTGGTTGCATTGGATATTGCCTGAAAGACCTTAGTGGGAAACACTGGTCACTTCCCTCAAGATGAGAATGATTGAAGGAAATGGATGTGATTTCCTGTAGAATCCAGGACCTGTCATATCGAGTAACTGTGATTAGACACGAGAGACCACATTACTTAAATTAGGACTGGACAATCTGACCAAAATATCATATTACAGTATTTTTCTAATTTCTGACGGTATAACGGTAATTAGATGGTATTTTGTGTTTCTGAATAGAAAAAGTTGTAAATATACATTATGGGTAGTGCATAACTCTAGGATGGCAACAAATGGATTGTAAGTGGTTTTAATGGGCTTTTTCAATTCTGATTTGTTTTATAGTGGTCATCCAAACTTTAACCAAAAATAATAGGAGTACAAACCTGTCAATTAAGTATTCAGTCCTATCTTTTGAGCATTTCATAGGAATTAAAGTATATTTTGCAGCCTCAAACTCTGGTGCTTCCCAATGCTTGACATTTGCATAGTTATTGGTTCAATTCCAGAATTCACTTGTAATTCCTTAATTTCCTGCACTCATTTGTTCTAATTTACATACGGTGTCACAATTTTTTAGCCTTCTGTTTTTTTACTTGTTGTGCTAGCAACAGAGAAGGTAGAGAATCCTCCATAATCTAGCAGTACTCAGCTGTTAGCAGTCTTTTACCACTGGAAAAACGTTTTTTTGATTCATTACACAATTGTTGCATATAACAATTCAAACATTATAATAACTTTATAGAACGTACCGGTGTGTAGATCAATACCGGTATATATAGTAAAATACATTATACCGCCCAGCCCTGAGTAAATGACTACAGCCTGACTGTAAGGTGCCACACAGTGCATTCGTAAGTGTTTCGCAAACCACCTGTCTATATGGTCCTTGCAGAAAGCTTTCATAATATGTATGAGTGGGAAGATTAATATGATCCCATTAAAGTTTGGGGTTCTCTTGTTAATTTTCATACAGTAATGCTATAGACTTGCCGGCTGATTCACAAAGCGTTCTTATCAATTGTGCACACTCGATGCAATTCATTATCTTCGACAGCTCTGTGCGACTGGAGCACAATGTTTTGTTCTCTCAGCTATTTGTAAGATAATGAGCCTTGAAATAACAGCGTCTCAAATGTACAAACACATCTAATGAAGACTTTTAATAGGGCACGTGTGGAATTCTCCGGTGCGCATTTACTCAGAAATGTGTCTGACTGATTATTTTGAACACACTAAGAGATATGTTCATCGTATTCATCCTTGCCTCAATTACAGGGTGATGTATAGAGCCCAACAGTGGACACGTCATAATACCCATAAAACCTAGCAGGCAAACACGGAATTGGTTCCAATCTTTTTTTCAACACATATAAGGTCTGTGTTTCATGTAGGCTTTCCCTGGTGTAACGTTTTGATAACCATGCAAATCTCTCTTGGACAAGGTGACTTTTAATCAATACATTAATCTATATTTACCTTTAGATTTGAACATGCAAATTAGCAGGAAAGTTGACATCATGCAAGGCTACAAATCCCTGAAAGCTCCTGCACGTCATTTCTAGCTACTAGCTACCTCGATCCAAAACAACATTTATATTGAACATTTTCATTTACTGTTTCATATTTTATTTAAATAATAATTGTTGGCTTATATTATGCATTTGGTCTTGTCTTGTATAGAATACTATCCTAAATCTTTGCCAAGAAAATAGCTAATTAGCTATCTAGATGATATTAGCAATATACCCTTATTTTACCAGATCTATTTCTCCTTCAGCCTTTTATAAATAACATAAACATCTCACTTGAAGTAAAGATTAAATGATTTATTAATTTATTCATGCCACAAACCTGCGACATCGAAGAACACCAAATGAAC
Source organism: Oncorhynchus nerka (assembly GCF_034236695.1). Taxonomy (NCBI): domain Eukaryota; kingdom Metazoa; phylum Chordata; class Actinopteri; order Salmoniformes; family Salmonidae; genus Oncorhynchus; species Oncorhynchus nerka. The sequence continues at coordinate 77,055,661 of NC_088405.1, forward strand.
TATTATTACAATCCAAGAGCGCACAGATTATTTTGCTTTTCCATTTTAAGAATCAGAACAGCTCAAATAACACAAAATATAAAACAGCATATTGTGATTTTCGGTGGGTGAGTTACAAATGGAGAAACAACTGGATGTTTTAGGTAAGTTTAATATAAAATACTTGGTCAACTCCAGCAGAATGAGAAACACACTTACCAGACTCTAAACAAGGAAGCCATGCCTAAACGCAGCTATATCAACATCCTTCTTGTCTATTAAACAGATCTATGTTTATGCTGTCAATTGTGAGCAGCATATTTACCATACATTGTCTGAACCTCAGATAAAGCAGGAGGATGACAGAGATACAATGGGGGGAATAGGTAACAAAAACTACACCATACCACTTTTAAATGTGTTACTGAGTCTAGATGTTATCAAATCAGGAGAAGAACAAGTGAAAGAAGCAGAATAGGGAAAATAAACAAGGTAGGGTGGGTTTATAGAGATGATGGATAAACATAAAATGGGGTGCTGGTGTGCATCTGCACCCCTTTTAAGGTCAGTCATTGTCACATATTTCATGTCAAGTCATATTCGGGGTCACAGTGTGGTCACATACTCGGGGTCACATTCCATCTCAGTTGCAAGCATTGAAATCGTGGTCATCGTGTATCTGTGAATCACAACAATTAAAACGATGAGTGATCACAGAATTTACCAAAACTGAGCCATAAACAATACAACTTTAGCATTGAGGACAGCATTTTGTTGACAACATGGTGGTTTACACAAAGTCTACCGTGTGTGAATGATGAAAGAATCTTACCCCAGCTGTACAGTAGGTCCAATAGAGAGTGTGTGGTCACCTAAGGATGAACATCAACCAGTACTGGGATCATTGGAGATTTGGGATGTTTTGCTCTCAAACTGCTCCTTGAACGTCTTGGGGTCTGCGTCTATAACGGTCAAGTACAAAATGGAGGAAGTTAACAATCTGTGGCTTAGATTGAATTCAAAGTTGACACAAATGATAAATTAAGCAATACAATGCTAAACACTACTGCACATGTGAAAGACTGTAACACACAGGCCAGTACAATACCCTACACAGCAAGCGGAACCTAAAGGAGCATACAGTACCAACCAATAGTACTCACTCGACAGACAGGTGTGGACCAGTGCTGCCTTGGCTGCAGTCTTCTGGTCAGCAGCTGCTCCAATAGCAGCCACCGCCTAGGCATCAGTCAAGAAGATCAACTTGAACTTAAGAGTGGAGCGTGCGTTATATATTATTAGGTAGCCAGTAGCCTAGTGGTTAGAGCGTTGGGCCAGTAACCGGAAGGTTGCTGGTTTGAATCCCGAGCTGACAAGGTAAAAATGTTTGTTTTGCCCCTGAGCAAGGCAGTTAACTCACTGTTCACCGAAGATGTGGATGTCGACTAAGGCAGCCCCCCACACCTCTCTGATTTGGAGGGGCTGGGTTAAATGCAGAAGACACATTTCAGTTGAATACATTCATTTGGACAGACTAGTGTCATGACGTTGCCCTCTTTGAGTACAGCAAGCCCCACCCCCTCTCCTACACACATGCTGCTGTGGTCAGAGAGAGGTCGTAAATTCCTGGAGGAGATTATCTCCTCATGGCCACAGTATAGAGACAGAGTGAATTTTCATAGAGAACAAAATAATTTCTTCCAAACAACATTTATGTTTTGGAGAAGGTATAAAAGATTGGTGAAGAATTTACGAACTGGTCCGTTTGGTACAATTTGGTGAAACTCAGGGGAAGCAATACCACCACATTACCATAACGCTGTTTATATAATAGCCTCAGATATTAGGTTTACATCTAATTGTTGTATTAGATGAATGAGGATGATACTGTTTGTAAAATTGTGTAATGTGATTTTGGACTGTTTAATGAAGGAAACCCTTTCCTTTTCCCTTTTGAGTTTAACTAAATCAGAGGACCGCCAATGAGCCCAGTTAGGGTCGGTCATCCTGGGACAGGCCCTTTTCTGCAGCTCCCGAATAAAACCCCCATTTTGAGAATTTCTCAACAGACCATGTTTCCCTCAATTACGAGAGGACAAAGGTTGCAGACCAGCTTACCTCGATAACGTGAGGGGCAAGGTTTGAGTAGATGGCTGAATCTTTTGACCATACCACATGGTTAAACTCTTAGACTATCGATACCGACAGAATAAGAACAAGTCTTTGATATTAATTACAAGTCTGCAGCTAGGAATTCGGTATCATTGAACACGAAGACCGACAACCGCTGAAACATCTATCCATAACGACATGAATGAATGTCACTCTGAACTATCCCTTCTAACCACGACAGAGAGGGCAGACAAACTCTCCAACAGTGTAACGGATTTCCTCCTCTTCGTCTGAAGAGGTGTAGCAAGGATCGTACCAATACGCAGCGTGGTAAGTGTCCACGTTTTAATAGAAAATACTGAACATGCCACAAATACAAAGTGAAATGGAACCGAACCAGTCCCGTGTGGCACAAATACTGACACAGGAAACAATCACCCACAAAATACCCAAAGAATATGGCTGCCTAAATATGGTTCCCAATCAGAGACAACGATAAACACCTGCCTCTAATTGAGAACCAATCTAGGCAACCATAAACACCTAGATGGAAACAACCCCATAAATCTACAAAAAACCCTAGGCAATACAAACACCCTATATGAGACAAAAACACACATATCACCCATGTCACACCCTGACCTAACCAAAATAATAAAGAAAACTAAGGTCAGGGCGTGACAAACAGAAACAAACTTTTAAACAGAGATCCTGACAACACACTGAGCGTAAATATTAATATTGATTGCAATTTTTCCCGAATGAGTGAGCGTTCATGTGCAAAAGATTAGCATTTCAATTGTAATAATTATCAACTGTGTGTTGTCTTATCTCAGTCGACCCCCACTTCCCTTTTTTACACCAAGTCGCGATGTCAGTTTATCCCACTAGGGAAACTCCGTTATCATTTCCTTGTAACTATCTACTGTTTGTTTAAGCATTTCTGTGAATTACTTAGTTAGTAAATAAATGATTTAAGACAATTGATGTATGAATGACTCATAGTGAAGACTGGGTTCATGCAGATAACCAACAATTTACGACGTTTGGAATGAGACTAACGTGAGGTAAAATAAATAATTCATTAATTGAGAAGACTATTGATCAGATATGAAAATATCTGAAAAGATGTATTAGGAAAATTCTAATTTTGTAATCTGAATATTTTCCTTGGTGCCTCGACTTCCAAGTTAATTACAGTTACATGACTAATCAGTTTAATCACGTAATAATAATTACAGAGTTATTTTATAAAGATTAATCTTCAGTTTAATGATAGTAAAGACACGAAACTGGGTATCGCCCCTTTCCCTGAACACAGTAATTCTACCTCAAAACGTGTGCATACCAATTCATCTAAAACCAACCATAGCAGGTAGGACTTAATAAGGTTACAAAACCTTGCCTACTAGCTATTCGAATGGTCTACTGTCCAGAGGGTAGCAACAAACAGATCAATGTCTTCCCGCAGTAAAGTAAGCACACTGTTCGTTCAAGAGGATGCTAATCAGTCCATATCTGAAACATATCAAAAAGCCAAACCAAAATAATACAGCTATCTAGGGTAGCTACAAGTCAAGTAGTACTTGAAGTAGGCTACTGTTAGCAGTTGATGTTATTCTTCAATAACACAGACCCCAAAGCAAATCAGGAGAAAATATATTTATTCAAAGGGAACAAATCATAGTTGTTATGCTGGAAAGTAGATGGCAGATGTTCATTCTTCCCTGTCCTCAATGGTTTATCCCCTGAACAAAGAGACAGAATGTAGTTTATACCCCAACCCTAGCCTGTGATTGACCAAATAGAATTCCTTACAGTAAAATTGGGAACATGGCCAAATAACAAGTATCCCGTTTTAGGCTTAATGTATAGACAATTCAGACCAACGAGAACTTGCCACATAGCTATGAACTTCCCGTGTCCCTGCCCCATTTATCTTCAGTTCCCCATTACAGAAAAACAACTAATTCCATTGATCATGAATTCCCTCTGGACTTTAGTCCTCTGCATTGTGTATTTATTATCAAATATTCTTACACTCCCCTTCGACCATTTTAAAAAGAAATATACTTAAAATGTATTTTTAGAAAACAGAATAGAAAACATAAAAAAATAGACAGTATGAAAAAATGATCTGTAATCATTCACATTAAACACCTTGCATTTTGTCGTGGAAATACTAATCAATTATGAGGAGAGACAAGGTCAGAATATCACCAATATCACCAATCAGAATATTACCTTATTCAAAACGTATTAATAACATTGATTAATTATTGCAATAATGAAGCTGGTCGACGAACCACCCCTAGATGATTTGTTGAGAGCCCAATGAGCGGTTTTGAGCCACAGCATTTTATAACAAAGTATATCCTCCTGAATGTTCATGACAAACAATAGATGTTTGGAATAGATCACAAGGTTAGGATTCATATGAAAGATACTAATCATTCACAGCAGACAGTATCTGCTGTAAAGACTGTTCTCATTGTGTAGAAACACATACCCAAGCCATCTCTCCCTGGTACCTTCCAGCACACAAACACCAACTCATGCTATGGAATGCGGTCTTTAGGTTTTTATCACCGAAGGCATCGTAAATCCACTGTCAGCATTAAGCCCCCAGCGGCCCAACACAGAAGACCACACACAGATGAGTGTTCTAAAAACCATATTCTAATCCATTAAACAACCATTTGATGCAATAACAGTATGTTAACATAATCTTGTAATTTCACACTCACATTCCCCCATTTTGAGAATTCTCTCAACTTAAAAGAAAATTACAAGATTTAAAAACATGAATTCACACGCAGAAAACATATAAGGCATCAAACAACTTTTAACCTTTCTGGCGCAGGTGTTCCGCTAGCGACCGACCTCGACAACATTCGGTGAGCGCAAAATTCAAATGACAGAAATAGTCATAATTAACATTCATGAAAATACAAGTGTCATACATCAAAATAAAACTCCTTGTTAATCCAGTTGCTGTGTCAGATTTCAAAAAGGCTTAACGGCGAAAGCACACCATGCGATAATCTGAGGACAGCGCCCCGCACACAAAAGCATTAAAAAGACATTTCAACCAGGCAGGTGCACCACGAAAGTCAGACATAGCGATAAAATAAATGCCTTACATTTGAAGATCTTCTTCTGTTGGCACTCCAAAAGGTCCCAGCTACATCACAAATGGTCCTTTGGGTCCTTTTGTTCGATAAATTCAATAATCCACTCGGTTTCCCTCCTTTAAAATGCATACAAAATGAATCCCAAACGTTACCAATAAACTTCTCAAAACAAGTCAAACAAGGTTTATAATCAAACCTCAGGTACCCTAATATGTGAATAAACACTGAAATTTAAGACGGAGAATCGTTATTGTCTTTACCGGAGATAAACAACAAAGGACGCGCTCTCATCCACGCGCATGAAAACACTACAGCCAAAATGGGAGCCATTACATTCTATCTAATTTTTCCAAAAACAAGCCTAAAACTCTTTCTAAAGACTGTTGACATCTAGTGGAAGCCCTAGGAACTGCAATCTGGGAGGTTATATTTTTTATGATTTGTTCTCGGGTTTTCGCCTGCCATATCAGTTCTATTATACTCAGACATTATTTAACCTCTCTAGGGGGTGTGGGATGGTAGCGTCCCACCTGGCCAACACCCAGTGAAATTGCAGAGCACCAAATTAAAAAACAGAGATACTCATTAAAAAAAATGCATAGAACATACAAGTGTTATACATAGGTTTAAAGATGGACTTCTTGTTAATCCAACCACTGTGTCAGATTTCAAAAAGGCTTGACAGTGAAAGCATACCATGCAAACATTTTTAAAATCCCACTTCCTGGATGGATTCTTCTCAGATTTTTGCCTGCCATTTCAGTTCTGTTATACTCACATACATTATTTTAACAGTTTCAGAAACATTGGAGTGTTTCCTATCAAAATCCACTCATTTTATGCATATCCTAGCTTCTGGGCCTGAGTAGCAGGCAGTTTAATTTGGGCACGTTTTAATCCAGAGGTGAAAATAGTGCCCCCTACCCTAGTGAGGTTACCAGTTTTAGAATATTTAGAGTGTGTTCTATCCAAATCTACCACTATATGCAAATCCTAGCTTCTGGGCCTGAGTAACAGGCAGTTTACCTTGGGCACGCTTTTCATCCAGACGTCAAAATACTGCCTCCTAGCACAAAGAGGTTAACTCAAAGATATATGAAAAAAATGACTTCCTTGCACTAGTATACTACTATTGTAAATTACCATCCGTTGGTTCATTGAGCCTTTAACCTTAATGTAAAATTAACCTTCATTGGGAATATAAACATTAAAATATCATTAAGAAATTATCAGCAATTTAAATCAGAGTTTTTTCATCAATATGAAACAAAACATAATGTTGATACTGAGCATACTCCCCTTGGTGAGCATAGTGGAAATAACTATTTCCATCCCAGAAACTAAAATTAGAATATCTTGTTGGACAAATCCAGGTAGAGAATCCCAGTTTAAGTCAAATATATTGTGTTGGTGCCTAATCAACATGACCCAGGACAAGCGTCATGATTCCACTTTTTATAAGGCAACTCCTATAGTCTCTTTGTGCCATTAGCACCATACCTGCTATAGTTCCTGAGTGTTATCACTATCATCAAAAATGTACTTTGGTAATGGATATATGTCAAATAGATTCGGATCAGTTTCATTCTCGGGATCAAAGTACCCCTCTCCATTCACCAGGGCATGCTGAGAATAGTGTCAAAATCTTTAGTTCACACAACTTCTTTACCCATGTCACAATTAGTACAACAACAATCAAAACAATCAATACCTAAAACATGAATTGCTTCACTCATATAGTTATTAACATACTAAAAACTTACTCAAATCAATTAGTCCGTTTTTTTTAATCATTCAGTTTCCAAATCATAGTCAAAACCCAATTAAAAATGTGGAATGACATTCTTCAGTGATTCACATTGGTGCTATGACTCAAAGTTAAAACCCTCAACTTAACACACATCAACACTGGCAGAATGTACATTTATATTAACCTCTCTGCGCACGGATCCCGGTAGCGGGCTGAAATTCCACAACATACGGTGATCGCTACATAAATGGTCATATTAAACATTCATGAAAATAGGAGTGTCTCACATGTATCGAAAGCCTAGAATCTTGCTAATCCAACTGCGTTGTCAGATTTAAAAAAGGATTTACTGTGAAAGAATACGATGCGATTATCTGAGGATAGAGCCCCATAAAAAAACTATTTCAACCAGCACAGGCTAACAAACTGCATTAAAATAAATTGTTTACCTTTGACGATCTTCATCTGTTTGCAATCCCAATGCTCATTGTTACACAATGAATGATCTTTTGTTTGATAAAATCTGTTTTTATAGCCTAACACAAAACATTTTGTGAACCGCTTGTGTCGTGAATTCCGTCTCATTCCATTTTCGACGACACCTTCGAGGGTAAATACACACACAAAATGTGACTTTTCCAGTCATGTTTGGTTTCATTGCAATCAACTGGTTTGTTTGTAACACAACCAAGCGTGATGGGCCATTTCGTGGGACGTATTGACTGAAAGAAATCGATTTGAAGACAACAAGTAATGACATCGCTGTGCACCAATGATATGACCACTGTTTTGTTGATTGACTGTATTTTAACCCAATGACCACTGATAATCTTGAAATCTAGCTGGGTAGATAGCCAATGAGCTGAGGTAAACGTCAATATGCAATGGTTATGTGTTGGAAGACCAACCCATGTAGTAAACTCTGGCGTAAAGAGAGTCATTTGCCATTGAAGTTTTATACCGGAAGGAGCTATGCATATTACGCACTGCATTGTTTGGTAAACGCGCCGATTCAGCTGTTTAGCTGTTTATATATCAATCATTATGGCGACTAAGTCAGGGAAAGCTTAATCGAAGTCTAGATATACAGGTGTACCCACAATTTTAGAAGAAACTGATCTGAAAAGTGAGACAGAGATTGTTGTAGGACGATTCATTTAGTGATTCCCAAGTGGAGGAATATTTTTTGAACGGAGAGGACATGTTTTGGACTGGTAAGTTCTTCTCATGCTAATGCCCTTGTTTGAAATTAATAATCTAAAATATTATTTGTGATTTATTTTAATTTTAGAAGCAATATATAAAAATGTCATGTAAATGAAATGTGAGATGCGTGTGTCTGCCGCCCCACCCCAACCCACATGAAATAGCCTATTTGAGGCTGTTGAGGGGAGCGCAGGCCCGCAACAATGGCCAACGTGAAATGGAGACAGTAGATACAGCTGGTCTGTTGTAATATAATAGAGACAGTAGATCTAGCTGAAATGTCATAATATAAAAGATACATTAGATCTAGCAGGTCTATAATAATATATTCAACCTTATGTTCCCTGTACTCTATATATATATATCTGTTTATTATACCTGTTGATACTCACTTTACAGCAGAAAGAGACTGCTATGGCATCTGGCATCAGCAGCACAATATTGTGTAGAGCTTTGGCAAAGTGGGTGGGGTTATATTATATTATATATATTATTATTATTATATTATATTATTATATTATATTGCTTTATCTTGGCCAGGTCGCAATTGTAAATGAGAACTTGTTCTCAACTTGCCTACCTGGTTAAATAAAGGTGAAATAAATAAATAAAATAAAATAAATAAATATCCTTCCTGTTTGGCCCTGTCCGGGGGTCTCATTGGATGGGGCCACAGTGTCTCCTGACCCCTCCTGTCTCAGCCTCCAGTATTTATGCTGCAGTAGTTTATGTGTCGGGGGGCTAGGGTCAGTTTGTTATATCTGGACTACTTCTTCTGTCTTATCCCGTGTCCTGTGTGAATTTAAGTATGCTCTCTCTAATCTCTCTTTCTCTCTCGGAGGAGGACCTGAGCCCTAGGACCATGCGTCAGGACTACCTGGCATGATGACTCCTTGCTGTCCCCAGTCCACCTGGCCTTGCTGCTGTTTCAGTTTCAACTGTTCTGCCTGTGGCAATGGAACCCTAAACTGTTCATATTTACTCTAGAGGTGCTGTCCTGTTGCATCCTCTTCAACTACTGTGATTATTATTATTTGACCCTGCTGGTCATCTATGAACGTTTGAAAATCTCGGCCATGTTCTGTAATAGTCTCCACCCGGCACAGCCAGAAGAGGACTGGCCACCCCTCATAGCCTGGTTCCTCTCTAGGTTTCTTCCTAGGTTTTGGCCTTTCTAGAGAGTTTTTCCTAGCCACTGTGCTTCTACACCTGCATTGCTTGCTGTTTGGGGTTTTAGGCTGGGTTTCTGTACAGCACTTTGAGATATTAGCTGATGTACGAAGGGCTATATAAATAAATTTGATTTGATAGAGGACTGAGGGTCTTCCAAATATTGAAAGTGTGTAAATAGTTACCCATGTTATTTTGTAAATGCACATGTTTTATTCCCATATTTTTTTCTCAATTTTTGGGGTGTGTGTGTTAGAATACCATTTTGGCATTTTGTATATAGTTATGTGTTTCAAAATCTATACCTTCACCAATTTGGTCACTTGGGTACATTTGGGCTACTTGTGTGGGACACCTGGGTGACTTCATGATAAATGTCATGTAGCAGCGCACTCATTTTGGAAGTTATCATTCTGAAACTTTGCACAAGTACTGTTGCCCTCTTATAGTTTTCACTGAAATTGTCCCCATCATCCTATCTGAATGTTTGTTTTATCTTGTTCATTTTAAAGATGATTATACAACAATAAAACGAAAAAACATATGTTTTTTTTCATTGTATTATCTAAACCAGATCTATTGTGTTATATTCTCCTACATTCAATTCACATTTACACAAATTTCAGAGTGTTTTCTTTCAAATGGTACCAAGAATATGCATATCCTTGCTTCTGGGCCAGAGCTACAGGCAGTTAGATTTGGGTATGTCTTCAGGCAGAAATTGAAAAAATAGGGGGGTAGCTCTAAGAGGCATACAGTATAATTGTCCATAATTCTATAATCAACTTTTCAATCACGAATATAATTACAGATCGGTATCTCAATGCATTCTTATTCTGAATTACTATACATTTAGCAGTGTTTAGACCTCCTCAATCAACCTGATAATATAAACAATTTTAGACAAGTCAAAATCAATTTTGGGCACAGTTGACCAACCCCCCCCCCCCCCCCCCTTCAGGCACTAAATCTTCTGGCGTCTCTTCATTGGTTCTTTTTCGGATAGCTTCATAGTTCATTGTGGATGGCCCATGATAATGTCCCTATTTCAGTTTCTCACCTGGGCTGCCACCACCTTTACCACACATTATATCTTGGCCGTTTGCCAACCAGCATAGCAGCAACATGATAGAAGTGTGGAACAGATCGCTCTCCATGCTCACAACACGTGGACTCCTGTCACACTCCTGAGAGAAAAGACATGAGAGAAAAAAAACAGTTGACAGCTTTGATTGCATGCTGCACACTGGTTGATGGCTCGGACTCAGGTCTCTCGGAAGAAGTGGTGCAGACAAGACTGTATTGAATGCCTTTGTTACTCTTCTTCAGCCGGTTAGAGAGGGTTTTGAGGTTCACACCGTTCTCGCCCAAATTTTCCCGGCCATGCATCAAGACACCATCTGACGTCACCTTTCATGATAAGAGTTTAGTTCAGTTAATTTCTGATTAAGGTAATCCAGACAAGCATTTACTATATGACGAATTATAACTTTTACCAATTACTCGTAATACAAAAAAAAGAGAAAAAGAGAATAACAACACATTCTGTTGATTTTTTCTTCTTCAAAAATTGTTTATACTCCCCATCACACTGTCAACTTCATCACAGCGCCACAGGATCAGAAAGTTAGACCTCTAACCCGTTCGGGAGAATCCGAAAAATCCAGCAGACCCAATCTATTGAGATTTGTATTGCAAACAAAACAGAACATATAACAAAACAGCACACTCCTTCATATATCACTCAAGACACTTCTACATATCGAACAAGGTGTGTAAATTCCAATCCAAAAACATCAGCAATTCCCCCATTTTAAAAAACAACACTGGTTGTCAAAATAAAAAAAATTGAACAATAGAAACACTACCCTTAATAACTCCATAAAGAAATAATTGTACCTATACAGTTGTAGGGAAATAGACTTAAGACAGCCTACATATAGTCAAAGGCAACGCCCTCTCCTTCTTCCTGTTGGTCCAAATCACAAATATGTCCATGAACTATAAACTTTATCATAAGTATCAGTATTACAAATTACCTTCAAATCAATATTACAAATTACCTTAACCTCTTAAGCCCACCCGACACGCATGCGTCCCTTCTAGCCATCTGGAAATGCAAATGCACTATGCTAAATGCTAATAGCACTCGTTAAAACTCAAACGTTCATTAAAACACACATGCAGGGTACTGAATTAAAGCTACACTCGTGAATCCAGCCAACAAGTCAGATTTTTAAAATGCTTTTCGGCGAAAGCATGAGAAGCTATTATCTGATAGCATGCAACACCCCGAAATACCTGAAGGGGACGTAAACAAAATAATTAGCATAGCCGGCACTACACAAAACGCAGAAATAAAATATAAAACATTCATTACCTTTGACAAGCTTCTTTGTTGGCACTCCTAGATGTCCCATAAACATCACTATTGGGTCTTTTTTTCAATTAAATCGGTCCATAAATACCCTAAATATCGATCTATGAAAAGTGTGTGATCCAGGAAAAAACACTGTTTTAAAACGCAACGTCATTTTTCAAAATTAAAAAAGTCGACGATAAACTTTCACAAAACACTTCGAAATACTTTTGTAATCCAACTTTAGGTATTAGTAAACGTTAATAATCTATCAAATTGATCACGGGGCGATGTGTATTCAATAGCTCCGCAATTTCTCTTCCAAAACATCCTGTCGGAGACCGGAAGGAATGGGCTCTCTCTTACTCGTTTGACCAAGAAACAAAGCCCAGGCAATTGACAAGACTGGCGACATCGTGTGGAAGCTGTAGGACTTGCAATCTCAGCCCCATGTAATTTGCTTTCCCATAGACAATACATGCAAGTGGCGCATTGATATTTTTTCCAGTTTTCGGTGATCAGTTTTTCTTGTGCTTTTCGATGAAACACACATTCTGTTATAGTCACAGCCGTGATTTAACCAGTTTTAGAAACGTCAGAGTGTTTTCTATCCACACATACTAATCATATGCATATACTATATTCCTGGCATGAGTAGCAGGACGCTGAAATGTTGCGCAATTTTTAACAGAATGTTCGAAAAAGTAAGGAGCATTGAGGGCGATCAAACCATACTGGAGGTCAGAAGTCATTCAAACCCTTAAAACCTGTTATGGCAAGACGATCCCCGAGGGGAACTCCACCCCCCCATTCAGCTGAAAAGGTGGCGCAGGGAATTCAAAAATATTCTTTAGAAATATTTAACTTTCACACATTAACAAGTCCAATACCTCAAATGAAAGATAAACATCTTGTTCATCATGTCCGATTTAAAAAAAAATGTTTTACAGCGAAAACACAACATATATTTATGTATTTATGTTACCACCGCCAAAGATAGAGTCACAAAAGCAGGATTAGAGATAAAATGAATCACTAACCTTTTGAAAATCTTCATCAGATGACACTCATATGACAAGTTATACAATACATTTATGTTTTGTTCGGTAATATGCATATTTATATCCACAAATCTCGGTTTACATTGACGCCATGTTCAGAAATGCTACACCAGAGCTACACCAAGCTACACCAGATAACAGAAATACTCATCATAAACTTTGACTAAAGATACATGTTCTACATATAATTAAAGATACACTGGTTCTTAATGCAACCGCTGTGTCAGATTTTTTTAAACGTTACGGAAAAAGCCTACCATGCAATAATCTGAAAAACGTGCCCGTTTTAAGCGCAATATTTTGTCACGAAAAGATGCTCGACTATGCATGGAATTGACAGCCTTGGAAAGACAAAACTCCGACGTTTCCAAAACTGCAAAGATATTATCTGTGAGTCCCCCAGAACTAATGCTACAGGCGAAACCAAGATGAAGTTTCATACAGGAAATGCCCCAGATTCTGAAGGCGCTGTGTTCCAATGTCTCCTTATATGGCTGTCAATGCGCCAGGAATGAGCCTGCCCTTTGTGTCGTTTCTCCAAGGTGTCTGCAGCATTGTGACGTGTTTGTAGGCATATCATTGGAAGATTGACCATAAGAGACTACATTTACCTGGTGTCCCGCCCGGTGTCCTGTGTCGAAATTATTGCGTAATCTGTAGGTCCATGCACGTTCCATTTCTTCAGAAGAGAAAGTCAACTGCCACGAAAGATTTTATCGGTCGATAGATATGTGAAAAACACCTTGAGGATTGATTCTAAACATCGGTTTGCCATGTTTCTGTCGATATTATGGAGTTAATTTGGAAAAAAGTTCGCGTTTTAATGACTTTATTATTATTATTATTATTTTTTTACCCAAACGTGATGAACAAAACGGAGCGATTAGTCGACACAAATAATAGTTTTTGGAAAAACGGAACATTTGCTATCTAACTGAGAGTCTCCTCATTGAAAACATCTGAAGTTCTTCAAAGGTAAATGATTTTATTTGACTCCTTTTCTGGTTTTTGTGAAAATGTTGCATGCTGAAAGACAGGCATAATCCTATGCTAGGCTATCAATACTGTTACACAAATGCTTGTTTAGCTATGGTTCAAAAGCATATTTTGAAAATCTGAGATGACAGTGTTGTTAACAAAAGGCTAAGCTTGAGAGCAAATAGATTCATTTCATTTGCGATTTTCATGAATAGTTAACGTTGCGTTATGCTAATGAGCTTGCGGATAGATTTACACAATCCTGGATACAGGTTTTTTTCGTAGCTAAACGTGACGCAGAAAACGGAGCGATTTGTCCTAAACAAATAATCTTTCAGGAAAAACTGAACATTTGCTATCTGAGAGTCTCCTCATTGAAAACATCCGAAGTTCTTCAAAGGTAAATGATTTTATTTGAATGCTTTTCTGGTTTTTGTGAAAATGTTGCCTGCTGAATGCTAACGCTAAATGCTACGCTAGGCTATCAATACTGTTACACAAATGCATATTTTGAAAATCTAAGATGACAGTGTTGTTAACAAAAGGCTAAGCTTGAGAGCAAATAGATTCATTTAATTTAATTTGTGATTTTCATGAATAGTTAACGTTGCGTTATGGTAATGAGCTTGAGGCTGTAGTCACGATACCAGATCCGGGATGGCTCGACGCAAGAAGTTAAACACATCAGATAATAGTGTTTCATTAAGTGGAATCGACCCCTTCTAAAATAAACAAACCCGCATCCCCTTTCCGGTAATCTAGTCATTACAACCTGTTGCATTAATTTAGTTGTTTGTTGCTGTTGTTTAACAAATCTAAGACCTTCAAAAAGTTGGTGCTGTCTTATCAGCTTAATATTCAATACTTATTTCAATGTACTTTAATTGCTTGACAACGTTCCACGTAATGGAAACCGATTATAGTTTTAGAATACATCAACTTCCTGCTCAAATTCACTGGTTTTACCTAAACTATAAAACCCAGCAACACTAATCAGAAACTGTCAAAGTACGTTTCCAATTCAACTATTCAGACCTCTGCTGCATATGTCTCACTGTGTCCCTTACAGCCTGCTAGAGGTCAACCGCAGCTAATCTATTTTACAACCTCAAGGCTCAATCATTAAACCTTGTATTGAAACCTCAGCTTCTTCAAATGACTAAAATAAGGTCCTCCTGAGTGGCGTATTGGTCTAAGGCACTGCATTGCAGTGCTAGCTGTGTCACTAGATATTCTGGTTTGAGTCTAGGCTCTGTCACAGTGGGCCGCAACCGGGAGACCCATGCGGCGGCGCACAATTGACGGGTTAGGGGAGGGTTTGGCCGGCAGGGATGTTCTTGTCACATTGCGTACTAGCGACTCCTGTGGCGGGCCGGGTGCAAAGCACGCTGACACGGTTGCCAGGTGTACGGTGTTTCCTCCAACACATTGGTGCGGCTGGCTTCAGGGTTAAGAGGGCATCAACACTCATTAAGTTTACATCAATCCTCCCTATCAATGTCTTCGCCACTGTCACCCATCGTAAGTTTTAAAATAAATAAATAAACCAAACATGATTATTCTCTTCTTACTAGAAGGCAACATTTACATTGTAGTCTACCCTAACAATATTACTCTATATGTTTAATACCAACCTCTGCATCACACTTCACCAAACGTCTATTATAACCTGTAATGCGCCAAATGTATAAAATAAATCAGCCAATTCTCAAAGAAAAGACACATTTCACAGGGAGCGAAAATAATTCACAATCCAAGAGCCTCTTCCCAGCCCACAACCTCAGTTCACCACTGTTGTAGTCAATCTCTGTTGTAGTCTTGTATTATCATGCAAAAAATGATACCCATGTTTAGTTATCAATGATGATCATGGTCACAGCCATATCGTAATTGCCTATCCTCTATTATTAAAATGCATTAGATTTAGGTAACTATCCCTTCTGATTAGGCTACAGGTAATAAGACAAACACTTGCTGTTGTTGACAAGCATATATAAAATTCATATCCACAGTTGAATTGCAATTAGAAACCCAGATTTTGGTCAAAACCATAGACCAAATGCAGTTGAAATGACAAAGAAATTCCACAAATAACCCAATTACAATGGTCTGTAATCTTAACATCTGGCACATAGTAACGACACAATTCACAGACAATTGCCTTAAAGTTCCTCCAAGTGTTTCTCCACAGAGATTTTCACATGCGCAAAAGGGGATTTATTCGCAATCATAGCAGTCCATTGATGTAAAACCACGTCTTGCGCCTTTTAATAATAACGTATTATCTTTTCTCATGCGACATATTTAAATTACTTTATTACATCACATTCGCTCTATAATCAAAATGAGTTTGATGAAAAACCCTAAGTTAAGCTTTGTACGACGTTATACAGTGGGGCAAAAAAAGTATTTAGTCAGCCACCAATTGTGCATGTTCTCCCACTTAAAAAGATGAGAGAGGCCTGTAATTTTCATCATAGGTACACTTCAACTATGACAGACAAAATGAGAAGAAAAAAATCCAGAAAATCACATTGTAGGATTTTTAATGAATTCATTTGCAAATTATGGTGGAAAATAAGTATTTGGAACGGTGAGCAAAAATCCCAGAACCACACGGGGGGACCTAGTGAATGACCTGCAGAGAGCTGGGAACAAAGTAAGAAAGCCTACCTTCAGGAACACACTACGCTGCCAGGGACTCAAATCCTGCAGTGCCTGACGTGTCCCCCTGCTTAAGCAGGTACATGTCCAGGCCCGTCTGAAGTTTGCTAGAGAGCATTTGAATGATCCAGAAGAAGATTGGGAGAATGTCATATGGTCAGATGAAATCAAAAGATAACTTTTTGGTAAAAACTCAACTCGTTGTGTTTGGAGGACAAAGAATGCTGAGTTGCATCCAAAGAACACCATACCTACTGTGAAGCATGGGGGTGGAAACATCATGCTTTGGGGCTGTTTTTCTGCAAAGGGACCAGGACGACTGATCCGTGTAAAGGAAAGAATGAATGGGGCCATGTATCGTGAGATTTTGAGTGAAAACCTCCTTCCATTAGCAAGGGCATTGAAGATGAAACGTGGCTGGGTCTTTCAGCATGACAATGATCCCAAACACACCGCCCGGGCAACGAAGGAGTGGCTTCGTAAGAAGCATTTCAAGGTCCTGGAGTGGCCTAGCCAGTCTCCAGATCTCAACCCCAAAGAAAATCTTTGGAGGGTGTTGAAAGTCCGTGTTGCCCAGCAACAGCCCCAAAACATCACTGCTCTAGAGGAGATCTGCATGGAGGAATGGGCCAAAATACCAGCAACAGTGTGTGAAAACCTTGTGAAGACTTACAGAAAACGTTTGACCTCTGTCATTGCCAACAAAGTGTATATAACTAAGTATTGAAATAAACTTTTGTTATTGACCAAATACTTATTTTCCACCATAATTTGCAAATAAATTCATTAAAAATCCTAGAATGTGATCTTCTGGATTTTTTTTCTCATTTTGTCTGTCATAGTTGAAGTGTACCTATGATGAAAATTACAGGCCTCTCTCGTCTTTTTTTTTCTGTGGGACAACTTGCTCAATTGGTGGCTGACTAAATACTTTTTTGCCCCACTGTATGTTACGTAGAGATGCCATCTTTACTGTATGGAAAAAAGGTTTATTCAATAAATATAGCAACTTCTCTTATGGGCAGTTTCATGTTAAATATAGTACCTGGACTGAAAAAAAATCCCAAAAGCATTTTATAGTTACATCCTTGGCTAAATTAACCAAAAGGGGACACACTCCAATCAGTTTCTGAGACTATTGCCCAGACTTTGTAAACAGTTTTAATAATGTTTAAACCTCATCTTTATCAAGTGATCCATAAAAGGGACCAACTCAGAAAACATCTGGGTGAACAAGTTAGTATATGAATATTAGTCAATGTATTATTTAATAAAATCTCTAGTAATCGATTACACACACATAAAATTCAACATATTTTCTTATCTTCACAGAATCCATATAGAACATTAGAAATTCTTAGGAACTCACATCAACCAATCCATTGGCTCAGCTGTTTTTAGATTTAAACCCTGTCTAAATGAACAGGGAAACCCATGCCATTATCATGGTCCCAAAACAAAACACTCACAATAACCTCTAACAATAGTAACGCAGGGCTTGTTTACCTCATTTATCAAAACACTTCATCAACACATTACGCACTATAATTTGAACTTCGCCAAGCCAGATGCCCTCGCAAGGTGCCACCTGCACTCTAGTTCCTCGTTCAATACATTAACCTCACCAGTCCTACTGTGATCAACCCAGTACTACAGATCTGGACATTTGGTGGCCCGCAACTGGCCAATTAACAATTTCATCCAAGGATACCTCACTTAAGACTCACTTAACACTTATCAACTCAATGCAGTCCTGCTAGTCACCCCAACTCTGGACCTCTTAAGGAAGACCTCACTCTGAGTGTACCCTCAACAGCGGCTTTTATGTTTTTATTATTTAAATGTTTTCTTATCTTTTCATTACTTGTTGATAGATTGTCCAAGCTCACCTCTCTCAATGCTATGTCTGAGATCTGGTATCCACCCATGCCAGCTACCTCTCAGTTCATAGGTGGGTCCAGCTGCTCAATAATGAGTGTGGTTTTTCCTGAGATCCCAATTTCTGAGATCCCAATTACCCAGATCTTGTCATGGAAATACTAATCAATAATGAGGAGAGACAATCAGGATATTACTTTATTCAAAACGTATTAATAATATTGATTAATTATTTCAGTAATAAAGCTGGTCGACAAACCACCCCTAGATGATTCGTTGAGACTCCAACGAGCGGTTTTGAGCCACAGTATTTTTTAGCAAAGTACATCCTTCTGAATGTTCATGACAAACAATAGATGTATGGAATGGATCACAAGGTTAAGATTCATATGAAAGATACTAATCATTCACAGCAGGCAGTATCTGCTGTAAAGACTGTTCTCATTGTGTAGAAACCCATACCTGAGCCATCTCTCCCTGGTACCTTCCAGCACACAAACACCAACTCATGCTATGGAATGCGGATTTTAGGTTTTTATCACCAAAGTCATCTTAAATCCATTGTCAGCATTAAGCCCCCAGACGCCCAACTCAGAAGACCACACACAGATTAGAGTGTTCTAAAAACGATATTCCACTCCATAAAACAACCATTTGATGCAATAACAGTATTTTAACATAATCTTGTAATTTCGCACTCACAATTTCAATAAAACACAAAGGGCATTTTTTACTTGCCGTTACAGTAAGAAGAAGCTTCCCACAAAGTTATAGAAAATAAGTATTAACAGGTGTGATGATGATGTCCCTAACGATTCCTACCACATCCTGTACAAGGAGGAATCTCCTAAAAAAAATGATTGTCTGCAAGACAATACTATTCAATCGTCCTATTGGCAAGGTAATCATTCACAGAGTCCTGTAAGTATGACCAGCAGTCCTACAAAGATAACTATTAGAGATTATGTTCTGACAGTATGCCGGTAGGGAGGAATTCTTCTTTCGTTTCACTGGTTGATAAGGACGTTTCTAATTAACACTTCTCCGGTGATCTTGTATCGTTTCAGGTACAGGTCTTGGGTCAAGGAGTATTGCTGCAGAATTCAGACAGTATATTATCATATCCTGTAACGAAGGAAACATATCATGAAAGAAAACATGTCCTGGTTTCAAGAGAAATGTATATTTCACCAAGATTTCCCTAAGTAAGCATGTCCCGATTTTCAGGAAAAGCTGGACATTTCATCTAGATATCCCTAATATGGTGACTACGGTGTACAACATAGAAGCTTATCAGGTTCTGATCATTTTACTATGCTTCTTCACCTGAGATTGACTCCCGGCTGCTAGTCAAAAAGTTATTTATTCTCCAGGCTCCGCTTTGTCATCAAAATGGACAACCTTGCAATGAGTAACATGTAATCATCATGATTGCCCTGGACTTTCATTGCTGACCTCGTTATGAGCCAAACTTGATAAGGACCTTCCCATTTTGTGTCTCTTACAATGTGTCTCTTACATATGTTTTTTACCATTACCCACTACTGTCCTGGCACTATGTCATGTCCCCCCTCTGGATTAATTCCCCATGCCTCTTTTACTTCTCTGTCTGCTTCCCCTCCTGCATTAGAAAGTTGTAGGTAATAGTTAAGCATTGGGTCACTCATAAAGTTTACATCTGTCTTTCTCAAATCTAACGTGCCTGGTAGTGACATGGGTTGACCTGTGACGACCTCAAACGGACTCAATCCTGTGGTTCCATGTCCAAAGTTCTACATAAATTTTTCTTCAGAGTCCAAATTGGATGGTTCTGAACTGTAGATCCCTGCAATTGTCTAATTTTCCCCGTCACCTTTCCTTCAGAGATGTTCAGTGTAGAGTCAAGTTGCATAATAACGTTGAGGCCTAAAATAAATTGTTCAAAGGAGCCTATCCACACTCCTGCATCAATCTTCAATGGACAAATTGAAATTGAAAATGGTTTTGTCTGCTTCATATCTGTCTCCCACCCACCACTCCTGTTGCTCTCATCTTCTTGTCCGTGTACTGAGGACATACACTCAGCAAAAAAAGAAACATCCCTTTTTCAGGACCTTGTCTTTCAAAGATAATTTGTAAAAATCCAAATAACTTCAAAGATCTTCATTGTAAAGGGTTTAAACACTGTTTTGTTATGAAAGCTTAGGACACTAAAGAGGCCTTTCTACTGACTCTGAAAAACACCAAAAGAAAGATGCCCAGGGTCCCTGGTCATCTGCGTGAATGTGTCTTAGGCATGATGCAAAGAAACATGAGGACTGCAGATGTGGCCAGGGCAATACATTTCAATGTCCGTACTGTAAGATGCCTAAAACAGCGCTACAGGGAGACAGGATGGACAGCTGATCGTCCTCGCAGTGGACGAACACGTGTAACAACACCTGCACAGGATCGGTACATCCGAACATCACACCTGCGGGACAGGTACAGGATGGCAACAACAACTGTCAGAGTTACACCAGGAACGCACAATCCCTCCATCAGTGCTCAGACTGTCCGCAATAGGCTGAGAGAGGCTGGACTGAGGGCTTGCAGGCCTGTTGTAAGGCAGGTCCTCACCAGACATCACCGGCAACAACGTCACCTATGGGCACCAACCCACCGTTGCTGGACCAGACAGGACTGGCAAAAGTGCTCTTCACTGACGAGTCGCAGTTTTGTCTCACCAGGGGTGATGGTCGGATTTCCATTTATCGCCAAAGGAATGAGTGTTACACCGAGGCCTATACTCAGGAGCGGGATCGATTTGGAGGTGGAGGGTCCGTCATGGTCTGGGGCGGTGTGTCACAGCATCATCGGACTGAGCTTGTTGTCATTGCAGGCAATCTCAACGCTGTGCATTACAGGGAAGACATCCTCCCTCATGTGGTACCCTTCCTGCAGGCTCATCCTGACATGACCCTCCAGCATGACAATGCCACCAGCCATACTGCTCATTCTGTGCGTGATTTCCTGCAAGACATGAATGTCAGTGTTCTGCCATGGCCAGTGAAGAGCCCGGATCTCAATCCCATTGAGCATGTCTGGGACCTGTTGGATCGGAGGGTGAGGGCTAGGGCCATTCACCCCAGAAATGTCCAGGAACTTGGTCAGTCTCGCAAAAAGACGCATTCTTGCAT
Organism: Oncorhynchus nerka; assembly: GCF_034236695.1. Classification (NCBI taxonomy): domain Eukaryota; kingdom Metazoa; phylum Chordata; class Actinopteri; order Salmoniformes; family Salmonidae; genus Oncorhynchus; species Oncorhynchus nerka. Next base: position 77,077,110 of record NC_088405.1, read on the forward strand.
TTTAACTACCCGCTATTCAAAGTGCTCTGAACAAATTAAGGGAATTGTTCACAAACATTGGCACATCCTAATATCCGATCATAGTCTCGGTAATGTGTTTTCGGACCTTCCCTTGGTCGTATTCTCGCGGGGCAGAAATCTCAGAGACCAATTGGTAAACTCTGATTTACCACCCCAAGATATTCCTGAACAACATCTATTTGCGCCCCTACTGGATGGAAATTACAAATGTAATGGCTGTGCTCAATGCAATAGCACTTATAAATGTAGATCCTTCAAACACCCACAAACAGGGAAATCGATCCCAATAAAAGGTGTTATTACGTGCTCCACTAAGGCAGTTATTTATCTTATAACTTGTCCTTGTGGTAAAAATTATGTAGGTGAAACAAAGCGCGAATTAAAAGTACGTATTTCAGAGCATGGTAGCACCATTAGGTGTAAAAACTTTACTTATCCAGTTGCGGCACACTTCTTGGAGGCAGGCCACTCGATTTTGTCTCTGCGTTATATTGGCATCGAACATGTCACCCTCCCTAGGAGAGGGGGTGACCTTGATAATTTATTGTTAAAACGAGAGGCTGCCTGGATCTTTAATTTAAAGACCCTTGCGCCCTTCGGTCTCAACGTAGACTTTGATCTGAAGCCATTCTTGTGATTATTGTGACTTTGCCATTGTAATTGTGTGTAAACTTGTATAGTAAAATTAATATATGATCCTATGATATCCATTTGTTTGTATGCTGTTCTTTGTATGACATTTTAATATTTGATTATTAACCAATGATATTAGGCCACTCCTGGCCATGATTACAGACACCTGTGTCTTTTGACACTATATAAACGAGTCATCCCGCAGTGTTTGTGATTATACCCTGATGAAGACAGCTTGGCTGTCGAAACGTTGGTATTACATTTTTGCATCTGAGCTCCAAGAGTGTGCGGCTTTCTTTTATTTTCAGGAACTTGCAGGTGCCTTGGTGGAAGAGTGGGGTAACATCTCACAGCAAGAACTGGCAAATCTGGTGCAGTCCATGAAGAGGAGATGCTCTGCAATACTTAATGCAGCTGGTGGCCACACCAGATACTGACTGTTCCTTTTGATTTGACCCCCCTTTGTTCGGGGACACATTATTCCATTTCTGATAGTCACATGTCTGTGGAACTTGTTCAGTTTATGTCTCAGTTGTTGAATCTTATGTTCATACAAATATTTACACGTGTTAAGTTTACTGAAAATAAACGCAGTTGACAGTGAGAAGACGTTTCTTTTTTTGCTGAGTTTATATGTTTTTCATAAGAAATGGGCAATACAGTGACTTCAGCACCCATATCTACTAAAAAATCTACTGCAAAGTTGTTAATCATCATGTTCACATATATTCCATCCAATTTCTTATGTATACCAGCTGAGATGAGACGTAAGAGGGAGTCTGTTAGTTTACCGCCACGGCATCCAGCAAACTCTGCTGCTGAGCCGGAGAGAGATTCTTCAATTTCCACATCAACATTGTGTCATTGGGGCTGTTGTCCTGTTTCCATTTTCCTTTAGACGGACCCTGCCTCTCCTGGCCACTTCTTATGAAGACACATTTTCTTTCCCGACATTCTCGTTGCCAGTGGCCAGAAATTCCGCATTATGACAATGTTGAACAAGTAATGTTGTTGGTTTCACTCGGAATCTGCCCAACTCTGATGACAGACGGTTAGGTTGATTGATTTCTCTATCCAGTCGTAAAAGCCTGTCGATTATGTCACCGTAGTTTTGTCTCTCCCAATCAGTAGTTGTGGAAACAAAGGTTTTGCGCAAATCATTTGTGTATGGATTGCATCAACTGATTGTTTTTCACAGCATTCTATTTGGTTACAACCTGTCAAACTGATCCAAAATCTTCAGGTGAAATATCTTTCCACTTTTTTGGGGGTTAGCCTATTGCATTTTCTTCCCAGGTCCCTAAACGTTGCTTCTTGAAAGAAGCAGAGATCACAGATAAATTTACCGAAGTAAACTAGATTAAAGCATCCATTCTATGATATTATCAGTATTCTAAGGCAACATATAATGACAGAATAGAAGCTGCATTTTTCTCAGTAGAGAAGAGTTGACGAACAAATAGCCTACCAATATGTAGAAAATTGTAAGCACAAACATTTAAATCAGGCAACAACAAAAAAAAATCCAGCACCGCTTGACAAAAACTCTTTCTGCTGTCTCTGACTGTAGCTTAGAGCGTATTTTCTATATTAGCGGGTTAGAGTCTGGTGCCTTCCTTTTTTAAGACTTTTTTACTTGATCACATGTAGTTGGGCGGTTTCTGATGTGTTATTAGCAATTCTGGGTGGGTGATGGTGAACAAACAGCTGATTGGAGCACCACTAGTCTGCTCCCTTCTCTGCAGGCTGCTGCATTTGCCAGAGGATGTTTGCGGAGTGGAGTTGCAGTGGAGAGAAGAGAGTGTAATTTGGCTGGAGCATGGAGCAGATTTAAAAATGTTCTCTTACTCCAATTTCGCTCTGGTACCACTCAGCCACAAGCTGCCCAGCATTTTTCATTTCCTTCATCACTGTTACTTTAATTAGGCCAATTCTCTTGTATTTATTTAGCCTACCCCACCATTAATGTGCAGAGGTATGAGCCAACCAAGAAATATGTCACACAGCCTGTGTAATTGATAGCAAGATAACGAATACGCTCATGCAGCAGCACTGGGGAAGTTTAGGTGTTTATATAGGCCTAGGCTATTGTTTTAAAAAAAAGTATGTTTGTAAAGCGCTGAATTTGTTTAACAACTGTAAAATATGGGCTCACAGTTACAACTTGAGTATCTGATCTTCAATAGATTAGAGAAAAAGTAGGTTGTTTTTTAACACAGCTGTTGCATAGGCCTATCATCAAGTAGGTCCTTGTTTAATTCCACATGTTGTTGAAATGTTGAAGCTTCCTACTATAGCCTATGAATTTGGAGTAGCATTTTGTGGGTGGGGGGGGGGGGGGGGGGGGGGTGAGCACTGAGCGATTTTTTAGCAAAGTGGGGAAGGGACTCGCTGGAGCTATGCGCAATGACCACTCCTTGAGTAGTGAGTGGGCTCAACTCCACTCACACATTCTGGTGTGTGCACCGATCACTTGCGCCCCTACCTCCTCTTATCGCTCCCTCCCCAGCTTCTCTCTGCTCTAGCCTCTAGGTCCTCTCCCCACTGCTGCAGTGAGCAAAGTGGATTTATTACATTGGTTCCTTGTTGTTAAATGATACCACAGCTCTCCAAAGCATAATTAATAATAATACTTTTTAAAAAGTACAAAAATATATTTTCTCTAAAAGTGAACTAACATACTCTGTTTTTATCTGTGCTGTTTCATTATTTAATTGGTTCCTTGTTGTTCTCCATCAAACATTGTATTTAGTTTTGCTTTGGAAAATGTATCATTGCATGAGAGACTGAGAGACAGCATAAGCACAAAACAAATTGTTTTAATGCTTATGCTCAAATTAATGTTATGAAGACAGTATTAAGTCATATGTCATCTCGACTTGTAGCACAAATGGAGCAACTACTTCTTGAAAACTAGTTGGCAACACTGAAGATACCTTCCTCTCTGACAAGCAGCAATCTCGCTATTTGCATTTTCAGTTTGGTCGAACAGAATCTGTCATACAGGCACAGAAAGACTTAGAGACATTATTTTCCTCAAATAGACTAGAACATCTAATGATCAACCTTTTATGTCTCAACTCCCAAAATGTAGAACAGAGCAGACCCTACTAAACCGAGAGTATCAATGAACCTGGTGGAAAGTGAATGCTACATTTCTGTACCACATACAGGGAATCTAGCAGCATTTTAGCCACAGACTGTAGTGCTAGCTGTCTAGTCTGTGTTTTATAAATATGCAATGAGCATAAAAATAAGCATTTACTGTATATAAGGAATTGGCAACTCATTATCATTCTCAGAATAATGGATGGTCTTGTCCAGGTAGGCCACTTGATATCAGTATCTTAACAAAGTGAACAGGCTATGTTGTTCAAACAGTTGTAGACAGATTTTGATTTGATTTGGACAAGAAGATGTATTCATAACAGGTCAACTGTTCCACCTTGTTAGCAAAAAAATAGATCCAAGTTGGCTAGACTTGAAATATAAAGAATAGCTACTCACTAGCACTTGGGCTTGTCTTTGAGATATTGTTTATGAGACCTGTGTTCATTTTCTGTAATGCTTGCTACAAGAAGTTGATCACTTTTAGTTGATGTGCATTGTGCATGGTTCTGGTTAAATTTGTAACAAAAATATAATTTTCATAGACTTGAAAGACAGATCAGTGATTATTGCAAAAAAGCAGGTTAAACTGTCATTTTGAGTTTGTTCTTGTCACAAGGCTTACTACCTACCTCATCCCCATATAGTTTTTTTTGTTTTTTTTTTGCTCTTTTGCACACCAGTATTTCTACTTGCGCATCTGCACATCTATCCCTCCAGTGTTAATTTGCTAAATTGTAATTACTTCACTACTATGGCCTATTTATTGCCTTACCTCCTTACTCCATTTGCACACACTGTATATAGATGTTTCTATTGCTATTTACTATACTTTTGTTTATCCCATGCATAACTCTGTGGTGTTGTTTTTTGTCGCACTGCTTTGCTTTATCTTGGCCAGGTCACAGTTGTAAATGAGAACTTGTTCTCAATTGGCCTACCTGGTTAAATACCTGGTTAAATAAAGGTGAAATAAAAAAAATACGGAAAGTTATAGTGACTGTTGTGGCTAACAAAACGGCCATGTCTATTTTCATAATTGTCAGGTGGGTTGTCATTAATTGAAAAATGAAGTAGTCAATGGAGCCATTTCACCTCTATGACGTAAAGTTGTTGTTGTATCTGCAACGATTCCTCAACCACCATTTATTTTTATTTATTTAACTAGGCAAGTCAGTAAGAACAAATTCTTATTTACAATGATGGCCTAGGAACAGTGGGTAAACTGCCTTGTTCAGGGGCAGAACAACAGATTTTTACCTTATCAGCTCGGGGATTCGATCTAAAAACCTAGATCTAATCTATCAAACCTAATCTATCAATCTATCTATGCATTCTTGTTTGTTGAATCAGATGGTCATTGCTGATTTAAGTGACATAGTTACAAAAAACTTTTTAAAGTATTTTTTTCTGTCTAACCACAAACCACCCAGTTATCTAAGCTTAAATTGAGAGAATCATTAATCATAATGTCACGCTCAGAGCCTGTTACTCTTAACACACAGTACAGGTTGGTTCTACTCACTGATCAGCTAGGTTCGACATGATGGATTGCTATGATCAGGGGATCAAATTGGCTGTGAAAATGAGGCTTCAGTTTATTAGCTGTTGATTATGTGAATGCATCCTGTTGTATTTAGTATTGATATAGTCTGTCAAAATATCATATTCTCTCTAAAGTACACAGCTTTAAACCAAGTAAAATCCATCCACATTACAGACAAAAATACCCACAACATTAGAGAGAACTGGAAATGAAGCGTATCGAGATGTTTAGATGCACTTGTAATAAACATTTTTTTAGAATTGACAGCTACGAATTGTTACAGAGGCAGTTTAATAAGACAGACAACTCAACTCTGTCAGCACAGATCCAACACCTTGTATTACAATAAGTTGGAAGTAAACATATCATCTCATATTCTTTATAAGGCATTAGCCTGTCTCAGTGGGTAGTTGTGCTATCGCTGACTTCTAAATTAAATGTTCTCTCAGCAGTACAGTCTACATTAGTCTCAGCAGGACAGTCTACATTAGTCTCAGCAGGACAGTATCAGTCTCATGAAGCTGTCCTAATATGGACATCGTGTGAACTAGCTACAGTGGGGCAAAAAAGTATTTAGTCAGCCACCAATAGTGCAAGTTCTCCCACTTAAAAAGATGAGAGAGGCCTGTAATTTTCATCATAGGTACACTTCAACTATGACACACAAAATGAGGGGAAAAAATCCAGAAAATCACATTGTAGGATTTTTTATGAATTTATTTGCAAATTCTGGTGGAAAATAAGTATTTGGTCACCTACAAACAAGCAAGATTTCTGGCTCTCACAGACCTGTAACTTCTTCTTTAAGAGGCTCCTCTGTCCTCCACTCGTTACCTGTATTAATGGCACCTGTTTGAACTTGTTATCAGTATAAAAGACACCTGTCCACAACCTCAAACAGTCACACTCCAAACTCCACTATGGCCAAGACCAAAGAGCTGTCAAAGGACAACAGAAACAAAATTGTAGACCTGCACCAGGCTGGAAAGACTGAATCTGCAATAGGTAAGCAGCTTGGTTTGAAGAAATCAACTGTGGGAGCAATTATTAGGAAATGGAAGACATACAAGACCACTGATAATCTCCCTCGATCTGGGGCTCCACGCAAGATCTCACCCCGTGGGGTCAAAATTATCACAAGAACGGTGAGTAAAAATCCCAGAACCACATGGGGGGACCTAGTGAATGACCTGCAGAGAGCTGGGACCAAAGTAACAAAGCCTACCATCAGTAACACACTACGCCGCCAGGGACTCAAATCCTGCAGTGCCAGACTTGTCCCCCTGCTTAAGCCAGTACATGTCCAGGCCCGTCTGAAGTTTGCTTTCTGCAAAGGGACCAGGACGACTGATACATGTAAAGGAAAGAATGAATGGGGCCATGTATCGTGAGATTTTGAGTGAAAACCTCCTTCCATTGAAGATGAAACGTGGCTGGGTCTTTCAGCATGACAATGATCCCAAACACAACGCCCGGGCAACGAAGGAGTGGCTTCGTAAGAAGCATTTCAAGGTCCTGGAGTGGCCTAGCCAGTCTCCAGATCTCAACCCCATAGAGAATCTTTGGAGGGAGTTGAAAGTCCATGTTGCCCAGCAACAGGCCCAAAACATCACTGCTCTAGAGGAGATCTGCATGGAGGAATGGGCCAAAATACCAGCAACAGTGTATGAAAACCTTGTGAAGACTTACAGAAAACGTTTGACCTCTGTCATTGCCAACAAAGGGTATATAACTACAATTTGCAAATAAATTCATTAAAAATCCTACAATGTGATTTTCTGGATTTTTTTTCTTCTCATTTTGTCTGTCATAGTTGAAGTGTACCTATGATGAAAATTACAGGCCTCTCTCATCTTTTTAAGTGGGAGAACTTGCACAATTGGTGGCTGACTAAATACTTTTTTGCCCCACTGCATGTGGTTAAGATGCTGTGATGCATGCTTGCCTTTCCTCTGGGAATGCTGTAATGTCTCAGCTCTACTTGGAAGGGCCGACCAGCTAAGAGATGTGTTCATCTCAATGGGTTACTGTGTAAGACTTTACACACACTCCAAACTCTGCACACACACTTGGATGGCAATATCGACAAAGAGGAAGGACACATCATTCAGTACTAATGGTGATGTTGATACTGTAAGGACATTGTCCACCATTGACAAACATTCTTAGAGAGTACAGTCCATTTATTTATTTATTTGTGTTTCAGACTAGAGAAAAGGCAATGTCCTATTGCATCATAGCTCGATGAGTGTTACAGATTAGATGTCTGGCTTAGTGCTTGACAATAATGTAAAGTGGTACCAGTGAATGCCCCAACTATCAGAATGAATGTGATAATGCATCGTCATTCAATGGAGAATTGATCATGTGAGTCAGAGTGAGATAAAACTCGACTGTTGTTCTATCAACCGACCAACTGAGAGGAAAGGCAGGGAGAGAATAGATGTAGCTCACTGCTGTGCTACTGTTGTAGGCCCAATAGACAGATACAATACTTCTGTACACAAAAGTTTAACAAAGCCACCATCAGAAGAATGACGTGGGATCACAGAATACTGAAGTGATAATGCCAGAGAGACCCTATTTAATGTAATACTAGAATGCCAGACAATGTGTATAGCAAAATCACACAGAGACAGACAAACACACACGTGCGGGCACACACATACACTTTCTCTTTGAAAAAATATTGACTTTGGCTTATGCAGTGCCAAAGATTTTTTTTCCCAAGATAATCATAAAGCATATACTTCAGTTCTGTTTCGATGACTTCAATGACATAGCAGTCCTTTTCACACTGTACCCAGTTTCAATCCAGAGTGAACACAAGGTCTATCATGCACATGTTAATGCACTGTATTATTTTGTACTACTTTGAGTGTGTGTTGTGATGAAGTGAAACACTCATCGTACTTAGCAGGCTGTGAGATAATGGTATTATGCCTGGGTTATTATTTTCTCCAGTTATCCATTGTATGACAAATGGCATTGGAAATGTTAATGGAATTGTGCACTGCTGGAAATGCTAGTGAAAGCAGCCTTTTCTTGTTTTGAATCTCTCCTCAAAGAGAAATGGTGAAATGGCTAAGTCCAACATGTCACGTGCCCTGATGTTGCCTGACCTTGCCTCAAGTGTCAAGCGCCCCTGACAAAATACATCTACAATTACTCATTTAATATTTAGTATTTATTAGGATCCCCATTAGCTGCTGCCAAGGCAGAATCTACTCTTCCTAGGGTCCAAACAGGATTAAAACAATTACACACATTTGTCCACTCATCCTTGCAAGGTCCAAGGATTGTAGAGGGCTGGGGCAGAAATGCTGGAGTGAGTGCCAGGCACACTAGCTCAATGCCAAGCCCCATATGCCACTGTGTACACCCTGTGCCCTTCAAAAGGACCTCACTTTGTTGAGCACCAGCCGTTTGCTGCTGGTTGGAGGAAAGGCATGGAGGATGCAGGGCTTTCATCCCTGACCGGGGATCCATATGTAAGGAAGCATAACTAGAGTATGTATAGTATTCACACTCTTAGTGCATGCAAATGTTCTGCTATTCAAGCCCCCAAAATGTATTGTTTTTTTATCACGAGTCTATTTTTGTTCACACTTCATTTGAACACTCTCTTTATAATCGTAATAACATTTCTAATACCTTGTGAGCTTTGCATTACATGCACAACATAGGCACTAATAAATCTCATAAGCTTAGTTACAGGTCCATACTGCTGGTAACTGTAGCTGGATTAATGGGGAGGTGATGATGTGATGGAGGTACAGACTGAGAAGGCAATATGCCTGAAAGGATGGAGGAGCATTCAAGAGCTCCACTCAGACACGCTATCATTCTGCCTCACGGGGCCCAGTGGAGCCACTTCAGGTCCTCAGTACTCTCTCTCTTCCTCCCTCTCTCTCTCTATCACTCTTTTTTTACCCCCTCCCTCGCTCTCTTGCTTTACTTCTCAAGAAAAACCTTATCAACCCACCTGCCAAAACGCAACTGTGAATATTTCTGCAGTTGTGATAGCTTAATCTTCCTTTTCCTTTGGAAAATAATTGTTCATCATTGCCAAGCATTACTCATGTTATCCGCCTTATGTTGTTCAGTGTCCTTAGATGTTAGTAAATGGTTGAAAACATACATTTTAGATATGAGTGCATAATCAATATGCTCTCTCGTATTAAAGCAACTATCGCCAATCTAAAGATGACTTAATATTATAAGAGGGGTTTGGTTTTTTCACATACTTGCAAATGCATGTTTAAAATCAATTATCACAACCAGCAAAAATTAGGAATGTAATTATCATCCATGACATCCAGACATAATTGCATCTGCTTTTATTTACCACATGTTATGTATCTAACTGGAGAAAATCAGTACCTTCAAGAGATGAAGCATTTGAAATGCTTCTCTTTGTGTGTGTGTAATTCTGTTGATTATATGCTCAGACTAATGTCCAACAGTTGACATTGTTTCCAGATAGAATGACATGCAGTGGGGAGCTCATAAGAAGGCACTCCCGCTGTAGAAAATGTCATTATTTAAAGTGGAGGAATTTTTAGTTTTGTTCAAACAGCAATCTTGACATCTGCTTCCTGTAGCATTATTCAAGGGCAGTGGGAACGAGGCCAGCTCAAGAAGAAGTGAGTGATTTGCCATTAGAATAAACAGAACAACAGTTTCCAGGTTAGACGTGCAAACAACTGGCAATTAGATGGGAACAAATCTGTCAACGCTACATAGATCATTTCTTGAACACGGATTTGAATTAGGAGGATTTAAATGAACAAGTCCTGAATAGAAGTTGAATACTGTTATTTCACTAGGTCTTATTTGGGATTCTAAATATGGCAGAGACAAACACATCCATTTCGAAGTTATGATTTAGTTCAGCTATGATGAAATCCATGATTAACTCATTAGTAAGCCATTACCAAGGCATTGTCAGGCTCTCTCGTGACAGTGATCGATCAGAGCTACATCCCTGATTATAATGGGTCATATTTATTAGTGTTAAATGGCTACCCAATATGCTCTCTTTGACTGGAAATGCATTGATATAGAGTAGTTGTAGGACGTTTTATCTTAGACCTTTGCATACTATATGTTTATGGTTGTAGAGCTAGCTTCACTATCAGACCCAGGACGCAAGATAGACTTGAGAGTGCTGATAATAAGACTAGACTAACATGCTAATACCAGAGACTGAGTGCCAGTCTCTTTCCCAGATGAGGGCAGAAGGGTTACATTGTAGACAGAAAGCTTACATTGTTGACACTAGTGGTGCGCGGGCCAGCTGTTTGTTGACCTGCATCGGCTCTCAATTTCAAATAACCAATTGGCAACCATCCAACTACATGTGATAAAGTGAAAATCTGAGGACCACATCCGACGCTAACACTAATATAGAAAAACGATGTAGGCTACAGATGTTTTGTTGTTGCCTCATTTATTTGTAAATGAACTTATCTATAATTAGAAACACGCAGCTTCTCTTCTGTCATTATATGTTGCCTTAAAATACTAAATAAACCCTTGCTCACCAGAATAATGTCATAAATCGATAGAATAAAACCTTTAATCTAGTTGACATTGGTAAAGTTCTCAGTGATCTCTGCTTCTTTTGTTGAGCAAAGATGTTTGGGACCTGGGGAGAAAATGCAATCCACATTTTTGTATTTATTTTTTTATCTGTGCAAATTTCCGTTTGAAATGAAATAGAAAGCTGTGAAAACGACCCAACATGTTTTCGGCTTGAATTAATATTTCATGTGGTTGAAATACTGTTAGCTTTAAAGATAGCACCTCTACAGACAGGTTGTCTAACTGCGCATTCACGTTCTGAAATCATATTTCTCCACTCCTGTTCCCAAGTCAAAATTTTGTCTAAATTTGGTGTATAATTTTACTGCAAGAAATACAATTCTACAATAGTTAACATTAAGACTATGTAAGAGTTTATAGACCTACAGTCAGTGTCAGTGGGCTATTGTTCCCTTGACGTGCCATAGGCCTTTTTGAAGTCCCCTTCTTGTAACTGTCGAATTTGTATAGCGCCCCACAATCACTGGTATCATCCTCTTTTAGTGCTTCACCAAATCTTTCCCAAACATTACTTTTTTGGGGCCTCAATTTTATTTAATTTCAACTCTCCATTTTGCAGCTTTTCTCTAATTGAATTAAACTCAGACATTGTCCTTTTTGCCTCTGTGGATCACAGTTAAATTTTTCTGCCCATTCCCAAAAGCATTTGGCGATTAGCGTGTTGGCTATTTGCCGCACATACAGTTAGGCCCTAAAGCTTAGGCACTAATGCCAGATAGAATAAAATAGTAAAATAAAAACCTCAATGTAGCCTATAGATATATACTGTAAAGTGCACAAGAATGATACATTTATGGAATTTTTTTAAGGTATATTGTTTCCTCTTTATTCAACTCGCCTGACACACACCCGCCCCTTCATCCAGACAATATTTTATGAGCCTAAAAGTGCCTGCCCGCAGATATAACCTGTACATCACTAGTAGACACCCTTTTCTCAGAATAAGTCAAGTGTTTACATTCAACCTGATTCAGGAAGTAAAGTCAACACAAGTGTAACAAGTTAACATATTAATTTACACTGAAAACATATATATATATATATAAATGCAAAATGCAACAATTTCATGATTTTACTGAGTTAAAGTTCATTAAAGAAAATCAGTCAATTGAAATAAATGCATTAGGCCCTAATCTATGGAGTTCACATGACTGGGAATACAGATATGCATATGTTGGTCACAGACACCTTTTAAAAAAAGGAGTGGATCAGTATCTGGTGTGACCACCATTTGCCTCATGCAGCGTGACACATCTCTTTCGCATAGAGTTGATCAGACTGTTGATTGTGGCCTGTGGAATGTTGTCCCATTCTTCAATAGCTGTGCGGAGTTGCTGGATAATGGCAGGATCTGCAACACATTGTCGTACACGTCGATCCAGAGCATCCAAAGCAGGCTTAATGGGTGACATGTCTGGTGAATATACAGGCCGTGGAAGAACTGGACATTTTTCAGCTTCCAGGAATTGTGGACAGATCCTTGCGAAATGGGGCAGTGCATTATCATGCTGAAACAAGTGATGGCGGTGGATGAATGGCATGACAATGGGCCTCAGGATCACGTCATGGTATCTTTGTGCAATCAAATTGCCATCAATAAAATGCAATTGTGTTCATTGTCTGTAGCTTATGCCTGCCCATACTGTACCATAACCACCATGGGGCACTCTGTTCACAACGTTGACATCAGCAAACCGCTCGATCGATGCCACACAGGCTGTCTGTCATCTGCCCGGTACAGTTGAAAGCGGGATGCATCTGTGAAGAGCACTCTTCTCCAGTATGCCAGTGGCCATCGAAGGTGAGCATTTTCCCACTGAAGTCGGTTACGATTCTGAATTGCACTTAGGTCAAGACCCTGGTGAGGACGACGAGCACTCAGAGCAGCTACCCTGTGACGGCTTCTGACAGCAGAAATTCTTCGGCTTTGCAAACAAACAGAATCATCAGCTGTCTCAGACAGTCTCAGACCATCCCACAGGTGAAGAAGCTGGATGTTGAGATCTTGGGCTGGCGTGGTTACACGTGGTCTGCGGATGTGAGGCCTGTTGGACGTACTTCCAAATTCTCTAAAACAACGTTGGAGGTGGCCTATGGTCAAGAAGTTAACATTAAATTCTCTGCCAACAACTCTGGTGGACAATCCTGCAGCCTGCATGCAAATTACACACTCCCTCAGAACTTGAGACATCCGTTGCATTGTGTTGTGTGACAAAACTGCACATTTTAGAGTGGCCCTTTATTGTCCCAAGCATAAGATGCACCTGTGTAATGATCATGCTGTTTAATCAGATTATTGATATGCCACACCTGTCAGGTGGATGTATTGTATTATTTCAGCTCATGAAACATTTTACATGTTGCCTTTATATTTTTGTTCAGTATAAGTTAGATGACTGAAATGCTCTGATTACGAGTTATATTCTTCCCTTTGAAAAATATGTAAGTTAGTTAGTTTGCTAGTTTGTTTTTTTGGTCATGTATTTACCACTGTAGTCTTCCAGCATGGTACAAAATCCTGAATTACAGTACTTAAAAACAAAACATAATGCACCCTGTCTTCACAATCATACTAAATAAACCTCCTTGTTAGCAAGTGTTTTGATATTCTACACAACCAGTGGATCTGGTTGTTCAAAATCGTCCTTACAGTTGTAGAAGACTATTATTCAAGATTGGATAAAGGTCGTTATGGGATGATCCATCATCTTTACCTGGAGCCTTAAGAATAGTATCATTTTTATTATATGAATCACAATTAAATGCACCAAGGCATAGATATGAGAAAAGAGCAATATAGCGAGTTCCTTGTGGATGAATTTTGTTCATGCATGAATGACCTTATGGTGGCGTAGTGTATGAAAAGATAGAAAGGTCAGAGATGTCATCGCTTGCTGGGTTGAAGAGAAATGTGAAGGAAAATAACTTTGTTTTAGAACTTGCCTCATGCAGAGAGGGCGGGGGTGAGAGAAGAAGAGAAAGAGATTCAGTGGAGTGTAAGGAAACTAAAAGGCATCACACATTACACTGTCATCCTTATGGCTGTCAGTTGACTTCTACCATTGTATGATAAAAATGAGATGAAAGGTGACATAGCTTTCTTTTACTGAGATTTGAATTCCAGACATTGTCCCCTCATTGTACAAATTATCAGTTGCCACATAATGTTCTGTTCAAGTGTGTGAGAAATAATAAATAATAATTGTAAGAACACACTAAGAAAGCAATTGTTGTTCATAAACTATAGTAAAGTAGTAGGTGATAATTGACCAAAACATCATGCACTAACAACATTTAAGCCTCCAGAAACATGGCAGCATGCTATATTTTATTCGTGCATATTTTACATTTGCTTCATCAGGACTTTCAGTGTGTAACCAAAGTGTTTTGATTGATCTGTTAAAATAAACATGTTTTTTTCTTCATTTAGTGTACCAATCAAGTCTCGAACAGATGCCATTGTAATTGTAGTACGATGGTGGCATGTGGATACAGTGATTTATATGTGATAGTTTGATATTCCAAATATCTAGACATCATTGCCTGGCTTCATAAAGAAATGCCAATATTCACATGGGGCCGATTCCAACTTAGGAATTTACGTCTATCCACTTCTCAGTATTTGGTATTGAGACTTATTCAGTTGTGTAAAGCTCTCTGCTGGTGTTGCTACCATGTGCACTCTGAATACATTTCATTCAACTGCTGAAAGCGTCCTACTTGCAGGCCAACAGATTTTTTGTGGAGTCTTCATTCAATAGGGGTTTTCAGTACATTTATCTCTAGCCATCCCTTTAAATACAGTGGAACATTTTATTTTGAATTTTGTCGATAGACTCAATAGAATATATCGAGAGAACGGGTTCAAAATATTAGGGATCTGTGAAAGAAAGCCATCTAATATATACATATTCCTCTCCATTTCAGCACCAATTGGTAGATTTAAACAATACTGTCATCTTGTAGATTATTGAAGTTTAGGAAAGTATTTGTGAATCATAAAAAACAGGATTGGTGAGCCTTGACGCACTAATGAAATAACTTTGAAAATTGCCACATTCAGTTCTTTAACCCATGGTAATGTTGGAAGAATAGTTTACATATCATTATAATAGGAAGTGTGTACAATATGTAGAATAGTGTACAATAGTAGGCTATACCCTCATCTATTGCCTGCACTAACCATGGAACTGTGTGATGACACGGCCAAGTATTAGCCACTATCGATACTGATAGTGGCTAATATTTAACATGATAGAAAGACAAAACAGAGAAAGTCGGGGTAGCCTATAATTAAGACATTCGAGAGTGCCCATTCCTGCAAGTTAAAAGGCCGTATAATTTAAATTCTGCATAATGGCACCGCATTTCCTAAAATTGAATGTGGGAAAGTTGATATGTTGATATGCTTCAGTTTGCTGCCATATGACTAGTTTCACATTTGTCTCCAGTGATTTTATGGTAAAATAAACCTAAAAAAGTGTAATTCCCTTATCCCAACTTAAGACTAATTTACCTAGCTCTTATCAATAGCTCTTATCAAGTTGTAAATTACATGCATGGAGAATGGTAGTATTTCTGTTGAAAAAAATTAAGTAGCTGCTTTTTCTACTTGGAACCGGTAGGTTTGCTAGACCTTATTCATGGTTTACTTGCGCGTAAAGGTGGTAGAATTATTAGGGAACTAAGGCAAGGTCAGAATATGGCGTATCTGTACACTCACCTCCACCATACCT
Organism: Oncorhynchus nerka; assembly: GCF_034236695.1. Lineage (NCBI taxonomy): Eukaryota > Metazoa > Chordata > Actinopteri > Salmoniformes > Salmonidae > Oncorhynchus > Oncorhynchus nerka. The sequence continues at coordinate 77,092,761 of NC_088405.1, forward strand.
TCATTTTTTCCACCTCCAACCAAAAGGAATAGCAGGTGAATAGCACTCTATTCTCATGCTTAAATTCATCAGAACACGCATAGAGAGAAGTACATAAAAAGGGAATTGCGTTCCATTTACACATGCTTAACTCGGGTCGAAATCGGGCCCATAGTGAAGACTGGGGAACTGGGTTAGTCTGTTAAAGCTCAAAAAATCAGGAAATCACAATGCTAATATCATAGCAAAACGTGGTTGACTTAAAGACAACATTCCACTTTGCTATAAATGTAAATGGTCAGTGTTATCCCCACAATAACCATACAAATTAAGAGAAGACAAACTAAGGTGATGTAGTGCATTGCATTTGAAAAAAGAGAATATTCAATGATTAACTGTTATCAAATCAAATCAAATTTGATTTGTCACATACACATGGTTAGCAGATGTTAATGCGAGCGTAGCGAAATGCTTGTGCTTCTAGTTCCGAAAATGCAGTAATAACCAACAAGTAATCTAGTTTACAATTCCAAAACTACTACCTTATAGACACAAGTGTAAGGGGATAAAGAATATGTACATAAAGATATATGAATGAGTGATGGTACAGAGTGGCATAGGCAAGATACAGTAGATGGTATTGAGTACAGTATATACATATGAGATGAGTATGTAAACAAAGTGGCATAGTTAAAGTGGCTAGTGATACATGTATTACATAAAGATGCAGTAGATGATATAGAGTACAGTATATACGTATACATATGAGATGAATAATGTAGGGTATATAAACATTATATTAGGTAGCATTGTTTAAAGTGGCTAGTGATATATTTTACATAATTTCCCATCAATTCCCATTATTGTTAGTGGTGGCTGTTTAACAGTCTGATGGCCTTGAGATAGAAGCTGTTTTTCAGTCTCTCGGTCCCAGCTTTGATGCACCTGTACTGACCTCGCCTTCTGGATGATAGCGGGGTGAACAGGCAGTGGCTCGGGTGGTTGTTGTCCTTGATGATCTTTATGGCCTTCCTGTGACATCGGGTGGTGTAGGTGTCCTGGAGGGCAGGTAGTTTGCCCCCGGTGATGCGTTGTGCAGACCTCACTACCCTCTGGAGAGCCTTACGGTTGTGGGCGGAGCAGTTGCCGTACCAGGCGGTGATACAGCCCGACAGGATGCTCTCGATTGTGCATCTGTAGAAGTTTGTGAGTCCTTTTGGTGACAAGCCGAATTTATTCAGCCTCCTGAGGTTGAAGAGGCGCTGCTGCGCCTTCTTCACGATGCTGTCTGTGTGGGTGGACCAATTCAGTTTGTCTGTGATGTGTACGCCGAGGAACTTAAAACTTACTACCCTCTCCACTACTGTTCCATCGATGTGGATAGGGGGGTGTTCCCTCTGCTGTTTCCTGAAGTCCACAATCATCTCCTTAGTTTTGTTGACGTTGAGTGTGAGGTTATTTTCCTGACACCACACTCCGAGGGCCCTCACCTCCTCCCTGTAGGCCGTCTCGTCGTTGTTGGTAATCAAATCCTACCACTGTTGTGTCGTCCGTAAACTTGATGATTGAGTTGGAGGCGTGCATGGCCACGCAGTCGTGGGTGAACAGGGAGTACAGGAGAGGGCTCAGAACGCACCCTTGTGGGGCCCCAGTGTTGAGGATCAGCGGGGTGGAGATGTTGTTGCCTACCCTCACCACCTGGGGGCGGCCCGTCAGGAAGTCCAGTACCCAGTTGCACAGGGCGGGGTCGAGGCCCAGGGTCTCGAGCTTGATGACGAGCTTGGAGGGCACTATGGTGTTAAATGCCGAGCTGTAGTCGATGAACAGCATTCTCACATAGGTATTCCTTTTGTCCAGATGGGCTAGGGCAGTGTGCAGTGTGGTTGAGATTGCATCGTCTGTGGACCTATTTGGGCGGTAAGCAAATTGGAGTGGGTCTAGGGTGTCAGGTAGGGTGGAGGTGATATGGTCCTTGACTAGTCTCTCAAAGCACTTCATGATGACGGAAGTGAGTGCTACGGGGCGGTAGTCGTTTAGCTCAGTTACCTTAGCTTTCTTGGGAACAGGAACAATGGTGGCCCTCTTGAAGCATGTGGGAACAACAGACTGAGATAGGGATTGATTGAATATGTCCGTAAACACACCAGCCAGCTGGTCTGCGCATGCTCTGAGGGCGCGGCTGGGGATGCCGTCTGGGCCTGCAGCCATGCGAGGGTTGACACGTTTAAATGTTTTCCTCACGTCGGCTGCAGTGAAGGAGAGTCCACATGTTTTGGTTGCGGGCCGTGTCGGTGGCACTGTATTTTCCTCAAAGCGGGCAAAAAAGTTATTTAGTCTGCCTGGGAGCAAGACATCCTGGTCCGTGACGGGGCTGGTTTTCTTTTTGTAATCCGTGATTGACTGTAGACCCTGCCACATACCTCTTGTGTCTGAGCCATTGAATTGAGATTCTACTTTGTCTCTATACTGACGCTTGTTTGATTGCCATGCGGAGGGAATAGCTACACTGTTTGTATTCGGTCATGTTTCTGGTCACCTTGCCCTGATTAAAAGCAGTGGTTCGCGCTTTCAGTTTCACGCGAATGCTGCCATCAATCCACGGTTTCTGGTTTGGGAATGTTTTAATCGTTGCTATGGGAACGACATCTTCAACGCACGTTCTAATGAACTCGCTCACCGAATCAGCGTATTCGTCAATGTTGTTGTTTGATGCAATACGAAACATATCCCAGTCCACGTGATGGAAGCAGTCTTGGAGTGTGGAATCAGATTGGTCGGACCAGCGTTGAACAGACCTTAGCGCGGGAGCTTCTTGTTTTAGTTTCTGTCTGTAGGCAGGGATCAACAAAATGGAGTCGTGGTCAGCTTTTCCGAAAGGAGAGCGGAAGTTAGAATAGCAATGATCCAAGGTTTTTCCAGGCCTGGTTGCGCAATCGATATGCTGATACAATTTAGGGAGTCTTGTTTTCAGATTAGCCTTGTTAAAATCCCCAGCTACAATGTTACTGGATGAATACAGATCAAATGAATGTCGGAGAGACAGACCGCAAGGTTTATACAAATCTCGGCTGTTAAAAGCTAAATGTTAGACTAAAACAAATGTGAGATAATGTCTAGTGGAGATAAAGTTTATAAATGACCTGGCTGGGCTGATGAGACAGTGGATTGAGCAGTCAGATGGAACAGAGAAATAGGCATTTTAATGCCATAGATTGTGCTGGTGGTAACTTGTGGAATAGACACCTGCTGGAATGCAGTTTCAACCAATCAGCATTCAGGATTTGAACCAACAATGTATAACTTAATTTATTAGATCTCCGCCCCCCCAAAATAGAGGGTGAATAACATGCTATTCTCATGCTTAAATTCAAGGTCAGAATATGCATAGAGAGAATACGCATAGAGAGAAAAGTGAATAAAAAAGGAATTACTGTATGTTACATTTACTCGCTCTTAACTCAGGTCGGAATTCCCCCTGAACTTGTGCATATTCCATACCAAACAAACTTCTCTTCACATCTATAAAATACCAACAACTGGGAACATAACGGCAGTATGGGTATAACAGTCTGAAAACAGGACAGCAGCGCTCCGCCTCTTACTATTTATTGATGAAACAACAATTTCACAGAGAGCCACCCCTTACATCAAGGAGAACGCTCCCATCTTGGCCGACAGACAATCCTGTTAGGAATGTGAAACCTGCCTGGTGTACAAGGCATCACACAAGCAAGGTCATTCAAGGACACTATCTAGACTCGGCTATAAGAACTATTGCACAATGCATCAACTAACGAACAGAACAGCCCTGTAGGTGGGCCTAAAATAATCTAAATTAGCAGTATATTCAATGGGATTTTATTTAATCAAATGTTCTTGTATTACTATTCCAGTCATGGTTGATTTAGTCTCTGAACTACCCGAAACACAAACATTATTTGCCCTTTTGTGTATTTAAAAAAAATGACTTGTTTTTGGCATTGTACTCAATATTCTAGCATTGGGGGAAGTAGCATTTTTGCCAAATCAGCTGGCTGTTTGTGTTCTCAGCTGTCAGATTGCATTTGGTGTGGTGTAACTTCTGGGGTTGCTTTCACAGACCGTGCGCAAAGAGGCTCTGTGATTGGTGGAGCCGGCTGTTCTCCAGGGCTGTTATGTCATCCCTGTTAAAAGGAACATTTTCAATTGGGCAATGTCATAGTTGGGGGTTGGGTCTATGAGACCTTTCTGGGTTGTTGTCATGGTGTGTCCTGCCTCCACGACACCGCCGACTCACACTGGTGCACTAGCAAGTATTACACCATCATGTATGGACATGCACCATTAACTAGATTTAATTTGCCATGGATTTGGAATTCACGCTATGTTGTGGCTCTTCACAAAATATATTACATTTCAATTTGTGGCACATTTGGTCAGTGGTGACCTGTCATTTTGAACATTTTGAACTCCACCTGCCTGTTTTGCATGTTATCATTAGTTGGCAAACAATGTAAAACATTGAGTTAATAAAGCTTCATACATTTGCTTTCTTGAGTAAGGCAGCTCCAAAATGCAGGTGTTTCAGTCTAGCTCAGTGCTTTCTGTGGTGGTGGGACAGTCAGTGTAAAATACGGAGCGTAGGAGTTTGGTAATGTTCTCTAGTTGCGCCATGATCGGCTCAGTGTTTTGTCACTCATGGGGACACTACGTCACCAGAAACTCAAAAATTCAAGTCCCTTGGGTGCTGCCATAGAATTACATTAGATGTGCCCATCCACGAAGGCTCAAAGTCAGAAAAAAATCATGTTATATCTACCGTAGCTTTGATTGGACTGACCATGTCAACATAGGTAGTTAGCAGTCATCATCATGAATCAAGTCGACAATCTACTGGAAAATCATTTTCAATCCTTGTTATATGAAGAGAAATTATGAGAAATTATAGATAAAATGTATCGGTGCTCATCGGCCATTGGACATAAACATTATACAAGTTGGAAATCGCAAATTCCACAATGAGTGGTTTGGAAGGAATCCGTGGCTAACTGCAAGCATTGCAAAGCAATCACTAGTCTGCTATTCAGTGGAGTGGGTGTGTGGTCCAAGTCTGGGTTTAAGTATTTTTCCAAGCTTAAAAGGATAAACATTCAACATTGGCCATACTGTCAATCCAGCATGACTTCTGCCATGTTCAAAACAACTGGAAACACAGAACTGGGAAATCTCAGACTTCAGTGAGGTCAAGAAACAAGTTCTGACAGTCAAAATAAGCTTTGAACGGTCATCCAACTCGGAAATCCAAGTTGGGAACTCTGGCCTCTTTTTAGAGTTAGAGTTTTTTTTCTGAGTTCGAAGTTGTGTTGAAAGCACCATAATATCCAGAGAATGCCAGACTTTGATGACACAATTTGCCCACGAAGGACCGCCGCGCCAACTTCCTGTTTAAGTGAGCACAGCACAACAAGGTAGGTAAAAAAAAGGTGTATGCTGCTGCATAAATTATGTGATGTGCCAGGGAGATATGTATACTGTAGCTAAGAAAGTTGTGTAGTAAGCTGTTAATAGGCCATGTGCCTCACCCTAATCATATGGTCCCTTTTTCCATCATAAATTAGCCTACTGTTCTGACTTGGTGGTGCACATGTAGCCTATAGCCTGTTTTGGAGAAATGTCATCATCAAATATTGTAAGAGCTTTGATTGTCTGCTTATATGCCCCCTTTATTTATCATATGGTTCTGACTTGGTGTACAGGGAGAATACTGTAAGATCGGCCCATGTTCTGAATTCTGAAGGTGTACGTTTCAAAAGTGCTGAACAAATAGTTATATTGACTATGTCTGTCCTAGCTCACTCAGTAATGTCTTAATCGAAATTACAGCTTGCCTCTTATCCGCTCGTCATCCACTTATGCCATAGTTTGTACATCTCATTTGTCAGTAGAAACCACATTTGTTTATTAAGCAAGTCAGCCATATCAACTAGTTGTTTTTCAAAGCAGTAAATTAGGCTGAATTAACTGTTTCGCTGCCAGACAAGGCACCGCTGATAGCCAGGTGTAGCAGATGTAAGGTGTTGGGACTGTTGTTTTGGACTGTTGGGACAGCTTTATGTAGGCCCTAACAGTTTGTGGGCACCGTTTGTCACCATTCTAGTGCAATTCATGTATTGTTTAGTGTTGTGGCTTTGCTGGCATGCATCAACATTTTTGGGGGTTCATCCCACTAAGATTTACACACTAAAATTGCCAGGGCATAGGGCATATTGTTTATGGTCAGTGGCATTAATGATTAGTTATTTATGCTGGCAATTTATGCTGTTTTTCCACTTTTTGGGAAAGCATTGTGGTTGTTGATGACATTCTGAAAACTATAGAGCTATAACCTGGGCTAATGCCGAAAAAAACGAAAATATTTTAAACCCGCAACTTTTACATTTAGTGAAATAAAACACTGTACTGGTAAACCCAGTACAGACTGCAAAATTACTGTAGTAAAAAAAGGTGTTATTTTGAATGCAGTATTTGCTGGATACTGCACTCTAACTACTGTTATACTGCAGTGTACTGCAGTTATACTGCACTCTGACTGTAATCTGTTTTCGTAAGGGAACACTGAACAAAAATATAAATGCAACATATGAAGTGTTGGTCCCATGTTTCATTAGGTGAAATAAAAGATATCAGAAATGTTCCACCCAGAAAAAAAACGTATTTCTCTCAAATTTGATTACATCCCTATTAGTGAGCATTTCTCTTTTTCCAAAATAATCCATCCGTCTGACAGGTGTGGCATATCAAGAAGCTGATTTAACAGCTTGATCATTACACAGGTGCACCTCCACTAGAGCTATTGCCAGACAATGGATGTACTGAAATAAAGTTGAACATTTCCCAGTTCTTTCCTGGCCTGCATACTCACCAGACGTGTCACCAATTGAGCATGTTTGGGATGCTCTGGATCGACGTGAACGACAGAGCGTTTCAGTTCCCGCCAATATTCAGCAAATTCGCACAGCCAATGATGAGTGGGACAACATTCCACAGGCCACAATCAACAGCCTGATCAACTCTATGCGCAGGAGATGTGTCGTGCTGCATGAGGCAAATTGTGGTCACACCAGATACTGACTGGTTTTCTGATCCACAACCCTACCTTTTTTTAAGGGGTCTGTGACCAACAGATACATATCTGTATTCCCAGTCATGTGAAATCCATAGATTAGGGCCTAATTTATTTATTTCAATTGACTGATTTCCTTATATTTCCTAATATGAACTGTGACTTCGTAAAATCTTTGAAATTGTTGCATGTTGCGTTTATATTTTAATTCGGTATAGCTGCATATTTTTGTGTATTGCAAAATGGAACCCAAACTGTCTAGAAAACGTATAGCGGAAATTGATGATCCTCGCATAACCTATATCAGTGATATGATAATGAGATGAGTCAAGTATTTCCATCCAAACAATTGGTATTCAGCTAACTGATCCTTATGAATCGCTCACCTATACAGACAGCAGCAATTGTGGTTTTCAAATTGAAGTGTGTACATGCACTGTTTTTTCAAATCAGGAAGCGGTTGTTCAGCAAACCGGTCTCGTCTGCTGACAATACTCTCGGAGGGACACATTTTCCTCCATCTGGATAAGGGCCATCAAATTACCCCCAAATTTCATTTTCACAACCTGCTCAGAGTGCTTTATCACATGTAATATAATTGGAAATGGTGCGTCACTAGTTGAAAAACTGAGAAGTCCAACACTTTTCCCAATACACTGCACAGCTTTTACCTTGTTTTAATCTTAAAAGCAAGATCCTTTTTTAGAATTGGCAGCCAAGCAGCGATCATCATGTCACCAGCATCATTCAAATGATAACCTTGATATTTATTGTAAATTTGCATGAAACTCATCACTGTGCACTTAACCACAGTGCGTTATGAAATAAGAAACTTATTCCATCTGCCTATAAACTTAGTGCCGGGATCCCTAGAGGGCATAGTTTTCGTGACGTGTATTACCTCTAGGTGTCGACGCAATCAGCCCAGCCGGTAATACACTCATGTCCCACGGCGACCAGTTGGTACATAAATTATCCTCCTATCAGGCTACAATGGCATTGGTTTCCTTATGAACTCGATTTAATGGAGGGCCATTCCATAAAAATAAGGGAAAATATGCATACTGTCTTAATAAATCACAATTTTCCTTCTGTACACAATGTCCAGAAGGCTAGCTACTTCTGGACATTGTGTACAGCAGGGGTAAATAACAGACTGGCGCAACCTGATTGGTTGAATGCTGTACTCAACGCATTAGCCAGCTTAGCATGGTGGTGGAAATTGTATTTTATTTTAAGATGGTACGCATATTTTTCCACCTAAAATAAATTCAGAGGCACACCATTAAAGCTAGTTAAGGAGCACCTCCATGCTTTTGCAGCCTGATTGGAGGATGTTTTATGTACTCACTGGTCGCGGGGGTTTAGGAGTGTATTGCCGGCTGTGCTAATAGAGTTGGGATGCCAAAGACCAGATAACATATACTTTGGCGAACCATGGGGTTACTATAAACTCTGCATTCTTTTCCATGTCGTGGTGGTGATATATATTCAGATTCAGACAATTTGAATGTCCTTAGAGAGTCAATTCATTTTGCAGCAGTCATGAAACATATCACATATAAAAATGTATAATAAATAGCAAAGGATATTTACAAGCAAGTAGGCCCAGTAAATGAGCAAGAGCCGCTAGCACTAGGGGACAGATGTGTGTATCATGTATTATTGTGTTCCTCGCCACAACTCACTAGAGAGAGCAATGGCAGTGAGTGGAGTAAACTTGTACTCTACATCAGGGAAGCTGTTGTAGAGAGAGTCCAGGTCCCCTGCCAATGGTGCTTATAGAAAGAAGGACATTGGCACGTCCATTTCTCCTTTGCTGTCCGACCGGATCATGCTCAACCAGTGAAACAGTGACATGCATAGGTGGGAATGCTTTGGGGTATTTTCTACTGATCAGAAATACTACTTTGTTCTCTAGTCTGCAGTCAGCCTTTGTTTATGTCTCATTGTTCTCTATCAAGAGTACTGTGGGCGGGTAGGTTTAATATCATCTTCAGAACATTGTTAAAGTCTTTGTTCCATTAGTTGAATTAGTACAACTAAATGGGTATTAGGCCTTGAGCACCATAGTGGATATAGTCTTCAATCTGTGCCCACCTTTGACAAAATCAGAATGACTTGCAGTGATACATTTTATGCATTTCATGAAATGCATAATCAAATAAAATTGGTCACATAAACATATTTAGGAGATTATGGGTGTAGCGATAGGTTTGTGTTCCTAGCTCCAACAGGGCAGTACTATTTAAAAATTCACAATGATACACACAAAGTAAATTAAATATCTGAATATTAAATCGAGCAATGTCAGAGTGGCATTGACTAAAATCCAGTAGAATAGAATAAAGTATATACATATATATATAAAACTCAGCAAAAAAAAGAAACGTCCCTTTTTCAGGACACTGTCTTTCAAAGATAATTTGTAAAAATCCAAATAACTTCAGAGATCTTCATTGTAAAGGGTTTAAACACAGTTTCCCATGCTTGGTCAATGAACCATAAACAATTAATGAACATGCACCTGTGGAAAGGTTGTTAAGACACTAACAGCTTACAGACAGTAGGCAATTAAGGTCACAGTTATGAAAACTTAGGACACTAAAGAGGCCTTTCCACTGACTATGAAAAACACCAAAATATGCCCAGGGTCCCTGCTCATCTGCGTGAACTTGCCTTAGGCATGCTGCAAGGAGGCATGAGGACTGCAGATGTGGCCAGGGCAATAAATTGCAATGTTCGTGCTGTGAGACGCCTAAGACAGCGCTACAGCGAGACAGGATGGACAGCTGATCATCCTCACAGTGGTAGACCACGTGTAACAACAACTGCACAGGATGGCAAAATCCGAACATCACACCTGCAGGACAGATACAGGATGGTAACATCAACTGCCCGAGTTACACCAGGAACACCGAGTCCCTCCATCAGTGCTCAGACTGTCGACAATAGGCTGAGAGAGGTTGGACTGAGGGCTTGTAGGCCTGTTGTAAGGCAGGTCCTCAGAAGATATCACCGGCAACAACGTCGCCTATGGGCACAATCCCACCGTCTCTGGACCAGACAGGACTGGCAAAAAGTGCTCTTCACTGACGAGTCGCGGTTTTGGCTCACAAGGGGTCATGGTCGGATTTGCGTTCATCATCTAAAAAAAATTGCGTTACACCTAGTCCTGTACTCTAGAGCGGGATCGATTTTGAGGTGGAGGGTCCATCATAGTCTGAGGTGGTGTGTCACAGCATCATCAGACTGAGCTTGTTGTCATTGCAGGCAATCTCAACGCTGTGCGTTACAGGGAAGGCATCCTATTTACTCATGCGGTACCCTTCCTGCAGGCTCATCCTGACATGACCCTTCAGCATGACAATGCCACCAGCCATACTGCTCATTCTGTGTGTGATTTCCTGGAATGTCAGTGTTCTGACATGGCCAGCAAAGAGCCCGGATCTTAATCCAATTGAGCACGTCCTGGACCTGTTGGATCGGAGGGTGAGGGCTAGGGCCATTCACCCCAGAAATGCCCTGGAACTTGCAGGTGCCTTAGTGGAAGTGTATGGTAACATCTCACAGCAAGAACTGACAAATCTGATGCAGTCCATGACAAGGAGATGCACTGCAGTACATAATGCAGGCCATACTGACTGTTGCTTTTGATTTTGACCACCCCCCATTTGTTCAGGGACACATTATTCCATTTATGTTAGTCACATGTCTGTGGAAAATGTTCAATTTATGTCTCAGTTGTTGAATCATGTTATGTTCATACACATATCTACACATGTTAGGTTTGCTGAAAATAAATGTTCCCTGTCTTAGGTCAGTTAGGATCACCACTTTATTTTAAGCATGTGAAATGTCCGAATAATACTAGAGAATGATTTATCTCAGGTTTTCTTTCTTTCTTCACAATCCCTGTGGGTCAGAAGTTTACATACACTCAATTAGTATTTGGTAGCATTTCCTTTAAATAGTTTCACTTGGGTCAAACATTTTGGGTAGCCTTCCACAAGCTTCCTACAATAAGTTGGGTGAATTTTGGCCCATTCCTCCTGACAGAGCTCGTGTAACTGAGTCCAGTTTGTAGTCCTCCTTGCTCGCTCACGCTTTTTCAGTTCTGCCCACAAATCTTCTATAGGATTGAGGTCAGGGCTTTGTGATTGACACTCCAATACCTTGACTTTGTTGTCCTTAAGCCATTTTGCCACAACTTTGGAAGTATGCTTGGGGTCATTGTCCATTTGAAAGACCCATTTGCGACCAAGCTTTAGCTACCTGACTGATGTCTTGAGATGTTTCTTCAATATATCCACGTATTTTTCCTCCTCATGATGCCATCTATTTTGTGAAGTGCACCAGTCCCTCCTGCAGCAAAGCACCCTCACAACATGCTGTCACCCCCGTGCTTCACGGTTGGGATGGTGTTCTTCGGCTTGCAAGCATCCCCCTTTTTCCTCCAAACATAGCGATGGTCATTTTGGCCAAACAGTGGCATTTTTCTATCATCAGACCATAGGACATTTCTCCAAAAAGTATGATCTTTGTCCCCATCTGCAGTCTGGCTTTTTATGGGGGTTTTGGAGCAGTGGCTGCTTCCTTGCTGAGCGGCCTTTCAGGTTATGTCGATATAGGACTCGTTTTACTGAGGAAATAAATACTTTTGTACCTGTTTCCTCCAGCATCTTCACAAGGTCTTTTGCTGTTGTTCTGGGATTGATTTGCAATTTTCGCACCAAAGTAAGTTAATCTCTAGAAGACAGAATGAGTCTCCTTCATTCCACGGCTGCGTGGTTCCATGGTATTTATACTTGCGTAATATTGTTTGTACAGATGAACATGGTACCTTCAGGCATTTGGAAATTGCCTCCAAGGATGAACCAGACTTGTGGAGGTCTAAATGTTTTTTTCTGAGGTCTTGGCTGATTTCTTTATATTTTCCCATGATGTCAAGCAAAGAGGCACTGAGATTGAAGGTAGGCCTTGAAATACATCCACGGGTACACCTCCAATTGACTCAAATGATGTCAATTAGCCCATCAGAAGCTTCTAAAGCCATGACATAATTTTCTGAAATTTTCCAAGCTGTTTAAATGCACAGTCAACTTAGTGTATGTAAACGTCTGACTCACTGGAATTATGATACAATGAATTATAAGTGAAATAATCTGTCTGTAAACAATTTTTGGAAAAATGACTTGTGTCATGCACAAAGTAGATTTCCTAACTGACTTGCCAAAACTATAGTTTGTTAACAAGAAATCTGTGGAGTGGTTGAAAAACGAGTTTTAATGACTCCAACCTAAGTCTATGTAATCTTCGGGCTTCAACTGTATCTACATAGGCATACAGATGCCCATTTTCAGCAATCATCACTCCTGTGTTCCAATGGAATGTTGTGTTAGCTAATCCAAGTGTATCATTTTTAAGGCTAATTGATCATTAGAAAACCCTTTTGCAATTATGTTAGCACAGTTTAAAACTGTTGTTCTGATTAATTAAAGAAGCAATAAATCTGGCCTTCTTTAGACTAGTTTAGTATCTGGAGTCTCAACGTCAACAGCGAAGAGGCGACTCCGGGATGCTGGCCTTCTAGGCAGAGTTCCTCTGTCCAGTGTATATGTTCTTTTGCCCATCTTAATATTTTATTTTTATTGGCCATTCAGAGATATTGCTTTTTCTTTGCAACTCTGCCTAGAAGGCCAGCATCTGGAGTCGCCTCTTCACTGTTGACATTTGAGACTGGTGTTTTGCGGGTAATATTTAATGAAGCTGCCAGTTTAGGATTTGTGAGGCATCTGTTTCTCAAACTAGACACGAATGTACTTGTACTCTTGCTCAGTTGTGCACCGGCGCCTCCCACTCCGCTTTCTATTCTGGTTAGAGCCAGTTTGCGCTGATCTGTGAAGGGAGTAGTACACAGCATTGTAAGAGATCTTTAGTTACTTGGCAGTTTCTCACATGGAATCGCCTTTATTTCTTAGAACAAGAATAGACTGACGAGTTTCAGAAGAATGCTCTTTGTTTCTGGCCATTTTGAGCCTGTAATCCAACCCACAAATGCTGATGCCCCAGATTCTCAGTTAGTCTTTAAAAGGCAAGTTTTGTTTGTTCTTTAAATCGGAACAACCGTTCTCAGCTGTGCTAACATAATTTCAAAAGGGGTTTCTAATGATATATTAGCCTTTTTAAAATTATAAACTTTGATTAGCTAACACAACGTGCCATTGGAACACAGGAGTGATGGTTGCTGATAATGGGCCTCTGTACGCCTACGTAGATATTACATAAAAAATCTGCCGTTTCTAGCTACAATAGTCATTTACAACATTAACAATGTCTACACTGTATTTCTGATCAATTTGATGTTATTTTAATGGACAAAAAATGTGCTTTTCTTTAAAAAACAAGGACATTTCTAAGTGACCCCAAACTTTTGAACGGTAGTGTAAGAGTCAAGCACTGCAATGATCCTGGATTGTGGATCATTTACATAAATGGCTACTAGCTGTTGCATGCTGGTATGTGCTGAAAACCAATTAAAATGGATATTAATCTGAGATTTGTTGAAAGAGGGAAAGACCATGGTAAGGAAACAGTGCAGTAGAATATTAATGGAGCATTACCTGTTTCTGATGCCCACATACACTCGTTTGCATTGGTAATGTCTTTGCATACAATGCAGTTACACAAAAGTAATGCCGGGGATGAATTCCTTCCTCTGCTTTTTCTAGAAACTACTATTACAGGTGAATGTAGGAGATGTAAGATCTAACTAAGGCGAATCTTAACTTTCGCTTGAGTAACATTTTCACTTAGTTTCCTATTGACATCAGTGTATGACAGTGAAATTTGACTTAAGTGGAAGTTAGCCTCTAAGTAAGTAAGTAGGTACCAAGTAACTGCTGTGAACAAAGTCTAGCATAACCTGCTAATATCAAGCTCCCGACCATGTCAATGAAAGCCTCATGCAGACTCCCGCAATGTTAGCTTTCATTCAACTAGTCTTTTCCACATCATCTCCTATCCCCTTGTTATCAGCTTTCCTTCTTCAAAGGATCGTCTGAGGTCCTCCTCTCAGTTTAAGATTCCTTTTGAGCATGAACCCATTAATCAATCATAACACCACAGACAAAGGTGGAGGAGAGTTTGGAGAGAGAGAGGGGTAGACGGATGCAACAGAGTTTTCTCCAATGACAATAGACCGCTGTGGAGTAGCAGACAAGTGGACTGTGAGGCCTAGACATATACAGCATAAGGTGGATGGTTGATGGTTTTCACGGAAGGTGGATGGTGGATTTATGGCCATTTATTTACATGGGTCTGTGTCATTATGCTCTATGTGTCAAGGCTATCATGATGTATTGCTGTTCAGTAATGGTATACAGTATACTTATGTTGTTGTATTTCAAATGACATGGCTTTGTCCTGAAGTGAGGGTAGTTGGTCACCGAAGAACAGTATATCAAAGTTGGAAGGAGCTTTTCAAAACTCAAAAGTATTCAGAATTTGTAAGTATTTGGCTTGGAAAAAATACTTTCATCCCAATGCTTTATACAGTAGCTAATGAACTGAATACACTCTCTTTATGTCTGAGTTATTGGAACGAACTCTACCCAGCATTCATGTATAAAGTTGTTAAGTCTAAACTGTTCAGAAAATGTATTTTAGCCAACCTCATAGGTAAGGGAAAACCAATTAGGTATTAGATCTTGACTACGACAATGACCAAATGCATCTCAAAGTCTAATAAAAGCTGACATCTAACACCCTTCAGTCTGGAACGCATCAAGCGTGCCAGACTATGTATATTTAAACTCTACTGTTCTTCCCCAAATACTCTGAGTCCTTAGATGATATCGACACATGACCATGTCAAAGACAAGCTTTCTCCTGAAGGTGACCGCTTAGAACGTTTGGAGACATCACTTGTTACTGAGACCTGTCATGGTTGTCAAAAGTGGATTCATTAATCATGTTTGATTGGAGACATCTACACAGGAGGGGGTCGTGATTGGTGGAGGTCTGAAGCACCAGTGGCACCTGGCCAAGTACTCACTGGAAGTTATAGATGCACCGGGAAGTGGTTTATTGTGTTCGAGAACTTAGCTTTAACACGGCACATTAGGGGGTGAGATGTTTGTAACCTTGGCCATTCAAAGTTTGATGGTTTGAGAATAGATATATTACATGACTTTACGTTTTCTATGACCATGGTCTCTATTCAATTGAACCCACAAAGCTACAGTATATCTACAATGTAGCTATGGTCTAATAGAATACTGTTTTAGTCTTTGAGTTTTTGTTTATAGTTTTTAAAGTGTTATCTTGTACAGTAAAACGTGTATATTTTGACTACCAGGTGGACATCCCACACAGGTAGATGTGTCCATCTTTCGAAATGACAGTATGTGTCATGCCCTGATATGTTTCACCTGTCTTTGTGCTTGTCTCCACCCCCCTCCAGGTGTTGCCCAACTTCCCCATTATCCCCTTTGTATTTATACTTGTGTTCTCTGTTTGTCTGTTGCCAGTTTGTTTTGTTTTGTCAAGCCTACCAGCATTTTACCCTCTGTTTCTGTCTCTTGATTGTTCCTGTCTTTCCCAGTTTTGACCTTTTTTGCCTACCCTGACCCTGAGCCTACCTGACGTCGTCTAGCTTTGCCCCACTACTCTGGATTACCGACCCCGGCCTGCCTTGACCTGTCATTTGCCTGCCCCTGTTGCTGTAATAAACATTGTTACTTCGAAACGTGATAGTATAGTATGATAGTGTGATAGTATGTGTCTGTGTGTACAGTAGAAAATAAAATATATTGTGTTAACATTGGTATGACAGCTTCAAGAATGGTAAGATTTATATTTTTGATTGGATGTGGCTCCCTTGCCATTAGTTTCATGCTTAAGCCATATAACCTTGTCAGAAACGGCAGGAGTTTTTGCCATCCATCACTATCTCAGGAGAGAGGAGAGTGGTTGGGCTCAAACTGCAGGAAGACAGTACAGAAGGGCTATTCAAAAAGTAAAGTGTGTGTTTTTGCTCTTGGGAAAGAGAGCTGTGTCAGTTAGTCAAGGGTTTATTCAAGGTCACTACACTATACTGTATGACACTGAAAGACAAGCCAAACACCTAACTCCATAATTGCTTTCTGTCCTTCATTTCTCCTTGTCTTCATAGAGATCCAGACTCATCTGGAGTGTATTGTGTCCCCGCAGATTGACTATGCAAATGACTTGGAAAATGAAAAAAATAAGTCTTTGTTGACTTAAAATTGACATTTGTTTATTGAGTTGAGGGTTGCCACATGCGTCACTCAAATTATTGTGAGGTTTGAAATGTCAAGAAGAATAGGCAAAACGTAGGGGTTCAAAATATGCTCTATTGGAGTCTCTATTTAACACAATATCAAATCAAGACAAAAATCAACTAAAACCTTGTTTATACCTGGTTCTAACATGCGTCTGTTTTCCTGATCTTGTCCACATTCTGATTGTGCCCACATTTGTCAACAGGTGTAGACAATCAAAAGACGCATTGTGATCTGATTGTTATTAGATCTTCCTGACCACCTCCGGAGGTAGTTGAAGACACCTCTTGTATGGATAATCATGAAGTGTAAACGAATCCTGACAACTAAAGCGTATAAATTTGGTCAAGGTCACGTTGTTCCCGCCCTCTCTAACAAATCACACTGGCCAGTTGAGGTAGTAATTATGGACAATGATACCTCAACAATTCTTGCAGAATTAAGGTAGTGGTCCCAACATTTTTTGGGATCATTGCTCTACACAAAATACTCCATAATGTCAGTGAAAACAGATTTGTTTTATTCTTCTTTTATATTATTCATAAAAATGTAATAACTAAAATATAGTCATTGCATATGTATTCACCCCTTCTGTTTGGGCAAGCCTAAATTATACTGAACAAAAATAGAAAATGCAAAATGAAAAAGGAGCAGAGAAAAGCTTTTTAAAAAGCTTATTTCTCTCAAATGTTGTGCACAATTCAAATTGTATTGGTCACATACACATGTTTAGCAGATGTTCTTTTTGGTGTAGCGAAATGCTTGTGTTTCTAGCTCCAACAGTGCAGTAATGTCTAACATGTAATATATAACAATTTCACAACAATACACACAAATCTAAAGTAATGGAATGAAGAATATATAAATATTTGGTTGAGCAATGTCAGAGCGGCATAGACTAAAATACAGTAGAAAATAATTGAATACAGTATATACATATGAGATGGGTAATGCAAAATATATAAACATTATTAAAGTGACTAGTGTTCCATTTATTAAAGTGGCCAGTGATTTCAAGTATATGTATACAGGGCAGCAGCCTCAAAAGTGCTAGTGATGACTATTTAACGGGCTGATGGACTTGAGATAGAAGCTGTTTTTCAGTCTCTCGGTCCCAGCTTTGATAAACCTGTACTGACCTCGCCTTCTGGATGATAGCGGGGTGAACAGACAGTGGCTTAGTTGGTTGTTGTCTGTGATAATTTTTTTGGCCTTCCTGTGACATCGGGTGCAGTAGGTGTCCTGGAGGACAGTTTTCCCACAGTGATGCCTTGGACAGACTACACCACCCTCTGGAGAGCCCTGTGATTGCGGGCGATGCAGTTGCCATATCAGGTGGTGATACAGCCCGACAGGATGCTCTCAATTGTGCATCTGTAAATGTTTGTGAGGGTTTTAGGTGCCAAGCTCAATGTCTTCAGCCTCCTGAGAAATGTGATTACATCCCTGTTAGTGAGCATTTCTCATTTGCCAAGATAAGCCATCCATCTGACAGGTGTATATCAAGAAGCTAATTAAAAAGAATGATCATTACACAGGTGCACCTTGTGCTGAGGACAATAAAAGACTACTGTAAAATGTGCAGTTTTGTCACACAACACAATGCCACAGATGTCTCAAGTTTTGAGCGAGCGTGCTATTGGCACCTTGACTGCAGGAATGTCCACCAGAGCTGTTGCCAGATAATGTTATATTAATTTCTGTACTGTAAACCGCCTCAAACGTCGTTTTAGAGAATTCGGAAGTACATCCAACTGGCCTCACAACCGCAGACCACATACAGTATGTATATATATTTATATAGGGGATTGGAAATTATGCAGACAATCTATCCGCAATATTAAGGCTGATCTAACCCTACAAAAACAATTTAAAAAAAACAATTATCACATAGTTACATGGACTCACTCTGTGTGAAATAACAGGGGTTGACATGACTTTTTTATGACTAACCCTTCATCTGTCCCACATACATAAAACATGTGTTAGGTCCTTTATTCAAGTATTGAATTTCAAGCATGGATTCAACTACCAGGGAGCTTTTCTGAAGCCTCATAGAAAAGTACAGTGATTGGTAGATGGGTAACAATAACAAATCAGACATTGAATATCTCTTTAAGCATGGTCAAGTTAATAATTATGCTGTGGATGATGTATTAAACCACCCAGACACATCAAAGATGCAGTTTTCCCTCTGAATCAAGCTGCAGGATAGGAAGGAAACTACTAAGAGATGTCACCATGATTTTAAAACAGCTACAGTATGAATTCAAAGGCTGTTATTGGAGGAAATTGAGAACAACATCATAGTGACTGCACAATAATTACCTAAATGAAAAGTGAAAAGAAGAATAAAAATATTCCAAAACATGTATAGGTAGCACATAGGGATGTGTAAAACTTACTCGTCAGTCTGAAGTGTCCCGCTTGCGTCGCTTCCTTAGCTAGCTTTGAGGTGGCTCGATTGGCTAAGACGCTTGAGGGAAGATGGTCAGGTATGTTTGGGAAGCAAAGGATCCAAGTTTGTGCTAGGTATGAGCTGAATTGGAAGAAACTTGTACTTGCTTACCAAGCAGCGTGACATCCTTTACATAAGCAACAAGGCACTAAAAAACAAAGGAAAGGAATACACTTTTTGGCCTAAATGCAAATTGTTATGTTTGGGGAAAATCCAACACAACACATCACTGAGTAACTGCCTCCTTATTTTCAAGCATGGTGGTGGCTGCAACATGGTATGGGTATACTTGACAACAGCAAAGACTGGGGAGTTTTTCAGGATGAAAAGAAACAGGATGGTGCTAAGCACAGGCAAATCCTAGAGAAAATCCTGCTCTACACCAGACCCTGGGAGAGGAATTAACCTTTCAGCAGGACAATAACCTACAACACGAAGCCAAATCTACGCTGGAGTTGCTTACCAAGAAGACAGTGAATGTTCCTGAGTGGCCAAGTTACAGTTTTGACTTAAATCTGTTTGAAAATGTTTTGCAAGACTTGAAAATTGCTGTCTAGCCATGATCATTTTTTAAAAGAATATTGGGCAAATATTGCACAATACAGATGTGCAAAGCTCTTATGAGACTTACCCAAGAAGATTCACAGCTGTAATCACTTGAAAAGGTGTTTCTAACATTGACTCGGGGTGAATACTTATCTAATCAAGGCATATTAGTGATTCATTTTTCATTTATCTTTAAAAAACACTAAAACTTTTCCTCCACTTTGACATTACAGAGTATTTTGTGTAGAAAATACAATTAAATACATTTTAATCTCATTTGTAACACAATAAAATGTGAATAAATCCAAGGTGGATGTAGACTTTCTATAGGCACTGTATGTACACTGTATGTATGTACATACAGTAGAGCTTACCCGGATGGACCCAAATGTGGTAGTATTCATTGAGATTGGGAAATGATCTAATTGGAAAGTAGTGGAGTGGGTTAAATTAAACCTATGCCAGAGATTTAGTGACACTTGATATTGCAATAAACTCACTATGAAAACAAAGCTCAAATGTCTCTGTCATCAAACAAATAAAAGGCACTGGCAATACTATCATATAAGTCGTACGACAGCACCTGCTCACTAGTTGTTGGCGCTTGAAATGCCCTTGTGTTGGCACAGGTGAGAAAGAGAGGAGTCCCGGTGGTGTGCTAACGTTTGGAAAGACCGCATGCTGATGGGGAGAAGTCAGGGGGAGGAAGCAATAGGTCCGACTTTAGATAGCACGGAGAGGAGGTTTATTACTCAAGGGGCTGCAAAACAATTCAACAGATTCTGTAATATGACTCGGGGGAAATCAGCTCTTTCAGACAGTGTTTAAGTAAAATATATCAGGCTGGATACATTTTGCAAGTGGGAGAAAATACAACCCAGGCTGCAGACCATGTGGCAATTCCTGCCCTGTTGGCGGTGGCAATCTCCATCTGGGGAACGCTGTCAAAAATGAAATAAAATGTCTATAAATGTAAACTGTAATTAGATTAAGCTGTAAGCTGTCCCCTTTTCCCAATCTAATAAATATACAATATGACTCTCCCAAGACGGTAGAATCCTTAATAGTTAGGCCACTCAATATTGACTGCTGTGATCTTTATGTACAAGTGAAATTTTCAACTTCACTTTGGGGACAGTAGTTGGGTCCCTACTTTGCAGTCAGAGTGATATAAACCACCAACTGTAGCTTTGTTGAAGAAAGAAGAGCTTTTAGGAGTAGCAGAAGGTAATTTCCAAATTGTGTGTGTGTGTGTGTGTGTGTGTGTGTGTGTGTGTGTGTGTGTGTGTGTGTGTGTGTGTGTGTGTGTGTGTGTGTGTGTGTGTGTGTGTGTGTGTGTGTGTGTGTGTGTGTGTGCGTGCGTGCGTCCGTTTGTATGCGTGTGCACATAGAATTAATGGGCTTTTTGGAAGAGGATGACAACAGAGATTGGCATTTGGCATCAAACATTCACACAAGTTATCTCGATCAGAGCCACAATCAGCAAACTTGGAAATGTTTTGACACTGTGGCAGACATTTGCTGGAGTGATGAAAGGCCAAAACATACAGTAGTCAACTCAAGCCTCATGCAGCCATATGCAAACTTTGACGTGCACAAGAAGAGTGTCTGGAGTACTGATCACAATCGTAAAAAATAAACGCTTTGCTAGGCTCTGTAATCTGGATGGATTCATGCCACATCTACACCCTGCATTAACATGTGTTCTTTGATCCAATTAAATCAACATTTGATCATACAGGCTAGGTATGAGACAGACTCAAAGACCTATAATCCGATTATGGAGGAATGTGGCTGACCACCCCTGGAGGTGGACGAGAAAGAATTGTGTGTCGTAGTGTGAAATGCTTTGTTTCTTTAATGAAATGGAAAATCCCTTCGCAATGTGGATGTGCTAGAGGCATGACGAGTAACCCGTTTCCCAGAGATGGATCACATTTCCCAGAGGGCCAAGAGGCAGAGACTATAGAGGCTTGAGAATGGCCTTTGCTCATATTCACCCCTCAGGGTTGATTGTGTCCAAAAGCTACGTTAATTTACATCGTCCATCAACACATTGCTCGGACTGGAAATCCTTGGGCTGACTGCATTATTGATGCAATCCTTTCAAGAATTTACAAGTGTCTTGAGACTGACTAAAGGGAGGTGGTACAGACAGCCCTCAGCACACACATACCTCTGGTTGCGTTATTGATAGATATTTTTGGGGGGGTTGCAAGTGTCCTGAGATTTACAGTGTGAAGTTGGTACAAGACGAGCGTACCCAGGCATGGGGGGCAGTCAGGCAGGTGGACGTGCATACCCAGGTTTGGGGCCAAGGCTTGGGGGCCAGGCGGGCAGGCAGATTCATGGGCAGGCAGACCCAGGCATGAAGGGCAGGCAGACCCAGGCATGAAGGGCAGGCAGACCCAGGTGTGGGAGGCCCTGGGCCCTCATAGTGGTGGCACCAGCGTGAGCCATGATTACTGCTTCTAATTCAGGGGTGGACAATCAATTTGTCTCGAGGTAAACATTGGGATTTCAAAATTCAGCAGAGGATTTAGAAAAAACTGAATTGGACAAATTTGTTTGTTAAGAAAAATGCCAGAAAATTGCAGTTATTTATAATTCCGACATACTTTATATTGAGTTTTAAATGTTCAAGAGTGGCCTGAAGTGTTTTTTAACCAGAAATAATCATCCCCCCTACCTAAAAACTCCCACAGGCCAGATTGAACAGGCCATATGTTGCTTACCCCTGCTCTAATTAGACAGCAGGCCAGAGTGCAGACCTTTCCTGCAGGCCTCAGCACACACAACCTGTGCCGAAGCTCACACACCACAGGGCTAAAGGTAGCACTGCTATATACACACAGGCAGACACAAACTTCAGGGTAAGAAGCCGTATGGGCGGATGAACGGACACACACGCACACACACACTACAGGGCTAGAGGCAGCATGGACAACTAGACAAAATCACACACATACACACAAAGGGCTGTGTCAGAGGGCTGTGTCAGAATACTGACATTTAAAGATCTCTTGTTGGTTGAGGGATGAGCTTAGAGGCTTACTGGCTATCTTCTGCTTATGCTCATATGCAAATGGGTAAGCAATGCTGAATACTTTGCTTTGAATGTTTAAAGGAATAGTCAACTGACTGTTAAAGAAGCATATTTTATAGACTCAAGGGAGCATTTATGAATGTCCCCATAGCTAATCCAATTGCTTGGGACAACATTCAGTTTTACAGTCCTGGGGGCAATATTACTGCCAAAAAGGGATTTTGTGTCAGTGATCCAAAAAGCAATCTGGGTAGTTATTCCTATTCTCTCTCGCGCGCTCTGTCAGTCAGTCACTAAGTCAGTCAGTAAATGTTTCAGTCTGTTTGTCTCTGTGTCTGTTTCTGTCTGTGTCGCTGTCTGTATACTACAGAGCTTTAGAATACAGTGGCCTTCACTTTTTCTTTCCCAGATAATTACCAATTTGTCAGTACCCTGCCTATTGTATGAAGACAAATCCTTATTTGCTGTTCCAGAGAAACCATTACACTGCCAAACAATGTATACAGTAACTGAAGTTGCTGTTCCATTCTACCCCCGTGCTTGTAGCTTTCAATATAGGAAAATAAACCTAATTTTCTCTATCACATTTACTGTCAGCTGCAGTAAATGTCATACACATGGGCAGGCAGACCCAGGCATGAAAGGCATGCAGGCGGGCATGCAGACCTAGGCGTGGGAGGCCCCGTGCCCGCCGATTGGTGGCACCAGCGTGAGCCCTGATTACTGCCTCGAATTCAGGGGTGGACAATCATTTTGTTTCGAGAGCCACATCGGGATTTCAGAATTCAGAAGAGGATTTAGTAAAAAATAAATCGGACAAATTTGTTTGTTAAGAATGCCCCCAGAAATTGCAATTATTTCAAAAAGTATAGATGCATTATAATTTCGACATGCAACATTTTTTCCATTCTACACGCGTGCGTGCATTTCAGTATAGCTGTCAGCTGCAGTAAATGTCAAACACAAGAATATACACTTATCTACAGAAATACAGAAATGCCAAACTAGTATTGTGTATAGCGCCTGTACAGCCACTTTGATCAGAGGGAAAAGGTGTTTGGAGAGGTTGTCAGTTCTGGTTGGTAAGCAAAGAGATTGCTAGTATTGTCTTTATGTTCTGTTTAACAGTCTGGGTAATGCACTTGTTGATAGAAGATGTAGAAAAATGCACAAACTAGATAAAATATCACACATGTAACTGTAGGGTACTCTCAATGTTATTTTGAGCGGCTGAGGAGATTCTGGTATGAAGAAGGGAAAGGGAAAGAGACCTGGGGGGTAATGCTATGAAGGGAGCTAGATCTACTCTGGGTTTTCTAAAGCTTGGCAGCTTCAGTTGGCTTCACATTCTTTCTCAGGCTTTATCCGTACTACGACGGTGCATATTGCTCGTCCATCTACCGCTAACTCTAGCAGGCTTGTAACTGTGCGTGCATGTCATACATAGCTAGTCAAATGCCGAACTCTTCATTGAGACAATGCTGAAACATCAACCCATGGGCGAGTCACTGCCACATTTTCATTTGTGCTGAAATCAAAATGAAAGAAATGTTATCTTGCAAATTCAGCTGGCTATGGTGTGAAATAGGCTTTTAGAAGTCCTGTCTTTATTTTATTACTCATCGTTAATGCCTTCTTTGGTGTTATCAATGCACAAGCACCTTTTTTCCCACTCCTATTGATAAAATACTTCTATTAAGTCATGCAAAACTTTTACTCTGAGTGAAGTTTCAATTGCATTCTGTCATTACCAAACATGTAATATGATAGGTATTTTAACATGACTTTTTTTTAACACAAAAAAGAACACATTGAATAAATATATGAATTAATCAGTTGTCTTCCTCAAATGAAGAGGATGTTGGCGCAATCGTTACGAGAGGGAGGGAATCTGATTTAATTGGTCCTCAACTCGAGGCTCAGACACTTCATTCAGGATAAATTGAGTTAGCCCTGTGTTAGCCTGCCCCGGAGCAGATTCATCTAAAGGCTTGTTGCCACAGAAAGGTGCCTGGCTAAAAGGTGGTTATCCCAAGTTGAACTCAAAGTTGACCAAAGTTACCTTGGTAACTTCTCAAACCTGATTCGTAGTATAGGGCTCTGAACATTATTATTAACTGTGTGGACAAGTTTAAAGAAGTACTGTAACAACATGGGGAAATCTTTCAGACCATAACTGACAGGATTTGAGTACTTTCAAAGAGACTACAGCTTTGTAACTAAGAGCCAGAGGCTTGTTGGGAAATAACGTATCCCCTAATGTCAGGCAGCATGCTTTGACCTGAAAGCCCTTGAAAACACAAGGTGCCTCTCAAGGAACTCAGACATTGTGTAATTGGTCATAATTACACCTCTGTAATCAAAGAAAGCATGTCATTTCAGAGTGTAAGTGCTACTTCATGCATTACTTAGTGGCTATTTTCTGCAAATTATCAGGAAGACGCATAATAAATCAATCTCCGGGTTAAATAACATTTATTTTGAATCATCTACTGAACTATAACATCCACCTTAGGAGACACGTACTGACAGACAACTGAGAAGAAAACATCGACTTTGATCTTTATCAAATGCTAAAAAAAGAACATCACAATGTTTAAGAAAAGAGGCTACTGGGTTACTTGAAATTCAACATAAAAAATCAAGCCCATGTTTGAGCAATCAAACAAGCCCCAATGCCTCGGTGATACAGGATGAATAAATCTAGCAGCGAGAGTCTGGCGCCCAACCGGGAGATGGTAGTGACACCTGTGAATTTAATCCACGGTCCGAGTCTGGGTTAAGGCCTGAAACTTTCATCCCAACTTTAGAACCTGGAAGGTGTCATGTGAATGTTACATTGCTAGGGAGTTTACTGAATTAATTCCTGACTATTGTAATGATCTTAAAAGCTGTTAAATAAAGTTGTTTTATTTGTGAACTGTTATTGTATATTATTATTTGGGAATGGGAATTCAGGAGAATATATTCAAATGATGAGTAAATAATTATATTTCATATTGACAACAATGCAAATGAATATGATATTGTAATATAGTAGCCTACTCCTATCAACCTACTCCTAACCCTTATAAGCACATTTTGCAATCTCATTCTTCTCATGAAAACGTAATGAAATCTAAATTACATTTTGAGGATTTACGAGCTCATAAATGACAGCAGTAGATAGACAACCTCATATTAAACATGTCTGTTTATTTGATGGAACTATTTATTTTCTGCTAAAGATGTGTGCAGTGCAGGCTCTATGCCTTTCTGAGGAAACTGTGTTTTCACTCCTGTCCTCACCAGGAGCAAAATTGTTCAACATTTTGTGCCAAGAAATATTCATTACCTATTCATTTATGACAACAGGTCAGTAAAACTTCCTATGAATACCCCCTTCATAATGCATTATAATAGCTTCCTAATGAGTAGCACTTTCTGATCCTACCTCAGCTTTCTAGCGAAACAGTGGTGTGGCTTTGTTATTCTTCTTACTGTTGATTACCGCTTTAAACGTCTTATGAATGGAGTAATTAGTATATATTTACTAATCCATTATAAATACTTTATTATGTGGAGTTATGGGCTGGAGAAATGTAACCACTCTCAAATTCATGAATAGAACTATGGATGCATGGACTGACCAACCATGATATCAAAATGATTGTTTTGAGGCTATAGTGTTTGTATAACATTTACTTTGTTTACAAACATTGGCCTAAAACCAGCTTATATCAACCAATGGCATATTACACTTGTCACTCGAAACATTTATCAAATATTTATAGTATAAATGGCCCACACTTTAGATGAGGCCACGCAAAAAGACTTAACTAATTATTAGTAAAGGGTTTATAAAGGACCTATATTAAACATCTTATGAATGATCTTATGAGTCATTATTAAATAACAGACTGTACAGGTGAAGTTCAAAACACAGACCTGTGTCCATAGCTGCCCATTGATTCACATGAATCAGCCCAAACACAATGAAGAGACTATAGAAATATGCCATATTTAAGTTAATTTTTGTCAAGCATTATTTTATCCTCTTGGAGATAATTGTCTGCTTAAACAAAGATAATAATACAAAACCTTTCTCAGCATTTTGAGACCCGTACCTCATTAGTGAGAGAATGTAAAGGTAAGACAGACACTGAAAAGAGAGAACACCTTCCATGTGAAACTTTAAAGAATACTGAGAGAAAAGATTTTTAAAAAGCAGCCTTTGTCAGTCTTCAGTGATGACACACTCAAAAGGGAAAGACACATTTTTAGGGTGCGCCAGCTAGGGACGCACTTTGTCATCGGATGATCATCAAGGTTTCAATTCATGCTGGGCGTAATGAGATGTCAAGGAGAAATACTGTACAAGTTGATTGATTATAACCATATTAGATGCCTCTGCTAAAAGTCATGGGACACCATTTATGAATTGCTTCCATTAAATCAAATCAAATCGAATCAAATTTTTATTTGTCACATACACATGGTTAGCAGATGTTAATGCGAGTGTAGCGAAATGCTTGTGCATCTAGTTCCAACAATGCAGTGATAACCAACAAGTAATCTAACTAACAATTCTAAAACTACTGTCTTATACACAGTGTAAGGGGATAAAGAATATGTACATAAGGATATATGAGTGAGTGATGGTACAGAGCAGCATACAGTAGATGGTATCGAGTACAGTATATACATATGAGATGAGTATGTAGACAAAGTAAACAAAGTGGCATAGTTAAAGTGGCTAGTGATACATGTATTACATAAGGATGCAGTCGATGATGTAGAGTACAGTATATACGTATGCATATGAGATGAATAATGTAGGGTAAGTAACATTATATAAGGTAGCATTGTTTAAAGTGGCTAGTGATATATTTACATAATTTCCCATCAATTCCCATTATTAAAGTGGCTGGAGTTGGGTCAGTGTCAATGACAGTGTGTTGGCAGCAGCCACTCAATGGTGGCTGTTTAACAGTCTGATAGCCTTGAGATAGAAGCTGTTTTTCAATCTCTCAGTCCCAGCTTTGATGCACCTGTACTGACCTCGCCTTCTGGATGATAGCGGGGTGAACAGGCAGTGGTTCGGGTGGTTGATGTCCTTGATGATCTTTATGGCCTTCCTGTAACATCGGGTGGTGTAGGTGTCCTGGAGGGCAGGTAGTTTGCCCCGGTGATGCGTTGTGCAGACCTCACTACCCTCTGGAGAGCCTTACGGTTGAGGGCGGAGCAGTTGCCGTACCAGGCGGTGATACAGCCCGCCAGGATGCTCTCGATTGTGCATCTGTAGAAGTTTGTGAGTGCTTTTGGTGACAAGCCGAATTTCTTCAGCCTCCTGAGGTTGAAGAGGCGCTGCTGCGCCTTCTTCACGACGCTGTCTGTGTGAGTGGACCAATTCAGTTTGTCTGTGATGTGTATGCCGAGGAACTTAAAACTTGCTACCCTCTCCACTACTGTTCCATCGATGTGGATAGGGGGTGTTCCCTCTGCTGTTTCCTGAAGTCCACAATCATCTCCTTAGTTTTGTTGACGTTGAGTGTGAGGTTATTTTCCTGACACCACACTCCGAGGGCCCTCACCTCCTCCCTGTAGGCCGTCTCGTCGTTGTTGGTAATCAAGCCTACCACTGTTGTGTCGTCCGCAAACTTGATGATTGAGTTGGAGGCGTGCGTGGCCACGCAGTCGTGGGTGAACAGGGAGTACAGGAGAGGGCTCAGAACGCACCCTTGTGGGGCCCCGTGTTGAGGATCAGCGGGAGGAGATGTTGTTGCCTACCCTCACCACCTGGGGGCGGCCCGTCAGGAAGTCCAGTACCCAGTTGCACAGGGCGGGTCGAGACCCAGGGTCTCGAGCTTGATGACGAGCTTGGAGGGTACTATGGTGTTGAATGCCGAGCTGTAGTCGATGAACAGCATTCTCACATAGGTATTCCTCTTGTCCAGGTGGGTTAGGGCAGTGTGCAGTGTGGTTGAGATTGCATCGTCTGTGGACCTATTTGGGCGGTAAGCAAATTGGAGTGGGTCTAGGGTGTCAGGTAGGGTGGAGGTGATATGGTCCTTGACTAGTCTCTCAAAGCACTTCATGATGACGGAAGTGAGTGCTACGGGCGGTAGTCGTTTAGCTCAGTTACCTTAGCTTTCTTGGGAACAGGAACAATGGTGGCCCTCTTGAAGCATGTGGGAACAGCAGACTGGTATAGGGATTGATTGAATATGTCCGTAAACACACCGGCCAGCTGGTCTGCGCATGCTCTGAGGACGCGGCTGGGGATGCCGTCTGGGCCTGCAGCCTTGCGAGGGTTAACACGTTTAAATGTCTTACTCACCTCGGCTGCAGTGAAGGAGAGACCGCATGTTTTCGTTGCAGGCCGTGTCAGTGGCACTGTATTGTCCTCAAAGCGGGCAAAAAAGTTATTTAGTCTGCCTGGGAGCAAGACATCCTGGTCCGTGACTGGGCTGGGTTTCTTCTTGTAGTCCGTGATTGACTGTAGACCCTGCCACATACCTCTTGTGTCTGAGCCGTTGAATTGAGATTCTACTTTGTCTCTGTACTGACGCTTAGCTTGTTTAATAGCCTTGCGGAGGGAATAGCTGCACTGTTTGTATTCGGTCATGTTGCCAGACACCTTGCCCTGATTAAAAGCAGTGGTTCGCGCTTTCAGTTTCACGCGAATGCTGCCATCAATCCACGGTTTCTGGTTAGGGAATGTTTTTATCGTTGCTATAGGAACGACATCTTCAACGCACGTTCTAATGAACTCGCACACCGAATCAGCGTATTCGTCAATATTTTTATCTGACGCAATACGAAACATGTCCCAGTCCACATGATGGAAGCAGTCTTGGAGTGTGGAGTCAGCTTGGTCTGACCAGCGTTGGACAGACCTCAGCGTGGGAGCCTCTTGTTTTAGTTTCTGCCTGTAGGCAGGGATCAGCAAAATGGAGTCGTGGTCAGCTTTTCCGAAAGGGGGGCCAGTGTTGATGGGCGCGGTGTTGAGAGGCCACAGCCCAAGAGCTACTGACCTACAGTACAGCCATCATTGAGTATCAATATTCTCTAGATATGACCTATTACTGACTTCCCATGTGGGTTTCTCCATAGTCCAAAATGGCTTTATTTCTTTGTGGCTTAATTTAATATAAACTGATCTAAAAGAACTGGACAGGTGAAAGCAAATCCATTAGTGGGTGACCAATGCTTTCATCCTGTCTTTTTACATCAGTGCAGATGAGGAGTCACAGAGAGGAAACCAGTTTAAACTACTGAATGCATCCCAGAGTTGCTGCAATGGTAGAGTGCAGTAGCAGTAGCTCACTGAGGGTGCTCATAGTTGATTTAACCATTTGTAAAGTGTCTACATGTGGTATTTGGGAATGAATGCTTCTTATTGTTTGCTGAAAATGCATATAATTGCGTTGCATGATTAGAGAAGTTCTAGGCAATACATATAAGCCTCCTATATAGGTTGCACTGGTTGTTGGCAATGTGCCAGTAGAACATATGCACCTGCAATTCAGCAGTAAAAGTCTGTGAATTTAATCTCAGGGGCACCTGCGTGACGTGACAGCAGGGGTGCCTGCCAGAGGATAAGATGGGAGTGGGATTGACACAGGCGTGCTTTTGGAGGTAATTATAGTGACTACTAATTTGGGGTATTTGAGGAGGCAAACTAAGAGATTTGGGGTTCAAATTGTAAGACTAATCTGCAAGGTTTTATGGCTAAATTAGCTAAATTCAAATAAAGACTAAGTTTGATGTCACTTTACATTAAAACCCAGAGAGCCAACTTTATATGCACAAAAAATGTAGTTTCCCTCTAAAGATCATCATAATTTGGGACGAAGTGGCCTGAAAGAGGTTTGATTCAAATGGCCTGGTTTTTGTATTGATGTTTCCTGGGTCTAAAAAATTATAGTCTACCTTTATGTCTGTGACCAGTGGCTAGACCTAATGAGGTAACACACAGAAATTACATGCAATTTGGAGTCAGAGAGCCCAATCAGGCATCATTGTCCTCATTGTGATTTAATTTAATGTTCATTGAGGAAATAATATTTCGCCCTGCAGCTTCCTTGCAGTTTCATAATGCTTTTAAAAAGGTGTTCAAATAACTTTGAATGTCTCATGCAAGGATTCGGTGTAACATGCATTTTGAAAATACATTGACTAATCTACGTAGAAATTTTGGATCATAGATCTTTTAGGAATTTTATATCAACCAATCATTACTGAATGTTGTGATGACATTATCAACTAATACTGTAGAGTCAACAAGGATGTATCTATATTTAGTGTCTCAAATTCAGTTCTCTATGGAGTAAAATGTAATCATGTATAATGCTCTTGTAAATAAACATCACATAATTAGGGTATTTAAGTGTTTATGGCTCAAAAAGCAAAAGAATGTGATTACATTTTACCTCTGAGTAAACATCTTACGGTCGTCATCCATTGATTTATGACTCTATCACTCTCTCAGCCTTGGCGTAAGTCCTGCTGAGCTTCTCTGTTTCACAACCAGTAATTCATTATTTGATAGAAAAGTGAGGAAGCTCTCCAGGAGCTGGGAACAGCGTGCCACTGAGAGATAACACCTCCCCACAGCCTTCCCAGAAGGAGAACAGCTAGATGTCCTTATAAAACAAATGCACAAAACAATCTTAGCACAAAACACCATCAGCAAATGTCTCGCTTTCTCACATAACATGATTGTGGTTGGTTTAACCTGAAATGAGACTGATATTTGAAACACACCCTGCTAATTTTTTAGAGATTGTTTTTGGGAGGAATTCAAGACATGAAACAATTAAGAATTCTGCTGAAAAAGACCCGAGCTTTCAGGCTACTGCTGCCCTTGAGGACCGGAACTGAGTTCTCAGCCCAGATCTGGTCCAAAAGTACAGTCTGTTTTGGTATTTTTCAGCATCATTCTTACATGTTTTATATGGTTCCGTTGAAGGCTTCCTCTACAATAGTTTAAAATCAGAAAAAAATCTCCAAAAAAGTAGTGTGTGTTTGAAGAGGAAAATCTAGATGTTTTGGTCGGTGATCTTTTCCTGGCCAGCATGGGCACAGTTCTATGTAACCAGAATGTCTTTGCTTACAGTATTCTACACACTGTCAATCAGATGTGGTGGACTCAAGCAGATTGCTAATTGGTTCTGTCATGGTTGAGTCCCTTTGCTAAATAGGTCAGCTTTTTCTTCTGGAGTGACTGGGTAATCTCTTGCTCTATGGTGGTTGTCATCTGCAGTAGCCCCAAAAGTAATATTTTGTTATAGCCCTAGAGAAACACACCTGATTCAACTAGTCAAGGGCTTGGTGATTAGTTTACTCGTTGAAACAGGGCTACGACAAACAAATCTGTACTCAAGACTACTCCAGGACTACTAATCTACAATGTGTTCTTCAATAGTTGCTTCAATAGTCGAAACCTTACAGTCAATGACTCAAATCCCCTGA
The DNA here is from genome assembly GCF_034236695.1 of Oncorhynchus nerka. NCBI lineage: Eukaryota > Metazoa > Chordata > Actinopteri > Salmoniformes > Salmonidae > Oncorhynchus > Oncorhynchus nerka. The sequence goes on from NC_088405.1 coordinate 77,124,653, forward strand.
ACCCTGAGACATAAAACACGGCAGCCCACTATTATATAATACACATGCAGCGACAGAAAAGACAACTCAACCTTTTCTCAGTCAAAATCTCATATGACACGGCAGATGGTTGTCATATAATAATGCTCCTCCGACAGGGGAGCATTATTGTTCTCTGAACAGCCTGCAGACAGCAGGAAGGCTGTTATGCTAGAAGTGTTGAGACTCCTCACACTGCTCATAATTTCCCACACAGGCCCAATAGACTCCCACGCAGCCTCTGTAGTGTTCATAGTGCAATCTAAAGGTGATTTTAGCACTAACAAGCTAACAGCTCTCTTATATGCCAATCATATTCCCACTCAAGGTGTTTGGTTACGGCTAACGGATTATAGTGAGGGTATGAATTGTGTTCTAATGTGCCAAATGTGGACTTGGCTTAAAATGGATCATAGATCTCACTAAGACATCTAACACAGACACAGAAAAGCTTTCTATGGAGGGTTAAGTATTTCGTAAATACAGTTTTTTGGCTTAGGAATGTCATCCACAAGTGAGAACTGTCTCCCATTTATGGTGATACATTACATTTATATGAACAAGTACTGTAGCCTATACACTGCCAACATGGAACAGAAGAGCTTCTTTGTGCAAACAGAATCGGTTCATTGAGTCAGTTAAATGACTGTATACATTATTTGAGAGTAGAATGTAAAGGACTCACACCAAACACGCACCACATAACCCCATTCAGCCTTCGGATGTGCACTTATTGTACAGGGAAAAATACACAGTTTTTGCTGCAGAGACGCTTGACAGGGCTATCAGTGTCTGCTGCAGGCTTTTCATGGCCAGCACTGTTTGCTAAAAGGGGGCCTGTAGTTGAACAGTCAGGCAAAAGGGCTGTCATGTTTAAAAGCTTAACAGTAGCCATTACAGTGTCAGCTGGTGCAGACGAGGAATCCAGTTATCCTTACCATGGATATTGGTACTATATGAAAGCATGACATTTCACAGTGCTATTTCTGTGTTGAATTTCATGCAAATGTGTTTTTTGAAGTGACACAGTAGTATAGGAAAGGATTATATATATACACATTGAGTAGTTTAGTAGGTGTTGAAGAATATGTTCGGCAAAATTAAAAGAAGACTAAGCTCACTGTTGTCACGATCGTCGTATTGAGGAGACCAAAGCGCAGCGTGGTGTGAATGCATGATTTAATGAAAAGAGGGAAAAACACAGAGTACACTAAACAAACAAACTAACCAGACGAACGTGACCGCTATAGAAAATGAGTGCTAACATGCAACATCACATAGACATAGATAATAACCCACCAAATACCCAAAGAAGACGGCTGCCTAAATATGGTTCCCAATCAGAGACAACGATAAACAGCTGCCTCTAATTGAGAACCAATCTAGGCAACCACAGACATACATAAACACCTAGATGGTAAACAACCCCATAAACCTACAAAACCCCTAGACAGTACAAAACACATACATCACCCTTGTCACACCCTGACCTAACCAAAATATATAAAGAAAACAAAGAATACTCAAGGCAGGGCGTGACAGTACCCCCCCCACAAAGGTGCGGACTCCTTTCCGCAAAACCTAATCAGAAGGGGAGGATCCAGGTGGGCCTTTTTCACGGTAGCGGCTCGGTGCGGGACGTGGACCCCGCTCTACCTCAGTCTTGGCCCACTTAGTTGACACCTCTGGAGCGGGGACCCTCACAGCGGGCCCTGGACTGAAGATCATCGTAAAGGGCGCCATTGGATGGAAAGGCGCCTCTGGACTGAGGAGCGGCTCTGGCAGCTCTGAACAGGAGGGAGATTCCAGCATCGCCGGCGTGACAGGCGGCTCTGGCGGCTCCTGGTTGGCTGACGGCTCTGGCGGCTCCTGGCTGACTGGCGGCTCTAGCGGCTCCTGGCTGACTGGCGGCTCTGGCGGCTCAGGACAGACGGGAGACTCTGGCGGCTCAGGACAGACGGGAGACTCTGGCGGCTCAGGACAGACGGGAGACTCTGGCGGCTCAGGACAGACGGGAGACTCTGGCGGCTCAGGACTGGAGGGAGACTCTGGCGGCTCAGGACTGGAGGGAGACTCTGGCGGCTCAGGACTGGAGGGAGACTCTGGCAGATCCGGACTGGTAGGTTCCGGACTGCGACCCGTCGTGGTAGGTTCCGGACTGCGGCCCGTTGTAGGAGGTTCCGGTCTGTAGACTGTTGCTGGACGCTCTGGACTGGGTACTGTTGCCGGACGCTCTGGACTGGGTACTGTTGCCGGACGCTCTGGACTGGGTACTGTTGCCGGACGCTCTGGACTGGGTACTGTAGCCGGACGCTCTGGACTGTTTACTGTAGCCGGATGCTCTGGACTGGGTACTGTTGCCGGTACTGGTGGTACTGGACCGAGGACACGCACCTCAGGGCGAGTGCGGGGAGGAGGAACAGGGCTTACAGGGCTCTAGAGATGCACAGGAAGCCTGGTGCGTGGTGTTGGCACTGGTGGTACTGGGCCGAGGACACGCACCTCAGGGCGAGTGCGGGGAGTAGGAACAGGGCATACTGGACTGCCGAGGCGCACTATAGGCCTGGTACGTGGTGCCGGCACTGGTGGTACTGGGCCGAGGACACACACCTCAGGGCGAGTGCGGGGAAGAGGATCAGGGCGTATTGGACTGTCGAGGCGCACTATAGGCCTGGTGCGTGGTACCGGTACTGGTGGTACCGGGCTGAGAACACGCACCTCAGGATGAGTACGAGAAGCAGGAACAGGACACACCGGGTTGTGAAGATGTACTGGAGACCTGGTGTGTATAGCCGGCATCAAATCTTCCGGAACTTTAACACAAGTTTCAGGCTGAGTACGAGGAACTGACATAGGTGGCATCGAACAGCTAACACACTCCTCAGGGCGAATGCCGTGCATATTGCGCCAAACCAACAGCTCTCTCTCTTCACTCTCCTCTAATTTCGTCTATAACTCCTCGAATGTCTCATAATCTCCCCTACGTTCACTCTCCTCCAATCTGTCCAATAACTGAGACTCTAATCTGTCCAATAACAATCTCAGACTCACCCATCATCTTCGCCGACTGCTCCAAGTGCCTCCCCCAAGACATTTTTGGGGCTGCCTCTCGGGCTTCCAGCCGCGCTGCCGTGCTGCCTCCTCATACCGGTGCCTCTCTGCTTTCGCTGCCTCCAGCTCTGCCTTGGGGCGGCGATATTCCCCTGGTTGTGCCCAGGGTCCTACGCCGTCCAGAATTTCCTCCCAAGTCCATGAGTCCTGTGATCGCTGCTGCTGCTGCATTTTACCACGCTGCTTGGTCCTTTGGTGGTGGGTTATTCAGAGACCAAAGCGCAGCGTGGTGTGAATTAGCGCACTCCAATCTAAAGGCTTCTGCTCCCCATAGCGACAGACAGAGATAACAGGATGCTATGAGATTGCTGAATTGTTTTATGAAGCTCACCCAGACATCCCGACAGTCTGCAGAAAGGTGAGACTCTTTCCTATAGATCTGCCTATGACTTATTTTCTCCATAGCAAGGGTTTGGTTTTGGTTTTAGAAAATATTTTGTATGATGTCATTATTTAAAGAGTATTTATCACATCATGCTGGTGTCTTCCTTCATGATGTTCAAAGAGGATTGAAGAAAATGTTAAAGGTAATTCTACATCTGTGAGTCTGGATAGTAATGGATTCAGATTGAGTCAGATTGTGAGAGCGTTATACCCCCCCATAAATACCCTTCTCCCTTCCCTCTCTCTCTCTCTCTGACTCTACTGAAGGACTCTTGAATAGCATTTGTTAAGCATAGAGAGTATGGGAACATCAAACAAGTGGAGGGAAAGGAACCATATTTCGGTAATAGAACCAGTTGAAAATATGCGTTGGTACTTAATGAATATGATGTCAGTTAGGTTGTCATCTGAGACATTATGACTGATGACAGGATGACATAAACAGTATCTGAGAAAGTCTACACATTCTAGTTATCAGATTCACATGGAATTGTTGTGCAATTTAAATGTTTGACTATGAAACTATTTGTGAAAAGATTAAATGTAATTTTAGCTTCCAAATGAGAGAATTGGGTTTTCATAAGGTTAGAGCTCTGCTCAATCAGTGGCCTGCCCCTGTGAAGAGACATGGGTTAGATAACTAGGAAACACACCCTTCTCTCCCTCCACTATATAAGCCCTTGACGATAATGTAACCTTCTGTTCCGAGGACGATAGGACGACGGTCCATACGTTAAAAAGGACTAACATGTCAACTACAGAACTAAGCCAACCTCAGCATGAGCTTTGATTGCGAATGGTATGCACTTTGAACTCTTATTCACTACAGAAGTGATACCTCCTAGCCGTTGAGTTAGCAGCGTCCGCTGTAAACGTGGGCTAGGAAAGGACAGACGACGTATCCAGTCTAACACACAACGATGATACTACAACGTATCCAATTTACCACCAGAGACATTCTTCCGAGGACAGGAAGATCTCTGTTGACCAACACGGCCAGCATCTATGACCAACCTACCGAAGCGCAGCTCAGAGTAAATATTTATTGCATTTTCCTTTTCCAAATGGGCGGTAATTTAGAATGCATTTACCATCGCTTCTCGCTTCCAAGCATCGCTTCTCCCTTTGTTCCTCAGTCTTCCCGCTCTTTCACTCAAACCCAATCCCCTTTCCTTATCTAACCAGAAATTGTCGGCTCTGTCCACCAGGGACGTTTCTGTATAACATCATTTGCATTCTGTGTATATGTATTTCTGTGTGATTAGTTAGGTATTTAGTAAATAAATAATTAAACCCAATTTTGTATTGCTGATTCAACTTGTTAACCAGGGTTAAGATAAGACTGAAGTAAGGTGACGATAAATATTGACTGCTATTGATGTAAAATATTATTAGGTCTTTCAGAGTTTATTCGGAAGATAACAGCTCTATAAACACTCTTTCGTGGTGCCCCGACGTTCTAGTTAATTACATTTACATGATTAGCTCAAACAGGTAATATGAATTACAGAGAAAGGATTTTATAGAATAGCATGTCATATCAATTAATCCGGCATAGCCAAAGACACGACACCCCTGTAGAAAGGATTCACACTAAGAAGTTGTGACGTGGTAAGGTTGGACCCTGGTGCAGAGAAGAGACCAGCTGAGGAATCAGTGGTTAAGGATAAACATACAGTGTCAAGAAAAAGTATGTGAACCCTTCGGAATTACCTGGATTTCTGCATAAATTGGTCATCAAATTTGATCTGATCGTCATCTAAGTCACAACAATATACGAACATAGTGTGCTTAAACTAATAACACCAACTTATTGTATTTTTCTTGTCTATATTGAATACATCATTTAAACATTCACAGTGTCGGTTGGAAAAAGTATGTGAACCCCTAGGCTAATGACTTCTCCAAAAGCTAATTGGAGTCAGGAGTCAGCTAAACTTGGAGTCCAATCAATGAGACGAGATTGGAGATGTTGTTTAGAGCTGCCTTGCCCTATTAAAAACAAAACAATATGAGTTTGCTATTCACAAGAAGCATTGCCTGATGTGAACCATGCCAAGACCAAAAGAGATCTCAGAAGACCAAAGATTAAGAATTGTTCACTCGCATAAAGCTGGAAAGGGTTACAAAAGTATCTCTAAAAGCCTTGATGTTCATCAGTCCATGGTAAGACAAATTATCTATAAATGGAGAACGTTCAGCACTGTAGCTACTCTCTCTGGGAGTGGCTGTCCTCCAAATATGACTGGAGGAGCACAGCGCGCTATGAGGTTAAAGAAGAATCCTAGAGTGCCAGCTAAAGACTTACAGAAATCTCTGGAACATGCTAACATCTATATTGACGAGTCTACGATACGTAAAGCACTAAACAAGAATGGTGTTCATGGGAGGACACCACGGAAGAAGCCACTGCTGTCCAAAAAAAACATTGCTGCACGTCTGAAGTTTGCAAAAGTGCACCTGGATGTTCCACAGCACTACTGGCAAAATATTCTGTGGACAGATGAAACTACAGTTGAGTTGTTTGGAAGGAACACACAACACTGTGTGTAGAAAAAAAGGCACAGCACACCAACATCAAAACCTCATTCCAACTGTAAAGTATGGTGGAGAAAGCATCATGGTTTGTGGGTGCTTTGCTGCCTCAGGGCCTGGACAGCTTGCTATCATTGACAGAATAATTATTCCACGTCACTAGAATGGTCCAAACACACCAAGACAGTTGTGAAGAGGGCATGACAAAGCCTATTCCCCCTCAGTAAACAAAAAAGATTTGGCATGGGTCCTGAGATCCTCAAAGGTTCGACAGCTGCAACATCGAGAGCATCCTGACTGGTTGCATCACTGCCTGGTACGACAATTGCTCAGCTTCCGACCGCAAGGCACTACAGAGGGTAGTGCGTATGGCACAGTAGATCACTGGGGCTAAGCTGCCTGCCATCCAGGACCTCTACACCAGGCGGTGTCAGAGGAAGGCCCTAAAAATTGTCAAAGACCCCAGCCACCCCAGTCATAGACTGCTCTCTCTACCACCGCATGGCAAGCGGTACCGGAGTGCCAAGTCTAGGACAAAAATGCTTCTCAACAGTTTTTACCCCCAAGCCATATGACTCCTGAACAGGTAATCAAATGGCTACCCGGACTATTTGGATTGTGTGCCTCCCCTCTTTTTAGCTGCTGCTACTCTCCGTTTATCATATATGCATAGTCACTTCAACAATACATTCATGTACATACTACCTCAATTGGGCCGACCAACCAGTGCTCCCGCACATTGGCTAACCGGGCTATCTGCATTGTGTCCCGCCAACCCCTCTTTTACGCTACTGCTACTCTCTGTTCATCATATATGCATAGTCACTTTAACCATATCTAGATGTACATACTACCTCAATCAACCTGACTAACCGGTGACTGTATGTAGCCTTGCGACTTTTATAGCCTCGCTACTGTATATAGCCTGTCTTTTTACTGTTTTATTTCTTTACTTATCTATTGTTCACCTAATACCTTTTTGCACTATTGGTAAGTAAGCAATCCACTGTAAGGTTGTATTCGGCACATGTGACAAATACACTTTGATTTGAATTCCCAAGTTTATCAAAACATTTTGCAGGAGAATATGTCAGCCAATACAACAGAAGTTGGGTGATGCAACAGAACGTCCCAAAACACAGAAGTAAATCAACAGAAGAAAATACACCTTCGGAGTGGCCCAGTCAGTGTCCTGACCTCAACCTGACTGAGATGCTGTGGCATGACCTCAAGAGAGCAGTTCACACCAGACATCCCAAGAATATTGCTGAACTGAAACAGTTTTGTGAAGAGGAATGATCCAAAATTCCTCCTGACCTTTGCGCAGGTCTGATCCACAACTACAGAAAATGTTTGGTTGAGATTGTTGCCAAAGTAGGGTTAACCAGGGGTTCACATACTTTTTCCACCCTGCACTCTGAATGTTTACACAGTGTGTTCAATAAAGACATGAAAACGTATAATTGTTTGTGTGTTATTAGTTTAAGCAGATTGTGTTTGTCTATTGTTGTGACCTAGATGAAGATCAAATTTGATGACCAATATATGCAAAAATCCAGGTATTTCCAACAGGTTCACATACTTTTTCTTGCATCTGCAATACTTTACTGAGAAACGGTAGCCACGGGATCACTGTACACTTGCAAAAAAAAAAAAACCACTAAGTCTCAAATTCACTCAGGATACGAATGCACAAGGTAAAAAGAAAACACACCTCTTTTAACAGGGAAATCATAAAGAGTAAATTGGACACACCTGAGTGTCGTTAATGTCCCTAGGACAGTCTCTGCCGCCCTCTGGTGACAGGTGGAAACCATGACCGAAGTAGCTTTAGTTTCAAATAAATTGTAATTCAAATTGTACAGAAAATCATCAACATCAACATCATCAACATAGGTACAAAATATCATGTTTTACAAGTGCACAATATCTCTAATTACATAGCTCATACAATTGTTCAGTAAACCAGTATTGTCACTTTAATCAATTACAATGGCTCAGTGCATTTCTATCTATCAGCATTCTTTTTAACTTGACACTATGAATACAATAACTGAGAATTAGGGTGACTAAATCAAAGGAGAATAACATTGCATTAGCTAGGCTGGATACTGTGCGAGAATTAAAGTTAACTGACAGACAGACCTTTGAACTCATCTTTCTTCTCGAATCCAAACGACATAAAGCAATATAAGATACATGTCAATTTTGAGACAAGACATGACATGTAGTATTTTCAAATTAATGCGAAATTCATGTTATTTTTCGAAGATATCTCACAAAAATAAGCATATCTCTCTGCAAAGTCAATGGAGCTCTGTGCGTACCACAAGCTTTTTATTTTCAAAGCGTTTACATTTAATTCTGCTCGTGTCATGTTACTTTTGCTATTTGCAACGGCTACCACAAAATGTAAAATCCTCAAAAGGCATTGTGAGAAAGTGGAACCACTCTATTTATAAATATAAAAAAGTATTTAAAAAACATGCATGCTCACGAACAATTTCATTAAATTACAACAATATTTATCTAGTTCACCCAAACCTCATACTGTCACCATGGTTACCCCATGGTTATTCAGCCTGAAACAAGAAAAAAGACGCAAGAGTAAAAATGACCCAAGAGTCTCTACAAGCCAGAATGTTGAATAAAATTATATTTAAACTTACTTTACCGGTTATCTGTGCTGTTGGTCCTTTTAACAGTAAGAAGTGGAGATAAGGTATCCACAGAAAAGTGTTGTGTATCTAACTTTTTGCGGCACCGGTAGGTTCTGTCGCTTGCACACAACAAGAAACACAAATAAAAAAGACAGAATTAAATGGTCAGTTCAAATCAGGAGTTCAGGGTTCTGTTTTTTTTAAAGAACTTATTGTTTGATATCCAATATCACCTGTATTCTGCCAGCAGTATTGTCAAGATTGGTTGACTTTCTGTTTCTTGGACATATTGGTGTCACGTCTAAGTCTAATATGTTTTTCCGATCTCATGGCATCATCAGTTACATTATTCATACCAGTACAGTAATCACGTTCTAAAAGCCCCCTTGCTGGATCTTCCTGTGATGGAAATGGGGATCACCGGTGTTGGGCTACAATCAGCTAAAGTGGGTTGAACCAGTGAACCGGTGAACTAGTCCTCTCACCTACAAATTCCTCTCTCAACTGACATTCCATTTCTTCCAGGGACGATAAATGAAACTTTAACCATGACTGGTGAACTGTAAAAGAATATGAATACATGTCGACTCTACAACCGTGGGCTGAAGAAGCATAAAACTCGATCTCATGTTTAGGGTTGGACTATATATAAATTATTCATATTCCCAGGGTGTACTGGAATCTCAAGAAGTATTTTCAATTACGGGAAGGGGTCGTCCTTTAAGCGAGGCTCTGCAATGTTTATAAATGTAAGGCCTATAGTCAGCCCTCTGTTTATGGGAGAAAACATTCTGTCCATCTTATAACATAGACATCTGAGTGCCTTTGCCCTTTACACGTATGACACAATTTAGTAGATTGGCAGGTAGCCTAGCGGTTAAGAGCTTTGGGCCAGTAACCTAAAGGTTGCTTTTCAAATCCCTGAGAAGACTAGGTAAAATATCTGGCGATGTGCCCTTGAGCAAGGCACTAAACCCTAATTGTTTCTGTAAGTCACTCTGGATAAGCGTGTCTGCTAAATGACTGAAATGTACAGAGTTGATTGGCATATAGAATAGAGTATGAAGAGTTATCCTGCTACACAGTATTTTGGCATATATTTTCGTATTTAACATCTGCTCTCTGCGTTTCCACAAAATGCATTAGATTGGTATCACAAAGTGGATGTATGGAGAACTGATTAAAACAATGGAAATCGGTACACATGCATAGGAGTAGTGCACAATAATTTATACTTACAGGCCATGTTGCTATTTAATTTGCCCATATAAATAGAATATATACCCCTTATAGATGTCAATCCAAAAACGTGCGTGTTTTTTCATTTTTCAGGCTGCTAAATTAAAAAGACATTAAGCACGTGCGCTAGTAAACGATGCCCCCTCAAGTGCGTGACGCAGTCTGTGATTTTCCTGTGACGTTCGTTCAGGTGAAGACGCTGGAGCTGACTGGGAACAACATCTGGTGAAGACGCCGGTTCTACAAACAAGTAGCTATTACTCCTCTGCCGGAAGTCCCAGAATAAAACAAAAATTATCTGCTTGAAGGTAATTGTCTCTTTTATACGTGTACATGATTTTTGGTGGTAAAAGGCATGAACTTGGCGTTGCTAGCTGACTTATTCATGCTACTTTACGAGCAACTGGCAAGCTGTATCAGGCGGCATTACATCCAAGGGGAAAACAAATAGCTATATTGAATAAAAATATAAACACTAAATGCAACAATTCCAAAGATTTTACTGAGTTACAGTTCATATAAGAAAATCAGACAATTTAAATAAATTCATTAGGCCTTAATCTATGGATTTCACATGACTGGGAATACAGACATGCATCTGTTAGTCATAGATACTGTACCTTAAAATAAATGGTAGTGGCGTGAATCAGCAAACCAGTCAGTATCTGGTGTGACCACCATTTGCCTTTTGCAGCATGACACATCTCCTTCGCATAGAGTTGATCAGGCTGTTGATTGTGGCCTGTGGAATGCTGTTCCAGTCCTATCCAATGGCTGCTGGATATTGGCGGGAACTGGAACACTCTGTCGAACACATCGATCCAGAGCATCCCAAACAAGCTCAATGTGTGACATGTCTGGTGATTATGCATGCCATGGAAGAACTGGGACACTTTCAGCTTCCAGGAATTGTGTACAGATCCTTGCAACATGGGGTGTATTATATTGCAGAAATATGAGATGATGGCGGTGGATAAATGGCACGACAATGGGCCTCAGGATTTCGTCACGGTATCACTGTGCATTCAAATTGCTACCGATAAAATGCAATTGTATTCATTGTCCGTAGCTAATGCCTGCCCATACCATAACCCCACCGCCACCAACTGCTCGCCCACACGATGTCATACACGTGGTCTCCGAGTTGTGAGGCCGGTTGGATGTGCTGCCAAATTCTCTAAAATGACATTGGAGGCAGCTTATGGTAGATAAATTGACAGTAAATTCTCTGGCAACAGCTCTGGTGGACATTCCTGCAGTCAGCATTACAATTGCACACTCTGTGGCACTGTGGTGTGACTGTGGTGTGACAAAACTGCACATTTTAGAATGGCGTTTTATTGTCCCCAGCACAATGTGCACCTGTTTTAATGACCATGCTGTTTAATCAGCTTCTTGATATGCCACACCTCAGGTGGCTGGATAATCTTGGCAAAAGAGAAATGTTCATTAACAGCAATGTAAACAAATGTATGCACATTTTAGAGAAATAATGTTTTTTTGCCTATGGAACATTTTATTTCAGCTCATGAAACATGGGACCAACACTTTACATGTTGAGTTTATGTTTTTGTTCAGTGTATATTTTCTAAGCTATCCATCTTATTTATAAAGTTGTTAGATAGCATAGTGGTTAGAGTTTTGGGCCAGTAACCGGAAGGTTGCTAGTTCAAATCCCTGAGCTGACAAGGTAAATCTGTTGTTCTACCCCTGAACAAAGTAGTTAACCCACTGTTTCTAAGCAGTCATTCTAAATCAGAATGTTTTTTTAACTGACTTGCCTAGTTAAATGAAAAACTGCTGGAAGTAAATGAGGTGATGTTACCTAACTCCCACCATCAGTCTGATTTCACCACCTTAGCTAGTGAAGTGAAATGTAGATAGGTTTCTCGAAAATTAAAACAATGTATTTGCTAGCTATATTGCTGACTGTTGTGAAAACTTTTTGTCAAACTACTCCCAGCTAGCACAGTGGATCTGGGCCGAATCCGGCTGAGAGTCGGGGCACTCGGCTGAGAGTCAGACTCGGCCGACATCATGTGGCCTGAGTCTGGGCCACCTTAGGCAGTATAGTCATGTGATTATGTGGGCTGCTTTATGTCATTAACATTTCATTATTCATTTATTTTTGCCATATTTTGTCATTGTTTCTGTGATCAAAAAATAAAATAAATATTTCAATTAAATTCTTTAAGAGTCCTGCTTAAGTTGTATTTTGATACTTTGTGCAAGGAAATTGATAAGCATGAAAAACTTTGTGGATGGAGCCTCCTGAGTGGTGCAGCGGTGTGAGACACTGCATCGCAGTGCAAACTGCCTTGCTACAGATGCTTGTTCGATAGTCAGGAGAAGACCATAATTGGCCCAGTGTCGTCTGAGTTAGGGGAGGGTTTGGCTGGGCGGGATGTCCTTGTCCCATCACACTGTAGCGACTCCTGTGGAGGGCCAGGCACATGCACGCTGACACAGTCACCATGCAGGTGTTTCCTCTGACATAACATTTTTTTGGGGTGGATGGGTATCATTTGTATGAATAAAATGTATAATAGTAATATTTAAAATTACTAAATGGTGTAATTTTGTTTAAATACATTTAACTAAATATGCATCGGACTGCTTCTGGGGGGATTCTGGTAAGATGCCGGCAAAGTCGACTGAATTCCGGTAGACGGGAACGGCCCAATGTACTTGGGCCGATTCTGGGCAGTCATTCATTTTGATTCCGGGCTGAGTCCGACACCGGGCCGATTCAATGAGTTCCGGCCCCTGAAAGAGGGCTGCTTCTGGGCCGATTAATCTGGGCTTTGTTCCCCTGCATATTTATTGATGCACTGCTGACTGAAAAAGTAGTTGTTTTTGGTATAATTTGGCTGAATAGGCTTGTGCGCATTTACATTAGTGTTTCATTAGGTAACTAAGTTACTGACTGACTAGACTAATTCTTATTCATATATTTGGTGTTGTTTCATTTCAGATGAAGAGGGAGTTAGCTCACCAGAAAAGCAGCATGCAGACAGACCAAGGCTCCTATTCACAAAGCATCTCAGAGTAGGAGTACTGATTTAGGATCAGTTTAGCCTTTTATATCACAATTAATTATTTCATTGACAAGGGGGATCTGGTACTAGATCCCTATTCCTACTCTGAAGACACTTTGTGAATACGAACCCAGGAAGAAAGCTGTTGCCCAATACAAGAACCTGGAGGTATTGCAGTCGACGCTTATGTACTGAATATTTGTATGTGAATTTCCATATATCAATGACGCTGACAAAAGGGTTGAATTGTGCAGAAACACGTGCAGTGAACATGGCTTTGGTGATGAAAGGTACATTATGCATTTATTGTCATGTCCCTATCAGGCCACTGCGTGCTGTGACATGGGCTTGAATGGAGAGGGTTACACATCATCTTCAAGCTTCCTGACTGAATACTGGGGTCTTCAGTCGTTCCAGAAGCAACAGTCTCTCTGTCTCACAGCCGTTCTGTCAACATGTATTGTATGTAACCACTCAAATTCATACAAACTGCTATGGACACAAGCACCGACTTACTGTATATTCACTTTGTCCTATTCTTTAATCTTGACTGGGATAAATATTTTAGTTGAGACACCTGTGTGATATACATTAATACAAATATATTCACTCTGGACATGAGACTTGTATTAGTGCATTTGTCTTGATTAAGTTATCACAGAAGTTAGCAAACATTTTAAAACCAACATGACAAACATGCTATGAAAAAGTTATTGTTTTGTAATCTTACAATAAAAAAAATGAAAATTAGTAGTTTATACAAAACTTTATTGCATTTGGTCATCCCCAAAATGTGGCCATTGAAAGTCTGCGGATAGCTGACAACAGGGTGTTAGCTTTTTTATGTGTTTTATGCTCTAGAGTTCCATAGCCCAGCAGACTCCCCTAGAGGAAAGGGGGAGGGACATATGTCCGTTTTTATAAGTCTGGGAGACTTTTACGAGGAGGACAGAGCATGAATTTTGGAGTACAGTAAATCCTATCCAACCTTTGGCCCTGGATAATATGCTAGCATCACACAAGCAGACTGCTAGTGCAACGAGTATTCTAGTATGAGTGACGCATACTTGTCTGTGCTCTGGAGAGATCACAGGTAATCGGTCAGAAGACTCTGAAGGTCCTTGGACCAGTCCGTCTCTGTAGCACCTGGAGATGGATAGAGGTAGTGAGTGTGCTTGAATGAGAGAGCATTCACTCCTGACCTACCACTGGCCCAGGGCCTCCTGCCTAACCCTCTTATCGCAGTCTATCTGACAAGGAGTTACTCCAGGAGTAGACCTTTGTATGGTGCATAGGGCTTCTCCATATCTTATATGAGTGTAGTATTAGCTCTTGAATGGTATAATGCAGTATAAAGGAAAAATATATATCATGACTTACTGACAAGAAGTGCCTAATGTTCCTGTTGACAGTCATACATCCTGCCTATTTCTACAATTTCTCTTCTTAAAATCAGATTTTGAACTACAGCTGCTACTGTAGATAGTTAGATAACAGTGGTTTATGATAATTGCAGTTAGTTCATTATCTAGCTAGCTAATGAGCTGGCTAAGTGTAAAATGCAGCTAAATAGCTAGCTAACCAACTAGGCAGTTATCAAAGACACTCACTTGGTAATTTACCATATTTTTCTGACCAACTAGACATTACGACTCCTTCTTTCCAACTCCCGTCTATAGGTCTTCTTCTAGGTTCAAAATAATATGGCTATAGTCTGGTGCTTCATTTTCAAAAGAAACACTTGCACACTACCATCTGGTGTAGCTAATGGCTCAGTGTTCCAAAAGTATTCACTTGAGTCTACTTCAAGCCTGGACAACGTTCTATTTAATATTTTTAGCATGCAGCCCAGAAGTATATAATCGATTATATCTCCAATATATAATGTTGGAATGAAAACAAAGTGACATCAGATTCATACAAATATGCACTACTCATTATTGTTGGTAGGGTTTAACATGAAACATGGGCTTTAAAAATAGGTGCAATAATAGGAGAGGGTACCTTACTTTTCAATGACCTGCTCCAGTTATATAGGTGAAATTACTTCAAATGTAGCATTTGAAACTATTTGCATGTACATTATGTAATTATGGCTTATCAAATGCATACTTTTGAGGAACAATCATTCCTTGGTCTAACCATTACATCAAATTAAAGTGCAAGTCCCTCCCTTCCTTTAGGAAAAGTATTCTAGACTGACAAATCAAGAAAGACACATTCAGTACTAGAGGTGCATGGCCAGAATGAACACAAGTAGGCCCCAGGTGACATTTAACCTGTACCTGTATGATGGGATGATAATGTGCATCAAATCAGAGACGTCCAAGTGGAGTCACTTAGCGACACATCAATTGCTCCCTCTACTGCAAACGTTATTACATTTGCTGTCTGTGTGTGTCAGCGCTGATTCAAAGGGCTGGCTCCAGTCTCTGTCTAGTCCAAACCAGTCATAGCATTCATTTGAATTTAGGGAAGAAAAAGGGATGTCACATAGACAGAGTGGAGTATAATGGAGTTGATCATTAGGTTTTTTGAAATGTCTGATTGTCAAAAATACAACATTTGGGCTTCTGGCTTCTGTTTACGTAGTCAGTTTGCCTTTTTGTTATTGAATTTGGGGCCTTTATCATGCGATGGCAGGGGAGTTCATTATGCTTTTATCCATTTGTGAGATATGACTGGGTGCCAGTTAGAGGAAATGTGGGGTGGATGAAGCCTGCTTCATTCCAATGGCCAGTCTGGTTTGTTGCACTTTCTCTCTCCTAGATCTATTTTCTCTCAGTCAGTCCAAGGCTCAGCTTCTCTGTCAAGTATACTCCAGCTTGGACAAATTGTTGGGGGAATATTATTTCAACATTGCCTGGAGTGAAGGACATGGTTTTGCATAATAGTGAAGCAGGGACTGAAACAATTATATTACGGTTGTCTTATCAGAATTTTAAACAGCTTGACTATTTCATTTAGGATTTTGATGACTGACTTAGAAAAACTTAGAAAAATGGGATTGAATGTACTTTTGATAACGAGTATAAAATGAATGTGTCACAGAAGCAGTGCTGTGAGTATGAATGAATTTGGTGAAAATATATCTGTCTTTAAGTTAGTGTTTTGACAAGTAAACGCACAGAAATGTAATATCTATTGAACTGTATTGTAGTAACAATTAGACTGGGTTGTAAGAGTTTACTGCATGTCTAACAATGTTGTAAATGCATTTGCTTTGATCAAATAGTTGCTTTCAAAGTAACACTGACTTTCCGATTAAAAATTGTAACTCTTCACTACTAGCAGTGAATGCCTTTGTAATTATAAATAAATCAAAGACCAGACTGCAATCAGCAGTAATTGTGGTATAGATTGCAACTTGCTTCCAATTGCAGCCCCTTAGAGAAGAAAAGAGAAAAACAGACTTCTTGAAATGTACTTTTGGGAGAATATGGAGATTGCAGCCTTTGATAATTCCATTTGGGAAGAAAACCTGAAAATCTAATCAGACTCTCTCTGGCAGCGCTACACAGCTGTGTTGGTACAGGTGGCCAGATCCTGCTATGATCAGCTAAAATATGCAGCATTGGGAATCATCCACAAGTACACAAGGCACACGCCCTATTGAGTGAGCATAATGCAAAAATAACCATGTGTTGTCACATTCAACATGATAGACCTTTCCCAGCTGTCAAAAATCATTGCAACGACGTCATTTCAACCAAATGGTTGTTATGATGTTTATTGACATGTTACATCATTATACTGCACATACAGTGCCTTCAGAAAGTATTCATAACCCTTCATTTTTTCCATATTTTGTTGTGTCACGGGCCTACACACAATACCCCATAATGTCAAGGTAGAATTATGTTTTTAGATTTAAAAAAAAAATGAAATGAAAAGCTGAAGCCTAAGTAAGTTCAGGAGTAACAATGTGCTTAACAAGTCACATAATAAGTTGCATGGACTCACTCTGTGTGCAATAATAGTGCGTAACATGATTTTTGAATGACGACCTCATCTCTGTTTTGCACAAAAAATATATATCTGTAAGGTCCCTCAGTCAAATAGTGAATTTCAAACCAATTCAACCACGAAGATCAGGGATGTTTTCCAATGCCTCACAAAGAAGGACACCTATTGGTAGATGGGTAAAAATAAAATAAGCAGATATTGAATATCCCTTTGAGCATGGTGAAGTTATTAATTACACTTTGGATGGTGTATCAATAGACCCAGTCTCTACAAAGATACAAGTGTCCTTCCTAGCTCAGTTGCCGGAGGGGAAGGAAACCACTCAGGGATTTCACCATGAGGACAATGGTTACTTTAAAACAGTTACAGAGTTAAATGGCTGTGACAAAAGAAAACTGAGGATGGATCAACAACATTGTAGATACTTCACAATACTAACCTAAATGACATAGTGAAAAGAAGGAATCCTTTACAGAATACAAATATTCTAAAACATGCATCCTGCTTGCAATAAGGCACTAAAGTAAAACTGCAAAAAATGTGACAATTAACTTTTGTCATGAATACAAAGCATTATGTTTGGGGCCAATCCAACACAACACATTGCTTATTTCCACTCTTCATATTTTCAACCATGGTGGTGGCTGCATCATGTTCTGGGTATGCTTGTCATCGGCAAGGACTAGGGAGGCTTTTATGATAAAAAGTAATGGCATAAAGCTAAGCACAGACAAAATCCTAGTGGAAAACCTGGTTCAGTCTTCTTTCCAACAAACACTGGGAGACAAATTCCGCTTTCAAGCAAAACAATAATCTAAAACACATGGTCAAATATACACTAGAGTTGCTTACCAAGACGACATTGAATGTCCCTGAGTGGCCTAGTTACAGTTTTGATTTGAATCATCTTAAAAATCTATGTCAAGACTTGAAAATGGCTGTCTAGCAACCAACTTGACAGAGCTTGAAAAATAAAAATATATAATTTGCTAATATTGTACAAACCAGGTGTGCAAAGCTCTTAGAGACATACCCAGAAAGACTCACAGCTGTAATCTCTGCCAAAGGTGATTCTAAAATGGATTGCCTCAGGGGGTTGATTACTTGTCTAATCAAGATATTTTAGTGTTTAACCTTTTCATGATTTTTTTTTTTTTTTTTTACAAATGCTAGAATTATTAATCCACTTTGACATTACAGAGTACTTTGTGTAGATCGTTGACCAAAAATGACAATTAAATCAATTTTAATCCCACTTTGTAACACAACAACATGTGGAAGAAGTCAGTGGGTGTGAATACATTCTGAAGTGCAATATTTGTCCTTATTCCCACGACTGTACCTGTATTTGCCTGTCAATGCATAAAAAAACTGTACCATATTAGACCAACGTCTCCCACTAGTCATAGACAATGGGTGCTATTTTTGTTATGTAAGTGCCAAGTGATTCATGCCGCGGCATTCGTCCCAACCTGGCCGGGGTCCAAAGCCTAGCAGCATGAAGTGAACACCAGTACTCATTTGTACCAGTGTCACAGATACTGTGACTGGGTCAGACAGAGAGCAAACAGTGATGCTGGGTCAGGAGATTGTGGTGTTGTTAGAGCTCTAACTACTGTGGCCAACAATTGGCCTGTACCAGACTTAAAAATACTGTCAGTTTGTAAAGATGTGCTTAATTTGTAAAAATGACAGCCTTGGGGTTATTTCTTTGTAAAGGACTGCTAGAATGTCAGGGCCATTGAATATACTTGAGAGACTACAAGCTGCAGTGTGTCTTTTATAAATATATACATATTGATGTAGTATAGCTGGATTTGCCATTCAGTCCCATATAGACTGAGTGTACAAAACATTAGGAACACCTCCCTACACAGGGATGCTGGCCCATGTTGAATGATGGACCATTCTTGATACACACAGGAAACTGTTGAGCGTGAAAAACCCAACAGCGTTGCAGTTCTTGACACACTCAAACCGGTGTGCCTGTCACCTACTACTATACCCCTAGACCTACTACTATACCCCTATACCACTTAAATCTTTTGTCTTGCCCATTCAACACATATACAATCAATGTCTCAAGGCTTAAAAATCCTTCTTTAAGGGGCTGTCTTCCCCCCTTCATCTAAACTGATTGAAGTGGATTTTACAAGTCACATCAATAAGGGATCATAGCTTTTACCTGGATTCACCTGGTCAGTCTATGTCATGGATAGAGTTCCTAATATTTTGTACATTTAAATATGTACCTAGATACTTGATGATTCACCACAAAGAGACTTGAAGTGAATAAATGTCCTTCTTGGTCCTGGCATTAGTGGATGTTCATTTTCTGTGTTTCAGCACTTTGATTTAATTAAAATAATTGGTTGTTAAAGAATCTCCTCACCTGGTTTTCCCTTGGCCTAAATCAATTGTTTATTGAGGGGTGAAATGGCAAAAGCAGTGGAGAGTGCCACCCTAATGGGACCTTGGGCATACACTGACTTTGCTGTGCGGAGACTAAGGCTTTAACTCACTCTTAGCAGATTGTGGATTTTCTCCACTGCACTTCCAGAAGTGTGTTTGATTTGCACAACCACATGTCCCTGAGGAAGGGAAGTGACATATGATGTAGAAATCGGCAGACCCGTGTCGTGTATGGTTCAGTACTGACAGTGGACCTAGCTGAGAAGTTATTTGGTGTGAGCAACAAGATTATGATCATGCCGTAGCAGTGCGTGGGTAAAATAACTGGGGAATCAAGGCCCCCCAAAAAAGCCAAATTACAACCCATGAGTTGTGATAATTGCGTTGTTTGCTCTGTAACCTGTTAGTACATATGCCTTACCACCTTGATATATAGGCCTAAAGGCCGAGACAATAAGAAGACACAGTGGAAGAATACATTCAACATCACCTTTGTTTCATCACAAAACCGGAGAGCAACCTCTGTCCAGTGAAGTCCACAAAGCATATTGCATATAACGAACAGTTACATGACCTAAAGCATGGTCAAGCAAGGTAATGTTTCAGAAATTTTTGGACTACTAAACAACTATTGATTTAGAACCACTGAGAGTTACTGCAAGTCGCAAAGAAAACAGGATCTGCCTCCAGTATTCCAGCACCATTTCAACTTCAACATTTCAACATCATCTAATCCCCTATGCTTAGTCTAATACAGTGACAACTAAAGATACCAAGAATGATTTAGTCCAATCGATGTAAGCTAAATATGATGTGTGTGTGTGTGTGTGTGTGTGTGTGTGTGTGTGTGTGTGTGTGTGTGTGTGTGTGTGTGTGTGTGTGTGTGTGTGTGTGTGTGTGTGTGTGTGTGTGTGTGTGTGTGTGTGTGCGTGTGCGTGTGTGTGGGTGCAAGTAGAAAAAACATGTTGACTCACCCTATTTGTAGAGAGATGCCAATGCCATCCTCATGTTGCCTAAGCGGTCTCCGACTCTGTCATACAGTACACGCTTTTAGTTTTTGTTGTCCTAGGCTACATGGCTAAAATGCCTGCTCTCTAGCCTAACTTCCTTTCATGGTCAACAATGCGTCAGGCTAGCTAGTTAACATTAGCATACTATATCTACCTACATGTTGAACTTCCGTCCTCTCAGGCCAGGGGCACAATGCATGGTTGGATTCAGAATCGCTTTTAGAATCATTGGCCAGTACAGAGAATCAAATCCCTATCAAATCCCTGACTTACCTAGTTAAATAAGGTCAAATAAAAAACAAAATGTGAAGAAAAAAAATCTCCATCATGGCTAATTTAGGAAAGGGATGATTTTAAATAGCTAGCTAGCCACCAGAGGACAACGATACAACGAAATGTAACAATTCAAGTTTTTTTTCTGTCAATGACATTTGGGCTTCTGATTTGATGTGATTGGTCTGAAGTCAAATCCAAACTGGCTTCCCTTGACACTTTTTTGGGGTGCACCAGGACCCTTCACAGCTGAGATCACTCAGTTTAGCTTAATGCTGATTGGTTATTATTTTCTTCATTTTTTTGTCAAGGGAGGCCAAATACTCACTGGCTTTCCTTGCATGCAATGCTACTTGCGGCAACAATGTCATTTTTGACCAGACTGCATTAGATAGATACTGTAAGCTACACGTACAGAGACAGTGGGGCGCTCTTTCGCTCTCTCGGATGCTTTCTCCGGTGAGATACATTAAGCCTGGCCTCCCGGGTGGTGCAGTGGTCCCTGGGTTCACGCCCAGGCTCTGTCGTAACCGGCCGCGACCGGGAGGTCCGTGGGGCGATGCACAATTGGCCTAGCGTCGTCCGGGTTAGGGAGGGCTTGGTCGGTAGGGATGTCCTTGTCTCATCGCGCACCAGCGACTCCTGTGGCGGGCCGGGCGCAGGGAGCGCTAACCAAGGTTGCCAGGTGCACGGTGTACCCTCCGACACATTGGTGCGGCTGGCTTCCCGGGTTGGATGCGTGCTGTGTTAAGAAGCAGTACGGCTGGTTGGGTTGAGTTGTAGCGATGAGACAAGATAGTAGCTACTACAACAATTGGATACCATGAAATTGGGGAGAAAAAAGGGGTAAAAAAAAAAAGAGATACATTCAGCCTCTTGTGAATTGAAGGAAATGTATGAAACACAGAGACATGGAAGATAAATTAAACAGTATGCAGGAGAATGCCCAAATACACAGACCACGGAGCACACACTTGAGATGTATTGTTGTTGAAGTGCTTATGACTGACGTGATTACACGGTATGAAAGAAAGAAAAGCTTGAACACTGTACGAGTGAAATTATTTTTATCTTGATTGATCATTTCAGCCATACTTTCCTTAGAGAGAATGCCGAGTAGACTCTCATACACTGTTGTTGTGGAGGAAACATTCAATAACTAATGTGACGGTCCTTTGTCAAGACAACTTCCTTCAGGGACTTCATTATTCTACCCACCAAATAATAGCTGTAAAATCATTCACTTGTGAAAAATAAAAAGCATTTAAAGGCACAATTTGTCATTTCAACAGCCTTGCCCTGCCACTTTGTTTAATATAAGACACTTGTACAAAGCTTAACTTTTATGGTTTTAATAAGTTGGATTCCTCAATAATCAATGTTTTTATGTCATTAATTGAAACGACCCCTGAACAGCAGGACTTTAATGGAGTAAAACATTTCCTTCGAACAATGAAAGACTGAAGTAGGGTTGGAGGATATCCCTGGTTCGTTGTTGTGGCTGTCTGGCACAATAACTACCCTTTACGTTGAGATGGAGAAGGAAGACCTATAACCACAATGATAGAAATGTAACAGTCTAGCCATTTTCCTTCTCTGTCTTGTGTCCTTTATCTTTAATCAAATGATGACCTCTTGGCTACTGAACAATTCCAGGACCAGTTGATCACAGCTTCATTCATTAAAATCTGACAAGGATTTCAATGATGAGACCCATTAAATCACATTTTTCATTCCGACGTAGTCCTTTAAAAGGGCAGTACAAGCTGTAGTTGGCTGAAATATAATGTCCCCTTATGTTGACAGCTAACTGCAAAAATCTGCTGGTGTATCTTATCATTAATTAATTAAAATTATAGTGACATACTTATTTTCCATATTAATGTTGGTGAAATTGGTTAGAATGTTGGAGCCATTCTTGTTGCACAAATTGGATAGGAAATTGAACCAGAAGAGTATTATAGGAAGGGTATTATTGTTTTCTGACGAATGCAGATGTAGTGTAATCTACTCAAGTTGTACTTACCTTGAGTAATACTGACATCTGCTGGGACAATATGGAAACAAAAAAAGGAAAACAACTTAGTTGAGATAGTAATGATCTTCATGTTTACAATGACTAGTTTGTGAGGATTGATAGTAAATGTTCCATACAAAACAAATCAATTCATTCATATTCCACTACTTATGTGTGCAAACTTCCCAGCTCCGTTTGCAATATTTTGCACTTTTAGGTAAGAAAGCTTTCTCCATATCAGCAGTGGAAGTGTTATCAACCAAGAACGGTATTGTACAATAAGCTGGAGCTGCTGATATTTAAACATAGCAATCATTATGAAGGTGAATTATTCCACATCTCCCTCTTGGTGGAGTGGGAGAGGTTGACAAGCTCTTTGATTGCTCCCTAAAGCCTATTTCATGTCTGTGCACCTCTGTTGATTTGCATCGTTGCAATTTAGAATTCATTCTGAACTACTGAGACTGTCATCTCTGACCTTAGTTGTTGGCCTGAAAGATGAAAATTGAATGAGTTTATTACTGCTTTGGTTCCCTGAGAGTGTGTGAGTGTGTGGGTGTGTGTTTTTTCAGGTGCCATTAAGACCCAATTAGATCTAAATTGTTTTCCTGGTGTTCATTACCATTCCGAATACTAATGTGGGTGCCAAAGTATTGGGGCTAAAACATATCTCTGGTGCTCATACGGTGTGACATTGTCCTTGATTTGCTTGGTCAAAGTGGGGCTTTTATTGCTCTAATTCATGCTGATATAAAAATGTAATCCATAGACCTAATGGACACATGATCAAACTCACACACTTTTGATACACGTAAAGGGGCGATCTGTCATTGCTACATACATTTTTTTACTGATACATTTGAAATTTTCCGTTCTTGACTGACCGTTAACGTAATGACGGACTGTAGTTTATCTTTGCTTATGTGAGCTGTTCTTGCCATATTATGGACATGGTATTTTACCAAATATGGCTATCTTCTGTATACCACCGCTACCTTGTCACAACACAACTGATTGGCTGAAACGCAATAAGAAGGGAAGAAATTCCACAAATTACCAATTTATTTCCCCTGTATTTAAACAGATAGGCTAGTTGAGAAGAAGTTGTCATTTACAACTGTGACCTGGCCAAGATAAAGCAAAGCAGTGCAACACAAACAACAACACAGAGTTACACATGGAATAAACAAACATACAGTCAATAATACAATAGAAAAAGTCTATATACAGTGTGTGCAAATGAGGTAGGATAAGGGAGGTTAGGCAATAAATAGGCCATAGTGACGAAATAATTACAATATAACAAATTAAACACTGGAATGATAGATGTACAGAAAATGAGTGTACAAGTAGAGATACTGTGTGCAAAGGAGCAAAATAATACAAATAGATAACAGTATGGGGATGAGGTAGATGGATGGGCTAATTATAGATGGGCTATGTACAGTGCAGTGATCTATGAGCTGCTCTGACAGCTGGTGCTTAAAGTTAGTGAGGGAGATATGAGTCTCCAGCTTCAGTGATTTTTGCAGTTTGTTCCAGTCACTGGCAGTAGAGAACTGGAAGGAAAGGCGGCCGAAGGAGGAATTGGCTTTGGGGGTGACCAGTGAAATATACCTGCTGGAGCGCGTGCTACGGGTGGGTGCTGCTATGGTGACCAGTGAGCTTAGATAAGGTAGGGCTTTACCTAGCACAGACTTATAGATGACCTGGAGCCAGTTGGTTTGGCGACAAATATGAAGCGAGACTTAATTTTGGATTGGAGATGCTTAATGTGAGTCTGGAAGGAGAGTTTACAGTCTAACCAGACACCTAGGTATGTGTAGTTGTCCACATATTCTAAGTCAGAACCGTCCAGAGTAGTGATGCTGAGTGGGCGGGCAGGCGGGTGCGGGCAGCAATCGGTTGAAGAGCATTTATTTAGTTTTACTAGTATTTAAGAGCAGTTGGAGGCCATGGAAGGAGTGTTGTATGGCATTGAAGCTCGTCTGTAGGTTAGTTAACACAGTGTCCAAAGAAGGGCCAGAAGTATACAGAATGGTGTCGTCTGCGTAGAGGTGGATCAGAGAGTTTCCAGCAGCAAGAGCGACATCATTGATGTATATAGAGAAAAGAGTCGGCCAGAGAATTGAACACTGTGACACCCCCATAGAGACTGCCAGAGATCCGGACAACAGGCCCTCCGATTTGACAAACTGAACTATCTGAGAAGTATTTGGTGAACCAGGCGAGGCAGTCATTAGAGAATCCAGGCCTGTTGAGTCTGCCGATAAGAATGTGGTGATTGACAGAGTCGAAAGCCTCGGCCAGGTCGATGAATACAGCTACACAGTATTGTCTCTTATCGATGGTGGCTATGATAGCGTTTAGGACCTTGAGCGTGCTGAGGTGCACCCATGACGAGCTCGGAAACCAGATTGCATACCGGAGAAGGTACGGTGGGATTCTAAATGGTCAGTGATCTGTTTGTTAACTTGGCATTCGAGGGCCTTGGAAAAGCAGGGTATACGATATACATCTGTAGCAGTTTGGGTCTAGAGTGTCTCCCCTTTTGAAGAGGGGGATGACCGTGGCAGCTTTCCAATCTTTGGGGATCTCAGACGATAAGAAAGAGAGGTAGAACAGGCTAGTAATAGGGGTTGCAACAATTTCGGCAGATCATTTTAGAAAGAGAGGGTCCAGATTGTCTAGCCCGGCTGATCCAGATTTTGCAGCTCTTTCAGAACATCAGCTATTTGAATTTGGGTGAAGGAGAAATGGGGGAGGCTTGGGCAAGTTTCTGTGGGGGGTGCAGGGCTGTTGACCGGGGTAGGGGTAGCCAGGTTGAAAGCATGACCAGCCGTAGAAAAATGCTTATTGAAATTCTCAGTTATTGCGGATTTATCAGTGGTGACAGTGTTTCCTAGCCTCAGTGCAGTGGGCAGCTGGGAGGAGGTGCTCTTATTCTCCATGGACTTTACAGTGTCCCAGAACTTTTTGGAGTTTGTACTACAGGATGCACATTTCTGTTTGAAAAGCTAGCCTTTGCTAGCAGTGAGCTCAATCATTCCTCCATGACAACAAAATCATAAACAACAGACTCGGGCTGGCTAATAAGTCTTTAGTTTTGGGGTTATGCTCAGATAAAACAATTTGTCTAATCTATATTCCATATTTCCAAGTCCTATTCTTGAAGATCAAGGGTTATAACATTTGATTGGAATGACTGGAATTCTGATAGGATTTGGTTTTTAATGTAAATATATACATAATTTAGTCATATTATTATAAGTAGTAGAAAGTGATGGGTTAGAAGACACCTACCTAACCAACCCACAAAGTAATGGCCAGCTATGTAAACATTAACATTGATTTATCGTGCAATACACGTGGTTCATTTGGTAACATACATTTTTGTCTTCTTCTAAAGCTTCTTAAGGGGAAAGTAATCTAAAAGTAACTGATTGGCTGAAATGTAATCTGATTATGTTACTGAGTTTGGACAATCCAAAAGTTACTTTAGTGGTACTTTAGTGGTTACAATCGAGACGGGTAACTAGTAACTGGATTACATTTAGAAAGTAACCTACCCAGCCCTGATTGATGTGTAACTATTTGAAATGTGACATGTTTTTCATGGTTGCAAAGGCAAAGGAAATGGCACTGCAATTCAAGAACAATCAAATGAATAACTTATAGTAAAGTGTTTGAGCTGAGATTTTTATATCAAAGTGTCAGAGCTGATATTTGCTGTTTGGATCAGTCATTCAGTCTCAAGGAGGACAACAAATAAATCAATAATATCTCAGATTGTTGAAATCTGTCAGCTAGACTGGAGAAAATAATTGGAGATATGACATATTAGCTGTCAACAAGGACATCAATCCAACAAGGCAAAACAAGCACATCAATCAAGTGACTTGAACTTCTGCAGTCTTGAGGGGTGTCATTATTAAAAATGTGTAGAACTCCTGAGATGGATTATTACCAGTCAAATACAGTGGGGAGAACAAGTACAGTATTTGATACACTGATGATTTTGCAGGTTTTCCTACTTACAAAGCATGTAGAGGTCTGTAATTTTTATAATAGGTACACTTCAACTGTGAGAGTCTAAACCAAAAACCCAGAATATCACATTGTATGATTTTTAAGTAATTAATTAGCATTTTATTGCATGACATAAGTATTTGATACATCCGAAAAGCAGAACTTAATATTTGGTACAGAAACCTTTGTTTGCAATTACAGAGATCATACGTTTCCTGTAGTTCTTGACCAGGTTTGCACACATTGCAGCAGGGATTTTGGCCCACTCCTCCATACAGACCTTCGCCAGATCCTTCAGGTTTCGGGGCTGTCGCTGGGCAATACGGACTTTCAGCTCCCTCCAAAGATTTTCTATTGGGTTCAGGTCTGGAGACTGGCTAGGCCACTCCAGGACCTTGAGATGCTTCTGACGGAGCCACTCCTAGGTTGCCCTGGCTGCGTGTTTTGGGTCGTTGTCATGCTGGAAGACCCAGCCACGACCCATCTTCAATGCTCTTACTGAGGGAAGGAGGTTGTTGGTCAAGATCTCGCGATACATGGCCCCATTCATCCTCCCCTCAATACGGTGCAGTCATCCTGTCCCCTTTGCAGAAAAGCATCCCCAAAGAATTGTTTCCAACTCCATGCTTCACGGTTGGGATGGTGTTCTTGGGGTTGTACTCATCCTTCTTCTTCCTCCAAACATGGTGAGTGGAGGTTAGACCAAAAAGCTCTATTTTTATCTCATCAGACCACATGGCCTTCTTCCATTCCTCCTCTGGATCATCCAGATGGTTATTGCCAAACTTCAGACGGGCCTGGACATGCGCTGGCTTGAGCAGGGGGACCTTGCGTGCGCTGCAGGATTTTAATCCATGACGGCGTAGTGTGTTACTAATGGTTTTCTTTGAGACTGTGGTCCCAGCTCTCTTCAGGTCATTGACCAGGTCCTGCCGTGTAGTTCTGGGCTGATCCATCACCTTCCTCATGATCATTGATGCCCCACGAGGTGAGATCTTGCATGGAGCCCCAGACCGAGGATGATTGACCGTCATCTTGAACTTCTTCCATTTTCTAATAATTGCGCCAACAGTTGTTGCCTTCTCACCAAGCTGCTTGCCTATTGTCCTGTAGCCCATTCCAGCCTTGTGCAGGTCTACAATTTTAACCCTGATGTCCTTACACAGCTGTCTGGTCTTGGCCAATGTGGAGAGTGTTTGATTGAGTGTGTGGACAGGTGTCTTTTATACAGGTAACAAGTTCAAACAGGTGCAGTTAATACAGGTAATGAGTGGATAACAGGAGGGATTCTTAAAGAAAAATTAACAGGTCTGTGAGAGCTGGAATTCTTACTGGTTAGTAGGTGATCAAATACTTATGTCATGCAATAAAATGCAAATTAATTACTTAAAAATCATACAATGTGATTTTCTCGATTTTTGTTTTAGATTCCGTCTCTCACAGTTGAAGTGTACCTATGGTAAAAATTACAGACCTCTACATGCTTTGTAAGTAGGAAAACCTTCAAAATCGGCAGTGTGTCATATACTTGTTCTCCCCACTGTATATGGTGTCCATATTAGGACAGCCTCAGTCTTAGCAGTGTCTTTAATGCTAGGGTACTTATTAATCACCCTGGCATTGCAACAACATATAACAAACGTTGGTTTTGGAGTGTAATGTCCCGTTAAGCTTTTGTACACTGTTTAAAATGTTACTACATGTGTTATTTTCTGATTTTGAATAAGTTGACGGTATCTGAATGTTATATGCTGGCAGCCTGTTACATACTACAGCAAAATCCAGATTCAATCAAGTTGTCTATAAAGTGTTGGTGTAGGCAATGGAATAAAAAAATTGAATCAAATCAAATTGTATCAAATCAAATTTTATTAGTCACATGCACCGAATACAATAGGTGTAGACCTTACAGTGAAATGCTTACTTACAAGCCCTTAACCAGCAATGCAGTTTAAAAAAAATATATATACAAATAAGAATAAGAAATAAAAGTAACAAGTAATTACAGAGCAGCAGTAAAATAACAATACAGAGACTATATACAGGGGGTTCCGGTACAGAGTCAATGTGCGGGGGCACCGGTTAGTCGAGGTAATTGAGGTAATATGTATATGTACTCTAGATAGAGTTATTAAAGTGCCTGTGCATAGATGATGACAACAGAGAGTATCAGCGGTGTAAAGGGGGGGGGGGGGGGTGTAGTCTTTCCTACAGTCTATTTTTCAACAAGGCAATTCATTTTTTCCCGGCAAAAAGCCCATCCAGCAACTGAGGTAGCCTGTCTGTATGTGATGGTATTTTGATTTCTCTTTCCCATTTCCAGTTTATCACTGTCTGATAAGGTCACCTCATGTCGTCACCCACGGTAACCAACTCCATTTGCTTTGCTGCTAGCTGCCATGCTATTATCAGTATGAAATGTTGTCCAACAGACACAGTACTTACAGATGGATACAGACAGTGAAACACACAGTGTTTAGGAATCTAAGCATTTTCCAGGTGCAGCAGTCACTATCTATCTGTCCTTTCAGCAAGTCTCCACTCGGAGCTTCTGGTTTGGTTGTTGTGCTGTTGCTAGTATTTGAACATGATAATCCCACACAATGCTAACTGCTAACCTTTATGGCATTGATAAAATGAGAATGGAAAACAACCACAACAGTCATTTTGTTCATGTTTTTTAGTTCATATTTTTGTTAGTAGAAAGTACAACCGGTACATACAATATTAAATACCATCATGTCTGCATTTTTATGACATGCTTATGCTTTACAAACACCATCCTGCATTGCTTACATTTTAAGCAATCTTGTGAATGTTATTTCTGTGTTCCACATCTTACATCCCACCCTGGTCTGTCTCCATGTCTGACCAAGCAGCTGTGGAGTAATGTTATGTAAATCACAGAGCACAAGATTGCCTTCTTCCACCTCTAACGAGGACCCCATTTTATTTGAATTTCATACCTATCATTTCCACCCCCTCTTTCATCAGTGGGTAACAGCAGTCTGGAACAGCCTAATTGTCTCAAACTGAGCACGGATTAGATTCAGTACTCAAGACCCAACACCATAGCCATCCTCATCGAGTTACTAAAACTGGACAACACAATCATATTGTGAATCTCAAATGGTTGTAGGAGAGTAGAATGGAAATGAAGATGATGTGGTTTGGAATGAATATGTGAATATCTCACTTGTTGCTGGAATATGAGGGAATCCTTTGTTTTTGAAGGGATTGGAAAGATAAGAGATGGCAATGGCATGCTTCTTGAAGGCTGGCAATCGCCCCTAAAGGGAGCACGGCATTCAAATAGTGATGAATGGAATTCCGGGTTATATATATATATATATGTGTGTGCCTGTTCTACATGTTATTTTGGCATTAATACGTGTCACATGTCAATCTGCAAACAATGTAAAAAAAAAATATGTACATAATTAAGTTAATAAAGCCGCATACAAATATGGTCTCTTTTTAGCTTTCTTGAGTAAGGCAGCTCCAAAATGCAGGTGTTTCAGCCTAGCTCAGTGCTTTCTGTGGTGGTGTGACAGCCAGCGGAAAATATGGAGCGTAGGGGTTGGTAATGTTCTCTAGTTGCACCAGAATTGACTCAGTGTTCTGTCACGAATGGGGACACTGCGTCACCGCAAAATCTACGGGGAGAGCTTGAAAGTTCAAGCCCCTTGGGTACTGCCATAGAATTACTTTAGAAGTGCCCATTCAAGAAGGCTCAAGGTCATTGGCCACAGATAAAATTACTTTATATCTACAGTAGCTTTGATTGGACTGATCATGTCAACATCGTACTTTCAAAATCTTAGCTAGCAGTCATCATCATGAATCAAGTTGGCAATCTACTGGCAAATCCTTTTCAATCCTTGTCATATGAAGAGAAATTATAGATAACACGTATCGATGCTCATCGGCCATTGGACATAAACATTTCACAACAAGTTGGAAATTGCAAATTCAACAATGAGTGGTTTGGAGGAAGCAGTGGCCAACTGCAAGCATTTCAAAGCAATCACTAGTCTGCTATTCAGTGAAGTGGATATGTGGTCCAAGTCTGGGCTTAAGAGTCTCTTTTCCAAGCTTAAAAGGATAAACATTCAACATTGGCCATGCTGTCAATCCAGCATGGCTTCTGCCGCTTTCAAGACAACTGGGAACTCTGGAAAAAATGAGCGCCGACTGGGAAAATATGTTCGAATGGTCATCCAACTCGGAATTCCAAGTCAGGAACTCGGCCTCTTTCTATAGCTCCGACCAGAAGATCACTGACGTCATGATTCAACCTTGTTTTCAGAGTTCCCAGTTGTCTTGAAAGCACCATGAATCCAGAGAATGCCAGACTTTGATGACTAAATTTGCCCACAAGTACCACTGCACCACCTTCCTGTTCAAGTGAGCACAGCACAACAAGGTGAGTCCAAATATATCTTATAAGCTGCTGCATAAATTATGTAATACGCCAGGGAGATATGTATACTGTAGCTAAGAAAATCATACTCAGTGTATGTTGTGTAGTAAGCTGTTAGTAGCCCATGTGCCTCACTCTAATAATTTATTCCCTTTCAAATAAAATAAAATTGTATTTGTCACATGCACCTTGATATGCTTACTTACAAGCCCTTAACCAACAATGCAGTTCAGGAAGTAGAGGCTATATAACAAGGCTAAATACAGAGTTAATTTTTTGGGCCTTCCTCTGACACCCCCTAGTATATAGGTCCTGGATGTCAGGAAGCTTGACCCCAGTGATGTACTGGGCCGTACGCACTACCCTCTGTAGAGCCTTACGGTCAGATGCCGAGCAGTTTCCCCCTTATAACTTAGCCTACTGTTCTGACTTGGTGGTGCACAAGTAGCCTATAGCCTGTTTTAGAGAAATGTAATCATTGAATATTGGAAAAGCTTACATTGTCTGCTTATATGCCCCCTTTATTTATCCTACAGTTCTGACTTGGTGTACAGGGAGAACAGACCATGTTCTGAATTCTGTCGCAGTACATTTCAAAAGTGCTGAACAAATAGTTATACTGACTACATCCGTGCTAGCTAACTCATGAATGTCTTAATCAAAATTATGGATTGCCTCTTATCCACTCGTCGTCCCCTTATGCCATAGTTTGTACATCTCAATGGTCAGTGAAACCACATTTGTTTAAGCAAGTCAGCCATATCAGCTATGTTTTTTTCCAAGGCAGTAAATGAGGCTGATTGAACTGTTTTGCTGCCAGACAAAACTCCGCTGATAGGCAGGTGTAACAGTGGTAAGGTGTTGGGACTGCTGTTGGGACAGCTTTATGTAGGCCCTAACAGTTTGTGGGCACCGTTTGTCACGGTTATAGTCCAATTCATGTATTATTTTGTGTTGTGTTGTGTAGTGGCTTTGCTGGCATGCTTATAATTATTTTTTATTTTTTTTGGCCCTATCAAGATTTACATGCTAATATTGGAACTGGTCGGGACCTCAAGCTTCGGGCATAATTTCAATTCAGGCGAAAATAAACTCATCTCAGTTAGATGGACAATAAGCAATACATTTTGTCATAATGGAGTAGACAGCATCTGTCATTAAAACCCATTTTTTATTATTGTTATCATTTATCTTTAGCTTCTCATGTGTTTGTGCTATCATAGGGTGTTCTTTTGTGAAGTGGAAAGTATTCCATAAAATAATCCGCTCTTGACTATTTGAGTTGTGAAACATAAAATAAGGTAAATATCAATTCTCCCAATTCCTTGGCATTTGCTTATCTACATATTCTGTGGTCATCCTAAAGGGACCGGTTGTTTACCACACCACCTGCATAGAATGTGAGCTAGATAGGGGTCAAAATAGTTGCAACAACAGTAACTTTTATCTTGGGGAACCTATACATTATGGTTTTCGGAATTTCTTTACTAAGAATACTTTGCCAATTAGGCCCACCATACATTAATACACACACCAGTTATTTTTCAATATGAGTGCCGACACATCCTATTTGACCACTGAAATCAAGACAATGTATTATTTCATTACATAGGGTCTTAGACAGAAAATGTCAACAGCCTGCAGGACATTAAAATTAAATCTGTACTTGCAGCTTGCTTTTGCGCCACTGGAGGGCAAAGTAGCGCCATGGACACTTCGAGAAGTTGTGGAAATGACCTATTTTTCATACGCTTTTGTGCTCAGAGCTCAGGCATTTGTCTTTCTTTGAACAAAAATATGTATGTGCACATAAACATACAATTTCATTACCATATCCTCTGTGCAAGCACGAATGCTGCTGTGTCATAGCAGAAAGGCCAAGCATGTCATTAACAATGTCCCTGCATCAAACACTGCTGAGGAACAAACAGACTCCATGATGAGCCGTCAATAGAGGGGACAGACAGCGCCAACATCAGGGGGAAGGAGAGGGCAGAGGCTTTCAGAAGTCTATGCACCGGATTACTGAATTTGCAGTAACTAACACGCATATATGCCATAACATCAAAATGGATGCCGATGGTTTCTTTTTTTCTTCTAATGTCCAGTTGGTTGGGTACTTGGGAGATAATTTATGGATACTTAACTAGATTTAAACTACATGGCCGTAAATAATCCACCTCAAGTGGATCCACCTCTTACACTTCAAAGAGATGCAGGCTCAAGATGAGCATTTTTGCTTTCAATGAGGGGGGAAAGGACTATAAATAGTTTGGTAGAGAGAGTGGTTATTAATATGACTGTAAGTTTATTCCACTCTTAATGTTTGCTTACTATCAGTGGGGTGCTAGGTTGTCCCCTAGGGTTGTTTGCGGCTAATTGTTTGCGTCCTCCATGAAATCTTGATGAACATGAGCACCCGGAAGCAGGCAAATTGAAATGTGTTCCAGATAGCGAGCACCTAAATGGGGCTACTGACTGTGTCTGAAATCTTCAGAGGCAGCCTGCTCTGCTGTGCTCTACTGCAGCCCAGACGGAGGGGAGAGGAGGACGTGTGAGCATTAACTGGGGCAAGAAAAGACCACCCAGGGGCAGTCCAGATTAGACAGAGGAGATGGAAGGCGCCTGGGGCGTGTGGAAAATTAGCTGGTTGTTGAATGGAAGTCGGGGTGGCGCTGGGGGTCACTCTAGGACACGAGGGGTCTGTTCAGTCTATTGAAAGAACATAGTGTTCCAATGGAGCTGATTCGCCAACTCTTTTTTTTATGCAGATAATAGTATCTTCTATGCAAATAAAAAGAGACTGGTTAGTTTATTAATAATACACATTGAATATATTACAAATGAACATGAGTATTCAATCTTTTTTTTAAAGAACTAGAACCCTTGTTAACGAGCAAACCCGTGAGAGAAATGTGCTTTTAAATAATGCATTCCCAAAGACTCAAGTGATTTATAATCTAGTTTCTTTGCGACGTGTACTCTCTGTAGGATGTGCTGCTGCTTTGTAGAAAAACAATATCTGTGCAACTATTCTAAAACACACTGCAGGTTGCAAGACAGCGGTGTGACATTAAAACTTTAGTCATCCCAGGAAGGGGGAGGCTCATCCTCAGCTATACTGCTAAGATAAGTAACTTGGGGGACTTCTCAAGGCCTTAGCCTACTTCTTGGTGTTTGTGAAGGGAAAACACAGTGCGGCAGACTGCATGTGACGTGTGATGCAGTGTGATGCAGTGCTATAGTGCGAGACAGCCTAAGAAAGTCTTGCCTCGAGACTCAAAGCACTGGTGCTTTGCTGCTTTGCTGTAAAGACAGGCTAGATCTTTTCTGCTTCGTTTTAAATACGGGCTAGATCTTTTCTGCTTCGTTTTAAATACGGGCTAGATCTTTGCTACTTCACTTTAAAGACAGGCTAGATCTGTACTACTTCATTTCAAAGAAGTGGGCTGGCAGGTAGTCTAGTGGTTAGAGCATTGGGCCAGTAAGTGCAAGGTTGCTAGATCAAATCCCTGAGCTGACAAGGTAAAAAATCTGTCGTTCTGTACCTGAACAAGGCACTTACCCCACTGTTCCTAGGCTGTCATTGTAAATAAGAATTTGTTCATAACTGACTTGCCAAGGTAAAAAAAGACAGGCTACTTCACTTTAAAAAATCAAGGCTGTATCACATCTGGCTGTGACTGGGAGTCCCATAAGCGCTACACATTTGGCCCAGCATTGTCCAGGTTTGCCAGGGGTAGGCCATCATTGTATATACGATTTTGCTCTTAACTGACTTGCTTGTTTAAATTATTATTATTTTGAAATAAAACAGGCTAGATCTTTACTACTTCACTTTAAAGACGAGCTTTGGAGTTGAGCTCTCTTGTTTACAGTCAGTTGTCTGGTGCAGGGAAATAATGCATTCCAGCAGGAAAGCTAGACGTCAAAAGAAATCCACTTCTGCTTTTGTGGATACAGAAGAGAATTCCCATCCGTATATAGGAGTGCAATTCAGCCAAACAGATAAATGGCATTGGCAGAAGACAGCATTCATAGTGCAGGAAATACTA
The DNA here is from genome assembly GCF_034236695.1 of Oncorhynchus nerka. Lineage (NCBI taxonomy): Eukaryota > Metazoa > Chordata > Actinopteri > Salmoniformes > Salmonidae > Oncorhynchus > Oncorhynchus nerka. Next base: position 77,159,823 of record NC_088405.1, read on the forward strand.
GCTGAATACCATAGAGCAGGAGATCAAACCAACTACTTGGAAAAGTGCTATAATAGAATATGATTGCAGATGTTGTGTACAGTTCCCTAGCTTTATCAAATATAATGAGAAGGTTGTACATCGGGTTCACTGACTAATCCATCTATTCATTAGCTGGGTTGTACACTAATTCATCCTTTGAATTTGCCCCCCCAAACATATTGTATGTTGTATAAATTCAAATTTCCTAGATTTTTAGATTCTTATTTAAAACAAATCTATTTGGTTTGTCCCTGTGCTCTAACTGATACTGCAAACATACTGATGACCCACAACAAGGGGAAAGAGGTGATACTTACCCTTCCCGAAGAATGTAATGTACAGACATTATGAACAAAATTACAGAACTGCAATGTCTTTGTATTTTATATATCTTCCCTACTATAGCAGCACAGCCACATCTCCTCTCCAACACAATACTATATCCATTTATTATTTCCATGTGAAATGGATTGCAATAAAGATATACAATCAAGATTAAATCCTCACTTATTTGCCTTTAAATTCTGTGTTTATTTACTCACCTGACTAGACAAACAACAATTCCCCTCCCTAGCTTTGCAGGTGTTGAGGGAACATAATAAATAAAGATGTTGTCATGTTTGTGTACTGACGGGTAACCAGTAAATAATGCCATCCACCGTCACCAGTTGATGCCTCGAAACCAAAGAAGTAGCTCTGCAAGCATATTCTGGCTCGGTGGCTCAGCTCCCATTGGCTCCCTCAGCCTGTCCAAACAATTCCATGATCTGAAAGAATAATTCTCGTCTCACATCTGGCATATCACAGAAATTTAAACTCGGGGCCAAAAAACAGGGCTATTCCTTAATGTCCGACAGCATTTTTATTCGGAATGTTCTAGACTTGAAATGTACATGTTAAATCGGACCTAGGTGTTTAAGTCATTGGGGAAGGAGGAGGAAGAGAATGCTAAAGTTTTAAAAAAGCAATCGACCAAAATTTTTCAGAGGATTAGCTTTGCCAACTGTCATCTTTGCTGCATCGGCGCTCAGCCCCACAGACAGCAGCCTGTCGACTTCACGGACAAATGTCAACCTCTGATTTAGGGTGCATTAGATCATTATAGCCTCTGCCTGTTGGCTGTTTACCCCCAAAATGAATTTTGCAGTTCCAGAGATTAATTTACAAAAGAAAATACACAGGCATTGGCGGTTTATAGGCCTACTCTTTAATTCAACGTCTAGTCAACAGCATTCCGTTGTGTGTTTTTTACAGCCACAGAGAACAATTAGACAAGTCAATATTGTTAAATCCATTGAGATAGGTTTGAGCGGTAAACAAAACACTTAGTTCACTTACTCACAGCTTGGGAAATAGCCTTCTCACAAACAGACAAGACAAGAGGAAAGTCCCATTGGGTATATTTTTACAATAGAGACAAACAAAATCACTTTTAACTTCCTCCTTGTTTCTATCTGAGGGCTGTGGCACATATTATAGTGTGAGCATGTCTCATATTTCGTACTGTGTGTTGGTGTCATTAAGGTTCAATCCATAGGACTCAGACCTCATTAACTTACTCTATAGTGGCACTTCTATTCAGCATGGTTGTTATCTGTGCAATACTCCATGCACACGTCATATCAACATAACTGCTGCCCACATCTCATGTAATATCTTCCACTTTTCAGGTCTTCCTGTCTGAAGTGGATGATTGCATGTATACTAAGCTACTTTATAGACTTAATATAGAAGTCCCTCGATACTTCTTTACATGGCTACTGCAGAAGCCTGGTTGTTTCTGCTGTAGCCAGATTGTTTTGCAAGACAACAACATGGTGAGGAGTTGGCTGAAACCAAAACAAACTGGCAAACAGCTAGACCAGTAGAGTTCCAGTATAGAGTTTGACCATTATAATTTATTGAGTATGGGTATTTCATTGTTTAGAAAATGTTCAGTGAGTCTTAATGAGTCATGTCAAAGTAAGTCTCGACATAAACAAGTGAAGTCTATCCAAAATGGTCAGCTTACATCGCATTAGTACGAAATATTTTAAATATTGAAACCAGGCCTTTTGAGCAGCTGACATCTCCAGTAGACAGGAGGAAAATTTAGTTTATAGTCTCACCAAATTGCTTCTTTGGTTCTCAAACATCCCTCAAACGACTGGAGCAAGAGAGGAATATTCGCAATATATCGCATGAAACATGACAGGCTGTTTATAATTCCTGGAGGGATCAAAAGGGTAGGGTTCTGGAATGATTTTGAGTAATGAAAGTTAGCAGGTGACATGAGAAGACACCTACAAGCACTCACCTACACCCCAGATTAATATTCTGAGTTTTCTGACACGTTGGATTCAGATGTCAATCACCTCCCGCTGGGCAATTATAAGGTGGGAGAGGACGAGAGAGGCAGATCCAGCTGCCGCTAATCTAATGGGAGAGGATGTCGGCGTTGGAGAGGGAGAGACTGAGCCAGAGAGAGAGGAGGCAGGGTAAGAGAGAAATAGGGAGAGACAGAAGGAGAGAAAGAGAAGCGGATTGGGAGAACGAGAGAGACTGAGACAGACAGCGAGAAGAGAGAGAGAGTGATTGTCAAAGACAGTGAGAAGAGAGAGAGAGAGTGTGAGAGAGAGTGATTGTCAAAGACAGAAGTAGCTAGCTACAGTATAGCGTGCAGGGACAATGCCCACCCTTCATCTACAGTCCTGCGGGCATTGAATCAGCTCAGTTCTGGCAGATTGGTGGCACAGAGAATGGGAGCCCAATAGCACCGCAGTGGGCTAATTAGCAAAGTATTTCACACTGGGTGCTCTTCCACTTAACTCTTTGGCTCTCTGTCTAGGAAATTCTGTCGAGATAATCAATATTTTGGTTGTTTTTCTTTGTGTAATAGCCACAGACTCCAGACAAGATTAAACATGGCAGTCGCTACAATATCTATGGCACATGTCACACTCAGCAAAATGTTCCCTTTGATTATAATGAGCACATTTTTTTCGGTTTCTGTAGCTGCAATATTTTAAATAAGCATTTGATCTGAGATGTTCTGTTGGCTGTACTGGCGGATATTTTGAGGCTTAGACAATATATGAACAATAATAATCTCATCTCTCGGTAACTTCTCCTCTAGCTTGGTATTTATTCTCTTAGATAAATAAGTAAAGGCAGTCATGTTGCAGCTTTAACTGTCATTGCTATAACGCAAGCTCACCAGTGACAATGTAGGGCCTCCAACTAGCTTCATTGCTTACAGGCATGCTACACTGGACATGTAACTTTTGCCGGGCGTGAAATGCTCCCAAAACTGTCCGTAAGCAGTGCAGCCCTGCAAGAGTGTCACGGACACGGAGCTAAGTTTAAAATTGTAACTCTAGTTCTATTTTCAAGAATTCAACTTGTGGCTCATGTCTGAGACCACATGATGAAGTGCCTGGTGCTCTGCTCACACCGTAAAAAGTGTAACAACACAAAAATCTTCTACTTTCGCCACGACATCAGTGTAGCACATATGTTACTGTAAGATAGTACATATCAAACCAAATGTATCCTACGGATCTGTAATAGGCTGCCGACCAGTTCTGAAGCAACTGCATCTGGCAATTGTGATCTATTTGTTGTGCCTTATTAATGATTTATATATTAAATATGCCCTGTTAATTTATTTGAATGAATATACGTTGTATTTGTCATTGAACAGTACAGTCGAAATCAGTTTTGTCCAAACATTTAACAAACATAACAAATACTAAAACCTCCAGCTTCAGAGATACCAAAAGCATATTGCAGGCATTATTTTTAAAATGTAGATACAGTTCTTTCACCACTGAGTGAGATTTGAAATTGAAGCTTTTTTAAAAACATATTTCACTTGGATGGTTTTAAAATGAAGGTGATTATCCAGCGAGCACTTCCGGTGCCCCCCACTGATAGAGTACAGGAGTGTTATCTTGGTGAGTAATGTGCTTAGCTTTAGCTGTGAATAAAGATTGGGGTGCTGGGGAGCACTGCAAGCCAAACGGTTGGGCGTGCCTGACCTCAGTGTCCTTCCAGCCACTGCAGTAGGAGATGGAGAGCCACTCGGAGTTCGCTCGTAAACAAAGAAACGCATAGAACCCACTTCCACTTGTAGCATGGGGTTAATTGACTGGCCAGAGAAACAGGCTGGCTGGCTGAGACGTGGAGAGAGAGAAGAGTGTGGGTTGGATGTTCTTAAACTATTAACGCCCTCTGAGTGACTCATAAATGAGCTATCTGGCTAAATGATGGGCTTTCTAAACACGGGCAGGTGGAGAAGCATTCCAAGTCGACTGCGGATAAAGCATTGTGAGGCCTGACAATGTGAGCCCTAGTGCTGAGGCTTTCTCACAACATATCATTTGAATGTGGGCGTATTGTGATGGTGAGATGTGCTGTACTGGCATTGGAGCTATCGTGACCGTCTCTGTGCCCCTTCTTTTATTGTCTGGCAATTAACTCTCCCAAAAAAGAGGAGAAAACTGTTGCTGGCACAAAATAGAGGCAGTGGCATCCAAAAGCAGTAGGGAAAGAGGCATCCAAAAGCAGCAGGGAAAGAGGCATCCAAAAGCAGCAGGGAAAGAGGCATCCAAAAGCAGCAGGGAAAGAGGCATCCAAAAGCAGCAGGGAAAGAGGCATCCAAAAGCAGCAGGGAAAGAGGCATCCAAAAGCAGCAGGGAAAGAGGCATCCAAAAGCAGCAGGGAAAGAGGCATCCAAAAGCAGCATGGAAAGCCATCCAAAAGCAGCAGGGAAAGAGGCATCCAAAAGCAGCAGGGAAAGAGGCATCCAAAAGCAGCAGGGAAAGAGGCAATGGTTGTGACATAATCACTGAGGAGCATGACTTATCTCACACACACGTTCATGTTTGCGATCAGGCAGCCAGTGGGCAGCCGATGAGACAGCCTATAGGGAGGAGGTCAGAGACCTGGCAGTGTGGTACCAGGACAACAACCTCTCCCTCAACGTCAGCAAGACAAAAAAGCTGATCTTGGACTACAGGAAACGGATGGGCTGTAGTGGAGCGGGTTGAGAGCTTCAAGTTCCTCTGTGTCCACATCACTAAGGACTTAACATGGTCCACACACAACATACACAGTCGTGAAGAGGGCACAACAATACCTCTCCTCACTCAGGAGGCCAAAAATATTTTGCATGGGCATCAGATCCTCCAAAAGTTTTACAACTTCACCATTGCCAACATCTTGACTGGCTGCATCACCGCTTGGTATCGCAACTGCTTTGCATCCAACCGAAAGGCGCTGCAGAGGGTAGTACGTACGGCCCAGTACATCTCTGAGACCGAGCTTTCAGGACCTCTATACTAGGCGATGTCAGAGGGAGAACCTAAACATTTCAAAGACTCCAGCCACCCAAGTCATAGACTGTTCACTCTGCTACCATAAGGCAAGTGCTGGAACCAACAGAACCCTGAACATCTTCTACCCCCAAGCCATAAGACTGCTAAATAGTTAGTTAAATGGTTAACCAAATAACTACATGGACTATTTGTAATAACTACATGGACTATTTGCAATAACTACATGGACTATTTGTAATAACTACATGGACTATTTGTAATAACTACATGGACTATTTGTAATAATTACATGGACTATTTGTAATAACTACATGGACTATTTGTAATAACTACATGGACTTTTTGTAATAACTACATGGACTATTTGTAATAACTACATGGACTATTTGTAATAACTACATGGACTATTTGTAATAATTACATGGACTATTTGTAATAACTACATGGACTATTTGTAATAACTACATGGACTATTTGTAATAACTACATGGACTATTTGTGATAATTACATGGACTATTTGTAATAACTACATGGACTATTTGTAATAACTACATGGACTTTTTGCACAAACTGTTTTGACACGTACACTGCCGCTACTGTTTTTATCAGTCACTTATTCTTCGTTATATGTACATATTTCCTCAATTACCTTGTACCCAAGCACATCGACTCTGTACTGGTACCCTGTGTATACAGCCAAGTTATCGTTACTCATTTTGTATTTATTATTACGTGTTTTACTTTTCTATTATTTCTCTATTTTCTTTCTCTCTGCATTGGTGGAAAGTAAGTAAGCATTTCACTGTTAGTCTACACCTGTTGTTCACGAGGCATGTGACGAATAAAATTGAAATTAGACTTGATATGCCAGAGAACCTGAAAGAGGCTTACAGCACTCACTGAGCTAGGCATGTGTCTCTAAAGCAGACAGAGGTTTGCCCTCCCCTCTCTCCCTTCATCCGTCCCTCTTTCCTGAGAGAACAAACTGTCAGGGTTTAGGGAAAGGGTGGTGTGGGGCTACCACCAAAATGGCAAGAGGCTTGCTGAATCACCACTCAAACTAACCAGCCTTAACGCAAAGCAGGGGATTTTACGACAGGAGCAAAGTGTTATGCCATAGAAAACACATCATATTATGGTGTTTATATTTTGAAGGGCTTGCGCTCTGCATTGCACTTCCCAATTTGGCTCATATGCTTTGGTGCATTGAAGAGAGATGCAACCCTACAATCAAGTGGCCTTGAAATATGTCACAAGGACATCCTGAATTGTGCTGACCTATTCTGGATTTGTTCTACATCGCAAGTGGCTTTTAGTCAAATTTCCATCCCTTTCTCCCTTCACTGTAAAATGGGTTTAATTAAACATTTGTGGCAGCAGCACGAGCACTCAGTCTGCCTGGTTGCAAATCATGGGTCTATCTTCGCCTTGGCCACTTCTCCCATTCAATAGAATGTAATAGAGTCTACTACTAAAGCAAACACTTTTACCCAAAGTGACTTACAGTACAGTGAGAGCGTAAATGTTTCTTGTGTATATGATCCCTTCAAGAATTCAATCAACGATCATCACAACTAAGACACAGGGCCAGGGTGTCCTAATGAAGGAGCTTGATCAGTAGGAATTTTAGGTTTCTCAAATAACATCTAAACCCCTAATAGTGCAGCCCATTGCAGCTGTTCTTCCTGCAGCCCCATAGCTTCATCCTCAGAGTATGTTGTACTTTGACAGCAAAAGTACAGAGACATAGTGTGTTGATCACTAAAACAGTGTAGGATAGAAAAAACATATTGCAGCGCATATTTCTATGTATAGCAAAACAGTAATATAAACAGCATGTGGCTTCAGAAAGTATTTATACTCCTATTCTACAATTCAAAATGGATTCCATACTTTATTTTTCACACATCTAGACACAATACACCTTAATAATGACAAAGTGAAAACAGATTTTTTGAAATGTTTGCAAATTTAGTGAAAATGAAATACATAAATATCATATTCACATAAGTATTCACCCCCCTGAGTCAATACATGTTAGAATCACCTTTGGCAGAAATTACAGGTGTGAGTCTTCCTGAATAAGTCTCGAAGCACACCTGGATTGTACAATATTTGCACATTATTATTTAAAAAATTCTTCAAGCTCTGTCAACTTGGTTGTTGATCATTGCTAGACAGCGATTTTGAAGTCTTGCAATAGATTTTCAAGCCAATTTAAATCAAAACTGTAACTAAGCCACTCAGGAACATTCAATGTCATCTTGATAAGCAACTCCAGTGTATATTTGCCCATGAATTTTAGGTTATTGTCCTGCTGAAAGGTGAATTTATCTCTCAGTGTCTGTTGGAAAGCAGACTGAACCAGGTTTCCCTCAATTTCATTTATTTTTATCCCAAAAAACTCCCTTGTCCTTATCGATGACAAGCATATCCGTAATATATCCGTAATATGATATAAAAATATGAAGAATGGTACTCAGAGATGTGTTGTGTTGGATTTGCCCAAAACATTTGCCCGAATTTCTTTAGCCTACTGACGTTGAAGAGGCGCCGTTGCGCTTTCTTCACCACACTGTCTGTGCGGGTGGACCATTTCAGATTGTCAGTGATATGTATGCCGAGGAATTTGAAGCTTTCCATCTTCTCCACTGCGGTCCCGTCAATGTGGATTGTGGCGTGCTCTCTCTGCTGTCTCCTGAAGTCCACAATCAGCTCCTTGGTTTTGTTGACATTGAGGAAGATGTTATTTTCCAGGCACCACTCCACCAGAGCCCTCACCTCTTCTCTGTAGGATGTCTCGTCATTGTTGCTAATCAGCTACTACTACTGTTGTGTCATCTGCAAACTTGATGATTGAGTTGGAGGTGTGCGTGGCCACGCAGTCATGGGTGAACAGGGAGTACAGGAAGGGGGCTGAGCATGCACCCTTATGGGGCCTCTGTGTTGAGGATCAGTGTAGTGGAGGTGTTGTTTCTTACCTTGGTCACCTGGGGGCGTTCCGTCAGGAAGTCCAGGACCCAGTTGCAGAGGGCAGGATTCAGACTCAGTGCACCGAGCTTAATGAGCTTCGATGGTACTATGGTGTTGAAGGCTGAGCTGTAGTCAATAAACAGCATTCTTACATAGGTATTCCTCTTGTCCAGATGGGGTAGGGCAGTGTGCAGTGCAATGGCTATTGCATCGTCTGGTGAGCTATTGGGGCGTTATGCAAATTGAAGTGGGTCTAGGGTGTCAGGTAAGGTGGAGGTGATATTATGATCCTTAACTAGCCTCTCAAAGCACTTCATGATGACAGAAGGGAGTGTTATGGGCAATAGTCATTTAGTTCAGTTACCTTTGCTTTCTTGGGTACAGGAACAATGGTGGCCATCTTGAAGCAAGTGGGGAGGGACAGCAGACTGAGATACATAATTGTATGAGTGGGGTACAGAGATGAGGTAGTCATTCAAAAATCAGGTTAAACACTATTATTGCACACGTAGTGAGTCCATGCAACTTATTATGTGTCTTGTTTAGCACATTTTTACTCCTGAACTTATTTAGGTTTGCCATAACAAAGGGTTTGAAAACTTATTGACTCAAGACTTTTCAGATATTTCAATTTATTTATTTGTAAAAAAAATATCCTGGAAATATAATTCACTTTCACATTATGGGGTATTGTGTGTAGGCCAATGCCACATCTAAATGTAATTAATTTGATATTCAAGCTGTGGAAAAAGTCAAGGGGAGTGAATATTTTCTGAAGGCACTGTTGTTACACTCGTCGTCGGATGATAAATGACCGGACCAAGGTGCAGGGTGGTAGGCGTACATTCTCGCTTTATTTGAAAATGTAACACCGGTAAAAACCAATTAACACAAACCGAACGTAAAGCTAGTCGTGCATAAAGTAACAAACAAAGACAAGATCCCACAAAAACCCAAAAGGAAACTGACAACTTATATCTGATTCCCAATCAGAGACAACGATAGACAGCTGCCTCCGATTGGGAATCAAACACACCAGCATAGAAACAGAAAACCTAGAATGCCCCCCCCCTAATCACACCCTGACCTAACCAAATAGAGAAATAAAAAATCTCTCTAAGGTCAGGGCATGACAACTGTAGATACCACACATGGAATAGAACCAATATAAGGGAATTCAAATGCACCACTGGATATGACAAACCTGTTGATAGCTCTCACATAATATAGAGCTACTGTATCTGTATATCTAATGAGTGCAATGAAATTACAACTTACCAAAAAAACGATGTCAAGTCTGCACGCCACTCACTCACTATGGACGCCATGTTATTCTCCCTCTATGGAAGATGGAGCGCCTGGCTCTGGGAATGCCTCAGTTGGGGTATTGTATACATTGAATCATCCATTTAGTTTATTGTGAAGACAATTCTGTCTCAGTCGGGGATGATAAAACCCTGCAGACACTATCTTACAACTCAAAACAGCAGCACACAAACAATGTGATTTCAGTTGGTTAGAATAAAGTGCAAAGTCTTTTGAAGTAGGTAAAGAGAAGAGAGATGAATTCGCTACTGTCGGGGAGAATTGGATACAGGTGCAGCGAGAACAACGACTAATTAGGTTCTTTCTGGTTTACTCTTCTCTATAAAGGCTATTATTCTCATCATTCTCTCCTTCTTTTCTTCTTCCCTCGCAGCTCTTATTCCCACGTATCAAAAATGTATTCAGAGAGCTATACAAAAGGGATTTAATAAAATAACATGTCATAATGACATCAGATCATAACACATACAGTATCATGGGCATGATTAATTGAATAGATATATGGTAATCCCCACTTTCCTGGCCAGATACATGTCCATTTTACTGTTTCAAATAGCTTTCACATAGAGCAGCAAAGAGCGCCTCACTCCAGATATGCACATAAGAGGCCAACAATATCCTTTAAAAGCAAAACCTATATTGAAGGCTGTAACAAAGGAATGCAAAAATTCCCTATGATAAGATCAATTATGTATGGTAAAATAGGAAAGCCTGATAGGCAGTAATATGAATAAAAATGTATGCAAATGTCATACTTCTGATTTAAGATTAATTAGTAAGAACTAAAATCATGTAATTGATACTGAATGATGCATGTCTTTGACAAAGTCCTATATATAGCTGGTCATTTGGATTTTCAATTAACATTGTTATGTAATGGTTATTAAGTTCTCTTTTAACCCACAGAAGAGCTTGTACTCCAAGTGTCATATTCGTCCAAGTCTACTCTAGTCTTCCAAGGACAAAATCCTTGTGATTACCCCCAGCATAATTTGGGCTTGATTCTTTAATCTTCTGTAATCTATTTTAGTTTGGAAACATACAACCGAAAATTGCACCAATGAGTAAAGTAACAAAAAGATTAGCAGAAAGGCTAAGTGGGCACAAATGGACCACATGCCCATTTGGCCAGGGGGAATGATGGTCATAGTAATTTGACTCACAAGCTGTCCAGCTAGCTGATACCACATCGAAAACACAGTTTATGAGATTTCATCACATTGCATCACCACCCCCGCCACCATCACAACAGTCATGAAGAAGTGAAATGGTGTCGTGTACTGTAGGCCTCCAGTAATAACGGATTTAACAACATCAGTGTTTACAGTATGCGGTACCATGACACTTCGTACGCGCCACCAGATGGCAGATATGACATCATTAAATGTGAGATGTTTGTGCCGTTCTGTCATGGTGGCTGCCAGCGTCAGTCAGAGCAGCACAGATCTGTATTGGATACAACTCCCTGGATAGGTACAGGATGACTAACCATTGTTTTCCCCTCTCTCTACTTTTCCATCTCTACTCGTCTGTCTGGTTACTAATCAAAACCATAGAGATAGAATTAATAGACATTCAAGTCCATGTTCCATGAAGGGTGGACCAGCGACCATATTGAATGTCCCATACCAGGAAGTAAAAGCAGGCAGCTCAGAATTCAGTAGTTCTATTTATATAATCGGAACCTCAATGTCTGCGTAACTGCAGTTCCTCAGCCCCAATGTAGGCTACATTAGATATTCATGGTAAGCTTGCATCTCATTCTTCCTCAGACTAGGTTCCCCGACAGAGCGAGGCTGCTCCCAGTTGGCTTCAACAATGACACAGCCAGACCCAATTTATACTTTCTATTTACAAATGTGTTTCTTTTTGGGAAATGCAGGAGTCATTACAAGACTAAGCCCCCTTTTAAATCACCCATTTAAAGAGAGCCTCAAGACCCTATTAACAGTGATCGAACTCATAGGCCTTTATTTGTATAATCTTGTTGTCTGCGTGACAAGGGCACTTTTGGTTTGTGGCAAATTAGTGAATTAGCACTCCAAAACAGACAAGACTTAGTAGAAATGTGATACTTGATACATCAAAAAACTATCCTCTGACCTCGTCCTCAGGCCAGCAAATGAGAGTGAAGTCAACCATTCCATGCACTACTTGGTAAATCTTTTCGGCGAGACAGCTGGATCTGCTGGAAGTGACTGCGGGTGATTTATGAAGTAGCATATTTTGTTCGTTATTTCGGTATAGACTTAATGACTGACATTAGTGCCAGTGGAGTGCCGAGTAATTACTGTCCAGTAGTAGTCCCACTGTGTCCAGAGAGAAAAATGACAGCCAAAACTCTGGAGATGGGTAATCAATACTGTATTTATGCTTTGTGAGGAAACAACATTACTCATTCTTGAGCACAACAGCATTTTTATCGATACGCCTCTGATAGAATTTTCTGAGGAAAGATAATGAACATTTATTTATTTAGAGCATCAAAACAACACACCTGTCAATAGTTCTGGGGGTGTAGTAGGAAATACAGTATGCCTTTAAAAAAAAGCTTTTAGGACAACCCTGTCCTCAGCTCCAGTGTTCAATGGTGTAATGTCAAGGCTTAAAGATCATAATGGCAAAAAACAAAATGTAATAGTCCATTGTTCTGCTCTTTCCATGACAGACTGACGAGGTGAATCCAGTTGAATGCCATGATCTCTTATTCATGTCACTTGTTAAATCCATTTCAAAATCAGTTTAGATGAAGGGGAGGAGACAGGTTAAAGAAGGATTATTAAGCCTTGAGACAATTGAGACATGGATTGTGTATGTGTGTCATTCAGAGGGTGAATGAGCAACACAAAATATTTAAGTGCCTTTGAACGGGGTATGGTACTAGGTGCCAGGCGCACTGGTTTGTGTCAAGAACTGCAAAGTTGATGGGTTTTTCACACTCAACAGCTTCCCGTGTGTATCAAGAATGGTCCACCACCCAAAGGACATCCGTGGGGGATGTGTTTTGTTATTCAATACTCTGTCAAATTCAATCCCAAATGGACTTCTTTAACCTCCATCTGATTATACTGATCGTCTTTTGGTTGTGTATATGAGGAGAGCAGTGCATGCTCTATAGGGAACCATGATGATCTCAGTTCATGCGTACACAGGAAAGTTCATCCACAGAGCCCTTGCCCCATCAGCAGCAGCCTGCCTCCTAGATATCCAAACAAGTGTAGCTTTAAATGGCAGGAAGGCTCTCTGTGTTCTAAGCCATGTCTAATTTAACACCAAAGCCTACAAACACTCTGAAGTAATCCCTCCAATCTTCCTATGCAGTCCACAACCTTTGATGAAAGTCAATGAAGATCAAGGGGATCTGTCAAGTGCTTCACAATTTCCCAAACCTAATATAACAGACAGTCATCCTTCAAAGGAGCCTTGCATCACTGCTAGGCTCACAAGTTCCTGCTCAACAGGTCCACATTCACAGCTACTCAGTTCTGCCATATGGCAGGAGGGTTTATTGTGTGCCCCATTAGATTTGGGCTTCTGTTGAAAATTCATTTTTGAGGAGGGCAGGAAACGTTTCCCAATTTAATTGAAAGGCGCGGGAGACAGCTTCATGGTTAGATTAATTTATACATAAAATGCTGAATTTTAAGATATTCCCTCCCAACCCAGAGGAATTTTAGTTTGGGAATTCTCCCATGGGAAAAGCTAATACAGATTTTTCAAGTGAGGGGCATGGTAAGCCTCAGCATGATTATCTGTGTCCTTACATCCACTCAGTAGCTACTGCTATCACGAATTCAGCTCAAGTTCCTAAGCCACGTCTGAGGTCCCTTACCGCCTTAACCTTGAGTCCTAATATCCCTCTAACTTTTACCAAAATCTTTTTGGTAATGTGAAAATATAGATAGATAGACACAAGTTTGTTGATAATACCACCAGGTACTTAATGGGACCGAATCAGTAAACGTCCCTCGCTCTCTCACTCGCTCACTCACCCACTATCACCGTTGACCTATGCCATTACCAATGCCTGAGTTGAAGGTATTAATAAAGATTTTATTCGAGCACTGCCTCAGTGGTAAAACCCTTGCAGAAATGGTAAAACATGGAATGATTGTATCATAAAGGCAATCTCGTAAACCAAACATAGACCTGAGCCAATATCTGCTGTTAGCATGTGTTACCTTCCCCTACATGAACGGTTAAATGTCTTATCAGATGGGCATATGTCACACTGGTCAAGCTCTACACTGTGTCTTTCCTGTTCTGCCTGGGATTTAAAAAAAAAAAAAAATATTTCACATTTATTTAACCAGGTAAGCTAGTTGAGAACAAGTTCTCATTTACAACTGCGACCTGGCCAAGATAAAGCAAAGCAGTGTGACAGAAACAACAACACAGAGTTACACATGGAATAAACAAGCGTACATTCAATAACACAATAGGAAAAAAGTCTATATACAGCAATAAATAGGCCATAGTAGCAAAGTAATTACAATTTAGCAGACTAACACTGGAGTGATAGATGAGCAGATGATGATGAGCAGATGATGGTGGTAAGTAGTGATACTGGTGTGCAAAAGAGCAGCAAAGTAAATAAAAACAATATGGGGGATGAGGTAGGTAAATTGGGTGGGCTATTTACATATGGACTATGTACAGCTGCAGCGATTGGTTAGCTGCTCAGATAGCTGATGTTTAAAGTTAGTGAGGGAAATATGAGTCTCCAGCTACAGCGATTTTTGCAATTCGTTCCAGTCACTGGCAGCAGAGAACTGGAAGGAAAGGCGGCCAAATGAGGTGTTGGCTTTGGGGATGACCAGTGAGATATACCTGCTGGAGCCCGTGCTATGGGTGGGTGTTGTTATCGTGACCAGTGAGCTGAGATAAGGAGGAGCTTTACCTAGCATAGACTTATAGATGACCTGGCGCCAGTGGGTCTGGCGACGAATATGTAGCGAGGGCCAGCCAACGAGAGCATACAGGTCGAAGTGGTGGGTGGTATAAGGCGCTTTTGTAACAAAACGGATGGCACTGTGATAGACTACATCCAATTTGCTGAGTAGAGTATTGGAAGCTATTTTGTAGATCAAGGATCGGTCGAGGATCAGTAGGATAGTCAGTTTTACTAGGGTAAGTTTGGCGGCATGAGTGAAGGAGGCTTTGTTGCGAAATAGATTCTAGATTTGATTTTGGATTGGAGATGTTTGATGTGCGTCTGGAAGGAGAGTTTACAGTCTAACCAGACACCTAGGTATTTGTAGTTGTCCACGTATTCTAGGTCAGAACCGTCCAGAGTAGTGATTCTAGTCGGGAAGGCGGGTGTGGGCAGCGAACGGTTGAAAAGCATGCATTTGGTTTTACTAGCATTTAAGAGCAGTTGGAGGCCACGGAAGGAGTGTTGTATGGCATTGAAGCTTGTTTGGAGGTTTGTTAACACAGTGTCCAAAGAAGGGCCAGATGTATACAGAATGGTGTCGTCTGCGTTTTCCATTTTCCTTCCATTTAAGAATGATGGAGGCCACTGTGTGTGTTCGTGGACCTTTAATTAATGCTGCAAAAATCCTCTCTCTGAGCTATACGGACAATTCCTTTGAACTCATGGCTTGGTTTTTGCTCTGACATGTACTGTCAACTGGAGGACCTTATATAGACAGGTGTGTGCCTTTCCAAATCATGTCCAATCAATTCAGTTTATCACAGGTGGACTCCAATGAAGTTGTAAGATGATCAATGGAAACAGGATGCACCTGAGTCCAGTTTCGAGTCTCATAGCAAAGGGTATATATACTTATGTAAATAAGGTATTTCTGTTTTGATCAAACATTTCTAAAAACTTGTTTTGGCTTGTTTTGGTAACATAACAAAATGTGGAAAAAGTCAAGGGGTCTGAATATTTTCCGAATGCACTGTACACATGCCCTTATTTGTTTTGTTCCTTTGTTTGAATTAGAGATCAAGATATTAACCTGCATTAATAACCTGTTGTACTTTCAGTTTTCCTGTAAAATAAATGTCTGATTATTGAATCAGCAGTATTTTAGCTTGCGGGCACCATTTTAACATATCATATAGGTTATGTTTTTTGAGAATGGTGAATGTTTCAAACAGATTGTCCAACAACTATAAACACTTCTTTAAGGAATACCTAGGATAGGATAAAGTAATCCTTCTCACCCCCCTTAAAAGATTTAGATGCACTATTGTAAAGTGGCTGTTCCACTGGATGTTATAAGTCATAAGCACCAATTTGTAAGTCGCTCTGGATAAGAGCGTCTGCTAAATGACTTAAATGTAAATGTAAATGTAATAAACACTACACAATTTCCGTATATGTCCCATGTGGTTATTTTAATGGGTAAAATTTGGCTGGTGTCACGGATCCGTCCGGAACTTTCGTTACGCACACCTGTAACCCTATTCCCACTGATTCCTACTTGTATATGTGTCCCCTTTGGTTTCCATTGGGCTGACGATTATTGTTACAATGTCCGTTGGTGCGTGAGAGTACCTGTGCTGTGTGTTTTGGGCTTTCGTGCCCTTGTGGATTGAGCAGATGATTACGGGTCTCGTCCAATGTATTAATCATTGTCCAAGTGTGTATTTATTTGAGGTACCCCTTGCTCTTTTGTTTGGGTTTCAATCCTTAGTTTTGTGTACGTGTTTGTTCGGTCTTCGTCCCGTGCCTTTAAACGGCACGCCATCATTTGGGGCTTAATAAAAAAAACTATTACGCATTCCTGAGCCTGTCTCCCGAATCTCTTGATGCCAACGTGACAGCTAGATTCAATCACAGAAATCACATGCTACAATCGCATGTGTTTATACAACTATTGGTATTATTTATATTTCCCTTCAGCTTGTTGGCTTCAGAGGTAACGGCGGTTGCTTGAACAGCGAGGGAAATGCGAGCCCTTGATTTCTTGTAAGATGCTGATTGAATTAGACAGAATCTGCCAACCAGTTTACCCTTGATTGTATCTCCAAGGTCATTGCACTTGAGACATCTGTGGTTCTGTCTGGGGACCGGTCTACACTGCATTGTTTTTTCTTCTTATAAATGCTCTTCAATTGTGTTGATCAAAATTATATGGTAGCCTTTGAAGAACATTTCTCTGACATTTTTGGTAGATAATATAGTAGATATGCTGAATGTGGGTATGTGTTTTGTTCCTACTCTCAAATAAAGCAAGTCTGTGACTATGGACTCTGAAGTTGTGCTCTCCCTCTCCTGATTCAATGATTGACTGTGGCCCTTAATCATAACACAGCCAAATTGTCCATCTCTACAGACATTGATAGCAGAGAGTAGATTACTCCTCTCTAATAACACAAACATCCCATCCTATTTTTGCTGAGCCTTGCAAACTGTCAGTAGATAGCACCACTTTAAATGACAGCTGCTTATCCGAGCAGACTTCAGTCCATTTTGCGAGGGCGAAATCGGTGATACTGCAACCCCAAGAACTCTGGTATATAGTTCAACATCCTTCACTCACAACCCTATTCTCATCGCAGGTTGCCTAGCATTTTGATCAAAGTTATATAGCATCATGGCCCACCCATAATGGCCTTGGCTTATTAACAGTGCATTAAGGTATTCAGACCCCTTCACATTTTCCACATTTTGTTACGTTACAGCCTTATTCTAAAATGTTTTTTCCCCTCATCAATCTACACACAATGCCCCATAATGACAAAGTGAAAACAGTTTTTTTTAACGTAAGTATTTGGGGAGTTTCTCCCATTCTTCTCTGTAGATCCTCTCAAGCTATGTCCAGTTGGATGGGGAGCTTTTTTCAGGTTTCTCCAGAAATGTTTGTTCGGGTTTAAGTCCGGGCTCTGGCTCGGCCACTCAAGTACATTCAGAAACTTGTCCCGTGGACACTCCTGCGTTGTCTTGGCTGTGTGCTTAGGGTCGTTGTCCTGTTGGAAGGTGAACCTTCACCCCAGTCTGTCCTGAGCGCTCTGGAGCAGGTTTTCATCAAGGATCTCGCTATACTTTGCTCCGTTCATCTATCCCTCGATCCTGACTAGTCTCCCAGTCCCTGCCACTGAAAAACATCCCCACAGCATGATGATGCCACCACCATGTTTGCCCACAGGGATTGCGCCAGGTTTCTTCCAGATGTGACGCTTGGCATTCAGGCCAAAGAGTTCAATCTTAGTTTCATCAGACCAAAAAATCTTGTTTCTCAAAGTCTGGGAGTCCTTTAGATGCCTTTTGGCAAACTCCAAGTGGTCTGTCATGTGCCTTTTACTGAGGAGTGGCATCCGTATGGCCGCTCTACCATAAAGGCCTGATCGGTGAGTGCTGCAGAGATGGTTGTCCTTCTGGAAGGTTCTCCCATCTCCACAGAGGAACTCTGGAGCTCTGTCAGAGTCACCTCCCAGACCAAGGCCCTTCTCTCCCGATTGCTAAGTTTGGCTGGGTGGCCAGCTCTAAGAATTGTCTTGGTTGTTCCAAACTTCTTCCATTTAAGAATGATGGAGGCCACTGTGTTCTTGGGGACCTTCAATGCTGCAGACATTTTTTGCAACTTCCCCAGATCTGTGCCTCGACACAATCCTATCTCGGAGCTCTACGGACAATTCCTTCGACCTCATGGCTTGGTTTTTGCTCTGACATGCACTGTCAAATGTGGGACCTTTATAGACAGGTGTGTGCCTTTCAAAATCATGTCCAATCAATTGAATTCACCACAGGTGGACTCCAATCAAGTTGTAGAAACATCTCAAGGATGATCAATGGAAAAAGGATGCACCTGAGCACAATTTTAAGTCTCATAGCAAATGGTCTGAATACTTATGTAAATAAGGTATTTCTGTTTAGTTTTTTAATATATTTGCAAAACATTCTAAAAACCGGTTTTCGCTTTGTCATTACAGGGTATTGTGTGTTGATTGATGCGGGTACAAATGTATTTAATCAATTATAGAATAAGGCTGTAACGGAACAAAATGTGAAAAGTTGAATGCATTGTACTGTATATGAAAAGTGTGTTATGATGTGACTTTGAAATGAGAAGCGAGAAACACAATGCATACTCATGACTTATAAGAGTCTGCTACATTTATTATACTCTGCTTAACTGTTGTGAAAACTTCATTTATCATATTCAATTGAAACTTTCGATAGGGACATTTGAAATTAATACCATATCTTGGGAGTAAATAATATTAACCTGCATCCTCAGACACCTTTGGACACAGCAAGAAGCTTAAATTGAAATTACTGCTGGGTAATGTATCCAATGAATGTCAACAAGGGCTAATTTGACAAGTCGTCATGACAGCATTATTTCACTAATTATTCATCTGAGGCATACATAATGAATTACAGGTTCATAGTTTGTAATTTAAATTGGACATGTATTTTTCCCCTCTCTAAACACTATTTTGCAACCAGTACCCAATTAAGTATATTTGTGACCTAGTTATGTCAAAGATGAGAATCAATAATTACAACTATGTATAAGATGCTCCAATGAAAGCAGAGTGTGGAGAATCTTCTTCAGAGAGAATTCTACAATTCCCCCACATGAGAGAGGGGCAGGCTTCTCTACAACTCCCTGCTGTGCTATAACATTTAATAAACCAGTCATGTCTCTGATATAAAACTTCAAGTATCTTTATTTACTATATGGTGTCAACAGAATTTGTCATAAAAACCTTTACACAACATCCCCCAGCTTGTTTGAAAAAATGCATACGACCACCATATATTAAAAACTGTGGATGGAAAAGTGGTTTCTGGTAGCTTCTGGGAACAATGTCACAGCATTTTGCACCAAAATAATATTACCACTTTCCTCCAAGACACATATTTTTATGTTCAAGACATTCTAATTTTCTTCGCCTGTATTTGTTTCAAATATTCATGCCTGCTTTCCCAATTTAGCAGAGGCCCAATTTAAAGCTTAAATTAAGATGGGGTTGAACTGTACTGTGCCTAATAGTGTTAAAGAGCAAACCATTGGGAACTAAGTGAAGCATTCATTTCTTTCCTGTTCTAAGAAGAAACATGTTGTCAGAGGAACGACCTGCAAAATATACACCAGAACAAAAAAGTATTGTTGTAATGACATTATAACTACACTTGAACACCCAATCAGCATTTGATATGGGAATTAAATAGTTAATTCATATCGAACAGAGGTATTCAATACTCCTATGTAAGAGACATTGACAAGTACATTTTTTCCTACCAACTCTGATCTTGGTTGAAGCCGGAACATTTCTCAGTCTGTGGCAAGGTTAGACTTTTTTACCTTCCCAAATTGTACTGCATTTTTCAAATTGTTCACTAAACAGCCAAAGGTGTTCGATAGTCAATAATACATACTCTTCATACTCCTCTAAGTACAATCTTTGGCTTAGGTCAAAAGATCCCAGTGAAGGTAGTTCTTGATTCTAGCTCTCAAGATGGAGAACTGTAGGTTAACAATACAGCAGACCTTCCAATGAAATGGAGAAAAGAGGGAATGTCTTGTCGTATTAATGTGAGAGAGCTGAAATTCTCTTCCACACCTGAGGGGATTGGCTTCAATCTGTGTGGCAGCCATCTTTATTAGGTCACCTTTCATGTCCATAGCATAATTATTTTGCACCTTCGATGGAGCAGCCTCTCTGATTCTACTGTTTATCAATGGAACAGCAATTTGTTGATTACGAGGGGAAATGCTAGGCTAATGCCATTCCCCTGCAATAATTTCAAGATTACAGAAAACTTTTTTCAATGAAAGGGGAGTGTAGTCTTGTATTTTGATAAAGAGCAGAGCTGATCTTGAAGTGAGTAGAGCTGACATTGGAAGGAATGATGAACATCTACCAAGTTCAATTTGGAGTAGGTCTTTTAGGTTTTCTCAAGAACGCTGATTGAGTTTAGCACTGAGTTGTTATACTTTATAATAATTTTCAACACATACAGCATACAGTGACTTATAAATGTATTCAGACCCCTTGGATTTCTTCAAATTGTGCTGTGTTATTAAAATTGATTTAATAGTCGTTTT
The DNA here is from genome assembly GCF_034236695.1 of Oncorhynchus nerka. NCBI lineage: Eukaryota > Metazoa > Chordata > Actinopteri > Salmoniformes > Salmonidae > Oncorhynchus > Oncorhynchus nerka. The sequence continues at coordinate 77,180,474 of NC_088405.1, forward strand.
TTGGTCAATAATATACACAAAATGTCAAAGACGAATACAAAAAAGTATAACAAAAAGATTATCGTTGCATACTGTAAGTATTCAGCCCCTGTGTTTAGGCAAGCCTAAATAAGTTCAGGAGTAAAATTTAGCTTAACAAATAACATAAAAAGTTACATGGACTTAGTCTGTGTGAACTTCAAGCACAGATTCAACTACAAAGACCAGGAAGCTTTGGAATGCCTCATAAAAAGGGCCAGTGGGTAACAATATAAATCAGACATTGAATATCAATTGAAGCTTGGTTTAGTTCATAATTATGCGGTGCATTATGTATTAAAGCACCCAGACACCTCAAAGATACATTCGTCCTTCTGAACTGAGCTTCAGGACAGGAATGAAACTGCTCAGGGATGTTACCATGAGGCCATTGGTGATTTTAAAACAGCTACAGAGTTCAATGGCTGTGATGGGAGAGAACTGAGGATGGATCAACAGAATTGTACAGCGTTGTACACAATAATGACCCGTGAAAAGAAGAGCACAAATATACATAATAAAAAATATTCCAAAACATGCATCTTGTATGCAACAGGGCATTAAAGTAATACTGCAACAGACTAAAAAACATGACAAAGGAATACCCTTTTTGGCCTAAATGTAAAGCTCTATGTTTGGGGCAAATCCAACACATTACTGAGTAACTGCCTCATTATTTTCAAGCATGGTGGTGGCTAAATCATGGTATGGGTATGCTTGACATAGGCAAATACTTGGGATAAAAATAAATAAGATAGGGCTAAGCACAGGCAAAATCCTAAAGGAAAACCTGCTTCAATATGCTTTACACCAGACAATGGGAGTGAAATTCACCCACAACGCAAGTCCAAATCTACTGTACACCTGAGTTGCTTACCAAGAAGACAGTGAATGTTACTAAGTGGCCAAGTTACAGTTTTGACTTAAATCTGCATGAAATACCATGGCACGACTTGATAATCCCTTTCTAGCCATGATCCTCAACATCTTGACAGAGCTTGAAGAATTCTGAAAAGAACAATAGGCAAATGTTGCACAATCCAGGTGTGTAAAGCTCTTAGAGACGTACCTAAGAAGACTCACAGCTGTAATCGCTGCCAAAGATGTTTCTAACATGTATGAACTCAGGGAGCGGAATACCTATGCAATGACTATATTTGATTTTTATTCAGCTTTAAAAATCTTCACATTTTTCTTCTACTTTAACATTACAGAGTATTTTGTGTAGATTGTTGAAAAATAATGACAATTAAATCAATTTTAATATCATTTTTAAGAAATCCAAGGGGTCTGAATACTTTTGCCAGGCATTGTATGTGCCTTTAACAGAGTATATGACTTAAATAACTTCTTCAATTATCTCATGTTGGATCTAGCGCAGATCATACCTGGCTGTGATGGCAAGTAGAGCACACTAATAAAGACAAATTAACAACTTATGGAACATTGCTACGGCTATAACACAAAAAAAAACTGTCAACCATTGATGTCTTAGAGGTTCCACTGTAGGTTTTATCAAATAACGGCTTATTAGACACTTAAACAGTGATTTCCTTTGATGAAAGACTATAATATGACTGCTACAGTGTAATATTTTATATACTATATCATGATTTTGCAACCATGTTATTGCCTTTTCTCCAATATACTCTCTCAGATATCTGCGTCTTGCCACTTTCAATGCTTCCTTCTGGCATTTCTGCTGAAAGAGAGCCAGCGAAAAGAAAAATGGTTAACTTGCAGTTTTGCTTTTCATAAGGATAATAAACCATTCCTGCAATCTACATGGCCATGCTAAGCTAAATGAGAGGGTTTGACTGAAGTACATTTTTAGTAAACTTCATTGATCTTATCTGTCACCATTCTCCAACCACTCTTCAACATAAAGATTGTTTGGAATTTCTGCACCACTTCATAATGGATTCAGAAACACTTTCGGAAAAACTTTCGGTAACACTTCTGTGTTTCAGTAACACTCTCTATGAGCCACTGTGTATAATGTATTCTGAAGTACATTTATAGTGCCTTCTATCACCCCATAGTGCATCAGAAGACTTATAATAAGGATTCCAGCCCACAGCTCCTTTTAACAGATTTTTATGAATACATTTCTTGTCGTGTTTCTAAAATGCAGTTTCTTTCACCAGCAAAATGTGTTAACAAATAACAATATAGGCTAGTGAAAAATACAAAATATGCTACTATGGTGTTTATAGAAGTAGATCATGATACCATCAGGGTAGCTCATGTAATATACTATCTCAGGCCTCTTGGACTAGTACAGAGATAAGAAAAATGAGAGAGGTTTAAACCCATTATTCTTCTCAACACCAACATTTTCCTTTCCATTGCCAATTGTAATTATGCCTCCAAGTCTTTCATATAACAGTGCTTTGCAGTTGGTTGGTCTAAGAAAATAACATGGGAGGAAATCACAATGCCCCAGCTAGAAAGCAATCTTATTTTATTGAGTTAACATAATCAAATATGGAAATATTAGTGGCTCTAGGAGATAAAGGTAGTTTTGGCTTAATAGGCAAGTAACTTAAAACTTTGGAAAATAACTTTATCCACTTACACTTAACATGGGAAACGAAAAGATCTAATTTCATGACCTGATTTACTAGCCATTCTTCAAAAAGGATAACTGTCTGGAAGAATAGTGAAACAAATTGCATGTCATTGTGGGCTCTCTGGGCTTTTTACGTCATTTGGTATACGACATACGTCTTTTGGTTGGGATTTTGTTATCGTCTCAGTGAGAGTGGCAGAGAGAGTGGTTGAGGGATGAAACATGTCAGACTGTCACCTGTGGAAATGCCAGAGTAGTCAGTAGTGTGTGTCTGATAGGCATAGATGAGCCTCCTCACGCGTGATCTACCCATTTCACTAGAAAAGGTCAATTACTGAACTAAAAGGGAAATAGTCTGTCTACATGGTGATTATATCTTCGGAGCATGGCAGCTTTGATACCACACAAACAGTGTGGGATGTGTGTTTGTATAGTACGTTTTGGTCTTCAACTGCAAAGAACAGCAATTCATGTTGGCCAGACTGTCACCTTTCCATCTTTTTATTTCCAAAAGTCATATTTTCAAACCTGTTCATAAACCTGTTCTAAAGTGCTACAAAAAGAAAAATATCTTACACAGAAACGTCTTCTACAGGAAGCATTGGAGGCCAACCTGGCAATCTTCTAATTTCACACTTCAATGGAAGTCAACAAGCTGTCGCTTGCATAATTTGTTGTTGCGATTATGTTCATATTTCTGACGATGTCCTAATAAGAAATCCCTTCTCAATAGACACTACCTTCACACATAGGCCAGGTATGCAAATGTTCCTTTATACACAATCTGATGTTCTGCTGCCAGATTAGCATGCCTTCAGGTCTAGCATGGCGTGCTACATACGGTTACCATGGCAGTAGGTTTCTGCTGAATATGAGAAACAAAATGAACTACTAAGTCACTAAAGGCAACACCAGCAACAGCGAAGGTAGGTGTGCACTGTGGTTGTCTGTTTGGTCAGGGGCAGCTCCAAGCATAAGCGATATAAGTGTTTTTTAGGAACTGTCAGGGTCTCAACTTACTTTTGAGAGTAAAAATAGTAGAATACACAGTGTAATTTCAAAATGTGGTTGTGCATCAACAGTTTCTCTTGTTATGTCAGTCCCTCAATTAGCTGGCAATCAGCCATGTACATTTGTAGATTGGTTATTATTATTATTATTTTTATTTTTAATATAATTTTTTAAATTTCACCTTTATTTAACCAGGTAGGCTAGTTGAGAACAAGTTCTCATTTGCAACTGCGACCTGGCCAAGATAAAGCATAGCAGTGTGAACAGACAACACAGAGTTACACATGGAGTAAACAATTAACAAGTCAATAACACAGTAGAAAAAAAGGGGGAGTCTATATACAATGTGTGCAAAAGGCATGAGGTAGGCGAATAATTACAATTTTGCAGATTAACACTGGAGTGATAAATGATCAGATGGTCATGTACAGGTAGAGATATTGGTGTGCAAAAGAGCAGAAAAGTAAATAAATAAAACAGTATGGGGATGAGGTAGGTGAAAATGGGTGGGCTATTTACCAATAGACTATGTACAGCTGCAGCGATCGGTTAGCTGCTCAGATAGCTGATGTTTGAAGTTGGTGAGGGAGATAAAAGTCTCCAACTTCAGCGATTTTTGCAATTCGTTCCAGTCACAGGCAGCAGAGTACTGGAACGAAAGGCGGCCGAATGAGGTGTTGGCTTTAGGGATGATCAATGAGATACACCTGCTGGAGCCCGTGCTACGGATGGGTGTTGCCATCGTGACCAGTGAACTGAGATAAGGCGGAGCTTTACCTAGCATGGACTTGTAGATGACCTGGAGCCAGTGGGTCTGGCGACGAATATGTAGCGAGGGCCAGCCGACTAGAGCATACAAGTCGCAGTGGTGGGTGGTATAAGGTGCTTTAGTGACAAAACGGATGGCACTGTGATAAACTGCATCCAGTTTGCTGAGTAGAGTGTTGGAAGCAATTTTGTAGATGACATCGCCGAAGTCGAGGATCGGTAGGATAGTCCGTTTTACTAGGGTAAGCTTGGCGGCGTGAGTGAAGGAGGCTTTGTTGCGGAATAGAAAGCCGACTCTTGATTTGATTTTCGATTGGAGATGTTTGATATGAGTCTGGAAGGAGAGTTTGCAGTCTAGCCAGACACCTAGGTACTTATAGATGTCCACATATTCAAGGTCGGAACCATCCAGGGTGGTGATGCTAGTCGGGCATGCGGGTGCAGGCAGCGATCGGTTGAAAAGCATGCATTTGGTTTTACTAGCGTTTAAGAGCAGTTGGAGGCCACGGAAGGAGTGTTGTATGGCATTGAAGCTCGTTTGGAGGTTAGATAGCACAGTGTCCAATGACGGGCCGAAAGTATATAGAATGGTGTCATCTGCGTAGAGGTGGATCAGGGAATCGCCCGCAGCAAGAGCAACATCATTGATATATACAGAGAAAAGAGTCGGCCCGAGAATTGAACCCTGTGGCACCCCCATAGAGACTGCCAGAGGACCGGACAGCATGCCCTCCGATTTGACACACTGAACTCTGTCTGCAAAGTAATTGGTGAACCAGGCAAGGCAGTCATCCGAAAAACCGAGGCTACTGAGTCTGCCGATAAGAATATGGTGATTGACAGAGTCGAAGGCCTTGGCAAGGTCGATGAAGACGGCTGCACAGTACTGTCTTTTATCGATGGCGGTTATGATATCGTTTAGTACCTTGAGTGTGGCTGAGGTGCACCCGTGACCGGCTCGGAAACCAGATTGCACAGCGGAGAAGGTACGGTGGGATTCGAGATGGTCAGTGACCTGTTTGTTGACTTGGCTTTCGAAGACCTTAGATAGGCAGGGCAGGATGGATATAGGTCTGTAACAGTTTGGGTCCAGGGTGTCTCCCCCTTTGAAGAGGGGGAGACATGAGGATGAACCAGCTTCATCCTGAAACTAAGACTGTCACGCCCTGGCCGAAGACCTCCAACAGCCGAAGCTAAGTAGTAACATTAACATGATGCCTTCTAATTGCAGCCGCTGTACTCGCCTTACGGCGAGGATAGCTGTGCTGCAAGCCAAGCTTCAGACGCAATCGTTAGGCAAGGGTAATTTCAGTGTAGGAAAGGATGAAACAGCGTCTGTGCCACCAGTAAGTACAGATAGTAGTATAAATCCCCTGGCACAGTCCCCGCAGCCGGACAACTTTCTCACGGTTTCTGGAAGGAAATGCTGTAGGAACGCTCAACCGGTGTCGCTCATTCAGCCGACAGAAACTTTCAACCGGTTTTCCCCATTAGGCTGCGGGTCGGAGTCAGAGGCCGAGTCTTCTCTGGTCTCTACTCCTCCCGTTACGGGGTCTGAGACGCCGAAGCTTCCCACCATTAGCTCTGACAAATTGAAAACTCTAGTCATTGGCGACTCCATTACCCGCAGTATTAGACTTAAAGCGAATCATCCAGCGATCATACACTGTTTACCCGGGGGCAGGGCTACCGACGTTAAGGCTAATCTGAAGATGGTGCTGGCTAAAGCTAAAACTGGCGAGTGTAGAGAGTATAGAGATATTGTTATCCACGTCGGCACCAACGATGTTAGGATGAAACAGTCAGAGATCACCAAGCGCAACATAGCTTCTGCGTGCATATCAGCTAGAAAGATGTGTCGGCATCGAGTAATTGTCTCTGGCCCCCTCCCAGTTAGGGGGAGTGATGAGCTCTACAGCAGAGTCTCACAACTCAATCGCTGGTTGAAAACTGTTTTCTGCCCCTCCCAAAAGATAGAATTTGTAGATAATTGGCCCTCTTTCTGGGACTCACCCACAAACAGGACCAAGCCTGACCTGCTGAGGAGTGACGGACTCCATCCTAGCTGGAGGGGTGCTCTCATCTTATCTACCAACATAGACAGGGCTCTAACTCCTCTAGCTCCACAATGAAATAGGGTGCAGGCCAGGCAGCAGGCTGTTAGCCAGCCTGCCAGCATAGTGGAGTCTGCCACTAGCACAGTCAGTGTAGTCAGCTCAGCTATCACCATTGAGACCGTGTCTGTGCCTCGACCTAGGTTGGGCAAAACTAAACATGGCGGTGTTCGCCTTAGCAATCTTACTGGATAAAGACCACCTCCATTCCTGTCATTACTGAAAGAGATCACATCTCAAAATAGGGCTACTTAATGTTAGATCCCTTACTTCAAAGGCAATTATAGTCAATGAACTAATCACTGATCATAATAGTTGCACTTCCGGGTTGGAGCGAGCGGTCGCATCTGCACTCGGTCCGCAGGTAGTATTACATTTCATTACATTTCATTATAGTACAACGGTTTGATTTGTCTAATCTTATCAATTTCTTCTTAGCTAGCTACACAGCCGTCTTTGTTTCATAGATAATTGCGTAATTATCGTATTTCGTCGTCCTAACGCAGTCTACACTGCCCTGCAGCTAGCCAGCTAGCTAACGTCCACCGTTAGCTAGTCCACCGTCTACCGATTAGCAGCACAACTATTACACTCAACTGAACGACTTGATTAGTGTAGTGTTAGCTAGCTACATAGTTGTCTTTGCTGTCTTCGTACCCAAGATAATTGTGTAGTTTAGAGTGTGTAGTTTTATGTCGTCCTTAACATAGGAGACTCTGCTAGCTAGCCAACAGCTAGCCAACGTCTACCGAACAGAACTTCTGCACTCAACAATCCGGTCGCATTTCGCTTCGCTCCACAGGTAGTATCACATTTTTCATTTCATTTCATTACAGTACAACGGCTTGATTTGTTTGATCGTAGCTAGCTACATAGCTAGCTACACAGCCGTCTTTGTATCAAAGATAATTGTGTAGTCTAGAGCGACTTCCTAGGTTAGTTAGCCAGCTATTGTCGTTCTTTAACGCAACGTAACGTAATCAACACTGCTAGCTAGCCAGCTAGCCCCGAATAGCAGCACAGTAGAAACTATTACACTCAACGGAACGACTTGATTAGTGTAGTGTCAACAACGCAGCCAATGCCAACTAGCCTACTTAGTCAACAACGCAGCCTCTGCCAGCTAGCCTACTTCAGCAGTACTGTATCATTTTAATCATTTTAGTCAATAAGATTCTTGCTACGTAAGCTTAACTCTCTGAACACTCGTGACGTGTAGTCCACTTGTCATTCCAATCTCCTTTGCATTAGCGTAGCCTCTTGTGTAGCCTGTCAACTATGTGTCTGTCTATCCCTGTTCTCTCCTCTCTGCACAGACCATACAAACGCTCCACACCGCGTGGCCGCGGCCACCCTAATCTGGTGGTCCCAGCGCGCACGACCCACGTGGAGTTCCAGGTCTCCGGTAGCCTCTGGAACTGCCGATCTGCGGCCAACAAGGCAGAGTTCATCTCCGCCTATGTCTCCCTCCAGTCCCTCGACTTCTTGGCACTGACGGAAACATGGATCACCACAGACAACACTGCTACTCCTACTGCTCTCTCTTCGTCTGCCCACGTGTTCTCGCACACCCCGAGAGCTTCTGGTCAGCGGGGTGGTGGCACCGGGATCCTCATCTCTCCCAAGTGGTCATTCTCTCTTTCTCCCCTTACCCATCTGTCTATCGCCTCCTTTGAATTCCATGCTGTCACAGTTACCAGCCCTTTCAAGCTTAACATCCTTATCATTTATCGCCCTCCAGGTTCCCTCGGAGAGTTCATCAATGAGCTTGATGCCTTGATAAGCTCCTTTCCTGAGGACGGCTCACCTCTCACAGTTCTGGGCGACTTTAACCTCCCCACGCCTACCTTTGACTCATTCCTCTCTGCCTCCTTCTTTCCACTCCTCTCCTCTTTTGACCTCACCCTCTCACCTTCCCCCTACTCACAAGGCAGGAAATACGCTCGACCTCATCTTTACTAGATGCTGTTCTTCCACTAACCTCGTTGCAACTCCCCTCCAAGTCTCCGACCACTACCTTGTATCCTTTTCCCTCTCGCTCTCATCCAACACTTCCCACACTGCCCCTACTCGGATGGTATCGCGCCGTCCCAACCTTCGCTCTCTCTCCCCCGCTACTCTCTCCTCTTCCATCCTATCATCTCTTCCCTCTGCTCAAACCTTCTCCAACCTATCTCCTGATTCTGCCTCCTCAACCCTCCTCTCCTCCCTTTCTGCATCCTTTGACTCTCTATGTCCCCTATCCTCCAGGCCGGCTCGGTCCTCCCCTCCCGCTCCGTGGCTCGACGACTCATTGCGAGCTCACAGAACAGGGCTCCGGGCAGCCGAGCGGAAATGGAGGAAAACTCGCCTCCCTGCGGACCTGACATCCTTTCACTCCCTCCTCTCTACATTTTCCTCTTCTCTCTCTGCTGCTAAAGCCACTTTCTACCACTCTAAATTCCAAGCATCTGCCTCTAACCCTAGGAAGCTCTTTGCAACCTTCTCCTCCCTCCTGAATCCTCCTCCCCTCCCCCCTCCTCCCTCTCTGCAGATGACTTCGTCAACCATTTTGAAAAGAAGGTCGACGACATCCGATCCTCGTTTGCTAAGTCAAACGACACCGCTGGTTCTGCTCACACTGCCCTACCCTGTGCTCTGACCTCTTTCTCCCCTCTCTCTCCAGATGAAATCTCGCGTCTTGTGACGGCCGGCCGCCCTACAACCTGCCCGCTTGACCCTATCCCCTCCTCTCTTCTCCAGACCATTTCCGGAGACCTCCTCCCTTACCTCACCTCGCTCATCAACTCATCCCTGACCGCTGGCTACGTCCCTTCCGTCTTCAAGAGAGCGAGAGTTGCACCCCTTCTGAAAAAACCTACACTCGATCCCTCCGATGTCAACAACTACAGACCAGTATCCCTTCTTTCTTTTCTCTCCAAAACTCTTGAACGTGCCGTCCTTGGCCAGCTCTCCCGCTATCTCTCCCAGAATGACCTTCTTGATCCAAATCAGTCAGGTTTCAAGACTAGTCATTCAACTGAGACTGCTCTTCTCTGTATCACGGAGGCGCTCCGCACTGCTAAAGCTAACTCTCTCTCCTCTGCTCTCATCCTTCTAGACCTATCGGCTGCCTTCGATACTGTGAACCATCAGATCCTCCTCTCCACCCTCTCCGAGTTGGGCATCTCCGGCGCGGCCCACGCTTGGATTGCGTCCTACCTGACAGGTCGCTCCTACCAGGTGGCGTGGCGAGAATCCGTCTCCACACCACGTGCTCTCACCACTGGTGTCCCCCAGGGCTCTGTTCTAGGCCCTCTCCTATTCTCGCTATACACCAAGTCACTTGGCTCTGTCATAACCTCACATGGTCTCTCCTATCATTGCTATGCAGACGACACACAATTAATCTTCTCCTTTCCCCCTTCTGATGACCAGGTGGCGAATCGAATCTCTGCATGTCTGGCAGACATATCCGTGTGGATGACGGATCACCACCTCAAGCTGAACCTCGGCAAGACGGAACTGCTCTTCCTCCCGGGGAAGGACTGCCCGTTCCATGATCTCGCCATCACGGTTGACAACTCCATTGTGTCCTCCTCCCAGAGCGCTAAGAACCTTGGCGTGATCCTGGACAACACCCTGTCGTTCTCAACTAACATCAAGGCGGTGGCCCGTTCCTGTAGGTTCATGCTCTACAACATCCGCAGAGTACGACCCTGCCTCACACAGGAAGCGGCGCAGGTCCTAATCCAGGCACTTGTCATCTCCCGTCTGGATTACTGCAACTCGCTGTTGGCTGGGCTCCCTGCCTGTGCCATTAAACCCCTACAACTCATCCAGAACGCCGCAGCCCGTCTGGTGTTCAACCTTCCCAAGTTCTCTCACGTCACCCCGCTCCTCCGCTCCCTCCACTGGCTTCCAGTTGAAGCTCGCATCCGCTACAAGACCATGGTGCTTGCCTACGGAGCTGTGAGGGGAACGGCACCTCAGTACCTCCAGGCTCTGATCAGGCCCTACACCCAAACAAGGGCACTGCGTTCATCCACCTCTGGCCTGCTCGCCTCCCTACCACTGAGGAAGTACAGTTCCCGCTCAGCCCAGTCAAAACTGTTCGCTGCTCTGGCCCCCCAATGGTGGAACAAACTCCCTCACGACGCCAGGACAGCGGAGTCAATCACCACCTTCCGGAGACACCTGAAACCCCACCTCTTTAAGGAATACCTAGGATAGGATAAAGTAATCCCTCTCACCCCCCCTCCCCCTGAAAAGATTTAGATGCACTACTGTTCCACTGGAGGTCATAAGGTGAATGCACCAATTTGTAAGTCGCTCTGGATAAGAGCGTCTGCTAAATGACTTAAATGTAAATGTAAATGTAATAATCTTGATGTGATTGGCCTGACTGAAACATGGCTTAAGCCTGATGAATTTACTGTTTTAAATGAGGCCTCACCTCCTGGCTACACTAGTGACCATATCCCCCGTGCATCCCGCAAAGGCGGAGGTGTTGCTAACATTTACGATAGCAAATTTCAATTTACAAAAAAAAAATGACGTTTTTGTCTTTTGAGCTTCTAGTCATGAAATCTATGCAGCCTACTCAATCACTTTTTATAGCTACTGTTTACATGCCTCCTGGGCCATATACAGCGTTTCTCACTGAGTTCCCTGAATTCCTATCGGACCTTGTAGTCATAGCAGATAATATTCTAATCTTTGGTGACTTTAATATTCACATGGAAAAGTCCACAAAAGGCTTTCGGAGCCACTCAGTGGGTTTTGTCCAACATGTCTCTGGACCCACTCACTGTCACAGTCATACGCTGGACCTAGTTTTGTCCCATGGAATAAATGTTGTGGATCTTAATGTTTTTCTTCATAATCCTGGACTATCAGACCACCATTTTATTACGTTTGCAATTGCAACAAATAATCTGCTCAGACCCCAACCAAAGAACATCAAAAGTCGTGCTATAAATTCACAGACAACACAAAGATTCCTTGATGCCCTTCCAGACTCCCTCTGCCTACCCAAGGACGCCAGAGGACAAAAATCAGTTAACCACCTAACTGAGGATCTCAATGCAGTTGCACCCCTAAAAACTAAAAACAATTCTCATAAGAAACTAGCTCCCTGGTACACAGAAAATACCCGAGCTCTGAAGCAAGCTTCCAGAAAATTGGAACGGAAATGGCGCCACACCAAAATGGAAGTCTTCCGACTAGCTTGGAAGGACGGTACCGTGCAGTACCGAAGAGCCCTTACTGCTGCTCGATCATCCTATTTTTCTAACTTAATTGAGGAAAATAAGAACAATCCGAAATTCCTTTTTGATACTGTCGCAAAGCTAACTAAAAAGCAGCATTCCCCAAGAGAGGATGACTTTCACTTTAGCAGTGATAAATTCATGAACTTCTTTGAGGAAAAGATTATGATTATTAGAAAGCAAATTACGGACTCCTCTTTAAACCTGCGTATTCCACCAAACCTCAGTTGTCCTGAGTCTGCACAACTCTGCCAGGACCTAGGATCAAGAGAGACGCTCAAGTGTTTTAGTACTATATCTCTTGACACAATGATGAAAATAATCATGGCCTCTAAACCTTCAAGCTGCATACTGGACCCTATTCCAACTAAACTACTGAAAGAGCTGCTTCCTGTGCTTGGCCCTCCTATGTTGAACATAATAAACAGCTCTCTATCCACTGGATGTGTACCAAACTCACTAAAAGTGGCAGTAATAAAGCCTCTCTTGAAAAAGCCAAACCTTGACCCAGAAAATATAAAAACTATCGGCCTATATCGAATCTTCCATTCCTCTCAAAATTTTAGAGAAGGCTGTTGCGCAGCAACTCACTGCCTTCCTGAAGACAAACAATGTATACGAAATGCTTCAGTCTGGTTTTAGACCCCATCATAGCACTGAGACGGCACTTGTGAAGGTGGTAAATGACATTTTAATGGCATCGGACCGAGGCTCTGCATCTGTCCTCGTGCTCCTAGACCTTAGTGCTGCTTTTGATACCATCGATCACCACATTCTTTTGGAGAGATTGGAAACCCAAATTGGTCTACACGGACATGTTCTGGCCTGGTTTAGATCTTATCTGTCGGAAAGATATCAGTTTGTCTCTGTGAATGGTTTGTCCTCTGACAAATCAACTGTAAATTTCGGTGTTCCTCAAGGTTCCGTTTTAGGACCACTATTGTTTTCACTATATATTTTACCTCTTGGGGATGTTATTCGAAAACATAATGTTAACTTTCACTGCTATGCGGATGACACACAGTAGACTGCAACTCCTCCCCCTTTGGCAGTTCTATCTTGACGGAAGATGTTATAGTTGGGTATGGAAATCTCTGAACTTTTGGTGGCCTTCCTGAGCCAGGATTCAGACACAGCAAGGACATCAGGGTTAGCAGAGTGTGCTAAAGCAGTGAGTAAAACAAACTTAGGGAGGAGGCTTCTGATTTTGACATGAATGAAACCAAGGCTTTTTCGATCACAGAAGTCAACAAATGAGGGTACCTGGGGACATGCAGGGCCTGGGTTTACCTCCACATCACCCGCGGAACAGAGAAGGAGTAGTATGAGGGTGCGGCTAAAGGCTATCAAAACTGGTCGCCTAGAGCGTTGGGGACAGAGAATAAGAGGAGCAGGTTTCTGGGCATGGTAGAATATATTCAGGGCATAGTGCGCAGACAGGGGTATGGTGGGGTGCGGGTACAGCGGAGGTAAGCCCAGGCCCCGGGTGATGATGAGAGAGGTTGTATCTCTGGACATGCTGGTTGTAATGGGTGAGGTCACCGCATGTGTGGGAGGTGGGACAAAGGAGTTATCAGGGGTATGAAGAGTGGAACTAGGGGGTCCATTGTGAACTAAAACAATGATAACTAACCTGAACAACAGTATACAAGGCATATTGACATTTGAGAGAGACATACAGCGAGGCATACAGTAATCACAGGTGTTGAATTGGGAAAGCTAGCTAAAACAGTAGGTTAGACAACAACAGCTAATCAGCTGGCACGACAACAGCAGGTAAAATGGCGTTGACTAGGCAACGGGGCCAACAGATAAAAACAAGCAAGCAGAATGGAGTACCGTGATTAATGGACAGTCCAGCGTGCATCAGCTATGTGGCCAAGAGATCAGTGTCCAGGGGGCAGCGGTGGATGGGGCAGGGAAGCTGGACTGGCGAGTGTTATCCAGGTTTTAAAAAACTAACAATGACTAAATAGTTTGTAGCTAGTTAGCTGGTTAGCTTCTGGAGGTTCTTGAGTGTGTTCTAAAAAAATAAAAAATAATAGCGATTCCGTATCACATTGGGTGAGGCAGGTTTCCGGAAGGTATAAACAAATTAAAAATCAAAAAGAGATAGAAAGTAAATATGGGTGTTTGGGACGCGGCGATGCAGACGGTTAGCAGGCCTGTGCTAGCAAGCTAACAGTTCGTAGATAGCTAGATAGCTAGTTGTGAAGATCCAGCTGAAAAATGTTCCATTTGCGGTGGGAATCCGGGGAAGAATCCGGGGATGAAAAAATAAATAGGTCCGTTATGCTCTGGTTAGAGTCGCGTTGTTCGAACTGGCGAGAGCTTTCCGGGCTGAAGGTTAGCTGATGACCGGTTAGCTGAAGACCGCTAGCATGGCTAGTGGTTAGCTGGCTAGCTTCAGTTGAGGGGTTCCGGTTCCGAAGTAAATATAAATATAAATACTTTAGGAAAAATAGCTACATTGGGTGAGGCGGGTTGCAGGAGAGTATTTGGAAGCTTAGGTTTAGCAAAAGGTTTTTAAAGAGATATGCGAAGAAAAATATGTAAAAAACGAAAAAGATATATACAGGGGACACGACACGACAGGACTTACTGCTACGCCAGCGATCTCAACTTGTATTAATCATGGCCGAATACCGACCGGGCATGCAGGGCACGTGCCCAGGGGCCCTGAACTCCAGGGGCCCCCCATTGATTGTGTTTGTAACGGTTTTCTTTAGGTGAAGTAGAGGCGGACCAAATTGCAGCGTGGTTTCTTTGATTCATGTTTAATAACAAAAAGATAAACACGAACACTACAAAACAATAAACGTGGAAAACCAAAAACAGCCCTATCTGGTGCAAAACACAGAGACAGGAACAATCACCCACAAACACACAGTGAAACCCAGGCTACCTAAATATGGTTCCCAATCAGAGACAATGACTAACACCTGCCTCTGATTGAGAACCATATCAGGCCAGACATAGAAATAGACCAAAACATAGAAAAACAAACAGACTGCCCACCCAACTCACGCCCTGACCATACTAAATAAATACAAAACAAAGGAAATAAAGGTCAGAACGTGACAGTGCTAGTCATTCTCTCTCAGATATCATATTAACATGACATAAGTCGTGGAAAAATGTGTAGGGTTGTAGGAAATTTGATTTAAAATTGTAAAAGTTTCTCTCCACCCGATGGCAAAATGGGTAGAATTGCAGGAAATTACCTTTAAAACTAAAATGTTGCTCTCCGTTATCAAGAGGGGGACCACCAAAATGTTTTACCTTGAGATGGGGGGCCCACCAAACCAAATCTCGCTTAGGGCCCCCAAAAGGCTAGAAACGACCTTGAGTGTGGTCCAGTATAGGGCCATTATACTGGCCTAGAATGGTCATTCATTATTGAACGTCTCTGCCAATTGGCTGAGCCGCCACCAAAACTGCAATGGTGACCTCTCTTGAAATTGGACGATTATGCATCTAAAATTATTCCTGACCTCTTTTGAAATATTTGACACCTTACGCATATTTTTGCAAACTTTGTCATATGCCAGCTCTAAATTTGATCTGAATGGTTGATGCCATCCATCCTGAGGTATTAGTTCCATTTGAGTAACATTCTGATGGAAATTCAGAACTAAGAATCATTCACCTTGAAGTGAGTGGAATTCATTTTAGGATGACAGTTGAGTTTACACCTAACTAAGTATAACCACAAGCTGGTTCACTCCTTTTTAGATTGCACATTGTTGCCAGTGTAGCCTTCTCCAAATTGCGTTTGACTTTGGGTTAAAGACAGATTTACTTATTTACATACATATATATGAACTGGCTAATGCTGATGAAATTGATAGATAAGTAAAAACTAATTATACCACAGCATTGTTGAATAATCATTTCTGATTGGCTAGAAGGGCATTTTAGAATGGACATTAAAACCAGATAATGGGACAGTTAGAAATAATATCAGGACACCTTGCAATCATGTCTCAATTAGCTCCTACACATGCAGACTGTACTTGCTACAAAGTTACACAATCATAAACCAACAACCACACAAACTGAAATTGGATACATTATTGTTATGTTAATTGCTCATGTCCCCTTTAAGAATGGAGCACACTTGGTCATGTGCAGTGTTGTTCTATGTTATTCTGGTACTAACTCGTTTTAGTAAATGTGAAGCTCCAGTTCAATTCCTTGTATTCAGAGTCTTTCTTATTATATAAATAAGTAATAAGAGCTAAGATACGAGGATGATTACCTGCAGTGTGCATCACGAATGCAGATGGAGCTCGTAGGAAAAGAGGACGATTTTGACCCAGTAGCACAACAGCTAGCAAGCAGTGACGATGAGGGGAGAGCTGACGAGAACGAGGCGACAGATCAAAGACCTGTGGAGCCTGAGGTAAAGAGAACGGCTAGCATCGGGAAAATAGATGTGTTTGATGACACGCAAGAAAACTGGGCAACTTACATTGAACGACTGGAACAGTACTTTATTGCAAACGACATTGCTGATAACAAAAGAGTACCAGCATTGTTGAGTTTAATTGGCCCAAAAACGTACAGTTTGCTAAAAGATCTGACTGCCCCTCTGAAGCCCTCCAATAAAACATTCACAGAAATTGTGGAGATATTGCAAAATCATCAATCACCTAAACCACTCCTTATCGTGGAACGTTTTCATTTCCACAAGAGAGATCAGAATGAGGGGGAGGGTGTTAGTACATATGTAGCAGAGTTGAAGAAACTGTCTGAACATTGCCAGTTTGGAGAACCTAAAGGACACATTAAGGGATAGATTTGTTTGTGGACTGAAACATGAACACATTCAAAAACGTTTGCTCACAGAATCAGATCTCACGTTTGCAAAGGCTGTTGAAATTTCTGTGGCTATGGAAATCACGACTAAAGATGCATTTGAGTTGCAAAGTAAAAGAAATACTGACCTATCACAAACTTCACTGCACAAGTTTTCACACAGCCGACACCGCCCCCGTGTGGCCGAAAAATGAAACAGGCGCAGAGCAGAGGACTGTTGTTTCAAAGATGAAATTTGTCACAAATGCAATAGGAGGCACATTCAAAGAGCATGCAGAGCAAAATTCAGTCACAACAGGAAAAATGAGAAAATGAAAGGGTCTGTGAATGCACTAGCAGAGAAAAGTGGCAGTGATTCAGATGAACGATTAATTGGTACAATGGAGTTAAACACAGTGACTTCTCTCAGCAGTAGCATAATATGGGTGACACCAGAAATCGAAGGCAAACCCCTCACAATGGAGCTGGACACAGGATCTGCAGTGTCCATAATTTACACAACTGTTTACAATGAGCACTTCAAGGCTATCAAGCTGAAGACCTACTCAGGAGAGCGATTGAGCCCAATGGGGTGTTGTAGGTCAGAGTGAGTTATGGAGAGAAAACACAGTTACAGCTGCATGTGGTGCCTGGAACTGGTCCCCCATTATTTGGCAGGGAATGGCTTTCAAAAATTAAGCTGAACTGGTGTGACTTGAAAATGCTCCACACTTTCCAGTCCATAGAGAAAGGTACAGACCAAACACTGGAACACTTGCGGAAGAAATACAACACAGTTTTCAGTGATCAGATGGGAGCAGTAAAATTCTGCAAAGCCAGATCTGTTCCATACTCTCTGAGACCAAAATCAACCGGAAATCGATCGCTTGCAGGATACAGGGATACTGATGAAAGTGGACCGAAGCAAATGGGCCAATAGTTCCTATTGTAAAGAAAGACGGGTCTGTTAGAATGTGTGGGGACTTCAAGGTAACTGTGAATTCAATGTTGCATGTGGACCAATACACCCTGCCACGTCTGGATGACATCTTTGCTGCACTAGCTGGTGGGAAACACTTCAGTAAAATCGATCTGAAACAGGCTTACCTGCAGCTATTGGTTGAAGAGAGCTCCAAACAGTACGTGACAATAAACACACACAAAGGTCTATACAGGTATAACTGCCTGGTTTTTGGCATTGCATTGGCCCCAGCCATTTGGCAACAAACTATTGACCAGATTTAGCAAGGAATCCCAGGAACCCAGTGTATCCTGGATGACATGATCATAACAGGACTCACCAACAGAGAGCACCTGGCTAACCTGGAAGAGGTTCTGAAAAGACTGAAACAGTATGGTCTACAGGCAAAACTACAGAAGTGTGAGTTCTTCAAAGTCATGATACCCCAGAAATGCCAACATCAGGTTTTGCAGCAACTACACGAAGGTCATGTTGGAATTGTCAAAATGAAGCTGCTCGCAAGGAGCCACTTCTGGTGGCCAGGTCTGGATCAACAGATAGAAAACATGGAGAAGAACTGTAGCGGATGTTTGTAAACCCTTCACTTGCCTGCTCCTGTCCCAGTCTACCCATGGGAATGGCCCACATAGCCATGGCAGAGAATTCATGTGGACTACGCTATTCTCTTTGAAAAGCGTGTTTCTGGTTATAGTTGATGCCCATTCCAAATTTCCAGAGGTGTTTTGCACTGACTCCTCCACCTCAGCTCAGACAATAGAGTGCCGCCCCGGTGGTCTGAGAGAACAACAACAATAGAGTGTCTCAGAACAACGTTTGCATGCTTCGGATTGCCGCTGCAGCTGGTAAGTGACAAAGTGCAAGCTTTTGTAAGTGACGAGTTTACAGGATTCATGTCAGTAAATGGAATCAAACACTCAACCTCAGCTCCGTACCACCCTGCCACCAATGGGCTGGCAGAGCACTTTGTGCAAACCCTAAAGAATGGACTCCGTGCAGCAAAAGGACACAAAGGGAATTTGCAAACAAAACTGGCCAAGTTCCTGGCCTCCTACCGAAACACCCCACATGCCACGACAAATGAAAGTCCAGCTGCACTGATGTTCGGGAGGCCTCTCCGCACACAGCTGGACATCATGAAGCCAAACAGGCATAATGAAGTGCTGAACAAACAAGCCAAGACGCTCTCCGGTGGCCGGGAGCACCATCTCCAAACAGAACAGGAAGTGATGGTGTGAGACTACAGAAGGGAAGGGAAATGGACAAGAGGGAACGTATAGAAACGGGACCCAGAACTTACCAGGTTCAAGTGAGCCCAGACATAATGCGGTGGTGTCACATTAACCAAATGCATTCCATGGACAACATCGAGAGAGGACAGGCACAGAGAGCTCCTGAGAGTGACACACAGGGAACTGTACAGGACGGTGGGTGTGCAAAGAGACCCCAGGCTGAAAGAAGGGAAAGTGTTGATGAAGGTGTTGCTATAGCAGAAGCTATAATGGAGCAAGCACACACTGAGGATGTTCAGGAGCCTCCAGACAATCCAAGGCGCTACCCAGAACAAATGAGGAAAAAATAGCTAGCTAGCATTGATTTGTTGTTGCAAATAATTTGTATTTTGAGCATCTGATGACCTAACGTGGTGAGTAATGAAGATGAATTTCTCTGGTCTCGGCAACTGTTGCAGTCATGACGCAAGAGGCTCTATGTTGTCAAATCCTCCCACGTTTCTAGTTTGACCAGCTGTTTTCAGAAATGTAGGTTTTTATTCAATTGTCATAGTGGAAGGTTTGCTAGCAAGCTATCTAGATAGCTTCTAGCCTAGTGTTTGTTATGCAATGCGATCTTCTTGTAATGAACAGTGTCGAGTGTTCTGATGAGAAAGCAAACTTTTCTAGCTATGCCAGGAAAAATCAGGCATTATCAGCTGATTGTTATGGATGTATCCAAAGGAATATCAATAGAAAGCAGCTACTTTGCAGTTATTCTGGCTGCAGAGGTCGTGACTGTGTTAACCAGTAACTAGAACATTGCCAGTGAGCATGGCAATAGAACATAAAGAACGAACGACTTGGTCGCGTCCATAAATATCTAACTAATCGAATGGGTTGCGACTGGGTTGCGTCTCTAGCAACCAAAAGATGAGAATGTATTAATTTGCTTATATACTGTAAATGAAAATATCAACGGAAATGTTTTAGTTCTAAAGGTAAATTTGTGCTTATAGTATTATTTTATTTGGCAAACAAACAACTGGGTCACCCCATAAATATCAAACTAATCGAAAGAATGACACGTCTCTAGCATCCAAAAGATGAGAAAGTATGAATTTGCTTATAAAAATAAAAATATCAAAGAAAAAAAAGTTTTTACCGCTAAATGTGCTCTTTCATATTGATTTCTTTGGCAACTGTGGTATAAGCGGGATAAAACCCTCTGTTCTGTACATTACCTTGGAAAAATGAACTCTGCAAAGGGACTCGTCCCACTGCATTGTCCATTATTTACAAGGTAATGTACAAGACATCAGCGCTTATCCTTTAAATATATAATAGTTCTATAGCACAGAACTCTAGTAAATGTGAAGACCGGGGGGTTGGGTCAAAACGTTCACACAGATCAGACATGGACAGAGTAGGATTAGCTCATTTTCAAATAATAGTCCAAAAGAAAAAAAATAAGGTCTTCTGGGCTCCGGGTCTTGCTCCTGTGGGGATCAAAAACCGAACTCCCTCCTGTTACCTCTGGCACCTTCCCCAACTATACGGGAGTACTTTCCTCCCCCAGTCTCTCCCCTGTGTGCTGCCCTCCTGGCAGCTTTATGGGAGTTGTACAGCTGGTGAGCAATCAGCCTTTGATTACTCACAAATCCCCAATCCGCCCCAATTAGTCCTGGCTGGGAGCCCGTCGAGACCTGGCACGTCCAGCAGATGAAGCCATCGCCTCGTGATGTATACTCCGTCACTCGCCTGGAATGTGGGCGGGGCTCCGTGGAGACCGAACGGGATCACCCGGTACTAATGCAATCCGTCTGGTATCGAAAGACTGCCAATGGTACCTGCCAATATCCTTTGGTCAGGTCAATGGTGCTGATGTACCTTTCCCAATCGGTCGATGAGCTCGTCCACCCTCAGCATGGGGTAGGCGTCGAACAAGCTTATGTCGTTCACACCCCGGAAATCATTACAGAAGCACTGGCTACCGTCCGGTTTGGGCACCAACACGATGGGGCTGCAACATGCACTGTGAGACTCTTCAATGACCCCCCATCCTCCACATAGCCTCCACTTCCTGTTTCACGGCCTTCCTTCTGGCCTCCGGAATCTGATGTGGCCTCTTTCGTACTGTTTCCCCATGCCGTGTTCGGATGTGGTGTTCAATGAGGGTCGCGCGGCCCGGCTTCTCTGAGAACACCGCCGTGTTCCAATCAACGAGCTCCCTGAGATCTTGCTTCTGGGTCCTCATTGCTCGGGACCACCACTGGTACCGTTGGCGTCCTGGGTCCCGACCATAACACGGCCAAGGCTGTCCTCTCGTGCCACTTCTTCAACAGGTTCACGTGGTAAATCTGTTGGGGTTTCCGTCTCCCCGGCAGCCGTACACGGTAATTGACAGGTCCCAGCTTCTCGATCACCTCGTATGGCCCATGCCATGTAGCCAGGAACTTACTTTTGGATGTGGGGATTAAAACCAATACCCTGTCTCCCACCTGGAATTCTCGGGGATGGGCTCCCCAATTGTAGACTTGGGCTTGGGAGCTTTGAGCCTTCTCGATATGTTCCCTCACGACTGGCTATATGTCTGTCCGCCGCTCCCTCATCGTCTCCATGTGCTCTACCACGCTGCATAAGGGGGTTGGTTTGGCTTCCCACACCTTCTTGACGAGTTCCATTAGGCCCCGGTGGCCTCCTCCCATAGAGGAGTTCGAAGGGGAGAACCCAGTGGAGGACTGGGGTACTTTTCGTATTGAGAACATTAGGTGGGGTAGTAGCTGGTCCCAGTTCTTCCCGTCCTGCTCAGTGACCTTCCACAGCGTTTGTTTGAGCATTTTATTGAACCGCTCGACGAGCCCATCCATCTGCGGGTGGAAGACAGAGGTCCGGATCTGCTTAATCTGCAGGAGAGCACACAAATCTTTCATTAGGCGGGACATAAACTCAGTACCTTGGTCTGTCAGGATGTCGTTCGGAATACCCACCCGGCTAAAGAGGTGGAACAGCTCCCGGGCGATTCCCTTGAATACCGCTGACAGTAGGGGAATGGCCTCAGGATACTGGGTGGCATAGTCCACTATTAGCAGGATGTACCGGTGTCCTTGTGCTGTTTTTACCAGGGGTCCCACTAAGTCTATGGCGATACGTTCAAAGGGCACCCCAATGATCGGTAGGGGGACCCGTGAGTTTCGGAAGTATGCCTTTGGGGCGGTCATTTGTCACTCCGGGCAACTGTTAGAGTAATCTTCCGCAGCCCTCCTCATCCCGGGCCAGTGGAACCGGGCGGCGATCCGTTCCCGGATCTTCTCCATTCCCAGGTGCCCTCCCAACAGGTGGGTGTGGGCCAGCTGAAGAACGGTTCCCACGTACCGTCGGGGCAGCAACAATACCTCTCGAAGTTCCCCCTGTTGGCACGACACCTGATACAAAAGGTTATTCTTGATTTGGAAATGGGGGTATGGCCAGTCACTCACCCCCGGAAGTAGCTGTCCATCCACCGGGGCGGCAGGGTAGCCTAGTGGTTAGAGCGTTGGACTAGTAACCGGAAGGTTGCAAGTTCGAATCCCCGAGCTGACAAGGTACGAATCTGTCGTTCTGCCCCTGAACAGGCAGTTAACCCACTGTTCCTAGGCTGTCATTGAAAATAAGAATTTGTTCTTAACTGACTTGCCTAGTAAAAAATAATAATAATAAAAAATAAAAAAAATCACTAGGGCTGCGGTGGCTTTCAAGTTAGAATCCTCCCACTGGGCCATCCTGAATTGTTCCTTTGCGTTGGGCCCCAGGGGTTGTCTCGGCTGGCCCCTCGAAATCGAGGAGGGGGAGGCTGGGCTCTTCCTCCCGTGGTTCCCCAGGGGGTCGGGTTTCGGCCCCCCCATTCGTCTCCGGATCCGTCGATACAGGTTGATCAAACGTTTGCTTCCGGGCCTGCACAGACGATGGGTCGTCCTCACTCTCGTCTTCGGCCAGCTCGTGCCTCCACAGGGCCACGAACAGCAGACAATCTCATCCCACTAGGAGAGGTACCGACAACTCTGGTACTGCACCCACCATCATCTGGCAGTTCCCTTGTGGTGTCACGATATTGGCCCATACGGTTGAATACCGCTTTGTGTCCCCATGAACACAGGAAATGGGCATCTCCCCACTACATTTAGTATCCTGGTTCAGCAGGCTCGTGGTTAGGAGGGTAACCATACTTCTGGAGTCTAATAGAGCTTCTGTGTCGTGTCCGTCAACCTTCACCAGGACCATGGGTGCAGTTGATTCGTGGTATGCCCAACAGGAGGTGACGTAGTTCACTGCGTGACCCACTCGCCTCCGGGGCTTGCTGATGGCATCGAGTCCTCTCGAGCCGGGCAATTCCAGGCAACACTCAAAACACCTCCTTTGCTCTCCATCTATCTGGGGTCGTGGGTGGTGGGTCGGCCTTACCCCAGACGTCTCTCCATGGTTTTGCGGTCCTTTGGCCCTGCCGACTGTCGGTTCGGGGTACACAGCAGTGGGGCTGTCCTTCTGACTTCTCGAACGGGCGCCGACTCGGCCCGACTCCCACTCAGCAGGGCCTTAGAGTTCTGATGCATCTACACTGCTTCCAGGAGGCCCTCCAAGGTCTGGGCTGCGCATAGACTCGCTGCCCTCTTCATGTTGTGGGGTAGTGCCCGTAGGAAGCGATCCAGGACCACTTTGTCTAGGATGGAGAGGGTGGTTAGGAGCCATCCCCTGGTGACGCGGATTAGGTCGCTCATCTGGGCTTGGGGGGATGCGTCGGCTACGAAACTCCAGTCGTGGAATAGTTGAGCCCGATGGGCCAGGCTATACCCAAATGAGTATCTCCCATTTGAGTCCGTCGTAGTTAGCAGCCTGTTCATCGTTCAGGTCCCAATATGACTTTTGGGCATTCCCAGAGAGGAACGGGGCCAGCGAACTGGTCCACTTTTGCCTTGGCCATCCTTCCCGTAGTGCTGTCCGTTCCAACGTACAGAGGTAGGTTTCGATGTTATCATCTT
Source organism: Oncorhynchus nerka (assembly GCF_034236695.1). Taxonomy (NCBI): domain Eukaryota; kingdom Metazoa; phylum Chordata; class Actinopteri; order Salmoniformes; family Salmonidae; genus Oncorhynchus; species Oncorhynchus nerka. Next base: position 77,204,211 of record NC_088405.1, read on the forward strand.
CTGTTAGCTTGATTAAAAACTTGCTTGGATATGATTCAGTAGACGGGCCTCCTGATTTCCTCAATGAGGCGGAAGTTTTGTAGCCGCCGTTCCTCCATCGTTTGTTGCTGAACCGCCTGTTGGGCTTGTTGGGCCCGGATGAACTGAGCTATCAACTCGTCCATGCTGATGCTGCGTAAACGTCAACCCTGGGGTTGGGTCTAAACGTTTACACAGATCAGACACAGACAGAGTAGGATTAGCTCAGTTTCAAATGTGTTTATTAAAATAATAGTCCAAAAGAAAAGAATAGGTCTCCCCCAGAGACCCTCTCCGGGATACCGCCTTCTGGGCTCCGGGTCTTGCTGTATCCTGTGGGGATCAACAACTGAACACCCACCTGTTACCTCTGGTACCTTCCCCAACTATACGGGAGTCCTTTCCATCCCCAGTCTCTCTCCTGTGTGCTGCCCTTCTGGCAGCTTTATGGGAGTTGTACAGCTGGTGAGCAATCAGCCCTTGATTACTCACCAATCCCCAATCTGCCCCAATTAGTCCTGGCCGGAGAGCCCGTCGAGACCTGGCACGTCCAGCAGATGGGGCAATCGCCTCGTGATGTATACTCCATCTGTCACCAGGCCTCGACGAGTCTCCCCCTGGTGGCTGACCTGCATTACGCCACATAAATTAATACATATTTAGTTACTTTTTCAGTGTTTTTAATTGTTGATTTTTAATCAGCTCTTTTGTTTTTGATAACATTGAGTTTTAATTGCGTATATCTGGTGCTTTTGAGCCACGGATTTGCAGATTGACTGACAGGTTAACACTTTTTGGCTTGGCTAGTTAGCTAGCTAAATGGCAAAAAAATGTGTTTGATAAATGCATCTGGACAAGGTATCAGCTTTTCTGTTTCACCTGCCTGCCAATTCCTGATCTTCTGAGAACATCACTGGAGGAGTTTCCTGAAGCGTGAGAGGAATGGGAGAGAGAGGAATGCAGCAGTGCTGAGGCAGAAGGCTCGTAGTGAGGAGAACTGCTGAGGCATCACCCAAGTTGGTGCTACACAGAGTGGAAGAGGAGAAGTCCAGTGGCTAGCTATAAGACTCAGGCTGGTTCCCAGACTTGCCCTCTACAAGACCATCAGCCAACTCCATCACCATCATCTACCATCCTCTGACCAGCTCTCTCCGCTCAAGCCATGAACTGATCCGCTCCATCTTTGGAGGATGCAGCTTTCAAAAAACTTGGTCAACCAACCTGTCATGATATAATGCTTGCTTGTTTTTTGCTCGTGAAGCACTTTGAGATTCTATGAAAGCCCTATAAACATATATATATTATAATAAACAATCTGGTAAAACAGATGCAATAAGATCATAGCTTTCTATATCTATTTCAGACATCATGTTTCTCTGTGATGGCATAGTTAACATGTGATTTCTGGGCTTATTAAGTTTCATCTCTGTTTCAAAGGCTTTATTATCAAAACATTCAACCTCCAGCTGCGTACCCCCTCTAGCACCAGGGTCAGCGCACTCTCAAATGTTGTATTTTGCCATCATTCTAAGCCTGCCACACACACACTATACGATACATTTATTAAACATAAGAGCGAGTGTGAGTTTTTGTCACAACCCGGCTCATGAGAAGTGACAAAGATTATAGGACCAGAGCACAAAAAATAATATAACAATAATCAATAATGCTCTTTATTTAACCATCTTACATATAAAACCTTATTTTCTCATCAAAAATTGTGAAAAGCTCACCACAGGTTAATGAGAAGGGAGTGCTTGAAAGGATGCTCATAACTCTGCAATGTTGGGTTGTATTAGAGAGAGTCTCAGTCTTAAATCATTTTCCACACACAGTCTGTCCCTCTATTTAGTTTTCATGCTAGTGAGGGCCGAGAATCCACTCTCACAAAGGTACGTGGTTGCAAAGGGCATCAGTGTCTAACAGCGCGATTTGCCAAGGCAGGATAATCTGAGAGCAGACCAATCCAGAAATCTGGCAGTGGCTTCTGATTAAATAACATTTTCACAGAACTGCTTGCTGCAATTTCGATGAGGCTCTCTTATTCAGATATAGGTATGTGGACTGGAGGCAGGGGATGAAAGGGATAACGAATCCAGTTATTTGTGTCATCCGTTTCGGGAATGTACCTGCGTAATTGCGCACCCAACTCACTCAGGTGCTTCGCTATATCACATTTGATATTGTCCGTAAACTTGAGATCATTTGCACACAAAGAATAATACGATGATGGAAATACCTGTGTGTTGTCCTTGTTAATGCAGAGAGAAGAGCTCCAACTTCTTAATTATAGCCTCAATTTTGTCCCGCACATTGAATATAGTTCTGGGGAGTCCCTGTAATCTTAGATTCAGATCAGTCAGGCAAGAAAAAACATCACCCAGATAGGCCAGTCGTGTGAGAAACTCGTCATCATGCGTGACAAGTGAAAATGATGGTCAGTAAAGAAAACGTTAAACTCGTCACTCAATTTTTTTTAAACGTCAAAACTTTGCCCCTTGATAACCAACGCACTTCTGTATGTTGTAAAAGTGTTACATGGTCGCTGCCCATATCATTGCATAGTGCAGAAAATACACAAGAGTTCAGGGGCCTTGCTTTAATAAAGTTAACCATTTCACTATAGTGTCCAAAACATCTTTCAAGCTGTCAGGCATTCCCTTGGCAGCAATAGCCTCTATTGGATGCTGCAATGCCCAAGTGGTGTCGGGAGCAACTGCTTGCACACGCGTTACCACTCCACTATGTCTCCCTGTCATGGCTTTTACGCCATCAGTACAGATACCACCAAAGTCCATTTGATGTCACAAAGCTGTCCAGTACTTTAAAAATATCCTCTCCTGTTCTCCTGGTTTCTAGTGGTTTGCAGAAGATGTCGTCTCCTTAATTGACCCCCCATAAACATAACGAACATATACCGGGACCTGTGCCAGGCCTGCCATGTTTGTTGACACATCCAGCTGTAACGCATAGAATTCACTGACTTGTATGCGAAGCAGTAATTGTTTCAAAACATCTCCTGCCATGTCACTGATGTGTTGTGAAACAGTGTTGTTTGATGAAAGCATTGTCTGTATAGTTCTTATGGCCTTTTCCCCCAGCATTGACCCAGCCATATCCGCAGCAACAGGAAGAATGAAGTCCTCCACAATAGTATGGGGCTTGCCTGTCCTAGCCACTCGGTAGCTCACCATATAAGACGCTTCTAGCCCCTTCTTATTAATAATGGTATCTGTTGCTTGCCGAAACTTGTCTTAATTCTCGCTCAAAAAACTCCTGTGGTTTATTTTTCAAATTGGCATGTTTTGTTTCTAAATGTCTGCACAAGAGTGAAGGTTTCATCGAGTTGTGAGATAGTACTTTTGCACATATAACACACTGCACATATAACACACTGTCCCTGTCTGTTGTTCGGTGCTTTCCCGGGTAAGGGGGCAGTAGCTCTTCGGCTGCATCAGATTCACAACTGTCATTGTCCATGCTAGCTGGGCTAACAACAATTGTAGAATTACTGAAGAACAACTTGTGTTGCCGGCAGGTGCAGGTGTAATACTGCTGGTAGTAGCAGTACTGCCAGTAGAGCTGGTATGTGTCTCTATGGAAGTGGGCCTTGCTTTTTTTAACCATTTATCCATTTTCGAGTAAACAAATTGAGCCGCAACTATACGTTAGTGGAATTTCCGCGAGAGAGTAACAGTTAATGTGATTGGATGTTAATTATTTGACTGGGCTACATGTATTTGACATTGTGTTGTTATTTCGCTGAACACTAGATGGTTTCATTTTATTTTTGGTAGTGAAATGAGGCTACTCAGGCAAGAGAAAAAAACTCACCCAAATGTATAGCCTCGTTGGAAAATATAAATGGACTGTTTGAAAAGGTGAAGAATTTTATTTTTTATTACAAAAATAAATTTAAAAACATATATATATATTTATTTTTTAAACTATTATTTAAAAAAAATATGAATCACATTTTAATTTGGCGTACCGCTGACCGCATTGTGCGTACCCCAGTTTGGGAATACCTTGTCTAAAGGATCAAATACTGATTCTAGTGTAGACCTGATAAAATGCTAAATGAGTGTAATTCGGGAAAACATTACCAAGTACTGAGAAACAATATAGCAATCCAGCCTCAGTACTTAATTTCAATTGACTCAATGTACTATGATGTTTCCCTTAGATACTGTACATGTTCAAATGCACTTCTAAAGACATCATCCAAATCATTCCATGACATGTCTTACCACAGATATGACACAGTTGTAAGAAATCTCTCTGAATTGTTTGTTGACATTGAAACAAAGTTAATCTTACTATCAGGTTAGATAAACTTTGCTCTACCATCATAGACCTAAAGTTATGCAATATGTTTTTTTCTTGGATTTAGCCAATGGCAAATGCGGAAAAACACCACTTACTTTTGCACTAATAAGAACCGTTTGCTGGCCCTTTCAGAGTAAGAGAACACCACCATTATCGCTGTCCCCGGATTTCTTAGGAATAAAGAAGTACTTTGATTTGCCATAGTGCCCACCAGGCCGTGTACCACTGGGGTGCTTGCTGATGTATTTTTTGCTTTACCTGCTGTCAGAATAAATGTAGACCGCATGGCTTCGAAGATAAGCTAGAGCCTTCAAAAACCTTTTCATGTCCAGAAAAAGTACATCCTTATTACTAAGCCTTCAAATGTTACATATGCAGACAAATGTTAATTTTCAGACAGTTGCCATAAAGCATGCTTCTTGCATGTTTCGTCTAAATGAGAGGAAATTCTTAATTTATACAGTAGGGTGGCCGGTAGCCTAGTTGTTAGAACATTGGGCAAGTAACCAAATGGTTGCTGGTTTGAATAACTGAGCCGACAAAGTCAAAAATGTGTCTGTGCCCTTGAGCAAGGCACTTAACCTTAATTTGGTCCAGGGGTGCCATACTAGTAGTATGGCTGTAAAACAACACATTTCACGGCGCCTATCCACTGTACAGTATGTGACAATTAAACAAATGTGTGTATTCAGAGTTGATCTCAAGGTCAAGACCTTCATTGAATGGCCTTAGTATCAATGATACTATAATTAGCATGCATTTAATTTCCTCCTGGGAAGTCATGTAAAAGTCACCAACGCCTGATACATGGTACTGTATCAGCATATCTACATTGAGTATCTCTCCAGGGAACTTCAGATAGAAGATGTCTGCAGATTCAATTCATTTAAGGGCACCATATGTCTAAATACATTGATTACTTTGAAATATTTAGTTATGTACTGTAAAACTTTAAAGCAGAAAGAGAACAGCGAGAGTTCAATCCAGTGTCATGCCCATTGTTCTAAGGTGTCATGATGTACTGTGCTGGATTGTGATGAGTATGAATGACTAGTGTCAGTGTGGGCCTGAATGTCAGTGTATGCATAAATACATTCCATGTAAAGGCATCAATAGACGAAAGGCATTTCAATCATTTCTATGAAAAATAGTTATCTTCCTTTCTTAGAATTTGTATATATATATCATAAACTGTTGATATAGATACATTTACATTACATTTAAGTCATTTAGCAGACGCTCTTATCCAGAGCGACTTACAAATTGGTGCGTTCACCTTATACATATACACCTGATACAGTATAGCCTACTATATAATTTCATGAATCTACAGTATAAACTGTCTTCCTTGATGTGCTACAATAAAGCAACACCCAACTCAACAGATACTAATGTAAGTGTGCTCTTATTCAATGCAAATGTTACTTCTTTGGGCACCAGACTAAGTCTAAGGTCCCCTCCTACTCTTGTTTGTAGTACACAGTGGGGAAATGATCCATGCATGGAGTCTAGCACACAATGCCAGTCTAATTAGTCATTTCACAGAGCGCAGCACCAGTTCTCATAAACACATCGCTGGCTAACAAAGCAAGGTCATCCACTGCATCTGACCCTCTCATGACAAAACAATGAAGGTTGGCTCGATTATGTATATTACACGGTTTCCAGTCTCATTGTGACTAAAGACTCTTTCAAAGTAATGTAAATTCCCTAGATACACTTGTGAATTTACTCCTAATCCCCAGGTAATTGAAATGGTTGACTCAGCCATACAGTGAAAATTGCAATGTTCCACAGCCCTATGTATTGTAGCTTAAAGGCCAACTCCTTAATTTGAAATCAATAAAACAGCAACATTGCCACTTGGGTTCCTATAAAACTGAGGGATGTAAAACGTCCTTATATTTTGGGTTATGGTTGGTTTAGACAGTTGATCAAAGCTCATGACATGGGGCATTTATGAGTTATATTTGAATATATCATTCATTTACATTAATAAAAATGTCTGTAAATATCACAGAGTAGGCCTTTAAATAAGATGAGGTCGTTCAAGCTGATAGACAGGTCTGATGTTATAGGCAGTCTATAGTCAACAACATGTTGTCATCCTAATCTGCTGGGGGTGTTTCAGAAACAAGTGTTTCACCAAGACCCCCCACCACACCTAGCAACCAATGCTAATTAAGACCACACATCTTAGATTTGCTGAGGTCAGAACGAGGGGTTTTAATTAAAATGCCATTGAGTTCGATTTGCACGTAGTGCACGAAGACCTACTCAGGTTGCACCACAGGCTAGATAGAGTTTTAATTAACTCTTATCTTAGCCCAATTTTTCCAGCTCGGGTCATCATCATAATTCCCCCACTATCGCCCTAATAATAAATTGAACAACACCTCTGTAAATCCAAGAGGCTGCGTGCATGTCAAAACAAACAGTGACCCCTATATCCCCAGTTCAGTCCACACCCAATCAATCTTCATGCATACAAATATGCATATTTCAGTGGATGTGCACTACGTCATTGCTCTCTCTCTCTCTCTCTCTTCTGTGTCACTGAGCCATTGCCATGGAGCCATTGGCTCAGTGACATGCAACCTCATTGGATAACGCTGGGCAGGCTAGGCCAGCGCTCTTCTTTCACTGTGAGACTCGTCAATGTGCATTTTGCAAGCTGTCATTCAAATGGCGATGGACTGGAACTCAAATTGGCTGGAACTCAAATTGCTAGGGGGCTGGCTCAAGTGGGCCAAGCTTGCAGGACTCAAAATGGTGCTGCATAGCTTCTAGAAACGAGTAGCTTTCAAACTAGGGATTTAATGGCCAATGGAGGTAAAACAGTAATTCTGCTCATAGATTATGCATGTATGAACTACACATTGACACATCCAGCCCAAAGCGGGAGGTTAAAAAGATACTACAGTACGTAGTCGCCAGAGTAATGGAACATGTCTTTTAGTATGTGGTCTGGGAGCCCTTGGATGTAGGTCTATGCAGGACAGAATTAAATAACATGCTTACAATAACAATGCTCAGTTGTCCTAGCACAGTAATGTGCACTGCATGGCGCTAAGACGCTGACAACACATATGTGCTTATGATAATGCCATGGAAAGATGTCTCGGCAGAGCTATTCAACAACCAGCTTCTATTGTTTACACTATATACTGTACTCATTTTGTATATTGCAAAACAATGATGTATGGTAGATACTGTAGGTATAGGTAGAATGTATTTACAGGGTTCTTGTGCTCCCGAGTGGCGCAGCGGTCTAAGGCACTGCATCTCAGTGCAAGAGGTGTCACTACAGTCCCTGGTTTAAATCCAGGCTGTATCACATCTGACTGTGATTGGGAGTCCCATAGGGCGGCGTACAATTGGCCCAGTGTCATCCGGAGTAGGCTGTCATTATAAATAAGAAGTTGTTCCTAACTGACTTGCCTAGTCAAATAAAGGTTAAAAATATAATCATAATTACACTTTTTTTTAAAAACATGTACTAAAACATTGTTATACAATACATACTCACAAACTTTAGTGGGACTAAATATCTTGTCATTTACACATTGACATTGAGGCCTACAATGAGCTGAACACACAAAACCAAAAATATTATATCACTATTAGAAAATATTTCTCTCACATGCACACACACTAGGCTACAGTTCTGATATACAATAGTATAGTCTACCACTTATACTATTGAGCAGAGCATAGATCCAACTTGATATGTTCAGGAAGGTATGTTTCAGATGATTAGCTAAGCATTCCCAATACACAGTATTGAAATAATAATTGACTGCATTATGGTAGGCCTAATGATATAGGGACAAATCGAAATGTACATAATGATTACCTGGAGGAAAATGGGGGAGGGTCATGCTTTTTACTTTTCACTCAAGGGGAGGCTTTAGTATTTTCTTTATCTAGTCCAGGGGAGGGTCATGTAATTTGTAATTGATGGAATTTCAATATTTCTCGGTGTTTTAGAATGAGTTGCTTATTAGGCTATATATTGATGTGTGCCTGATGCCACCCCTCATCTATGATTCTCCACTGGGCTCGCAATATCAAGTGCGCCTATTGGCTATTTAGCATGGTCTCAATCAAATGTTCTATAACCTTGAGGCTATAGGCTATGAAATGCATGCTTGGAATAGCACAGAGCAAAGTTATGTTTCTAATATAGCTGATGGGATGGTGTAAATAAAACTACACACTGCAATGAAAATTCCAACACTGAGCCCTAACCTGCTCTATGGTGGCAGTTCAGGCGGAGAGTCAAAGGTTGATTGACCTCATAATAATCCAGATTGTAGTTACTTACATTGTAGTGCTGAAACTTGAAACAGCAGCTGCGGCACAATCCATTGGAAACGGACAGCTCATGGTGCTGAAAGTAGGCAAATTCGAGTAGGCATAATTCAATCATCTTCATTTTAATTAGACTTTAACAACAAGAAGAGGGCTTTGTGTTGGAGCTTATTTCTAGCTTTTTTGGAAATAAAATAAGAGGTAGACCTGTTTGACAGACAAAATGTGGCTATTTGATGGTCAAGTCCTCCACCCACCATGCACTCTTTAAATAGCGTACCTCTGTGTCAGTGAAGGGCTGTTAAAGCCAGGAATCGAATTGAGGGGGTAGGAGAGACTACGCAATAGGCCTACCTTTCATTTAAGGAAATGGCAAAAAGCAGAGGCCTACCCCTTTTATCTTAAGATTTTGAAGAATATAAAATGGAACTGATTGTATTAAGTGATCTATAACAGCACTTTGGTCCACAATGCTTTATGCTAGAAACAAGCTGTCAAGTACCCAGGAAAGACTGATGTAAATGAGGATATCCTTGTTTTGTTTCCTTGACATTCAGAGGCTGACTTTGCTTGGGAACTAATCTAATTCTGTCACAATCAATTGATTAAGCTATTCACTTTCTGCACAACAGAAGATGTTTAATATATATTTTAGAAATATATATAGAAATATACTGAATAATAATATAAACACAATATCCAACAATTTCAACGGTTTTACAGTTACAGTTCATAAACAGTTCATAGGAAATCAGTCAATTAAAATAAATGAATTAGGCCCTAATCTATGGATTTCACATGACTGGGCAAGGGCGCAGCCAAGGGTGGGCCTGGGAGGCCATAGACCCACCCACTGGGGAGCCAGCCAATCAGAATAAATGGGTGACTGGTCTCAGGTGAAGAAGCCCGCAGGTGAAGAAGCCGGATGTGGAGGTCCTGGGCGGGCGGGTTACACGTAGTCTGCGGTTGTGAGGCTGGTTCTCAAAATGACGTTGGAGGCGACTTATGGTAGAGAAATTAACATTCAATTCTCAGGCAACAGCTCTGGTGGACATTCCTGCAGTCAGCATGCCAATTGCACGCTCCCTCAAACTTGAGGCATCTGTGGCATTGTGCTGTGTGACACAACTTCACATTTTAGAGTGGCCTTTCATTGTCCCCAGCACAATGTGCACCTGAGTAATGTTCATGCTGCACAATTTTTGAGAGAAATACGTTTTTTGTGCATATGGAACATTTCTGGCATCTTTAATTTCATGAAACGTAGGACCAATAAATTACATGTTGTGTTTATATTTTTGTTCAGTATATATACAATTGAAGGCGCAAGTTTACATACACTTAGGTCGGAGTCATTAAAACTCATTTTTCAACCACTCCACAAATTCTTATTAACAAACTATAATTTTGGCAAGTCGGTTAGGACATCTACTTTGTGCATGACACAAGTAATTTTTCCAACAATTGTTTACAGACAGATTATTTCACTTATAATTCACTGTATCACAATTCCAGTGGGTCAGATGTTTACAAACACTAAGTTGACAGTGCCTTTAAACAGCTTGGAAAATTCCAGAAAATGATGACAAGGCTTTAGAAGCTTCTGATAGGCAAATTGACATCCTTTGAGTCAATTGGGTGTACCTGTGCATGTATTTCATCATGGGAAAATCAAATGAAATCAGCCAAATTGTAGACCTCCACAAGTCTGGTTCATCCTTGGGAGCAATTTCTAAATGCCTGATGGTACCACGTTCATCTGTACAAACAATAGTACGCAAGTATAAACACCATGGGACCACGCAGCCATCATACTGCTCAGGAAAGAGACGTGTTCTGTCTCCTAGAGATGAACGTACTTTGGTGCGAAAAGTGCAAATCAATCCCACAACAACAGCAAAGGACCTTGTGAAGATGCTGGAGGAAACAGGTACAAATGTATCTATGTCCACAGTAAAACAAGTCCTATATCGACATAACCTGAACAGCCACTCAGCAAGGAAGAAGCCACTGCTCCAAAACCGCCATAAAAAAGACAGAATACGGTTTGCAACTGCACATGGGGACAAAGACTGTACTTTCTGGAGAAATGTCCTCTGGTCTGATGAAACAAAAAATAGAACTGTTTAGCTGTAATGACCATCGTTATGTTTGGAGGAAAAGGGGGGAGGCTTTTAAGCCGAAGAACACCAGCCCAACGGTGAAGCACAGGGGTGGCAGCATTATGTTGTGGGGGTGCTTTGCTGCAGGAGGGACTGGTGCACTTCACAAAATAGATGGCATCATGAGGTGGAAAAATACGTGGATATATTGAAGAAACATCTCAAGACATCAGTCAGGAAGTTAGAGCTTGGTCGCAAATGGGTCTTTAACATGGACAATGACCCCAAGTAAACTTCCAAAGGTGTGGTAAAATAGCTTCAGGACAACAAAGTCAAGGTATTGGAGTGGCCATCACAAAGCCCTGACCTCAATCCTATAGAAAATGTGTGGGTAGAACTGAAAAAGCGTGTGCGAGCAAGGAGGCCTACAAACCTGATTCAGTTACACCAGCTCTGTCAGGAGGAATGGGCCAAAATTCACCCAACTTATTATGGGAAGCTTGTGGAAGGCTACCCTAAATGTTTGACCCAGGTTAAACAATTTAAAAGCAATGCTACCAAATACTAATCGAGTGTGCGTAAACTTCTGACTCACTGGGAATGTGATGAAAAAAATAAAAGCTGAAATAAATCAATCATTCTCTCTACTATTATTCTGACATTTCACATTCTTAAAATAAACTGGTGATCCGAACTGATCTAAGACAGGGAACATTTTTACTAGGATTAAATGTCAGGAATTGTGAAAAACTGAGTTTAAATGTATTTGGCTAAGGTGTATGTAAACTTCCGACTTCAACTGTACACACTACGGTTCAAAAGTTTGGGGTCACTTAGAGATTTCCTTGTTTTTGAAAGAAAAGCACATTTTTTTTGTCCATTAATACATCAGAAAATATATCAGAAATAAAGTGTAGACGTTGTTAATGTTGTAAATGACTATTGTAGCTGGAAACTGATGATTCTTTATGGAATATCTACATAGGCGTACAGAGGCCCATTATCAGCAACCATCACTCCTGTGTTCCAATGGCACGTTGTGTTAGCAAATCCAAGTTTATAATTTTAAAAGGCTAATTGATCATTAGAAAACCGTTTTTCAATAATGTTAGCACAGCTGAAAACTGTTGGGCTGATTAAAGAAACAACACAACTGGCCTTCTTTACACTAATTGAGTATCTGGAGCATCAGCATTTGCTGGTTTGATTACAGGCTCAAAATGGCCAGAAACAAAGAACTTTCTTCTGAAACTCCTCAATCTATTCTTGTTCTGAGAAATAATGGCTATTCCATGTGAGAAATTGACAAGGAACCAAAGACATCGTACAACACTGTGTACTACTCCCTTAAAACTGTATTTCTGATCAATTTGAAGTTATTTTAATGGACAATTTTTTTTGCTTTTCTTTCAAAAACAAGGACATTTCTAAGTGACCCCGAACGGTAGTGTATATATTTAAAAATATATGTTTAAACCCAGACAGCTTTCAGTAAAAAACTTGTGACCTCTCGTTGGGTTAACCCACGGATGAAGAGTAGCCAGCAATTAAAGCTTAATTTCTTTCTGCATTGGTAGGACTACTTTGTCTGGTGTAGAATGGTAGGCATAACTTTTTGAAAGTACTATGCTCAGATTCCTATTATATGCAAAGGGGACAGTTTCGTTGCAAAGATGAACACATCTCTTTGTCCATTCTTAGCCTGAAATGTCGGTAATTTGTGTGGAATTAAAAAAAGATTCGGTTTACATGTCAAATGAGTAGAATTGCATGAAATGTTTATAAAATGCTTTTTTTTTTAATCGGACCTGCAAATACGATGATAGATTAATGTAATGCTTTCACTATAAAGGAAATCTTTCTACCCCTACTCTTGTCCACGGTGGTCTGCGAACCCACAACCTTCTGGCCCACAGCCCTGTGCGCTATCAAAATACCCGCCTTACCATGTCATGCTTCCAACACCAGGAATAGTTTCTAACACTGCAGAAGGCTCTAGTCGGTCCAAGACGTGGGAGTAAAATGGTAGACATGTTCTCTGCTATCCACCTTGTTTAAATTGTTATTTAGGGTATATAGGAGGGTCACTTTTTTTCAAGCGTTCACGGAGAGTAGCTAAAATCTCTTTTACTGGAGGTAGTGTAATCCATTTTCATTTCAGAGAGGTCCGATTTTCTCCATGTAAACATTATTATAAATAACGTTTACTGCCTTAGGCAACCCGATTGACCTATTCATTGTGGTGGTTATTGTCATTATAACGCAGACTAAGATATAGTTTAAATGACATATACAGCCTATATATTTATCTCTACAAATCACTTGCTTGATCATCCAATGGGGTATTAAAAATAGCGGGAGTAGGGATGCTGCGCGGATGGCTCACATGGTTTTATAACCTGCGCAGGAGAGAACTGCAGACTTGCCTGTACGCGAGGCACACACTCGAATCAAGGAGTGCTTTCACCTGATTCCGCGGTGCTGGCTGGTTGGTGGATTTAGTTTATGTTCTTGATAAATAAGGATACAAAACTGATTTTAGAGCATACTAGTTTCTAGAGTCACTGCAGTGTTGTGCTGTATCGGGAGAACTACCCAAGTGGAGACTTTGCTGATGCATCTTTGCGCGAGCATCCATCTCTTGGCGATTACAAATAACATACACAAAGCTGGGGAGACGGTCTACATCAGCTTTCAGAAAACACACATCGCTTTTTTCCTCTGAAGCTTGTTGTAGCTGGAAATTTCTTGGAGATAGGTTACTAGAGGCACAGATATAGCTTACTTTTTGATATTCTCACCTTATAGTTGAGGCAAGCAAATAGAGGTCGACCACCAACCACAACAGCATTTCGAGTGGAGTTGAATTTCTGTGGGCATCACTATTTCGCACGGAGCAAGGAGTATTTGACATTCAAGTTTTTGTGGAAGTTGCCCACTGACGGAAAATGGGCATTTGTGGTTATTTTGTGGCGCCTTGGAAATGCCTTGTTGTCATCGGTGTAAGACTGTTATTCCTTGTACCTGCAGGAGTGCCAGCGAGGAGCGGGGATTCTTTTTCTAAGGACAACATCACTGTCAGACAAGGGGACAGTGCCGTCTTAAAGTAAGTAATTTCATTTGTACATTATTTCAATGCTTTCAAAGTCATTGGTTCGGCGAATATTGCGTGCTGGAGAACTATAATAGTCGAAAACACGTGCCAATTTTTTTTTGGGGGGGGGAATTCATTACAGTGTTCTTAATATCCACAAATATCCTTCGCAAGCATGATGTGCAATATGTTATTATTTATAATATATAATTAACTCTAACTGCGTCATTCTTTCATAATCTCAAGCAAGCACTATAGCATGCAAAACGCAGACTTACCTCTATTTTTGTCGTTCCATGTTATTGATAAGGTTAATGTCATTTAAATATTTTTAAGGATGCTGTGGGCATAGATACTGATATCGATGTGTGGGTGGGATAGGGTCGTCAGCTGATCATAATGCAATATTGTAATATATTAACTGTTGTGGTATTGTTGTGCAAACATTTTGATTATCCAGTAACAGAATAGAAGATTCCATTATTTGTAACCAATCATGTCTGGAAACATACAAAATGTATACAGCTCTGTCTGTCAGTGAGTGAGAGAGATGTGATCAAATCCTATCTGAATCTCCCAATTCATGAAAGACATAAGCGAAGGGGGCATAGCTGACAAAGTGTGTATTCATGTCTTGGGTGACTGAAGGAAAAGTGGATCTTATGTCACATTCCAGCCCGGTTTTGCTAAGAGCCTGGCACCATACAAAGTAGGAGCCATTCTGGAGAAAGAGAGAATTGCCTGTGGTGGCCACTCCTGGACACATACTGGAGTCTTGGAGAGCCATCCCTGAGAGAACTTCATTTTGACCATAGAACAAAGCTGTCAACCTAAAATGATTGGCACCTTTGATAAAGACTGTATAACATAAATAATACAAATACTGCGCTAGCTATATTGAATGCTACAAAAATGGGAAAATTGTATTTTTGTATAGGCGACTAATATAATTGCTCAGAGAAAAATATTTTGTTCAACAATAATAATCTAAAAAAGATAGTGGTGAAAATGATTGGCACCTCTGTTTTCAATACTCAATACTGTGAGGATAACAGCACTTAACTAACCCCTTGTGAGGATAACAGCACTTAACTAACCCCTTGTGAGGATAACAGCACTTAGCATTTTTCAATCATGTTTTATGAGATTTGAAAACACGTTGGGAGGGATCTGATATTCTTGATATTCTTAGGTATGTGCTTATGTACTGCCTTCTTCAATTCAAACCACACATTTTCAATGGGGTCTGGGGACTGAGATGGCCATCGCAAAATGTTGATTTTGCTGCTAATTAACCATTTATTTGTAGATTTTATTGTATGCTTGGGGTCATTCTCTTGCTGGAAGATCCACTTGTGGCCAAGTTTCAGCCTCCTGACAGAGGCAACCAGGTTTTTAGCTAAAATATCCTGGTACTTATTAGAGTTCATGATTCTGTTGACCTTAACAAGAGCCCCAGGATCAGGTTAAGCAAAATATCCCCATAGCATAAAAGATCCACCACCATATCTATCCTTACAGTAGGTATGAGGTACTTTTCTGCATATGCATCCTTCTTTCGAGGCCAAACACATCACTGGTGTGCGTGACCAAAGCTCTCTTTTCGTCTCATCTGACCATATCTCCTGATTCTAATACAAGTGTCAATGGCATTTATCAAACTCAAAGAGTAGCATTTTAATGCAGATGTGATCAATCTGTGCTAACTCATGGCACCTCTCAAGAGTACAGGTCTTAACCCCAGTTCCCAACCTGGCCCTCATACCCTACTGGCCAGCTAATCATCTCTGCCTGCTGATTAACACTATTTTAGGTTGACAGCTTTGTTCTATGGTCAAAATGAAGTTCTCTCATGGATGGCTCTCCAAGACTCCAGTATGTGTCCAGGAGTGGCCACCACAGGCAATTCTCTCTTTCTCCAGAATGGCTCCTACTTTGTATGGTGCCAGGCTCTTAGCAAAACCGGGCTGGAATGTGACATAAGATCCACTTTTCCTTCAGTCACCCAAGACATGAATACACACTTTGTCAGCTCTGCCCCCTTCACTTATGTCTTTCATGAATTGGGAGATTCAGATAGGATTTGATCACATCTCTCTCACTCACTGACAGACAGAGCTGTATACATTTTGTATGGGTTCCAGACATGATTGGTTACAAATAATGGAATAATCTATTGTCTTCTATTCTGTTACTGGATAATCACAATGTTTGTACAACAATACCACAACAGTTAATATAATATTACATTATGATCAGCTGACGACCCCATCCCACCCCCTACCCACACATCGATATCAGTATCGAAGCCCACAGCATCCTTAAAAATATTTAAATGACATTAACTGAATCAATAACATGGAACAAATGATTTTGGAAGGAGATGTTTCAAGAGCAGATGTCCACATACTTATGGTCATGTAGAGTATTTAGTGTATATATTTTAAATATTCTTTACTGCAACCGCCAACCACAGTAGGACTCATGAGCCTGCTCTCAATGAGTGTTGACAGCCTGCTGCTGCCTGTTGCCACTCTGCTAATCATCAGATGTGGAGAGGAGAGGAAGTAACTGAGGCCCTGGCTTAATTGGGTAACTGGTTAATAAAATAAATGGCATAATAAATAAATGTGACTGGTCAACTGTGTGAGTGAGGGGCTGGCCCCAAGCCCGTAGAGGGCCCAAGAGGGAAGGCATAAATATAGAAATTATATACATATTTGTATTATTATAATTTTGTATCCAATCACAGGAGCAGGCTCTCAATGTTTAATATACACCAGGCAGCATACTTTAGCCACATAAAATCAATATAAAAAAATAACTGTGGATTAAGTTTTTATCACAAGCACATACCAAAATAAAGGAAACACCAACTTAAAACTTGTTAAGGACGTGGTACCGAAGTGGGGACCACAATCAGCAGAAATGCTCAAGAGCGCCACCATAGAGGTTGATAAACCTCAAACTTTCATTAAAATTGACATACAATATACTGAATTAAAGCTACACTCGTTGTGAATCTATCCACCAAGTCAGATTTGTAAAATGCTTTTCGGGGAAAACATGAGAAGCTATTATCTGATACCATGCACCCTCAAAATACTGCACCGTCACCTAAAACGACAGATTTTGCGTTAGCCCTCGCAAACGAAAACGCTGAAATAAAATATAAAACATTCATTACCTTTGACGAGCTTCTTTCTTGGCACTCCTAGATGTCCCATAAACATCATTTAGGGTCTTTTTTCGATTAAATCGGTCCATATATAGCCTAGATATCGAGCTAAGAATACGTTGCGAGTAAAGAAAAAAATTAGCATTTCACAACGTAACGTCATTTTTTAAAATTCAAAAAGTCGACGATAAACTTTCACAAAACACTTCGAAATACTTTTGTAATGCAACTTTAGGTATTAGTACACGTTAATAAGCGATAAAATTCCTCAGGAGGCGATGTGAAATGTTTAGCTTGTCCGTGGAGAAAAAGATGTCTTGAAATGGTCGAACCAAAATCTGGGCGGGGACAGTAGGAAAGGAGTTCCCTTGTTTCGGTTAGACCAAGAATCAATTGCGAAACAAATGACGTGACTCTAGACAACCTGTGGAAGCTGTAGCCAATGAAAACTCGGCTCTATTTAATTCGGTTTGCTTTGAACAATTGCCTGTAGTCGCGGAAGGATATATTTTTCCATTTTCAGTGAACAGATTTTCATGCACTTTTCGATGAAACGCACGTTCTGTAAATGCCACAGGCGTGATTTAAACAGTTTTGGAAACGTCTGAGTGTTTTCTATCCACACATACTAATCATATGCATATACTATATTCCTGGCATGAATAGCAGGGCGCTGAAATGTTGCGCGATTTTTAACAAAAAGCTGCGAAAATTCGCAACATCCTTAAAAGGTTTTAAAGTCTCTTTAAAAGGTGTTGGGCCACCAGGAGCTGCCAGATAAGCTTCAATGCACCTTGGCATAGATTCTACAAGTGGACCCAAACCATGCCAGGAAAATGCACCCACACCACAACATACAGTTGTCATGACTTGCCATCCTGGATGGAGATCAAAGGTGCCGGCTAACCAAAGGTTTCAAGACGCCCCCTCCTGGGGGAGTTGGCCAGTTTTATGATGATCGTAAATACCTTGCAGGAACTATCACTCCTTGACCATGCAGTATTGAGGGGAAAGAACCCTTTTGTTACAAGGAGATTCCTCCTGCCAACACTACAACATCCAAAAATGGATAATGGAACAATATTTCCAACACAAAGAATGTGGGAAATGGTCAGGAGGGACGTAAAGAACTATTATGTCAGATAATGTATTGTTTGGTGATATCGACAGATAGCCTAGGGGGCGGCAAGTAGCCTAGTGCGTTGGGCCAGTAACCAAAAGGTTGCTCGATCGAATCCCCGAGCTGACAAGGTAAAAATCTGTTGTTCTGCCCCTGAACAAGGCAGTTAACCCACTGTTCCCTGGTAGGCCATCATTGTAAATAATAATTTGTTCTTAACTGACTTGCCAAGTTAAATAAAGGTTCAAATTAAAAATATCATTAAAGACATTATAATGGAAACATTGGAACTTTAAGAGCTTTCACAATGTTTGTCAGTTACATCTAAATGTTGTAAAACTTATATGATTAAATATACAACTATTTGTGAGAAGATGAAATGTGACTTTAGCCTTCTAAATGACAATTGTTTTTCATGTAAAGTTTTACCCAGTCAGTAACCACTCCCAAGTGAGCACAGACATTATGCCAAAAGGATGGATCGCCCATTTTTCCAGACTGCTTATAAAAGGACTCGTAATGAAATGTACATTAGACCAGACAGCATGGAGCGGTGGCTACACGGCTGAGAAATAGTTTTAAACTAAAGACCAGTAAGCCAGAAGTCACAAATGGTTTAAAACTACTAGACCAGAAAGCATCGAGCTGTGGCTACACGTGTAAAATGGTTAGACTGTACCAGACAAATGGTAAGACCCTCTGAAACTCAACAGAGAAGAAGACTAGATATGCACCGCCTGCAGCTCTGCATGTAACGTAGTGTAAGAAACTCGACTGAAGACGAGAAAAGAAGAACATTTCCCTATCAAACGACCATTGGTACATCTGATGTATCCATCCTAACAGACACTTCAAGAACAAAGGAAACCTACTACAACTACTAAGGACATGGTGACCTCTGGTGGACAACCAGACACTTACACAACCAGAGACTTTCTGTCGAACTATTCGTCATAGACTGATCTGGCGAATTTAACAGAGAGAGACAAAGATATATAAGCGTAAATATGTACATTGCATTTCTAAATCCGAATGAGTGGTTGTTAGGGTGCTAAATATCCACATTTAAATTGCTTTGTCTCTCCTTCTCCCACTCTTTCTTTCCCCACCCCTTCATTGTGTAACCAGCCTTCATATCGGGTTAGTCCACTAGGGACTTTTCATTGCATTATGTAGTAATCAATGTATAATCTATCCTGTGTGTGTGTTTATGTAATTCTGGGTGATTTAGTTATTTAGTAAATAAATAATTAAGCCAATTTGTGTATCACTGAGTCATCATGTAGACTAGGGTTCGTGCAGATTTGACGGATTAAGCGACATTCAGAATAAGACTGATATGAATTAATAATAATTAATGGATGACTAATATGGACGATATATTCTGATATTCTTGAGTTAATTCGGGAAACATTAACTCATTAAACAAACTTTTTCCGTGGTGCCCCAAGATTTCTAATGAGTTAATTGTTACATGATTAATTTAATCATTGTTATAATTAAACATAGTTAATTGGATAAAATAATCGTCATCGCATTAATGTTAGTCATGTCACAGTATACTTTGTATCCCTTGTTTACTCAAGTGGTTCCTTTAGTTTGGCAGTTACCGGTATGCCTACAGTTGGAAAGGCCGCAGTTTGGGCAGCATGCACGCCAAATATAGGCTAAAGCTTGTTAAATTGTGGCCATAGACAAATAATGCATGTAAGGGTTTTGTAACCGTTTACCCTGGCAAATTGACTGTTGTACTCATGGGTACACTAGCAATGGATGTCAGTCCTGATCTGAATGGGAAGTGCCATCTATGGATTATATTTCTATGGTTGGTTGTGGCCGTCGTTTTGCCTTTTGCAGATTTCAAAATACAATTGCGGGAAAAACGTATGTTTTGGAAAGCAAATGTCTTCTGCTGAAAGGAGAAGACTAATCTGTCTGTAGAACCAACATTTTTTGCTAACAGCAGCACTGTATTTCAAAGTAACTCATCTATTCCCATGACGAGGGCACCGGTCATCACCGTGAGTAACCTATGGCTTCAACTTCTTCATTAAATGAGTCAGTGCCACTGGAAATTGTATTTAGTACCCTACTGTTGGCTATGATATACACTGAACAAAAATCTAAATGCAACATGTACAGTGTTAGTCCCATGTTTCATGAGCTGAAATAAAACATCCCAGATATTTTCAATACACACAAAAAGCTGATTTCTGTAAAATGTTGTGCACAAATTTGTTTACATCCCTGTTAATGAGCATTTCTCCTTTGCCAAGATAATCCATCTACCTGAGAGGTGTGACATATCAAGAAGATGATTAAACAGCATGATCATTGCACAGGTGCACCTGAAATCCACCTGAGGACAATGAAATGCCACTCTAAAATGTTCAGTTTTGTCACACAACCCACGCCACAGATGTGCAGTTGGCATGCTGACTGCAGGAATGACCACCATAGCTATTGTCAGATAATTTAATGTTAATTTCTCTACCATAAGCCGCCTCAAACATAGTTTTAGAGAATTTGGCACTATGTCCAACCGGCCTCACAATCGCAGACCACATGTAACCATGCTTGCCCAGGAGATCACCATCCGGCTTCTTCACCTGCAGGATCGTCTGAGACCGAAGAATATCTGCACAAACTGTCAGATACCATCTCAGGGAAGCTCGTCATTCTCACCAGGGTCTTGACCTGACTGCAGTTGGGCGTCGTAACCGACTTCAGTAGGCAAATGGTCACCTTCGATTGCCATTGGCATGCTGGAGAAGAGTGCTCTTCACGGATTAATCCGGTTTCAACTGTACTGTATGGCATTGTGTGGGCGAGCAGTTTGCTGATGTCAATGTTGTGAACATAGTTCCCCATGGTGGTGGTGGTGGGGTTATGGTATGGGCAGGCATAAGCGACAAACAACTAACACAATTGCATTTCATCAATGGCAATTTGAATGCACAGAGATACAGTGACGAGATCTTGAGGCCCATTGTCGTGCCATTCATCCGCCGCCATCACCTCATGTTTCAGCATAATAATGCATGGCCCCATGTAGCAAGGACCTTTACACAATTCCTGGAGCTGAAAATGTTCATTCTTCTGTGGCCTGCATACTCACCAGACATGTCACCCGTTGAGCTTGTTTGGGATGCACTGGATCGATGTGTATGACGGCGTGTTCCAGTTCCTACCAATATCCAGCAACTTCCCATGCCAATATCCAGCAACTTCCCATGCCAATATCCAGCAACTTCGCTCAGCCATTGAAGAGGAATGGAACAACATTCCACAGGCCACAATCAACAGCCTGATCAACTCAATGCGAAGAAGATGTGTCGTGCTGCATAAGGCAAGTGGTAGTCACACCAGAGACTGAATGGATTTCTGATACAGCTACTTTAAAAAAATATATATCTGTGACCAACAGAAGCATATCTGTATTTCCAGTCATGTGAAATCCATAGATTAGGGCCTAATTAATGTATTTCAATTGACTGATTTCCTTATGAACTGTAAAATCGTTGAAATTGTTGCGTTTACATTTACATTACATTTACATTTAAGTCATTTAGCAGACGCTCTTATCCAGAGCGACTTACAAATTGGTGCATTCACCTTATGACATCCAGTGGAACAGTAGTGCATCTAAATCTTTTAAGGGGGGGGGTGAGAGGGATTACTTTATCCTATCCTAGGTATTCCTTAAAGAGGTGGGGTTTCAGGTGTCTCCGGAAGGTGGTGATTGACTCCGCTGTCCTGGCGTCGTGAGGGAGTTTGTTCCACCATTGGGGGGCCAGAGCAGCGAACAGTTTTGACTGGGCTGAGCGGGAACTGTACTTCCTCAGTGGTAGGGAGGCGAGCAGGCCAGAGGTGGATGAACGCAGTGCCCTTGTTTGGGTGTAGGGCCTGATCAGAGCCTGGAGGTACTGAGGTGCCGTTCCCCTCACAGCTCCGTAGGCAAGCACCATGTTTATATTTTTGTTCCTTGTATATACTGTGTGTGTGTGTGTGTGTATATATATGTATAAACAGTGGGGAGAACAAGTATTTGATACACTGCCGATTTTGCAGGTTTTCCTACTTACAAAGCATGTAGAGGTCTGTATATGTATCACAGATACACTTCAACTGTGAGATACGGAATCTAAAACAAAAATCCAGAAAATCACATTGTATGATTTTTAAGTAATTAATTTGCATTTATTGCATGAT
This sequence comes from Oncorhynchus nerka, assembly GCF_034236695.1. NCBI lineage: Eukaryota > Metazoa > Chordata > Actinopteri > Salmoniformes > Salmonidae > Oncorhynchus > Oncorhynchus nerka. The sequence goes on from NC_088405.1 coordinate 77,226,578, forward strand.
ATCACCTACCAACCAGTAAGAATTCCAGCTCTCACAGACCTGTTAGTTTTTCTTTAAGAATCCCTCCTGTTCTCCACTCATTACCTGTATTAACTGCACCTGTTTGAACTCGTTACCTGTATAAAAGACACCTGTCCACACACTCAATCAAACAGACTCCAACCTCTCCACAATGGCCAAGACCAGACAGCTGTGTAAGGACATCAGGGATAAAATTGTAGACCTGCACAAGGCTGGGATGGGCTACAGGACAATAGGAAAACAGCTTGGTGAGAAGGCAACAACTGCTGGCGCAATTATTAGAAAATGGAAGAAGTTCAAGATGACGGTCAATCACCCTTGGTCTGGGGCTCCATGCAAGATCTCACCTCGTGGGGCATCAATGATCATGAGGAAGGTGAGGGATCAGCCCAGAACTACACAGCAGGACCTGGTCAATGACCTGAAGAGAGCTGGGACCACAGTCTCAAAGAAAACCATTAGTAACACACTACGCCGTCATGGATTAAAATCCTGCAGCGCACGCAAGGTCCCCCTGCTCAAGCCAGCGCATGTCCAGGCCCGTCTGAAGTTATTTTCCACCATAATTTGCAAATACATTCATTAAAAATCCTACAATGTCATTTTCTGGATATTTTTTTCTAATTTTGTCTGTCATAGTTGAAGTGTACCTATGATGAAAATTACTGGCCTCTCACATTTTTAAGTGGGAGAACTTGCACAATTGGTGGCTGACTAAATACTTTTTTGCCCCACTGTATATTCTAACTTTGGCTACCACATGTTTCAGGAAATAGTACAGAGGCTCAGCTTCCGATAAGAGTGCACTTTAAGCACTGTCACCAGCAAAGAAGATTGCAACCTTGAGGAAATGTGGCCATTTAGAAATTTGTCAGCCATACTCACAACAAGTGTCCTGGCTGTTGCTGGTGTCCTCTGTCACCCATAACCAGTGGCAAAGACCTGCATGAACACAAAAGCAAAGAGACACACAAAAAAAGTTCTCTATAGCTAAACTGCACAGCAAAATCACAAGTATCAATCAGTGGAGGCTACTGAGGGGAGGATGGCTAATAATAATAATGTCTGGAAATGCGCAAATGGAATGGCATCAAACACATGGCAACCATGTGTTTGATGTTTTTGATACCATTCTCCCAATTAAGTTGCCAACAACCTCCTGTGGTATCAGTGATACATGTATTGGAATTACCAACAAAACCAAGGAGTGCACGAGAAAATAGTATTTGATTTCAATGTTTGTGCTAATATGCTCCGTTCGACTTCCTGTCTGTGGCAGCATGGCGCCCGTATTGCGAGGCTGATTAGCTAGGACAAACATGTGTTTGTAATTCTTGTCTGATTTTGTTCTGGGGAGGCAGGTAGCATCTAACTGGATTCAATACTTTCTTGTGCACTGCTTGGTATATAAAAGGATGGCGATTTAGTAAGAACTGTCTACCGATTAGACATACCTTCCGGCGTGGGAAAAGTGTTGCTTAACTGGTACAGTCACAGGTTCAGACTTGTGTTTTATTCTAGGTCTGTATTCTGGGCTAACCAGGATATTGCTGCAGCAAAAAGTAAAAGTAGGCAACTGCTGCAGGTAATTGTAATCACTGTCAAATCTACGGCAATAATATATACCAGTAGTTGAAATCTCAGATAGTAACACATCTTCTGTAATAAAATGGAATCAAATGGTCAGTAGAATTCATCTTGCACAATTCAGAAATGAAAAGCTCACATTTCAATCACATCGGAAACATTTTTCTCCACATGACATTGATGATCTCGTAATGGTTTAGAAACAAAGGACCATTCATTCGACCATTCCTTGAAGAACAAAAAGACAACCAGAAAATCAATGCTTTGTTATATCAAACATTCAACAAGACATTGGGAATTGGAAAGGACCATTCAACAAGACAACTGGAAGCACAGCAGAAAATAGATTATTAACCAAATGCATAGCAATTCAAAGGATGAGAAAACCCTTTGAGATGGATGTGAACACTGCGTGGGACAATAACCATATTATCCTAGACTCCTGCAACATGCAATGATCAGCGGCGTGTATTCATAGATGCCAAGGGAAGCACAAAAAATGGACAAAAATATATAAAAACAATGTGTATTTCGTCTCTGTGTTAAATATTTTTTCATCAATTCAAAGAGGCTAAATCCATCTCACCGGAGAAAGCATACAAGAGAGAAAAACAGCGCCCCTCTGTCTCGCCCATCTATCTGATGTTGTCTGGTAAAAAAGACTATGACATTGTTGCCACCCGTAGCATTGAATGCAAGGGAAGCTTGCAATCATTTGGCCTCCCTTGATCACATCACATCTAAAGCAAAACGCCATTGACGTAAAAAAAAACATAAATTGTTGCATCTTGTTGTGTCATTGTTCTCCAGTGGCTATCTAGCTAAAATTGGCACTCCTAAATGAACCATTGATGAAGATAGGGATTTGTACTTCTGGTTTTTCTTAATTTTCCATACTGGCCAATGATTATAACGGCGATTCGGATTCTACCATAAATTCATATATTGTGCTCCTGGCCTAACAGGATGGAAGTTCAATATGTAGCTAGATTTAATAGGCTAATGTTAACTAGCTGGCTAATCGTTGCCCATGAAAGGAAGTGTTGTGGAAATTACCACCAGGGACACTGGAGGTCAATCTTAAATGAATAATTCTTTATTATCAGCAAGCTGGAGAGGTTCCAACAAACTTAATGTACCAAGCAGTACACGTCTGTCAGGAGCTCCGACGGGGCAGTCCCATTCATTTCCTTATATATTGCTTACACAGACAAGTTATATTTGCATGATTTACGTTATTGATAATTATATCATAATTAACGTTTGGTTCATGTATGTAACCGACCAATACCTCACAAGGCTTCTTCTCTCCAAGCTGAGACATTGAAACTGAGATATCCCTTTACATTCTCAAAGCAAGGTTCTGGGCATACTGCCAAATTTCTTGTACTGATGGTGAGGATTCCTCCCAAGCACAGTCAGTCACTTGTATGAACCTAGGCTAGCGAGCAAGCATTTTAGCCATGTAACCTAGGACAACATAAATGAAAAACCTGGACTGTATGACATCATGAAAGAGAGGAGGATGGCGTTGCCGTTTCTCTACAAGTAGGGTGAGTCAACATGTTTTTTCTACTTGCACGCATGCATATCAGAACCATGGCCAGCCACATCATATTTAGCTTACGTTGATCGGACTAAATTCAATTTGGTATCTTTTAGTTGTCACTGTATTAGACAAAGCATTGGTGATTTTATGATGAAGTTGAAATGGTGCAGGAATAGTGAAGGCAGCTCCTGTTTTCTTTGCGACTTGCGTTAACTCTCAGTGGTTCTAAATCAATAGTTGTTTAGTAGTCCGAAAATCTGCGAAAAATTTACTTGCTTGACCATGTTGTAAGTCATCTAACTATTTGTTACATGCCATATGCTTTGTGGACTTCACCGGACAGAGGTTGCTCTCCGGTTTTGTGATGAAACAAAGGTGTGATTGAATTTATTATTCCATTGTGTCTTCTTATTGTCTGAGCCTTAGGGCTATATATCACGTTGGAAGCAGGTTAAAGAGCAAACAACAAAATGATTACAACACAGGCTGTAATATGGAATCATATTCTGGGAAAGTGGGTTATGCTTGCTGTTGAGAACACAGGATAGAAAGGTTACCGGAAATCAGTATAATAGGAATATAATTCACCCAAATGAACAACCATTCTATGATTGAAACCTTTTGAACCTCAACATTGCAATAGGGGTGGTCTGCAGTACACCCTTATTACATTAAATAATTGTTCAAGGCCAAGAGTAAGAATCAATATCACAGGCCTCACTTTGGCCCATAATTGACTTGTAACCGTAAGAAAAGTTCATCAGCATTGGAGTCAGATTAAAACAATTGGTACAGATCATCATGTCAAACTTGTTAGGTAACGGACATACATTGAAAGCCTCGTATGACACGTATGCCCTCACACAAACATACATCTGGAACACCCATGCCCTCACACAAAGATACATCTGGAACACCCATGCCCTCACACAAACATACATCTGGAACACCCATGCCCAATTTCCTGCAGAGATGTAAAGCCCATGGCAGAATTCAACATTACGCCTTCATATTCATGATATAAAGAAAATCTATTAACCTTTGGAAGAAATACAAGGGAATTACCAAGAGGAGCCTGTTGTATTTTGCAAGATTAATACGACATTCATTAGAGACGATTCCAGAAATTAAATCAAATGGAATATTAGACATTTTGTTGTTTTTACAACCAGTATCGGGATTTCAATATAAACTGTAGGGAATTACTTTTTAAGTGGTTTTGAAGGTATAAAAAAATGACTTTACAATAAACTTTGAATTTCCCTCTCCAGAAAGACAGAAGTAACTCAAATCACATGCAACAATATGGCCTCCTAGCATTTTCCTTCTGCAGTGTTTGGTATTCACAAGCTCACCTGGTTGGGTTGGTACAATTGTTTAGACAGAAAATAATAATTTCAACCTAATTGACTCTTGCTCTTTCACAATCTCACAAAAGCAATAGTTTGAAAAAGCATTCCAGTCAGACTAGCAGCAGACAATTACCTTTTCTCAATTGGTTTTGCTAAGTCCACTGTCCTCTGTCCTCTCCTTGCCTCCTTTTGAAAGAGGTAATTGAGGTGTGGTGACGAGGATCATGGACGGAAATGCGCTTGTTGGAAATGAGATTGTCCTCTACTCACGTGTCATCAGGACAATGACGTTTACAGAGGTGGATCACAAAATAAATGTGTAAAGTAATAAAAACAAATTAAGTTAGTTGTGCAATACATTTTATAGATAAAGCAATAAGTAGCATATTGTTTTTAAACATATTATATCAAAACTTCTGCGGTAGGATACGCTCGTGCTTCTTTGCCAAAAGGAGGCTATCAAGGAGGGGAGGACCATCTTCCATTTGCCTATTAAAAGAATTGACACAATCCGCGACCACTTATCGGTTTCCGGGTCACGGAGGAGAGAGGACAGAGGATGGACTTTTGCCCAAACGAGAACTACCAATGTGTGAAGAATCAAAATGGCTGCCCAACAACATGTGGCAGCAGCCATTGCCAAACCCAGGCTTTTGACTAGCGGGGCATTTAAGCCCTGAAAAACGCCTGACAGACAGTTGGTCTGCCAGGCTGCGTGCTGCCCCCAAGACCTGAGCCAATCACAGCAGGGCTGCTTAGCATGCTAACTCGGCTATCTAGTCTTGTGATCTAGCAAGGTAGTCTTGTGAGTTATCTATGCTGGTTGTTAGCCTGCATAATTTATATGTGTAAAGAGTATATTTATAAGGGAGACTTCATGTTTTGTGGATAACATTTACATTTAAAGAGGGGTGAGCTCCACTCCTTACAGGCTGATCATATTCCCTTTCAGCCTCAGAGCTTGATGAGATTCAATAGCAACCTCAGAGACTGATAAATCAGGATGCTGCCTTGTAGGCTGTTTCATTACCAAAGCTCCTTGCAGGCATATTAGCTGTTAAAGTGCCTTATAGGCTGATGCATATGATCCAGTGGGTGAGCTCTATTCCTGGCAGGCTGATCAGATTCATTAGCATTCTCAATGTCTGATTAGTCTGTCTTGTAGGCTGTCACAAGGGGAGTTATGGATTGAAATCGTCAAATCTGTTACAGTCAAGCCTGCCACTTTAATAGTTACTTTTATAGTCACTTTTAGTAATTGAATCTCTTAAGATGGGAAAACATGTTTTTTATGACAATGTTACAATTAGGTGAAATTCATAATTTGGTAATTTTACCAAATTACACTACATTTGTAGAATCACATATCTCCCTGAATTCCCTTATTATCTCTGTCTGTGTGTTGTGAATGTCAGAGCACAAAATAGAAAATGTCCCTTTTGATAATATCGACCAATGAGAATTGGCAGCTGGAGGCATTTACACATGCAGGCCAGGTATACATCCTCTTCAATTTGGTCACACTGTCCATTGGATCCAAGGAACGAGCAGATGGTCACCGGGCTTCGGTTGCCATTATTAGCTTGGTTGGATATGAGTTATCATTTTTATGAGGCCAAATTACTCAAGAGTATTAAAAAAAATAAAGTGTTGAACATGCAGAGGCACCACACACCCCCTGGTGCTTAAATGAGGGTGTCATTAGCTTAAGCTGCTGGGCTCTAAAGGCTTGATTTTAATGTTGGTTGCTGAGGAGTCGGCAATCAAACAGTTTTTGAAAGGATAACATTTGCATCATAATAAACAAAAAGTTGAAAATATGTGAGGAACATTGAATGGAAAATGCACATTAAACATTTGTAAGGATATGATACAGAGCTTGAGTCACCATTTATCTTACCCATAACTGTTGTTAGGCAAAATCATGTCACGATCAAGCTAAATTCTACATTGACGAAGAGTGACAATACTGTTTTTAGCTCTAAATCTTATTTGACATGATCTGGACCAAAATATTTCAATTATAGTGAAACAGTAGCACCCAAAGTTGCATCTAAATATGTTGGAGTCAGTGTTATGCAGCAGTTTGTAAGGTACTCAGAACTGATGGTGCATTACTGGTGCCTCAGCATCACCCAAGTTAATAGAAGTGGTGGAGATATTTTACCTTCGTCATTCTTTGCATTTTGAGGGGTTTTGCATCAATGAAACCAACAACCTTCAACTGTTTTGTTCAAAGGAAGGTAAATCAACTTTATATGGAGATGCTGTACAAGCAGTTATTAGACATTATCTAGGAGTGCCTCTTTTTATGTGGTTTACATCTCCGAAAGAGCATCAAGTAATCTGAGCACACATCAGTCTTCTGTTGGAGCCTACTGTGACATCCATCTTACACAAGTTAGGTTTCAGCTTTTTCGTGTTGTCGTAAATCACGGAGATCGAGTCATACATTTTTTATATATCCGGGCACCTATGCACTACAATGCAATCCTAGCCGCTCCTGCTCCGATGCCAGCCCGCATCCATTATGTCCTGTCGTCGCTTCTCATTCCTACTGCATGTTTAGTTGCACCTTTCCAACATAATTAATTCTCATTAGTGGCAACACCGTCATGTCACTTTCCCCCGGCTAATTGTCTCTCTTCGCCACCTGCACTCTCCTCCTTGTTGGCTCACTGCACTTTTTCTACTTACTTTCTGCCCAACTTTTTTTCTTCTGACTTTTATTGACCTTTTGTACGTAACAAGACCAATTTTCATGGTCGAACAGAGGCCTATTGTGGTTAAACAAGGATGTCTGCTAACAGTATACAACTTGTTATCTGTGCAGCGGCACTGTTACAAAATACTGGCTGTTGACTGAATTCATTATATGTGATCATCTCAATTCAATAGGTACAGTAACAATGCAACATGTTTTCCCACATCTTTGCAACTCAAGATGAGTTCAATAGAGATATGGCCCTGGGCGAGATGAATTGAGAGGGAATTTAAGTTTGAGTAGGTGTCAGTTAGAATCCAATGTAACACCATGACACCTTTGCGCTGTACAACCCCCTCCTTTGCTGTGATCCGACAAAAACTCTAAAGCATGTTTTATTTGTCACCCATAAAAATACCTTTTTGCCTTTTCACCTTACACCGTACAGTATATTTGTGTTTTCAATCAATAGTATTTTATTTAATCATCATTTAATCATGGGCAGTATATAACCCTGTTATCAAATTACCATAATAACTTTATTGAAACAATACTTTGAATGTCTTTTCATGAATTAATTATCCCGGAAACAATCAAAATACACTCCTAATGTAACGATGTGCTCTGACAGTCAGGAAGCATTTTCAGGGAGTGAGTGTTTTAATAAACAAATGAAACATAATACAAAACAAGAAACACAAACAACGCACAGACATGAAACAGAAATAATAACGCCTGGGGAAGGAACCAAAGGGAGTGACATATATAGGGCAGGTAATCAAGGAGGTGATGGAGTCCATGTAAGTGTCATAATGCATGTAACGATGGTGACAGGTGTGCGCCATAACCAGCAGCCTGGTGACCTAAAGGCCGGAGAGGGAGCACACGCGACAGTACCCCCTCCCCGACACGCGGCTACTACCCCAAGATGACAATCCCAGGGATCAGGAGCGGACTGGTCACCTCTGCCAAGGCGCTGGAATCTGTCGATACAGCTGAGGCACAGGAGCATGGCAACCTAGAGTTCCGGAGAGAGCATACATGACAGTACCCCCTCCCTAGTGTGTTCAGCTCCATTCGCCAACCACAGAGACGATCCCGGGGATCAGGAGCGGACCGGTCGCCTCCGCTGAGGCGCAGAAACCTGGGGAACCGGCTGACGCGTGAGAGCATGATGAGCTGGCTGAGACCTCCCCGGTTGCCTAAGTTGAGGCACGGGAACCTGTTCATCCAGCTGAGGCACGGGAGCCTGTCGAGCCAGCTGAGGCACGGGAGCCTGCTGAGGTACGGGAACCTGCTGAGGTACGGGAACCTGTTCACCCAGCTGAGGCACGGGAGCCAGCTGAGGCACGGGAGCCTGTTGAGCCAGCTGAGGCACGGGAGCCAGCTGAGGCATGGGAGCCTGTCGAGCCAGCTGAGGCACGGGAGCCTATCGAACCCACTGAGGTATAGAAACCCATTGAGCCCGCAGAGGCAGGGGAACCCGTTGAACCCGCCAAGGCATGGGATTCCGACAAAACCGGCTGAAGCCTCCCAAGTAGCTCCGGTTCTGACACCCGGACCAAACATCAACTCCAAAACAAAAAAAACACTCCCTGATGCTTCCCTTTGGTGAGGCTTATTCTGTAACAATGTGCGCTGAGAGTCGGGAAGCAAGTTCAGGGAGTGAGTGTTTGAATAAATAAACAGAACATACTACAAAATAAGAAACACAAACAACGCACAGACATGAAACAGAAATAATAACGCCTGGGGAAGGAACCAAAGGGAGTGACATATATAGGGCAGGTAATCAAGGAGGTGATGGAGTCCATGTAAGTGTCATAATGCATGTAACGATGGTGACAGGTGTGCCCATAACGAGCAGCCTGGTGAACTAGAGGCAAGAGAGGGAGCACACGTGACACCTAAACCCTGCACATGACATTGACACATCCATAGCAAACAAATTGACCAAAGGCTAAAACTGCAAAATTAGACAGTTATGACATTGACACATACTGTATCTACAGCAAATTTAACGTATTGACCAAAGGACCAAAAAACTATATTAGAAGGTTATATGACAATGACACTCACCCTCAGCAAATGTATTGACCAAAGGCCAAAAGATTATTTTTTTTACCTTATACAGTTACACTTCGGTCCTCTGTTCACTTACAGACCGAGAGACAAGATGGAGGAAGGATGTTGACTTACCAGAGGAATGATTACAGGCACATTTAATTCAGTCCCCCATCATGCCGTGTAATGATAACAATTAGTACATGTAGTTAGAATCAGGAAGTCAAGACAATGGGATCATTATTCATGATTGCAATTAACTCCCTCCACAGTAATGAATCTATTGATCTTCTAACCGTTCCTGTGCATTATTTCACTTCCGTTTCCTTTACTGTACATGTATTGGTATGATGTTACTGTATGTGTTTGAAGAGGGAAATGACACATTACACTTCTGTTGGTAATTACAAAAATGTTCTATTATATTCTATGCATTTTGCTAACCAGCAAGTAAAAATAATGTCACGCATTATGTACATTAGGCCTAGCTGTGTGTGAGAAAGCAGAGAGATTTTTTATTTCAAAAGCCAGGTGTGCTAATAGGAATCTGGATGCACACTGTCTATCTCACACCATCCTCATTTACTCTTAGCTGTCACATGCATCAACAGCATGTTTTCAATTCAATTCAGATGTTCTGACAATGTTTAATATGTGAAGCAATTTACAGCAAACTTCTATTCCTCTAATATTTTGTATAGCCAAGTATTAGTTTGACAAATGAGTAGCTAAACATAGACATACATATTATCCAATTAAATGTGTCATGTCATCCACACATAACCTTGTGCTTTATTAGCAACACGTAATTGTGATATGATACAACAAGGAGCACAATCATATTGATACTGGATGAAATAGACACTCAATCAAACATAAGAGAACTGACAAGTATTCCCCCATGGGATATGTGAATTACCCATCTTCCCCATCACTGGTGGTGCGGCTGTCATTTCAAAACAATGCAGCAGAGGAACATTTGATTTGTGGCTACATTTGATGAAAAACGAGAGGGACATACAGGATGATTTTGTATGCTAGATACTGTATGTTACAGTATCTGGTTCTCCAATCAGTATAGGAATGTCCTCATTTAGCATACATTTGTCTTTGTTGAGTGTCTCACTGCACATAATGTAGATTCTCTTACACACCCAAAACTTGTAGACTGCCAACTATTTTAAACAATCTAAGTAAAATGGACACTTTTGTTGTGGATACAATCAGTTATTTTCCATTGGTTGCCTAACTAGAAAGACTACATAGTCTACTTCAACAAATAAGAGTTATTTCTAAAGCCAAGGACTTTCTGAAAAAGAGAGTATGTCAAGAGAATAAGTGTTTGAATGTAAAAAAAGCTTGCCATCCTAAAATGGAAAAAAGAAAAACAGTAGAAAAAAATTACACTATATGGAAAAGATAAGTCTTCAACTAAAGAAAACATTTGAACTGTCACATCACAACTCTCTGTTGGTGCCTTTAACAGTCTCTGACACTCTGTAAAATGAACACTTGAACACCTGACTGTTTTTGTTGGAAATAGTCCAAGGTGGAATGTCATCCAAATATAAGAATATAATATCCCAGTACAGTGACTATTTTAGCATGTACTAGGGTAGCCTAGTGGTTAGAACGTTGGACTAGAAACCGGAAGGTTGCAAGTTCAAATCCCCGAGCTGACAAGGTACAAATCTGTCTTTCTGCCCCTGAACAGGCAGTTAACCCACTGTTCCTAGGCTGTCATTGAAAATAAGAATTTGTTCTTAACTGACTTGCCTAGTTAAATAAAGGTAAAAAATGTCAATCTTGGTGGTGCGAACTCCCCCAAATGTTTTAGATGCTTGCCAGCAAAGACAACCCAACACTAAATAATAAATTAATTGCACTATAATGGTGATAAAAGGTGCCCACAAACTGTTAGGGCCTACATAAAGCTGTCCCAACAGCAGAGTTTTCCTTTCAGCACAATGGAATGAATCCTTACCGCTGCTACACCTGGCTATCAGCGGAGCCTCGTCTGACAGTGAAACAGTTCATTCAGCCTCAGTTACTGCCTTTTTAAAAACCATAGGTGATATGGTTGACTTGCTTGCTTAAATATGGTTTCTACTGACTCCTTGTGGATTTGATTAACTCGATGAGAACCACATTCTCCTTCAATAACCATTGCTTATGATTTTTGACTATTTAACCATATTCAACTATTGAACCATATTACATTTATGTTCAGTAAATTCATAATATTTGTTATATCATTAACACTGCAAACTAACGAGCTGTGACGAGGTAGGCCTATTCATTCAGAGAGATAGAGAGACTACCATTTGAAGTATTTTATTAGGCCTCTGTGGTCTAAAAAGGAAGGAAAATACAATCACAAGGATCTGCTTTAATTAATAGACAATATACTGATGCACAGACCCACACAATATCAACTGAAATTACTGTACGTGGGTCTATTAGCGTACTGAACCTTTTGTTGACTTTTTTTTGAATGGGAAGAGACTGACTGGCAAGCATGGTTACAGAGCCAACAACATTATATAGTATCCCCATGAGCTATGTATAATACACTAAGTAAGCAAAACAATGACATGCATCATTATAACATTGGTTAAATTGATGAATAAGATACTAATAAGATAAACCTATATAAGCAATATAACAATTGAGATGTACAAACTATGGCATTAGGGAACAATTAGCGGATAAGAGGCAAGTGTAATGGGATTCTTCCTGAGAAGGAGAGGAGGACCAAAATGCAGTGCGGTAGTTGTCCATGGTTTTTTAATTAGAAAACTGAACATGAACACATAACCAAAACAACAAAGTGAAAACCCGAAAACAGTCCCGTGTTGCACAAACACTAACACAGGAAACAACCACCCACAAAAACCCAACACAAAACAGGCTACCTAAATATGGTTCCCAATCAGAGACAATGACTAACACCTGCCTCTGATTGAGAACCATATCAGGCCAAACATAGAAATAGACAAACTAGACACACAACATAGAATGCCCACTCAGATCACACCCTGACCAAACAAAACATAGAAACATACAAAGCAAACTATGGTCAGGGTGTGACAGCAAGGAAGTCATAATTTCGATCAAGACATTGAGCGAGCTAAGATGGATGTTGTCGATATTCCTATTTGTTCAGCACTTTTGAAATGGACAGCCAGTGATGGGCCGTTCTTGCAGGGTTCTCCCTGTACACCGTAGGATAAATAACGGGGGCATATAAGCAGACAATGAAAGCTCTTACAATATCTGATGATGACATTTCTCTAAAACAGGCTTTAGGCTACATGTGCAAGTCAGAACAGTAAGCTAAATTCTGAGGGCAGAGACATGGGCTACTAACAGCTTACTACACAACATACACTTAGTACGACTTGCAGTGTAATGTTTATGTCCAATAGCCAATGAGGATGGGGACATTTTATTTATAATTTATCTTCATATGACATGGATTGAAAAGGATTTGCCAGTAGGTTGTCGACATGATTCATAATGATGACTGCTTTTCTAGCTAGCTAGCTTGCTAGCTAAGATTTTGAATGTATGATGTTGACAGGAACCGTCCAATCAAAGCTAAGGTAGATATAATGTGATTTTTATCTGTAGCCAATGACCTTCAGCCTTTTTGGGCGGGCAGTTCTACTGTAAATCTACTGTAAATCTATGGCAGCATGGGGGCTTGAACTGTAGATTCTGCAGTGATGTAGTGTCCCCATGAGTGACAGAACACAGAGCCAATCATGGCGCAACTAGAGATGATCACCAAGGCCTACGCTCTGATTGCCCCTCCACCACAAAAAGCACGGAGCTAGACTGAAACACCTGTATTTTGGAGCTGCTTTACTCAAGAAAGTGACCGTGTTTGTATGCGGCTTTATTAACGCAAGGAAAAAACGTTGTTCGCAAATTAATTTGTCACACAAATGGGGTCTCAAAACAGGTGGGGCACCTGCCCTGAATGAGGGGTCGCCACTGCCTTTAAAAACTCACTTTGTATAATAAATACCACATGTGAATACCCGTAGTTAGGCTTTACTGGCATGGGCGCATCGAACTGATGTGTTGTCTTTGCAAATTATTTCAAACAAGTATCAGCCAGTGTTGCTCAATAATGAGTATGGAAATGGATGTGGAAGTGGAAGTCAATTATCTGGGAAGGATTTCAAACCACATTAGACAAATAAGTGACTGCAGCCAATGGTGAATCAACATTTATGAATCAACATTTTTTTTATCACCGCTCTCATTTGGAAATCGTGTTAAAAAAAATCCTGAATAGCATTTAGACTAAATCTAGTACACTAAGGTTGGTCAAACCATTGCTGTTAAAGATAATGAAATTACACATGTATTTTTCCTTGTATTTTCCAATCCGACTAACCACTGCACCATGTTTTGCCTTATTTGAATTAAGACACTTTTTGACCCAATGGCTGTTAACATCCATTTTGCATGCTTTGTCATGCTACGAGCTACAGCCAGAGTTTATGATATAGAATAAGAAAATAAATCAGATGCATCTATTCCAAAATTGGACCCATCTCTGTATTCCATTTTAAAATCAGTTTAACCAGGGCATACACTATTTGATAACCATGTATGGATCAAATAATTCATAGAAATGCTCTATATTTTAACCTAGCTGAACCACTACAGTGTATATGTGCTTCAGTGTAGAACATATGAGGTGAATAGAGGCAGATGTATACATTCATTCATGAGCAATGGTGGGTTCAATCAGCAGCATGAGTATGTCATTTTCACTGGCGCGTTTGTAGACCTGGAGATGCTGTCGTGATTTATACATTCCCTGAAGAAAAGCCATCTCAATCCTGTCAAAGCAAATGAGGTGTAGCAGATTTTCGCCAAGCCACTTGTTCTGCTCGAAATAGCAAGAGGTTTCAAGACAAACTAAATATTGTATTTTTCATCCCCATCTTCCAATATGGTTGTCATAGTAGAACCTTAAATCAAATCCAAAAGAATTATGACTTTAATTCTCTGCTAGCTGCTATATAGTCATGAGTCATTGGCTGGATGGAAAAATTGTGATAAAAATGTTTTTGTGCGTGATTCAAATTAAAAGCTATATGACTTTGTGTGCTTGACTTGTTCAACATAAGAGGTTTCTTTCTGACAACAGTGCTGGCTGCATTTACAGAGCCTTGACGAAGCGCAAGAGCCCTCACAGTGTCATTGTGAGAGTGCTAAAGCATTGGGAGCCGATGAAGAGTCTTCCTGGGAGTGTGATGAATTGCTAGATACTTAATGTTTGTTGGACAACTCCCATTGATGCGTGTGTGTGTGTGTGTGTGTGTGCAGTCATTTTCAAAGGCTTTTGAAATATAGTGCAACAGAGCCACCAATGAAAGTAATTAGCCATTTCCATCTGTCATATCACCCTTTCCGAGGTGAGAAAACAATCTTTTCACAAGAAATGAATGCATTAAATGAAAAGGGTGTCTTGGACAAGCTACATAACAAAAGTGTAAACAAACCCGAGCCGGCCTCGCTTTTAACCTCTTTTATCAGAATCTACCGCACACCCAAACCTCTTATCTCAAAATAAAGGCCAATTAATAGCACTAAAGACTATCGGAGGAAATTAAGCCATTGAACTTCAATATCATTATTATACATTTGCCTTCACTTTGTTCTTGGGGAGGGATGAAAAAGAGTGCATATGCCTTTTTCAGCACCATATTGACTGGGAGTAGTGCATAATTATGACACGCTGCGACTCTTATCCGAGACCGCATTGTATTGCACCCTTTAATGAATCCACACTTGTACATGCAAACTGTTCCATCTAAATTGCAGAGACTACACTATAACTGTGACAAGCTAACAACAACGCAGCCGATAGGAGAGTCATTTGGCAATAGCAATATGTGCATATAGCATAACGTACAAATATTGCCCATTGACTTTGTTTTTGCTCTCGCCTCTAGTCTACCTCCTCAACTGTAGAATCCATTGTCCCTCACTTGCCATTGGAAATAATGAGAGCAATAAAAGGCAGGTTGTTTACAGCGACCCCTCCGACTCCTATATTACATTTACAGCACTCACACGGAGGTGAGACGTGACCTTCCTCTGAGGTCGAAGGAACTGTGTCCATCACTGTTTAATTAGCCCGGAGGTGTCTGGTTAGTCCGCGATAGCGACGGCACACCAAAACAATCACTCGAAATCTATAGTCAAGCCCATCTGGTTATTTTTAATATCTGTTTTATGTTTTAAAATAAACATGAATGGGGTATAATTGGGAGGGAAAGCGAGTGTTTGTTTGGACAAGGGCAGTGCCGTTAAGTGAGTTGCTAGCCAGAAGAAGTCAAGTGATTCTGTTAATTTACCCACAAGATAAATCATAACATCCTCAACATATTCTCTCTCTGGGAGGGATGTTATACACAGAGTGGTGGAAGGATTTGTCTGGACGTAAATTACATTGCCTGTTTGCAGGGCAGGCTATGAACTGCCAGCAAGTATGTGCTGTCCTATCATGCACTTGTTGTGCTTTCTGTGAGCAGATTCTTAAGTTACAAACAAAGTGTTTATTTTAAGATTTTTTTGTCTGTAACTTTATGCTCTAACTATTTCATACTGATTCCTGCTTGCAGAAGTCATTCTCTAATGTAAAGGATTTTACCTTGCATGGATACATACATTTTCTCTTTGCCAACAAGAGGGGTGTGAACATTTTGGGGTCGCATGGGTTGCGAGGTGGTGGTTTGTTACTACGCCGATAAATTACATTATCCATCTGGGCCTTTGCCACCTATTAAATATGTGTGACCGGACTTTCTCAAAAAGTACTTGAGTACCTCTACTGTAGCCTATGATGTCCGTTTCAGAACCAGTTTCGTGAAGGCGGAAAAATAACAGGAACAACTCAAGGTTCTTCTTTTGCAGCAGCCAGCCAGGATGATGTACTTTTAGGTGGCCACCCCTGCCCTGTGTGTCAGTGTGAAGGATTGCCAAAGCCTCCCCACAAGTGTGATCTCTCTACATCAACAGCCGCGTGACAGAGCTTTACTTCTTCCCTGGATGGTGTTCCTATCTTGCAGATGTTCAAGAAGGAAGAACAAAAGGGGATAAGATGTTTCAGTACTCATCTGAAATATTTTTTACTTTTTGGACACCGTGGCGCAGGGAAGATATAAAATAATAAATGATAAGCGTCTCATTTTGGAAGGATAACGAGATAAATAACATGGTAATTTTCTGACATGTGAAATGCTTTAGGAAGGTGCCCTCCGAAAGGTTAATATCTGAATAAGCACTGATCGCGGTTTAATATATCGTTTGGATGGGCTGGTGTTTGTGGCCTGTTGGATTTAAGAGCTCGCATTGAAGGAGAATCTATGGCTGCGAGGGAGCTTGGGTCAATGGTGTTGTTCTCGGTAGAGTGTGTTGCGCTCATTTGTCTGCCTAAGGGGTGGCACATTTGTCCTGCAAATAATAGAATGCTTCCAGACCGTGTCGGTACATCTGATAAAATTAGCTCAGGAGCAAGGACGAGCAATTCCACCTTCATAAGCCTCAGTAGCGTACTGTCTTACTGATGAACTTTTAACTTTTCCCCAACTCTCCCACCCTCTCTCAATCCCACAGCCCGGTCTCCGGTGAAATAGAGCATGTCTGATGTCAGTGCCTCTCGCAGGCGTTTTGTCAAAAGGAGAAAAACAACTGGGCTTTCTACTTTACGATACACTTGAATCTTTACTGCACACTAAGGCTTCGCAAAGAGCAAGTCAATGTGTTTAATTTGAAATAACTACTGTACCAGAGCTACACAATATTGCATTTAAAGAATAGCAAAAATAAAATGTACAGTACTTTCCCTGATATTTGAAACTCTCCATGTTGCCTAGAATTCTTCCTAAGTTTTAGGCTGTGTATTTTCCACACGTTTCAAACTGGAGAGTCAGAAAGCCAAGCCTTGCCTTATTTACACAGGAAACGTATGTTCCAGTGAAGCTTTGCTCTCTAGAGATCCAGACGTACACACATTATGTACAGATTGCAATTTGAAGATAAAGTGCCCTTTTCTTCCATTGCCATACAGCACTTGGGAAATGAATGTGCGAATAAGTGTTCATTTAGATCCATCACTGAAGAGCCTTATCTTACTTCCCACGCTCTGTGACAGACTGGGAGGCACAAGGGGTAAGGAGAAGTGCAAAATGACATTTATTATCCCTTGCAAATGACTTCAAACTGTACTCGTCTGAAGTTGTAAAGGTCACTCTTTCTAAAGGCAGGAAGGCCTCCAAGGTTTCTTGAAGAGTGATGCATATCAAAATCCTTGAAGATACCATTGGTGATGGGGTAAAGATAACCATGCTGTCAATAGTCTGCTCGGTTTCGCTGTCGTCAGCAGTCTGTATCTCCAGGTTTTGTCATTTTTTTCTCAGCTTTAAAGCGGCACGGAAAATGTATATTAATGCCGAACAGTTACATAAAAGCCATGTTAAGGATCAAATCTACTTAGATTCCAAAACAATACGTGTGGCTCTTATCTGACGTAGGCTAGATTTACAGTAAACAACCATGATGTGCAGTAAATATGACATTTAAGGAATGAGTCAACCTTATCTTCATCTACATGACCTGATGCATATTACTGGGGCACCATGCTTTTCCTGGCAGTTGTTACTGTTCATTTACAGACTCACAGTCAGTAAATATCAGTCCCTCTATGATTTTTTGGGGATGTTTGGTGATATTTGCAGGCAAAAATTGTTGATTTTGCTGAGGCAATTCAGACATTTTGTATGGCATTATGCAATGATTTTGTCAAATGTGTTGCAGAAATGCGCGGACGAGGGAAGAATCACCATATTATGCTGTAATTGTGCGGTAGTTGTTTGAAATTGCTAGCCCTCTTTTTGTTCTGCGGTGATGGGTCAGTGTTATGTGATAATTTTGTGATGATTTGACTGTTTTATGGGAAATTGTGTGTGACTGGTCAAATTTCAAGTCTGTGCATAATATGCGGAGAATTATTGATTTTGCGAAATAATTTATGAAACAAACATATCATGATGAAAACACATTATACTGTGACACTTTCTGTATTTTAAGAGTTATAGATCTTGAAAACTTGATTGCTGACATGCAAAACATTTTGGGACTGTATCAACAGTTGACAAATGAAACAAATACCAAATATCGTTTTTGAGTGGAATCTTCATTTAAGGTTCATGCTCTCTATCTCAAAAAGCATGTAAACACCCAGGCTATGTTTACCCGACAACATATGTGTCAGGGCCCCATCATTCTCCAGGAGGAAATGGGATCTGTGAGCGTGTCAGATCAATTGAAGGTAGGTAGGTCCTTATTATTTGAATATAGGCTACACTCCTGGTGTGATATATTCTGTATTTCCTTGTTGTGTATTTTTTTTCTCTCCCATTTTTATTTGAGATGGGAAACACAGGGCCAGATGGGGCCCAGGGTCCAAATCCACAGAATGATTTCACATCCCTTTTTTCTCTCCCAGCTATAACGGAGTTAACAATACAAATGCATCCAGCCACAGTTTGGCTAGTCCATTTACAGCCAACCTATTGGTTTGTTTCAAACTCATTTCCACACAGGATAGATGTGGAGGGCATACCAGATGCTTCAATTCCAGATGTATAAAAAGCGAACACATTGGACTCAAATCATGCTTCTATCAGCTTTGACTAGTCTTACAGGTATCGATTTAGAGGGCCAGTATGAATAAGCTGTGAAGGCACCTCTGGAGCTTTATAGGATTCATGATAAACATCATCAATCAGCATTCAAAAGGTGGTAGATGTTTCCTAGCCTTTAATCAATTCAGATTCGATGTCCGAAATACCATGTATAATGGTATTCATTGCATTTAGGGACTACTGTGCAGACTTAAGTGTCCTTTGTAGACCTTTCTCATCTGATTTGATTTAGTGTAAATACCAACTATTAACATAATAAAATTAGTATTTTAGCCTATCGAAATATTTAAATGACTATAATGTAATTTGTCAAAAATAGATGCCAACTCATATATGCTCTGCATCATGCCTAGCCAACAACTCAACTCCATGATTTACGATGGAGTTGAGCGGCGACTAGTGTGGGCGGACTGGAGCTCTGATGTCACATCAAATAAATGTCATGTGTAACTGCGTGCTGATATCCATAGTTTTGGATAAAAACTTCAAGTTAGTAGGTTGCATCCCTAGCCCAGGTAATCTTCAAAGACATCCTGGTTAGATAAAAAAAAAAGCTTGCACCTCCTGTAGTTTGTGCGTTTGTCAATAGCCAACCCATGCAATGGACTGTTGGAGTAGTTCATTTTTGATGAAATATTGGCTACAGCAGGTGCAAGCTAAATATAAGGGTTTGGGTTGTGATGGTATCCAAGGGAAAAATCTCATTTATACGTTTGCTTAAAGTCAATCTGCAGTTGCAAATCCATTTTTTTTTCTTAAATTAATTATATGTACCCATTGATTCTTGAAGAATATAACTTATAAATGCCTCATAAGCTTAGTTCAACTGTCGTACCCCATCGGCACCCAAAATATAAGCTTGTTTTACTCCAATGTTTGTAAAAACCTAAATGTAAACAAAACAAAATGCTTAAAACTATAATGTTGATACTGTATCATGAATGGTCAGTCCTTTCCTCCATGGCTGTGTCTATGAATTTGAGAATGTTTACATTTCTGTTGCCCCGTCCCTCAGTTTTTTACTGAAAGAGTGGCGGTGTGTCGCTTTGTTATTGTTTCAAATGCGGATTGCCCCTTTAAAGTGACCTTATGTAGTCTGCACAAACAAGCCAATGTCCTGTCCAGAGATGGATCTCAAATATCTGTTAATAATTAATACCGTCAGATGTTGGGATCATAAATAGCTCAAACAATAGTGAACAAACAGTCCATTTGGCCAGATGTGATGTGAGCACTGATACTATACAGTCTGGCAAATGTTTTGAGATCAGGGATTGTTTTGTGGATTGTGGTTAACAATGACTAATGTTTGACCAAATTATATGCCAAATCATTATCACACATTATGTTATGATATTTGGTGAGCAAGCTATGCAAATATTGTTGTCAACACAGCCAAAGTTCAGCTGTGGTCCTTGGATTAGATTTATCAACAGAATACATTATTATTGTTGTTATGGAAACACTTTCATTGAAGTGAAGTTTAGTCTATTGTGACCTTATAAATACATTAGTTGGCAACTGTCAGAAGGTTCATTGGTTTCTGAAAACATGCTGTAGAAGTAATTGCTTTATTAGTCTTTGTAGTAGTAGCCTAATATGCAACAATTCCTATTCCTTCATTGATGTGCTAGTTCTACCCCTCATGTAAAAAAACATAGCTTTAGAAATATTGACATTTGAACATGATTGTTTTGTATTGATCTCATGTCATCTCAGTAATCCATTTCAATGTATAAGACATATTACAGAAGCAAATCATTTTCCAGACCCCTTTAAATAAGTTCAGATATAACAAGTGGTAGTGGTTCTCTTGTATTACAAAACATAGTACTACAGAATTAGTGTTCTTAGGTTAAAGGTACGTGATGATTGGACTGAACTAAATCTACAATTGAAGAGTTTCTTTCCAAAACGCTATATAAGCATTTGCAGAAATGTTGGTAAATTAGCTTTTATTTTTAATTTAAAGAACTTATGAAAGAGATTTGTGTAATCATGGCATGCGCTTGTTTAATGACAGGCAAGTATTTGTTTGAAATCTATCACTTGATGGTTTAATTTCAGAGAGACAAATGATAGTGAAGTGGATATGTAGTGGTTTGCAAAAACTATCAGAGAAATAAGTAGTATTGCTATGTTTTGCACTGGAAAATGTATTTTAAAAAAACTACATTTTTAAATAAAGAACTATTCAAATGATACATGTGTGACATTGATAGAGTTATCAATACAATTATGAGATCTGTATGTAAAACATTTGCATCTAACATTTTAGTTATTTACATTTGACATTTTAGTTATTTACATTTGACATTTTAGTTATTTACATTTGACATTTTAGTTATTTACAGTTGACATTTTAGTTATTTACATTTGACATTTTAGTTATTTACATTGACATTTTAGTTATTTACATTTGACATTTTAGTTATTTAGCTGATGCTTTTATCCAAAGGTATCCCTTGAATATAACTAGGCGAGACAACCACATATAACAGTCAAATATACTGTATACAAACATTACATTCCAGCTAAACAGTGGATATTAGAGCGTTTTAATAGACACTTCAAATCTATGAATCTCGGAAAAGTATTATTTTACACACACAATGAAGGTACCTATAAGCAATCATTTCTGGTGAAAAAAAACATGTGAAAGATTGGTGGATATAGCGTTTTGGAAAGAAACTCTTCAATTACTTTGAACTGCACATTACATTAAAATTGTTCTATTCCCTGGTAAGATTCAAATATATACTAAATAGTGTTGTATTAGGAAGTTAAGACATTCACTAGAAATAATTGCCCAAAGTTGCATGTACTGTACTGCCCTACCAAGCAAAAAGGCAGTAATTGCTCATAGTGTGGAACTGAGAAAAATTGCTTTTATTTATCTTGTTTTCACAGTAACTTTATGCAGTTACTGCTAACATGACCCTCATTTTCTACAAAACACAGTAGAGGCAGGATACTTGTCCACATGATTAAGCATGTATTTAATGTAGTAAAAATGACATTAACTCATTTTAGACCAAAAGAGCAGTTACTGCCTTTTTGGTATGCTAATTAATAGTTTTAGAAAATGATATGCATATCCATAAAATCATACAGAACACTTACATCTCATACTGTGAGGGAAAGAAAACCAAATGAGTAGATTGTTCATTACATGACTTGTGCATGCTTTAATGCTTTGTATTCATTTCCCATGCAGTTTTTATAATAACCCACATGTGCGATCATCTTTTATACATTTACATAATAATCATAAATATTTGATTATTAATAAAACACTTTGTAAAGGGCACAAGCCAGGCTCTTGACATGCGAGTCTCATGTGCAGAGCCTAATTTGTTCCCCTTATCTTCCGGGGACAGTAACTCTCTAAGTGGCAAGCCACATTCTCCTGCTGTTTTAGGGAGACTTTAAACTTAGTTGAATGTGGTATGAGAGCGAAATCCCAAATCAGGGAAATACATTGTCACACATCCCCATTTATATTCCACATCAACGAGCAGTACCCAAGAAGGTCAAATTAAACATACGTTGGCGCGTTTAGCCACTTGGATTTTTATGTCTTAGTTCCAGATTTAAATCTTTAACAGATTGCATTTGCATAGAGCTTTTTCGCTGCATCTCACACTGTTCAATGGTGACTCACCTCACCCACTGCTGCTGTCATATGCCCCCAGAACGGCTGGCTGGCTGGCTAGCTGGCTGACTGGCTGCTACACAGCAGCTGTTTCAGTGGAGAGTTGGTGTTATTGTGTTAATTTTTTAAGCTGGCGAATTATATGGAAAGACATGCTAGTTAGAGGGGAAGGTTTGGGAATTCAGCTACAGTCGATCTGGGATAAGACTCCTACTCGGGACTACAGAGTCAGGACTGGTTTAATACCTCATCCTAAGGATGACACCATTACATTAGTTGGAAGATCCACAGGGTGTGTGCAGCTGCTGTGACATCACTAGTAGGCATAGTAGTGTTTTCCTCTTGCTCCAAGTTCAACGGTGTGGTGATTAGTTGAGTAGTTGAATCTGGACGAGAACAAAAAGTGCACCCCTTGTGGTCCCCCAGGAATGGATAGGTAGACACGGATGGTGTTCCAGGTTGTCCTTTTGGTGGTCATGTTGCACAGATTATCCGTGTGCAATGTCTCATTCGCCACATTAAATTGCTATGGACATCTTCTGAGATGTGCAGCACGACTGAAAATAGGCAATCTGGAACACCAGTACTGCATGACATTGTTGTGTTTCCATCCCTTCCTGAGGGGATTTGTATCTCCTTCAAGCACAGGGAAGATTGCCCTAGTTGCTCATTAACACTAGATCCATTAATAACCAGATTTTACAGAGTGGTCTCCCATCCAAGTACCAACCAGGTCCTACCAACCAGGTCCTACCTAGATGGGTCATACGCAACGGTAAATCTCAAGTTATACCATGCTTGCAAAAAAGAAAAATCTCAAGTTATACTACTTCAACCTGCTCTAAATTTCAGTATAAACATTATGCGCTGCCATTTGAAATATGAACTCCACGGCTATTGAATCGGTGTGGCGGTGACTGATGCTCGATTGTAGAGTCTGACACTTTAATTTTATGCTTCCGTTTATGACCACACCTTGCAGTGCTGTTCAAATGCAGTTGTCATTGCTCAGTGTCACTAATTTATGAGGATGCCTCAATGGTTAAGCCTCTTGGAACCCTTTGTAATTTAAAAACTTGCATGAGTAAGTGGGTCATGAGAACATTGGCTTGGGTAGAAGGGCATTTTTTCAACTTAACAAGAAATTGTTCAGCAGCAGAAAGTCTTAAACTGAAAGATGAACCCCCCCATAATCACCGAAACACCTCATCTTTTAGTAGCCAATTGGTGTCAGTAGTGGGCTGAAATGTGTTCAAATGTGGGTTTATTTTTGGAGCCTCGACAGGTAACGCTTCACAGAATATTCCTGAAGTGTCTTTTTAGACAAGGGGAAACTTTCAAATCATCATATATCATTTTTTAATCTCAAAACTCTCGAAAGAGAATAAGTGGTTGAATTGGTTCTGCTAATGCAATTATATGGCGAATGACATTTGTTAATACTAGACTCAGATTGAAATGGTTCTGGATTGTATTGCTGTTCGGGAGCACCATTTCGTCCATTTGACCCATGGTGAGAGTAAAACAGAGCAGACAAAATAAATGTGGCTCTCATGTATTAGCTTGAGATCTTATCAAGGATGTCAATGTCAAAATGGAGTGTATGTAAGAATATTCTCAATGGTTATATAAAAACAGTAAAGTTGTGCTAGTGAATTTCAACATGGTGAATTTCAACATGGCACCGTCATAGGATGCCACCTTTTCAACAAGTCAGTTCATCAAATTTCTGCCCTGCTAGATCTGCTCGGTCAACTGTAAGTGCCGTTATTGTGAAGTGGAAACGTCTAGGAGCAACAATGGCTCAGCTGCGAAGTGGTAGGCCACACAAGCTCACAAAATGGGACCGGTGAGTGCTGAAGCACGTAGTGTGTAAAAATGGTCTGTCCTCGGTTGCAACACTCACTGCCTCTGAAAGCAACATCAGCACAATAACTATTCGTCAGGAGCTTCATGAAATGGCTTTCCATAGCCAAGCAGCCACAGACAAGCTTAAGATCACCATGCACAATGCCAAGGATCGGCTGGAGGGGAGGGGTGTAAAGCTCGCCGCCATTGGACTCTGGAGCAGTGGAAATGCCTTCTCTGGTGTGATGAATCATGCTTCACCATCTGGCAGTCCAACAGACTAATCTGGGTTTGACGGATGCCAGTAGAACACTACCTGCCCGAATGCATAGTGCCAAATGTAAAGTTTGGTGGGGAGAATTAATGGTCTGGGGCTGTTTTTCACGTTTCGGGCTAGCCCCCTTAGATCCAGTGAAGGAAAATCTTAACGCTACAGCATACAATGACATTCTAGATGATTCTGTGCTTCCAACTTGGTGGCAACAGTTTGGGGAAGGCCCTTTCCTGTTTCAGCCCTCGTGCACAAAGCGAAGTCCATACAGAAATGGTTTGTCGAGATCGGTGTGGAAGTGCTTGACTGGCCTGCACAGAGCCCTGACCTCAACCCCACGAACACCTTTGGGATTAATTGTAAAGCCGACGGCGAGCCAGGCCTTATCGCCCAACATCAGTGCTCGACCTCACTAATGCTCTTGTGGCTGATTGGAAAAAAGTCCCCACACCAATGTTTCAACATCTAGTGGAAACCTTTCTCAGAAGAGTGGAGGCTGTTTTAGCTGCAAAGGGGTGACCAGGTCCATATTAATGCTCATGATTTTGGAATGAGATGTTCGACAAGCAGGTGTCCACAAATCTCATCAACATCTGCTGTCCCTCATGCAATAATGCTTTGCAGTAACAGTGAGAAATGTGCTTACTTTACAACTTGAAAAAATGTAGGAAAAAAATCACGGAAGTGTTATCCAGCCTATACTAATCTATATTATTAACGGTTTAGAAAGTAAAATATGGCACTTAAAGGTCAGATTCCAGGTACAAACTCTTCTGCTGTTGAGTGGTTAGCCAAATTGGCTACAGCGTTTTGGCAAGTGGACAACATAAAAATCCAGATGTACATTGCTTAGCATCTGCAAACTTCATGTGAACAGATGGAGGACATAAGAGATGGTATTGGCCCAAGTTCTCATTGCTTGGCACATCTCACAGTCATTACATTAAGTCTGGAAAGTCCTTCCTACAGCTTGTATAGAGGAGCTCTTACTTTGTAAATAAAATATCTGTTGGGGGCTGTGTTAAAGTTTGTCTTATCGATTGGCAGGGCCTGCTTCACGGAGAGAGGTCTGTCTAATCTATCCTCAACACCTCCCCACATCGCAATCCACTATCACTCTCCACTCGGCTGGATGGGTCTGGCCAAATATCAGCCTACATTATCATCAGTTATTCACAAAAAGGTGCTCATCTGCTCAATCTGACCCCCAGAGACTTTTAACAGTGCTTCAAAAACACCCACTAACTCAACTCCCTTGATATGTATATTCTTTTACACTTTTAGCTAATGGCTTATTTGTTTTTCGTGCCCAAACCTCTGACGGTTTTCTACATTTTATTAAAAAAATGTGCTATCTATACTGAACAAAACTATACCATGCAACAATTCAAAGATTTTACTGAGTTACAGTTCATATAAAGATATCAGTCAATTGAAATAAATTCATTCGGCTCTAATCTAGGGATTTCACATGACTGGGAATACAGATATGTGTCACGGTCTTCCTCCTCTTCATCTGAAGAGGAGAGGCGAGAAGGATCAGAGGACCAATATGCGGCGCGGTATGTGTTCATAGTGAAGTTTAATAAAGAGAACACTGAACACTGCAACACTATACAAAAGAGTAACAAAAACAATAAACCAATGATGACTGTGAAGCTACAAATGAGACCTGTGCTGACACAAGCCACTGACATAGACAATCACCCACAAACAAACAGGGCAATCCAGGCTACCTAAGTATGATTCTCAATCAGAGACAACTAATGACACCTGCCTCTGATTGAGAACCATACTAGGCCGAAACATAGAAATACCCAAATCATAGAAAAACAAACATAGACTGCTCACCCAACTCACACCCTGACCATACTAAATAAATACAAAACAAAGGAATTAAAGGTCAGAACGTGACAATATGAGGGAATTTTTACAAGGATTGAATGTCAGAAATTGTGAAAAACTGAGGTCAAATTTATTTGGCGTATGTAAACTTCTGACTTCAACTGTATCTGTTGGTCACAGATACCTTAAAAAAGGTAGAAAACCAGTCAGTATCTGGTGTGACCGTTTTCTAGGACAGGGACCGGAATTGTGTACAGATCCTTGCGACATGGGGCCATGCATTATCATGCTAAAACATGAGGTGATGGCGGCTGATGAATGGCACGCCAATGGGCCTCAGGATCTCGTCACAGTATCGCTATAAAATACAACAAGTCTTCATTAGTTGTAGCTTATGCCTGCCCATCCCGTAACCCCACCGCCACCATGGGGCGCTCTGTTCACAACATTAACATCAGCAAACCGCTCGCCCACACGATGCTATACACATGGTCTGCAGTTGTGAGGCCGGTTGGACGTACTGCCAATGTCTCCAAAACGAGATATGGATTTCTCACCCTTCCTGTAGGGTCGTGATGGGTCCATTTGCTGTCATCTAGTGGACATTTTGCTCTATTTCCCTCAGCTATGGTCAGACTGTTGTTCATGTTTTGCTGTGTTCTAGTGTACTATGGAATATATAGCTTTCTTATTCTTGACACCTCTCCCAGTCATATTTAAGGTTAGAACTACCTTTTAGTGTTCTGATACTTCTAGTTTGGAGTTGTATTTTTATGATAACATTGCTACAGTATTTCACCTTTTAATGTGTATATTATTGCTTACTAGGTGTGTCCAATCAATTGTGTAACCAATCCTTCTTCCAATTAGGGCTAATTGTAAAGCTGTTAAAAAGAGGACCTTGTATTCCTTTTTTTGTACTCCCTGACGAAGGCCATGCAGCCGAAAACGCGTCGGTTAAAAAAAGAAAAAAAAAAGAACTTTGTTTCTATTGAACATGCCATACTAATAAAGGCATTTTAATCAATTATGTGAAGAGTGCCTTGGTCCTCCTTTCTTTTTGATGACCAATTTACCCCTTTTACAAAAGAGCACCTTCTATCTACCAAAATTGACTATTGTGTACTTTAGTAGTGCTTCCCTCCCTCCTCTTTCTACTAGTCTCCAAAACAACGTTGGAGGCGGGTTATGGTAGAGAAATTAACAATTCTCTGGCAACGGTTTTGGTGGATATTCCTGCTTTCAGCATGCCAATTGCATGTTCCCTCAAAACTTGAGACGTGGTAATGTGTTGTGTGACGAAAATGCACATTTTAGGGTGGCTTTGATTGTCCCCCTCACAAGGTGCACCTATGTAATGATCATACTGTTTAATCAGCTTCTTGATATGCCATAACTGTCAGGTGTATGGATTATCTTGGAAAATGAGAAATGCTAACTAACAGGGATGTAAACAAATTTGTGCACAACATTTGAGAGAAATAAGCTTTTTGTGCAAATGGAACATTTCTGGGATATTTTCTTTCAGCTCATGAAACATGGGACCAACACTTTACATGTTGCGTTTATATTTTGGTACAGTGTAGAACCTAAAAAAGGTTATTCGGCTGAACCCATAGGAGAACCCTTTGAAGAACCGTTATTGGTGCCAGGTAGAACCCTTTTTCTTCCAGGTAAAAACAATTTTGGGTCCCATGTCGAACCCTTTCCACAGGAGGTTCTACATGGAGCCCACCATAAGGGTTCCACCTGGAACCAAAAAGGGTTTTCCTACGGGGACAGCCGAATAACCTTTTTGTAACCCTTTTTCTAAGAGTGTACAGTAAGTGCAGCCAGGTACAATGAGGTTTAGAACATGTCTCAGATAAGAGTTTGTGTAGATGTTCACAATGCAGTCCGCTCTCTGTGCAACTCTCCCTTTCCCCCGCCTAAACGAAGCCTGTTACGATGGGTGTTCTGCATGCTGTATGAGTGCTTTGCTTTTGCATGCGCACGTGTGACTCCGTTCAGACTATCAATGTAACTATTAATGTTTCCCTGGCGTTCCCTTCAGAATCTGTGAGCCAGTCTAATGGACTGCAAGCATTAGGAAGCGGATAATTAAGCATGATGGGAAAAGTTCTGAGCATAGAGAGATTTAACTGTATTCCCATTGCCAAGGGGGTTTCTTGTCCTTAATCGGTTCATCGTCATCTCAGAGTGAGGAGAAAGAATCTCAATGAGACTATGACAGCAGTTAGCTCTATTCAATGGCCCACTCGTACAAGTAAGAGCACTTTTCCCAGTGTGTCATGTCTAGCATTACAGTGGAAAGGAAATTATGTCTTTTTTACTTGGCTCTCCACTCTGAAAACTATTCTGAAGTAGAATGAGGATGATTCAAATGGCTATAGCACCTCTCTCTCTGAGTCATGAAAAGGGATTGCTAAGGAGTAGTAGTCATGTTTTGTTTTATAGCGTCAATAGATAACTTCATTGGACATTTTGCCAGCATTGTATTTGTACTCTAAACTGAAATGACAGATAAGTCTGTTTGGTTTAACATAGACTAGATTAGTGAGAAGGGATTGCTGTAGCTAACGCTAACCACCTGTCATCACAACATCAGGTTGGTAGTGATGGGAACTGGAACGTTTATTTGATAGAATAATGTATGAAACTTAGGTAGTCTAACTCTCAAGGCAACCCCTCTGGTCATGGAACGGCGAGGGACTAAAACTGAGTGAGGTTGGAAAATATCCTTCAAGCTATCCTCTAATTCCACCCCTGACAATACCGCTGTGTCTGTATGAAGATGTCAGTTATATTTTCTTGTCTACCTGAATGCCACTATATCTCAACAATAAAAGTGTGCATGATTAGTACTTGGGAATATTGAATAATTTGACAAATCCACATGAAGAAATTCAATTTTAACTTGTACCCACCACCGGGGTTGACGGCAAATTAATTCTGTCATTTAATCTGCCGTTGTAAAGCCTCCAGTGGAATTGACGAAAATGATGTGTACACACAGACATACACAAAGGCCCACGCTGCATACCTTTTCACTCCATTGGCCGTGCTCGCCGTCATCAATCTTGCTATGCAAATGTTGTGCGAATCCTTTGGGACCGTTTTGTACTGTCAACGCTGACAGCTTAAATAGAGGCAGAGAGCATGATGGTCACTCAGCGAGAGAATGTTTGGTGTGGGGGGGGGCTGTACAGGCCCAGTGAAGGGACCCCTGTCAGTCTTACCTGAAGCCACACAACAGAAGCGCCGGGCCTGGTATTAACTTATACTCCAAGGTTGAGCGGATCTCTGATTGACCACAGAAGAAGTTCTCCGAGAGGCAACCCGTTGAGTGGCAGCCTTTTACCTCGGCCTCACTGGGTTGCTTGTTGGAGTTTCTTCAGCTTTTTTTGCAGAGAGAAAGAAAGATACATTTTGTGGGTTTGTTGATAGATTTTAGAACGATCACATTTGGAAACATTTGGTCCTGCTTGGATGCCCCTGGATCTTATTGTGAGGGCCATTGACACGGACCAGAGCTAGGCGGGGTCTTGAGGTATGGAGCCTCAGAGGCAAAGAGTGAGGTCTGATACCAAGAGTACTCTAATCTGAACCTGGAGGTCTGGGGTAGTGCTGACTTTCAGGAACCAGCTATTTGTTTCAGCCAACAATGAAACACCAGACAAGCTTATACCTTATGTATGGTATGTAGCAGTGGTGGCTGCTGAGGGGAGGATGGCTCATAATAGTGACTGGAATGGAGTCAATGGAATGTTATCAAACACATCAAAGACAAGGTTTCCATTTGGTTGATACCATTCTATTCTATTGGACTCCATTCCAGCCATTATAATTAGAGGTCGACCGATTATGATTTTTCAACGCCGATACCGATTAATCTGACAATTGTTTTATATAACAGTTGAAGTCGGAAGTTTACATCCACTTAGGTTGGAGTCATTAAAACTCCTTTTTCAACCACTCCACAAATGTCTTGTTAAAAAACTATAGTTTTGGCAAGACGGTTAGGACATCTACTTTGTGTGTGACACAAGTAATTTTTCCAACAATTGTATACAGAGAGATTATTTCACTTATAATTCACTGTATCACAATTCCAGTGGGTCAGAAGTTTACAAACACTAAGTTGACAGTGCCTTTAAACAGCTTGGAAAATTCCAGAAAATGATGAGAAGGCTTTAGAAGCTTCTGATAGGCAAATTGACATCCTTTGAGTCAATTGGAGGTGTACCTGTGGATGTATTTCAAGGCCTACCTTCAAACTCAGTGTCTCTTTGCTTGACATCATGGGAAAATCAAAAGAAATCAGCCAAGACCTCAGAAAAAAATGTAGACCTCCACAAGTCTGGTTCATCCTTCGGAGCAAATTCCAAATGCTGAAGGTATCACATTCATCTGTATAAACAATAGTACGCAAGTATAAACACCATGGGACCACTCAGCCTTCATACCGCTCAGGAAGGAGACGTGTTCTGTCTCCTAGAGATGAATGTACTCTGGTGCGAAATGTGCAAATCAATCCCAGAACAACAGCAAAGGACCTTGTGAAGATGCTGGAGGAAACAGGCACAAAGTATCCATATCCACAGTAAAATGAATCCTATATGAATATAACCTGAAAGGCCGCTCAGTAAGGAAGAAGCCACTTCTCCAAAACAGCCATAAAAAAGCCAGACTACGGTTTACAACTGCACATGGGGACAAAGATTGTACTTTTTGGAGAAATGTCCTCTGGTCTGAAAAGAAAATAGAACTGTTTGGCTGTAATGACCATCGTTATGTTTGGAGGAAAAAGGAGGAGGCTTGCAAGCCAAAGAACACCATTCCAACCGTGAAGCACAGGGGTGGGAGCATCATGTTGTGAGGGTGATTTGCTGCAGGAGTGACTGGTGCACTTCACATAATAGATGGCATCATGAGGAGGAAATGATGTGAATATATTGACATCAGTCTGGCACAGCCAGAAGAGGACTGGCAACCCCTCATAGCCTGGTTCCTCTCTAGGTTTCTTCCTAGGATTTGGCCTTTCTAGGGAGTTTTTCCTAGCCGACGTGCTTCAACACCTGCATTGCTTGCTGTTTGGGGTTTTAGGCTGGATTTCTGTACAGCACTTTGAGATATCAGCTGATGTACGAAGGGCTGTATAAATAAATGTGATTTGATTTGATCAGTCCGGAAGTTAAGGCTTGGTCACAAATGGGTCTTCCAAATGGACAATTACCCCAAGCATACTTCCAAAGGTGTGGCAAAATGGCTTAAGAACAACAAAGTCAAGGTATTGGAGTGTCCATCACAAAGCCCTGGCCTCAATCCTGTAGAACATTTGTGAGCAGAACTGAAAAAGCATGTGCCAGCAAGGAGGCCTACACACCTGACTCAGTTACACCAGCTCTGTCAGGAGGAATGGGACAAAATTCACTCAACTTATTGTAGGAAGCTGGCGGAAGGCTACCCAAAACGTTTGACCCAAGTTAAACAATTTAAAGACAATGCTATCAAATTCTTGAAATAAATCATTCTCTCTACTATTATGCTGACATTTCCCATTCTTAAAATAAAGTGGTGATCCTTACTGACTTAAGACAGGGAATTTTTACTCTGATTAAATGTCAGGAATTGTGAAAAGCTGAGTTAAAATGTATTTGGACAAGGTGTATGTAAACTTCCGACTTCAACTGTATATATATTTGTAATAATGACACTTAAAACAATCCTGAATGAACACTTTTATTTTAACTTAATATAATACATAAATAAAATCGAATTAGTCTCAAATAAATTAACATGTTCAATTTGGTTTAAATAATGCAAAAACACAGTGTTGGAGAAGAAAGTAAAAGTGGAATATGTGCCATGTAAAAAAGCTAACGTTAAAGTTCCTTGCTTAGAACATGAAAGCTGGTGGTTCAATATTCCCAGTTCTTCAATATTCCCAGTTAAGAAGTTTTAGGTTGTAGTTATTATAGGAATTATGACACGTTGACTATTTCTCTATACCATTTGTATTTCATATACTGTACCTTTGACTATTGGATGTTCTTATAGTCACTTTAGTATTGCCAGCCTAATCTTGAGAGTTGATAGGCTTGAAGTCATAAACAGCGCTGTGCTTCAAGCATTGCTAAGAGCTGCTCGCAAACGCTGTTTGAATGAATGCTTACAAGCGTTCTGCTGCCTTTCGCCGCTCAGTCAGACTGCTCTATCAAATATAAAATGATAGACTTAATTATAATAAACACACAGAAATACAAGCCTTTGGTCATTAATATGGTCAAATCCGGAAACTATAATTTTGAAAATAAAACGTTTATTCTTTTAGTGAAATACGGAACCATTCTGTATTTTGTCGAACGGGTGGCAACCCTAAGTCTAAATATTGCTGTTACATTGCACAACCTTCAATGTTATGTTATAATTATGTAAAATTCTTGCAAATTCATTTGTCTTTGTTACGAAGAAACACAGTTTGCAACGAGCCAGAAGGCCCACCTGTTGCATATACCCTGACTCTGCTTGCACTGAACGCAAGAGAAGTGACACAATTTACCTAGTTAATATTGCCTGCTAACATGCATTTATTTGAACTAAATATGCAGGTTACAAAAAAAACATGCTTCTGTGTATTGATTTTGAGAAAGGAATTGATCTTTATGGTTAGGTACATTTAGGTACATTTCAACGAATGTGCTTTTTTTGTGATGTGCTTTTGTTAAATAATCATCGGTTTGGCAAAGTTGAAGTAGGCTGTGATTTGATGATGAATTAACAGGCCCTGCCTTGATTATATGCAACACAGGACAAGCTAGTTAACCTAGAAATACCATCAACCATGTGTAGTTAACCAGTGATTATGTGAAGATTGATTGTTTTTTACGAGATAAGTTTAATGCTAGCTAGCAACTTACCTTGGCTCATTGCAGCCACAAGGTCCTTTTGACGCTGCACTCGAGTAACAGGTGGTCAGCCTGCCATGCAGTTTCCTCATGGATTGCAATATAATCAGAGTCCAAAAAGGCCAATTACCTATTGTTATGAAAACTTGAAATCGGCCCTAATTAATTGCCCATGCCGATTTAATCGGTCGACCTCTAATTATTATGAGCCATCCTCCCCTCAGTGACTAGAAGCAGCACCTTTTAGTTCAAGATGTAGTGGCTAATTCTCCTAGTTCAATCTGTCTTGATAAGTCTATTGGGTGCAGCTGGGGCCCCTTCACCAGCCAGTTGAGCCATCTGCCTGGGCCAATGATAAGTAGGAGGGTGTGTTCAAGGACTATCCACACAACCAGACTCATTCAATTAGCTATATACAGTACATCACATACCATCACACACAATTATGGTGATAGACAGGAATGGTAATAGTATTGGATTTTACAGTCACTGGTATTTTTCTGACTCCAATCTTTAAACTATGTGTCTCCAACTCTGGTGCAAGCAACTCAGTCTGTATCAAGTTTATTGGTCCTGGGCTGGAACAAAAGCCTACACAACCAGCTCTCCAGGACAGAATTTGGAGACCACTGTCTTAGATACTGCTGATAAACCGCTAACCCTCATAAGTTGCTGACTGTATGAGAGAGATCAAGGCTGGCTTTCTTCACCTGTAACGTGTCGTACTGCTACAACTCAATATGTCATAGAGCTGTTAGCTAGACACCAAATTGCAACATCTCTGTAAACGCAATAGGCTTTGTAATTCGAGGTGAACAGATTCATATCCGATTGCCTGCATTTTCTCCCGATAGAGCTCAACACAATGATCAACAATAGGGTTCCATAAGATGGTTGCAATAAAGGCTTCAGGTGCTCTATTTTCTCGGACATTATTATTACACAATGATAAGCTATTACTGGGGCACCAGACATTTGACTGCTAGAGGAATACTAGCTCAGTGTAAAATCATCTTCAATTTGAGCCTCCCAGGTTGTCTGCTGAGCATAGGAAAAAGCTGTTCTGTCCCCGACAATGGCATGGCCTGTAATTAAGAAATTTTTGTGTGTGTGTGTGTGTGTGTGTGTGTGTGTGTGTGTGTGTGTGTGTGTGTGTGTGTGTGTGTGTGTGTGTGTGTGGGGAAAAAAAAGATAGGGGTGGAGGGAGAAAGTGTGTTCAAAAGTTGATTATGTTTTGGGCTGTCAATACGGATGACAATCACATACTCATTCTGCTTTGGAAAGAATTCTAGTAGAAACCCAATGCATTCATTTTTGAGAGAGCAGAGAAGTAGCCAGTTTTATTATTACAGCCTTCTGAGGGAGAGACCTTTTCTGTTGTCAGAAAGCATCACAAGAACATACACACCTTTTCACACAATGTTTTTCTGAACGATATTGAACATTTTTGCCTTTATATGAAGTGTTGAATAGAAAACTGTCAAACAAGAGCATTGAATATAAATCAATGTTTTTGGGCTGAATTCACAGAACTACCTGTTTTAAAAAGGTATACTGTAGTTATTATTTAAATTTTATTTAGGAGGTCATGTTGAGATTACTACATATTTTTTCCAAGACCTTAGTATATCATGGAAAGCAATAACATAAACATTTTATTGGACAGGTAGCTATGAGGTCACAACATCAAAATGAATTGGAGAACTAACCTGGTAATCTCTCTGAGTCTGACATCTGGGCAGGTAACAGATGTAGACACAGGGGCATGGTGCAGAATGTTTATCAGGATATGCATAAATTATCTGATATCTGATTTTGAACACTGAGTTAGTGATCTTTGTAAAGATAATTTTTGGCACGTATCCCTTTCAATCTGTTATGTCACCAGGATGTGTAGCATCCATTTAGGATTATCAAAATATATACATGTATGTATTCGGGTAATGAGATGTCTGTGAAGTACTTGTATTGCATGTGCAGGATATGATTACATGTGATTATTTATGATCTGTCAACGCATTCTTAATTGCCCCTGAGGGAATTAATAAATAAAGTTGGAATTAATTGAATTAAACCCTTTCCTTCACAACAGATACTCTTAATATTTGACAAGTGAAGGTGCTTGCAGTCAGTCTGTGACCATGTAAGAGTACATGGCCACATGTACTCTTATATCTCCAACCGGAACATCCGGAAGAGGATGAGCCACCCCTCGGAGCCTTGTTCCTCTTTAGGTTTCTTCGTAGGTTCCTGCCTTGTTTTCCTAGCTGCTATGCTTCTGCCTCTGCATTGCTTGCTGTTTGGGGTTTTAGGCTGGGTATCTGTAAAGCACTTAGTGATAACTGCTGATGTAAAAAAAGCCTTAGAAAATACATTTGATTGATTGAATGATTGACTGATTAAAACAACTCCTCTCTGTCACTATTCTTACTGTTGTAGTTTTACATCACATTTGCATGGAGACTGTACATCAGTTTGGCGTTGCATTTGACTTGAAAAAAATGAACCCCATAATCACTAGTAATAATGTTTGATTTCATAATGTCGCCACAATGTACTCGATGTAACGTCTGCTTCCAACTCACTCTCAAACACATAGATCACTGAACGCCAGCTCACTTTCCAACTCAAACCCTCAAACACATAGATCCCCTCTGCACAGCTCACTCTCCAGATCCCAATCACCTGAATTCTGATCAACTGTTCACACACCTGTATGTCATTATCACACACTATGTAGTTCAGTTCTTTGCACCCATCATTGTGAGGTATTTTTTGTTTTGTGGCACCTCTATTCAGAGCTCTGTTTTTCCTGTGATTGAATCCTCCCGTGTATGATAGTTTTTGCCTGCCTCACTAACGGCGCCTTTTGCCTATTCCCTGCCTGTACTTTAGCCTATCGAATTTTCTGTTATCA
Organism: Oncorhynchus nerka; assembly: GCF_034236695.1. Lineage (NCBI taxonomy): Eukaryota > Metazoa > Chordata > Actinopteri > Salmoniformes > Salmonidae > Oncorhynchus > Oncorhynchus nerka. The sequence continues at coordinate 77,263,033 of NC_088405.1, forward strand.
ACCTATTGCCTGATCTCCCAGACAACGTTACTAGCATTTCCCCTGCCTGTACTGTTGCCTTTTTTACCCCCTGTGTATGACCTTCTGCCTGCCCCTGAACCCAGCTACCTGCCTCCTCCTGTGGTCCTTTACAAATAAACACCTGCTGCGCCCTGCGCTTGAAACCAGCTCTCTGTCTCCCATCGTGTTCATTACACTAGAAAGGATTTCACTCCGTGTTCAACATTCTGGGTTATGGCAGTTGAGTGGACAGGGAGCGCTGTTACAAATTCCCCCTCCTTACAATAACTTACAAGAGATTTACCTGTGGATTTCATGTGAAACATCTCAGAACAAATTGGCAGCTTGTGAAGCCAGGGGGTCCCTGGGAGGGAAGGTAGTATTATTTCAATATGATTCGAAGCACAGCAGGGCACCAGCGATCCTCTTACACCTGCGTGTTAGAAGGGATGTGCAGAATGAGGCATTAAGAAAAAAAACAAGGCCCATTTAACCAGTTGTTTGGGAGGATGGTCGCTGAGCCGTGGAGGCTTTTTTTTGTCTACACAAGACCGACTCCCCACATCAACATGCAAATCGGACCTGGTGTAGGGAGGAAGGCCAGGCATTGTTGATTCTTATCAGTGTGGGCTTGTTTTCAGGGAGTCTAGTCACACTTGCTGTTTCACTGCTTGAAAGGGCCTGGTTGGCACACCATTGTCCCCAATCAAGGATTGGTTTGACTGACAGCAAGTCCACAAGCGTTTAAAAACGGACTCATGATTACTTGCAGGTGTGTGTCTGTTTGTGAGAAAGAGATTTGCTGTATTTGTGCATGTACAGTGTATTCAGACCCTTTCACTTTTTTCACATTTTGTTACGTTACACCCTTATTCTAAAATGTATTAAATACATTTTTCCTCGTCAATCTACACACAATACCCCATAATGGCAAAGCGAAAACAGGTTTTTAGAAATGTTTGCAAATGTATTTTTAAAAAACAGCAGGATTGTGTCAAGGAACAGATCTTGGGAAGGGTACCAAAACATTTCTGCAGCACTGAAGGTCCCCAAGAATTCAGTGGCCTCCATCGTTCTTAAAGAAGAAGTTTGGAACCACCTAGACTCTTCCTAGAGCTGACCACCCGGCCAAACCGAGCAATTGGGGGAGAAGGGCCTTGTTTAGGGAGGTGACCAAGAATCTGATGGTCACACTCTGAACTCAGAAGTTCCTCTGTGGATATGGGGGAACCTTCCAGAAGGAAAACCATCTCTGCAGAACTCTACAATAAGGCTTTTATGGTAGAGTGGCCAGACAGAAGCCACTCCTCAGTAAAAGGCACATGACAGTCTACTTGGAGTTTGCCAAAAGGCACCTAAAGGACTCTCCGGCCATGAGAAACAAGATTCTCTGGTCTGATGAAACCAATATTGAAATATTTGGCCTGAATGCTAAGCGTCACGTCTGGAGAAAACCTGGCACCATTCCTATGGTGAAACATGGTGATGGCAGCATCGTGCTTGGATGTTTTTCAGCGGCAGGGACTGGGAGACTAGTCAGGATCGAGGGAAAGATGAACGGAGCAAATTACAGAGAGGTCCTTGATTAATACCTACTCCAGAATGCTCAGGACCTCAGACTGGGGTGAAGGTTTCAACAGGACCACGACCCTAAGCAGCACACAGCCAAGACGACACTGGAGTGGCTTCGGGACAGGTCTGAATGTCCTTGATCAAACATCTCTGGAGATACCCGATAATAGTTGTGCAGCGACGCTCCCTATCCAACCTGACAGAGCTTGAGAGGATCTTCAGAGAAGAATGGGAGAAACTCTCCAAATACCGGTGTGCCAAGCTTGTAGCGTCATACCCAAGAAGACTTGAGGCTACAATCACTGCCAAAGGTACTTCAGCAAAGTACTGAGTAAAGGGTCTGAATTTATTTTATATTTATTTAACCTGGCAAGTCAGTTAAGAACAAATTCTTATTTACAATGATGGCCTACTAGGGAACAGTGGGTTAACGGCCTTGTTCAGGGGCAAAACGACAGATTTTTACCTTGTCAGCTCAGGGGTTCTGAGACCTTTCGGTTACTGGCCCAACGCTCTAACCACTAGGCTAACTGCCGCCCTCTGAATACTTCTGTAAATGTAATATTCAGTTTTTTAAACATTTGCAAACATTTCTAAAAACTGTTTTTTGCTTGTCATTATGTGCAGATTGATGAGAAAAAAAAACAATATAATACATTTTAGAATATTCAAACACAACTAGTTTTTCCGGGATATAAGTTAAAAATTACCTTATTTCTCCTGGCCAACGAGATAATATTATTTAAATTAATAAGCAGTTAATTTTGTTTGATACTGGAAAACTTAAATTTTGCACCTTGAATAAAGCCAAAATCATCAAACATTGGTAATTCCTGGGTTAATTGCATTTTAAAGTCTGAAAGTTGCGAGCAATTTTCCCATTTTCTAACTGGTGTTAAATACATGTATAAAGACGAAACAAACATGAGAACAATTTTTTTATTTTTTATTATTGGACCTACAGTACCACAGTGTCTTCCAATGAAACGGACCCCACAGCAAAAGCATTGCTAAGAAAGTCTCTTTCATTATTCAGGAGGAAATATAAATAAAATATTTTTGTAACCAAGCAATCAGGAATCGGCATTGAATGTGAATGCTGCTGTCAAGGTTCTCTATGCGGCACGATTCACAACCTAATTAAGGAAGTCAAAATGAAAGCTTTTCCCGCTCAGGTACAGTATGTCATAGAATATTATGACCTTCTTTCTCTTTGAAGTCAACATTTCATCTTGCACTTTCGTAAACCTACAGTGCTCTCTTTCTCAGTTTTCACTCCTACATCGGCAATCACTCTCTATAGAATTTCTTCAGCAATTGAGGTAACATATTGACACTGCTTCATTGAAATCCCCCTTCAAACCCCATAGCACTTTGATAGCTAAAAGGACTTTTAGGAGTTGCACAAAATATCCATATCACTGTGACTCAGAGAAAGAAGCATGTTTGTTATGTTTTAAGTGATGTTGAAAGGAAGGTTGTCGGAACTCTCCGCTATATTGCTTTGACTTGCCTTGAAGTTCATAATGATCGTTGAAGGAATAGATGCTGATATGTTAGTAGTGGGAGTAGAAATAGTTAATCACATGAAAAGGTATATTAATTGTTTGTTTGTTTCTGTCCTGCTCCATTAAATAGTTATCTCTAGAAATTGAATTAATGATCATGACTAGACAAACTTTTAATTGAAATTAATTCAGGTTTAATGAAGTACGATGAATTAACATTGAATGGGAAGTAATACATATGTTTGAAGGTTGTACATATTCTAAACATGATAATACACCTTCACAACAAGCTACACTGTCAGGCCGTACCAATGATTTAGCTTGTTCCACTTTGTTTGTTAGCTTGTCATTCATCTATCTGTGTTAGGGTGAATGGGGAAGTTAATTGCTTGTGCTGTGGGTTTTGAGTCGTGCAGCGATTGATTTTATTTTAAAGGGAGGCCACTTGGTATTCTCTCATCAGGAAGGAGGCTGTCCAGTTACTGTGATGTTTTCTGTTTCCTCAGCTCCAACTCATGTGCTCTAGTTTGGTTGTATCGCTGCTGCTTTGTTCATGATTTGATTCACAGATGCTTCACAGATGTTTCACAGACAGTGTTTCTTAGAGCAACTGGCTTCCGATGAAAGTTGGAGATGACATTGGAAAGAATGAAGATTAATCAGCAATACTAACAAGTATCATACAGCTTAGATGAAGGAGGGAGGCTGCCAGAGATGTGCAGACACTTTCTGTCTCTCACCATTTTGAAGATGTCTCAGACAGTTTATCACTGTATTTTGCTATGTACCGTCTGCATCCTCATTTGCTCCCTCACCAGTCTTTGTGCTATGTACCGTCTGCATCCTCATTTGCTCCCTCACCAGTCTTTGTGCTATGTACCGTCTGCATCCTCATTTGCTCCCTCACCAGTCTTTGTGCTATGTATCGTCTGCATCCTCATTTGCTCCCTCACCAGTCTTTGTGCTATGTACCGTCTGCATCCTCATTTGCTCTCTCACCAGTCTTTGTGCTATGTACCGTCTGCATCCTCATTTGCTCCCTCACCAGTCTTTGTGCTATGTATCTAGAGCTCATTTTCTACCTCATAACTCATTATCACGTGTTCAGGGTGTTCTTCGCAGAGTACCTGTGAGTGTCTGGTGTGATTGAGATATGATTATAGTTCAGCAGTGGGTGAATTTGATTAACTAAACAATGACGACAATGTTGTGTCGTGTGTACACACATTTTGGTATTTGCTTGCCCTCTTCTTCAGATATAACCTCAGAGGATAAAACTCCAGTTTAGGACTATATGGTTATAAAATCATGTTTAGTTGTATGGTGACCCATGGTGTGTAGATGATCCATAGATAACATTTCTTGACAAGTGTGGATTATACATTTAGATTTTTGATAAAACATTATACATTTAGATTCCATAAGTCATTTATAATCACATGATTGATGATAGGTGGTCCGGTTAATAAATCTCTAATTTTGACACTTCTCAGACTAGAAATCAGTTTTAGCTACATCCATTGTGGAAATGAGAACCCTCATAGAATGAGAGGCCATAGCCTCGATGTCCTGAGGCTAGGCTTGGCTGCTAGTTATCAGCCCTTCTCTCCATCCGTATTAATTCAGATGTATTAAAGATAAAGAAAAGGCGATGGTATCGTCTGGATGATGGACAGCTACGAATCAGAAGTCGATCAGGTTATCTCCAATGGGCCACACATTCACCAGAGGGACACCGTCTGGCTTCTATTAGTTTCTATTCATGGCAGACGCTGCAAGAAATACTGCCTCGTTACGCATGTCTGCGACATGTTTTCTGCACTTGATTGAAAGCAGCAAAGTCCCCGCGCTCTGACGGAATGTGTGTTAAATAATATAAATTCTTGAAACCGAGAACAACAGAGGATTCAAGGCTTATGGAAAAGCAAATTAAATGTATAAGTTTACCTAAGGGGTAAAGGGGATGCAGGTCACCACATGTGTATACAGTGTTAATGCACTGTTCTGTATGTAAAAGTGTGTTATGATAGTTTCATTTGAAATCACTGGATTTATGCCGTTTTTTTCTTCTGGTATTTACCCAAATTTCTATTTGTATATTTGTACATGGAATTGTTGTTGGGTGTGATGGAATACAGTGCATTCGGAAAGTATTCGGATCCCATTTTCCACATTTTGATACATTACAGCCTTATTCTAAAATGTATTAAATTGTGTTTTTCCCCTTATCAATCTTTTTTTTATTTAACTAGGCAAGTCAGTTAAGAACAAATTTTTATTTTCAATGATAGCCTAGGAACAGTGGGTTACCTGCCTGTTCAGGAGCAGAACGACAGATTTACCTTGTCAGCTCGGAGATTTGAACTTGCAACCTTTCGGTTACTAGTCCAACACACTAACAACTAGGCTACCCTGCCGCCCCATCTACACACAATACATCATAATGACGAAGCAAAAACAGATTTGTAGAAGTTTTTGAAAATGTATTAAAAATAAAAAATTGCGATTACAGCCTCGAGTCTTCTTGGGAATGGAACTACAAGCTTGGGGAGTTTCTCCCATTCTTCTTTGCAGGTCCTCTCAAGCTCTGTCAGGTTTAATGGGGAGTGTCGCTGCACAGCTATTTTCAGGTCTTTCCAGAGATATTCAATCGGGTTCAAGTCCGGGCTCTAGCTGGGCCACTCAAGGACATTCAGAGATTTATCCCGAAGCCACTCTTGTGTTGTCTTGGCTGTGTGCTTATGGTCTCTCTGTACTTTGCTCTGTTCATCTTTCCCTCAATCCTGACTAGTCTCCCTCCCACCACCATGCTTCACCGTAAGGATGGTGCCAGGTTTCCTCCGGTCGTGACGCTTGGCATTCAGGCCAAAAAGATTCATCCTGGATTCATCAGACCAGAGAATCTTGTTTCTCATGGTCTGAGAGTCCTTTAGGTGCCTTTTGGTAAACTCCAAGCGGGCTGGCATGTCCCTTTTACTGAGGAGTGGCTTCCGTCTGGCCACTCTACCATAAAGGCCTGATTGGTGGAGTGCTGCAGAGATGGTTTTCCTTCTGGAAGTTTCTCCTATCGCCACAGAGACACTCTGGAGCTCTGTCAGGGTGACCATTGGGTTCGTGGTCACCTCTCTGACCTAGGCCCTTCTCCCCGATTGCTCGGTTTGGCTGGGTGGTCAGCTCTAGTAAGAGTCTTGGTGGTTCCAAAATTCTTCGATTGAGAATGATGGAGGCCACTGTGTTCTTGGACCTTCAATGCTGCAGAATTGTTTTGGTTCCCTTCTCCAGATATGTGCCTCGACATAATCCTGTCTCGGAGCTCTACAGACAACTCCTTCGACCTCATGGCTTGGGTTTTGCCCTGACATACACTGTCAACTATGAGACCAAATCATGTCCAATCAATTGAATTTGCCACAGGTGGACTCCAATCAAGTTGTAGAAACGTCTCAAGGATGATCAATGGAAACAGGATGTACCTGAGCTCAATTTCCAGTCTCATTGCAAAGCGTCTGAATAATTATGTAAATAATATTTTTCAGTTTGTTTTATTTTTAATACATTTGCAAACATTTCTAAAAATCTGTATTTGCTTTGCCATTATGGGGTATTTTGTGTAGATTGATGAGGGAAAAACATATTGAATCAATTTTAGAATAAGGTTGTAACGTAGAAAAATGTGAGGGGGTCTGAATACTTTCTGAATGCACTGTATAATGAATGTACAGAGTCGATACCGATTTCATGTGATGTATATCACTGCAATAAACAGTCATATTTTTTTTAACCTCTTTTCTCCCCAATTCTGTGATACACTATTGCAATCTCGTCTCATCGATGCAACTCCCCAAATGCATTCTCCAAAACATGACTCACACTCCTTAACACCTGCCCGCCTACCCCGGAAGCCAGCCACACCAATGTGTCGGAGGAAGCACCGTACAACATGAGTCGGCGTGCATGCGCTCGGCCCACCACAAGGAGTTGCTAGAGCGCAATGGGAAAAGGACATCCCGGCCAGCCAAACGCTCCCCTAACCCTGATGACAGCCTCATGTGTCTCACAGTCACGGCCAGCTGCAGCACAACTTGGGATCGAACCTGGGTCTGTAGTGATGCCTTTAGCACTGCGATGCCTTAAACCACTGCGACACTCAGGAGGCCCAAAAAACAGTCATTATTAAGCAATCTGATATGGCATCCATACACAGAATGTGAGATGCTGTTATTGCCAAATGAATTTGCGTGTTTATGCCATTGCTATTGGACTTTTTGTCATTTGTAATTCATGTTTGTATCAATGGAATGAATCTAGAGCATGTGTATGCAAATTATGCTGTGACTTGTAATACAAGAAATTTCCACAAGAAACAGCTGTCCGCTTTCACAAAATTCTTCAAGCTCTGTCTTTTAGATGTTGGGGATAATGGCTAGACAGCAATTTTCAAGTCTTGCCATAGATTTTCAAACAGATTTAAGTAAAAACTTTGCCACTCAGGAACATTCACTGTCTTCTTGCTAAGCAACTCGTGTATATTTTGGTTGTACGTTATAGTCTTGCTGAAAGGTGCATTCCTCTCCCAGTTTTTCCACTAGGATTTTGCCTGTGCTTAGCTCCATCCTGTTTCTTTTTATCCTGTAAAACTCCCCAGTGTTTGACGATGTCAAGCATACCCTTACCATGATGCAGCCACCACCATGCTTGAAGGTATGTGTTGTGTTGGATATGCCCTAAACATAAGACTTTGCATTTACTCCCAAAAGTGTATACCTTTGCTGTGTTTTTTTGCAGTATTACTTTCATGTTTGGGAATTTATTTTCTTCTCTATATTTGTATTCTTCTTTTCACTCATTTACAGTGGGGCAAAACAGTATTTAGTCAGCCACCAATTGTGCAAGTTCTCCCACTTAAAAAGATGAGAGAGGCCTGTAATTTTCATCATAGGTACACTTCAACACTTCAAATACTTATTTTCCACCATAATTTGCAAATAAATTCATTAAAAATCCCACAGTGTGATTTTCTGGATTTTATTTCCTCATTTTGTCTGTCATAGTTGAAGTGTACCTATGATGAAAATTACAGGCCTCTCTCATCTTTTTAAGTGGGAGAACTTGCACAATTGGTGGCTGACTAAATACTTTTTTTCCCCACTGTAGGTCATTATTGTGGAGTCAGTACAGTGTTTTTGATCCATCCTCATTGTTCTACGATCACAGGCACTGAACTCTGTAACTGTTTTAAAATCAACAATGGCATCATGGTACCATCCCTGAGCAGTTGTATTCCTGTCCTGCAGCTCAGTTCAGAAGGACAACTGTATCTTTGATGTGTATGGGTGGTTTAATACATAATCCACAGCATCATTGTTAACTTGACCATGCATAAAGAGATATTTCATATTTCTACCAATCACTGCCCTTCTTTATGAGGCTTTCGAAAAGCTCCCTGGACATAGGGAAATTCAACACTTGACTGAGGAACCTTTACAGATGTTGTTTGTATGGGGGACAGAAGAAGGGTTAGTCTTTCAAAAATTATTTCACACCAAGTGAGTGATTTGGTAAGCCACATTTGACTCCTGAACTAATTTAGGCTTGCCTAAACAAAGGGGCTGAATACTTATGCAACAATTATACTTCAGTTATGGATTTTTAATGTATCTTAAAAAATATATACTTTACATAATTGTTAATAAAAAAACAACAACAATTAAATCCATTTGAATCCGAATTTGTAACACAATAAAATGAGAAGAAATCCAAGGGGTCTGAATAATTTTGCAAGGCATTGTATTTTTCTGCACCATTATATCCAGGAGACACTACATCCTCTTTTATCTGCATTGGAAATCCCCAAAACATCAATTTTACCTCAACCAGGATAAGGAAGGCTGTTTTCCACCTCAATGCTCCCATATCGGAATGGGATGATAGTAGTTCAATTCCAATGACAAGGATTTCCAATAACCGAGTGATACTTGCTCAGGGCATGATTCTGAACGCCACTGTATTACTAACTGCATGTGCGCTTTGAAATTATTGTTTGCTTTTATTTGGACACCGTCAGATCTTAAAGGAAAGATTCACCCATATTGTTTTTGTGCATCTGAGCAATTTTCTATCGATTCCATGGTTTATGTCATGTTTTCATATGTATTTCAGCAATTGCCGTTCAAGCAGGCAGAAATTTTGTCTGGTGTGACGGAGTATTGTGATTAGCCGCTCGCACTACACTTGAAGTTATTATGAATATGACTTTTCGATCGTGAAAACGTTTACATGTCAGATTTCAATACTGGTCAATGTCATAACGCAGGAGGATGTCTTTTCTCCAATGAACCATTGATCATATTTTTGCAAGAATGTTGTAATTTTAACAGAGGGCCACCATATTTCTCCGCCTCTTTGGTCCAGGGTGCATTGCATTGTCCCATTGCATCGCTGATGCGAATGTCAGAATCCACTGCGGGGCACATCGATCTGCAGGTTGAAAATGGAGAAAAGGCTACCTAAGTATGGTTCTCAATCAGAGACAATGATAGACAGCTGCCTCTGATTGAGAACCACACCTGCCCAAACACACAGAAATAGAAAACATAGAACCCAAAACATAGAATGCCACCCCAACTCACGCCATGACCAAACCAAGATAGAGACTTAAAAAGGATCTCTAAGGTCAGGGTGTGACAAGTAGACTGTTGATAAAGAAATCTTTTATGTTAAGCTACTACTTTAACACCTGTTGTACACAGAGGGGGTCAACTGAGGGAATATTTATGGCAGTAAGTTTTTTTTTTTTTATTCAACAAAGTTCAAAACAAGAATGTATACATTTGCATATTCAAACATGCTGCCTTGATGCACAGAGCAAGTGTCGTCATTCTCCACGTACTGATTGTAAAGTGTATAGTGTACAGTTGAAGTCGGAAGTTTACATACACTTAGGTTGGAGCCATTAAAACTCGTTTTTCAACCACTCCACAAATTTCTTGTTAACAAACTATAGTTTTGGCAAGATGGTTAGGACATCTACTTTGTGCATGACAAAAGTAATTTTTCCAACAATTGTTTACAGACAGATTATTTCACTTATAATTCACTGTATCACAATTCCAGTGGGTCAGAAGTGTATATACACTAAGTTGACTGTGCCTTTAAACAGCTAGGAAAATTCCAGACAATGATGTAATGGCTTTAGAAGCTTCTGATAGGCTAATTGACCTAATTTGTGTCCATTGGAGGTGTACCTGTGGATGTATTTCAAGGCCTACCTTCAAACTCAGTGCCTATTTGCTTGACATCATGGGAAAATCTAAAGAAGTTAGCCAAGACCTCAGAGATTTTTTGTAGACCTCCACATGTCTGGTTCATCCTTGGGAGCAATTTCCAAATGCGTGAAGGTACCACGTTCATCTGTACAAACAATAGTACGCAAGTATAAACACCATGGGACCCACCCAGCCATCATACCAAAAATACCTAATTTGCCAATTGGCCTGGACCCTCGACTGACCCTCTACTGCCGACACGGAGCCCCGCCGATCCATCACGACTGGTCCGCCGACATAATCGTCCGAGGGGTTTCAACAGGCTTCTCCGCTGCGACATCGCCAAAGATCCATCTGCTGGCCAAGGCCCGCGAGCTTTCTGAATCGCTGTATCTCCAGCTCACCGCATGAAGAGGAATAAATAAACAGACTCACCCCATCGCGACGTCCCCCAAAGGTTAACTCTCTAGCCCTCGCTATCTCCCTGCTTGCTAATTCGGCCTGCTAACGGCTAGCTTGTCAAGCTCCGGTCCGCTAACTGCTACCTTGTCTAGCTCGGGCCTACGAACTGTTAGCTTGTTAGCACAGGCCTGCTAACCGTCTGTACCACCGCGTCCCAATCACTCTCTGACCCCATTTACTTTCTATCTCTTTTTGATTTTTAATTTGTTTATACCTTCCGAAACCTGCCTCACCCAATGTGATACGGAATCGCTATTACTTTTACTCTTATCTTTATTTTTATGACACTCAAGAACCTCCAGACGCTAACCAGCTAACTAGCTACAAGCTAGTTAGTCATTGTTAGTTAAAAAAAAAAAAAAAAAAAAAAAAAAAACCTGAATCACTCGCCAGCCCCCCTGCCCATCCACCGCTGCCCCCTGGACACTGATCTCTTGGCTACATAGCTGACTCACGCTGGACTGTCCATTAATCACGGTACTCCTTTCTGCTTGTTTGTCTTACCTGTCGGCCCCGTTGCCTAGTCAACGCCATTTTACCTGCTGTTTGTTGTGCTAGCGGATTAGCCTCGCCTACTGTTTTTAGCTAGCTTTCCAAATTCAACACCTGTGATTACTGTATGCCTCGCTGTATGTCTCTCTCAGATGTCAATATGCCTTGTATACTGTTGTTCAGGTTAGTTATAATTGTTTTAGTTCACAATGGAGCCCCTAGACCCACTCTGCATACCCCTGTTACCTCCTTTGTCCCACCTCCCACACATGCGGTGACCTCACCCATTACAACCAGCATGTCCAGAGATACAACCTGTCTCATCATCACCCAGTGCCTGGGCTTACCTCCGCTGTACCCGCACCCCACCATACCCATGTCTGTGCATTATGCCCTGAATATATTCTACCATGCCCAGAAACCTGCTCCTCTTATCCTCTGCCCCCAACGCTCTAGGCGACCAGTTTTGATAGCCTTTAGCCGCACCCTCATACTACTCCTTCTCTGTTCCGCGGGTGATGTGGAGGTAAACCCAGGCCCTGCATGTCCCCAGGTACCCTCATTTGTTGACTTCTGTGATCGAAAAGCCTTGGTTTTATGCATGTCAACATCAGAAGCCTCCTCCCTAAGTTTGTTTTACTCACTGCTTTGCACACTCTGCTAACCCTGATGTCCTTGCCGTGTCTGAATCCTGGCTCAGGAAGGCCACCAAAAATTCAGAGATTTCCATACCCAACTATAACATCTTCCGTCAAGATAGAACTACCAAAGGGGGCGGAGTTGCAGTCTACTGCAGAGATAGCCTGCAAAGTAATGTCATACTTTCCAGGTCCATACCCAAACAGTTCGAACTACTAATTTTGAAAATTACCCTCTCCAGAAATAAGTCTCTCACTGTTGCCGCCTGCTACCGGCCACCCTCAGCTCCCAGCTGTGCCCTGGACACCATTTGTGAATTGATCGCCCCCATCTAGCTTCAGAGTTTGTTCTGTTAGGTGACCTAAACTGGGATATGCTTAACACCCCGGCAGTCCTACAATGTAAGCTAGATGCCCTCAATCTCACTCAAATCATCAAGGAACCCACCAGGTACAACCCTAACTCTGTAAACAAGGGCACCCTCATAGACGTCCATCCTGACCAACTGGCCCTCCAAATACACCTCCGCTGTCTTCAACCAGGATCTCAGCGATCATTGCCTCATTGCCTGTATCCGCCACGGAGCCGCAGTCAAACGACCACCCCTCATCACTGTCAAACGCTCCCTAAAACACTTCTGTGAGCAGGCCTTTCTAATCGACCTGGCCCGGGTATCCTGGAAGGACATTGACCTCATCCCGTCAGTTGAGGATGCCTGGTCATTCTTTAAAAGTAACTTCCTCACCATTTTAGATAAGCATGCTCCGTTCAAAAAATGCAGAACCAAGAACAGATACAGCCCTTGGTTCACTCCAGACCTGACTGCCCTCGACCAGCACAAAAACATCCTGTGGCGGACTGCAATAGCATCGAATAGCCCCCGTGATATGCAACTGTTCAGGGAAGTCAGGAACCAATACACGCAGTCAGTCAGGAAAGCTAAGGCCAGCTTCTTCAGGCAGAAGTTTGCATCCTGTAGCTCCAACTCCAAAAAGTTCTGGGACACTGTGAAGTCCATGGAGAACAAGAGTACCTCCTCCCAGCTGCCCACTGCACTGAGGCTAGGTAACACGGTCTCCACCGATAAATCCACGATTATCGAAAGCTTCAATAAGCACTTCTCAACGGCTGGCCATGCCTTCCGCCTGGCTACTCCAACCTCGGCCAACAGCTCCGCCCCCGCAGCTCCTCGCCCAAGCCTCTCCAGGTTCTCCTTTACCCAAATCCAGATAGCAGATGTTCTGAAAGAGCTGCAAAACCTAGACCCGTACAAATCAGCTGGGCTTGACAATCTGGACCCTCTATTTCTGAAACTATCTGCCGCCATTGTCGCAACCCCTATTACCAGCCTGTTCAACCTCTCTTTCATATCGTCTGAGATCCCCAAGGATTGAAAGCTGCCGCAGTCATCCCCCTCTTCAAGGGGGAGACACCCTGGACCCAAACTGCTATAGACCTATATCCATCCTGCCCTGCCTATCTAAGGTCTTCGAAAGCCAAGTCAACAAACAGGTCACTGACCATCTCGAATCCCACCGTACCTTCTCCGCTGTGCAATCTGGTTTCGAGCCGGTCACGGGTGCACCTCAGCCACGCTCAAGGTACTAAACGATATCATAACCGCCATCGATAAAGACAGTACTGTGCAGCCGTCTTCATCGACCTCGCCAAGGCTTTCGACTCTGTCAATCACCATATTCTTATCGGGAGACTCAATAGCCTCGGTTTCTCGGATGACTGCCTTGCCTGGTTCACCAATTACTTTGCAGACAGAGTTCAGTGTGTCAAATCGGAGGGCATGCTGTCCGGTCCTCTGGCAGTCTCTATGGGGGTGCCACAGGGTTCAATTCTCGGGCCGACTCTTTTCTCTGTATATATCAATGATGTTGCTCTTGCTGCGGGCGATTCCCTGATCCACCTCTACGCAGACGACACCATTCTATATACTTTCGGCCCGTCATTGGACACTGTGCTATCTAACCTCCAAACGAGCTTCAATGCCATACAGCACTCCTTCCGTGGCCTCCAACTGCTCTTAAACGCGAGTAAAACCAAATGCATGCTTTTCAACCGATCGCTGCCTGCACCCGCATGCCCGACTAGCATCACCACCCTGGATGGTTCCGACCTTGAATATGTGGACATCTATAAGTACCTAGGTGTCTGGCTAGACTGCAAACTCTCCTTCCAGACTCACATCAAACATCTCCAATCGAAAATCAAATCAAGAGTCGGCTTTCTATTCCGCAACAAAGCCTCCTTCACTCACGCCGCCAAGCTTACCCTAGTAAAACGGACTATCCTACCGATCCTCGATTTCGGCGATGTCATCTACAAAATGGCTTCCAACACTCTACTCAGCAAACTGGATGCAGTCTATCATAGTGCCATCCGTTTTGTCACCAAAGCACCTTATACCACCCACCACTGCGACTTGTATGCTCTAGTCGGCTGGCCCTCGCTACATATTCGTCGCCAGACCCACTGGCTCCAGGTCATCTACAAGTCCATGCTAGGTAAAGCTCCGCCTTATCTCAGTTCACTTGTCACGATGGCAACACCCATCCGTAGCACACGCTCCAGCAGGTGTATCTCACTGATCATCCCTAAAGCCAACACCTCATTTGGCCGCCTCTCGTTCCAGTACTCTGCTGCCTGTGACTGGAACGAACTGCAAAAATCGCTGAAGTTGGAGACTTTTATCTCCCTCACCAACTTCAAACATCAGCTATCCGAGCAGCTAACCGATCGCTGCAGCTGTACATAGTCTATTGGTAAATAGCCCACCCATTTTCACCTACCTCATCCCCATACTGTTTTTATACTGTTTTTTTATTTTATTTTTTTATTTACCTTTCTGCTCTTTTGCACACCAATATCTCTACCTGTACATGACCATCTGATCATTTATCACCCCAGTGTTAATCTGCAAAATTGTATTATTCGCCTACCTCATGCCTTTTGCACACATTGTATATAGACTGCCCATTTTTTTTTTCTACTGTGTTATTGACTTGTTAATTGCTTACTCCATGTGTAACTCTGTGTTGTCTGTTCACACTGCTATGCTTTATCTTGGCCAGGTCGCAGTTGCAAATGAGAACTTGTTCTCAACTAGCCTACCTGGTTAAATAAAGGTGAAATAAAAAAAATAAAAAAAATAAAAATAAATACCGCTCAGGAAGGAGACACGTTCTGTCTCCTAGAGATGAACGTACTTTAGTGCGAAAAGTGCAAATCAATCCCAGAACAACAGAAAATGACCTTGTGAAGATGCTGGAGGAAACAGGTGAAGATGCTGGAGGAAACAGGTACAAAAGTATCTATATCTACAGTAAAATGAGTCCTATATTGACATAACCTGAAAGGCTGCTCAGCAAGGAAGAAGCCACTGCTCCAAAACCGCCATAATACAGCCAGACTACGGTTTGCAACTGCACATGGGGACAAAGATCATACTTTTTGGAGAAATGTCCTCTGGTCTGATGAAAGAATAATAGAACTGTTTGACCGTAATGACCATCGTTATGTTTGGAGGAAAAAAGGGGGAGGTTTGCAACCCGAAGAACACCACCCCAACCGTGAAGCATGGGGGTGGCAGCATCATGTTGTGGGGGTGCTTTGCTGCAGGTGGGACGGGTGCACTTCACAAAATAGATGGCATCATGAGGGGGAAAATACGTGGATATATTGAAGCAACATCTCTAGACATCAGTCAGGAAGTTAAAGCTTGGTCAGGAAGTTAAAGCTTAGACAATGACCCCAAGCATACTTCCCAAGTTGTGGCAAAATGGCTTAAGGACAACAAAGTCAAGGTATTAGAGTCGCTATCACAAAGACAACCTCAATCCTATAGAAAATGTGTGGGCAGAACTGAAAAAGCATGTGCAAGCAAGGAGGCCTACAAACCTGACTTAGTTACACCAGCTCTGTCAGGAGGAATGGGCCAAAATTCACCCAACTTATTGTAGGAAGCTCGTGGAAGGATACCCAAAACATTTGACCCAAGTTAAACAATTTAAAGGAAATGCTACCAAATACTAATTGAGTCTATGTAAACTTCTGACCCACTGGGAATGTGATGAAATAAATAAAAGCTGAAATAAATCATTCTCTCTACTATTATTCTGACATTTCACTTTCTTAAAATAGCGGTGATCCTAACTGACCAGGGAATTTTTACTCTGATTAAATGTCAGCAATTTTGAAAACTGAGTTCAAATTAATTTGGCTAAGGTGTATGTCAACTTCAGACTTCAACTGTATGTGTATGCATCAATTCAAATCTGGCATATATACTATACTACATATATACTATTATGTGCACAGTTAAATGTTTAACTGTTTCTGGATGTTTTGGAATGTGTTTCTCAAATGCAACGTAATCCCATAGAACACAGTGTAGGAATCTGTGCCATTGTCATCTGCATATCAAGCTGCTATTTTGAGGTAATGAAGTGGAGACACGATGTTCCCATCCTTACATTCCTTCACCAACTGTACTCAACTGTACCTCTGTAGAATGGAATCAGACTTAAGCTATTTAAGGGTTATTTCCAATCTGCACAACCAGCAATAGGGTTATTGAGGGTTATTTCCAATATGTGCTATAGCAGTGTTTTAACATTGCATTTTGTTAGGTTCTGATTGTTAGGTTATTGTAAAGGAATATCATCAACCCATTTTGTGTGGTGATAGCTGTACAGCATCAAGCTCTATTGCCAAGAAGGCTTTTGGTCTATGGTGCGATGAAACATCCCCATTTGGTGAGTGGTTTAGAGTTTGTGGACGCATACCCATTCATTGGCAGGCCATTTCCCATTCCTTGTTATAATTGACGGACTGGCTTCAGAAGAAGAGGGGCGTATCGCCACATTCTCTTTCGGGTCAATCATCCACTTGACTAGTTAGCCATCATCTTTTGTAGGCTGACACATATAGAATGCTATTGAACTCAGCCTGACTGTGTTGACACCAAAAATGCAGCAGAGAAATGCTCAGGCACACCAATGTACACTATATATACAAAGGTATGTGGACACCCCTTCAAATTAGTGGATTTGGCTATTTCAGCCACACCCGTTGCTGACAGGTGTATAAAATCGAGCACACAGCCATGCAATATCCATAGACAAACATTGCCAGTAGAATGGCCTTACAGAAGAGCTCTGTGACTTTCAACGAGGCACTGTCATAGGATGTCACCTTTTCAACAAGTCAGTTTGTCAAATTTCTGCCCAGCTAGAGTTGCCCCGGTCAACTGTAAGTGCTGTTATTGCGGAAATGTCTAGGAGCAACAACGGCTCAGCCGCAAAGTGGTAGGCCCCACAAGCTCACAAAATGGGATCGCCGAGCACACAAACTCACTACCGAGTTCCAAATTGCCTCTGGAAGCAACGTCAGCACAATAACTGTTCATTGGGAGCTTCATGAAATGGGTTTCCACAGCCGAGTAGCCCCTTAGTTCCAGTGATGGGACATTTTAACGATACAGCATACATTGACATTCTAGACGATTTTGTGGCAACAGTTTGGGGAAGACCCTTTTCTGTTTCATTATGACGATGCCCCTGTGCACAAAGCGAGGTCCATACAGAAATGGTTTGTCAAGATTGGTGTGGAAGAACTTGACTGGCCTGCACAGAACCCTGACTTCAACCACATCGAACACCTTTGGGATAAATTGGAACGCCGACTGCGAGCCAGGCCTAATCGCTCAACATCAGTGCCCGACCTCACTAATGCTCTTGTGGCTGAATGGAAACAAGTCCCTGAAGCAATGTTCTAACATCTAGTGGAAAGTCTTCCCAGAAGAGTTGAGGCTATTATAGCAGCAAAGGGGGGACCAACTCCATATTAATGCCCATGATTTTGGAATGAGATGTTCGGCCAGCAGGTCTCCACATACTTTTGGTCATGTAGTGTATGCTGTGCGGTTAGTTCTGTTCGAAAAATATCTCAGAATCTGAATTCCATTTGGATGTTGTCCTGATGTGCAGCTTGTTACTCCCAAATTACTATTGCTACTTTGAGAGGGGAAAAAACGTGAGTTCATGGTAAGAAAATGGCTAATTGTGTGTAAGGCAAATTAAAGGGACTGATCAACATAAAGCCATTTGTGAAAAGCTCTGGTGATTCATACTGATTGTCTGGTGCTATGCACGTTTTTTGAAAGGGAGAATGCATCCCCTCTAATTATGCATCGTTATTCACTACAGAAAGTAGTATACGTGCTACAATATGTAGGGTTAAGGTTCATCAGTGCCAAAATGTGAGAAAAATACCCAAGAAACTGTGATGGCCATATGCATGACTTCAAACATGCTAATATTCTGTTCCATATGGACGGAAGTGACATCGGTTTGCAATCTTGTGTGTCATGTCATGACAAAACATGTCAATGAGAACTCAAGTGTCAATCAACTGGCACTAATGGATATAATCATCTACATTATGACAAATGTATGTGAAAATCTAAATAATCAATATTCAATCATAGAATATTTAATTAATTGAGATCATTTTATGGCTTTTTAGTCTTCTTCCATGGCCTTTATATTCATGCTATATATCTGAGGGCAACATTTGGTCGGGCTGTATTGAGGGCTTTGCCATTCAAATTATGTAAATGTATTTTTTGAAGTGAAGGCCTTCTCCTGGCTGATTGATTTGATTTGCTATGGCAATGGACTGATAAATGGACACGTTGCTGAGAGATTCACAATGGGAATAGCAGATGTGACGACTCATGAATGCATATTTGCAAACAGACAAACCATAGATGATATCGCTCGTCTGTCAGCATTTGTCCCTTATTATGATGATATTCGGACGAGTGGATGATTGGATGATTACAATTTGTGTAAAGCACCTGACAATGATATGAAAGCACTGACATAACTGACAATCTTTTTAAATGTCACCGTTGGCAGAGATATTGAACTTTGCAGAATATTGTTTAGCTATCTATAATCATGTCCATCTGCCGTGGTAGTTATACCTCTATTTGTAATCTGAGAACGTTGCCATTTCATGGTCTGCTAAACCCTTTTTGGGTCATTTTGCTATGCAAATGTGCACCAATCAGACTTCCTTATCAAGTCCAAGGACAAACTAAACCATTGTGGTATTATACACCGTCATATTATTATTGGTTTCTTTATCAATTAGATAGATGAATTAGCTCTAATTAGTTCCTCTGTTCATTGTGTTTTTTGGCTTTGTTCTGAAAAGCAAATGTCCTTTGTTTGACATGTTTATACAAAACAAACATCAAAATCATTGTCGTGGTAAACTCCCAATCAGAATTACACCTTTATCTCGTTTTAGGCTACCGTAATTATATTATATGTCAACTTTTTTTTGTCCATAACAATATGATAGTGCCAATAATCATTGGGCAGGTAGATAGAAAAGGGATCCAAAAATGGTAAAACCCAGACTCCAAGATATAACTCTGGTATACGTTTGTTTGCAAAGGAGATCTTCTGGTC
The DNA here is from genome assembly GCF_034236695.1 of Oncorhynchus nerka. Classification (NCBI taxonomy): domain Eukaryota; kingdom Metazoa; phylum Chordata; class Actinopteri; order Salmoniformes; family Salmonidae; genus Oncorhynchus; species Oncorhynchus nerka. The sequence goes on from NC_088405.1 coordinate 77,282,464, forward strand.
CATCTGTGCACATATTTGTAGTGTAAACCACTTCTTGAGGCATTAATTATCCATTGGTATGTTTCCATTCTATTTCTCAATATTTAGTTCTGAATTTTGTGTTAAAGATGTTCTTTTCTCGCTGGGTGGGAAAATAGGTCCCAGAGAATACAATAGAGCTTTGAAGGAATACAGGCAAGATGCAACTTATTAAATATGCATCAGAGCCAAAGCAAGCCATCTGGCTTCTATCACCTGCCTGAGAAAAAGATAATTGTTAACTTCACGAAGAATGCGTTCCAGCAGTGAAAGCTGCTGGGTTAGAGCAAATTTTTGGAGAATACAGTTTTGACCTTATCATTCTGTCATTAAGGCGTAATTACAGATATTTTGTTAATCATTTGTCTAATTTGTACAAAGCTGCCAAATGATGAGGCACAGAGACAGTTGTCAGATGCCTTTTTAACATTGCAGTTCAATGCAACATTTCTTATCGTTTTTGGGAGGAATTTGTGTTATAGATAACACTATAGTAGATAGCCAGTTTTAATACAACACATTATAGGTATTAGAGACATTTAGCATAAAGTGTGATCACTATCTGTAATTATACAAATACACTCCAGATGTAATGTATCTCCCTAACTGTTACCCTATCGGTAAAAACCGTGCTCAACTCATTTTGAAATCCTCTTTACCATATTTAATGTTTGTGAGGGAACAGCTAACCATCAGTGGGGAACAATCAGGGCCCTCTACGCCCTCAGAGGGCCTAAGGATAGATACCAATCTGTATATATTTTTGTATATAATTTGAAATTTTGTTTTTTATTGATTTAATCTTTTTTGTCTTAATTGTAACAAGTACCCATGACTGCAGTGTGCAATTTGGGTCAGGGCTCAATGTGGGCAGAGTCCATTTTTGAACCCGCCCACATTTGACCCCACCCACTTTGTTGTAGTCTGAGGTTTGACAGTCACACTGAATACAAACACACATGTTTGCGCAAGGCACACGTTGAATACAAAGTATTTTATTTTTGAAGAGTGTAAGAAATATTATATAAAGTATCAGCAGATGTGTTGTAACACTTTTTGCTTCATGCTATTTTTGAGACAAGCTACTGATATTGTTGCAGTGATCAACAGACTTGTTATGTATGTCATGTACTGTTAAAATTGTGTTGATAAATGTTGTAACTTTAATTATATTATTTCATTGAGCATATATATATATATATCTACATACACACAGTTACTACCTATCCTTATAATGCTATTTACTTTCCTCATGAGAATGGAGACAGACTATACCATATAGACATACTGACAAGCTGAATGTGTTTTGTACATTAAGTTATACTAGCTCCAGTAAAGAGATCAGAGGCTCGGGTGACTTCTACGTCATCTTTACTAAACAACATAACACATTTAACACAGCAGACAAAAACAAGGTTTGACCACTCCTCAAAAATGGCTTCACACCTGCTCCTCAGAAGAGGCAAAGACAGTCATTTTCTTGTTGTCAACTGCCTCCACATAGAACATATCATAACCTATCTGTAACAGGAACATGAATGGTTCCTTGAGGATAATATTTTCATCTTCATCCAGGCCATCATACAGCCGTAGTTCTTTAAGGGTTGTAAATGCGGTCTTTCCTGTCCATTCCAATTACACTGAGGGAAATAGTGCTTTTAAATGTTTGGAGTTCGCACCACCTTGCTGCCTCTAGGGTGTCCCTTAGAAGAACACCTGCTTCCTTGAAGAAAAAGGAATAATAAATATTAAGAGTAGTGCCTCATTGGGTGATCAAGTTAAATTACACCCTACTTTCATAATAGCACCATGCAAACAAAAGCCAATATTACTGAAGGAATTTTCAGTGATATCTATAACTACTCAACAAGTAATCACAACTATTATATCTTGCCATGCATCAAGCCTTCAGTATTACACACAGGAGACTACATACCCAGTTCACAGCTCCCAGTTAGCTGTGCATTTTGTTTTCCGTATCGTCTAGAAAGAAAACATATTGTGGTCATTAAGTAATGTAAGGTAACCTCTAGGGACGTGTGTACCTGAATGCACTTACTTTAGCTAATAGCCTATACAGTACCTGATCCTACAGAGCTGGATGCTGATGTGACATGCTGTGACTTCTTGGGGCATCTTCTACATCATCCTGAAATATATTGGAGGGGGGGGGGGGGTTAAGTCTTTAAACATTGGTTTAAGACTATACCACTCATCATGACACCTACCTGTAGTAGGTGAAGTCACAGACTGTCACATCAGCATCCAGCTCTGCAGGAGTTTGATCTATGCATTTTGTATGTAGTGTAAAAACTGTAGGAAATAGGTCCCCAAAAAAGTGTCAAGAATCATAAACAAGAAAAAGTATGAGCAATAACAGTTTTGAACACAGTTGGAACTGAATTAGCCCAATTATTTTTCACAACATGTATGGGTTTTGCTGGACCAGAAAATGTATTTTCGACTGCAAACACACCATTTCTCATATCAATGTACTCACATGCCAACAATCTTTCCCTGGACACTGTTTCAAAGCAATGTGTATGCTTTCCTCGTAAATGTGTTTTGAAGTTTTTCTTATTTAACTTCAGTTTGCAGTGTGGACAAGTTACAATGACTTTTCTTAACTTGCCATGTATGTTGGGACCAGGTGATTTCATTATTGTATATACTATGGAGGCTGTGTAGACTCGCTATGTGTAACTAAGGGAATGGCATCAACGATACACATTTAGAGCCAGCCAAACACAACAAGGCATACATTGAAGAAACACAGACAATCAACGATCAAATCGATTACATAACTGTACATGTAAACATAGGCTTACTACTCAAGTAGAAAACTTTGTCCAAATAAGAGTCCCTATTGTGCGCAATTAGCTAGCTCACGTGCAAATGGGTGCTAATTAACGCTAACATCGGTGCGGCAGTTGGTCATAAAAATATACCACTGCACTGGTATAACATGAATATCACAAAGTACATTATGGATAATGAGTCTCACTTACTTCCATGGTTTATATTTTTATCCATGTAGGTTAGGTTCGATTAAGATTTGCTTTCGTTGACGTTGATACATTCAACGTTTACCTCCAATTTGGGTGACCTTGATGGAGAAGGGAAGGGTTTGGGTTAACGTTAAACGTGTTTGACTACGCCCACACTGAGAACGACCCCGAACTGCACACTTACAGTCAGGGGCTTCTCAATTGTAATGATCTTCCTATTGAATTTCTTCAGTTTATGTTGGAAAAAGAAGGGTTATTATCCAAGAGAAAAAAATATCTAATCAGAATTTTTATTTTGTCGTCTCTTGGTAGAAATAATCAAGCTGGGCTCAACGCTCAGTGTAACGTGAGTGTATGTAACGATGGCAACTGCAAAGAGAGTAATCGAGGACGGTGTGGTGGCTAAATTGTTAGCATCTGTAGCCGATGTGAAATTGCTAGCTAGTTAGCGGGGTGTGCACTAATAGCGTTTCAATCGGTGACATCACTCGCTCTGAGACCTTGAAGTAAGGGAAACTACTTGGAAATACTGGATTTAATGGCTGAGTATGACAGCACGTTAAACTGCCATTTGGCTACGGCTACCATGTTCACAGGCACTTCAAGCAAAATGACCTAGTGCAAACGGTTGCGAATGTAATGACATATGTCATGAGGGAAGAATTGAAGAAAACCCACTTTGGAACCATCATGGTTGACTCAACAAGACATCAGCAATGTAACCCAAATATCTTACGTGTTGCGTTACACACACCGAAATGTTTTTCAAATGTGAGGATGTAACTGAGGATAAACAGGAAAAAGCGTTTGCTGCCCTAATTATCAGCTTTTTAGAGGAGCGTGAATGCACGGCCAAAGTTGTGGCACAGTGTTACGATTGGGCCGCAGTCATGGCCTCTGGTATAAACCGAGTACAAGCCAAGATGAAAGAAACAGAGCTTGCGGTATAGTTCATTCATTGCTATGCGCACATTCTTAATCTGGTGATGTCACAAGGTACCGGTAAACTAAAAGAATGCAAGATTTATTTTCTCATTTTTGTGGCCTAGCAGCTTTTTTCTCAAGATTTGTCAAACGAACAAAACTACTGGATGAAATATGCCAGCAAAGACTACCCTGAGTGGCGCCACTACGATGGAACTTCTCCTCACGCTTAGTTTGCACTGTGTATGAAAAATTGGCGTAACCCATTGAACTCTTTGAATACATAGTGGACCATCACGATGACTCTGATGAAGACACTGTTCACAGCTCAGATGGATACATGATGCACCTGACAAGCTTCGAGTTCTGCTTCCTGCTATCCGCGTTCTACTCCATATTTGCATACACCAATGCTCTGTTTGGAATATTGCAGAACAGGGAGTTTGACATACAGCTCTACTTATCCATGGTGGACGACTTCTGCAACACCACAGAGATGGAAAAGGAACATTCAATTCCATCTACGAGGACACTGTGAGTGAGACCGGAGTTCCAAGGGGGCGCAGAACACATATGCAAGGAGACGTTCGTGGGCAGTACCAACAACTACACAGTGCGATCATCGACAGCATTGTCACTCAGCTAAGAAACAGGTACAATAACATGAAAGGCTTATGTTCCCTGCCCGCCTTGACCCACAAAAGTTCCCAATATATAGGGAAACGCGAACGTTATGTACTCAATGTCTGACTTCGAGGGTAAGATCTGATCTGCTCCACTTTCACCAGCAGAAGAGACTAATTGATAGTATGCACCAATTGTATCTGCTTACCTGTCTAGTTTTTACCATTCCAGTGTCCACTGCATCAGTAGAAGGAACATTTTATGCACTAAAAAAGATCAAGACATTCCAGGAACACCACTGGACAGGCGTGACTGTCAGCCCTGGCTTTGATCACAATCAAAAAAAAACTTTTTTCGAATTTAAAATCAGAAGACAAGCTATATGAGCCCATTTCATTAAGAATGACAATAGAATGGACTTAGTTTTTAAAGGATAATCATAATGGTGAGTGGGACTTTTTGTTTTATTCTACAGCTTGCTTTTTGTTTTTTGTCATATAATTTCGTGTAAAATATTATTTAAACTTTAGATCACTGGTTGTGTGGTAAAATTAAAAAGTAATGATTTTGCAAGTGGAAGTACTGGGTACATGACATTTCATGTTGTGGTGCATTTTTTATATTTTTTATTGTTGCATGCTGGAGATAAAACAAATTTGGATTAGCTAACTCACGTGCAATTGGAACACAGGAGTGATCGTTGCTGATAATGGGCCTCTGTACGCCTATGTAGATATTTTATGGAATATCAGCCGTTTCCAGCTACAATAGTCATTTACAACATTAACAATGTCTACACTATATTTCTGATCTATTATATTTTAATGGACAATTTTTTTCATTTTCTTTCAAAAACAAGGACATTTCTATGTGACCCCAAACTTTTGAACGGTAGTGGATATATAATAATAATTTGGATACCACTGTTTTACACGGTCAGGATTAGATAATATATGCAAATGTATTGTGTATATATTGGTGTGGCCATGCAGTTGCATGACACCAATCTGAATGAAGCATAGACGAGACCCCAGATCAATAACAAACAATAGGCTGCATTCAGCAGTGGTGGCAAGCCAGCAAAATATTGACTCAGTAGAAAGTCATACAGTATAGCTCTGTGTCCACCATCCCAGCTGTTTTGACAGCTTTGTTTTGTGAACTTGTATACCATTGTGGTTACCAATTATGTATCTAATTTGAACTATCAGTGGCAGCAGTAACCACACTGTTTTGCACCTCTCCAATGTGATGGCTCAAAAAGGATGCCATGGCTGGTGGGTGTTGCATATTGGTAGTGGATGAGGTGATTTGAGCACCAATAAAAAATGCCAATCAAATCCAATGGATTATTATTACAAAAATGATAATGGCCGTGGTTCGGTCTGTGGCGCTGTTTCCCCTACAGTGGATTCCATCTTTAGCACATACACTGTATCTACAGTAGATGCTCTCATGATCAGCAGGGTAGCCTAGTGGTTAGAGCGTTGGACTAGTAACCGGAAGGTTGCAAGTTCAAACCCCCGAGCTGACAAGGTACAAATCTGTCGTTCTGCCCCTGAACAGGCAGTTATCCCACTGTTCCTTACATTGAAAATAAGAATTTGTTCTTAACTGACTTGCCTAGTAAAATAAAGGTAAAATAAAAATAAAAGTCATTGCTCTACTGTAGGCTATTTAGACAAGATATACACTGCATTTGGAAAGTATTCAGACCCCTTGACTTATTCCACATGTTGTTACATTACAGCCTCCTTCTAAAATTGATTAAATTGTTTTTTCTCCCTCATCAATCTACACTCAATACCCCATAATGACAAAGAAAAAACTGTTTTTTAGATTTTTTTTGCCAATTTTATAAAATAAAAAAACTGAAATATTACATTTACATAAGTATTCAGACCCTTTACTCAGTACTTTGTTGAAGCACCTTTGGCAGCGATTACAGCCTTGAATCTTCTTGGGTATGATGCTACAAGTTTGACACACCTGTATTTGGGGAGTTTCTCCCATTCTTCTCTGCAGATCATCTCAAGCTCTGTCAGGTTGGATGGGGAGCGTCGCTGCACAGTTATTTTCAGGTCTCTAAAAATATGTTAGATCGGGTTCAAGTCCGGCCTCTGACTGGGTCACTCAAGGACATTGAGACTTGTCCCAAAGCCACTCCTGCATTGTCTTGGCTGTGTGCTTAGAGTCATTGTCCTGTTGGAAGGTGAACCTTCACCCCAGTCTGAGAACCTGCTCCAGAGCGCTCAGGATTTCATCAAGGATCTCTCTGTACTTTGCTCTGTTCATCTTTCCTTGAGCCTGACTAATCTCCCAATCCCTGCTGATGGAAAACATCCCCACAGCATGCTGCTGCCACCACCATGCTTCACCCTAGTGGTGTTGCCATGTTTCCCCCAGATGTGACGCTTGGCATTCAGGCCAAAGAGTTCAATCTTGATTTCATCAGACCAGATTTTTTTATTTCACCTTTATTTAACAAGGTAGGCTAGTTGAGAACAAGTTCTCATTTACAACTGCGACCTGGCCAAGATAAAGCAAAGCATTTCAACACATACAACAACACAGAGTTACACATGGAATAAACAAACATACAGTCAATAATACAGTAGAAAAAGTCTATATACAGTGTGTGCAAACGAGGTAAGGCAATAAATAGGCCATGGTGGCGATGTAATTACAATATAGCAATTAAACACTGGAATGGTAGATGTGCATAAGATGAAAATGCAAGTAGAGATACTGGGGTGCAAAGGAGCAAGATAAATAAATACAGTATGGGGATGAGGTAGTTGGATGGGCTATTCACAGATAGGCTATGTACAGGTGCAGTGATCTGCTCTGACAGCTGGTGCTTAAAGCTAGTGAGGGAGATATGAGTCTCCAGCTTCAGTGATTTTTGCAGTTTGTTCCATTCATTAGCAGCAGAGACCTGGAAGGAAAGGTGGCCAAAGTAAGAATTGGCTTTGGGGGTGACCAGTGAGATATACCTGCTGGAGCGAGTGCTATGGGTGGGTGCTGCTATGGTGACCAGTGAGCTGAGAAGGCGGGGCTTTACTTAGCAGAGACTTGTAGATGACCAGGAGCCAGTAGGTTTGGCGACGAGTATGAATCGAGGGCCAGCCAATGAGCAGGTCGCAGTGGTGGGTAGAATATGGGGCTTTAGTGACAAAACGGATGGCACTGTGATAGACTGCATCCAATTTGTTGAGTAGTGTTGGAGATGCTTAATGTGAGTCTGGAAGGAGAGTTTACAGTCTAACCAGACACCTAGGTATTTGTAGTTGTCCACATATTCTAAGTCAGAACCGTCCAGAGTAGTGATGCTGGACAGGCGGGCAGGTGCGGGCAGCGATTCCTTCTGGCCACTCTACCGTAAAGGCCTGATTGATGGAGTGCAACAAGAATTGGTTATCCTTCTGAAAGGTTCTCCTATCTCCACAGAGGATCTCTTGAAGTCTGTCAGAGTGACCAAATGGGTTCTTGGTCACGTCCCTGACCAAGGCCCTTCTCCCCCGATTGCCCAGTTTGGCCAGGCTGCCAGCAATAGGAAGAGTCTTGGTGATTCCAAACTTCTTCCATTTAAGAATGATTGTGGCCACTGTGTTCTTGGGGAACTTCAATGCTGCAGAAATGTTTTGGTACCCTTTCCCAGATCTGTGCATTGACACAATCCTATCTTGGAGCTCTAAGGACAATTCCTTTGACCTCATGTCTTGGCTTTTGATCTGACATGCACTGTCAACTGTGGGACCTTATATTTACAGGTGTGTGCCGTTCCATTCATGTCCAATTCAGTGAATTTACCACAGGTGGACTCCAATCAAGTTTCAATGGAACCAGGATGCATCTGAGCTCAATTTCGAGTCTCATAGCAAAGGGCCTGAATACTTATGTAAATCATCTTTTTCAGTTTTATTTTTGATACATTTGCAACATCTCTAAAAAGCTGTTTTTGCATTATGGGGTACTGTGTGTAGATTCATGTGTAGAGGCTTTTTAAAAATGTAATCCATTTAAGGGTAACGTAACAAAATGTGGAAAAAGGGAAGTGGTCTGAATACTTTCCAAAACACTGTATATATATATATATATATGTATGAGCCTTAAAGTTTATTCTTATACCTTGACACTAGGTACAGATTTTGACTTAAACTGTACACATGGAACTAAAAATACAATTGGTAAGTACACATTCAATGACTCTTCAAGGCTATTTGAAGATTTACTGCATCAGTAGTCCCAGACAGCCAATGAAATGTAAGCAGATTAGAATCAAGCACCAGCAGTGTATGTATAATCTAAATCACATTGAATCTTGGTTCGGCTTCTCCTTAATTCCAGACATTGTAACTTTCTGAATTAGTTAAGAATCATTAAGCAATGTTGGTGAAACACAACAGAGACCCCAGTTCTAGCAGCGAGAAAGGAAAAACAAAATGGTTACACTTGAAACTCACAGTTTGCTTTGGAGCAGTGTAGCTGGAATTGGTTAATTACAGTAGCTGAACAGTGAAAAACAGTTAAATTGAATTAAAGGCACAGCTGAATAGATGTTTTATCATTCCATGTAGTCAATCATTTTTGGATGCTTAAGATGCTTTTTTTCTGCTGCTTTTTCAGGCGTGCATCAAAGCATATTCTTATGACGCTCAAAGACTGGGATATTGTGAGCCCCCATGGCTGTGTTTGCACAGGCAGGCCAATTCTGATATTTTTTGCACTAATTGGTCTTTTGACCAATCACTTTAGATCTTTTTCAGAGCTGATCTGATTGGTCAAAATACCAATTAGGGAAAAAAATATCAGAATTGGGCTACCTGTGTGAACGCAGCCATTATGCACATGAGCCATGAAAATCCCAAAGCTACTTACTATCTGCTTATTCTGGAGAGCCATTGTGTTCCGTGCTTTGCCAGGATGGCTAATTTCAAAACCCAATATAGACTGTTTATAGATGTTTGTGACAAAATTAATCTCTCTTTGTCAAATTCCTATCCTCACAAATACCTGAATACATTTTCATCTGTTTGAGGACAAGATATATGGATTGTCACATTATGTAAGAATACAGAAAGGAGTTCAGAAGAATGATAAAGAATAGGAGCAGCAGAATTGAAGGTTGTGAGGTTTGATTGTCATTGGTCTATTGTGATGATAATGCAAAAGCTGAACTAGCTGAACCCTGAAAACAGATGTTAGCTGGCTGGTCTATCTGCTAGCCTTTAAGCTAGGAACTAGCAAGTAAATTAGATAGCAACTAGCAAGTAACAGAGCTAGCAAGTACCTAGGCTAGCAAATCACTAAGCTAGCAACTAGAGCCCTTAAACTCAACTCTGGACCTCAAAGCCAGTTCCACTGCATTTTTTCATTGTTCCCCTCTAATCAGGGACTGATTTAGACCTTTGACACCAGGTGTGTGCAATTAACTATCAGATAGAACAGAAAAACAGCAGGCTCCAGACTTTTTAGTGTAAGAGTTGAATACCCCTGAACTAGAGGGTGCACATACTCTATAAGAGCCAAATCCTAATTAAGGATTTTGTCCATAGTGAAGTAGCAGGTTTGAATCCTGACCTCTATAAGTATTATAACATATACAAACATTCTACTTCTTTGACCAGCACAAAATAAACAGGTTTTAGTTAGCTATCATGTATAGCAAAACAGACTCAAAGCCCCCATATGGCCTCATAGCTTGATATATCGTACAAGATAATTCAAACCCCCTTCTTTTGTTGACAGATCTAGAGGGAACTAGGATTGGACTGCCATTTTCACATTTCAAGAAAAGCCAATCATTCTGTGAAAAGGTGTATTGAAGATTTGATGGTTTTCTTGCTTCACTTGTAAAATTCCTCATTCAGCTGTATTCCCTACAGACAGCCCACCAGTGGAGCACATATGTAGTATTTTCCATTGGACTAGATTTGTCCGGGACTTGACAAATGACACTGTCGTTATGCTCAGTGTCATGTGTTCACTCTACATAATTAGGAAAGGGCACTCCATAATTCATCCTTGAGAAAGAAGGGTTCTGTAATAAAATCACAACTCTGTTTAATTTCAATTTAATATTTTTTATTATAGAAAATACATTATAGTGAATATAATAATCCTACTTCTGTCATAAATAGTACACAGATGAAGTTATGAACAGACCTTTTAAAACAAACCATTGCTTTGGACTAAAAACAATGCTCTATTTTCAGAGTCCACAAGCCAGTTACCTTTACCTTCAGAAGGCATTTGCCCTGAAGTAGTAATGCATGGTTTGACCACCCTTAACCTTTCTGGGATATTCGGGACCAACAGCCAGTGAAAGTGCAGGGCGCCAAATTCAAAACAACAAAAATCTCAATTAAAATTCCTCAAGCGTACAAGTATTTTACACCATTTTAAAGAAACAATTCTCGTTAATCCAGCCACAGTGTCTGATTTCAAAAAGGCTTTACAGCGAAAGCACCACAAACAATTATGTTAGGTCACCACCAAGTCACAGAAAAACACAGCCATTTTTCCAGCCAAAGAGAGGAGTCACAAAAAGCAGAAATATCGATAAAATGAATCACTAACCTTTGATGATCTTCATCAGATGACACTCATAGGACTTCATGTATGTTTTGTTCGATAAAGTGCATATTTGTATCCAATAATCTCATTTTACATTGGCGTGTTATGTTCAGTAGTTCCAAAACATGCGGTAATTTTGCAAAGAGCCACATCAATTCGCAGAAATACTCATAATAAACATTGATAAAAGATACAACTATTATACATGGAACTTTTAGATAAACAACAGAGACCAAACCAGCCAAAGAGATATCCGCCATGTTGTGTAGTCAACATTAGTCAGAAATAGCATTATAAATATTCACTTACCTTTGATGATCTTCATCAGAATACACTCCCAGGAATCCCAGTTCCACAATAAATGTTTGATTTGTTCGATAATGTCCATTTATGTCCAAATAGCTAAATCCAAAGTCACGAAGCGCGTTCACTAGGAGCAGACAAAATGTCAAAAAGTTCCGGTACAGTCCGTAGAAACATGTCAAACGATGTATAGAATCAATCTTTAGGATGTTTTTAACATAAATCTTCAATAATGTTCCAACCGGAGAATTGCTTTGTCTGTAGAAAAGCAATGGAACGCGAGCTACCCCTCACGTGAACGAGCGTCATGAGTTTGTGGCACTCTGCCAGACCACTGACTCAAAGAGCCCTAATGAGCCCCTCCTTTTCAGTAGAATCCTCAAACAAGTTTCTAAAGACTGTTGACATCTAGTGGAAGCCCTAGGAAGTGCAACATGACCAATATCCCACTGTTTCCTCAATAGGGAATGAGTTGAAAAATGACCAACCTCAGATTTCCCACTTCCTGGTTGGGTTGTTTCTCAGGTTTTCGCCTGCCATATTTATTTATTTGATTTATTTCACCTTTATTTAACCAGGTAGGCTAGTTGAGAACAAGTTCTCATTTGCAACTGCGACCTGGCCAAGATAAAGCATAGCAGTGTGAACAGACAACACAGAGTTACACATGGAGTAAACAATTAACAAGTCAATAACAGAGTAGAAAAAGAAAAAAAGAGAGTCTATATACATTGTGTGCAAAAGGCATGAGGAGGTAGGCGAATAATTACAATTTTGCAGATTAACACGAGTGATAAATGATCAGATTGTCATGTACAGGTAGAGATATTGGTGTGCAAAAGACCAGAAAACTAAATAAATATAAACAGTATGGGGACCCCCATAGAGACTGCCAGAGGACCGGACAGCATGCCCTCCGATTTGACACACTGAACTCTGTCTGCAAAGTAGTTGGTGAACCAGGCAAGGCAGTCATCAGAAAATCCGAGGCTACTGAGTCTGCCGATAAGAATATGGTGATTGACAGAGTCGTAAGCCTTGGCAAGGTCGATGAAGACTGTTGCACAGTACTGTCTTTTATCGATGGCGGTTATGATATCGTTTACTACCTTGAGCGTGGCTGAGGTGCACCCGTGACCGGCTCGGAAACCAGATTGCACAGCGGAGAAGGTACGGTGGGATTCGAGATGGTTAGTGACCTGTTTGTTGACTTGGCTTTCGAAGACCTTTCAAAGGATGGATATAGGTCTGTAACAGTTTGGGCCAGGGTGTCTCCCCCTTTGAAGATGGGGATGACTGCGGCAGCTTTCCAATCCTTGGGGATCTCAGACGATATGAAAGAGAGGTTGAACAGGCTGGTAATAGGGGTTGCGACAATGGCGGCGGATAGTTTCAGAAATAGAGGGTCCAGATTGTCAAGCCCAGCTGATTTGTACGGGTCCAGATTTTGCAGCTCTTTCAGAACATCTGCTATCTGTATTTGGGTAAAGGAGAACCTGGAGAGGCTTGGGCAAGTAGCTGCGGGGGGGGGGGGGGGGCTGTTGGCCGAGGTTGGAGTAGCCAGGAGGAAGGCATGGCCAGCCGTTGAGAAATGCTTGTTGAAGTTTTCGATAATCATGGATTTATCGGTGGTGACCGTGTTACCGAGCCTCAGTGCAGTGGGCAGCTGGGAGGAGGTGCTCTTGTTCTCCATGGACTTCATAGTGTCCCAGAAGTTTTTGGAGTTAGAGCTACAGGATGCAAATTTCTGCCTGAAGAAGCTGGCCTTTGCTTTCCTGACTGACTGCGTGTATTGGTTCCTGACTTCCCTGAACAGTTGCATATCGCGGGGACTATTCGATGCTATTGCAGTCCGCCACAGGATGTTTTTGTGCTGGTCGAGGGCAGTCAGGTCTGGAGTGAACCAAGGGCTGTATCTGTTCTTAGTTCTGCATTTTTTGAACGGAGCATGCTTATCTAAAATGGTGAGGAGGCGTCCCATCTAGAGCTCTGGAAATGCAAATGCGCTACGCTAAATGCTAATAGTATTAGTTAAAACTCAAACGTTCATTAAAATACACATGCAGGGTATTGAATTAAAGCTACACTCGTTGTGAATCCAGGCAACGAGTCAGATTTTTAAAATGCTTTTCGGCGAAAGCATGAGAAGCTATTATCTGATAGCATGTAACACCCCAAAAGACCCGCAGGGGAAGTAAACAAAATAATTAGCATATTCGGCGCTACACAAACCGCACAATAAAATATAAAACATTCATTACCTTTGACCATCTTCTTTGTTGGCACTCCTAGATGTCCCATAATCACTATTGGGTCTTTTTTTTCTCGATTAAATCGGTCCATATATAGCCTAGATATCGTTCTATGTAGACTGTGTGATAAACGGAAAAAATAGCGTTTCATAACGTAACGTCATTTTTTAAAATTCAAAAAGTCGACGATAAACTTTCACAAAACACTTCGAAATACTTTTGTAATGCAACTTTAGGTATTAGTACACGTTAATAAGCGATAAAATTCATCAGGAGGCGATGTAAATTCTAAAGATGTCCGTCTCGAAAAAATGTCTTGGAGAGAGCTCGACCAAAACATCCGGTCGGAGACCGGAGGGAATCGGTTCCCTTGTGTCAAGAATCAAGAATCAAAGCCGAATCAAATGACAAGACTCTAGACAACGTGTGGAAGCTGTAGGCACTGCAACCTCGGCCTCATTTAATTCGGTTCACTTTGAACAACTCCTGGAAGTAGCGCAAGGATATTTATTTCCATTTTCAGTGATCAGATTTTCTTGCACTTTTCGATGAAACGCACGTTCTGTTATAGTCACAGCCGTGATTTAACCAGTTTTATAAACGTCTGAGTGTTTTCTATCCACCCATACTAATCATATGCATATACTATATTCCTGGCATGAGTAGCAGTGTGCTGAAATGTTGCGCGATTTTTAACAGAATGTTCGAAAAAGTAGAGGGTCGACTTAAGAGGTTAAAGAATGACCAGGCATCCTCAACTGACGGGATGAGGTCAATGTCCTTCCAGGATACCCGGGCCAGGTCGATTAGAAAGGCCTGCTCACAGAAGTGTTTTAGGGAGCGTTTGACAGTGATGAGGGGTGGTCGTTTGACTGCGGCTCCGTAGCGGATACAGGCAATGAGGCAGTGATCGCTGAGATCCTGGTTGAAGACAGCCGAGGTGTATTTGGAGGGCCAGTTGGTCAGGATGACGTCTATGAGGGTGCCCTTGTTTACAGAGTTAGGGTTGTACCTGGTGGGTTCCTTGATGATTTGTGTGAGATTGAAGGCATCTAGCTTAGATTGTAGGACTGCCGGGGTGTTAAGCATATCCCAGTTTAGGTCACCTAACAGAACAAACTCTGAAGCTAGATGGGGGGCGATCAATTCACAAATGGTGTCCAGGGCACAGCTGGGAGCCGAGGGGGGGTCGGTAGCAGGCGGCAACAGTGAGACTTATTTCTGGAGAGAGTCATTTTCAAAATTAGTAGTTCGAACTGTTTGGGTATGGACCTGGAAAGTATGACATTACTTTGCAGGCTATCTGCAGTAGACTGCAACTCCTCCCCCTTTGGCAGTTCTATCTTGACGGAAGATGTTATAGTTGGGTATGGAAATCTCTGAATTTTTTGTGGCCTTCCTGAGCCAGGATTCAGATACGGCAAGGACATCAGGGTTAGCAGAGTGTGCTAAAGCAGTGAGTAAAACAAACTTAGGGAGGAGGCTTCTGATGTTGACATGCATGAAACCAAGGCTTTTTCGATCACAGAAGTCAACAAATGAGGGTGCCTGGGGACATGCAGGGCCTGGGTTTACCTCCACATCAGCTTAAATGTTAAATGTATGAAGCGAGGGCCAGCCAACGAGAACGTACAGGTCGCAATGGTGTGTAGTATATGGGGATTTGGTGACAAAACGGATGGCACTGTGATAAGACTGCATCCAATTTGTTGAGTAGGGTATTGGAGGCTATTTTGTAAATGACATCGCCAAAGTCGAGGATTGGTAGGATGGTCAGTTTTACAAGGGTATGTTTGACAGCATGAGTGAAGGAGGCTTTGTTGCGAAATAGGAAGCCAATTCTAGATTTAACTTTGGATTGGAGATGTTTGATGTGAATCTGGAAGGAGAGTTTACAGTCTAACCAGACACGTAGGTATGAGTTCTGTTATACTCACAGACATAATTAAAACAGTTTTAGAAACTTCAGTCTTTTCTATCCGAATATACTGATTATATGCATATTCTAGATTTTATGGTTGAGTAGCAGACAGTTTACTCTGGGCAATTTATTAATCCAAGCTACTCAATACTGCCAATAGTCACCAAGAAGTTAGTGGCTGTTTACAATTGAAACAGTGTGCTTTTGTCTAGTGTGTTGTCTTGTGTTTGGTAATGGAAAACAGAATCTCTGTTCCCTACACTCTGGGGTCATGCTCTAAAGCAGTGGTTCCCAAACTTTTTATAGTCCCGTACCTCTTCAAACATTCAACCTCCAGCTGCGTACCCCTTCTAGCACCAGGGTCAGCACACTCTCAAATGTTGTTTTTTGCCATACTTGTAAGCCTGGCATACATATACATATACACATATACATTTATTAAACATAAGAATGAGTGAGTTTTTGTCACAAACCGGCTTGTGGGAAGTGACAGAGCTCTTATAGGACCAAGGCACAAATAATAATATAATAATAATTAATTATTTTGCTCTTTATTTAACCATCTTACATATAAAACCTTATTTGTTCATCGAAATTGTGAATAACTCGCCACAGGTTAATGAGAAGGGTGTGCTTGAAAGGGTGTACATAACGGAATCTCAGTCTTAAATCATTTTCCACACACAGTCTGTGCCTGCATTTAGTTTTAATGCTAGTGAGGGCCGAGAATCCACTTCCCCATAAGTACGTGGTTGCAAAGGGCATCAGTGTCTTAACAGCGCGATTTACCAAGGCAGGATAATCTGAGCGCAGCCCAATCCAGAAATCTGCTAGTGGCTTCTGATTGAATTCAATTTTCACAGAACCGCTTGTTGCAATTTCAATGATGCTCTCTTGTTCAGATATCGGTAAGTGGACTGGAGGCAAGGTATGAAAGGGATAACAAATCCAGTTGTTTGTGTCTTCTCTTTTGAAAAAGTACCTGCATAATTGTGCACCCAACTCACTCATGTGCTTCGCTATATCACATTTGACATTGTCCGTCAGCTTGAGTTCATTTGCACACAAAAAAAACATACAATGAAGGAAAGACCTGTGTGTTTGTCCCGCACATTGAATATAGCTGCAGAGAGTCCCTGTAATCCTAGATGTAGATAATTCAGGCGAGAAAAAACATCAACCAGATAGGCCAGTCGTGTGAGAAACTCGTTATCATGCAAGCGGTCAGACGTGAAAGTTATGGTCAGTTAATAAAACTAAGATCTTCTCTCAATTAAAAAAAAAAAAAACGTGTCAATACTTTGCCCTTTGATAACCAGCGCAGTTCTGTATGTTGTAAAAGCGTTACACTCGCATTAACATCTGCTAACCATGTGTATGTGACAAATTTGATTTGATTTGGATTTGATTTTGTCGCTGCCCATATCATTGCATAGTGTAGAAAATACACGAGAGTTCAGGGGCCTTGTTTGAACAAAGTTAACCATTTTCACTGTAGTGTCCAAAACTTCTTTCAAGCTATCAGGCATTCCCTTGGCAGCAAGAACCTCTCGGTGGATGCGGCAGTGTACCGAAGTGGCGTCGGGAGAAACTGCTTGCGCAAACGTTACCACTCCACTATGTCTCCCTGTCATGGCTTTTGCGCCATCAGTACAGATACCAACATGAGCCGCAGCTACATTTGGCTACATACGGACCGTTAGTGGAATTCCCATTAGAGAGTAACGGTTAATGTGATTGGATGTTAATTATTTGACTAGACTACCTGTATTTGACATTGTGTTGTTATTTCGCTGAACATTAGATGGTAATTACACTATAATTACAGTTCAAACTAATGCCCAAATCAAGCTCACAATGAGTATTGATGTTTTAAAGCACCTCTTGTCATTGCCTCCTCCTCAATACATATTACAATTGACAGGGCTGGTAATTAGCCACTCTGACATTAGCTAATTATTTTAAACAGAATTGAAGGCTCTCGATTAGCAAACTGCTATTTAATTTAACCTGATTGTCTTTTGTCATTGTTTTGTCTGGCTATGTTATAACTTCCCCTTACGTAGACCGACAGGCTGTGTCTGAAAACATTATCCTTGTTTCCTCTGTCCTTGTTTCCTTAATTCCTCTCAAAGCTCATTGGAAGAGGTGGTCCCAGTGAGGTACTTTCAATCCTTTCCTCCAATGACTTTTGAGAAGAATTAAGGAAACAAGGATATAGGAAGCAAGGATTTGATGGTTAGTAATGTTTTCAGACACAGCCCAGGCTCCATCACGTTTGTCTCGCCAGATAGTTGCGAGATCATTTATATGTCTCTCTTGTCTGAGGGAGCCCAACAAAGTTGCTACCGTACGTTGCAGCCAATGTAATGACGGTCATCAATCCACCTAGCAACTAGAGCCAGGCTATCATTTATCTCTTTGCTGGGGCTCTGGGAGCAGCCTGGGCTCCTGACAATGATCTGCAATCACTAAAAGTCTTCTGCTGCGACTTGGTGACCTATCCATATCTTAGATCCGTAGTCCACTATCCATATCTTAGATCCGTAGTCCACATATAAATAAGAAAAAGGCTAGTACACATCATTTTGAGAAAACATGTAGCTTTTTAACATGCTCGACAGAGGGACGGAGGCTTATGCTTAAAGATTTCTCCAACATCATGTTAATGATTAACAATTAAAGGGACACTCATTGTACTGGAGTGAAAACATTTCTTGTACAAGGATATTTAGTGAGAGAGGATCTGAGGCTCTTTAAGACATTGTTTGTCTGACTCCGTCTTTTTTTGCAGGTAAATGGAGATCTTTCTAATGCATCCTGTTCCTAATATTACCATATTTCCAGCTGTCAGTATCCATGTCCTGCAGATACATATAATTGGGATAACTCTCGTTATTATCTCTGATAGTGATGTTGTTATTTTTAAATGTTAAGGCCTGGAGTTGTTTTCTAGATATGTAACTCTCAATGACCAGATATCTCTTTATTTTTTTACATTGGGTTTCACATAAGATGTTGCTATGAAGCAATATCCCATCAAAAATAATAATAATAATGCTAACAACAAGGTATTTCTATCTTTATCAACCAAATATGTTTGCTTGCACCCTAACGTTTTATGCCACTGCTGTGCCAGGTTGGTTCTCTATTTTATTTGTTATCTATTCAAGACCTCTCCAAATTGGATCTGCATTTGGCCATTAATAATGTTCAACAATTTAGATTTCCCAGTAGTGCTATTAACCTACTGAAGCATGCTGAAGTCAATCAGTTTGGGAAGTTTAAACTGCAAGGAGGTTCCGCAACCTGACATTAAAGTGGCACAAGGGAAATGAAAATGTGAGGACACCGAAATCAGTCTAAACATTTTGTAAAAATCAGTTCATGCTGTCTATTCGCGAGCAAATTACCACAAATTGATGCTGCTGTCTAGTCGGATTTTCAAATCAGGATGGAACAGTATTGTAGGAGTAAGAGACACTGATTTACAGCTTAGAATTCCATAGTAAACAACATTGAAGCGTAATATGACTTTATAACGTACTAAAACCATGTAACAAAAGGAAATGTAAATGGGCAGTTTGACAGGTCATTTTACACTACAGTGTTGCGTTGCCATTGGAGTTCTATTTCAAATCGAATCAAACGTTTTTGTCACATGCTTCATAAACAACTGGTGTAGTAGACTAACAGTGAAACGCTGCTTCCCAACAATGCAGAGAAGAAAATAGAAAAATAATGAATTAATAGAAAAATAATAAGACAAGGAAAAAATACAAGTAACAAATATATCCCCCTGTTCCGAGGACAAAAATATATATTTCTTGTTTTAAGTTTTTTTTGTTACGTATACATACATACATTTTACATTTTTTTGCATACTAAATACATGGTACTTTTATATACATAATTTCAAAGATATATATGACAAAGGTGTGTGTGTGTGTGTGTGTGTGTATATGTATATATATATATATATATATATAGCCTACTGTTCAAAGTTTGGGGTCACTTAGAAATGTCCTTGTTTTTGAAAGAAAAGCCTTTTGTTTTGTTCATTAAAATAACATAACATTTATCAGAAATACAGTGTAGACATTGTTAATGTTGTAAATGACTATTTTAGCTGGAAATGGCTGATATTTAATTGAATATCTACATAGGCGTACAGAGGCCCATTATCAGCAACCATCACTCCTGTGTTCCAATGGCATGTTGCGTTAGCTAATCCAAGTTTATAACTTTAAAAGGCTAATTGATCATTAGAAAACCCTTTTGCAATTATGTTAGCACAACAGAGAACTGTTGTTCTGATTAAAGAAGTAATCAAACTGGCCATCTTTAGTCTAGTTCAGTATCTGGAGCATCAGCATGTGTGGGTTTGATTACAGGCTCAAAATGGCCAGAAACAAAGACCTTCTTCTAAAACTCGTCAGTCTATTCTTGTTCTGAGAAATGAAGGTTATTCTTTGCGAGAAATTGCCAAGAAACTAAAGATCTCGTACAACTAACCAGAATAGAAGAGGAGTGGGAGGCCCCAGTGCACAACTGAGCAAGTACATTTGAGTGTCTAGTTTGAGAAACAGATTTCTCATAAGTCCTCAACTGGCAGCTTCATTAAATAGTACCCGCAAAACACCAGTCTCAATGTCAACAGTGAAGAGATGACTCCGGGATGCTCGCCTTCTCGGCAGAGTTCCTCTGTCCAGTGTTCTTTTGCCCATCTTAATCTTTTATTTTTATTGGGCAGTCTGAGATATGGCTTTTTCTTTGCAACTCTGCCTAGGAGGCCAGCATCCCGGAGTCGCCTCTTCACTGCTGACATTTAGGCTGGTGTTTTGCGGGTACTGATTACACTTTGGATCAGTACACACAGTCATTACAAAATATACAGGTGTCCTTCCTACCTCATTTGCCAGAGAGGAAGGAAACCGCTCAGGAATTTCACAGAGGCCAGTGGTGACTTTAAAACAGTTACCGATTTTAATGGCTATGATAGGAGAAACTGAGGATGGCTCAGCAACATTGTAGTTACTCCACAATTACTAACCTAATTGACAGAGTGAAAAGAAGGAAGCCTGTACAGAATAAAACATATTCCAAAACATGCATCCTGTTTGCAACAAGGCATTAAAGTAATATTGCAAAAAATATGGCAAAGCAATTAACTATTTGCCTCAAATATATTACTGAGTACCACTCTCCATATTTTAAAGCACGTGGCTGCATCACGTTATAGTATATCGTTAAGGACTGGAGACTTTTTCAGGATAAAGAATTGATGAAATGGAGCTAAGCCCAGGAAAAATCCTAGAGGAAGAACTGGTTCAGTCTGCTTTCGACCAGACACTGGGAGATACATTCACCTTTCAGCAGGACAATAACCTAAAACACAAGGCCAAATCTACACTGGAGTTCCTTTCTATTCAGGCTATAACACGACAAAATGTGGACTAAGTCAAGGGGTATGAATACATTCTGAAGGCACTGTATGTGATATGCCAAAAGAGATAAAGGTGCATAAAGGTTAAATACAGAAATTGGTTAACTATTTAACTAACTATTTCCATTGGAGTTCTATTGCCATATATTGCCGTTGGTGTTCATTTTAGGTCATTTTAAGACTTAGGTGATTGCAGCACAAAACCGATTTGGATAGTATTTGCTTGTAATATTTACATAAGTAAGACATGCATTTTTGTACAAGTGCTTCTAATATTGTAGCTGGCAACTCAAGACCGACCACATGCTGTGTTCCTGTAATGATTAGGGGTGTCAATTTAGGCTATTTGTTGTCTGTTGAATCAATGAGTGGCCATGCCAACAAACATTACATTTAAATATCCTGGTTCATAGAATGTTAATTGTTAATATTTCTAAATATTTCTCTCCCTGCAGCTCTCTCAAGGAAAAACACAGTACATGAATGTTATTGTATTCAACCCACTATCATTAAACCATGAAAGACATCATTAAGTGATGTACCAGACCAAAGTACTCCCATGGAGCTTTGCTCAATTGTAGTTTAATGTTCTCTATTGCATAACTTACTGGGTTTTACTGTTTAATGCATAACGTATGAATTAAAGTAAATACTGTATGGTGTCTAATATAACTTATATGATTATTAGATGAACGGAAGAGTTAAGGATGATTTTGTATACTGTAAATATGGCATCTGTCTGTTGGATGGTGATATGGAATCTCGAGCAGAATAGTTGTTATTCTATTAAATATCCCCCCACTCAGGTGGCTGACACTTTGTTAGCTCAGGGTGTACGATGGCAATGTGGCCTCACAATTAGAGGCCAAGGCAAGAGCCCAGCCCACGTAGTCAATAATGAGAATGTTGCTTGGGGTGCAAAACAGTGGCCTTCTGGTTTCTGCAAACACCGTTGAAGCACAGACATCACTCCCCTACTTTTTATCAACTCGTTATTCTGCGGTATCTATCACCTTTCAATGTCCCCCTGGAACAGATGATTTTGTTGGCTGTTTATTTAACTGTGTGTGTCCAAGTTCGACTTGGTCTCTGTGGCAGTAGGCGAGCTCTGTATAAGTATCTGTCTCAGCCTTGATTCCTGAATGAAGAGTTGAGGGCACAATAAGTAACACTTATTATCAAGGGACACATGGAGGTTTGCTCGAGTTCACCGCCATATTTTTGATGGAGGCCTCTGGATACAGAATTGATAGGCTCAGTAAAAACCTGCTGGATGTCCGCTCCAGTTAAAAGGATTTATGGTGTAAGAGCTCATACTGTAGTCATTAGGGACGAATGGAGAGGCAGCAACACTGGATGGCATACAGACATGGCTGTCCTCACTGCAGCAGTCGAAACACAATCTCAAAATGACATAGTTATTTTAGAAACAAGAGGGTGTGAGCTGAGGAAAGCAGAGAGAAAAAGGGAGGGAAGACTTTTGTTTGTGAATGCAGTCATTGCCAAGCGACGTCAGAGTGTTTGGTATCATTGAGAACTGCTTAATCTTGTGGTTGTCAATGGTTCCAATTAGAGGTCGACCGATTATGACTTTTCAACGACGATACCGATTATTGGAGGACCAAAAAAGCCAATACCGATTAATCGGACGATTTACAAATGTTTATTTAATTTGAAATAATGACAATTACAACAATACTGAATGAACACTTATTTTAACTTAATATAATACATCAATAAATCAATTTAGCCTCAAGTAAATAATGAAACATTCACTTCGGTTACATCAGCCTCATCTCGGGAGTTGATAGGCTTGAAGTCATAAACAGCGCAATGCTTGACGCACAACGAAGAGCTGCTGGCAAAACGCATGAAAGTGCTGTTTGAATTAATGTTTACACGCCTGCTTCTGCCTACCACCGCTCAGTCAGATACTTAGATACTTGTATGCTTGTATGCTCAGTCAGATTATATGCAACGCAGGACACGCTAGATAATATCTAATAATATCATCAAACATGTGTAGTTAACTAGTGATTATGATTGATGGTTTTTTATAAGAGAAGTTTAATGCTAGCTAGCAACTTACCTTGGCTTACTGCATTCGCGTAACAGGCAGTCTCCCCTGAATGAGGCAGTTAACCCACCGTTCCTAGGCCGTCATTGAAAATAAGAATGTGTTCTTAACTGACTTGCCTCGTTAAATAAAGATTAAATAAAGGTGTAAAAAATATATATATATACACATCAGCGCCCAAAGATACCGATTTCCGATTGTTATGAAAACTTGAAATTGGCCCTAATTAATCGGCCATTCCGATTAATCGGTTAACCTCTAGTTCCAATACATTGCCTACACTTCTGCTGGCTCATAGACTACTTTCAGGGCGAAGACCCATCTAACATCAAGTTGTAAAATAGTGAACTACTCTTTAAAGGCTAGCTTTCCTCTTTTGACCTTGTGATGTGTCTGGATTTTTCTGTGAAGGAGGGGTTTGCTAGGGTTTGCACTCTGTACTGTAGTTCATCAGAAACATAATTCAACTAGGCATTGTACTACCTGGCCTATACTGGAATCATGTGATCTGAACTAAGCGATATTTGTATATTTTTGCAACATTTATTTAAATGTTTAAAGCTCAGAATACTCCCAAACTATGGGTTATTTGTTGTGTTAGAAACATTCCATACACTTTACATCTCCATGTTTTACCCTGGTAACAGCCATTTAATCGTCTTGAAATAATGATTGAATGTGGTTAAAGCTGACGGTTTGTGCTATCAGCGATTCACATTGACACCCACCATTGTACTGTGAAGCAAAAGCCTTGACACTGGGTTACAAGTGGCTCTGACAGCTATCATAGATTCCCTATCATTAATTGTGATAATACAGTAACATGCAGCGAGACTGTGTACACATTCAACACTGCTGACCTTTCTCTTGAATAAATGAATACCTAATGAATAATTCATCACAATTATTTGTTGTATTATTTTTCTGCCTTGTTTTTGGAGTAAAAGTAATACACATGCCACAACCACGTGTGACCTTCTCATGGAACAATGATGAATATTAATAGAGCACTATTTTCATGACAAAAGTGGTCACAGCGTGATGTGATTTAACATTATTTCCGTTATTTAGATTAACAACAAATATGTGATGTTCCTGTAAGTATTTCAGTCAAAACATGTTATTACTTGAGTGGTAATAGTTTTTAAATTACAAGAAGAGGGATTAAACTCATCATGGTCCAGACTGAAGGCGTCAGTAGCTCTCCAGGACCAGTGTTGGACATCTCTGCTCTGTAGATATTCAACTTACTGCCAGTTTTTACTTTATTTGACCTTTATTTAACTAGTCAAGTCAGTTAAGAACAAATTCTTATTTTCAATGATGGCCTAGGAACAGTGGGTTAACTGCCTTTTTCAGGGGCAGAACGACAGATTTGTACCTTGTCAGCTTGGGGATTTGAACTTGCAACCTTTCGGTTACTAGCCCAACGCTCTAACCACAAGGCTTTTGTTGTCATCTGCAACAAGAAACAAACTTTTACAGCAAGGGTAGTAGTAACTGGTTTAAGGGAAGCGGGAGGATTTATACTGTTCTCTCTGTCCATCTAATCGGTCTTCTTTAACTTAATGAAATACATGTGAACATTGATTACTAAGACAACTTAGTAACTGCCTGCCAAGGAGAGGTAGTTGCCTAATGAATGTAGCGGGTAGTGTTGATGGTATGACCATTTACAGATCACAAGGCAATCCATGGTAAGTTATTTATCATGTCAGATAAATAAAAGCACAACCAATCTTTCAAAACAACCTTTAAGGCAAGCTTTCCTCTTTGTTGCAAAACGAACAAAGGGTCACTGAGCTAAAACACTCCAATAGGGTGTATTGCTGGACAGAGCAAAGGTTATTGGTCTTTTGTCATGAATATAACTTTTTTTGTTTTACTGTTGAATATTGTTATTTCGCTTTTCCTTCGGTAATACTTTTTTGAAGAAATCAGTCACTCACGTTAACCATTAGTCTTAGATTTGCATCACAAATGGTACAGTTCTCCAATAGTTTTGATATATGCCCACGGAGACCCACTCTTCCTTGTCCCCGTTTGGTATGCGCTGGAAGTCGAATTGGTATTATGAGCATTATGATATTCCTCCACTGAAGTTCATTGGATTGAAGGTTAGGCAAAGAGGTTAGGATCCAATAATCTGTCCTGAATACAAATCACATGTTTGTTACCACCAGTTCTCTTGGGGGCTCAGAGAGAAATCAGTTGAGGCTTCTCTCTTTTTCAAATAAATGGTTTGACTGGAATTTTCCACAAAGCATGCCTACTGGAGAATGCCAAGGATATGCAAATCGGACTTGGCGCACATTCTCATTGTAAATTGAAATTTAGCACAGGTGCTGACATTTAAATCAATGTATCATGATAATTGTGACAGAATAAATTTGCAAAATACTAAGCATACATTTTGTTTCCATAGAATGCTTGAATCATTTATAATGAGCCTCACGTATGTCATTTGGTGTTGAGTGCATAAAATCAATTCATAAGCCAAATATTACCACCAATCAATAGACACACTGAATGTATGAAAATAGATGATAATGTACAGTGCCTTCAGAAAGTATTCACACACCTCAACATTTTGTTGAGTTACAGCCGGAATTTAAAATGGATTAAATCGAGATGTATTGTCGCTGGCCTACATACAATACCCCATAATGTCAAAGTGGAATTATGTTTTCTAAATGTTTACAAATTAATAAAAAATGAAAAGCTGAAATGTCTCGTGTCAATAAGTATTCAACACCTTTGTTATGGGAAGCCTAAATAAGTTCAGGAGTAAAAATGTGCTAAACAAGACACATAATAAGTTGCATGGACTCACTCTGTTTTCAATAATAGTGTTTAACATAATTTTTCAATGACTACCTCATCTCTGTACCCCACATATACAATTATCTGTATGGTCCCTCAGTCGAGCAGTGAATTTCAAACACAGATTTAACCACAAAGACCAGGGAGGTTTTCCAATGCCTCGCAAAGAAGGGCACCTATTGGTAGATGGGTAAAACGAAAAGGGGTAATTGAAAATCCCTTTGAGCATGGTGATGTTATTAATTACATTTTGGATGGTGTATCAATACATGCAGTCGCTACAAAGCTACAGGCGTCCTTCCTAATTTAGTTGCCGGGGAGGAAGGAAACCACTCAGGGATTTCCCCATGAGGCCAATGGGCATTAAAACAGCTAGAGTTTAATGGCTGTGATAGGAGAAAACTGACGATGGATCAACATATTAGTTACTCAAATCAAATCAAATGTTATTTGTCACATACACATGGTTAGCAGATGTTAATGCGAGTGTAGCGAAATGCTTGTGCTTCTAGTTCCGACAATGCAGTGATAACCAACAAGTAATCTAACTAACAATTCCAAAACTACTGTCTTATACACAGTGTAAGGGGATAAAGAATATGTACATAAGGATATATGAATGAGTGATGGTACAGAGCAGCATACAGTAGATGGTATCGAGTACAGTATATACATATGAGATGAGTATGTAGACAAAGTAAACAAAGTGGCATAGTT
The DNA here is from genome assembly GCF_034236695.1 of Oncorhynchus nerka. Classification (NCBI taxonomy): domain Eukaryota; kingdom Metazoa; phylum Chordata; class Actinopteri; order Salmoniformes; family Salmonidae; genus Oncorhynchus; species Oncorhynchus nerka. The sequence continues at coordinate 77,309,156 of NC_088405.1, forward strand.
AAAGTGGCTAGTGATACATGTATTACATAAGGATGCAGTCGATGATGTAGAGTACAGTATATACGTACGCATATGAGATGAATAATGTAGGGTAAGTAACATTATATAAGGTAGCATTGTTTAAAGTGGCTAGTGATATATTTACATCATTTCCCATCAATTCCCATTATTAAAGTGGCTGGAGTTGGGTCAGTGTCAATGACAGTGTGTTGGCAGCAGCCACTCAATGTTAGTGGTGGCTGTTTAACAGTCTGATGGCCTTGAGATAGAAGCTGTTTTTCAGTCTCTCGGTCCCAGCTTTGATGCACCTGTACTGACCTCGCCTTCTGGATGATAGCGGGGTGAACAGGCAGTGGTTCGGGTGGTTGATGTCCTTGATGATCTTTATGGCCTTCCTGTAACATCGGGTGGTGTAGGTGTCCTGGAGGGCAGGTAGTTTGCCCCGGTGATGCGTTGTGCAGACCTCACTACCCTCTGGAGAGCCTTACGGTTGAGGGCGGAGCAGTTGCCGTACCAGGCGGTGATACAGCCCGCCAGGATGCTCTCGATTGTGCATCTGTAGAAGTTTGTGAGTGCTTTTGGTGACAAGCCGAATTTCTTCAGCCTCCTGAGGTTGAAGAGGCGCTGCTGCGCCTTCTTCACGACGCTGTCAGTGTGAGTGGACCAATTCAGTTTGTCTGTGATGTGTATGCCGAGGAACTTAAAACTTGCTACCCTCTCCACTACTGTTCCATCGATGTGGATAGGGGTGTTCCCTCTGCTGTTTCCTGAAGTCCACAATCATCTCCTTAGTTTTGTTGGCGTTGAGTGTGAGGTTATTTTCCTGACACCACACTCCGAGGGCCCTCACCTCCTCCCTGTAGGCCGTCTCGTCGTTGTTGGTAATCAAGCCTACCACTGTTGTGTCGTCCGCAAACTTGATGATTGAGTTGGAGCGTGCGTGGCCACGCAGTCGTGGGTGAACAGGGAGTACAGGAGAGGGCTCAGAACGCACCCTTGTGGGGCCCCGTGTTGAGGATCAGCGGGGAGGAGATGTTGTTGCCTACCCTCACCACCTGGGGGCGGCCCATCAGGAAGTCCAGTACCCAGTTGCAGAGGGCGGGGTCGAGACCCAGGGTCTCGAGCTTGATGACGAGCTTGGAGGGTACTATGGTGTTGAATGCCGAGCTGTAGTCGATGAACAGCATTCTCACATAGGTATTCCTCTTGTCCAGGTGGGTTAGGGCAGTGTGCAGTGTGGTTGAGATTGCATCGTCTGTGGACCTATTTGGGCGGTAAGCAAATTGGAGTGGGTCTAGGGTGTCAGGTAGGGTGGAGGTGATATGGTCCTTGACTAGTCTCTCAAAGCACTTCATGATGACGGAAGTGAGTGCTACGGGCGGTAGTCGTTTAGCTCAGTTACCTTAGCTTTCTTGGGAACAGGAACAATGGTGGCCCTCTTGAAGCATGTGGGAACAGCAGACTGGTATAGAGATTGATTGAATATGTCCGTAAACACACCGGCCAGCTGGTCTGCGCATGCTCTGAGGCGCGGCTGGGGATGCCGTCTGGGCCTGCAGCCTTGCGAGGGTTAACACGTTTAAATGTCTTACTCACCTCGGCTGCAGTGAAGGAGAGACTGCATATTTTCGTTGCAGGCCGTGTCAGTGGCACTGTATTGTCCTCAAAGCGGGCAAAAAAGTTATTTAGTCTGCCTGGGAGCAAGACATCCTGGTCCGTGACTGGGCTGGGTTTCTTCTTGTAGTCCGTGATTGACTGTAGACCCTGCCACATGCCTCTTGTGTCTGAGCCGTTGAATTGAGATTCTACTTTGTCTCTGTACTGACGCTTAGCTTGTTTAATAGCCTTGCGGAGGGAATAGCTGCACTGTTTATATTCTGTCATGTTTCCGGTCACCTTGCCCTGATTAAAAGCAGTGGTTCACGCTTTCAGTTTCATGCGAATGCTGCCATCAATCCACGGTTTCTGGTTAGGGAATGTTTTTATCGTTGTTATGGGAACGACATCTTCGACGCACGTTCTAATGAACTCGCACACCGAATCAGCGTATTCGTCAATATTTTTATCTGACGCAATACGAAACATGTCCCAGTCCACGTGATGGAAGCAGTCTTGGAGTGTGGAGTCAGCTTGGTCTGACCAGCGTTGGACAGACCTCAGCGTGGGAGCCTCTTGTTTCAGTTTCTGCCTGTAGGCAGGGATCAACAAAATGGAGTCGTGGTCAGCTTTTCCGAAAGGGGGGGCAGGGCCTTATATGCGTCGCGGAAGTTAGAGTAACAGTGATCCAAGGTTTTACCACCCCTGGTTGCGCAATCGATATGCTGATAAAATTTAGGGAGTCTTGTTTTCAGATTAGCTTTGTTAAAATCCCCAGCTACAATGAATGCAGCCTCCGGATAAATGGTTTCCAGTTTGCAAAGAGTTAAATAAAGTTTGTTCAGAGCCATCGACGTGTCTGCTTGGGGGGGGGGGGTATATACGGCTGTGATTATAATCGAAGAGAATTCTCTTGGAAGATAATGCGGTCTACATTTGATTGTGAGGAATTCTAAATCAGGTGAACAGAAGGATTTGAGTTCCTGTATGTTTCCTTCATCACACCATGTCTCGTTAGTCATGAGGCATACGCCCCCGCCACTCTTCTTACCAGAAAGATGTTTGTTTCTGTCGGCGCGAAGCGTGGAGAAACCCGTTGGCTGCACCGCATCGGATAGCGTCTTCCCAGTAAGCCATGTTTCCGTGAAGCAGAGAACGTTGCAGTCTCTGATGTCCCTCTGGAATGCTACCCTTGCTCGGATTTCATCAACCTTGTTGTCAAGAGGCTGGACATTGGCAAGAAGAATACTCCACAATACTAGCCTAATTGACAGAGTGAATAGAATAACAATATAATTTCAGTAGTCCTCTATTATGATTAATTTTCTTCTCTCGCATAGCTCATTAGTACACCTTTGTGGTTGAATATATACGTATCTATTGTAGGTCCTAGGATACAACAATGAATAATGTGAAACAAATAAATACAGTCAAAGGATACCTTAAAATGTACAATAATGAGCACCTTGTGAAACAGCTGTGAAAACCAACATTGCAATATTTAAGATTTTTAATACATAAACTTTGATGTTTTTTTGGTACAGTTCATCATTATTTTATTTTCACCAATTTTTATTTTATTTTTATTTATTTATTTTTTGGTACACTCACATGGCAATCATAGACTAAAATACTGAATTCTGGTGTGTGGAATATTGAGGATGTGGTTGCTGTGGGAGGTTCAGCCTGTCACTTGTTCTCAACAGGCAGCCAGTCTCGGAAGGGGAACTTAAAGAGGGAGACTGCAAATTCCAGGCACTAATGCTCTCTTTGTTCTGAGTGTTTGCAATGCTAGTGTTTTTATTTAATCTGTGTATCTCTCATGCTATGTGCCCAGTATGATAGAGCAAGAAAACTAGACCCATAACCTGCCCAGGGACTGCGGTTGAAAATTAGCCGGCTGGCTAAAACCGGCACTTTTACTGAAACATTGATTAATGTGCACTGTCCCTGTAAAAATAAAATAAACTAAACTAAAACTCCAATTCGCATATCGCCCCAAGAGATCCACAAATGACGCAACCTCAATCACACTCCACACTGCCCTTTCCCACCTGGACACATTCTATGTGAGAATGCTGTTCATTGACTACAGCTCAGCGTTCAACACCATAGTGCCCACAAAGCTCAACACTAAGCTAAGGACCCTGAGACTAAACACCTCCCTCTGCAACTGGATCCTGCACTTCCTGACGGGCCGCCCCCAGGTGGTAATGGTAGGCAACAACACATCTGCCACGCTGATCGTCAACACCGGGGCCCCTCGGGTGCGTGCTTAGTCCCCTCCTGTACTCCGTGTTCACCCACGACTGCATTGCCAAGCACGACTCCAACACCATCATTAAGTTTACTGATGACACAACAGTGGTAGGCCTGATCACTGACAGCGATGAAACAGCCTATAAGGAGGAGGGCAGAGACCTTGCAGTGTGGTGCCAGGACAACAACCTCTCCCTCAATGTGAGCAAGACAAATGAGATGATTGTGGAAAAGGAGAGCTGAACTGGCCCCCATTAACATCGACGGGGCTGTAGTGGAGCGTGTCAAGAGTGTCAAGTTCCTTGGTGTCCACATCACCAACAAACTATCATGGTATGTGCATGTATGTGTGTATATATACACGGATAGATTGTTTCCATCAATGTAATTTTCTGCATAATTTCCAATCCACCATATATTTTTGGGGCAAATATATATATATTTTTGGGAATATATATATCTATATACGTATATATGTGTATTGGCTGATATTTTCACACACACACACGTGTGTATATATATATATGTGTGTATGGATGTTTATGTATATATATATTTACCCCAAAAATATATGGTGGATTGGAAATGATGCAGACCAATTACATTGATGGAAACAACAATCTATCTGTAATTTTAAAGCTGATCCACTCCCTAATATATATTTTTTTAGCTATCAGTGTCCAAACACTCCAAGACAGTCAAGAAGAGTGCACAATAACACCTTTTCCCCCTCAGGAGACTGAAAACATTTGGCATGGTTCCTCAGATCCTCAAAAAAGTTCTACAGCTGCACCATCGAAAGCATCCGGACCATTTGCATCACCACCTGGTATGGTAACTGCTCAGCATCTGACCATAAAGCGCTACATAGGGTAGTGCGTACGGCTCAATACATCACTGAAGCCAAGCTTCCTGCCATCCAGGACCTATATACTAGGTGGTGTCAGAGGAAGTCTTTGACCCCAGTCACCCAAGTCATAGACAGTTCTCTCTGCTACCGCACGGTAAGCGGTACCGGAGCGCGTTTAGTACAAACCGTTCCGCAACGTAGCAAACGATCATCAAGTGAACTGAACACACCTCATCACTCGACCTCAGGTGTTTTTGTCTGGGGCTACAACATAAATGTGTGCAGTTGGGGTACTCGGGGAGAGCTCAAAGTAGTCAGTTATGTTATCAAGGTCCTGGGGACTCACAGGCTGTTGTTCCATTCCAGTGCTAACATACTTGATTGAAATGCTCAAGGGCAGGGTGGTTAGTTGAATCAGATGTGCTGCTATTGGTCTGGAACAAACGCCTGTACATCATGTGGGTCCCCAGCAACAGTATTGAAGAACACCCTATATTGTAATAGAAATCCTGAGGTCTTACTTTCTCAAAAACTTCATACAAAAGCCACATCTTCACACAATAGTAGCATCAGCTGCACCATCGAGAGCATCCTCACGGGTTGCATCACTGCCTGGTATGGCAACTGCTCGGCCTCTGACCGCAAGGCACTACAGAGGGTAGTGCGTACGGCCAAGTACTTCACCGGGGCCAAGCTTCCTGCCATCCAGGACCTCTATTACCAGGCAGTGTCAGAGGTAGGCCCTCAAAATTGTCAAAGACTCCAGCCACCCTAGTCAAAGACTGTCCTCTCTCCTACCGCACGGCAAGCGGTACCGGAGCGCCAAGTCTAGGTCCAAGAGGCTCCTAAACAGCTTCTACCCCCCCAAGCCATAAGACTCCTGAACAGCTAATCAAATGGCTACCCAGACTATTTGCATTGCCCCCCCCCCCCCCCCGCCACGCTGCTGCTACTCTCTGTTATTATCTATGCACAGCCACTTTAATAACTCTACCTACATGTACATAATTTCCTCAATTACCTCTCCACTGGTGCCCCTGCACATTGACACATTGACTATGTACCAGTACCCCCTGTATATAGCCCCGCTATTGCTATTTACTGTTGCTCTTTAATGATTTGTTATTCTTATCTCTTTTTTTTTGTATTTTCTTAAAACTGCATTGTTGGTTAAGGGCTTGTAAGTAAGCATTTCACTGTAAGGTGTATTCGGCGCATGTGACAAATAACATTTGATTTGGTCGGTCAGACATCACTCGACCATCACTCGATTGTGCTTCACAACAGAATGGACACAATAGAACACTGTAAAAATATGCTGGAATGCATAACACTCATCCTCTCTCTGTTATTTCTGTTTTCCTCACAGATGTACTGTGGATAGCAAGGTATCGCGGGTGGCTTGGCTCAACCGCACCACCATTCTCTACGCGGGGGCTGACAAGTGGTCTCTGGACCCTCGAGTGGTCCGAATGGACAACACACCCGTGACAGAGTACAGCATAAAGATCCAGAACGTGAATGTACACGACGAGGGGCCCTACGTGTGCTCCATCCTCACAAGCAACAAACCCAAATCATCCAAAGTGCATCTCATCGTTCAAGGTACTGCACTTCTTCTCTCAGATTCTGTCCATTTACATAGTTCACTTGTGGTTTGTGATTTGTCAATTTTCCTTCTAGACGCATAGGGCTGAATAGATATCACTGTCTTTGCTTGGTAGTCTGACTGACTTTAGTGTTAAGTTTACAGATGCTATATTTCAAATTCTGGACTGTGATTGTTTTGACTTAACCAGTGAGAGACAAAGAGAAAGAAAACTTCTTAGTCGCCTTCGCCAGGATGATCTAATTATCTGAAACTTGCCAAACGTGATTCCCTGAGATGAAATTGGGATTTAATCTAGGTTTAATTTCAGGTCGTTGATAGATATTGATTTGGGGACACAGCAAGTTGGAGAATACCGTGGCCCCGTTTCAGTGCAAGGGCTTACTAAATCAGCTGTCGATACCTGGACTTTTGTTATCATTTACAGTGAACTCAATTTTCTTCTCGCTCAGTTTCCAAAAACAATTAGCACCACTGCCCTTTGTCGGCTTTAGTGGTACAGATCATGTAGACACACTCATTTGACGTTTAATTAAAACTGAACAAGATTAACTACGGACGAGAGTTTTTTATCATGTAAGATCTTGCATTTAGAATGGGACTAATGCCACAACAAACGACAGTATGCATGGAATCATAAAATAATTGACATTAGACATTTGGCAATGTCTATTTCTTGCGCAACAGAGTCCCCAAGGGTTCTTTATTGTCTTATTTGAAAATGCAACTTTTTTCTAAGAAAACAATCTGTTACTCATTAACCTTTTGAATTTAGCCCTGACACTAATTACTGGGAAAATAAAAATAATAATTGGCAGTTATTTACTTTAAAAATTAGCAGCGGCTTTATATATATAAAAAAAGAGTTCAGTCTGTGAACACAGAACAAATTACTGTACTTAAATCATTATTCCAAACTGTAATTAACAGATCATTGGAAGGAATTCTGGCTACTCTGTATAATTACTCTTCATAATATGTCATTAATTTATTACATGCTGCTGCTACTCTGTACTTTATTTGACTCTTATTATTATCTATCCTGATGCCTAGTCACTTTACCTTGCCTTCATGTGCATATCTACCTCAAATACCTCATACCCCTGCACATTGATCTGGTACTCCCTGTATATAGCTCCATTCTTGTGTATTTTATTCCTTGTATTAATATATACACTACCGCTCAAAAGTTTGGGGTCACATAGAAATGTCCTTGTTTTTTAAATAAGAATTTTTTTTTGGTCCATTAAAATAACATCAAATTTATCAGAAATACAGTGTAGACATTGTTAATGTTATAAATGACTATTGTAGCTGTAAACGGCTGATATTTAATGGAATATCTACATAGGCGTACAGAGGCCCATTATCAGCAACCATCACTCCTGTGTTCCAAAGGCACGTTGTGTTAGCTAATCAAAGTTTATCATTTTAAAAGGCTAATATATCATTAGAAAACCTGTTTGCAGTTATATTAGCACAGCTGGAAACTCTTGTTCTGATTAAAGAAGCAATAAAACAGGCCTTCTTTAGACTAATTGAGTATGTGGAGAATCAGCATTTGTGGGTTTGATTACAGGCTCAAAATGGCCAGAAATGGCCAGAAAATACTTTCTTCTGAAACTCGTCAGTCGAGTCTTGTTCTGAGAAATGCAGGCTATTCCTTGCGAGAAATTGCCAAGAAACTGAAGATCTCGTCCAACACTGTGTACTACTCCCTTCACAGAACAGCACAAACTGTCACTAACCAGAATAGAAAGAGGAGTGGGAGGCCCCAGTGCACAACTGAGCAAGAGGTCAAGTCAGTTTTATTGCTTCTTTTAATCAGGACAACAGTTTTCAGCTGTGCTAACATAATTGCCAACGGGTTTTCTAATGATCAATTAGCCTTTTAAAATGACAAACTTGGATTAGCTAACACAATGTGCCATTGGAACACAGGAGTCATGATTGCTGATAGTAGGCCTCTGTACGCCTATGTAAATATTCCATAAAAAAATCTGTTTCCATTAAAAAAAAAACGTTTCCAGCTACAATATTCATTTTATAACATCAACAATGTCTACACTGTATTTCTGATCAATTTGATGTTATTTTAAATGGACAAAAAATGAGTTTTTCTTTCAAAAACAAGGAGATTTCTAAGTGACCCCAAACGTTTGAACGGTAGCGTATATGTTTTTTTAACTTACGTTTACGTTGAGAAAGGCTCATAAGCAAGCATTTCACGGTTAATTCTACACCTGCTGTATTTGGTGCATGTGACAAATCAAATTTGATTTGATTTATTGTGGTTTAGAAGTGGAAGCTTTTTGCACAGACTGATTTTAATTCTTCCTCATCATATTTTCGCACACTTCACTATTAGATTGTGAAGGTGTTTGGTCTAGGATAAAGAAAGAAAAACTCACACAAGAAATCATATTAGAAAAACAATACTCCATGTTTAATGATGAGACTTTTTCCTTCACTTTTAATTTTCCTAAACGTGACCCTCTAAGATACTGCACAACTCTTAAGTTGGTGTGTACAACATGGCTGAATTTGTCAGGTGCTTTTATTGTTAGATCCAAAGAGACTTCTCCTGGAGAGCACCACTCTTGAGAATTGCTGTGTGAGAGCGAAGGTGACTCATGGGTGCCAGGCCGTTGGTTCACGGAAACCAACACAGCACGGCAGCCCTTCACTGCACCTCAGCCTTTAATATTTCATGCTGTGTTTAGCCATGAAATGCTTCACAAAAAAATGCTATCACATTTCTCTCTTGCAAGCTCAAAACGGCACCGCACTGCTTTCTCTGCCTTCCTGCCTACTTATACAACACAAGGAAGAAATAGGAGTAGAATTGTTCTCGTCTCTCTACAATTACTGTATACCTTATGCAGAGTTACAGTAAAACACATGTATTTCTGCAAATGGATGTTTTGGATTATGATCTGCTTTGATATTGCTGTAATGTCAAAACTGCATCTATTTTGGTTTAGAATGAAGCCAACTGGAAAACCATATCTTTGTCAAAACTGCATGCACTTCCAAAACATCCATCTGTGATATTGATTAGAAGTAATTCAATAGGGGACAAGTAATGAAGGAGAATGTACAGGAGCCCCAGACAGAAACCTTAAACTTGGATTTTGCCTCAAACTTTGAGGTTTTAATTTTGTAGAGAACACAAAGAAGCATTGTAATAGGGCTTTATAAGGGGACCAAGGTCATTTGATTGTTGCAGAAGCAGTATTTGACTACAATTGTCTCTCAACCATTTAAAACTGAGAGAAGTGAGAGAATCACAGTTTGTATTCACAAGACGTCAATGCCACTTTCACAGAAAAGCCAGACTTTATAGGAAGCCAAGTTTTGTCAGAATTTCATAACATTCACTTTGTTTCTTAATAAGATTTTATAGCTGTAACCTTCATCCATACTTTTCAACCTGGAATCTCTATTAGTTATTATATCTTGAAATGAAAAATGCTTAGTCATTCTAACTTGTTTCTCAAACCTGCTAACACTGACAGTAAAGCTAGTAAATCTGTCGCATTATACTTCCGTCACTGTTTGTTTAGCCCTTGCTGTTTCACCGGTTAGCTGACGTTAATCTCGATCTAATTCGCTAGTCTTAGAAATGTTGCGTAACTACTTGCAGTCTTTGCCTGCCCTTGAACGGACTAGGTATTTAGAAAAGTTCATTCTTGTTGGCTTGCCTATATGTCCATTCAACTTGCCGGAGACCAGCTGGGGAGACAACCCTACCAAATGGCGCAAAGTAGACTAAGGCAATATCTGTACCTATTTGGTGGAATCTCCAGGTTTGCATAAATATCCAAGTGTTGAAGAATATTATAGCTGTTATTTGGACAGATTAATCTCACTAGTCCGTATTACAAGCTGTAGAATGGAGTTGGTGGAATCATCCCTTAATTCATGGACACTTTCTGAGCTGGGCCAGGGGCGCTTTAATTAGGTCAGGTGGAAATGTCCGACAGATCTCAACTCATTAAATGGAGGAAATCTCCACCGCCAGACCTTGCTGCCTTCTCTTCCTCAACTCCGTCTAACCCACACATTCTGTGCGTCCATGAATCAACACAAACTACCCAGTAAATATACCACTTTGTGGTTAAAGGAATTCCTGCCTCAGTCTCTTCCATTCCTCTGTCACCTGACCCGTGACCACCTGTTCACCTTCACTATTGTTAGTCATCCTACCTGTTCAGCTACCCACACAGATTCCAATAATCTTTCACAAGCTAACTAACAAACTTTATGCAATACACATAGCTAGTTAGATACAAAAGAGTGTTAGTGACTTACCAGTGATGAAGTGCTTCGAACACACATAAATATATCGAGTAACCGGAGCCCACAGCTTTCCATCATCATCATCATCATTGAGGAAACCATGAGGTTCATCTAACCTGGTCCCTGGGCAGTTGATGAAACTTAATTTGGTGGTGTTTTCTCCCAGTATTGTTCAGACAAAATGGTACGCAACAGCTTTTCGGCATCTTAAAAGCAGGGTTAGCTAGCTAGTTGAAGAAAGTCAGTCGGAATCGGCTCTTTGGCTGGTAATTGTGACGTATATTCCATGCAAAGCTATATCTGTTCGAAGTGTTTTTAAGCATGATGTAGTGTGTTAAGACGACATGGAAGTATGTTTAAAAACGACCAACCAACCATATCCAAAATGTTTATAGAATGATTAAAAAAAATAATACAGCCATTGTCGGGTTATGAGTAAAGTAGGCAATTTAACATAGGAGAAATGGGAGTACCCTACAGCTGTACACTGCTCAGTGGCATGGTCATGTTAAGCCTCGCCATGTGTATCTATTGTGAGTTATAACATTGATATGGCTTTTTAACATAAATCCACAGAAGGCAGAATAGAACGATTACCAAATAGCTCAACTCAGGAATATCATCAACAAAAGCCATTCTACAAAGGCATTTATCCCTACTACAATAAGCATTGTACTGTATAGACATTTTATAACATTACAATCATGTGACCCTTACATTGAAAGATGCTGAACCTATTTTATTGGCATTTCATACTGAGATGCACTCCATACCTGATCAACTTGTCTGTGAGTCTCTTTATAAGAAAACCCAATGAACTCTTACTAACAAGTGAAAGTGTGCTTCTAGATGTTTCAGAAATGTGAAAATGTGTTCAGTTTTCATTCACAAATGTAGTCTAATTAATTACATGAAGAAAAACAAATGATGGAGGGCTATACATCAACATGGTCTATTTCACTTTATTATCAGCCAGCCAAAGACCCCCCATTCCCACCCCAACAACTGGCTTGACCACACAATTTATTTTCATCATGAGCAAAAGCAATTGGTTTTCTACCCAAAGTTGCAAAGAAAATGTTGTGATCCATTTAATAAACATAAAGAGACCAGCAAAATGGATATAAGGGAATAGCCAGAACTGCAGCATCTAGTAGGCAAAGCTGGGTACTTTCACACTAATTTATGGTAAAGAATGCAAGTGACTTCAATGACTTTCTCTGAACAGGGGAATAAAACATCACCAGATTCACAGGCAATACATTACAAAGGTTGAAGATGCAAAACTCCAAGCAGCAGCTTCATAGTACTTGTCAGACATAGAGAACTGATACTTTATACTGGTTGTTGGGGTGGAACCCTAACCCTAACCCTGTGGGTGGCTATTGATACTTTTATTGGATTCCTCATGTCTTACTCATTGTTAGGACGAATGATGGTCCAAATCAGAGGTTATGTACTATATTTATTGAAGATTATATGAATCCTATAAATTAAAATGGTAATTTTGGGTGCAATTAATTTAGCTTGATTTCTCAGATCAAAATATAAATTCAACAAAATAATGTTTCAGGAATGCTAATCTTATCTGTTTCTAATTACAGAAATGCTTTCAGAACAATCTGAAATGGTGGTTGACATGGCTTGCTGAAATTACATGGAATGACCCATGAGGGAGAGGTTGTTGTCCTGGTACCACACTGCCAAGTCTCTGACTTGCTCCCTATAGGCTGCCTCATCGTCGCCGTAGATCAGTCCTATCACCGTCGTGTCGTTAGCAAACTTGATGATGGTGTTGGAGTCGTGTGTGGCGGCGCAGTCATGGGTAAACAGGTAGTACAGAAGGGGACTAAGCACACACCCCTGAGGGGGTCACGCTCTGATGGTCAGCTTGGCGGATGGGTTGTTGCCTACTCTCACCACCTAGGGGCGGCCCGTCAGGAAGTCCCAGACACAGCATTCTTGGGCACAGGGACTATGGTGGTCTGCTTGAAACAAGTTGGTATTACAGACCAGGTCACAGATAGGTTGAAAATGTCATTGAAGACACTTGGTATTCTGTCTGGCCCCACGGCATTGGGAATGTTAACCTGTTTAAAGGTCTTACTCACATCGGCTATAGAGAACAAGCTCAGACAGTCGTCCGGAACAGCTGGTGCCGTCATGCATCGTCCAGTGTTGCTTGCCTCAAAGCGAGCATAGAAGGCATTTAGCTCGTCTGGTATGCTTGCATCGCTTGGCAGCTCGCGGCTGGGTTTCGATTTGTAATCTGTGATATTTTGCAAGCCCTGCCACATCAGTCAAGCGTCAGAGCCAGCGTAATAGGATTAGTAGTAATAAAAACTGTAGTCAGCCAACCAAGTAGGAACCCAGCTTTACGGCAGGAGAGAGAACGATTGGGAAGTCCATAAGGACAGTACTGCCTTAGTGGTCCTTCTGGCCCCCACAGGCCCTCCCGTCTACCACCGCCACTGAAATTGAGTTCCATGTTAACCTGCACAGAGGGAAGGCCTCCAGTCCAGAGGGAAATGTCAATCAGCCAAGTGACCTTGTCCACTGATACCACCAGGAATAAGGCACCTGCTTCCATGGTGACTGTATGGAGAAGCTAAACCTGAGCCAAATGCATTCAAGAGACACTATTAAAAGGAATATGTTATCTAAAGTAAAGCTCTTTGCTGCATACCTTATGTTTACTTCCAGTACTAGAGTTGATGGAAGTGGAAAAGAGCTGGAATGTGAGGAGTGGAAAAGAGCTCAATTGATAGCCCTACAAATTTGAGTGCATTCTGATTCTCAGATTTGTTAAACTCATGGTAATAGCAGCTAGAAAATGAGGCTGAGTTGTGGTGCAGAGACGGGCCAGGTGTGTTTTGCTATGTTTAACTCCCTTTTGGTACCATGGGATGTACTGCCCTCACACCAGTGCAGACAGTGACTCATAAGTAAAAGGGAATAAGGTTTGCTGACCATATGCTCGATACAGTGCCCATGGGAATCATTTAGAATGGGTCACACATCGAATCATTTAGAATGGGTCACACATCGAATCATTTAGAATGGGTCACACATCGAATCATTTAGAATGGGTCACACATCGAATCATTTAGAATGGGTCACACATCGAATCATTTAGAATGGGTCACACATCTAATGGATTACACCAGCATAGCCTCCTCTAACACACTACTGGAATATCTGTCATTTTTACTTTTTCAAGCGTCTACGCTAAGAGAAAGGCATATTTACACCATATCTCAAAATCTACTTGACATCACAATCCATTAGGGGTGTATGGGAACCTCGGTTTGGTCCATGCTGTGAACCCGAATGAATGCATAACAAAAATATATAAAATGAATTGACACAGCAAACTGTCATTTTGTAAGACGCAGCCGGAACTAGTTCTGTACGATGGCGAGTGGTGGAGTTGATAAACCAGAATTGGAGGATCCTGCATCATCATTTAATAACTCCAGTTTGGGAAATGTTGGCTCCCCAGTAGATTACAACGACGATGGACAGAGAGTTGTGGATAAAACGTTAACGGTATGTCACCACGCTCAAGGGGAATAGCCTATGCAACTGCCAACACCTCAAATATGTCGACACATTTACGTTAACATCACCCCAGTATACTGGAACAACACAACATGTCTCCCCTCTGTATTCAAGCAGCCCTTGGTAGATGACTCTGATCGGGCCAAAGAAATTACAAGAACGAAAGGCTATGTTTATATTTTTTACAGTCTTTAGTTTATAGCTGAAAATATGGGGTTTCAGCACCTCGTGAAAGTGCTCGGGCCACGTTACGAACTTCCCTCTTGCACTTATTTCAGCAAACAGGTAGTACCCGCTCTATATAATGCAAGCAAACCAAGTTTTCAATGAACTGGCCTATGCACCCTGTGTTGCGCTTACTTAACAGTGCCCATCACATTACCCCTCAGTGGGAGAGACACAACTCCTTCATGAGAGTCATAAGTGTACATCTGGCACTGAAGGAGGCAGTGTCATGGTGTGTTCATAACCAAGTGGGATATGGGGATTTACCACATACGACTGGGAAAAATCCACTTAAACGGCCCTCAAACTGGTAATTACTAGTGGGAAACTTGTCTATCAACCTGAGCACCCACTTCTCCCACATGGTGACCTCTGACATCCCCTACTAAGGAAATGGACTCTATAACAGCATTTTCAGCAATTGAATGCAAAAAATAATAATATTTATAAAACGCAATCTACTAATGTTGTTTTTATAATTTGTTTACAACCATAACAGCTGTACTTTTAGTTTATGGTTGACACAGCGTGTTGGCCATTAGCAAATTGGCGTTTCTCAACGAGTTCAAATCACATGACTGCATCCAACTGATATTTACAACTTAACAACTGGTAAATTCCCACCTCCCACATGGTTACAAAGGCAGCATCAGAGTGGAAACTTGAGAGGCCCAACATAACAATCCGGTCACAACAGACAATGCCAGGAACATTGTGAATGATGAACATTGTCAACATTGTGAATTTTCCCGCTGTATTGAAACCAAACCGTGAACCCAAATGGGTTTGGGGAACCGTTACACCCCTACAATCCATACAAATCAAATGGGACTGCCATTTAAATCTGTTGGTTTAACATGAATGATTTATGTTGTTTTGTTAAATATGAGTTATTAATAAGTGATACAGAGCAAGTGCATTTTGGAATGTTTGTCTATGAGGTTGTTGTTTGATCTCAAATAATTTTTTCATAGATACTATATTAACATGTACTGTCTAGTTAAAACCATGTATCTGGCACCTACTACCTCTATGTTCTCTAACTTTACATTTTAGTATATTTATAAGATAAGAGTGTGTAGCATAAAGGGTGGTAAATCTGACAGAAATTACATGTTGATTCAATTGCCTGTAAATGGGATTTGGTGAGTGCTTCGAGACAACGCTAATCCGTTAAGCCTTCCCAACCGTGGTGGCCCACGTGGTGAATGTGCATGGACCCTGATCGTGGGGTGCTTGGCATGGCACAGGCCGCTCATATTAGACATAGTGAGGAGGCCTTTCATTCTGATGGCCATTCCAGGGTGGCCTCGAAACGTATGCTTTCTCCAGAGAAAAATGTCACGCACAATATGATGTGTCAAAGGGCAGGTGTAAATCAATTCAATTATGAAGCCTTCTCAACAGACTACTGGATCCTCTATGGTTTCCTCAAATGTAATGATGTGACTGTGTTTTTAGATTAGGCCTGAGTCCTCTCTAGCATAAGGGGTGTCTAAAAGAAAAAGGATTGGCCTCTCAATTCAATGCACATTGGCGTAATAAGCTTTAGGACTCATTATTGGATGGAGAGGAGCCTCTTCTCTAGTCCATCAAAAGCAAGTAATGAGGCATTCGAAATATTCAGGCAACATTAGGAGAATAGAAATTGGAGCCTGCTTCTAAGCTTTTGCTTGTGTAACACATTAAAGGTGCTCTCTTCATCAATTTCTCACCTACTGAGTTCTTCGGCTATTTGGTCTGCTTCTCACTGCTTTCCCATTAACATTTACATAGTAAGACTATATTAGAGGGGGCGTGCACTAGGAGCACATGGCAAAGCACAGATGTAAAGCTTAAAGGGCGACTGCACTTCCTGATTTGGCCTCGTTTTAGATGTGGTTCATTAAGAAATGCTAGCGGCCTTGACAGAATTTAAACGTGAGTTGCTTTCGGAATGTGGTTTGATATGACTGTCTCTTGTGTGTGTTCGCAGGTGAGAATTGTGGAGTAACTACAATGTTGTTGATCCATCCTCAGTTTTATCCTATTACAGCCATTTAAACTCTGTAACTGGTTTAAAATCACCATTGGCATCATGGTGAAATCCCTGAGCGGTTTCCTTCCTCTCCGTCAACTGAGTTAGGAAGGGCGAATGTATCTTTGTAGTGACTGGGTGTATTGATGCACCATCCAAAGTGTAAATAATAACTTCAACATGCTCAAAGGGATATTCAATGTCTGCTTTTTTTTCACCCATCTAACAATAGGTGCCCTTCTTTGCGAGGCATCGCTTGACTGAGGGACCTTACAGATACAGTACATTCAGAAAGTATTCACAACCCTGAACTTTTTCCACATTTTGTTGTTTAACAGCCTGAATTGATAATGTATTAAATTTAGTATTCAACCCCTTTGTTATAGCAAGCCTAAATAAGTTAAACTTAACAATTGAAATAATCAGTTGCATGGACGTACTCTGTGTGCAATGTTAAACATAATAGTGTTTAACATGATTTGTGAATGACTACCTAATCTCTGTACCCCACACAATTATCTGTAAGGTCCCCAAATCGAGCAGTACATTTCCAACACGGATTTACACCTCAAAGACCAGGGAAGTTTTCCAATGCCTCGCAAAGAAAAACTTAAAAAGCAGACATTGAAAATCCCTTTGAGCAGGATGAAGTTATGAATTACACTTTGGATGGTTTATCAATACACCTAGTCAATACAAAGATACAGGCATCCTTCCTAACTCAGTTGCCGGAGAGGCAGGAAACCGCTCATGGATTTATCAATGGCGTCTTTAAAACAGTTGCTGAGGATGGATCAACAATATTGTAGTTTCTCCACAATACTAACCTAATTGACAGTGAAAAGAAGGACACATGTACAGAATCAAAATATTCTAAAGCATGCATCCTGTTTGCAACATAGCACTAAAGTAATACTGTCCCTCCGGAACATTCATTACGCACACCTGTCTCCTATTCCCACTGATTAGTACTTGTATAAGTGTGCCCTTTGGTTTCCATAGGGCTGTTGACTATTTTTACAATGTCCGTTGGTGCGTGTGAGTACCTGTGCTGTGTGTTTTGGCTTTCGTGCCATTGTGGATTGCGCAGATGATTACGGGTCTCGTCCCGTGGGTTAATCATTGTGTGCGTCTGTTATTTATTCGAGGTACTCCTGTAAGGTTCTGTTTTTCTTTTCCTAGTCACCTTGTGTTCTTTTTCTTTGTGTTCTTGAACATAGCCCTGTTTCTTTGTGTTCCGGAAAGTAGCCCTGTCTTTCATTTTTGTTTATTGATTTCACCTGTGTTCGTTTCTCACCTGGTCTCATCAGCTCCCTATTGAGTTATTTCTGTTTGTATGGTTGTGAGGTATTGTTTGTTTTTGACTGCCTACCTGCGTTTGACCATCGCCTGCCTGTGACCACGATTCCTGCCTTCTGCGAAGGCTTAATAAACATCTGCCGCCCTCTGCTCGCGAATCTACACCTTTTTCTCCCTGAGTATTCATTACACTCCTCTCTTTTGTTTGGTGTTCAACACTGTTTTGTTGTGTTTGTTTGGTCTTCGTCCCTGTGCCTTTACACGGCACGCCGTAATTTGGGCTTAATAAAAACCCTTACTACACATTCCTGCGTCTGTCTCCCGATCCTTGATGCCAACGTGACAGGTATGAATAGTTTCTGAAAGCACTGTAACTGTATGTGTGGGCTTCAGAGATGGGGTAGTCATTCAAAAATAATGTTAAACACCATTATTGAACATAGTTAGTCCATGAAACTTATTGTTAAGCACAATTTAGTCAAAGTTATTTAAGCTTGCCATAACAAAGGGATTGAATACTTAAGACATTTCAGCTTTTCCTTTTTTATGAATTTGTAAACCGTTCTAAAAACATAATACACCATTATCTCAAAGTGGAATTGTGTGTAGATCAGTGACACAAAATCTAAATGTAATCCATTTGCAATTCACGCTGTAACACAACAAAATGTGGGAAAAGTCAAGGGGTGTGTATACTTTCTGAATGCACTGTAAAGAGGCAATCCCATGCTTCAGCCTATCTGCTAATCATTAGTAGGGTCCTGCTTGGGGTAGAATACCAGCGGTTCCCAGCTGGTGAGCTGCATAAAAATCTGCTGGCGGCCTGAATGAAAACATTCTTTCAACCCGTGGGTCGGCTTGCTGTTCAGAACAATTACATTGCGTGTTGGAAACATTTTAAATTAAGATAATACACTTTTTAAAAACCCAATAGCTTTTTATCTAGCATTGTTTCGAATTTCACTCACAGAAGATCAAAAATAATATAACTGAAATGTAGTTGTTGCATAAGTATTCAGCCCCTTTGTTTAGGCAAGCCTAAATTAGTTCAGGAGTCAAATGTGGCTTTACAAATTACATTATGTTTTGTGTGAAATAATAGGGGTTGACATTTTTTTATGACTAACCCTTCCTCTGTCCCCCACACATCTGTAAGGTCCCCCAGTCAAGTATTGAATTTCAAGCACAGATTCAACTACAAAGACCGGGGAGATTTTCGAAATCCTCATTAAGAAGGTCACTGATTGGCAGATGCTTTTTATTATGTATTAAACCACCCAGACACATCAAAGATACATTTGTCCTTCTGAACTTAGCTTCAGGACAGGAATATAACTGTTCAGGGATGTTACTATGAGGCCAATATACAGAAATATTCAAAATATTATTGTATGCAACAAGGCCCTAAAGTAATACTGCAAAAAAATGGAAAGGAATACACCTTTTGGCCTAAATGCAAAGCCGTATGTTTGGGGCAAATCCGACACAACTGCCTCCTTATTTTCAAGCATAGTGGTGCCTGCATCATGGTATGGGTATGCTTAACATCGGCAAATACTGAGGAGTTTTTCAGGATAAAAATTTACGGGAGGAGCTAAGCACAGGCACAATCCTATAGGAAAACCTTCAGTCTCCTTTACACTGGAAACTGGGAAAGGAATTCACCTTTCCACAGGATAATAACCTACAACACCTACAAGACCAAATCTACACTGGAGTTGCTTACCAAGAAGACAGTGAATGTTCCTGAGTGGCCAAGTTACTTTTTGGACTTAAACCCACTTGAAGATCTATGGCAAGACTTGAACATCGTAGTCTAGCCATGATCCCTACATATTGACAGAGTTTCAAGAATTTTGAAAATAATAAATGGGCAAATGTTTCACAATCCAGGTCTGCAAATCTCTTAGACTTTCCAAAGACTCACAGCTATAATTGATGCCAAAGGTGTTTCTAACATGTATTGACTCAGGGAACTGCATAGTTATTCAATTACAATTTTTTGTTATTACATTTTTGTTAATCTTTAAAAATAAATACTTCCAATTTTTCTTCCTGGTTGACATAAATAAATTACATTCAATGTTTTATTCCAATTTGTGAACACAATAAAATGTGAAGAAATCCAAGGGGTCTTACTACTTTTGCAAGGCACGTACAGCATATGGATGTCACACAGCTGAATATTTTCCCCAAGCAAAATCAACTCAAAGAAGTCTAGCACAGATTAAAACAGTTTTCGTGTTGACTTCGACAAATCATACATTTTTGTAAACAAATGTCAGCATTTTTTTCACAGACAAATGCCTGCACATCTACAACAGACTGGCGACGTGCTGTTTACAACAGCAAAGACGCAAATGCAATTAACTAGTCCATGCTGATGGCTTTTCCCTGAACCTCTAATAAAGTGAGAGCAGCCCAAATGACCCACTTTAACGGGGGTGATGAAGCAGCAGCCCATTCCACTGCCATAAACGCAGCCCCATTAATAACATTATTAGAGTGTAAGGGAAGTGGCAATTGCCACACAAACCCAATGTTATGTTCACTCAGCATGTTCTGCACAAACAGCTTAGCTTCCATGATCCCCCGGAGGTAGTAATAGGCAAGTAATTATAATAAACTCCACAAATACATCTATCGCCTATGCGCAGATTTAATATCAATGTTGAGGGGTCTAGTTAGTTTTCATTCTCTGGGTTTCTGGTGGCATCTCTCAGGGGCAGACAGGGATTGAAGTGAAATTCACTAGCTTGCGTCTCAGAGAATTGTTTGCTTTCAAGTGGATGCTGTCGATCACTACTTCAATAGTTCCCTGCTTTTTCACGTTTCCATGGCAATTTGATATAAAAAACACAATCCTAATTAAATTATTTTACGCACAACTAAATAAGAGATGTGTTTTATGAGAAAGAAATACACTTTCACATCAGGGTACAGTTAGACCATAGAAATCATATTAAATTACTAGACGGGTTGTCATAGAACCTCAATGTTCCAGAATGGGGTGAATATGGCAGCCATATAGGTCAGGGAGAAATCTAAACTAGTCTAATTGGAATGAATGTGTGCATGTCAGAGCAAAAACCATGCCATGATGTTGGAAGGAATTGTCCTTAGAGCTCCGAGACAGGATTGTTTCGCGGTACAGGTCTGGGGAAGGGTACCAAAACATTTCTGCAGCATGGAAGGTCCCCAAGAACACAGTGGCCTCCATCACTCTTAAATGGAATAAGTTTGGAACCACCAGGACTCTTCCTAGAGCTGGCCGCCCAGCCAAACTGAGCAATTGGGGGAGAAGGGCCTTGGTCAAGGAGGTGACCAAGAACCCAATGGTCACTCTGACAGCGCTTCAGAGTTCCTCTGTGGAGATGGGAGAACCTTCCAGAAGGACAATCATCCCTGCAGAACTCCACTAATCAGGCCTTTATGGTAGAGTGACCAGACGGAAGCCACTCCTCAGTAAAAGGCACATGACAGCTCGCTTGGAGTTTGCCAAAAGGCACCTAAAGGACTCTGACCATGAGAAACAAGATTATCTGGTCTGATGAAACCAAGATTGAACTCTTTGGACTGAATACAAAGCGTCACGTCAGGAGGAAACCTGGCACCATCCCTACGGTGAAGCATGGTGGTGGAAACATCATGCTGTGGGGATGTTTTTCAGCAGCAGGGACTGGGAGACTAGTCAGACAGGAAAGATGAACGGAGCAAAGTACAAAGAGACCATTGATGAAAACCTACTCCAGAGCACTCAGCACCTCAGACTGGGGCGAAGGTTCACCTTCAAACAGGACAACAACCTTAAGCACACAGCCAAGACAACACTTGAGTGGCCCAGCTAGAGCCCAGACTTTAACCTGATCGGACATCTCTGGAGAGACCTGAAAATATCTGTGCAGCGACACTCCCCATCCAACCTGACAGAGCTTGAGAGGATCTGCAGAGAAGAATGGGAGAAACTCCCCAAATACAGGAGTACCCAAGAAGACTCAAGGCTGTAATCACTGCCAAAGGTGCTTCAACAAAGTACTGACTAAAGGGTCTCAATACTTATGTAAATGTGATTTCAGTTTTGTATTTTAAATGCATTTGCAAAAATATCTAAAAATCTGTTTTTGCTTTGTCATTATGTGGTATTGTGTGTAAATTGATAAAAAAAACGAACAATTTATTCAATTTTAGAATAAGGCTTTAACGTAACATCAAAAAGTCAAGAGTTCTGAATACTTTCCGAATGCACTGTATATATGTGGGTGAGATCCTAGAAGTTGGCTCTGATGTTTTTGGGGACTATGTGTACAGGTAGAAAGGCTGGAAAAGCTTGAGTGATCTGTTTGATGTTAATCGGTTATAAAAGAGCTGTGAACATCCGTTATACATTCGGAGAACATAGCTGGAACAATGCCTTTGATGTGCAGTGAAATGTCAATGTATCAAAATAGCCAAAAGTACATGGTCATTTTTTTAAGGGAAAAGATTCCATTCATGTCGGATACAAATTAAATATGAATTGGATCGAAATAGATAGATTTCGAGTCTATTATAGGTTTCGAGTGTCCACTGTAAAAAGTAATCAAGGTTGCACAGATATTGCAACGTTGGGCACAGCACACCGGCGTGCACACACACACACACACATTTTTATCTGCCAAGTTTTCTGAGGAAACATTAACGTGACCATGTATTTCATACTCCTCTTTTCCTTGATGTAAAGTCACGGTTGCACTTTACCTTCACTTACATCATCATGCATAGTGAAAAGTATTTTCAATTATATGCTAAGAATTATGTTTCACAGTGATAATAGCTTGACAGATGAGATCCACTGGGACCTCATCAGAATTTCCTCTGCCGTTTGACTCTTGATAGAGCATCCTGCTATAAAACCTGGGATGTTCGAATAGTCTCTACAAAGCTTGAGAATCCATCTACCCTAGAGATACCCTAAAATACCCTAAGGAAATCTCCTCCCAACATCCACAACATGCTTGATTCTACTTTTTCAATTAATTACCAGTGCCAGCCCTCGCTGTGCTGACATGAACCCGAGTGAGTTATGTCCTGGGGTTTGGACTCCTGACTACCATCAGGGCCCTGTGACCTAGCATGTTTTAATCGCTTGACAACTGCCATTATTAAGCTAGAGGAACATGGTCACCTGGTCCTTCATGCTAGTTACTTAGCAGTCTCTGCCCCCTGCTATTCACCAGACAATGGCCGTACTACCATACTAGCGTAGTACATACTTTCTAAAATTATCTGCCGAAATTGTTGCCACCCCTATTACTAGCCTGTTCAACCTCTCTTTCGTGTCATCTGAGATTCCCAAAGATTGGAAAGCAGCTGCGGTCATCCCCCTCTTCAAAGGGGGGGACACTCTTGACCCAAACTGCTACAGACCTATATCTATCCTACCATGCCTTTCTAAGGTCTTCGAAAGCCAAGTCAACAAACAGATTACCGACCATTTCGAATCTCACCATACCTTCTCTGCTATGCAATCTGGTTTCAGAGCTGGTCATGGGTGCACCTCAGCCACGCTCAAGGTCCTAAACGATATCTTAACCGCCATCGATAAGAAACATTACTGTGCAGCCGTATTCATTGATCTGGCCAAGGCTTTCGACTCTGTCAACCACCACATCCTTATCGGCAGACTCGACAGCCTTGGTTTCTCAAATGATTGCCTCGCCTGGTTCACCAACTACTTCTCTGATAGAGTTCAGTGTGTCAAATCGGAGGGTCTGCTGTCCGGACCTCTGGCAGTCTCTATGGGGGTGCCACAGGGTTCAATTCTTGGACCGACTCTCTTCTCTGTATACATCAATGAGGTCGCTCTTGCTGCTGGTGAGTCTCTGATCCACCTCTACGCAGACGACACCATTCTGTATACTTCCGGCCCTTCTTTGGACACTGTGTTAACAACCCTCCAGGCAAGCTTCAATGCCATACAACTCTCCTTCCGTGGCCTCCAATTGCTCTTAAATACAAGTAAAACTAAATGCATGCTCTTCAACCGATCGCTACCTGCACCTACCCGCCTGTCCAACATCACTACTCTGGACGGCTCTGACTTAGAATACGTGGACAACTACAAATACTTAGGTGTCTGGTTAGACTGTAAACTCTCCTTCCAGACCCATATCAAACATCTCCAATCCAAAGTTAAATCTAGAATTGGCTTCCTATTTCGCAACAAAGCATCCTTCACTCATGCTGCCAAACATACCCTTGTAAAATTGACCATCCTACCAATCCTCGACTTTGGCGATGTCATTTACAAAATAGCCTCCAATACCCTACTCAACAAATTGGATGCAGTCTATCACAGTGCTATCCGTTTTGTCACCAAAGCCCCATATACTACCCACCATTGCGACCTGTACGCTCTCGTTGGCTGGCCCTCGCTTCATACTCGTCGCCAAACCCACTGGCTCCATGTCATCTACAAGACCCTGCTAGGTAAAGTCCCCCTTATCTCAGCTCGCTGGTCACCATAGCATCTCCCACCTGTAGCACACGCTCCAGCAGGTATATCTCTAGTCACCCCCAAAACCAATTCTTTCTTTGGCCGCCTCTCCTTCCAGTTCTCTGCTGCCAATGACTGGAACGAACTACAAAAATCTCTTAAATTGGAAACACTTATCTCCCTCACTAGCTTTAAGCACCAACTGTCAGAGCATCTTACAGATTACTGCACCTGTACATAGCCCACCTATAATTTAGCCCAAACAACTACCTCTTTCCCAACTGTATTTAATTTATTTATTTATTTTGCTCCTTTGCACCCCATTATTTTTATTTCTACTTTGCACATTCTTCCATTGCAATACTACCATTCCAGTGTTTTACTTGCTATATTGTATTTACTTTGCCACCATGGCCTTTTTTGCCTTTACCTCCCTTCTCACCTAATTTGCTCACATTGTATATAGACTTGTTTTTTTTACTGTATTATTGACTGTATGTTTGTTTTACTCCATGTGTAACTCTGTGTCGTTGTATGTGTCGAACTGCTTTGCTTTATCTTGGCCAGGTCGCAATTGTAAATGAGAACTTGTTCTCAACTTGCTTACCTGGTTAAATAAAGGTGAAATAAAATAAATAAATAAAATACTTAATCTGCGTAGTATGTACTCATCGTCGCATACTATTTAGCACATACTGTTTAGTAAAAAGTATGCAGTATACCATGGCCACAACATACTACTTTTGGTGCATTCAAGACAACTGGGAAATTAGAAACAACTCAGACTGTGAAAAATTGTGACAGTGATTTTCAAGTCGTAGAAGTCAGAGCTTTGGGATGATGCCTGAGTTTCTGACTTGTTATTCCGAGTTGGATGATCGTTCAAAAGGTCACCACCATCAGTAACGGTTTCGCATATGAACTGGAAAGGATTGTATGTAGCCCCACCCAGTGACCTTTCATTATAGCAGAATGCCAGAGTGTTGTTGCTTTGGGTTAACGTTAGATAGATAAGTAGCTAGCATTTGGAGTAAACTTGAGTTAACCGTAGGCCTAAGCATACAGTATATCAATAGAAGAGTCACCTGAAGCATGAGAGTAATGCAGTGCTAAGGCAGAGGGCTCGTAATGAGGACGACTGGCTAGCTAGTTCGTACTCGGAACAGAGCTTTCAGGTGCCATACACCCAAGTGGGTGCCATACATTATGAAGGAGAAGTCCAGTGGCTACATGACTCAGGCTGGTTCCCAGAGTAGCTAGCCCTCTACAAGATTGTCACCAGACTCCATCTTCATCCACCATCTCCTGACCACATTCCTCTGATGATGCTCCCGCACCTCTTGCCGTGCAGTAGCAGAGAGAACAGTAAATGACCTGGCTGGCTGAGTCTTACAATGTTTACATCCTTCACTCCAATTCGCATACCGCCCCAAGAGACTCACAGATGATGCAATCTCTATTGCGCTCCACACTGTCTTTTCCCTGCTGAATAAAAGGAACACTTACAGTTGAAGTCGGAAGTTTACATACACTTAGGATGGAGCCATTAAAACTAGTTTTTCAACCACTCCACAAATTTCTTGTTAACAAACTATATTTTAGGTGCACGACACAAGTAATTTTTCCAACAATTGTTTACAGATAGATTATTTCACCTATAATTCACTGTATTACAATTCCAGTGGGTCAGAAGTTTACATACACTAAGTTGATTGTGCCTTTAAAAAGCTTGAAAAATTCCAGAAAATTATGTCATGGCTTTAGAAGCTTCTGTTAGGCTGACATAATTTGAGTCAATTGGAGGTGTACCTGTGGATGTATTTCAAGACCTACCTTCAAACTTTGTGCCTCTTTGCTTGACATCATGGGAAAATCGAAAGAAATCAGCCAAGACCTCAGAAAAAATTGCAGACCTATACAAGTCTTGTTCATCCTTGGGAGCACTTTCCAAACACCTGAAGGTACCACGTTCATCTGTACAAACAATAGTATGCAAGTATAAACACCATGGGATGACGCAGGCGTCATACCGCTCAGGAAGGAGACGTGTTCTGTCTCCTAGAGATGAACGCACTTTGGTGCAAAAGGTGCAAATCAATCCCAGAACAACAGAAAAGGACCTTGTGAAGATGCTGGAGGAAACAGGTACAAAGGTATCTATATCCACAGTAAAATGAGTTCTATATCGACATAACTTGAAAGGCGGCTCAGCAAGAAAGAAGCCACTGCTCCAAAACTGCCATAAAAAAGCCAGACTACGGTTTACAAATGCGCATGGGGGCAAAGATTGTGCTTTTTGGAGAAATGTCCTGTGGTCTGATGAAACAAAAATTGAACTGTTTGGCCATAAAGACCATCGTTATGTTTGGAGGAAAAGGAGGAAGCTTGCAAGCCAAAGAACACCATACCAACCGTGAAGCACGGGGGTGGCAGCATCATGCTGTGGGGGTGCATTGCTGCAGGAGGGACTGGTGCAATTCACATAATAAGATGGCATCATGAGAAAGGACAACTATGTGGATATATTGAAGCAACATCGCAGACATCAGTCAGGAAGTTAAAGCATGGTCGCAAATGGGTCTTCCAAATGGACAGTGACCCCAAGCATACTTCCAAAGTTGTGGCAAAATGGCTTCACTTCTTATGGCTGGGGGCAGTATTGAGTAGCTTGGATGAAAAAGGTGCCCAGAGTAAACTGCCTGCTACTCAGGTCCAGTTGCCTATATATGCATAGTATTCGTATATTCGGATAGAAAACACTCTGAAGTTTAGAAAAGTGTTTGAATGATGTGTGTGAGTATAACAGAACTCATATGGCTGGCAAAACCCTGAGAACAATCCAACCAGGAAGTTGGAAATCAGAGGTTTGTAGTTTTTCAAGTCACTGTCTATGGGGTCATATTGCACTTCCTAAGGCTTCCACTAGATGGCAACAGTCTTTAGAACCTTGTTTGATGCTTCTACTGTGAGGTGGGGGCTAATGAGAGCTGAATGAGTCAGGGCTCTGCCAGAGTGGCATGAGCTGATCACGCGCGCTCACGTGAGTTAGCTCTGTTCTATTGCATTTCTACAGACAAAGGAATTCTCCGGTTGGAACATTATTGAAGATTTATGATAAAACATCCTAAAGATTGATTTTATACTTCGTCTGACATGTTTCTACGAACTGTAATATAACTTTTCATCTGAACTTTCGCCTGGACTTGCCCGCGCTTCGTGAGTTTGAATTGTGTACTAAACACGCAAACAAAAAGGAGGTATTTGGACACAAATGATGGACTTTATCGAACAAAACAAACATTTATTGTGGAACTGGGATTCCTGGGAGTGCATTCTGATGAAGATCATCAAATGTAAGCGAATCCTGTTAACGGGATCTAAGCCATAATAAGTTTTAAGGACAACAAAGTCAAGGTATTTGAGTGGCCATCACAAAGCCCTGACCTCAATCCTATAGGAAATATTGGGTGCAGAACTGAAAAAGCGTGTGCTAGCAAGGAGGACTACAAACCTGACTCAGTTACACCAGCTCTGTCAGGAGGAATGGGCCAAAATTCCCCCAACTTATTGTGGGAAGCTTGTGGAAGGCTACCTGAAACATTTGACCCAAGTTAAACAATTTAAAGGCAATGCTACCAAATACTAATTGAGTGTATGTAAACTTCTGACCCACTGGGAATGTGATGAACAAAATAATTAATTCTGAAATAAATAATTCTCTCTACTTTTATTCTGACATTTCACATTCTTAAAATAGTGGTGATCCTAACTGACCTAAGACAGGAATTTTTACTAGGATTAAATGTCAGAAATGGTGAAAAACTGAGTTTAAATGTATTTGGCTAAGGTGTATGTAACCTTATGACTTCAACTGTACATAAGAATGCTGTTCATAGACTACAGCTCAGTGTTCAACACCATAGTGCCCTCCAAACTCATCATTAAGCTAAGGACCCTGGGACTGAAAAACAATCTCTACAACTGGATCTTTGACTTCCTGACGGGCCGCTCCAGGTGGTGAAGGTAGGCAGCAACACATCTGCCACGTTGACCCTCAATCACGGTTGTGTGCTTAGTCCGCTCCTATACTATCTGTTCATCCACGACTGCATGGCCACGTACGACTCCAACACCATCATTAAGTTTGGAGACGTTACAATGGTGGAAGGCCTGATCACATATGACGATGAGAGCCTATAGGAAGGAGATCATAAACTTGGCAATGTGGTGCCATGACAACAACCTCTCCCTCAACGTCAGCAAGACAAAGGAGCTGAGCACGCCCCTATTCACATTGACTGGGCTGTAGTTGAGCGGGTCGAGAGCTTCAAGTTCCTCGTTGTCCACATCACTAAGGACCTATCATGGTCCAAACACACCAACACAGTCGCGAAGAGGGCACGGCAATGCCTCTTCCCCCTCGGGGGGCTGAAAAGATTTTGCAAGGGCCCTCAAATCCTCAAAAAGTTATATTGCTGCACCATTGAGAGCATCTTGACTGGCTGCATTACCGCTTGGTATTGCAACTGCTTGGCATCCAACCGTAAGGCGCTACAGAGGGTAGTAATTGGGCCAAGCTCTCTGCCATCTAGGATCTCTATACCAGGCAGTGTCAGAGAAAGGCCCATGGCAAGCGGTACCGGATCGCCAAGTCTGGGACCAAAAGGCTCCTGAATAGTTTCTACCCCCAAGCCGTAATACTGCTGAACAGTTAATCAAAAGACTACCCTGACTATTTCCATTGACCACCTTTTTATTTGCACTGACTCTCCTGCACTGGCTCTATGCACACTCACTGGGCTCTACACACACACTCACACATACTACACTGACAACCCAACACACACACAATACATACAGTACTCTCACACACACCAACAAAAAACACACACATGCATATTGATGCCACACACACACAAACACTCACACATAGACACGTTCATACTCTTTCACACTCTTTACATATGCTGCTGTTTCTACTCTTTTACCACTACCTACATATGACCTAAATTACCTTAACTATCTCGTACCCCTGCATATTGACTCGGTACCGGTACTCCTTGTATAGGATAGATTTCAACATCAATAGGTATTATTAATTATTAATAGGTATTATGCCAATTGCAGTACATTTCTCTGGAAAACTGGCTCCTTTCTAACATTTATAGTATATCTTCACACGTACATGAATTTGCTGGTGAAGCATAGGAAATAGATGGGAAAGTGTTGCTGCACTCAGAGTAAGGGGAAACTTTATTAGCTAAGTACAGCACAGAAATAAATGTCAAGATAACATACAGTAGCATACCGTGTATATTCTTCTTCAGCCATGCAGGTGGCAGCTGCCCCTCCGGCTCACACTCCTTCACATAGATTCTGAAAATACACAAGATGAAGTACAATATTAACCAAAACAAGAGCAAATTAGAGTTTTGTGAACTTTCAGTAGATAGCTAGAATTCCACATACTTTATCAAATTGGAGTGCCAAGGTAAAACAGCAACGAGTGCAGCTTATCATTACTTTACCCATAACAAGTTATATGTAATGAAACTAGCTAAAGTAGACCCATTCAGCTTGTAACCGTTCAGGTAGAAAATAATATTGCATAGCATGAAAATTACAATCAGAATCAGCTCAACACAGATAAACTGATGTGACAAATCAGGAGAAGCAGAAGAAAAGAGAAGTGTTGGGACCAGCACCGCTGTGGAAAATTGGAATGTAGGCATTACTAATGTTAGCTATTACTAACATTAGCTATAGCTAGTGGCGGTGCATAGTGCAGTGGAAAGAGAGCTAACTATGGCCGCATGACTTATTCAAAACCTTTTTTTACTGCACTGAATTGTTCGACACTGAATTAAATGCCTGGTATTGTTATCAGACCCTGAAACATTTTGAACACAAGCCCTGGTTACAACAAGTTGCTAGCTAGCTAACTAGGCTAATGATAAATATGAAGTTGTCCCTCAAGAGCAAGCAAGTAACCATTGTTACTGTTCAAACAGTTATAACCTCTAGTCCTACTAAAAGCACATAGCTAGCTAAAGGCACGGCAGGCAGCAGGCTGCAGATCAGTTTTCAAAGATGTAACGTTACAATGAAACTACTTATTAAATCAGATTGTATTGGTCACATACACATTTTTAGAAGATGTTATTGCGGGTGTAGCAAAATGCTTGTTATCCTAGCTCCAACAGTGTAGTAGTATCTTAACAATTCACAACAATACACACATCTAAAAGTAACAGAATGGAATTCAGAAATATAAAAATATTAGGACGAGCAATGTCTGAGTGGAATTGACTAAAATACAGTAGAATAGAATACAGTATATACATATGAGATGAGTAAAGCAGTATGTAAACATATATTAGAGTGACTAATGTTCCATTATTAAAGTTGCCAGTGATTCCATGTCTATGTATATAAGCCTGCGCCTCTAAGGTGCAGGGTTGAGTAACCGGGTGGTAGCCGGCTAATGATGGCTATTGGACAGTCTGATGGCCTTGAGATAGAAGCTGTTTTTCAGTCCCTCGGTCCCAGCTTTGATGCACCTGTACTGACCTCGCCTTCTGGATGATAGCGGGGTGAACAGGCTGTGGCTCCGGTGGTTAATGTCCTTGATGATCTTTTTGGCCTTCCTGTGACATTGGGTCTGCCCAACGCCCCAGGTGATGCGTTGGGCAGACCGCACCACCCTCTGGAGAGCCCTGTGTTTGCGGGCGGTGCAGTCGCCGT
Organism: Oncorhynchus nerka; assembly: GCF_034236695.1. Lineage (NCBI taxonomy): Eukaryota > Metazoa > Chordata > Actinopteri > Salmoniformes > Salmonidae > Oncorhynchus > Oncorhynchus nerka. The sequence continues at coordinate 77,340,093 of NC_088405.1, forward strand.
ACCAGGCGGTGTTACAGCCCGACAGGATGCTCTCAGTTGTGCATCTGTAAAAGTTTGTGAGGGTCTTAGGGGCCATGCCAAATTTCTTCAGCCTCCTGAAGTTGAAGAGGTGCTATTGTGCCTTCTTCACCACACTGTCTGTGTGGGTGGATCATTTCAGATTGTACAGGATGCTCTCAGTTGTGCATCTGTAAAAGTTTGTGAGGGTCTTAGGTGCCATGCCAAATTTCTTCAGCCTCCTGAAGTTGAAGAGGTGCTATTGTGCCTTCTTCACCACACTGTCTGTGTGGGTGGATCATTTCAGAATGTCAGTGATGTGTAAGCCGAGGAACTCACTAACTCAGAAAGGCTGCTGCCTGCATTGAGACCCAATCACTGGCCACCTTAATAAATGGATCACTAGTCACTTCATACAATGCACTCTAAATAATGCCACTTTAATATTTGCATACCTTATATTACTCATATCACATGTATATACTGCATTTTATACCATCTATTGCACCTTCGCCATCGCTCATCCATATACTTACATATACATATTAGAGGTCGACCGATTATGATTTTTCAACGCTGATACTGATACCGGTTATTGGAGGACCAAAAAAGCCAATACCGATTTAATCGGCCGATTTTTTAAAAATTTGTAATAATGACAATTACAACAATACTGAATGAACACTTATTTTAACTTAATATAATACATCAATAAAATCAATTTAGCCTCAAATAAATAATGAAACATGTTCAATTTGGTTGAAATAATGCAAAAACAAAGTGTTGGAGAAAGTAAAAGTGCAATATTCGCCATGTAAGAAAGCTAACGTTTAAGTTCCTTGCTCAGAACATGAGAACATATGAAAGCTGGTGGTTCCTTTTAACATGAGTCTTCAATATGACTTTCTCTATTTATCTCTATACCATTTGTATTTCATTAACCTTTGACTATTGGATGTTCTTATAGGCACTTTAGTATTGCCAGTGTAACAGTATAGTTTCCTTCCCTCTCCTCACTCCTCCCTGGGCTCGAACCAGGAACACAACGACAACAGCCACCCTCGAAGCAGGGGACACCACGTATGTCCCCATTACCAGTAAAACATCATACAAATAATATTTCTTTCACTTACTTTCTGTGCTGTTTTATTGTTCAGTCGTTTCATTCTCAACCAGGATTTCTATGGAACGCCGTTTGGGTCTTTGCTTGTCAAAAACGATACACGTCAAATAACACTATTTGGCATGTCAAATAACACAACATAATCTGTTTCAGTAGCTATATAGTTAGCTAGCTTTTTTTATTTTGAAGGCAAACCGCAAATTCCAGTATTGTGCCTAATCCTTATTGTGGCTAGCTTCACAACACATAACTCAGTCCGGTCGAGCCTCACTAGCCAGATGAAGCCAGCTGGCTGCTTATAACGTTAGCTTTAGGAAACAGGGTTAAGTAGCTGGCTAGCTATTTATTTTCATGAACTGAAGTTCAATTTCAATAGGCTAAGAACAAGTGTCAACCTAGCTAATACTTACACACAAGGATTCCTAAATCATTGCTAAGAATAATGAAAATGACTACAGTTTCTACTGGTCATTGTTTTCAGGCTGGTTGTATTGGTGCTTGCTACTGTAGGTACCCCAGAAATTGCAGTCGAACAAATGATGCTTTATTACCAATGCGGTATTGTAAACACATCGTTTGTGGCCGGTGTTTGCTTGTTTGCAGACTTTTTTGTACAGCGCTACTGTATCTTTTTTTGACACGCAAAGACTCAAACGGTGTTCCATAGTATGTATGTCGTGAAGCTATTACTGTGTAACTCTGGTAGGGCAACATCGGAAAAATAGCGCACTTAATGTTAACCGGTGCTCGACCAGTCGGCGAAAGGCAACATCACCCATAACAGAGAACGGTTGGTTGTCAAGGGCAATGAATTCCATTATCTTGGCTTTGAGTTGCCTCTGAGTTGTCTCGCTGAAATGTTGAATCCTCGATCCACACAGCAGACATTGTGGGATAATTTAGGAATGCTGTGTTGCACGTATAGCGCAAAATTTTACATGGTGTGATTACGTCATGTACCTTTCGTTATGTAGGTAAGCACTTCAGCTTTGACATCGATTTAGCAAATCGGGCGTTAAACTAGACATCAGCCAATACCGATGTTGGCATTTTTAGCTAATATGGACCCATTATGATATGTTCACCGGTATATCGTGCATCCCTCATTTTTACTGCTGTTCCCCGGGCGCCGAAGACATGGATTTCGATTATGGCAGCCCCCCGCACCTCTCTGATTGAGGCGTTGGGTTAAATGCGGAAGACACATTTCAGTAAAAGACCAAGTCCATTTTATGGCAAGAACAGCTCAAATAAGCAAAGAGAAATGACAGGCAGTCATTACTTTAAGAGATGTAGGTCAGTCAATCCTGAAAATGTCAAGAACTTGAACATTTCTTCAAGTTCAGTGGCAAAAACCATCAAGCTCTATGATGAAACTGGCTCTCATGAGGACCACCACAGGAAAGGGAGACCCAGAGTTACATCTGCTGCAGAGGATAAGTTCATTAGTTACCAGCCTCAGAAATTGCAGCCCAAATAAATGCTTCACACGGTTCAAGTAACAGACACATCTCATCATCTTTTCAGAGCAGACTGCATGAATCAGGCCTCAATTGCTGCAAAGAAACCACTACTAAAGGACACCATTAATAAGAAGAGACTTGCTTGGGCCAATAAACACAAGCAATGGATATTAGACCAGTGAAAAACTGTCCTTTGGTCTGATGAGTCAAAATTTGAGATTTTTGGTTCCAACCGCCATGTCTTTGTGAGACGCAGAGTAGGTGAACGGATGATCTCCGCATGTGTGGTTCCCACCATGAAGCATGGAGGAGGAGCTGTGTTGGTATGGGGGTGCTTTGCTGGTGACACTGTCAGTGATTTATTCAGATTTCAAGGCACACTTAACCAGCATGGCTTCCACAGCATTCTGCAGTGATACGCCATCCCATCTGGTTTTCGCTTAGTGTGGGACTGTCATTTGTTTTTCAACAGGAAACTGACCCAACACACCTCTAGGCTATTTGACCAAGAAGGAGAGTGATGGAGTGCTGCATTAGATGACCTGACCTTCCCAATCACCCGATCTCAACCCAATTGAGATTGTTTGGGATGAGTTGGACCGCAGAGTGAAGGAAAAGCAGCCAAAAAGTGCTCAGCATTTGTGGGAACTCCTTCAAGACTGTTGAAAAGCATTCCAGTTTAAGCTGGTTGAGAGAATGCCAAGAGTGTGCAAAGCTGTCATCAAGGCAAAGGGTGGCTACTTTGAAGAATCTCAAATATAAAATATATATTTTTTGTTCAACACTTTTTTGGTTACATCATTCCATATGTGGTATTTCATAGTTTTGATGTCTTCACTATTATTCTACAATGTAGAAAATATTCAAAATTAAGAACATTTGTAGGTTGAATGAGTAGGTGGGTCCAAATTTTGGGCTGAGCAAATTTTTACTACTGAATTTATTTGGACCTGCCAAAACAAACGGGTTGAATTCTTATTGACTCAAGACAGCTTTTCAGGTTTTATTAATTTGTAAACGTTTCTGAAAACATAATTCCCCTTTGACATTATGGGGAATTGTGTGTAGGCTAGTGACATAATCTTAGATTCAATTATTTTAAATTCAGGCTGTAACACAATCAAATTTGGAAAAAGGGCTGTGAACACTTTTGGAAGTCACTGTATCTGTCTGCCCTATCCATTCTAATAACCATGATTAGCTATAATAATGGATGTGACAATTGTTACATGTACTGTAAGTTCAAATTCACATAGCAGTCTAATGTCTAAATAAAAATTCACACAGCACTAGCTTGTTGCCTTGGTAACACATTTTCTTGGGAAAATACTAGCTAGCTATGCATCGCTGCTAAATGTTAGCTAACTTCTTATGACAATCAAATTCAACAATGTCAATAATGTTCTAAATTTGACTTTTGAAAGATCAACTCAAAGATGTAACACTGTTTTACAACACTTTTGGTTTCGCCTCTTGGGAACATTTTACTAGCTAGTGGTCACTAAATGTGCCGGAAATGACATGCAACAACGCTGGATACAAGTTTGCTCAATGAATACTGGCTCACAAGCTCAATTCACTTGCATCCTTTCTTTTCGTAGGAGGGCACATCTTTTTTACAATTTTATGTTAGAACTACTTTCTTACCCGTTAAATATATTTTTTTGCTGTGCATTTACTGAGAAATAATCAACACCCTCTGAAAAATCAGAAGTGAGTATTTAGGCGAACAATGTAATTTATTGTTTTAATATGTTGGTTACTGCTTTGTAAAATCAATAAGGTACCACAGGATTTGTGCTATATGCGCACAATATAACACGACAAAGGGCTAGGAACAAGGCCCTACCCACTAAGCACACTGATACTCCAACACACATGCAAATACTCACTCCACCATTTGCTCATGTAACCTATGTGAAATGGCTAGCTAGTTAGCGGGGTGCGCGCTAATAGCATTTCAATCGGTGACGTCACTCGCTCTGAGCCCTTGAAGTAGTTGTTTGAGGCTTTTGTGGAGCGATGGGTAACGATGCTTCAATGGTGGCTGTTGTCTATGTGTGCAGAGGGTCCCTGGTTTGAGCCCAGGTAGGGGCGAGGAGAGGGACGGAAGCTAAACTGTTACACTCACACACATAATATGCACATACATTTATACTGTCTCTACACATCCGTCGTGAGACAGGTTAGTTTTACCCTACTGATGATGTACTACTCTGTTTATCATATATCCTGATTCCTAGTCACCTTACCCCCATACAAATCTACCTCTATCGATCCAGTATCCCTGCACATTGTAAATATGATACTGGAACTGACCATGTATATAGTATGCTTACTTATTACTTCATCGTGTTGTTCTTATTTTTATATCTTGTGTGTTTATGTTCTACCTTGTTATTTTTAGTATTACATTGGTATCGATTACTGCATTGTTGTGGTTAGAGCTAGCAAGAAAGGCATTTCACTGTACTTGTGAATGTGACATTAAAAATTGAAATGGTATATTTACCATATAACACACCCCATTGGCCCTTATTGCTTAAATGTGCTTTGCTTATGTTTCCTCTTTTCTTAGTACCTGCGAAGATCACAAATATATCGACGGACATCACAGTGAACGAGGGCAGCAATGTAACTCTCATGTGTCTGGCCATTGGACGACCAGAGCCTAACATCATATGGAAACATCGCTCTGCAAAAGGTAAGACTGCAAACCTTTGAGGTCAAAACATAGAATCAATCAATGAGTATAATAGAGCAGTGTATCTATTCTAAAAGCGTATCGTCTCTAGTCATCAAAATTCTAATGACCTGTGTTGCTGAGGTTTTAAGAGCTTGTCGTATAACAAATGAGAGTTAAATGCCTTGCTCAAGGGCACATCAACAGATTTCGACCTTGTCAGCTAGGGTAGTCAAACCAGCCACCTTTCGGTTGTTGGCCCACCGCTTTAACTTGCCGCCCATACTGTATGTAATGCTCCATGACCGTGTAATAAGTATGGTGTCCTTGGCTGACGAACAAAGCTGTTACAGCCTGACCTAATTTATCCATCTAAAATGTCATGTCTTGTGTCAACCTTCCTTCTAAAAGAACACCTACATCACTTGATTCACATGAATATTGCCTGCATTATATAGGCTAAATAGTTGTTTCAGGCTAGCAGAACAGCTGTACTGTCAGCCATATTGATGAATTTACATTAAAAGGGCAATTTATTGATGTTTTGAAATGGTTGTCCCATCTGTACCTACAACCTCAATGCTGGTAGGTCCAACCTGCAGCCAAATATACTAATAGCTTGGCCATAGGCCATTCAATGTTGGATAAGTTTAGTTATTTTTCTGTTTGGGCTGGCAACCACAAGCCACGAGAGCGTGCACGCATGCGTGCGTGCCTGTGTGCGTGTGTGTGTGTAAACGTGTTTTGTCTTCTAATTACGTGTAAAAGCAGCCCTTTGGTTTCCAGTGAACATGCTCCAAGAATCATGGGCTGCTTGCTTCAATACGATCACACACTTTCTGCCTGGAACACTCAACATGAATGCATCCAGTCCAGATGTTTGTCTCTCATTTACATGTCGTCGGCTGAGCCAATTCTTCTTCACAGTACAGGATTTTCAATATCCCCTTTTTAAGTCATGCTCCGGAACTTTGGCGACTGCCAAGTATTTTTTTAAACCTTGCTGTAACGGTTTTCTTCCGTCGAAGGAGAGGAGGACCAAAATGCTGTGTGGTTCGTGTTCAACATGTTTAATGAAAGACGATAACGTGAACACTACACAAATACAAAATAACAAACGTGGCAAAACCGAAACAGTCCTATCTGGTGAAGAGAACACAAAGACAGGAAACAACCACCCACAAACCCCAACACAAAACAAGCTACCTAAATATGGTTCCCAATCAGAGACAATGACTAACACCGGCCTCTGATTGAGAACCATATCAGGCCATACATAGAAACGGACAAACTAGACACACAACATAGAATGCCCACCCAGCTTTTACGTCCTGACCAACACTAAAGCAAGGAAAACACAAAAGAACTATGGTCAGAACGTGACATTAACCCCCCCCCCCCCTCATGACTGAGAGGTAGCTCATGACTGAGAGGTAGCTCATGACTGAGAGGTAGCTCATGACTGAGAGGTAGCTCATGACCGAGGGGTAGCTCATGACCGAGGGGTAGCTCAGGACCGAGGGGTAGCTCAGGACTGAGGGGTAGCTCAGGACTGAGGGGTAGCTCAGGCTGGTTGACGGCTCTGGCAGCTTCTGGCTGACTAACGGCTCTGGCAGAACCTGGCTTACTGGCGGCTCTGGCGGATCCTGGCTGACTGGTGGATCCTGGCTGACTGGCGGCTCTGGGGGATCCTGGCTGACTGGCGGCTCTGGCGGATCCTGGCTGACTGGCGGCTCTGGCGGCTCCTTGCAGACTGGCGGCTCATGACAGATGGGAGACTCTAGCAGCTCTGGACAGACGGGAGACTCTAGCAGCTTTGGACAGGCGGGAGACTCTAGCAGCTCTGGACAGGCTGGAGACTAGCAGCTCTGGACAGGTGGGAGACTCTAGCAGCTCTGGACAGGCGGGAGACTCTAGCAGCTCTGGACAGGCGAGGCGCACTGTAGGCCTGGTACGTGGTGCCGGCACTGGTGGTACTGGGCCGAGGACACGCACCTCAGGGCGAGTGCGGGGAGGAGAAACATGGAGTACTCTGGACAGGCACAGGAAGCCTGGTGCGGGGGGCTGCCACCGGAGGGCTGGTGCGTGTAGGTGGCACTTGATAGACCGGACCGTGCAGGCGCACTGAAGCTCTTGAGCACAGAGCCTGCCCAACCTTACCTGGCTCGATGCCCACTCTAGCCCGGCCGTTACGAGGAGCTGGAATGTACCGCACCGGGCTATGCACCCGCACTGGAGACACCGTGCGCTCCACAGCATAACACGGTGCCTGCCCGGTCTCTCTCGCTCTCCGGTAAGCACAGGAAGTTGGCGCAGGTCTCCTACCTGGCTTCGCCATACTCCATGTGTGCCACCCCCCAATTTTTGGGGCTGCCTCTCGGGCTTCCTAACGCGCCGCTGTGCTCGTTTCGCCAACTCCATTCTCCTGTAACCCTCCTCGCACTGCTCCAGTGAATCCCAGGCGGGCTCCGGCACTCTCCCTGTCTATCTCTTCCCAAGTAGTATAGTCCAGATTCTGCTCCCATGTCCAGAAATCCTGACATCGCTGCCTCTCCTGCTCCTGCCAGACACACAACATAGAATGCCCACCCAGCTCACATCCTGACCAACACTAAAACAAGGAAATCACAAAAGAACTATGGTCAGAACGTGACACTTGCGCTTGGCCCTGGATGTGTGTTCCCCCACGTGGACCAGCCCCCTAGCAATTTGAGTTCAACCAATGAGCTTCAGCCCCTTGCCATGTGAGTGACAGTTAGCATGAGGCACATCATGCACACACAGAGTGAGAGGGAGAGCAATGATGTGGTGCACATATCTGCACATAATTTTCAGGGACTGTGAGCACTATTTTAAAAATAAAATACAACTTTCAGAACTACTGGTTAAAAAGTATACCAAAGTACTGGAGACACTCTTTAACAACCGCACTAAAACAACTGCCCTGATTTTTCAATATTTACATTGAATATCATCTGTTTCCTGCTAACTTTTATATGAAGTGCACATTACAATTATAGTTAAAGGGTAACTGTTTAATGAAATGCCTGTATGCATAAACCAGATGGTGTCATTATCCATGGCTGGAATTGAGTGTAATTAAAACCACACTCTATTCTCATGCAATGCATGCATTATGATGGCAATGTTGATCTACCAACTCTACTCTATTGAATCGGGGAATAACAGAGAAAGGAAATGTATGTTAATTTAGTTGTCATAACAGACACCATAGACTGACATTAAGCGGCAACAAAATCAGCCAATATGAAGGGATGAAATCACTTCTGTGAAAACCAATAAGCGATGTCTGTGGCTGAGAGTGTCTGTTAATGTCAGGCAGATGCGAAGATGGCGGGTTATCTTGCTTGGCATTAATGTGCAAGCTCGAATGAAAGAAAGAAAGGAGGAAGATGTGAGGGATGTTTGGCTGCTCGGAAAGACATTCTCACCGGAGTGTATAAAAACCTAAATGTGTTCTGGAGTGACATTTCTTCACTGTTTTCCCAGTTTATCTCCATCTATCTCGCTTCTGATTATGAACCACTCCCAAAAATAAAGCATTTATGCCTGCAAGAATTGTATTAAAGTGACTGCTAAGTGATTTGTCTATATTTAGAAAACATATTTGAAAATAAATCCAACAAATCAAATTATACATGACGAACTGAGCTAAACAAGCATGACTAAAAATCTGTGAGAAAACCGCCAAGGCATCAGATGGGTATTATTCTATCTAGTGCTTCACACTCAATGTCAGGCAGGAACATGACGAAATGTTTTGCAAAAAAATGCATTGAAAGTATAGGGAGTGTACCCACCTATTTTTTTACTACTACATCACTGGTTACCTTAATATATGGATGCAATCAATTGACGATTCAGCTAGATTTAGTGCACCAAAAGCCTGTCCCCACTTCAATTCATTTGGGGACAACTGTGAATGAATTATTCAACGCTTTCCACTTCATCCTTGGCTGCCAGGCTCTCTAAAAGGATTAGAAGAAGTATGAATGAAGAAAACAGTGCATGGTGAGGACAATGCACTGCCGGGCCAAATGGATCAATGTGGGCCATTAAAGACACATTATATGGAGGAGGTTACGAGTGTCCATTCGTCGAACTGTCAGAAACATCATACTGGGCATTTGTCATTAAAAACGATGGTAAATACTAAAGACTATGCAGTTTGTAAATGAATGTGCGGCCTACACCGTGCTTGCAGGACTGTCAATCTTGGCAATAGCTTGATAATTGTTTTGCTCCCTTATGTCTTGAAATTATACTTTTTTTGCCCTCTCATTCACTCTCCCATCCAATGTTGTGGTAAGATTCATACTTTTACACTGCAAAACATCACGGACAACACAGATGTGACAGCGGCCATCAATCATGCTGTCTAGCTCAGTTGAGCCGATCCACTTTTGTTTCCGAATCGCGTTGTAATTTGTGTCTTGGGGGAGAAAAATTGCCAGTTAGGAAAGTTCCTGTTGGAGACTTGAAGGTCTTTGCACTCTAATTTGGCAGTGTCAGCAGATGATTGACAGCTCTATGGCATTGTGGACTGATGTTGTAGACTGGTGGCAGCTCTCGTGATGAGTGGCAATCAGACTATTATACAGGGGAAACGTATGGCATGCCATTTGCTGTGATACGTCTATCAATGGGAATAATGTTCTATTAGCACTGTCAGTGGAGTGATGGCAAAATCACTGGGGACCTTACCCAGTGGTGTAGGAAAGTTCTGGAAACAGCACTGGATTGTATACAGTTCAAAGCATACATGTAGGGATGGGCATTGGTTTCTTGTAAGGTTTAGGTTAAGATGTTTGGCCAACGTCCTGTCTGCCACTGGCTAAACGGTTTGACCTGGTGTAGTTATTGATGCTGTCTTGGATGAACATGACGAAATTTGCCTCATGCTTTTACACAAGTTTTTTTAAAGGCATAAAGCAGGGCTGCCAAATCCTCTTCCTGGAGATCTACCGTCCTATAGGTTTTCAGACCAACCCTAACCTGACATACCTATTTCAGCTAGTTAAGGTCTTGGTGAGCAGCTAATAAGTAGAATCAGGTGTGCTAAATTAGGGTTTGACTGTAAACCTACAGGATGTTAGAGCTCAAGGAATACAGTAGGTTTGGGCAGCACTGGCATAAACGGGTGTTTTTTCAATCTGCTTTTGGAAACCACTTGAGAGTAAATCTGATATTAGAGTTATCAGTTACTTTTGAAATAATTGTAGGGCTAGCAGGTCATTGGAAAAGGCCATGTCTTGGAAGACAATGCATTGCATTTGCTCATTAGCCCTCTCAAACTCAACTCTGGCCCTCAAAGTCAGTTCCACTGCACTTTTTCATTGTTCTCCTCTAATCAGGGACTGTTTAAGACCGGGGACACCAGATGGGTGCAATTAATTATCAGGTTGAACAGAAAACCAGTTGGCCAAAACAAAAGTGACGTAGGTCAAATATGATCAAATATAATGACAAGATAGTCGAGTGACTGCTCCAACAATGGAAATACATGTACGCAAAAATGGAAGGCAGGCGGGAGAAGGAGAGGGCAGATACACGTGTGAACAACAGGCTACTACTAAGTTGTTTTTCTCAGTTGCCAGAATGCCACGTGCATCCACTTACATCAGTACATTTGTAACAGCCTAAACATGACGTAACTTCTATAAGATCAAATAAGCATGGCGTATTTAACACTCTCCCATAGACCTCCATACAAAAAAATCACTTGGTCACTTGGTCTGCTTATCTTACCTGGACAGATTTTGGGCAGAAGTAATCCTCTCGCTTTGCCTCTTTATCTCTGCGAAGGTTAAGCACATGGAGTAATGAGTAGGATTCTGTGTTTTCACATGCAAAATTCATTGATTTTCATACAAATGCTTTATCTACCTTCCCAATAAAAACTAGTTTGAAAATTCAAACATATACAGTATTTTAAAGAAAAACTATGATGTACATTTCTGAACGATGCATCATGCTGCATTGTTAACAATATGACAGAGCAGTGCAGATAACTGTTCCATTTGAGCAGGGCTTTACCCGGTGCAACCCGGACCAGTTGAATCGAATACCCTCAATGTATCTGGGGGTTTGTTCAAGAGCATCTAACATTGAAATCTGATCTCTCTGAAAAGACAAATGAGGTTGGCAAGCAAGGTGCCTTTGTTTCCATGCAGTCCCACTGGTCGCTTTCTTTATGATCACTTTCCTGTAACTCTGTTTGTTGTGAAACAATTCAATCAATTATTTCTGCTAAAGGTCATTTGGTCAGAGATGACACCAATGTTTCATATGGCCTTGTTCTCTTTTGCAAACAAGAATTGAAAAGCAATATTGTCCATGTTGATACAGTTGCTTGCCAGAATCACAGAAAAGGCTTTTGATATATTTGTCCAACACTTAGACATTACTAACACTGAGTGGTGTGTGTGTGTGTGTGTGTGTGTGTGTGTGTGTGTGTGTGTGTGTGTGTGTGTGTGTGTGTGTGTGTGTGTGTGTGTGTGTGTGTGTGTGTGTGTGTGTGTGTGTGTGTGTGTGTGTGTGTGTGCATGCGTGTTTCCGTGTGTGCCTGTGTCTATGTGCGTGTGTATTTGTTCATAGGCATTAAAGTAAGCTCATATTCCTTAATGACCATTGAATTAGGCAGAGCCAAAATGATCCAAAGCCTCAGTGAAAACACCATTTTTCAAGAAGCCAGCTGTTGTAATTTGTTTGCAGACCTCCTCATTCACAGCATATGGCTCAGGATGTGATTTGTCCCTTTTCCTTTGACATTGAAGCATTTGGCACTTTACAAAATGGCACTCAACAATTCATATGCAATTTGTGATTGCCCACAGGATACATAAGCAGAGCGACATATTCATCTCTGATGAATTGAACTTGCAGTGCTGCGTGAAATCATATTCTGGAGCTCATGCTGTTGTAGGATTTAATTTACTGGGTCCTCTCTGCTTGTTCTCTCTGCAGAAATGTTATCCATTGTAAAATGAAATATGAATATTGGCAACACTCTGAGAAGGGAAAAATAGAATACACTGAAATATCAAGATCAAGATTAAATGATAAGATAGGTAACAGCCATCAAAAAAATAAAACATTCTAGTATTTCAGTAATTCCTTCATTGACTATATTCCTCCTTAATCTCATTTTCTGGTTGTTATTGGCAGTATAACCATAGGTCCATGAAGCAGAGTTTTCAATGAAAATCACAGTAGTGTGACTGTGTTGTAATCAGGAAGTGTTCATAGGATTACCATGTATCAATTATACTGTTTATGTGCTAAATACAGAGAATCTTTCCCCAGTTTCAAATTTCCCTCTAATGATTTTGAACTATGCTGGGAGGAAATAAGAGGGCCCATTCATTCTCAAAATGAGATTTGCATATTGCTCGAAGGAAGTAAGTATACAGTCATAACCATTCTCTCCAACTATTTTCAATGTCTGTAACAGACATTTTATGCCATTATTACAACTTGTGACAACCTCACCCAGTTGTGACACCTCTATTTCTTTATGTAAACTTGTTCACGTTTTTTGTCAGAGGCTGACATCAGGACAGGTATGATGTCATCAATCTAGGACAGCTATACTGTTTCCATGTTAGGACAGTCACACATCCAATTCCAACTTCCATTTAACATGTATCCTAATATGGACACCATACACAATCTACATTTTGCTCTCCAATGGAATCAGAATATGTGTTCCAACCCTTTAGCACAAATATCAACTACTGTTATCGGATTAGGTGGTCACATGTAGTGGATGGAAATTATACACCCATTATGTAGAAATTATGTTGAATATAATAATTAAGTACATTAATCAATCTGACTCCAATTTATGTGAATAAATGCAACAAGCCTTGTACATCTCTGGAGGAATCTAGTCAAGGTAGCGAGCCTTACATCATCTCTCAGCATGACTATAATGAACATGTATCTTACTTGCACTGTTATACAATTATTAAAAGACTAGATACAAATAGCTAATCTTGACGACCAATATTCTAGCATTAATATATTGATGCAAATGGATCAAAGATGTCAAGGTTGTACCGAAGCATGTGCAATGTATAGTTTCTATAACAACTATAGAAATAGATTTAATCAATTATAAGCCTATGGTCAATCAAATAATGACTCTGTAAAATGAGGAATGCATTTACCCACTTCAACTAATATAATTTATTAGTCACGAAAGAATTAACACTCAAACAACTACATAAAAAACGATCTGTGTGATACACACAAGAGCTTGGTAACAAGTCCTGAAAGCATAAGTGAATTCATTGTCCTTTCAACCAAATTCAAGCAAGAACTCACCCCCAATCTGCATGAACATTTCTTTGCACTTTGCTAGTAAAAACAAAAGGCAAGAACAACCCACCCAGATTCTAATCTAATCATCTCAATTTAAATGATGGGAGCACACCAGTGTCACTCCTCTTTGATCTATCCTCCGTCCAACCAACAAAAAACACAGTTTCCCTGTAACAATAAATCCATAGCACTTACAGTACAATAAAACATATACAAATTCATACTGTAGCTCTTTATGAACTCTTGAAACCTGACCATTTAAATCAAACAGTAACATTAATTTTGAATATTTCACACCTCCAACACTGTCCGTGCTCTCAAGGTTCTGCGGGAATGTCCCTCAACCGAGAAGACCACAGATAAGGTGTGTTTGACCCTTGTGAAAGCCCACAAATGGTCAGTCATCAAAACAAGGTCATAAATCTTGATTTCATTTTGTTTTTATCTGATGCTCTTATCCAGTTCGACTAGGGTTAAGTGCCTTTCTCAAGGGCACATCAACAGAGTTTTCACCTTGTCGGCTCATGGATTCGAACCAGCAATCTCTCGATTACTGGCCCAACACCCTTAACCGTTAGGCCACTGAAAGTGCCATCATGCTGTGCTCCAATGCCAGCCAATCCCCAGTTGCTAGTGTCGCCGGTTGCTCGTGTCACCAGTTGCGAATATCACCTTATCTCATTCTTCCACTACACACACACACACACAAGGTAAGAAATTATTAGCTTGCTATTGGAAAGGCCAGTGAAAGCTGCTTTAGACAGAACCTTTTTCAATTATGGTTTGAAAAGAGTGGCTTTGTGGCGGACAATATCCCAAGCATTAATATCTGCTTGACCGTGCCTTAAAAAAAGCCAAGGGGATTGGAAAAAAACCTTCTGCCTCGAAAAGTTTAATAAATGAAGTTTCTTTGGGCAATATCCAAAACATATGCTTGCCAATGCCTCTAAAACTTAGAACTTTGATCTTGAAGAAACAAGATAAATCAATTGCCTATAATGTACTGGTTACCTTTTAGTAGTAGCTGTTCAGTATAGTAGAATGGTGCTAGTACAATAGCTTACATATTATTTCCTGAATAATTTTCAGAGGGAATGTTGCGACAGTAGTTGTGAATGACCTACTGGAGTGACATTGAGTTTGTGTATATATTATAATGACATTTTGTGATGTGTTTGTTAGTTTTGGACTTCGGAAAGGGTTTTTCGGTTGTTTCGGCATACAACATTCTTTCTTGAGGCTAGCCAATGTCGGTAGCCGAAGTCTACGCCCCTTTGTCAGTGATTGGTCAACAGTAGGGATTCTTCAGTAGTAGTCTTGTTTTCATGCACATTTTTTCTTTGAGCAATCTGCACCAAACATCTTAGTTAGATATAAAATTGTGTGACTAAGATCTTTGCAAAAATGTATTACAGATTTCTTGAGTTATCTTAGATTAATACACACTATTTGAGGAAGTGAATACTGGCTACGGGTGTCTCAAAATGGACAAATATTCCTATTGACGCCTTTTTTTTTTCATTTTTCGAGCGAAGTTCTTTTAAGGGAGTATGTGAGCACACTCGCTTGTCTCGCCTAGCTGTGAGAAATTGGACTCACTGAGAGAGGGAACACACCTATGGGTAAGGTTTTGTGGAGGTATAAAGAGAAATTAGCATACTAGTAGAAATGGCGTTCCCTTTCAACAGTGTCAACGCCAAACCCTTCTTCAGGTGAGGAGTGCAAAGCAGGAAGACAGGTGCAACCAGTACTCTACTGGACGAGTTTCGCACTCCCCTGTCATCAAGGCAAAGTGTGGCTACTTTGAAGAATCTCAAATATAAAACATATTTTGATTTGTTTAACACTTTTTTTGGTTACTACATGATTCCATATGCTATTTAATAGTTTTGATGTCTTCACTATTATTCTACAATGTAGAAAATAGCCAAAATAAAGAAAAACCCTTGAATGAGTAGGTGTGTCCAAACTTTTGACTGGTACTGTAAATCATTGACAAACTCGGCTAATTCTATATGAACTTTAATCATTAATAATGGAGAGAGGACAAGAGGAGACCGCAGTCTGCATCTGTTAGCTTTTTCCCCCTCTTTCGTTCGAGGAGCGAGGGAGGGAGGTGAGGGTGGGGGGGATGAGGAGATGGGGGTTCATCATTTCATCTCTTGACATGATTAGTTCACTGGGGGGTTTCCATGTGGCGGTGGTAGCTACCCCCACCTCCCCCACCACTCCAACCACACCCACCCCCCCATCCACTGTGTAGGCAGAACCCCCTCCCCCCAGAGCACCCAGGCATCTCAAGGCTTCAAGAGGCTCTTCATTACAGCTTAATAACATGTCATCTAACGTTATTCCTCCGAGTGAAGCTCCAGCTAATCTTTAAACGTGGCTAATTCATCACTGTATGTCCGTCCTCGACAGCGCTCAGAGCCAGGCCAGCCAAACCCCCTTTGATTTTAAAGACACTGAAATACAATTAAGAAGTTCCTTGAGGAAGATAAGAAGCACATTTTATACATCTCAAGAACTGTTCTTTGTGTCTTAGATAAGGATCATTTTTGATACATTTTTATTTCTCAAATACTTTAGAATCAATGAAGTTACTTCCACTGTTATTAGATATGTGGGGAATGAGCAAGACATTTAAAAAAATGTTATACTTTGTTTTTATTGTAGGAACACAAAGAAACTACAAATAAAGTCAAATAAAAGCAGAATAAAAATTTAAAAAAAGATCTGGCAGTTACAGTGCACGTCATACCTTCATCATCATATCATCATATTAGTTACATTGACATCTCTGAATTAGACCTTTTCCAAGTACGAAACCCATTTTCCCCAGTATTCTTGACCTCTCTCCTGTTGAGTTATTTTTGTAGGAAAAGTAAAGTCCTTTGTCTTAAACACACCTTTATTTAGTGCACTCTACTTGTAAGAATCACGGATATGAACACCGTAGACTCATAATGGTCATAACACCATGGAAGAGAAACAATACTAACTATGTAGACTGCCATGCAGAATAAATACTTTATCAGCCCACAGAGAAAAGATCACTGTTAGTTAACATAATCAATGTTGAAATAGATAATTAGGGTAGCATAATTTGTCTGATTCTCTGTAATAATGGTATGGAAATGTATAATGCATTATATTTTGTAAAGTGCTTTCTTGCGTCAAACAACACAACACCACCTTCAGTCACGTCCTTGTCTGAAGGACAGTTGGATAAACAGGTTAATGTCAAGCCCTGCATGTTTTGTTTTTTAAAGTCTGTAGGCCTACATTGAACACCACACATTGGCTGCTACTGTAATCCTAAACAGAACTCTAATCATCTGTGTACACCAGGTAACAAGCCTTTATAACTCAACATACCACTAGCAACATTGTATCAGGTTTAAGTTTCATTTTAAATGTCCTTTCTCGCCTAAGTTATTCCTAATCTTTCTGAGCAAGTGCCTTCTGAGAGACACCCACAACCTAAGGTTGGGTGTGAGGTAGGGTGTGAGGGAGTATATCCAGTCATTCGAACCTTCAGTGGTTCTCAGTGCTGGGAAAATGGCCAGTGTTGGATTAAAATATCGACATGCAACTAGATAAAGGGAAGCCTTAATGGATTCACACCCCACGTTAGAGCATAGACCGTGTTACTCAGCTCACTCCGGGGACCATGTAGGATGGATTGCAGCCTTACGTAGGCCAGACCACAAAACAATGTGTGCTGGTTTACCTACAGAAGCCACATGTACTGTAGTTTTGTCTGCACAGTTCACTTCCCTTACAAGCATCACATCCAATGTTCCCTCTAATTTTTTCCGACAATTTCAGGTCTGCTGAGCGCAAATTCTGTGCAACTTCCAGCGTGCATTTGCTGTGAACACTGAGGGTGTACCCACTTAAAGTTACAGTTTTAACAGTGGCCAAGTAGGCTACTGTGGCTAATTGATCATAATGTAGGCCTACCCGAGTGGCTTACCATTAAAAACTATGGAGAAAATGCATCCCATAACATTTTAACATGGAAATAGCTGCTCTATCATTAAGCTAGTGGTATGTTGAGTTATAAAGGCTTGTTACTCGGTGTACACAGATGATTAGAGTTCTGTTTAGGATTCAACAAGTAGTCCTGTATTTTTATTTTTTTAACCTTTATTTAACTAGGCAGGTCAGTTAAGAACAAATTCTTATTTTCAATGACGGCCTAGGAACAGTGGGTTAACTGCCTTGTTCAGGGGCAGAATGACAGATTTGTACCTTGTCAGCTCGGGGATTTGTAGTAAGGGGTTACTAGTCCAACGCTCTAACCACTAGGCTACGCTGCCGCCCCATATTTCTCTCCTGCCTTCGCTCTCCTAAAGCATCAATGTTTTGTGTGAAGACTTTGACTTTTTACAGAGAAGCGTAAACAAATCAAGGATGCATTTCTTTTCATGGTGTATGTCTGCGTTGTTTGGCTTTATTTCACGTAGTCGCTTTTGTTGCAATTTGTGTTGGGTTACGATTGTTCCGAGGTTTTAATCCTATGAGGCTCTTGTTGTTCTGGCAATATTACATCAGTCAAGTACTTCAGCCCTAAACACTTCACAGCTGAATTTTGATGGGAACAGAACCAGTAAAGAACATGGGGAAACATTTCCTGTGAACAAATTGAATGGCGACGCTATTCATTTTATATATATTGTTTAACCTTGAGCAGTAAGGAAACACCTTTTAAGATAATGCATTTGTAAGATAATATCACTTTGAATTAATAGGTTATAGCAATAGCTTTTCTGGATTGAGAGGTGAGACATTCCACAATAACAGCTGTTTGTTAAAAGTATTGCACTAGTTGAATGGTTAGGAATGAGGATTGCTGCACAGATCATACTAATTTCTTCTTTAAAATTGTTAGGGCGAAGATACAGTAAGTACTACATGGTGCAATTACCCCACCCAATACCCATCAATATTTTCATACTTAAATTATGATTTAATAGTAAACCAAAAACCACCCAGTTTCCTCCAATAAGGAATATTAACAATGTCCATGCAAACTTGAGTGCTACGGATGAAAGAGTGACACAAAATAAGTTGAATATGGTGTCATGAAGATTGGAAACTTTATAAAAGAAATCAATCCTTCTCCTTTATTAGTCTCCCAGATTGCACTGCAGTGATAAAGCTTTACCTGTGGTGCAGCTTGCAGATGCCTCATCGGCAGACACAGAAGGGAAGGTGGCACTATCAACAGACCTCTAGGAATCTTTTCAACTGGGCCCAGGTGCAGACACAGCTGTGTTTTTAACGTAGCTGATTATTAATGCATCTCTCCTTAGAGGATCCCCAGGCCTCCTGTAAGATGTCTGTCTGTCTGTCTGTCTGTCTGTCTGTCTGTCTGTCTGTCTGTCTGTCTGTCTGTCTGTCTGTCTGTCTGTCTGTCTGTCTGTCTGTCTGTCTGTCTGTCTGTCTGTCTGTCTGTCTGTCTGTCTGTCTGTCTGTCTGTCTGTCTGTCTGTCTGTCTGTCTGTCTGTCTGTCTGTCTGTCTGTCTGTCTGTCTGTCTGTCTGTCTGTCTGTCTGTCTGTCTGTCTGTCTGTCTGTCTGTCTGTCTGTCTGTCTGTCTGTCTGTCTGTCTGTCTGTCTGTCTGTCTGTCTGTCTGTCTGTCTGTCTGTCTGTCTGTCTGTCTGTCTGTCTGTCTGTCTGTCTGTCTGTCTGTCTGTCTGTCTGTCTGTCTGTCTGTCTGTCTGTCTGTCTGTCTGTCTGTCTGTCTGTCTGTCTGTCTGTCTGTCTGTCTGTCTGTCTGTCTGTCTGTCTGTCTGTCTGTCTGTCTGTCTGTCTGTCTGTCTGTCTGTCTGTCTGTCTGTCTGTCTGTCTGTCTGTCTGTCTGTCTGTCTGTCTGTCTGTCTGTCTGTCTGTCTGTCTGTCTGTCTGTCTGTCTGTCTGTCTGTCTGTCTGTCTGTCTGTCTGTCTGTCTGTCTGTCTGTCTGTCTGTCTGTCTGTCTGTCTGTCTGTCTGTCTGTCTGTCTGTCTGTCTGTCTGTCTGTCTGTCTGTCTGTCTGTCTGTCTGTCTGTCTGTCTGTCTGTCTGTCTGTCTGTCTGTCTGTCTGTCTGTCTGTCTGTCTGTCTGTCTGTCTGTCTGTCTGTCTGTCTGTCTGTCTGTCTGTCTGTCTGTCTGTCTGTCTGTCTGTCTGTCTGTCTGTCTGTCTGTCTGTCTGTCTGTGCTGTGCTGTGCTGTGCTGTGCTAACACGATTAGGTGAGAAGCATGATTATGTCCGGTAACAAATTCCATATAAGCCAATTAAAATCATTGACGTAGTTGGACGTCATCCAAAACGTTTCCATGAAAGCATCCAACAGCACGTTCTGATAGTCAAAGCAGTGGAGCATTTTTCCTCAAAGAAAAACCTTGTGGGTTTTGAACTCATAGCTGTTGTATCTCGCCATCTCCAGGCTTACACCACAAGTCAATTATAGTAGTAAGGGGTAAATTCCGGCTATATGACAAGACCACGAGGGTCTTAGACAAAAAAAGAAGCTGTTTATAAGTAACAGTTCTCGTTCTTTCAACATAACATTGGTGCCAATGTATGTTTTGTACGTTGTCTCATGTTATGTCAATCAAAGTAGTCCCAAGATGCTGTGTACTAATGCCTCAATTGGTTAGCTCTGCGTTCTGTCCAGAAAAGGGTGGGCTGTAGGTTGATTCTGCAGCTGTGCTCCGAATCAATTATTATTTGGGTACTTCCAGAAGTGGGCATGTGGACACACATCCCAAGGAAAATTGTTTCATACCTTAGATTACATAAATCTCGCATATCTCCTTTTTGGAAGATACTATTTGACTAAATTTTTACCACTTACACATCTTAGTCAATTTTGCAACTAGTGCAATTGTTTACGACCAATATCGAAGCCACGTAGGCACATTTCAACACAGATCTTCCGCGGTCCAGATTATAATCTAGCCCTGAATTGAAGATGTGAAAAGATGCCTGGTCTGCCTTATACAATGCTTATTGTGTTGTGTGGCCAGTGTGTGTGCACTGAGAATTCTAAAGCTAGTTTATATTGGAAGTGTCAGGGAAGTCAAATTTTGAGTTGAGGTGAGATGAGAATATGTTAGATTGTGGCAGACATTATAGCAGCCTGGAACCAACATGTGAGTTTCCTATACAATTGTTATTCATTTTGCTTATAGAGAATCTCTTAATGGTATCAGAGTCTGTTCACCAATGGTTCTGATTGCCAGACGGATCTTTATTGAAATGTGACATTTACTCTTTTATTAGAAGCCGTCTGTGGTCACTCATGAATATGGTATTCTCAGTGCTTATGAAGTGGCATTATGCAAGGCCGGTATTGATTCTCAGGTACAGTAGAATGAGTAGATCATTAAAATGGTATTAGTGATGATGTTTGTGAATGTAAATCCGCCTTGTAACTCATGTCTTCGAGAGGGGAGACTTATGGGGGAGGGATGTGATTTTTTTGTCTTTGTACACATCAGGAGCAATCAGAAAGTTATACGATGATGATATTGCTTTTACAATGTGCACAGGAGTGAGACTGCGGTAACTCAATTTATCATCTCTTCGACTGTATGTGTATTTTAGTCACAAAAATCTTGCGGAACCAGATAGTTTTGCTGAGTCAGGTGTGAAAATATGTTTTTTTTCTGTCCTCCTGTTCTACAAGGTGATGATTATAGTGTATTCAGTTCTCTCAGAAAGCAAATAGGAAAGTAAAATATTTTTCTTCTTAATTTTTTGCTTTGCAAGACTGTTTTCTGGGGCATTCCAAGACTTGCCACCTGACTGCTTTTGTTTATCCTTATGTTATTCATCAAACTTTAAAGCAACCTAGTTAGCTGCAAAGTGACACATGGTTTCCACCTAATTGTGCTTTTATTTCCCTGTAATTAGGGCATTGTGGAAATAGAAGTGTGACCATTTTTTTATATCATTTTGTTATGCGCTGCTGACAAGGCAAGATTTTTATCACCATATATCACATTTAAACTGTCCCCATTCTGTCAATGTCTTTGAAAGCCAAGCCAAGAAGTACTTTCTTGGCTGCAAATGTATTTTTCTTAGCTTTTTTTTGCTCAGGGAGGATGTGGGTCAAAAGCAAGTGCAAGACCAAGTAGATGTACTCTTTAAACTAGACGCATCCAAAAGAACAGGCAATATTTCTTTATCTCTCTTTCTCTTCCTTTTTCTATGTCTGCAAGGAGGTTGTTTTTTGGAGGTTGTGTGTGCATATTTTGGGAGGTAGAAATCATTTTCTTCTGAGAAGGTTTAAGTTGTGTTCAGTATGACAGCTTTTTTGGTCTTTATTGTTCATATTGCCTAATTAAGTAATAAGGCACGAGGGGGTGTTGTATATGGCCAATATACCATGGCTAAGGGCTCTTCTTACACACGACGCAACGCGGAGTGCCTGGATTTAACCATGGTGTATTGTCCATACACCACAAACACCTGAGGTTCCTTACTGCTATTATAAACTGCTTGCCAACTTAATTAGAGCACTTAAAATAAATGTTTTGTCATATCCGTGGTATACGGTCTGATTTTCCACAGCTGTCAGCCAATCAGCATTCAGGGCTTGACCCAGCCAGTTTATAAATAACCTTGGGGTTATTATATAACCACGGAATAAATGGCTTAATCTACGCTCTTTATACGTCTGCATTTCTCCCCTTCAGGAGGTATTCTGTTAAATATTGTCTTAAGGAGACCAGCCATAAAAAGCAATTGCAGTATTTTTGTTTTCATTGTAGCTATTTATACTGAGTACTGAGGTTGTTTCAATTCGTTATGCCTCAATGCCTGGATTCTGATACTTGCTCTGACAAGTATGTTTGTTAATGAAATCCATATTAGCATTAGTTGTGGAATTAGTCCGAGAACATCGGAATATTCACCCAGTTCCATTTTTTTACCAAGCAGTTCACAAAACATTGAATCAAGTTATGCACTGTCTGTAATTTGCTCTGGTATGTAAACTAACCATAACATGACATGGAATATTGCCTACTGATGAAGCCTAAATACAGTTGAAGTCGGAAGTTTACATACACCTTTGCCAAATACATTTAAACTCAGTTTTTCACAATCCTAGTAAAAATTCCCTGTCTTAGGTCAGTTAGGATCACCACTTTATTTTAAGAATGTGAAATGTCAGAATAATACTAGAGAGAATGATTTATTTAAGCTTTTATTTATTTAATCACATTCCCAGTGGGTCAGAAGTTTACATACACTCAATTAGTATTTGGTAGCATTGCCTTTAAATTGTTTAACTTGGGTCAAACGTTTCGGGTAGCCTTCCACAAGCTTCCCACAATAAGTTGGGTGAATTTTGTTCCATTCCTCCTGACAGAGCTGGTGTAATTGAGTCAGGTTTGTAGGCTTTCTTGCTCGCACACGCTTTTTCAGTTCTGCCCACACATTTTCTATAGGATTGAGATCAGGGCTTTGTGATGGCCACTCCAATACCTTGATTTTGTTGTCCTTAAGCCATTTTGCCACAACTTTGGTATGTATGCTTGGGGTCATTGTCCATTTGGAAGACCCATTTGCGACCAAGCTTTAACTTCCTGACTGGTGTCTTGAGATGTTGCTTCAATATATCCACATAATTTTCCTCCTCATGATGTCATCTAATTTGTGAAGTGCACTAGTCTCTCCTGCAGCAAGCACACCCACAACATGATGCTGCCACCCCAGTGCTTCACGGTTGGGATGGTGTTCTTCGGCTTGCAAGCCTCCCCCGTTTTCCTCCAAACATAACGATGGTCATTATGGTCAAACAGTTCTATTTTTGTTTCATCAGACCAGAGGACATTTCTCCAAAAAGTATGATCTTTGTCCCCATGTGCAGTTGCAAACCATAGTCTGGCTTTTTTATGGCGGTTTTGGAGCAGTGGCTTCTTCCTTGCTGAGCGGCCTTTCAGGTTATGTCGATATAGGACTCGTTTTACTGTGGCTATAGATAATTTTGTACCTGTTTCCTCCAGCATCTTCACAGGGTCCTTTGCTATTGTTCTGGGATTGATTTGAACTTTTTGCACCAAAGTACGTTCATCTCTAGGAGACAGAACGCGTCTCCTTCCTGAGTGGTATGACGGCTGTGTGGTCCCATGGTGGTTATACTTACGTACTATTGTATGTACAGATGAACGTGGTACCTTCAGGCTTTTGGAAATTTGATGAACCAGACTTGTGGAGGTCTTCTGAGGTCTTGACTGATTTCTTTTGATTTTCCCATGATGTCAAGCAAAGAGGCAGAGTTCGAATGTAGGCCTTGACATACATCCACAGATACACTTCCAATTGACTCAAATTATGTCAATTAGCCTACCAGAAGCCTCTAAAGCCATGACATCATTTTCTGGAATTTTCCAAGCTGTTTAAGGCACTGTCAACTTAGTGTATGTAAACTTCTGACCCATTGGAATTGTGAAACAGTGAATTATAAGTGAAATCATCTGTAACAATTGTCTGTAAACAATCGTTGGAAAAGTTACTTGTGTCATGCACAAAGTCGATGTCCTAACCGACTTGCCAAAACTATAGTTTGTTAGCAAGAAATGTGTGGAGTGGTTGAAAAACGAGTTTTAATGACTCCACCCTAAGTGTATGTAAACATCCGACTTCAACTGTACGTACAGTCATGGCCAAAAGTTTTGAGAATGACACAAATATTTAAACTGCTGCCTCAGTTTGTATGATGGCAATTTGCATATACTCCAGAATGTTATGAAGAGTGATCAGATGAATTGCAATTAATTGAAAGTCCCTCTTTGCCATGCAAATGAACTGAATCCCCAAAAAAACATTTCCACTGCATTTCAGCCCTGCCACAAAAGGACCAGCTGACATCATGTCAGTGATTCTCTCGTTAACACAGGTGTGAGTGTTTACGAGGACAAGGCTTGAGGTCACGCTGTCATGCTGATTGAGTTCGAATAACAGACTGGAAGCTTCAAAAGGAGGGTGGTGCCTGGAATCATTGTTCTTCCTCTGTCAACCATGGTTCCTTGCAAGGAAGCACGTGCCGTCATCGTTGCTTTGCGCAAAAAGGGCTTCACAGGCAAGGATATTGCTGCCAGTAAGATTGCACCTATAAATCAACCATTTATCGGATCATCAAGAACTTCAAGGAGAGCGGTTAAATTGTTGTGAAGAAGGCTTCAGGGCGCCAGGTCTCCTAAAGTTGATTCAGCTGCGGGATCGGGGCACCACCAGTACAGAGCTTGCTCAGGAATGGCAGCAGGCAGGTGTGAGTGCATCTACACGCACAGTGAGGCGAAGACTTTTGAAGGATGGCCTGGTGTCAAGAAGGGCAGCAAAGAAGCCACTTCTCACCAGGAAAAACATCAGGGACAAACTGATATTCTGCAAAAGGTACAGGGATTGGACTGTTGAGGACTGGGGTAAAGTAATTTTCTCTGATGAATCCCCTTTCCGATTGTTTGGGGCATCCGGAAAAAAGCTTGTCCAGAGAAGACAAGGTGAGCGCTACCATCAGTCCTGTGTCATGCCAACAGTAAAGCATCCTGAGACCATTCATGTGTGGGGTTGCTTCTCAGCCAAGGGAGTGGGCTCACTCACAATTTTGCCTAAGAACACAGCCATGAATAAAGAATGGTACCAAAACATCCTCCGAGAGCATCTTCTCCCAACCATCCAGGAACAGTTTGGTGACAAACAATGCCTTTTCCAGCATGATGGAGTACCTTGCCATAGGGCAGGAGTGATAACTTAGTGGCTCGGGGAAAAAAACATCAATATTTTGGGTCCATGGCCAGGAAACTCCCCAGACCTTAATCCCATTGAGAACTTGTGGTCAATCCTCAAGAGGCGGGTGGACAAACAAAAACCCACAAATTCTGACAAACTCCAAGCATTGATTATGCAAGAAGGGGCTTCCATCAGTGGCCCAGAAGTTAATTGACAGCATGTCAGGGCGGATTGCAGAGATCTTGAAAAAGAAGGGTCAACACTGCAAATATTGACTCTTTACATCAACTTCATGTAATTGTCAATAAATTCCGTTGACACTTATGAAATGCTTGTTACTATACTTCAGTATTCCATAGTAACACCTGACAAAAATATCTAAAAACACTGAAGCAGCAAACTTTGTGGAAATTAATATTTGTGTCATTCTAAAAACTTTTGGCCCGGACTGTACAATAACAAATATTCACAAATACATTCCTTCGTGAAGACATGCTTGGCTTGTAAAATGTAGTTTTATTAAGTTGTTCCTACCTAATAACCCCTACCCCCACTATCTCTTTCTGCAAAGATATTTAAAACTAGGGAGCTGTCACGCCCTGGCCTTAGTTATCTTTGTTTTCTTTATTATTTTGGTTAGGTCAGGGTGTGACATGGGGGATTTATGTGTTTTGTCTGGTCTAGGGGTTTTTGTTTGTTTATGGGGCTGTTTCCTTTCTAGGTAGTTTGTAGGTCTATGGTTGCCTAGATTGGTTCTCAATTAGAGGCAGCTGTCTATCGTTGTGTCTGATTGGGAACCATATTTAGGCATCCATATTCTGTGGGTATTTTATGGGTGATTGTCTTCTGTCTTTGTGTCATTGCACCAGATAGGACTGTTTCGGTTTTCACATTTATTTTTTTGTATTTTGTAGTGTTCTCGTTGATCGTCTATATTAAAGATGTTGAATACTACTCCACGCTGCATTTTAGTCCTCCTCTCCTTCAGTGGAAGAAAGCCGTTACAGGAGCAGGTTCATGTAGATCAACATTATGCACATACAGTACCAGTCACAATTTTGGACACACCTACATTTTAGAATAATAGTGAAATATCAAAACTATAAAATAACACGTATGGAATCAACCAAAAAAGTGTTAAACAAATCAAAATATATTTAATATTTGAGATTCTTCAAAGTAGCCACCCTTTACCTTGATGACAGCTTTGCACACTCTTGGCATTCTCTCAACCAGCTTCATGAGGTTGTCACCTGGAATGCATTTCTATTAACAGGTGTGCCTTGTTAAAAGTGAATTTGTGGAATACCTTTCCTTCTTATTGTGTTTAAGCCAATCAGTTGTGTTGTGATAAGGTAGGGGTGGTATACAGAAGATAGCCCTATTTGGTAAAATACCAAGTCCATTTTATGGCAAGAACAGCTCAAATAAGCAAAGAGAAACAACAGTCCATCATTACTTTAAGACATGAAGGTCAGTCAATCTGGAAAATGTCAAGAACTTGAACGTTTCTTCAAGTGTAGTCGCAAAAACCATAAACCACTATGATGAAACTGTCTCTCATAAGGACTGCCACAGGAAAGGAAGACCCAGAGTTACCTCTGCTGCAGAGGATACGTTCATTAGAGTTACCAGCCTCAGAAAGTTCAGCCCAAATAAAAGCTTCACAGAGTTCAAGTAACAGACACATCTCAACATCATCTTTTCAGAGGAGACAGTGTGAATCAGGCCTTCGTGGTAAAATTGCTGTAAAGAAACCACTAGTAAAGGGCACCAATAAGAGGAATATACTTACTTGGATCAAGAAACACGAGCAATGGAAATTAGACCATTGAAAATCTGTCATTTGGTCTGATGAGTCCAAATTTGACATTTTTGGTCCCAACCGCCGTGTCTTTGTGAGACGAAGACTAGGTGAATGGATGATCTCCGTGTGTGTGGTTCCCACTGTGAAGCATGGAGGAGGATGTGTGGGGGTGCTTTGCTGGTGACACTGTCTGTAATTTATTTAGAATTCAAAGCACACTTAACCAGCATGGCTACCACAGCATTCTACAGTGATACACCATCCCATCTGGTTTGCACTTAGTGTGGGACTATAATTTGTTTTTCAACAGGACAATGACCCAAAACCCACCTCCAGGCTGTGTAAGGGCTATTTGACCAAGAAGGAGATTGATGGAGTGCTGCATCAGATGACCTGGCCTCCACAATCACCCAAACTCAACCCAACTGAGATGGATTGGGATGAGTTTGATCGCAGAGTGAAGGAAAAGCAGCCAACAAGTTCTCATCATGTGTGGGAACTCCTTCAAGACTATTGGAAAAGCATTCCAGGTGAAGCTGGTTGAGATAATGCCAAGAGTGTGCAAAGCTGTCATCAAGGCAAAAGGTGGCTACTTTGATGAATCTCAAATATTAAATATATTTTGATTTATTTAACACTTTTGGTTACGACATGATTCCATATGTGTTATTTCATAGTTTTGATGTCTTCACTATTATTCTACAATGTAGAAAATAGTCTAAATAAAGAGTAGGTGTGTTTTAACTTTTGACTGGTACTGTATGTCAAAAATATATGATCTTCATGTTACTGTCTGTGTTATCTACAGTGAACACTGCCTATGTATCTTTAGAGATGTAATCGCACAGTGGGGGGCTGTTGAGTGTGTGTGTTTGTGTGTGTATTTGTATTTATCAAGGATCCCCATTAGATGTTGCCATGGCAGCAGCTACTCCTCCTGGGGTCCAGCAACATTAAGAAAGTTATATGCAGTTAAAAATATTACATGTCAAAACACTTTACCCATTACATGTGTTTCCTCAGGCCACTACTCCACTATCACATATTTACAATACAAAACTCATGTGTACGTGTGTGTAGAGTGCGTGTCTTATCATGTGTATGTGTGTTTGTATGCGTGCATACGTGTGTGCCTGATTACGTGTGTGTGCGCATGCTTGTGTGTCTTTGTGTGTTCACTAACCCTATCTATGTAGCAGAGTGACCCAGAGAGTTAAGGGAAGTCTGTGTGTCAGGACTGTGTCAGATGGGTTGTAAGAGCTCAATGCAGGGTTGTCAGCAGACAATGATTAATCCTCCAGCTCATGACTAAGAGCACTGCCACTGTGAAACGTGTAGCGTCGAGTCGTCCGCTATAGTTTCCTGCTCAGAATGTGTTTAGCAATGATGGCTGGGCCTTTATCTATAAATAGAAAAAACACATAGGCTACAGGAACAGCTGTAGCACGGTAGTTGAAGATGTGGGGCTCAGTATGAAGGAAGCCTTCTCTCTTTGAATGTTACAGATCTGACAAGGTTTGATTAGTGAAAGTAATATGATGGATGTTTTGTTTTCACTTATCCACTTACATACAGATGAGTAATTACCACAAGGAACGGAGAAGGGTTTTTAAAGTATTCAATTAAATTTAAAACAACCCTTTCATTGAAAAGGTTCTGTTTTTGAGGAATAGGAGGAAATAGATAATAGAGGTTTGATCACGTGTTGCGTCCCCTTCCCCATCATTGGCAGTGGTGGGGCTGCCGGTTTCAAACTTTATCCAACTTCACAAGTGATGAAACTAACACATATTCCTGTTGATATTCATACGATGTTCCCTATCACTATAGATTAGGCTACAGGGAAGTGGAAAATGCTCTCCTCCACTACTTTTAGCAACAAGGCTGTTGATTTACACCCTTGGACTTGATAGGCCTGTGAATTTCAGTATTTCAGTGGCGACAACACGCTGTGATTATAGATAGGACGGTGTGGTGTGTCGCGTTGGGTGGCGTCAGGTGGAGGTGTTCGTCAGCCGCCGTGGTATTTCCATTTTGCCATGTCCCCGCTAAGTAAAGGCTTTCTTTATGGCTGTGGCCCTTCTGACAGGTGTCCTCGTACCCCTCTGTGGATGACATGGCTTCCCAAGGCCGCCAGAGAGACAGGTGAAAAGGGAACACGCTGAGTGGTTGTCATACTTTTGTAAAATGCCCAGGATACAGTCACTTAGGTGGGAGGCGGCTGTCTACCACGCTGGGGGCATTGCTGCCAGTCGAATGTTTAAATGTTTCCTTCCGTCAAGGCTGCCACTAAATAGGGAAATTGTGATTCAAAGCAGAAAATCAGGACGTGGATAAATTTTGTCTGTCAGCTGGCTTCAGAAGTATCATATGTCTCTTTTTTTATGCCTATTAGTTTTTTCAGGGATCCTCACTTCAATCATGTGTTTGAGTGTACCAGTGCATTTAAGCACCAGGCAAATCAAGTGCCCCAAATGTGTCATTGAGATATTAGCTTTAAAAATATTTAGTCATCTAGCATCCGTTATAGATCCTGACATCAATGATCTGTTTGGCTTAATCTCTCACTTAGAGTAAACATCATACTGACATGTTTTGAGAACATCACTATTATGTCCGATTCACTCCTAAGGCCAAATCGAGCCAAGCAGAGCTGTATTGGCTGCTGTAAAGAACAATAAAGAAAATAAATATCTGTGCCATGCAGAACAGTTCAGGTCAGCCCTACAGTGTGAATCAATCGTTGGGAGAGTAGGCCTAAATATTTGCGCGTGGGTTTTACACCTTTTGTAATGGAAGTCAGCTCTTGCTCACATTGCTGTTTTCACCATCAACCTGACACCCCCACTGTAGGTTTTGTTCAATATTCAGGGCTCATCTGTAAAAGAGACCTTGGTCTCAGTATGACTCCGCGATAAAATAAAGGTTAAATAAAAATACAATAAAAATAAGTGTCCTGCGTTACTTGGCTGTTGGCCACCAAAAAACACTAATGAACAGTTCAATACACTGTCTCTCTTTGGTCCCCTATGCCATGGCTAATGGCTTGTGTCTCTCTCCAGAGCACTATACCCACCAAACTTCTCCCACATTACCTATCTCTCCCATCTCACATCAGCCTCCCACATCATTAGCGAGCCATGCTACACTAGCCATGCTACACTGTGTTTCATGCACAATCACTCTATCCTCACATTATTAAACCAGTCGCATACCTGATGAAGCCTGAACGAGACATGTATTCCCAGTTTGTATCACTTCCCTGTTCCCTCTCATCTTCTCATTTCCAAACTTAGATGTGTGATTTCTTATCTCAACATGGAGCATTGTCACACTCCACGACTGTTCCTGTCGAGAGGGAGCTCTGGAACGCCTTCCCGGTAGAATCATTATTAATTATCATCAGGTACAATTAGCGGGTTGATGCAACACCTCCCCAGGAATTGCACATCCTGCCGTGTAGCTCTCGTCTATGATGTCTGCGCCTCAACTCTATAGTTGATAAGGGTGGGCATGTTCTTGACAAGAATAACATGCTATTGCCACAAGTGATGATATCGAGTGTGCCTTGTTACGTGATGGGTGCCAAAACTAGGTCAATTCAAAAAGGGTTTTCCAGCTTGATTTTAGGAAGATAGACTGTAGTGAAATAATACATCTTGATATTCACAATGATATGCACAATAGTTATCGGTTTTTATAGACGTAGGTTTTTTCATGCATTTCTTTTTCTATAGGCTAATGGCTTTATTATCAGATTATTCTAAATGTTTGGCAGTTGTGTGATTTGATAATGCACATGAAAAAACATTGCCTGGGGACCTATCGATTGTAATCAACAACTTTTAAATTGAACAAGCTGTTCAAGTAATATTACCTATTATATGTAGCTATTGCTTGTGCCAGGTATAGCAATATACCTCAGAGGCATTATTCCTTAGTGCTGACACTCCGTGCTTAACTAACTGCCCACAATTCGCAAAGTCAAGCCAGCCACTCTCTGTGTAAATGTGTGTAAATCTTATCGACGTCTCTTAGTTCTGGTACAAAGGATGATTTCAAACGCTCTGATCAGATATGGAAGAGAACGAAAAGCCAGCCAGGGAATGGATCGGCTCTGCCACTAGTCTTTAGCTCTGACAGGTATGTATCTTTGTCTCAAAACCCCCAGACAACAACTTCAGACAGACAGAAAGACCAATACCCAATGAAGCAGTAATCACTCCAGCCCATCTCAGGGGTGAGGAATTATATCAGAGTAATTGATTGGCAGTCAGTAATCAAAACCTCTCAGTAATTAGACCCTGTCTGGGCGATGACTGTCCTAATGAAGATATATTTGTACTGTAAAGAGCTGAGGCGATTCATCTCCCAGATCCTCGTTAAAGATCAGGATGCAGAAGGCGGTTCAGGGAGGCATGTGATGATAAGTCAGGCAGAACCGCGTAACCATGGTGACCCGTTACTTATCCGCAAGCTGATTGGGGTGGATTCCGCCCCATCCCAGTGCGAGATGACATTGAGCAAGCAAGACTAGAGCATAGCTGCTTTATATTGGCATTTTATAATGGTTGCTCGATACACAATCAAAATCATTCAGTTTTCTCTCTATGCGCAGTAATGTCCCTTAATATCCGGATGTCATTCCCTAAATTGGCTCTTGATAAGTAATTTCCTTCTTCTGAAAGGCAAAAACAATGTTCTGTGAATTTCCCTGTCATATCACTGTTTGAAGAAGTATCAGAATATGCTCTGATTCTGTAGTTAACACTGCTAGGAAGAAATATTTTGAAGAGTAATGGCCTACTTAATGCATTGGTAGTTCAAAAAATAGTATTAAGCTTTATTGCCTCATTCATAATTCAATATACTGTAATATTCAAGAGGGAAGCTCAATTAGTAAGTGATACTGAACCATATGACCCCTGAAATCATTGACCAATTACACTGTTTTTACTGCAGTCTTATTGTATGATGTGGTAAAGATTGGTTTCTGCTCCGAGATTGTTTTAATTGGTTCGGTTATCAACTGGCACAGCTTCACAGATACAGTGAAGTAGTAGGCTAAAGTGTGTAGCGAAGCCAATTCAGTAACCATCTGGTGTTCAGTAGGGCTCACCATTTATGTGCCCTATCCAATGCCTGTTTTCTTACTGGACACGTTCAGGTATTATATCCCCATTTCACTCCCTGTTTCAAAATGTTTTCTCCTGTCTAGTGCCTACTGAATACAACTCAGATCTCCAATTATCCACTAGCTGTAACAATATAATTTCCCTCACAATATGTGCCTCTGACCTCTATGGAAAAGGTTTGTCCATTGGGATATAATAAAAGTCATTGAACTGGTGACCAGTTCTCATAATGTAGGCCTATTATTAATGAAATAAGGAGGATAATTGAGAGGGCAATTTCACTTTACAAGGCTTTTGAAGATATCACACAAATTGGACAGGTGGGGAAAGTCAATCTAATGCATTAGTGTAGTCAAATTCATTAAACAAGAGCTGACAAATATATAGCTTGGTTGTATTTTTCTGTCATTTGAAAAAGGTCTTATGATTTTTATTTATGACAACAGATCCCAGATTGGACTTGTTTAGTCATGGCATGGTAATGGAGTGACAGAATAGTGCGTAGTGAGGTATAATAATTGGGAATGCTTCTACCAATGACAACAGATCCATACAATAGAATGACAACAGAGATCCATATAATAGAATGACAACAGAGATCCATACAATAGAATGACAACTGAGATCCATACAATAGAATAACAACAGAGATCCATACAATAGAATGACAACAGAGATCCATACAATATCATGACAACAGAGATCCATACAATAGAATAACAACAGAGATCCATACAATAGAATAACAACAGAGATCCATACAATAGAATAACAACAGAGATCCATACAATAGAATGACAACAGAGATCCATACAATAGAATAACAACAGAGATCCATACAATAGAATAACAACAGAGATCCATACAATAGAATAACAACAGAGATCCATACAATAGAATGACAACAGAGATCCATACAATATAATAACAACAGAGATCCATACAATAGAATGACAACATAGGTCCATACAATAGAATGACAACAGAGATCCATACAATAGCTCTTGATGAAAAGCTGTGATAGACATAATTTATTCACAATTCATGATTATCTTAATCTATGCTACACACAGTACTTACATCATTAAGCCTTATATTAGCCAATATTAAGCCAACAAATATTGATAACTGCGTTGACAGGCTTTGACAGCATACAGCTATACGTGTCTACATTTCCAATTAACATGGTGAGATGTACAGTATGATTAACAAGGCTCCCTTACAGACAGTTGATTTCTTGTCTAGGAATCACATTTTCTGTACACTTGCATGTGCTATTGTTTTTGATGCCCAGAGCATTGAGTCGAGGCCAGACTTCTCAATGAGAGGAATCTTTCCAGAAACGTTGGATTTTATTGTACGTATTGGTTATTAAATAAATAACTAATACATTGTTTTGACTTGGTTCATCAGAGGTTATGTGAAACAGCAACCTGTGATGTAATAGTGCTACAAAGTGGATTCAGAGTTACAGGCTGATGTTTATTGTCATGAGTCTTGCCCTGGAGGAAGAATTGAGTGGTTTCCGCTAGATGGGCTAGCTGCTAAAAGTACAAATGGGCTATTATCGTAAAAATTCATGAAAAGAAAATGTGCTTTTTGGTCTTTATTTAAGGTTAGGTGTAGGCATTAGGGTTAGCAGTGTGGTTAAGGTTAGATTTAAAATCAGATTTTATGACCAGCTAGTGACCACTAGTGCAGAGCTACTTCCAGTATATGAGTCATATCAATAAATGCCAAACTGCTTCAGAGTTACTGGTTTCATTTCCAGGTAATGTTGTACCTAACTCTTAACTGCACAATTTTCCAGTGTCCTAGTCTGCCCTGCAAAAATATGACATCTAAATAGTGAGGTTATGAAAGAACCAGGGTATAAATCACTTGACGTGAGTTTACTGTGTGCCTGTGTGTGAATGTGCCTCTATCCTGCTAGGAGAATGTTTTGTCTTCTTCTCTCTGCTATACAGTAGTAGCTAAGTCCCCAGTGCACTCTCATTATTTTCAATATAACCACTCCTTATCAAGTGTGTCAGCAGGCTCCTAATTGGTTTATGCAGACAAAAGTCATAATCAACGCTTTGAAACCTATTAGGGGCCATTCCATCTGGCAATGATTGCATATCACAATTAGATGTGTTGACAAACATGAATAATGGTCAATGGTTTATTATGAAATCATTAGCACTCGGAAATCTCATTATAAGTGGAATGTCATCCTATAATGCGTTGATATTAATTTACTGTGAACCACAGGGCCAGAAATGAGCTAAAGCTACAGACAACCCTGTTCCCCTTAGCCAGCTCAAGCAGAATGGACTAGGGAAATACAGAGCATACAACAAGGCAAACCATGGCATTAATCATAGGACAGACTTCAGATCAGATTTGTGTTATAGTATCTGAAGGACCATTTCAACTGACTGAGTAAGATATTGTTGACGCAGTTTAGCAGGACCATGTTTGGTTTAGGAATATCATAAACATATTATGCTTTCACTGTAGTGATCTATTATTCATCATGTCTTATACATACAGCTAGCCATACTTTATTTCACCCCATAGCTAAGGGATGATGTCTTATACATACAGCTAGCCATACTTTATTTCACCCCATAGCCAAGGGATGATGTCTTATACATACAGCTAGCCATACTTTATTTCACCCCATAGCTAAGGGATGATGTCTTATACATACAGCTAGCCATACTTTATTTCACCCCATAGCTAAGGGATGATGTCTTATACATACAGCCAGCCATACTTTATTTCACCCCATAGCTAAGGGATGATGTCTTATACATACAGCTAGCCATACTTTATTTCACCCCATAGCTAAGGGATGATGTCTTATACATACAGCTAGCCATACTTTATTTCACCCCATAGCTAAGGGATGATGTCTTATACATACAGCCAGCCATACTTTATTTCACCCCATAGCTAAGGGATGATGTCTTATACATACAGCTAGCCATACTTTATTTCACCCCATAGCTAAGGGATGATGTCTTATACATACAGCTAGCCATACTTTATTTCACCCCATAGCTAAGGGATGATGTCTTATAAAGAAACCCTACTATTCCCTTTAAAGTTCACCGTTTTTCATCAGAGCCACATATATAACAAATGTAGTGCACTATACAGGCAATAGTCATTTGAGACACATCCTTGGACAGTTTCCATGCCTGAACAAGCCTCCTCATCTCTGTTATTTTATACTATGTCTGCATTTCCATTTCTACACTCTATTTGCTCTGTTTATCTTCAGAGATTTCCATGGCAACCTTGTGGTCATTATTAAGGACAGAGTACAGTACAGTCTGTCTGATTTAAAATTACATACTGTATGTTGCTTTGGCAAGGACATAACAAAAGAAAACACTGAACTCGACATTGTCAGCACAAACAAAGCTATGATGCCCCTATACGGAGAGAAGGGTGGAATCTGCATTGTAGCTTTAGCTAGTGATCTATTGACATAAATTGTTGAGATATTTCTCATAACGTGTTTCTAGAGAAAAGGGCACGACTATAAGACATCAAAGACAACCTCTCTGTTTCCCAAAAACTGAAGTGAAAGTGTGTTCTGTCACTTTAATTCTGGGGACAGATGGTAATTGGGTGAGGCTATGGTTGTTAATATTTAGGGTGCATAATAAACGGTCACTTGAGCTTTAAAGGGCATATGGCAGAACTCATATAGGAATTCAATGGCAGTTCGGAACAGAAGGGCAATGTCCACCTCAACTTTTAGCTTGATAAAACAGATACCCCTGCATAATAGATGGCCGATCAAGACTGACTTGAGGATATTATGTAGTTTTTGATGATTTATGGATAGTTGGTCATCTGGGAACGGCTTTGACTGTTGATTCAAGATGGAGCAGAAGATGAAGTGATGCTTGCTGTTCTGAATTCACACCAACTCATTAAAACACACACAGTAGAATGTCAAGTACTCATTAAACAGTATAGCTTAAAAAGTGTAACAATAAAACATTGTTAAGTGTTGTGATGTACTGTATATAAAAATGACATGGAGGGCAACTTTGATGGTGGTGGTGGCCACAAACAATTCTACACATTTGCAATAGGGTGGAGAGAAATGTTTGCAGTTTTTAATATGAGTGAGACGGACTAAGTGAGAATAGTGAGACTGACTAACAGAATCAATGGAGGCCTCCCAGCCGGTAATTCAACCATGATAAAAGTTTAGAGAGCTGACCGCAAAACTAACTTACCAATCAAAAACATTTTTTGCTGACATGGGCTAATTGACTGACTATCAGTGAGTGGCATAACAAGAGAAAAACTGCTGATGCAAAACCAAATTATGTCCATCCCTGATATATTGCATGATAAAGGATTAGCGTTCTTTGAGGCCTGTCTATTAAGTTCAAATCAACTGCAGTTATTCACATAGGTGGATCTGTTATCTTTGGAAATGAATACTGGCAGAAATTGGATGAATTGAGAGTAATTGACTTTAAATGCTTAAATAGTGTTGTTCCATTTCCACAGAGAATTCAAATAGCCAATGGAATTATATCAGTTAAAAATGCATTGTTCAAAACGATTGGATCCCGTTTATAATACACCAGCATCCTCCCCTCGCGAGAATAACTATACTGTACCTTTAAAAAGAAAAATAAGATTGGAGAATACATTGGGAGGGATCTTAGACCATTCCTCCATACAGAATCTTTCCAGATCCTTGATATCCTTCGTCAGCACTAGTGAACTGCCCTCTTCAATTCAAACCATGTCATCTGACCATATCAAGGATCTGGAAAGATTCTGTATGGAGGAATGGTCTAAGATCCCTCCCAATGTGTTTTCTAATCTCATAAAACATTTTAGAAAAAAGCTCAGTGTTGTTATCCTTGCAAGGGGAGGGTGCAAGAGTATTGAAAACAGGGGATTCAATCCATTTTTAACCCTATCTTAAAAATGAATATCATTACTTGTTAAACAAAATCTCTTTCGCTGAGCAATTTTTAAAAGCTCAGTATTTCTATTATTTATTTTATACAGTCTTTTTTGCTTCATCTTTATCAAGGGATTCAATCAATTCAGACCCCACTGTTGTCACGCCCTGACCTTAGAGAGCCTTTTTATTTCTCTATTTGGTTAGGTCAGGGTGTGATTTGGGTGGGCATTCTATGTTTTCTTTTTCTTTGTTTTTGGCCCGAGTGTGGTTCCCAATCAGAGGCAGCTGTCTATCGTTGTCTCTGATTGGGGATCATACATAGGCAGCCCTTTTTCCCACATTTAGGTTGTGGGATCTTGTCTTTGTTTGTTGCATGTGTTGCACTCTGAAGCTTTACGTTCGTTGTGTTGTTTTGGTGGAACATTTAATAAAGAAAATGTACGCCTACGACGCTGCACCTTGGTCCGGTCATTCTACCACTAGAAGATCCCACCAAAAACGGACCAAGCAGCGTGGCCAGGAAGAGTGGACATGGGAGGACATCCTGGACGGCAAAGGATCCTGGGCGTGGGAGGAGATCCTGGCCGGAAGGGATCGCCTTCCATGGGAACAGGTGGAAACAGCGAGGGAGGAACGGCGACGAGACCAGGAGTCACGGCAACGACGGAAGCCCGAGAGGCAGCTCCAAAATATTTTGGGGGTTTTGGGGGGGTACACGGGGAGATTGGCGGAGTCAGGGTATAGACCTGAGCCAACTCCCCTTGCTTACCGTTGGGAGAATGTGACTGGTCAGGCACCATGTTATGTGGTGATGCGCATTTGCCGTGCTAGAGGGGGCATTCAGCCAGGATGGATTGTGCCGGCTCAGCGCTCCTGGTCTCCGGTGCGCCTTCACAGCCCAGTGCGTCCTATGCCAGCACTCCGCATTTGCCGGGCGAAACTAAGCATCCAGCCAGGACGGGTTGTGCCATGGCACGAAGCCTCCAGTGATGATCCATGGCACGAAGCCTCCAGTGATGATCCATGGCACAAAGCCTCCAGTGATGATCCATGGCACGATCCCCAGTCCGGAGCCTCCAACTTCGGCCCCCAGTCCGGAGCCTCCAGCGACGGTCCCCAGTCCGGAGCCTCCAGCGACGGTCCCCAGTCCGGAGCCTTCAGCGACGGTCCTCAGTCCGGAGCCTCCAGCGACGGTCCTCAGTCCGGAGCCTCCAGCGACGGTCCTCAGTCCGGAGCCTCCAGCGACGGTCCTCAGTCCGGAGCCTCCAGCGACGGTCCCCAGTCCGGTGCCTCCGGGGGTCTGCAATCCGGGGGGGGGGGGGGTACTGTCATGCCCTGACCTTAGAGAGCCTTTTTATTTCTCTATCTGGTTAGGTCAGGGTGTGATTTGGGTGGGCATTCTATGTTTCTTTGTTTTTGGCCGAGTGTGGTTCCCAATCAGAGGCAGCTGTCTATCGTTGTCTCTGATTGGGGATCATACATAGGCAGCCCTTTTTCCCACATTTAGGTTGTGGGATCTTGTCTTTGTTTGTTGCATGTGTTGCACTCCGAAGCTTTACGTTCGTTGTGTTGTTTTTTTTGTTTTTTTTTGGTGGAACATTTAATGAAGAAAATGTACGCCTACCACGCTGCACCTTGGTCTACCACTAACGACAGACGTAACAACTGTATATGGTTAAATTTAGGGCCGGGACAATACCAGTATCGCAATACTCATTAGCAGTGGTGGAAAAAGTACCCAATTTTCATACTTGAGTAAAAATAAAGATACCTTAAAAGAAAATGACTCAAGTAAAAGTGAAAGTCGCCCAGTAAAATACTACTTGAGTAAAAATCTAAAAGTATTTGGTTTTAAATGTACTTAAGTATCAAAAGAAAAAGTATAAATAATTTAAAATGTATTTATTTTTAGCAAACCAGATGACACAATTTTCTTGTTTTTTAAATGTACGGATAGTCAGGGGCAAAGTTCAACACTCAGAAACAATTTAGAAATGAAGCATTTGTTTTTAGTGAGTCTGCCAGATCAGAGGCAGTAGGGATGATCAAGTATGTTCTCTTGATAAGTGCGTGAATTAGACCATTTTCCTGTCCTGCTAAGCATTCAAAATGTAAGGAGTAAAAAGTACATTATTTTATTTAGGAATGTAGTGGAGTAATAGTAAAAGTTGTAAAAATATCAATAGTAAAGTACAGATACCAACAAAAAAAACGACTTAAGAAAAAAATACTTATAAGTGCTTTATGCCACTGCTCATTACTATCATGACAAGGAAACAAGACATTTCTTGACAACTTAACTTCTTTAGGAAAACAGTCCTAATGTTGGAAACAAACATCATTATGTTATTTTCCAAGCTATATCACACAATATTTTACATGCAGCTTGTTTTTAAATTACCAACGTGTTTGGTCTGCTTCATGTTTTCTTTTTTTGCCATGGAAAAATATTGCGATACTAGTATTGTCCCAGCCCCAGTGAAATTGCCACAGATCAGTTTCTGTCTATGTTGATGCTATCTCTGGGTGGTTGGGTGGGTGTGTGTGTGTGTTGATGTTTTCCCCCAAGGTGTGTTTTGTTACAACAGCAAATGTGCACTCACTCTCCACTCTCGTCAACCTATTCCATCCCCCTCTGAGGACTCGTTGGTTGATGCAAAGAAGTCCATGTGAAGTGTAATGTGGAGAGCCTTTTGTTGTCGATGCTAATCTCAATAATGTTGCTAGGGCCTAGCTTATCTCTGGGGCTTTAAACCAGAGGGGGGAGGGATGAGATGGCTCTATTATTAATTTTTCCTCATGCTCTCCTAGTCGCTACCCCCCCCTTTAACAATCTAATAAGCCTTCTCTCACTGTGGACAGACAGTTCCATAATGGCCTCAGGATTATAAGGGAGGCTGTTGGCTGTAATTGCAATGGGCCTCCGGCTTTGTTTGCACTTCCATCTCCCAAACTCAAATCAGCGATCGGTCACCCATCGGAGTCAATGAAAAGCTACATTATCCTGTTAGGTGTTTATAGTTTTTTGTTTACTTTTACAATGTACAGATGACCTATCTCCCCTGTTAATGCAATCACTTTGTTCTACATAGAACCATGCACATTAGAATAGGAAGGAGTGAAGTGAAAATAGTAGATTTGATCTATACAGATTGAGGCTTTGTGGTTTTCTTTTGTTGTCGTGAATTTTTGCAGGAACTTTAAAGATATTGTGCAGCTGTTGACAATTTCCAGTCATTTACAGTTCTATTGTTGATGGAGTATTCAAGGAAAAACTGTTTTTCATTTAAGAAATGTTTAAGTCACAATGCTGTTTTAGTGCTGTCTTCTGAAGAAAATCAAGAATGTGTTACTGAAATTAAATTTGATTAAATATGTGTTTATCAATCCCAGTTGGATTATTTTATTTGTATGATTAATTTAGCAATTTTACATTCTAGTTGAATGTTGTATGTATGCTACACTACATGATCAAAAGTATGTGGACACCTTCTTGTCGAACATCTCATTCCAAAATCATGGGCATAAATATAGAGGTTTTCCAATAGATGTTGCTGCAGGGACTTGCTTTCATTCAGCCACAAGAGCATTAGTAAGGTTGGCCACTGATGTTGGGCGAATAGGCCGGGCCCGCAGTCTGTGTTCCAATTCATCCCAAAGGTGTTCGGTGGGGTTAAGGTCAGGACTCTGTGTAGGCCAGTCAAGTTATTCCACACCGATCTCGACATGCCATTTCTGTATGGACCTCGCTTTGTGCACAGGGGCATTGTCATGCTGAAACAGGAAAGGGCCTTCCCAAAACTGTTGCCACAAAGTTGGAAGCACAGAAGAGTCTAGAATCTCATTGTATTCTGTAGAGTTAAGATTTCCCTTCACTGAAACTAAGGAGCCTTGCCTGAACCATGAAAAACAGCCCCAGACCATTATTCCTCCTCTACCAAACTTTACAGTTGGCACTATGTATTCGGGCAGGTAGTGTTGCCTGGCATCCGCCAAACCCAGATTTGTTCGTCGGACTGCCAGATATTGAAGCCTGATTTGTCAGTCCAGAGAATGCGTTTCCACTGCTCCATATTCCAATGGCGGCGAGCTTTATACCACTCCAGCCGACGCTTGGCATTGCGCTTCTTTATGGCTGAGGCATTGTTGCTCCTAGACATTTCTACTTCACAAAAACATCAGTTACAGTTGACCCAGGCAGCTCTAGCAGGGCAGAAATTTTGTGAATTTTGGAAAGGTGGCATCCTATGACAGCGCCACGTTGAAAGACACTGAGTTCTTCAGTAAGGCCATTCTACTGCCATTGTTTGTCTATGTAGATTGCATAGCTGTGTGCTTGATTTTATACACTTGTCAGCAACAGGTATGGCTGAAATAGCCAAATCCACTAATTTGAAGGGGTGTCCACATACTTTTGTATATAAAGTGTATGAATGTGTTGATATCAATCACTGATATATGATTCAGTGATACATTTTTGGTGAAATATGTTATTAGTGTTTAATATATTTTGGGATTTTAGGATTTCTATTCCATCATACCACTCTAGGAGTAACGTGAAGGGCTGGATAACCTACATATAGCCACTGGCTGACCTTGTGTGGTGTGATTCAATTGAAACTTCAAAACTATTCCTGGAATGGGTAGTAATGCAAAGTGCAACTCTGCCCTACAGTCTAGTAGTTATGTCTATGCATTTCATGCACTTGTGTTGGGCTTAAATAACCTTCTTCACATGTATAGTTAGCTATGGTACTATGTGTCAGCAAACAAGCACAAGTTGCCCTCTCAGTTATCCTTTGAGAAAGAAGCTGTGTATGTAATTTTGCCTGTGTCAGAGGTTTTTCTGATCTCTAGCAAATAGTTTTATCGCAGAGGATATCTGTTCAGCTGCACAGATGTGAACAAATTTGATTGCTCCAGTACTGTCTTACTTCAGGAATACTCGCTTGAACAGCGACAAGGAAAAACTAACTTCTTGGATAAATACAAGATAACAAATCACTCCCCCTTTTCAAGACGTCTGGCAAATAAAACAAATAAGTGTTTTGAACCGCTACACAAACCCATGTGAATATTTCACATGAAGGTTTCTCCTGTTTCTCCTGAAGGAGTTTCTGAATTTTCTAGGGATGATGGTGTTGATGTCAGCCAAAACTAGCCTTTCAAAGCACTTCATGGCTACAGACGTGCATGCTACAGGGCGGTAGTCATTTAGGCAGATTACCTTTGCGTTTTTGAGCACAGGGACTACGATGCTCTGCTTTAAAGTTGTAGGTATTACAGACTCAGTCAGGGAGAGGTTGAAAATGTCAGTGAAGACACTTGCCAGTTGGTCAGCGCATGCTCTGAGTACACGTCATGGTAATCCGTCTGGCACCGTGGCCTTGTGAATGTTGACTTGTTTAAAGGTTTTACTCACATCGGCTACAGAGTGCGTGATCAGACAGTCATCCGGAACAGCTGGTGTTCTCATGCATGCTTCAGTGTTGCTTGTCTCGAAGTGATTATAAAAGGCATTTAGCCCGTCTGGTAGGCTCGCGTAACTGGGCAGCTCGTGGCTGGGTTCCCCTTTATAGTCCATAATAGTTTGCAAGCCCGGCCACATCCGCCGTGCGTTGGAGCCGGTGTAATACGATTCAATCTTAGTCCTGTATTGATTATTTGCCTGTTTCATGGTTTGTCGGAAGGCTTAGCAGGATTTATTTTAAGTGTCCAGGGTAGAGTCCTGCTCTAGCCTTTAGCTTTAGCTTCTGGTTGGGGTTTGTACTGTACAATCGGTGACTGTGGGGACTACGTCATCGATTGATGAAGCCAGTGACTGGTGTGGTGTACTCCTCAATGTCATTGGAAGAATCCCAGAACATATTCCAGTCTGTTCTATCAAAACAGTCCTGTAGCTTAGCATCTGTATCATCTGACCACTTCCTTATCGAGTGAGTCACTGGTTCTTCCTGCTTCGTTTTTGCTTGTAAGGAGGATATAGTTATGGTCGGATTTGCCAAATGGAGGGCGAGGGAGAACTTTGTACGCGTCTCTGTGTGTGGAGTAAAGATGGTCTAGAGTTTTTTTCCCCTCTGGTTTCACATTTAGCATGCTGGTAGAAATTAGGTTAAAGGTCCTGGCCACTAGGAGCGCTGCTTCTGGATGAGCATTTTCTTGTTTGCTTATGGCCTTATACAGCTCGTTGAGTGCCGTCTTAGTGACAGCATCAGTTTGTGGAGGTAAATAGAGAGCTACGAAAAATATAGATGAGAACTCTATTGGTAAATGGTGTGGTCTACAGATTATCATGAGATACTCAACCTCAGGTGAGCTAAACCTTGAGACTTCCTTAATATTAGATTTCGTGCACCACCTGTTA
Source organism: Oncorhynchus nerka (assembly GCF_034236695.1). Classification (NCBI taxonomy): domain Eukaryota; kingdom Metazoa; phylum Chordata; class Actinopteri; order Salmoniformes; family Salmonidae; genus Oncorhynchus; species Oncorhynchus nerka. The sequence continues at coordinate 77,383,676 of NC_088405.1, forward strand.
TTTACAAATAGACAAAGACCACCACCCCTTGTCTTACCAGAGGCAGCTGTTCTATCTTGCTGATGGACCGAAAACCCCGCCAGCTATATGTTATCCTTGTCGTCGTTCAACCACGACTCTGTGAAACATATCATATTACAATTTTTAATGTCTCCTTGGTAGGATAGTCTTGATTGGAGCTCATCCATTTTGTTATCCAATGATTGCACATGGGCTAATAGGACTGATGATAGAGGGGGATTACTCACTCGCCGTCGGATCCTTACAAGGCACCCCGACCTACGTCCCCAATATCTCTGCCTCTTCTTCATACGAATCATGGGGATTTGGGCCTTGTCGGGTGTCTGAAGTAAATCCTTTGTGTCCGACTCCAGAAAGAAAAAAATCGTTGTCTAGTACAAGGTGAGTAATCACTGTCCTGATATCCAGACGCTATTTTCTGTCATAAGAGACGGTGGCAGAAACATTATGTACAAAATAAGTTACAAATAACGCGAAAAAGCACACAATAGCACAATTGGTTAGGAGTCCGTAAAACACCATCCATCTCCTCTTCCGCCATCTTTGTCCTTCTTTGCGAGGCACTGGTCTTCATGGTTGAATCTGTGCTTGAAATTCACTACATGACTGAGGGACCTTACAGATGATTGTATGTGTGTGGTACAGAGATGGGATAATCATTCAAAAATCATATTAACCACTATTAACGCACACAAAGTGAGTCCATGCTACTCATTATCATCCTTTTTTGTTGTTGCCCATTCCTGTCACCAAGATGGCATAGCAGTCAAACGTCTTTTGTCCTCATCTTGTCGTGTCCCGTATATATATATATATATATATATATATATTTACAACTTTCTTCGCATACCTTTTTATATATATTTTTTCTTTTCCATAAACTCATCTTCAAAACTAGCCTGTTCAAAAGAAAGTATTATTTACCTCAAATCTCAAAACCGCCTTTCGTTCCAGTACTCTGCTGCCTGTGACTGGAACGAATTGCAAAAATCGCTGAAGTTGGAGACTTTTATCTCCCTCACCAACTTCAAACATCTGCTATCTGAGCAGCTAACCGATCGCTGCAGCTGTACATAGTCTATTGGTAAATAGCCCACCCATTTTCACCTACCTCATCCCCATACTGTTTTTATTTATTTACTTTTCTGCTCTTTTGCACACCAATATCTCTACCTGTACATGACCATCTGATCATTTATCACTCCAGTGTTAATCTGCAAAATTGTAATTATTTGCCTACCTCCTCATGCCTTTTTGCACACAATGTATATAGACTCCCCTTTTTTTCTACTGTGTTATTGACTTGTTAATTGTTTACTCCATGTGTAACTCTGTGTTGTCTGTTCACACTGCTATGCTTTATCTTGGCCAGGTCGCAGTTGCAAATGAGAACTTGTTCTCAACTAGCCTACCTGGTTAAATAAAGGTGAAATAAAAAATAAATAAATAAATCTGTAATCCTCCATAGAAGCTAACCAGAAGCTAGCCAGAAGCTAGCCTGAAGCTAACCAGAAGCTAATCAGAAGCTAGCCAGAAGCTAGTTAGCTTCTTTACTGGCTAATCGTTAGTATTCAGCTAACCACGGTTTGTGGTCATCAGCTATCCTTTAGCTCGAAAATATATCGCCAGTTTTGTACGGCGCGGCTCGGACCGGAACATTCCGGACCAATTTTTCTCTCCATGTCCACGGATTTCAACCGCAAGCTCTGGACATTTATAGCTGGATCTCGCAGCTAGCTAGCTGCTATCCGTGTAACTATCGGCTTACGTCGATCCCGGAGCAAACATCAATTATTCCGGAGCTAGCCAGCTGAAGAGTTCCATCAGTCACTCCTGGGCTACAATCACCTATCGGGACCCGTTTTACTGCCAACGAGGAGCCCCACCGGGTCTTCACAACTGGACTACCGACGTTATCTGCCCGAGGGAGTTATCCAGCTGGCTCCTCCGTCGCGACGTTACCTGAACGCGCATCTGCAGTCCGCTAATCGTTAGCTGTCTTATCGGCTGCTATCTGACTAGACCTATCGGACAATTTTTTTCTTGGGCCTATATAACTATACTTTTTTTTGCGAATTGGATTGATACCCTCTACCACAAAGAACCCCACTAATCCTACCGACGGAAACGCACGAGGTGGCTAAAAACAGACCTCCATCCTATGCTAGCTTGCTACCGATGGCCCAGCTAGCTGTCTGAATCGCCGAGACCCCAACCAACCTCACTACTCACTGGACCCTTTTGATCACTTGACTAAGCATTCCTCTCCTTAATGTCAATATGCCTTGTCCATTGCTGTTCTGTTTAGTGTTTATTGGCTTATTTCACTGTAGAGCCTCTAGTCCTGCCCACTATACCTTATCCAACCTATTAGTTACACCACCCACACATGCGATGACATCTCCTGGTTTCAATGATGTTTCTAGAGACAATATCTCTCTCATCATCACTCAATACCTAGGTTTACCTACACTGTATTCAGATCCTACCATATCTTTGTCTGTACATTATACCTTGAAACTATTTTATCGCACCCAGAAACCTCCCTATACTCTCTGTTCCAGACTTTTTCGACGACCAATTCTCATTGCTTTTCGCCGTACCCTTATCCTACTCCGCCTCTTTTCCTCTGGTGATGTAGAGGTGAATCCAGGCCCTGCAGTGCCTAGCTCCACTCCTATTTCCCAGGTGCTCTCTTTTGATGACTTCTGTAACCGTAATAGCCTTGGTTTCATGCATGTTAACATTAGAAGCCTCCTCCCTAAGTTTGTTTTATTCACTGCTTTAGCACACTCTGCCAACCCGGATGTTCTAGCCGTGTCTGAATCCTGGCTTAGGAAGACCACCAAAAATTCTGAAATTTTCATCCCGAACTACAACATTTTCAGACAAGATAGAACTGCCAAAGGGGGCGGTGTTGCAATCTACTGCAAAGATAGCCTGCAGAGTTTTGTCTTACTATCCAGGTCTGTATCCAAACAATTTGAACTTCTACTTTTAAAAATCCACCTCTCTAAAACAAGTCTCTCACCGTTGCCGCCTGCTATAGACCACCCTCTGCCCCCAGCTGTGCTCTGGACACCATATGTGAACTGATTGGCCCCCCATCTATCTTCAGAGCTCGTGCTGCTAGGTGACCTAAACAGGAACATGCTTAACATCCCAGCCATCCTACAATCTAAGCTTGATGCCCTCAATCTCACACAAATTACAATGAACCTACCAGGTACCTCCCCAAAGCCGTAAACACGGGCACCCTCATAGATATCATACTAACCAACTTGCCCTCTAAATACACCTCTGCTGTCTTCAACCAAGATCTCAGCGATCACTGCCTCATTGCCTGCATCTGTAATGGGTCAGAGGTCAAACGACCTCCACTCATCACTGTCAAACGCTCCCTGAAACACTTCAGCGAGCAGGCCTTTCTAATCGACCTGGCCGGGGTATCCTGGAAGGATATTGATCTCATCCCGTCAGTAGAGGATGCCTGTTTTTTTTTTTAAATGCCTTCCTAACCATCTTAAATAAGCATGCCCCATTCAAGAAATTTAGAACCAGGAACAGATATAGCCCTTGGTTCTCCCCAGAACTGACTGCCCTTAACCAACACAAAAACATCCTATGGCGTTCTGCATTAGCATCGAACAGCCCCCGCCCGTGATATGCAGCTTTTCAGGGAAGCTAGAAACCATTATACACAGGCAGTTAGAAAGGCCAGGGCTAGCTTTTTCAAGCAGAAATTTGCTTCCTGCAACACTAACTCAAAAAAGTTCTGGGACACTGTAAAGTCCATGGAGAATAAGAACACCTCCTTCCAGCTGCCCACTGCACTGAAGATAGGAAACACTGTCACCACTGATAAATCCACTATAATTGAGAATTTCAAACAGCATTTGTCCACGGCTGGCCATGCTTTCCACCTGACTACCCCTACCCCGGTCAACAGTACTGCACCCCCCACAGCAACTCGCCCAAGCATTCCCCATTTCTCCTTCTCCCAAATCCAGTCAGCTGATGTTCTGAAAGAGCTGCAAAATCTGGACCCCTACAAATCAGCCGGGCTAGACAATCTGGACCCTTTCTTTCTAAAATTATCTGCCGAAATTGTTGCCACCCCTATTACTAGCCTGTTCAACCTCTCTTTTGTGTCGTCTGAGATTCCCAAAGATTGGAAAGCAGCTGCGGTCATCCTCCTCTTCAAAGGGGGACACACTCTTGACCCAAACTGCTACAGACCTATATCTATCCTACCCTGCCTTTCTAAGGTCTTCGAAAGCGAAGTCAACCAACAGATTCCCGACCATTTCGAATCTCACCATACCCTCTCTGCTATGCAATCTCGTTTCAGAGCTGGTCATGGGTGCACCTTAGCCACGCTCAAGGTCCTAAATGATATCTTAACCGCCATCGATAAGAAACATTACTGTGCAGCCGTATTCATTGATCTGGCCAAGGCTTTCGACTCTGTCAATCACCACATGCTCATCGGCAGACTCGACAGCCTTGGTTTCTGAAATGATTGCCTCGCCTGGTTCACCAACTACTTCTCTGATAGAGTTCAGTGTGTCAAATCGGAGGGTCTGCTGTCCGGACCTCTGGCAGTCTCTATGGGGGTGCCACAGGGTTCAATTATTGGACCGACTCTCTTCTCTGTATACATCAATGATGTCGCTCTTGCTGCTGGTGAGTGTCTGATCCACCTCTACGCAGACAACACCATTCTGTATACTTCTGGCCCTTTGGACACGGTGTTAACAACCCTCCAGGCAAGCTTCAATGCCATGCAACTCTCCTTCCGTGGCCTCCAATTGCTCTTAAATACAAGTAAAACTAAATGAATGCTCTTCAACCGATCGCTGCCTGCACCTACCCGCCTGTCCAACATCACTACTCTGGACGGCTCTGACTTAGAATACGTGGACAACTACAAATACCTAGGTGTCTGGTTAGATTGTAAACTCTCCTTCCAGACCCACATAAAACATCTCCAATCCAAAGTTAAATCTAGAATTGGCTTCCTATTTCGCAACAAAGCATCCTTCACTCATGCTACCAAGCATACCCTTGTAAAACTGACCATCCTACCAATCCGCGACTTCGGCAATGTCTTTTACAAAATAGCCTCCAATACCCTACTCAACAAATTGGATGCAGTCTTATCACAGTGCCATCCGTTTTGTCACCAAATCCCCATATACTACACACCATTGCGACCTGTACGTTCTCGTTGGCTGGCCCTCGCTTCATACTCGTCGCCAAACCCACTGGCTCTCCATGTCATCTACAAGGCCCTGCTAGGTAAAGTCCCCCCTTATCTCAGCTCGCTGGTCACCATAGCATCACCCACCTGTAGCACGCGCTCCAGCAGGTATATCTCTCTGGTCACCCCCAAAACCAATTCTTTCTTTGGCCGCCTCTCCTTCCAGTTCTCTGCTGCCAATGACTGGAACGAACTACAAAAATCTCTGAAACTGGAAACACTTATCTCCCTCACTAGCTTTAAGCACCAGCTCTCAGAGCAGCTCTCAGATTACTGCACCTGTACATAGCCCACCTATAATTTAGCCCAAACAACTACCACTTTCCCTACTGTATTTATTGTATTTATTTATTTATTTTGCTCTTTTGCACCCCATTATTTTTATTTCTACTTTGCACATTCTTCCACTGCAAATCTACCACTCCAGTGTTTTACTTGCTATATTGTATTTACTTTGCCACCATGGCCTTTTTTTGCCTTTACCTCCCTTATCTCACCTCATTTGCTCACATCGTATATAGACTTGTTTCTACTGTATTATTGACTGTATGTTTGTTTTACTCCATGTGTAAATCTGTGTCGTTGTATCTGTCGAACTGCTTTGCTTTACCTTGGCCAGGTCGCAATTGTAAATGAGAACTTGTTCTCAACTTGCCTACCTGGTTAAATAAAGGTGAAATAAAAAAATTAAAAATGATGTGACTTGTTAAAGCACATTTTACTCCTGAACATACTTAGTCTTGCCGTAGCAAAGGGGTTGAATACTTATAGACTTAAGACATTTCAGCTTTAAATGTGTTATTAAGTTGTACAATTCAGGCTGTAACACAACACTATTTGGAAAAGTTATGGGGTGTGAATATTTTCTGAAGGCACTGCACCATGTAAATGGTACAATGTTTCCTTGGGTTTGCAGATACAAAGGAGTGACTGAATCACGAATCTTAAGACATTACCCAAACTTTTTCCCTTTAGTTAAAAACCTAGCATAATTATTTTATCGACTTGACTGAAAATACAGGCATAACCGATTCTGCAATCTTTTGCACATGGAGTCGCTGATACGCTGAAGCCTGCATTATCATAGGTTAACCTTGCCATCACTCACCCGATCACCGCCTGCAACCATAAAATAACACAGTAATGGCCAATAACTCAATTTCCACTTCTTCGCCTCAATCTGCATAATGTAGATAGAAACACATTATAAAATGTTAAATTATCTGTACTTCCATTTCCCATGGCCCAGCACATTAAAGTTAAAAGAAACAACCCAGCCAGGACAACCTTTCCAGTCAGTCCCTTGTCAGCTGCAGCAGCAGTAGCTGTTGGTGGGACCAGGGCTTGGGGAAAGTAATGAGATCATGCTAATGTCGAGATATTGCTGTATGTGACATTTCAGCTGATTGGGAATGGGTTATCTCCAAGTAAAGGTGCCGCTCCATTTCAGTCTCAGCCCCATTGCCTCCTGCTCTCTCTCTCTCTCTCTCACACACACACACACACACACACACACACACACACACACACACACACACACACACACACACACACACACACACACACACACACACACACACACACAGAGAGAGAGGAGAAATAACTGATACCGGCACGTTTCTTTGAATAGCAAGACCTTAGAGACTTTATGATGTCCCTCGCGGGAGCAGTGGGTAGAGATTAAACCACAGTACTGCTGATGTCTGGGGAAATTTTATTTTATGTGATGTGTGTTGACATTTGATAACATATTGAGGGCCAGTGTTTCTGTAATGTGGTACCTGCTGCTGTTGTGTACAAGACACAGCTACTGTAACTCTTGAGAATTTCCACCTTGAGTGGCTCCTGCTTTCAAATGTTCAACCAACAGGTGTAGAAATGTCACGTTGTAGTGTCTGATGTATAGCCTACACGCTACCTTGGTCAATGCTGCAGACCATTTGAAAGGGTGATTTCTATGCATCTTGGATCTCACACCTGTTTAACCTGGTTGTAAGTAATGTTTCATGCTCACTAGACCGTTAGAAAACAGAAGTATGTTTGCATATGTGTGTGTCGAATTCAAGAGTTGCTGCTGCTATGAATTTATTATGGTTCTTTGTTATATTAAAAATATAAAAAGCACAACATAACAACATCATTACAAATTCTTTGTTTTATTTAGGCAAGGTTAAAAGATGAACATTTCGGCCTTCATGAGAAGGCGAAACATTAAATAAAACAAATAATGTTTGATGGTGAGCGAGTGTTGCGCCTTTTCCTTTTCAATTATGATTATATTTTTGAATTGCACCTCGACTCACCTTAGTTGAGCGCACTCCACTTCTTTCCAACTGTGTATTTTTATGAAATGAACGTTTGAGTTGTTATGTGGATTTTTGGGATATATTTTATTTTATGAAAAATAAATATTAAAAAATATAGAAACTGCACTTCAATCGTGGGGGGTTTGGTAATAATGCACCTCTGTATGCTTTCTATTTTTAAAAACAGATGTTATTGTGGTATTTTTCAGGACACAAATTTGTCACTGAAGGGGAATATGTTGATATGACAGCGATCACTAAAGAACAGTCGGGATCGTATGAATGCATCTCCTCCAATGACATCTCAGCCCCAGATGTGAAGACAGTGAAAGTCACAGTCAATTGTAAGCATGAAAACAAACAATGATGCCAAGCACCACAACACTTAAACAAAGCTAAATGGTCATCTTATTTGTTGCTATTTTATCAGCCACATGGTTTTCCCAGGCAGTTGTTGATCCAAGCTTGTTTTTAAGAGCTTATAATAAAAAAAAATATGTAACTAGGCAAATCAGTTAAAAACAAATTCTTATTTACAATGACTGCCTACCCCAGCAAAACCCAGATGACACCGGGCCAAATGTGCGCCGTCCTATGGGACTTCCAATCACGGCCGGATGTGATACAGCCTGGATTCAAACCAGGAACTGTAGTGACACCTCTTGCACTGAGATGCAGTTCCTTAGACTGCTGCACCACTCAGGAGCCCATTTAAAAAAAAAATGGGTTATTAAGATAATTTTAGAAGCCTCGTGAAGTTTAGCATGCTAGCTCGAGTGTACATTGTTATCAACAGAAAATATACTGACGCACCTTACAGATTATTCAGGATAGTAGATACTTCACCTCTTTGAAACAGTTCACTTTAAAGGACATCAAAGTAATGGTTATCAGGTAGTTAGACACAGCAATATGACATCATACACAGCGGAAAGAATTCTTGCCTGCAGAAGTCAAAAGCATAATTTCAATCTGTCAAGACTGCCAAAACAGGCTATTTCCAATGTGCTCCCTCCTGTGAGGAATACCCACATTAGGAAGACCCAATAGTGGCAGATTTTTGTTGTTGTTGATTTCTGTAAGCAGGATGTTGCCCCGCTGTATGTGATGATGTCATGTTGCTGAGTCTATTTTTAATAAATGTATATGCACTGCTATAAAACTCATTAAATAACCTCAATTTCATACATCTTACAGATGCTCCCTTCATTTTGAAGGCTGGGAGTACAGGTACCCCAGTGGGCCAAAAAGGGGTGCTCCAATGTGAGGCCTCTGCTGTTCCTGGTGCAGATTTTGAGTGGTACAAAGAGGACCGCAGGTAAGTCCTAATAGATCTTTTAGAAAAGAGTCAGTTTTGGCCTTTGTTGGTTGTAAGGAGATGTAAATCCCCCAGTTGTTTTATTCTCCACTGGCAAAATGTAATTTTGTCTCATTAACAACCTACTATTAAAATTACTTTCTTTGGAGAACAATTTCTAATCTAAACCATCATGGCCACCAAAGGCGAGTTGTATTTCTTTGCATAATTCGTTTCTGTCAATGGGCTGCGTTGCTTGGACAACCTCTGAGAAAGTACAGGGGTTTTTATAATGAATGACTACGCTTCAAAAAATGATTGTTTCCCAAAGAACTGGCACAAGCCAGTGAAGCGTGGGGAATATTAGCAGTGCAGCCAAAGAGAAAATGTTACACAACGCAGGTTGTTGTACAGCGGTGCAGAGCAGTCGTCTCAGCACGACCTAATGAGCTGTGTTTGGTTTTAGGGCTTTAGAGACTTATTTCAAAAGTATTTTTGTCCATAAATTCCCGAGACTAATAGTCTTTACCAACTGTAGCATTCGTACTTGTGCTGAACCCTTCAAGGACATACACAAATGCCAACACAGCAACGACCTCAATGGCACTTGTTCAGTCAAACCTGACTGGATTATACTGACATTGTTTACAGATTACACCTTCAAATCGTATCCCCTAATGCAGTGGTTCTCAACTGGTTTGGCCTCATGACCAAAATTTAACCAGTTTGTCTCAGTCGCGATCCAATATTCGCATCCCATTTTTCTGCGGCCCAAATGCAATCTGGAAAACTCTTTTTTATGGTATTAGGATAGAAAATGTCAGAATTATATGACAAGGGAACAACAGTCCCACCGTTTTCATTTTCAAAAATTCAATTTTGTCCATATGAATGTCAAGATCACTGGCTTGAGACCAGCTGCTAACAACTGTACAGTAAATTGAAAATATTGTGATTGAAGAAAAATAGTTCAGAGGTCAAATTATTAAAAAGAATATGTAGGTTCATTGTCATTTCTACACGCTTTCTAACTGGTTTTAGTCATTTAAGTTCAGACAGGAGTATTTTTCATAAACTTTTTTTATTATTATTTCTCTCTGTTTTTTTACTCACACACTCACAACCCATTCAAAACCTCCCCCATCAGTTGAGATTCGCTGGCCTAACGGGCCAAATTTGATTGTTATAAGATATACCCTTCAATTTCACGGGTATGGGGATTTATTATTGATAAACATATAGATATGGGATTACAGAATTAATATTTTAAGAATGTATTTTCTTCTTTACAGACTCCTAAATGGACTGAATGGGATTAAGATAGAGAACCAAGGTAAACAATCCATGCTTATGTTTTTGAATGTTTCTGAAGAGGACTATGGAAACTACACGTGTGTGGCCATGAACACCATGGGGATCACCAATGCAAGCATAATCCTCTACGGTAAGACTGCCTACTGTTACTGTTGTAGAACAATATTGTTGTAATATATGTTATTGTGTGTACTGGGATGCAATTATAGCAATTATTGATGCAATAATATAAATATATTATTGGGGCGGCAGGTAGCCTAGTGGTTAGAGCGTTGGGCCAGTAACCAAAAGGTTAAGAATTTGTTCTTAACTGACTTGCCTAGTTAAAAAAATCTATATATACAGTTGAAGTCGAAAGTTTACATACACCTTAGCCAAATACATTTGAACTCAGTTTTTCACAATTCCTGACATTAATCCTAGTAAAAATTCCCTGTCTTAGGTCAGTTAGGATCACCACTTTATTGTAAAAATGTGAAATATCAGAATAATAGTAGAGAGAAAGATTTATTTCCACTTTTATTGCTTTCCTCACATTCCCAGTGGGTCAGAAGTTTACATATACTCAATTAGTATTTGATAGCATTACCTTTAAATTGTTTAACTTGGGTCAAACGTTTCGGGTAGCCTTCCACAAGCTTCCCACAATAAGTTGGGTGAATTTTGGCCCATTCCTCCTGACAGAGCTGGTGTAACTGAGTCAGGTTTGTAGGCCTCCTTGCTCGCACACGCTTTTTCTGTTCTGCTCACCAATGTTCTATATGTTTGAGTCAGGACTTTGTGATGGCCACTCCAATACCCTGACTTTGTTGTCCTTAAACCATTTTGCCACAACTTTGGAAGTATGTTTGGGGTCACTTTCCATTTGGAAGACCCATTTGCGACCAAGCTTTAACTTCCTGACTGATGTCTTGAGATGTTGCTTCAATATATCCACATAATTTTCCTCCCTCATGATGCCATCTATTTTGTGAAGTGCACCAGTCCCTCCTGCCACAAAGCACCCCCACAACATGATGCTGCCACCCCCATGCTTCACGGTTGGGATGGTGTTCTTTGGCTTGCAAGCCTCCCCCTTTTTCCTCCAAACATAACGATGGTCATTATGGCCAAAAAGTGCTATTTTTGTTTCATCAGACCAGAGGACATTTCTCCAAAAAGTACGATCTTTGTTCCCATGTGCAGTTGCAAACCATATTCTGGCTTATTTATGGCGGTTTTGGAGCAGTGGCTTCTTCCTTGCTGAGCGGCCTTTCAGGTTATGTCGATATAAGACTCGTTTTACTGTGGATAGAGTTACTCTTGTACCTGTTTCCTCCAGCATCTTCACAAGGTCCTTTGCTGTTGTTCTGGGATTGATGCACTTTTCTCTAGGAGACAACATGTCTCCTTCCTGAGCGGTATGACGGATGTGTGGTCCCATGGTGTTTATACTTGCGTACTATTTTTTGTACAGATGAATGTGGTACCTTCAGGCATTTGAAAATTGCTCCCAAGGATGAACCAGACTTGTGGAGGTCTACAATTTTTTTTCTGAGGTCTTGGCTGATTTCTTTTGATTTTCCCATGATGTCAAGCAAAGAGGCACTAAGTTTGAAGGTAGGCCTTGAAATACATCCACAGGTACACCTCCAATTGACTCAAATGATTTCAATTAGCCTATCAGAAGCCTCTAAAGCCATGACATAATTTTCTGGAATTTTCCAAAATGTTTAAAGGCACAGTCAACTTAGTGTATGTTAACTTCTGACCACTGGAATTGTGATACAGAGAAATAAGTGAAATAATCTGTCTGTAAACAATTGTTGGAAAAATTACTTGTGTCATGCACAAAGTAGATGTCCTAACCGACTTGCCAAAATTATAGGTTGTTAACAAGATATTTGTGGATTGGTTGAAAAACGAGTTATAATGACTACAACCTAAGTGTATGTAAACTTCCGACTTCAACTGTATATTGTGTGGTTTTGTGACAATGACCACAAGAGCAGCTGCGGCTGCAGTTAAACCTCCAACATCGCCTAAACAAAAGCAATGATATGCTGTGCAGTTGTCGGTAACTGCGGGTTAACGCTGATCTGATTCATCCTGGCCTAAATGTAGATGTGTCTGTCTGTGGGGTGGGGTGTAATGCAAATAGATACATTTTGTTTGTCAGTGGTCTTATTAATATGTGGGAGAATACTCCACAGTGAACCAAACTTGCAGTTATGTAATGTAGAATAAAGCCATAAATTAACATTGTTACTATAAATAGGACAAAAAGCAGCAACTTATTTTGATTATCTCTAGGGGCATATAATGTGAAAGAGCTGAGCATCGTTGGATACAATAGCTATTGAGCGAATACAATTGCTCAGTATACAAATTTGTTCTTAGGGTAGCATTTCAGGTCATCCACAATGTTTGGTCAACTTTTCCTCTGACTGCAGTTCCAGCAGTTTACAAAGACTAACAGACTGCAAGAAAAACACATTAAGAAGCCATTTTAGTCATCCAACACTATTCTATTCTCAACGTTATAAAGGCCCAATCATGAAAAATAAAATCTAGCCTCAGTCGTGCTCCTCAGTTCACATGCCAAGGGATTTGGGGGAATGTTTGTTTTGTACTGCTTGCTTCCTTTTGATCATCAAAGGGGATAGAATGGCATGTCATCTCTGATATGAATGATGTGTTTGCGTGGAAAAAGCTATTTGAGATCCTTGCTATGCTTTGTTAAGATGACCAGTGTCTGATGGAGCTTGTGTTCCGTTTTCAAAGGAACCAGTCCTATTCAATGTGCAGGAGGAATCCATCTTGTTGGTTCTATGCCTATCGTTACTGAATTACATTTCAGGAGAGGGCTGTAAAGACAACAATCAGGCATCTAAAGTTGTAAGTTAAAGCCAATAGAACCCGCACTGGTTTAGTTGTGGAGGGGAAGATAGGTATAGGAAGCACTGCCTCTTGAGATGCCTTAGTGACGTTAATATCAAACTATTTTTCCCAACAGGTCCCGGGACTATGATGCATGATGTGAACAGGGCTGCCCTGTCGCCCCACTGCTCCTTTTGCCTCCTGCTGACTGTTTTCTTGTTGTTCCTGCTCAAGTTTTGATGCAACACGGTTCATCCTCAGCTTTACTCAGCACTGAACAACAACAAGACTCTTGGTCCCAGAAGAAGAAAAGTAACAAAAGGAACTACCAATAACATCGTTGGTTCACCCTTCTTTTTTTTTTTGGTATGCATTGGCGGTATGTCTTCATTTGGACAAAAACCAGAAGACGGGACACGTCTAGGGTGGTGGGGAGGGAGAGGGTCGACATGGATGCTGATCTGAGGTGATGGTAGTACTACAGAATTTGTGTCAATCTAAACTTTTATATGTAAAAAAAGGGAAACAAAAAGTTCATGTATGTGTTGATAGTTGACTGGTTTTACCCAAATATTGAGGTGTACATTCGGATTACTGGTGTGTCATGTCCTGTTTGATCTCTGTACAATAACATAAGTTTTTCTTAAGTAAACAACAAAAAAATGAAAACATAAATTGTGATTGTTGAATTTACTGTATTTTTACAGTTGTATGCAACAGAATAATAACAAAAACAGACCATTCAATATAAACAATGTCAACTTCAGTGTAACATAGTGTGCTATCATTTCTGAGGCAGAACAATACAATATCAAATATTTATCGAATTTTTGTCACAAATGAAGTCCAAGCACTGCAAAACAAACATGATTAAAACATAAACAGAACGGATATATTTTTTTGGGGGGGGTGTCACTAAGAAGGACTGCATAGTCCAAGACAGTTTATGACTGTACGTTGTCTGAAATTGGCTTACACCTTTTTGAAAGGAAGTTGAGAATGACAAGGCTGATATAGACAAGCAGAAATGTCCTATGAAAACAGGTTATTCATTGCACAAACAATTCGGTCTCCCTCTGGCTATATACTGTAGTGTCATCCCACAATATACCATTTAGCTCATGTTGATGTCTACAAACAAAACACAAGTGGTTAAATAAAAACAACATGATGCCAACAGGATATAAACTCAGCAAAAAAATAAATGTCATCTCACTGTCAACTACGTTTATTTCTAGCAAACTTAACATGTGTAAATATTTGTATGAACATAACAAGATTCAAAAACTGAGCCATAAACTGAACAGGTTCCACAGATGTGACAAACAGAAATGGAATAATGTGTCCCTGAACAAAGGAGGGGTTAAAATAACAATTAACAGTCAGTATCTGCTGTGGCCACCAGCTGCATTAAGTACTGCAGTGCATCTCCTCCTCATGGACTGCACCAGATTTGCCAGTTCTTGCTGTGAGATGTTACCCCACTCTTCCACCAAGGCACCTGCAAGTTCCCGGACATTTCTGGGGAGAATGGCCCTAGCCCTCACCTTCCGATCCAACAGGTCCCAGACGTGCTCAATGGGATTGAGATCCGGGCTCTTCGCTGGCCATGGCAGAACACTGACATTCCTGTCTTGCAGGAAATGATAGCACAGAACGAGCAGTATGGCTGGTGGCATTGTCATGCTGGAGGGTCATGTCAGGATGAGCCTGCAGGAAGGGTACCACATAAGGGAGGAGGATATCTTCCCTGTAACGCACAGTATTCAGATTGCCTGCAATGACAACCAGCTCAGTCCGATCATGATGTGACACACCACCCCAGACCATGACGGACCCTCCACCTCCAAATCGATCCCTCTCCTGAGTACAGGCCTCGGTGTAACACTCATTCCTTTGGCGATAAACGCATATCCGACCATCATCTCTGGTGAGACAAAACTGAGACTCATCAGTGAAGAGCACTTTTTGCCAGTCCTGTCTGGTCCAGCGATGGTGGGTTTGTGCCCGTAGGTGACGTTGTTGCCGGTGATGTCTGGTGAGGACCTGCCTTACAACAGGCCTACAAGCCCTCAGTCCAGCCTCTCTCAGCCTATTGCGGACAGTCTGAGCACTGATGGAAGGATTGTGCATTCCTGGTGTAACTCAGGCAGTTGTTGTTGCCATCCTGTACCTGTTCCGCAGGTGTGATGTTCCAATGTACCAATCCTGTGCAGGTGTTGCCACTGTGAGAATGATCAGCTGTCCGTCCTGTCTCCCTGTTGCGCTGTCTTAGGTGTGTCAGTACGGATATGGCAATTTATTGCCCTGGCCACATCTGCAGTCCTCATGCCTCCTTGCAGCATGCCTAAGGCACGTTCACGCAGATGAGCAGGGACCCTGGGCATCTTTCTTTTGGTGTTTGTCAAAGTCAATAGAAAGGCCTCTTTAGTGTCCTAAGTTTTCATAACTGTGACCTTCATTGCCTACCATCTGTAAGCTGTTAGTGTCTTAACAACCGTTCCACAGGTGCATGTTCATTAATTGTTTCTGGTTCATTGAACAAGCATTACAATGAAGATCTGTGAAGTTCTTTGGATTTTTACAAATTATCTTTTGAAAGACAGGGTCATGAAAAAGGATGTTTATTTTTTTGCTGAGTTTATGTAGAAATGTGTTCTGCACTCCCCACTACATGAAGTGAAGAGAAATGAGTCATCTCTCTCTTTAAATGGTAAGACATGAGAGACCATAAACCCAGAAGTCAGCCCTCTGCATTGACCAGAGATGGATTGAAACGCTGTCAATGTCAGTAGGTTAGTGTCTTTTCACTGTTTTAGGACTTTTTCAAATAAACAATGAAGCTGGTGTGTATATTGGATGTTCATAGCTGCATATCTTTTGAACAGACAAAGGTTTTTGATTTAAGAATGGTTTCCTAATTACTTTGCCTGATTACCTAAATTACTGTCACAATCAATTATAATTCTGCAAAGTGCCTCGCAGAAATTCACTGAACCACATGTGTTTCCTCCAGTTTAGAATGCGTGTTTCTCATGTACTTTACCTGCATGGTTTACTGTTTGCTATAGCATTGCCGATCCCCCATGTCATAACATATAGTGCCAACAATTTGTTTTGATCAAGTGAGTCCATGAATCGGAATGATATAACCATTATGGTGAGTAATCAACATGTCAGCTGGAGAT
Source organism: Oncorhynchus nerka (assembly GCF_034236695.1). NCBI lineage: Eukaryota > Metazoa > Chordata > Actinopteri > Salmoniformes > Salmonidae > Oncorhynchus > Oncorhynchus nerka. The sequence continues at coordinate 77,399,924 of NC_088405.1, forward strand.
AAGGTTTTACATTGTCCATAAATTATGAACTGTTAAAACAAAGAAGTCCTCAGTCCTTTTGAGTATGTGACACAATACTACCCATGATAGCCCACACAAAATGAAACAACGTACAGTGTGCGAGTCATGTCTAGGTTGAGGCTGTTTGCAGTGAAGTGTAGGAATATGCTTTGTATCCAATTAAGGCTCTGAAGTTTTCATTATAAAATGTCCAGTGAAAAACAATTCATTTGCTTTAACAAACATAGCTAGCCATTTGATCTCACTAGAGTCCCCCCCCCCTCCCCAAGTAAACATCATTGAGAAAGCTACTGTAAGTGCATTTTATCAAAATAACCTGAACTGGAATAGAAAAGACTGCACAATTATTGAATGTATTGTTACATGGTAACACATCTAACGCCACAAGTTGACACACACATCTGTTAACATATAGCACCACACTGTAAAAAAGCTTTTAAAATACCATATAGCACTACACTGTCAAAGTATGTATTCATTGTGCTACAAGGAGAGTCATTTTGAATGCCTCAAGCAACCTTTTAATCTTTGACAGAAGCCCTGACCCCAGTGTTCTCTCAATCACAGGGTGGAATAATGAAGGCTGAGGATTTTCTCTGTCCCCTGTATCTCTATCAACTATCTATATGGGGAGGCTCAAGCTGTTACATCTTCCCTTTTTCTTCCAGATGAATAAGAACCATTCAATGTCACAGCTGTCACTTCTGATCAGCCTTCGCACAGCTGCCCCACAATGCCATCAACACCTGGTTTGTTGCATGTTGGGTTCGTCCCAAAACTGCATGGTTATCAGGCAGCAGCAGAGAGGAGTGTGTACACACACACACACAAGGCTATTTTGGAGACCATAATGGCTAATGTTGGGCCCCCTTTCTAGGGCCAAATTCCGACTTAGGAAATTACACCTTTCGCACGCACGCCTTTCCTACGCACTTTATGAAGGTGCGTAACGGGCTTTGCAGGCGTGGTTCCCTTGCGCGCGCTGCATAAATGTAATTCAATCATTGAATATCTCCTACTTGCTGTCCAACATATTTTTTCTTGTGGAGTTTTCAGTACATTTATCTTAAGCCATCCCTTTGGAATACGTTGTACCTTTTAGTTAGATCAATGAAAGAAAGCCATCTCAATATATGCACGGAAGAAAGAAAACCGTGGTTTGATTCAGTCTGAAAAATTGCCACATTCAATTCTTTAACCCATGGTAATGTTGGAAGAATAGTGTACATATCATTATAATAGGGAGAATAGTGTACAATAGTAGGCTATACCCTCATCTATTGCCTGCACTAACCATGGAACTGTGTGATGACACTGCCAAGTAATGGACCATGCGTCGGGTTCAAACTGTTATGGCTTGGTCTGCGCTCTGCTCCATAACAATTTAATTAGCCTATATGTCTTTTTTTATACTATTAACTGTTACTAATGATCCTCAGCAACAACCACATGGCCAAGATGGCGTTTACCGAGGAAGCAAATGAAGGTAAAGGAAACATTGGAATGATAATGCAGGCTATACCAACTGAAGGGATCTAACAGTAATGGAATGATAATGTAGGCTATACCAACTGAAGGGATCTAACAGTAATGGAATGATAATGTAGGCTATACCAACTGAAGGGATCTAACAGTAATGGAATGATAATGTAGTCTATACCAACTGAAGGGATCTAACAGTAATGGAATGATAATGTAGGCTATACCAACTGAAGGGATCTAACAGTAATGGAATGATAATGTAGGCTATACCAACTGAAGGGATCTAACAGTAATGGAATGATAATGTAGGCTATACCAACTGAAGGGATCTAGCAGTAATGGAATGATAATGTAGGCTATACCAACTGAAGGGATCTAACAGTAATGGAATGATAATATAGGCTATACCAACTGAAGGGATCTAGCAGTAATGGAATGATAATGTAGGCTATACCAACTGAAGGGATCTAACAGTAATGGAATGATAATGTAGGCTATACCAACTGAAGGGATCTAACGGTAATGGACTGATAATGTAGGCTATACCAACTGAAGGGATCTAACAGTAATGGACTGATAATGTAGGCTATACCAACTGAAGGGATCTAACAGTAATGGAATGATAATGTAGGCTATACCAACTGAATGGATCTAACAGTAATGGAATGATAATGTAGGCTATACCAACTGAAGGGATTTAACAGTAATGGAACGATAATGTAGACTATACCAACTGAAGGGATCTAGCAGTAATGGAATGATAATGTAGGCTATACCAACTGAAGGGATCTAACAGTAATGGAATGATAATGTAGGCTATATCAACTGAAGGGATCTAATGGTAATGGAATGATAATGTAGACTATACCAACTGAAGGGATCTAACAGTAATGGAATGATAATGTAGGCTATACCAACTGAAGGGATCTAACAGTAAATTGGCAGTTAAATATGTGTGGTTATTAGACCTACTGACGGTCAATACTATAATGGCTCATTTTTAACATGATAGAAATGGAAACTGGAAAGACGAGGTAGCCTATAATTAAGACATTCGAGAGTGTCCATCCCTGCTAAAAGGCCTTACAATTTAAATTATGCATAATGGGACGGCATTTCTTAAACTTTACTGTTACACTATGTTGATATTCTTCAGTTTGCTGCCATATTACTGGTTTCACATTTGTCTGGTTTCACATTTGTGATTATAAGGTAAAATATATCTAAAACAAATGTTATTTCCAAACGGATTACTCATTTACATAGCTCTTGTCAAGTTATTACAGTGCATGGAGAATGGTGGTATTTCTATCAAAAAAATAAAGTAGATGCTTTTTCTACTTGGAACCTGCAGGTAAAGGTGGTGGAATTAAGGCACGGTCAGAATACGGAGTATCTGTAGACACAGCTCTGCCACACCTTCATTTATTCCAGCTCCAACCAAAACGAATAGCAGGTGAATAGCACTTTACTCTCATGCTTCAGTTCGTCAGAGTACGCATAGAGAGAAGTACCTAAATAGGGAATTACGTTCCATTTACACATGCTTAACTCGGGTCGAAATCGGGCCCATAGGGAAGACTGGTGAACTGGGTTGGAGGGAGAAGGTATGTTAAAGCTCAACAAATCAGGAAATCACAATCTAATATGGCAAAATGTGGTTGACTTAAAGGCAACATTCCACTTTGCTCTAAATGTAAATGGTCAGTGTTATCCCCACAATAACCATACAAATTAAGAGAAGACAAACTAAGGTGATGTGGTGCATTGCATTTGAAAAAAGAGAATATTCAATGATTGACTGTTTCTGGCTGAATACAGATCAAATGAAATGTTGTCAATACACAAACATCAGTCTACGGTGTGGTTTTGAACGTGCTGTTTATATGTAAAAAGTGAGTTTTATAAAGACTGTTGTCCCCTAGGACAGAAGGCTAAACACTTTTGTTTTTCTTGCCACTCCCCCACCCATGTACAGTGGCCCTAAGGGGCAAAGTGGCTTGAAACCTTTGATCCACAGTTAAAAACAGAAATGAGTATTTCTTCAAAGTTTTCCAATGTCTGCACTTTTATTTATGAAGAACTGATGACTGTTGTAACTCATCCACGAAAAAAAATGCTCCATTGAAAGTGAAAGGAAAGCTTTTGTAGCCTACACAAGTGCCGTCACACCGTCAAAAACGAATCTGTGTATAAATCATCATGAACAGCGTATTAGTCATAACTGTAATCTTGCAGTTGTGACAAAGAGAGGATCAAACGATAGATTTCGATCCTGGGGAAACAATATCTACTTTAAATGTTCCATTCCTTGAGTCAACATACATGACTAAACTAAGCTCCTAGATAGGGAGCTTTTGTGTTTCTCTTGGATCAAACCCCATCCACTATACATTAAAATCAGTCAAAGTATTGACCATTTTGTGTACTGGGTAACACTGTACATATGCTGTCAATAACAGCTTGTAATTGTCAATTAATCATTAATGAACCATATTCATTATTTCGTTTGTTTATTCTCTACAAAATTATAAACAGACAGAAATTGCATAGGAAACCTTTCACTAATTAGTATTGTCAAATGATAAGCCCTTTGTAACAAGGCCCAGTGTTTGGCAAGTAATATGTATGTTTTCTCATTGTTTTACATTACTTCGTTCATGTTTGTTAATAATGATTTCCTTTAGCAAATAGCACACAGATAGGAAGTGATACCAAGTAGTATGTCTGGGTGAAAAAAATGATTATGTCCAGCTAGCTAACGGTATGAACATAACACCAATCAAAACCAACATAATATAACACAACTAATACGCAATCTGGAAAAGTCCACTGTTTTTTTCCTGCACCATTATTTTAAATGGATAATTCAGCAAAGTCCCAAAAGCAATTTGTTCTCTAGCTAAATAAAGATAAAAAATAATGGGTTGCAGTGTCTCAACACATGGAAGTGAAACTTTCAAGGTAGTTTATCATAAAACATGATCAAATCTGGGAACAATCCCAGTACGTTGTGAGGTATGCAGTATAACTGAAAGAGAGGGTATATAGAGTATACAAATATCTATATCATGCGAGCAGTGTGCCTTGTGTGCTTTAAAAAAAAGTATATATATTTATGTAGTTGGTACCACACTGTAGTCCAGGCTAAGTGTATCACACTCAACAGCAACAGTATTATCTGGAAACAGCAATGCAATTCCATCAGATATAAACATATTGTGAATGTTTCAATTTAATTCCAATATCAATGTCTCGAAGTCTCTTTTTCAATTTCAGGTTACAATAGCCTTACGAAAAACATGGCAACTTCCACAATTATTTTACAATTCGTAGAAAACAACTAATGTCAATTGCACTTAACGGCATCATGTTGATTCAAACTAAGGGGGTTCATATGTTTGTAGCCTCACAAAATATTAAGTACAGCAACGTATTAATCTGTAAAGAAGAGCTCTATGCTATCAGTGTCCGCACATGATTCCCTTGACTGCATCGCTGGCACTTGCACTCTCAGATAAATAAACTGCAACGTTAAGCAGCTTCAGGGCATAATTCATGTATACATACTGTACATACATTCTGCTCCAGTTATTACACATCTGAATGACATACAATAACTCAACCACGTGCAAATGTCATGCTAGAATAAGGAAACATCTGACACATTACTGTATATGCACTTTAAAAGGAGCACTACTCAATCTCAGTTTCCATCCGCAGTGAGCCCCTAACGTATGTTTGTAAACATGTGTGGGTCTTGGCAAACATAACTGCAATATAGTTATTTAATTTGCATTGTAACTTGCCCCAAAACCAATGATGAGAGTGAGAGGTTTTGGAGCAGAATTCAAATAGCTATTGGGCAGTTACACATAGTACAAATCATAGCTTGAGATATGCACATTACTGACATTTTACGTAAACCATGCAATGACGTCAATGTAAGGTTTGCACCAAAGTATGAGGCATGTGCAGTAATCTCAAAGTAGTGTTCCACCCTAAATGGGGATCTTCATCCCATTCAATCAATCTGGGAACAGGAATTTATGAGTGGTCCACTTTATTGGCATTCAAATGTGCAGATACTGTTGCCTTGTTTATTGATTACAGGAGATACTATGCTGCCCATTTGTTTTTCTGTGTAACTTGTCAAGCTATTCACTGTAAATGAAATGTTATTGTAGATTTTCTTTTTTTCACATTTTGGTTTCCTTCCTATTTTGTCAAAAGTATTAACAACAACTATGTCAATGACTTTTGGCAAGAAACTAAAGGAACATACCAGTATTGAACTATTTGTGCATGTTAAGACATAGTTGTCTTTTCTATTTGAGAAAGAGTAAGAGATGGTTGTATCTGTTTAGTGTAATAAAGCCTCATGATATTTTCCTCTAAATATGTGTTTTATCCCTTGGCACAATTATATATAGGAACAAAAAGAATACCTTATATCTCATAAACAGTATATAGGAATGTGCACTCTCAGAGGAACTTGCTTAGGGCTTTTACGAAGAAATGAAGAATGAACAGATGCTATTCTTCCCTGCTAACCTTCAGTGTTGGCTGATAGTTAGGTATGAGGGTGTTCTAAAATGCACATTGTACTGTAGATAGTCTGTTGCAAGATACCTGTCAGATATGTTTGATAATCCATCTGTTGGGTCCATCTATCAGGTTTCCATCTAAATGTGTTTATTGCATTCATCAAATAGAAACTGGCTTCCGAGTTAGGGAACTGACTTCAACATAATATTGAACCCTGTTCGTCATTCTCGGTGTACTTCCTTTGTAAACACTCAAATGACTCTAGAGTATTTTAATTAAGAACTTTTAGAAGAAGGTGGTATCACAGCACCGTCTCCATCCACCACGGGCCTGATGACAGCTGTCACAAAGTAGAACATCTCAAACGGCAATGTCATCAAAGGCAGACCCGTTGTGTATTTACAGCAACAAACAGAAGCCTAATTAAGTGTACAGATGTAAACCATTACATAAGAAAGCATGTGTACACGTGACAGGGATATGTTAAATGAATCTAGCCAAATAACAAAAAGCAATGGCTGTGTTGAAATAATCAATTCAAGTAGTTGTATATTCAATGAATTAGATGTTAGTTGTTGATACATCTTATTGTGTAAAAAGTCTAACAGATATTTTTGGGTTGTTGAATTATTGTTGCATAGAAATATTTGTATTTATTGTACCTTTATTTAACTAGGCAAGTCTGTTAAGAACAAATTCTTATATTCAATGACAGCCTATGAACAATATGACATAGTATACGCCATTATAAGGGTTCATACGTGCTTATAACAAGTAAATAAAACAGATTTATTCTGTACCGGTTGGCATTAAGTATTAAAAGTGTTGTGTTAATGTTCAAATAAAGTGTAACTAAAACATCATGCCTACATCCAACAGAACAAACATTCCATAATGCAACTAATGAGATTATCATGGACCAACACAGACTTTAAAAAATACATACATTTGTAGGAACTTGTTGATCAAATAAAAAGTTTGAATTGACTGTCAAATAACATAACATTAAATACACTGCAACAATGTTTTGTTTTTGTCCACAGAATTTATGAGTTCACTGGCCACTTACAATTATCATATGAAACCAATGCCAATAATCAGCCAGCAAGTAAACGGTATTCAGAATGCGCCACCGCCAAACAAATGAATGTCATGTACTATGCAGATCATTAAATGCTTGTTTGTTTATCTGGATTTCTGCATGCATTTGGCTTTGTCTGTCTCACCACCAGGCATTTGTAGATAAAGAACTCCATATGGAATATCGTCCGGGAAGTGTAGGTAAAACAGAGCGTTAAAATGTGGAATACATAGGGAGGACAAAGGGTGATCATTCCCTGGATTCCATCTTTTGTGGTCAGACAGCACATTCATTGGCCCTAGACAAAAGGGATGAGGATGCGGATGAAGGTAGATGACTGTCACCTCATTAATCACGTTTTGGTTTACTCCCCAAAGAGGTAATGTTTTCCGGATGCCTCGGCACTGATGTATTTCTTTGCTGATACCACCTTTAGTTTTGAAACAGTGTTGGCCTATGTAGCCAATGAATCGTGCAAAACCAAATTAAGCCCAGCCTTCACTGTAATGCATTTGCTCCTTGACTTGCAACACAGAAGATGTGCCATATTTCAAGCCCAAGGATGAACACCAAAGTACATTAACCACTTCTGCTACTCCAACCACAAAACACCCTCACAACAAATCACCTTGAATGAGTTTTAATTGTATTGATACTTGATTGGCATGACTTGGTAGTACTGTAGAAATAAACGAGTATGGGAACACAATGAATGTCTTCCCATAGCCGTTTAAGTAGCTTGATCATTTAATGAACTTGCTTTCTATTTTAATTTAGTATCAGTATGTTTAGTATCCATCCTTTTTTGATGTGATAGACTACAATTATGAATATATGAATCTAACTCGTTCAATAAAAACATTTTCTTTCATGTTATTTGTATGAGCGCATGAACAGCAAAGGGATTGTCTTACAATCTAGACCGTACAGTGAGTCATCTGTATAATTTCAATGTTCATTCAGTACAATTTATCTTGATTGAAAGTTAATAATGAACTCACCTCTACAAAATGTATTTTCTTGTCTGTATGAGTTGTCATTTGATCTGTTCTAATTAATTATGCCTACCCATGCCTGCTAATTATGTTACCGTTTGACAAAACTCCCGAATCACACAAAATAACAAGAGAACTTCACAAGTCCAATACACCACCTACACAGTATGCCCATTTTACTCCTGAAATAGATTAAATATAGAAATGGATGTGCCTTATCTACTGTGATGGTAGGTGGGTATAGGTCTATGGCAGTAGTAAAGGGGAAATCCTGGTTAGGGAATAGTACAAGTAAGTCAGACTTTTGAGCAGTGAAATCCTGGCTAGAGAATAGTAGCAGTGATTCACATTTTAGTTAAATCCTGGCTAGGTAATAGTAGAAGTGATTCAGACTTTTGAACAGTTCAATCCTGGCTAGGGAACAGCAGAAGTGAATCAGACTATTGAGTAGTTAAATCCTAGCTAGGGAATAGTAGAAGTGATTCAGACTTGAGAAGTTCAATCCTGGCTAGGTAATAGTAGAAGTGATTCAGACTTTAGTAGTTCAAACCTGGCTAGGTAATAGTAGAAGTTATTCAGACTTTTGAGTAGTTAAATCCTAGCTAGGTAATAGTAGAAGTTATTCAGACTTTAGTAGTTCAAACCTGGCTAGGTAATAGTAGAAGTTATTCAGACTTTTGAGTAGTTAAATCCTAGCTAGGTAATAGTAGAAGTGATTCAGACTTGAGTAGTTCAATCCTGGCTAGGTAATAGTAGAAGTTATTCAGACTTTTGAGTAGTTAAATCCTGGCTAGGGAAGAGTAGAAGTTATTCAGACTTTTGAGTAGTTATTCCTTTGGTATGTACACGTGGTTTACGTAGACAATCAAACAATTGAACATTTGAAAAACAAATTGCTGTAGCATGGACAAGAGTTGTCAGGGAACTCACCACAGTTGTTTTTTAAATCTGCACTCCATGCAGATAGGAGGCTTTCCAAAATGTGGCCTATGAGTTATTGAACAGTATTCCTAGTCCAGATAGCTATTAAATGTTGTGGATATACACTGCTCAAAGAATAAAGGGAACACTAAAATAACACATCCTAAATCTGAATGAATGAAATATTCTTATTAAATACTTTTTTCTTTACATTATTTGAATGTGCTGACAACAAAATCACACAAAAATTATCAATGGAAATTAAATGTATCAACCCATGGGGGTCTGGATTTGGAGTCACACTCAAAATTAAAGTGGAAAACCACACTACAGGCTGATCCAACTTTGATGTAATGTCCTTAAAACAAGTCAAAATGAGGCTCAGTAGTGTTTGTGGCCTCCACGTGCCTGTATGACCTCCCTACAACGCCTGGGCATGCTCCTGATGAGGTGGCGGATGGTCTCCTGAGGGATCTCCACCCAGACCTGGACTAAAGCATCCGCCAACTCTGTGGTGCAACGTGGCGTTGGTGGATGGAGCGAGACATGACGTCCCAGATGTGCTTAATTGGATTCAGGTCTGGGGAATGGACGGGCCAGTCCATAGCATCAATGCCTTCCTCTTGCAGGAACTGCTGACACACTCCAGCCACATGAGGTCTAGCATTGTCTTGCATTAGGAGGAACCCAGGGCCAACCGCACCAGCATATGGTCTCACAAGGGGTCTGAGGATCTCATCTCGGTACTTAATTGCAGTCAGGCTACCTCTGGCGAGCACATGGAGGGCTGTGCGGACCCCTAAAGAAATGCCACCCCACACCATGACTGACCCACCGCCAAACCGGTCATGCTGGAGGATGTTGCAGGCAGCAGAACGTTCTCCACAGCGTCTCCAGACTCTGTCACGTCTGTCACATGTGCTCAGTGTGAACCTGCTTTCATCTGTGAAGAGCACAGGGCGCCAGTGGCGAATTTTCCAATCTTGGTGTTCTCTGGCAAATGCCAAACGTCCTGCACGGTGTTGGACTGTAAGCACAACCCCCACCTGTGGACGTTGGGCCCTCATACCACCCTCATGGAGTCTGTTTCTGACCGTTTGAGCAGACACATGCACATTTGTGGCCTGCTGGAGGTCATTATTGCAGGGCTCTGGCAGTGCTCCTCCTGCTCCTCCTTGCACAAAGGCGGAGGTAGCGGTCCTGCTGCTGGGTTGTTGCCCTCCTACGGCCTCCTCCACGTCTCCTGATGTACTGGCCTGTCTCCTGGTAGCATCCTGGATGAGCTGCACTACCTGAGCCACTTGTGTAGGTTGTAGACTCCGTCTCATGCTACCACTAGAGTGAAAGCACCGCCAGCATTCAAAAGTGACCAAAACATCAGCCAGGAAGCATAGGAACTGAGAAGTGGTCTGTGGGCACCACCTGCAGAACCACTCCTTTATTGGGGGTGTCTTGCTAATTGCCTATAATTTCCACCTGTTGTCTATGCCATTTGCACAACAGCATGTGAAATTTATTGTCAATCAGTGTTGCTTCCTAAGTGGACAGTTTGATTTCACAGACGTGTGATTGACATGGAGTTACATTGTGTTGTTTAAGTGTTCCCTTTATTTTTTTGAGCAGTGTATATTAGTAGACAATCAAATTAGTGGAATTGTACAAACAAATGGCTGCACCATGGACAATAGAGGTCAGGAAATTCACCACGCTGGTTTTAGATCCAGACCTATTGAAGAAAAATATTTGTAGACATGAAAGGTCCGGTTGAACATGCACATTTCAGGGCTGAATATTGCACCTACGTAGATGACTCCAACATATGATTCATGGCTTATTCAGTGTTGTTGGATGTGTGTGTGTCATCCCAGATGGTGTATGGCCTCAAGGGAACTACACACGTGCTCTAATAAAGGTCATACAGATAGACAGGAGTTATCTTTGATCTTAATAGCATACATTAATCCATAACCCTCATAATTCATAATGTGAGGGCATTAATAAAATAAGTGTGTATTGAATGTATTAAAGCCACACAGTGAACAATCACATCATTTGAATGGACGAGACTCACTAACGAGATTTGCTGCACGCCAGTAAATTAGTTGTACGAATGAGCATTCAGCATGCAGACAAAATAAGACATTTCACAGGGCTAACCTAGTTAAACATAGCATTGATTTGACCAACGCATTCTAGTCCAGACGGGTCTTTGAAAAGGGCCTTTTTCATGTTGCAACACATGGGAGGGAGCTCTCCAAGATTTCCTACCATCATTACTGCTTCACAGTCAAGCAGGCTAACAGGCCTTTTTTGCGAGAAAAAATAAGAAAAAGATGAGAGAAAGAAACATGAAAGTGCGAGTATAAAAAAAAATCCTGTTTCCGGATTGAGTTCCCACTCTTGTAATTACGTGGAACGAGCCGACCCTGGTTCCTTTCAGAACAGATGGTATTCACTTTGGTTCTCGTAAGCACCACAAACAATCCTATGTTCCTCAGTCAGCTCCGCACGGGCCTGTGAGGATATATTTATTGTGCCAATCACAAGTATTTACCCGCCGCCATTAAGATCGTCTGCTGCCTTGATGAGTGATAAAATTGGTGGTGGGAGAAACAAACCATTGGTGAGGAAGGATCATTAACTTTGTGACTCAATTCTGACACTAATTAGAAGGGGATATAACACTGAGAAAGTGAGGGGGGATATGGTTTACATGGCAAGACAGACAGCTATGACTTGTCTCCCATGTTTAAATGTCTAACATAGACTTGGGTGCTAGGTCAAGCACAACCAATCTGCCTGTCCAGTCTCTTTCTATTAAAATCTATACTCTGCTTCTGAAGAGCCAACTACTGACGTAAGCTATAAAAAAAAACAATTTCCAGCCAAATGTAAAGTGTTAAACACTTGACTATACATGTGTTATTTACAAGACCCAATGCACATTAAACATGTTAGCCTGAATATCACACCACTTGATTTTAGCTTGCCAGTATGCAGTATGTATGTAATTACACTAACATATTATGGACAAGGAAGAATATTCAGAATTAGGCAGAGCCCTTTTGAAGTTGGCATGTTAAGTTACAAATTTGATATGATGTACATTTATCTTTCAAAAACTGGTCAAATTAACAACAAACTTTCAGTCATTACGCTTTCAGAACGTGGACTTATTTATGAACTCCTTAAATGTAGAACCAACAAGTATTTCAATGCCTTTAAAAGCTGGGAAGTGGCTGCCTAGCTATCTGCTATTGATGGCCACCAGCTGTGCCGACTGCCAACTGAGGGTAGACGGTTCGCGTTGATCATGAAGTAAGTAACAGCGGAGACTCCTTGTGTTATCAGTCAACAAGGTTGCAGACAGACATGCATCCGCTTCTATTGTATTAACTGACCTTCTCCCCAATGTATCCCCATTTGTACATTTCTTAGGAAGTTGCCCGTTAAAGAAATGTGATCAAGATAAAGTACAGTACAGGTAAAGATGTCATCTTATCGACAGGCCCGTTTTCTTTTTAACAGTCCCGTTCTGTACTTTCTGTTAATTGCAGTGAGCAGATGTTTGCATGAATTAAATATTGTTGAGGATGAAGTAGAACAGCATGGTAGCGAGTGCAGCGCAACAGAGGAGCCCAATTTGTAATCATTTTTGGGGGGGAAAAGTGGCAATAAACAACGACAACCTGAAGATGCGCTACACACTTAACAGTACACAGTTTTAAATAATAATTTGTCTGCAAAGCAATCCTCCTGGTAATGACCTATTGCATGGGTAAGTAACCCTGGTCCTGGAGTGCGCAGGAACTGAATGTTTTTGGTTCAACAGATCTGGAAGACCAGGTGTGTTGAATTTAGGCAATCACTAAACTGATCAATTAGCTCGGTGTGCTGCCTGGTTGGAACAGAATCCTCCAGTACCTGCAGCACTCCAGGAACAGGGTCGCCTACCCCTGACCTATTCTCTAGGTGATGTTTTGTAGAAGACTCAGCGCCTCTTGTTGCATGTATAATCTATGGGAATGAGAATTAGAAAGTTTCACTTGGTGCGCCGTGCAATTAACATCCACTGTCGTGTTGGTATAGCAGGGCAGAGAAACAAGATTTAACCTATTAAGGAAGCTCTCATGCTGAAGTGGTACATAATTGATAGGTGAGAGGAGAGCATTTGTACTACAGTATTCACTCAGAAGTAAGAGTCTAGTCATTGGGACATGGCCATTAGCGGGAGTTGGCACAGTGTTTGTACAGGGCCACAGTCAGTCAAGACCAGGGTCAGTGAAAAATCAATGGTACTCTCCGGTCATTGTGACAGTCACCACACTCACTACTCCACAGAGTGCACTTACTCTCTCCACTTTATGGCAGACCACTGGCATGATATGGGGATTTGATTCGCTTAACACAGTTTAGCAGATTGGAAATGTCTCCCAAATGGAAAAATCCAATAGGCAGGTCTGTCATGTGGGTCCTAGAGAGGTATGGCTGACAAGGTGGTGGGACACAGAGCCTGGAGACACCAGGTGAGTTAAATTACCCAATGAAGCAAACACGCGAATGGCTGACTTGCAATTCCAAACCATGGCATTGAGCATACTCAAACAAAGATCATGGGGCATTTAAGATACATGTTTTTTTTATTATTGTCAGTCTTAAATATGAACACACAATCTTCATAAAGAAAATACATATGAATCAACAATCTTACATTACAGGGAGTCAAATAGAATGTAATTTTCTCTTCACTTTGGAATCAACCAGAATTAAGGGATTACTGTGACCTATGCCGGGTGAATGACTTGACTGTACTGTATTGGAGTAGAGGGAATGTGTGTGTCATCAGAAATTCAAATTCATTTGATCATGAGATTTGGTCATGCACCAACACAGAAATGTCCTTTTATAACAACTGAGACAAGCACATCCGTATGCCGCCAATGTCTACAACTTTGTCACTGCTATTTCCAAAGTCCCTATTCCAAAAGGAATTATTCCAAACTGCAATGCATACTCAACAAATGTCACGTCACAAACAGCACTATACTAAAGGGTAGGTGCAATATAAGCTCAATCAAAAACAATAGTTGGAAATAGGTTTCTGTGATGGTTATACCGTGGACTTCTCAGAAGCCCCAGCTGTTGCTTTCTGTACATATGTTTTGAAACAACTGCAAAAAATAAAAAAAATAAAACACTTTTATTGAATCTACCCTTAGCATGGCCTTTAATTCATTGAGTCCACATAATGATATAGTTTCCGTCACTAGACGGAGGTTAACCCCAGATTTCCATATCTTTCAACAGGCATTGGGATCCGTTTTGTCAGTAAAAATGTGTGATGCCATCACCACAGAGAAAACTTATTCAACCTTTATTTATCCCGTGGAGGTCTGAATACCTCTTTTACAAGGGTAATAATCATGTGGTATTTATTTCAAAAATAGTTTTGGGGTGCAAACCATTACGCTGATGTATTTTGCACCAATCATGACATGCATTAAAGTGATATTCCTAATCAGTGTAAAATCAATGCAGCTCTCACACAGACATCACACATTTTAAATGTGTGATGAATGCACCCAATTATCTGCTGTAATATGGCCTATTCTGATGGCAGCACCACAGGTTTGGACCATTAACATGTCAAATATTTCTTAACATCAAAATGTGTCCCTTTCTCCCCATTTGCGAATAAAATATTGAAGGCAGACTTCACTATATGTTATCATCGTACATGGCATGGTGACCTCCTGCTTCCAGACATCAACAACAGAAAACTGCCAAAACTGACTGTTAATCTGGGCCCTCGCCTGAGGCATGCCCATTTAAGGAAGAACCAATAGTAACAGGCCTGGCAGATTAGATGTTGATTTCTGGGAGCAAAGCAATAAATTGTCCCGCTGTGTATGATGATGAATTCACAACGTTGAATCTACCTTTAAGACCTCTAAATTAGGATTTGTTTTTATACATCAGTCCCTTACAATCATCCTTTTAGCCACAGTGAACCACTCGATTGGGGTTTCTCATTGTAAATGATTTGTTGTTCATGAGCTCCACAAGTGCACTGCCTGATAGATGTAACGTTAAAAACAACACAGGAACGAATCATTTCGGATCAGACCCCCCCTGTCCATGCCATTGTATTCATTATGATCTAAAATACAAAAAATATCCCAGATCAGCACTCTTACTCTGAGACACTTTGTGAATATGGGTCCAGATATTTTAATAGAGTTTAAAAAATGATCACAAGGAAGAGCAACTGCTGTGCAGTTTATAAACTGGGCCAAAGGGTTGATGGCATTGCACAGAAGAAAGCTGCAAAATTCTTGCATATTGATTTCACAGAGCATTGTGTGCTTTCCTGTTATACAAAAACAAATTGAGCATTGAGCAAACGTCTGTAGTAGATGTTTTCTCTATAGAGTCAGACTAAGTGGATGTTGTGTTACATAGAAAGGTTACAGGAAGTATTGTTGTAGCTCCTGAGTGTGTCATTGGTGACAAGGTCACAGAGGAGACAAATATATGCCTGATTTCAAATCAATCCAAACTCGGCCCTGATTATTTAACCCGGTATACAACACTAAATTATAATATATTAATGGACTGTATGTATATGTGCTCTATTGGGAGACAATATATGTAAAACATTTGCATTTCCAGTCAAAGTACATTTGCATGTACATTCCAGTACATTTACATGTACCAGTTCAACACAACCAAACAATTAATACTTATTGGTTATGAGAGGGTATTTTGTAACAACAACTAAAAAAGACAAACTAATGGCTGAGAGGTCTTTGGGCTCTTTTAGGGGCAAATACTAACCTCCACTTCAGTCCAATTTCCACTAAGTCTCCCATTGACATCAATGCATCAAAGTGAAAATGTTACTTAAAGGGATACTTCAAGATTTTGGCAATGAAGCCCTTTATCTACTTCCCCAGAGTCAGATGAACTTGTGGATACCATTTTCTCTGTGAGCAGTTTAAAAGAAGTTGTTAACTATAGTTAGCACAATTGCTAACTAGTGTTAGTCCATGGTAACTGCTAGCATGCTAGTAGATCCCATAGACTTCTAGTCATTGCGCTAAGCTAGTTAGCATTGGATCGTGAAACTACCTCTAACTGCCTTCATACTGGATGCAGATTCATAAAAGTGGTATCCGTGAGTTCATCTTAAGTAGATAATGGGTTTCATTGCCAAAATCCCAAAGTATCCTTTCAAGTGCAAGTTAGAATTTGCCCTTAGAGTGATCCATAGAGTTGCTATTGGACACAATCTTACTCCTTAGCCTCTTTGTTACCAACACTGTTGAGATGGGAATACTTCAGAATTGACCCTAGTGTGCAAATGACCCATGTAAATACATATAACTTAAAGTACCTTAAAGTAAAACCAGTTGTAGTAACATTAATAACATTTGTGAGAGATTACATTACTTGAAGTTAGATGTCCACACAAATGGAAATAACTTCCTTCCCATTCATAACTAGTTAAGTCATTCTTTACACCACCTTGTGTAGACTTGTGCCAGCTAAAAGGGAGGAAAAACAAGCTCTTTGCCTAAATAATCACAATTACAGCTTTGATATTGTATTTACCCCTTTCAAAATATGTGTTAAAATCCCCAAAATAGATAGAATAGCACAAACAACTGAAAATATCACAATTGACATTGCTGAGAAAATATAATTTCTTATTAACCATTGTTGTGGTTTGTCAATGTGTCGGAATCAGAAATAGGTTTAAATTATAATTACACCAACAACAAAAAACATGATAACAGGCTTTTAGGTCCTAGAGTGATTTCAGTCCATCTGCTTCACTGCCTGTTTGAAATGTTTGTTTCATTCACCTCATACACTTAACTCTTGGGGATAAGAATCTTGGTGCTAAAGCGTCTATCATAGTCCAAAATGTGTACGCATACGCACAGCAGTGTTCTGGAATATTGGCATTCATACTTTTCAAATTCTCAAGCTTTTTCTCCAACCGTTACCACATTCAAATGAATAAAGGACGCGTATCGGAGCGGCGTTGGTTGGGAATTGTTGGGAGGTGCGCTTTCGGGCTGTGCATTCCCCGCGGATGGTGGTCTCAGAGCCGCGTAGCTATGTCACAATGGGATGCCGGACTATTGCGTCTTAACGTCAATGGACTATGATTTACGCTTAAGACTCTTGGGGCTAAGATGACTATGTCACTCGGTAGAAACTGAAATAAATAAATGTAAATAACAGACAAACCACACCCAAAAAGAAACATTTGAGAATCATACCATAATGGGAGGGGAAACGAAAACAAATCAAAACTCAAAAAATCCAATGTTGTTATGTCCTTAAAACTCCTAAAATTAACAAAGAAAAATGTGTATGTTACATAATACGTTTTAGAGGTTTGACATGATGTAATAGGGTAGCCCATGCACTCATGTGCATCACGTTTGTGGTTCCGGGTGAGAGAAAACACACAAACCACGCAACCTTGCCTCGGAAGCCAGAAAGCCTACTGCATCAAAACCTGAGCAGAAACTGAAGGATGGCCAGAAGTAGACAGGTGTAGGTGTGTACATGCGTCCCCATCGAGCCGCTGTTCCCATCCTGCACTGCTCCGGGTCCTGTTGTGGCCAAGGGGGATGGCAGAGGAGAGGGAACAAAACATTTGGATGAGTTTGTGGTGTTCAAGATTGGTTTTGCTGACTTGAACCTTCTGATCTGCAGATAACAAGTGATTCACTGCTCTAATACCTTCTCCCCGGCACTCCACAGAAAAGCAACAAATGGATTGCAGTAATTGACACAAGGCACATAATCAACTACACCCCGGGCCAAACGCCTGCTAGTGCCATTAGGTACCCACCTCAAAAGGGAACATTGTTATTCATCCCAGTTCTGTTTACTTATTATTCAGCATAGAGATGTCCAAGTTATCCCTGGCATAGCTAGGGTACCTAAGCTAGCTATGCTAATCAGGTCATTCCCAGACTACAGAATACTCAGATTCCTGCTGATGGAATGTTTAATTGGGGGCACTTTGGCGGCCATTTAAGCATTGCTAAAGCATCTGTTCTCTTCCTCTCATCACCAGCAAGCCCTGTTGACTTGAGCCCTTATCACCGCCGTTATTATCATCTTACTGTATGATATTATGAAACCTTGACCAACCAAGCCGGCTGCCTGGTTCAGCCATAATTGTGGCTGGTTGTAAACAAGCTAATCAACTGAGGGAAGGGAGACAAGCAATAACCATTGATAGACAGTGGAGGAAAGAGCAGGACCAGGGACTTTTTTTCTTGGTTGGTAGGAGGTCTGTGAGTTTTTAATCTAAATTGAAGCATGATAGCAGAGGCTGGGCTAACGATGTGGGGCCTGGAGCAATAAGGGAGTTGTAGGATGGTCCAATTAAAATGTCAAACCACTTACTTATTCACTAAAACAATCTTGTGAGTTTCAGAATATCCTATAGCATATCATGTATTCCTGCTAATTACAGTACATGTTTACCGCAATAGCAGTTAAAAAATGGTTGTGATGGTGGTATTAGATCCACCACCATATTTTACTGTAGGGATGAGGTATATCTACATATGCATTGATCTTTTGAAGGCCAAACCCACCACTAGTGAGCGTGGCCAAGGAGATCAATTTTCATGTCATATGACCGTAGCACCGGTTCCAATCCAAGTGCCAATGCCGTTTAGCAAAGATTAGGCGGTGCTATGGCCAGACGACATGAAAATAGAGCTGTTTGGCCATGCACACCAATGATTTGGCCTTCGAAAGAACAATACATATGCAGGAAATACCTCATCCTTACTGTACAACATGGCGGTGGATCTTTGATCTTATGGGGCTATTTTGCTTCCACTTGTCCTGGGACCCTTGTTAAGGTCAACGGCATAATTAACTTTACAAGTATATTTTAGCCAAAAACTTGGTTGCCTCTGTTAGGAGGCTGAAACTTGGCTGCAAGTAGATCTTCCAGCAAGACATCTTTCTTCTTTAGATATTTTTTTACTACTTGTTAATAAACAAAACCTCCCTGAGCAACTGTATTAGTTTAAAATAATATATATATTTTTATTATTTTTTATTTTATTTTAATTATTTATTTTATAGTCTTCATTATTCATTTTTATCAAAGGATCCAATAATTCCTCACCCTACTGTAAATAAATATTGGACCACATGGGGCATTATCGAGTGAGAGAGAGGGACGATAATTATTACATTTTTTACTTTGAAGCCGAGTACCGTTAATACAATGACTTCTAATTTCCCTTTGATTTTCTTGGAGTTCACCAGGCTTTCTTTTGGGACATCTATCCAATTATGCTGCCACTGTAGATTATTCCTAAACCTGCATGTGGATAATTACAATAATAGTTCTGCTTTCCCCCCACAATCCAAATCAAAGCAATTAATACATCTCTGAAGAGGAGCCCCACAGTTAATGGATCCTGTTTCACTTACATTCCAATCATGTCTAATTAATACAAAAAATGATGATGCTGAGAACACATCAAATGTCAATATTCATTGCTAACACATTGCTAAGAGGTCAGTCATAGTGCTACACTATAGTAGTAACCTTTATTACAAGTATTCATTAATGACAAACTAGAGGGAAGGAAGAATTAGACATTAGAGATTTCTATATAGACACAAATCAACAACTAGATGGACAAATTGCATAACAAATTGTTACAACCGTTAAAACACACACATGATCCATCACAAATGATAGTTGTAGGACAGATAGATACTTACACAGCAGATGAAGCACATGCAAAATCAAAATAAAGCCATGCCACATGGCGAGCCGGTTAGGCGGTTGAAAAAAGAAGAACAAAACACGGTTAGAAAAACCTTTAAAAGCTCAGAGCTCTTCATTTACCATTTCCACGACGATTCCAGTGACATACTTTCTCCTTATCAGCCTGGGAGAATTCTCCCAGGAAATGTCACCTGTCAGATATACCTTTTAACTTCTTATCAATATTAATAAATGGAATTGAAAGCTAATAAAGTTATCATAAGAAGTCAGAATAGCCCAGTAACTCTGACAATCTAATTTCGTCAGGCTGAGCTTAAACACTATATAATCCCTTTCAGTTTGCAGAAACATAGTCCTCCTGTCACCTCAGTATTAGCATTGTATGATACTCCAGTGATATTGGCATATAATCAGTTTGTTGTCGATGTGAAAATGGCAATGCTTATCATGCATTGTTAGAATGCTGTTAGCGCATCAGAGAGTGGGTCGAAACACATGCTCATGCCGAATACCGGTACTAACCTTGCAATAGTGTTGAGCTAGTGGGTTCAATAACCTCTACACCAGAAAAACGGAACAGAACAGAGCAAAATATATAAAAACGAACAAAAGCAAACAATCATAGACATTGCTGCCTTAATATGAACAACGTGAAAATAAAGCTGGTGAATGACTTTTTAGCCTCGTGGGTGCAGTGTTAAAAGGCATACAGTGAGGTGGAAGATGTTGCTGTTAACCTAAATCATTATGATGTTGTATTAGATTAAGGCACAGATGACTAAATTGAGTATATGCAGTTATTCTTACATTAAATCAGCTTCAGACTGATGTTAAGCATGGAAATGTCCTCAGTTATTTATATCAAATAAATCACATAAAAAGGAATAAAAGTCCATTCAAAGTGAAATGAGAATCATGTCGAAATAACACAACATTTTCAGTACACTTTATGATAACAGGCATTAATACATTATTTCTAAACTATTAATAAATAAGTATTTCATTATTTGTAAACATTCATAGTATACCTTTACAACAGGTCAAATACTTTATGAAGCATTTAGGGACATGTATCGTGGCCTTTTCGTGAAAGTTATTATAATGTGTTACCAACATACAACATGTTCATTTTGTTGCACCTGGAACACATGGTAATTAATGTACTCACCATACAGGACAAAGCGTGTGTTGGAGCTGCCCAGTTTGTTAATGGCGATGCAAGTGTAGTTGCCGTAGTCGGCCTCAGAGACATTGAAGAAGGTCAACTTGGAGAGCTGCCCGGCATCTTCGATCTCCATGCCGTCAAAACCATTGAAGATCCTTGAAGAGAGATGCACACCTCTGTAGTCAATGAATGAATAAAGGAATTTATTTAAGAATGTAAAATACATAGTGTCTTTGGAAAGTATTCAGACCCCTTGACTTTAACCACATTTTGTTAGGTTACTCTTATTCTAAAATTCTAAAACTTATTCTAAAATATATATATTTTTAAATGTGCTTGATCTTGACACAGTACCCAATAATGACAAAGCGAAAACAGGTTATTGGAATTTTTGCTAATTTATAAAATGTAAAATTTACATAAATATTCAGACCTTTTACTCAGTACTTTGTTGAAGCACCATTGGCATCGATTGCAGCCTTCTTGGATATGCCGCTACAAGCTTGGCACACCTGAATTTGGGGAGTTTCTCCCCTTCCTCTCTGCAAATCCTCTCAAGCTCTGTCAGGTTGGATGGGGAGCGTTGCTGCGCACCTATTTTCAGGTCTCTCCGGAGATGTTCGATCCGGTTCAAGTCCGGGCTCTGGCTGGGCCACTCAAGGACATTCAGAGACTTGTCCCAAAGCCACTCCTGCATTGTCTTGGCTGTGAGCTTAGGGTTGTTGTCCTGTTGGTAGGTGAACCTTCTCCCCAGTCTGAGGTCCTGAGCACTCTAGCACAGGTTTTCATCAAGGATCTCTCTGTACTTTGCTCTGTTCATCTTTGCCTCGATCCTGATTAGTCTCTCAGTCCCTGCTGCTGATAAACATCCCCACATCATGATGCTGCCACCCCCATGCTTCACCGTAGGGATGGTGTCAGGTTTCCTCCAGATGTGACGCTTGGCATTCAGGTCAAAGAGTTCAATCTTGGTTTCATCAGACCAGAGAATCTGGTTTCTCATGGTCTGAGAGTCTTGAGGTGGCTTTTGGCAAACTCCAAGCGGGCTGTCATGTGCTTTTTACTGAGCGGCTTCCGTCTGGCCACTCTACCATAAAGGCCTGATTAGTGGAGTGCTGCAGAGATAGTTGTCCTTCTGGAAGGTTCTCCCATCTCCACAGAGGAACTCTGTCAGAGTAACCATCGGGTTCTTGGCCAGCTCTAGGAAGAGTCTTGGTGGTTCAAAACGTCTTCCATTTAAGAATGATGGAGGCCACTGTGTTCTTGGGGATATTCGATTTTGCAGAATGTTTTTGGTACACTTCCCCAGATCTGTATCTCGACACAATCCTGTCTCGGAGATCTTCTGACAATTGCTTCGACCTCAAGGCTTGGTTTTTTTCTCTGATATGCACTGTCAACTGTGGGACGTTATATAGACAGGTGTGTGCCTTTCCAAATCATGTCCAATCAATTGAATTTACCACAGGTGGACTCCAATCAAGTTGTATAAACATCTCAAGTATGATCAATGGAAAGTCTCAATTTCGAGTCTCAAATCAAAGTGTCTGAATACTTTTAAAAAAATCTGTTTTCGCTTTGTCATTATTGGGTATTGTGCGTAGTTTGCGGATGATGTTATTTCATTTAATCCATTTTAGAATAAAGCTGTAACGTAAGAAAATGTGGAAAAAATTAAGCAGTCTGAATACTTAAGGCACAGTATACACTGAGTGTACAAAAAAATAGGAACACCGGCTCTTTCCATGAAATTGACCTACGAGGTGAATCCAGGTGAAAGCTATAATCGCTTATAGATGTCACTTGTTAAATCTACTTCAATCAGTGTAGATGAAGGGAAGGAGACAGGTTAATGAAGGATTTTTAAGCCTTGAAACAAGTGGGACATAGATTGTGTATGTGTGGCAGTAAGCCGTTGAATGGGCAAGACAGTGCCTTTGAACGGTGTATGATAGTAGATGCCGGGAGTGTCAAGAAATGTAAGGCTGCTGGGTTTTTCACGCTCAACAGTTTCCCAAGTGTATCAAGAATGGTCCATTACCCAAACAACATCTAGTCTTGTTGACTCAATGCCCCAATGAATTGAGGCTGTTCTGAGGGCAAAAGGGGTGCAACTCAATGTTAGGAAGGTGTTCCTAATGTTTTGTACACTCAGTGTAGAGCTGCCTCAGCCATGTGAGTACAGCAATGCACACAATTCTTGTGTTACTCACAACCTACTTGTATGGAAACTTACTGCAGCTAGGGGTTTGGGAAAGTCTGAGATGACCACCACGACGTCTACATTTTATGTCATTTTATCTTAACTATATGTTATAATTTATTGCAATTTCCAAGCAGGTTCAATGGCAGGGGAAATGACAGTGTCTTGACCACGTACAATGGTAAGATGTGTAATACAAAATGATATACGGCCGTTAGGCTTTGGGTCTCTAACCATAGGGACATTCTACAAGTGTACTCTCTCGCTCTCTCACCTTTGAAAATACTGATGATCTAATGACCTTCCTTGAAAATCTACTTCCAGGAAAATCAAAAAGCCTGGAAAAAGCAGCAATTCAACATGTTTGCAAACATGCACAACGGGTTACCTTCTGTCGTCTCGGTACCACTCGAAGTCTGCCTCGGGTACTGCATCCGCCTCGCACTCCAGCACCCCTCTCTGGCCAAGGGTCACGCCAACGTCTCTGCCCTCTGACACACTGGGGGCATCTACGGGCACACGAGGGCACTCATGGGATCAGTGTTCCAGAGACGGGGTCAAAGTATCACGCAGGGGTCATGTGTAAATAGCAGAGCGAGGATTTGGTCCATCCAGAAAGGAAGTTCCTCTATCTGAACAGCTGTAATCAAGTTGAAAGCCATTCTTCTTTGGAGAACCAATTTGTAAATGCAGAGGGGTTTAATTTAACTGGTACTTCAGAGCACAGTTAATGTTGTAATGATTACAAGGGGAGTATAATAAGATCAACGATTCCTGTCTTTTAAAAATACATTAAAATGCCCAATTTATGGCAACATGCATCAAATACCTTTACCCATAGACAGCCAATAAGGCATGATGTATAGCAAGCACAAATTCTTATATATATTTTTTCTTTCACAAACTGTTTTTCTGGTGAAGTGTAAAAACAATAAAGCTAAACCCAAATCAAAACTGATTTCACGTAAATGGAACCCTACAAGTTTTTCTGGAGAACTGGAACAAAGTTAAGATTAACCCAAACTGAGCTTCATCCATTCATCTATATTAAATTATTGGTCATGAGACCATTGACTCAGAGAAACTGTCTGCAAGGGAATGGAATGCCTATTGCACATTGTAGCAAATGGAAAACGTTTTGCAACAAAAACAAGTCTCTCTTATTGGACAAGTTCAGTGGTAGTCCCTCCCCAATTTGGCCCATTTGCTTCCGTTTCGTTCCTAGTAAAATACATGTCAGGACTGGGTTGACATTGAACTCACAGTTGACTGTGATCTCCACGGTCTGGACATCTGTGGCGATGTCATTGACGGCGGTGCACTCGTAGGTCCCCGCTCTCTGTCTGGAGATACTGGGGATGTCCAGGTACTCGTCCTCCGATGCCAGGTCACCTGTGGAGGTTTTATTTTTTATTTCACCATTATATAACCAGGTAGGCTAGTTGAGAACAAGTTATCATTTACAACTGCGATCTGGCAGTTAAAGAAAAGAAGTGCGACACAAACAACAACACAGAGTTACACATGGAATAAACAAACATACAGTCAATAATGCAGTAGAAAAAAGTCTATATACAGTGTGTGCAAACAAGGTAGGATAAGGGAGGTAAGGCAATGAATAGGCCATGGTGGCGAAGTAATTACAATATAGCAATTAAACACTGGAATGGTAGATGTGCAGATGATGAATGTGCAAGTAGAGATCCTGGGGTGCAAAGGAGCAAGATAAATAAATAAATACAGTATGGGGATGAGGTAGTTGGATTGACTATTTACAAATGGGCTATGTACAGGTGCAGTGATCTGTGAGCTGCTCTGAAAGCCAGTGATTAAAGTCAGTGAGGGAGCTTCAGAGATTTTTGCAAATCGTTCCAGTCATTGGCCGCAAAGAACTGGAAGGAAAGACGACCAAAGGGGGAATTGGCTTTGGGGGTGACCAGTGAGATATACCTGCTGGAGCGTGTGCTACGGGTGGGTGCTGCTATGGTGACCAGTGAGCGGAGATAAGGCAAGGCTTTACCTAGCAGAGACTTGTAGATAACCTGTAGCCAGTTTTAAACCTTAACATTTGCATTTCCTGCAACAACAGGGTAATCAAATTAAGATCCTACATCTGTAACTACACTCAGAAATATAATTGACTAATTAACCACATTTCCATCCACAGGTTTTATGAGAGTAAAGTCATACCATATAAAAGAAAACAACGTTTTGGTACAATTTTATAAATGCTGATGATCATTTGTTCATTCGACATGGTGAGATCTTTTTGTGTCGGTAAAATGTATTATTCGAGAAATAGCGGTGGAAACACATTTATGCGCAAATATTGACACAGTATAACAACCATCAAATTGAAGTAAACTTGGGAGTCACACGATGACATGGTGTGTGGTCCTCCAACTACAACTTGGGAAATCATGCAGTTCATTAGGCTACAGACTAAATAAGTTATAATGAACTTCACAGGGTGGTGAAAGTGCATGGTGATCTTGATGCTCCTATCCAATACATATTGGGGGGGCACTCATGGCAACAGCTCGCATATACAGTGCGGATAGGTTGTGTGGGTAGGCAAGTCTACATGATGAAATTATTATGGATAAGATCAAGAATATTTTTATTTGTCAAATGGCAGCCAAGCATCAAGAATCATGTCACCAGAATAAGTGCCAAGACCAGAGTAGGCACATTTAACGCAACAGTTTTTGTTGAAAATGCAATGGAAACACATTGAACTTTATATTTTTATTCGGTAGATAAAAACTTAAGCAAAAAAGTACATTTTGTGTGCACTACGTCATCACACTGATTTCTATCTGTAACAAGTTAGTTTAATGGAAACACCACTGGTGGGAACTTTGGCATATTTACTTCATGCGGATTTTGGATATTTGCATGAAAATCTGTCGCCAATTGGATGGAAACCTAGCTATTGGCTACATCAGAAAGAACTGATGTTATTCTAAGTCAAGCTCAACTGCAAGCTCCCACGACTCCAAGCAACAATGATTCATGAACTGATTTACTAGCCAGCTGCCAATGAACCGTTTTTGTTTCAGGATTCTGACCGAAGGAAAGGTTGAAGTCTGAATCAATTGGAGATGAACCCAGAACATGCACAAATCAGCAGTGTACCACAAATATTTAAAAAAATATATAGATCAATCATTTAATAAGCTGACATATGTACATCATATGTTAGAAACAATGAAAATACTTTTCCATGTTTATCTGTCATTTGTTTCAGGGAATTGAAGGGTGGGGGGATAACTAATGTCTTCAACTGATATTGTCTGTCTTGTGGAAAACTGAAAATGTATAGATAAAAAAATCATATTATATATACAGTGCCTTTGGAAAGTATTCAGGCCCCTTGACTTTTTCCACATTGTTACATTACAGCCTTATTCTAAAATTGATTAAAGAAAACATCTACACGCAATAGCCCATAATAACGATGCAAAAACAGTTGTTTTGCAAATGTACAAAAAAAAATGAAATACCTTATTTACATACTGTAAGTATTCAGACCCTTTGGTATGAGACTTGAAATTGAGCTCAGCTGCATCCTGTTTCCATTGATCATGTCACGCCTGCTCCCACTCTTCCCCCCTGGCGCTCAAGGGCGCCAGGCTCCCCAGCATTGCGCACTCCTGCCATCATCATTACGCACACCTGCCATCATCATTACGCACACCTGCCATCATCATTACGCACACCTGCCTTCCCCCGTCACGCGCATCAGCGATTATTGGACTCACCTGGACTCAATTACCTCTGTCATTACCTTCCCTATATCTGTCTGGTTTCCCACTCTGTTCCCTGCTTCTGCATTGATTGTCCTTGTTTACCCGTGTGCTGACTCTTTTCCTGTCACGTTACCTGTCTGTTCCTCATTAAATTTTCAACTTCCCGTACCTGCTTCTTCTCCCTGGCGTCAGTCCTTATAGATCATCCTTGAGATGTTTCTACAACAATTGGAGTCCAATTGATTGGACATGATTTGGAAAGGAACACACCTGTCTATATAACATTGACAGTGCATGTCTGAGCAAAAACCAAGCCATGAGGTCAATGGAATCTTCCGTAGAGCTCCGAAACACAATTGTGTAGAGGCACAGATCTGGGGAAGGGTCCCAAAATGTTTCTATAGCATTGAAGGATCCCCAAGAACACAGTGGCCTCCATCATTCTTAAATGGAAAAGGTTTTGAACCACCAATATTTTACTCTACCTAGATCTGGCCAACCGACCAAACTGAGCAATCGGGGGAGAAGGGTCTTGGTCAGGGATGTGACCAAGATCCCGATCTTCACTCTGACAGAGCTCTAGAATTCCTCTGTGGAGATGGGAGAACCTTCCAGAAGGACCAACCATCTCTGCAGCACTTCACCAATCAGGCCTTTATGGTAGAGTGGCCAGACAGAAGCCACTCCTCAGTAAAAGCCACATGACAGCCTGCTTGGTTTGACCATGAGAAACACGAAGGCCAAGTGTCACGTCTGGAGGAAACCTGGCACCATCCCTACATGGTGGTGGCAGCAGCACCATGCTGTGGGGATGTTTTTCAGCGGCAGGGACTGGGAGACTAGTCAGGATCGAGGGAAAGATGAATGAAGCAATGTACAGAGAGATCCTTGATGACAACCTGCTCCAGAGCGTTTAGGATGTCAGACTAGGGCAAAGGTTTACCTTCCAACAAGACAACGACCCTAAGCACATAGCCCAGACAATGCAGGAGTGGTTCCGGACAAGACTCTGAATGTCCATGAGTGGCCCAGTCAGAGCCCGATCGAACATCTCTAGAGATACCTGAAAATAGCTCTGCAGCAATGCTCCCCATCCAATCTGGCAAAGCTTGAGAGATATGCAGAGAAGAATGGGAGACAATCCACAAATACAGTTGTGCTAAGCTTGTAACATCATACCCAAGAAGACTATAGGCTGTACTTGCTGAGTAAAGGGTCTGAATACTTGTGATAGTTCAGTTTTTATTTTTATTTTATAAAATGTTTTAAAAAATGATCTAAAAACCTGTTTTTGCTTTGTCATTATGGGATATTGTGTTTTGATTAATGAGAGAGAGAAAAACAATTGAATACATTTTAGCATAAGCCTGTAACGTAACAAAATGTGGAAAAAGTCAAGGAGTGAATATTTCTGTTGTATTCCTCACTCTATCCTTTCCTTAAACACATTGACTCAAAACTTAAAACTGCCTCCACACTCATCACCATTCTGTAAACTGACATTTTGTCGTGGAAAACATGACTAATTGATTAGCGTAACTGCCTTTGTAGTTCCACTTTAGCCATCACTGCTCTGCTCTCAGTATTCACGTTTCTGTTCACCTCACTGTCACATCAATAAAGCAAATCATACAATGTTTCAGTTAAGCTTGAGGGAGAAGGCTTATTCCTTCATGCACAGAACTTAACGTCAAGTACAAAGGACGTACTTGATGTCGAAAAAGATCTTAAAAAAATAAAATAACACTAAGACAAATCTCCCCAGGTATTGTGGGTGACAGTAATGGCATGCACATGTATTCACTTTGCTGAGTTTGAACAGACATGTGACTCCCACCTGGTAGGAGCCATTAACAAAAGCAGTCATGGATGATCTCGGATCACCTGATGAGGGTGTCAGGAGAACCCTCGGAACGCACAGGTGTCAGACAGACCCCACAACGCACAGGTGCCCAGAAAGCCTCGTCCTTCTCTCACTTTTTTCTAGTCTTTCTTGTTTCTCTTGTGCCCCGCTCACTCTCTGGTGTCTCTCTACCTCATCCCGCTTTCTCTCGCTGTCTTTCGTCATTCTCGTTAGCCTCTCGCTCTGTTAGCTCGTTTACCACTACTGCAACGTCAAATTCAGACTGCATCATGGAGCTAAGTATCTGTTTCATAAAAAAATGCATTTGGAGCACTAGAGCTCATATGTGCAGTCGTTTGAAAAAAGTTGATAGTTTTATTGATGCAAAAACTCAACAAATGTTCTTAGGAATGTTATGTGGCCTGCCTAGCAATTAGCGGTTTAAGTCTTGACCGTGGCTTTCCCTTATATCTTTCTGTTCAGACACTCAGAAATGTCAAACTAACTTGCATGTCTGTATATGTGTACCACGCTGTTTATAAAGCAATCTGAATCCATACCATGCTTTCAGGGGGAGTGTACATGAACAATATACCCTCTAGCAGGCTGGGTATCTGTCAACAGAGTTATGGCAGATTATCAAGACAGTGCTCCTGGCTGACCTTTAACTGAGGGGTCAGAGAGGACACAAATCGACCAACTGACCTCGTGTTCAACTCTTGTACACTGTACAGGCAACACTAAACACATACTTCAAGTCTCTATATGTAAAAGGGGTCAACAAGGAGTTACCATAACCAACCAAGCAATTTGCAGAGAAAAGACCAGCGTGAGTAAATCTAACACACTTTAAAGTGTCTAGGTTAAGTATGGCTTTTTACAGTACAACCCAGGCAGTTTGTAGGGCCCATGATTGCCAAGATGGAGGTGTTTATATAAAATCAATAGTTCCCAGCTCATTTTATGGCTGCCGTAAAATGTGTGTCGTTGGGGGAAAGTAGCTAGCAAATCCCACCTCGGCTGGGGGCCCTAGCACGGCCATGGCCTCACTCATTACCGATACGGGCCTGTGTGCCTGTCACCCACTGCGTCAGTAAAGCCAGTGAAAACACAGCGACGTACGGCAGAGGGCACCAGCAGGACTTCTGCTTCCTGTGTGGAGAAAAATGAAAGGACGGCCGTGAGGGACATGTTGGCTCAGCCGAGGCAGAGTTTCCTATCGACTGCAGGCGTTACTGTGCAACTATGAACACAGAAAGCTTGTGTCAGAAATACTGAAATGAACTGTGTTTGTATCAAATATAACGTAGATTGTACCTTTGGGGAACTCAAACAAATAAACACTGTTCAAATGCAATCCGCTGCTTGAAAATCCTGAATACTCAATACTGCAGTACTCAAGTACTTGATAGTGAAGGAGCAGAGGACAAGCTGTAAGTGAGAGACGAGATGCCACAAAGATAACAGCCTCCTGCACACCATATCCCCAGTCACTGACGCAGACTTAGAAATAGAGGACCCTCAGGAGACCACACAGAGCAGAGAGGTGGGGGTGGGAGGGGGCTGGCATATCTCAGGAGGGGCCTGCTCCCGAGGCTCCCATACACTCACTGTGTCTTTGAAAACCGAAGGAGCACCACACTTATGCCGCAGGCAGATTCTGGTTGTAGATAAAGAGAGAGAGGAGAGATAACTCAATACAGAGGGAGAGGGGAGAGAGACTGATAGAGCAAGAGAGAGAGAGGGGAGGGAGACAGAAAGAAAGAGAGAGAAAAAACACAAGATAGAGGGAGAGGGCAAGGGAGAGCAAGGGAGATAGAAAGGGCAGGAAGGAAGGGGGAAGGATGTGTATCAATCCAAGTTGGGTTGCAGCCAATGTCAGTTCATACAGTATGAGATTGAGCGGCCACCCTCTGAATCCAATTTCTCCAAGGTGACAGTGTTGTGGTACGGTTACTTACCTTATTATTACGAGAGAGAGGGGGGCACAGGTAAAGGACAAATGGATGGATTTGCTTTCAGGGGGAGGGTACAGTATAACTGTTGCATGTCAGTAGCACTCACTTTTCCCTGTATTAGGAGATTTTTCACTGACTCCAAAACAGAATATAGAATGTATCTTTGATAGCTTTGATTTATTATCCTCTTTGATGGAAAACAAACACAAGAGAGGGATAAACCGTACGTATAGCTGGGGGTTCTATTAGATACCATGACACTGCCTTACTTCTATTGAAAGACTTAGCAGCGAAGATAATGCATTTTGACAGTCTCACTTTGATTCAACCCATCAGAATCGGCATTCATTTGAACTCACAATGAGCTATGAAAACCACATCAGGCACTAATGCCGGAGCATGTGTCCCTTTGCATTTAAGCATTATCATAGATGCCATGAACAATGAGCATTTTGAGATTAACGTATTGGGTTTAAGCTTTTAGCTGGGGTGAATATTGATGTTGACATTATTTTATATCAATGAATCCATGGCAGGATGGCAATTTGGCAAAAGCACATTTGGTAGTAAAAAGTATTTTAAAACCACACTGGGTAAAATTATTTTTGATTTGGGAGATTTGATTTGCTGAATACAATTAAAACAGAGAAACGTCCATAACAAAATAACGGACACCAAGGCACAATGTTGAAGTGACTCTTTTTTAGGGGGAAAACTAAGGGTATGTGTCTGACATGCAAAACAATATAACATTTTAGAATTGGTTAAAATGATCTTACGGTTAGGGCTAGAGGGTAGTGCGTACGGCCCAGTACATCACCGGGGCAAACTTCCTGCCATCCAGGACCTCTATACCAGGCGGTGTCAGACGAAGATCCTAAAAATCGTCAAAGACTCCAGCCACCCTAGTCATAGACTGATCTCTCTGAAACCGCATGGCAAGCGGTACCGGAGCACCAAGTCTAGGTCAGAGGCTTCTCAACAGCTTCTACCCCCAAACCATAAGACTCCTGAACACCTAATCAAATTGCTACCCACACTATTTGCATTGCCCCCCGCCCCCTTCTTCTACTACTCTGTTATTATCTATGCATAGTC
Source organism: Oncorhynchus nerka (assembly GCF_034236695.1). Classification (NCBI taxonomy): domain Eukaryota; kingdom Metazoa; phylum Chordata; class Actinopteri; order Salmoniformes; family Salmonidae; genus Oncorhynchus; species Oncorhynchus nerka. Next base: position 77,431,780 of record NC_088405.1, read on the forward strand.
CTTTAATAACTCTACCTACATGTACATATTACCTCAATTACCTCGACACCGGTACCCCCTGTATATATCCCCACTATTGTTATTTATTGCTGCTCTTGAATTATTTGTTATTCCTCTCTCTTACCTTTTTTAAAGGTATTTTCTTAAAACTGTATTGTTGGTTAAGAGCTTGTAAGTAAGAATTTCACTGTAAGGTCTACTGTTGTATTTTCGGCGCTTGTGACAAATAACATTTGATGGTTAGGGGTGTGGTTAAGCTGAGGGTTAAGGTCAGGGTCAGTTATAAATTTGTGCTAGTCGGGCTGTCAATGGGATGCTGGTCCGAAATGTCCCCTTAGTCTCTACTTCATTGGAGAGGAATTCATTGTTATATCTGCTGAATTGTACCGTCTTAAATCATCAAGCTGTCAAACACCCTTACAAGAGACAATATACCCTTTTTTACTCCTTTCCTGCCAGGCAACAGCATCAAGGCAACAGCAGTCTCAGTACCAAGACATGCAAATAAACCTCCTGAAATACCAATACATTTCCATGTAGCTCTAGTACAAAGCAGTTTCCAAACAGACTTCATTCTTGGTTACTGCGTTGATTCCCAACAATCTAAATTGTATTAATGCATCCGGGGCAGCTACCGTTAGTTCCTGGTCAGCGTCCCAAATGGCACCCTATTCTCTATGGGCCCTGTCCCAAAGTAGTGCACTAAATAGGTAAAGGGTGCCATTTGGGACGGAACTCTGGTCGAGTGAACAAACATTGCCAGTCAGTTACTGTGGTGGAGTGAGATACCAGGGACCCTCCTTATCCGGCAGAAGCCCCTGATTCATCTATCTATCATGAAGCGTGGTGAAGCGGCGGGTGGCTGCTGAGCTAGGTCATGACTACAACGAGAGCTCCAGAAAGGGCCAGAATATCATCAATCCACCGTCCTCCCTCCACTCGTCCGTCCTCCCTTCCCTGTCCTCCCTCCCTTCTCCTCCTCAGTCCTCCCTCCTTGTTGATGGATACCTATTTAATTCTTTATTTCTGTCACCCTGGAAAAGCCTTGTAATAACTGGGCACACACTGAATGTCCCGAGGCAAGAGGATAGTGCAGTGCACTGGAACAGTGTGTGATGGTGATTGTGGGGCTGAAAGATTGAACCTTGCGCTGCGACTGCAATGAGAATGAGCATTGGGTTTACTTTCTCCGCTTGGCTGTGTTCGGCTGGAGCAGCAACAATCCAGTAGTGTATACTGTCTGCATATTGTCTGTCTAACAGCGAGCGGTTAAATGATCATATCGAAATATTGAAATCATTGTATCATTCAATTCCTCAAATTTTGGCATTGCCATTGAACTACAGTAAACACTCCCACCTGGATAGTTTGGGTAACACCAAATTAGGATGAAAACTTTTACAATACAGCACCACAAACTCAAATAGTGCCAAAAACACTTGCCTAGAGCCAGAAACCCTGGAGTCCTTGTGATGTCCAAGGGACACAACATTTTATGGCTTGTTTCATCTGGAGATGGGTCTCTATTAAGATGTTTGTATTGCACTTTTTTTTGTTTTGTTTTTTGTGAATTTTACCCCTTTTTCTCCCCAATTTTGTGGTACAATTTAGTAGCTACTCCAGCCACCCTAGTCGTAGACTGATCTCTCTTGTCTCACCGCTTACAACTCCCGTACGGGCTCGGGAGAGACGAAGGTTGAAAGTCATGCATCCTCCGATACACAACCGAACCAAGCTGCACTGCTTCTTAACACAGCGCCATCCAACCCGGAAGCCAGCGTCGGAGGAAACACCGTGCACCTGGCAACCTTGGTTAGCGCGCACTGCGCCCGGCCCGCCACAGGAGTCGCTGGTGCGCAATGAGACAAGGATTTCCCTACCGGCTAAACCCTCCCTAACCCGGACGACGCTAGGCCAATTGTGCGTCGTCCCACGGACCTCCCGGTCGCGGCCGGTTACGACAGAGCCTGGGCGCGAACCCAGAATCTCTGGTGGCACAGCTAGCGCTGCAGTACAGCTCCCTTAGCCACTTCGCCACCCGGGAGGCCCTTTGTTCTTGCATTTCTGAGGAATTAAAAGTAGATACTTTAAGTATTGACAGTACACAAACTGCTAACAATTAATAACAATGCATTAACTTTCTGTGCTAACCTTCTGGGCATAGCACATCTCGAATAATGACCATTGATTTCAAGTGAATAAAAACAAAAACAAACAATTTAATACATTTTATTTCCCAAGCTTATTGCAGTTTCAAATTAAACAAGTTTTGGTGGACATTCTGTATGTTCTGCAGTGAGATAATATCCTGAATCCAATATTGGGTCAAACTCTCTATCATACTAAAGCAAAATGTGGTTCTAATAGTATTCATTCTCTGTACCATGACAGATTCTGTTAATGTCACATTGGCATAAAGGATCGGGAGACAGACGCAGGAATGCGTAATCGTTTTTTTTATTATACCCCAAATTACGGTGTGCCGTGTATAGGCACAGGGATGAAGACCAAACAAACACGTAACAAAAACACAGGGCAGAAACCCAAACAAAAGAGCGAGGAGTACCTCAAATAAATAACACAAGTGCACAATGATTAAAACACGGGACGAGACCCGTAATCATCTGCCCAATCCACAAGGGCACGAAAGGCCAAAACACACAGCACAGGTACTCTCACGCACCATCGGACATTGTAACAATAATCAACCCCCAAATGGAAACCAAAGGGCACATATACACAAATACAGTCAGTGGGAATAGGGGCCAGGTGTGGTTAATTAAAGTTCCGGAGGGATTCATGACAGTTACGATCCGTTTCAATTAGCAAGCCAACAAATTCCAACTAAAGCGTAATACAATATATAGTACACAGTATGTAGTAGTAGGTTGTTGAGTCGTGGCCAAAAGTTTTGAGAATGACACAAATATTAATTTTCAAAGTCTGTTGCCTCAGTTTGTATGATGGCAATTTGCATATACTCCAGAATGTTATGAAGAGTGATCAGATGAATTGCAATTAATTCAAAGTCCCTCTTTGCCATGCAAATGAACTAAATCCCCAAAAAACATTTCCATTGCATTTCAGCCCTGCCACAAATGGACCAGCTGACCATGTCAGTGATTCTCTCGTTAACACAGGTTTGAGTGTTGACGAGGACAAGGCTGGAGATCACTCTGTCATGCTGATTGAGTTCAAATAACAGACTGGAAGCTTCAAAAGTAGGGTGGTGCTTGGAATCATTGTTCTTCCTCTGTCAATCATGGTTACCTGCAAGGAAACACGTGTTTCATCATTGCTTTGCACAAAAAGGGCTTCACAGGCAAGGATATTGCTGCCAGTAAGATTGCACCATATCAACCATTTATCGGATCATCAAGAACTTCAAGGAGAGCGGTTCAATTGTTGTGAAGAAGGCTTCAGGGCGCCCAAGAAAGTCCAGCAAGCGCCAGGAACGTCTCCTAAAGTTGATTCAGCTGCGGGATCGAGGCACCACCAGTACAGAGCTTGCTCAGGAGCAGGAGTGAGTGCATCTGCAGGCAGGTGTGAGTGCATCTGCACGCACAGTGAGGCGAAAACATTTGGAGGATGGCCTGGTGTCAAGAAGGGCAGCAAAGAAGTCACTTCTCTCCAGTAAAAACATCAGGGACAGACCTGATATTCTGCAAAATGTACAGGGATTGGACTGCTGAGGACTGGGGTAAAGTCATTTTCTCTGATGAATCCCCTTTCCGATTGTTTGGGTCATCCGGAAAAAAAGCTTGTCCGGAGAAGACAAGGTGAGCGCTACCATCAGTCCTGTGTCATCCCAACAGTAAAGCATCCTGAGACCATTCATGTGTGGGGTTGCTTCTCAGCCAAGGGAGTGGGCTCACTCACAATTTTGCCTAAGAACACAGCCATGAATAAAGAATGGTACCAACACATCCTCCGAGAGCAACTTCTCCCAACCATCCAGGAACAATTTGGTGATGAACAATGCCTTTTCCAGCATGATGGAGCACCTTGCCATAAGGCAAAAGTCATAACTAAGTGGCTCGGGGAACAAAACATCAATATTTTGGGTCCATAGCCAGGAAACTCCCCAGACCTTAATCCCATTGAGAACTTGTGGTCAATCGTCAAGAGGCAGGTGGAAAAACAAAAACCCACAAATTCTGACCAACTCCAAGCATTGACTATGCAAGAATGAGCTGTCATCAGTCAGGATGTGGCCCAGAAGTTAATTGACAGCATGCCAGGGCGGATTGCAAAGGTCTTGAAAAAGAAGGGTCAACACCGCAAATATTGACTCTTTGTATCAACTTCATGTAATTGTCAATAAATGCCTTTGACATGTATGAAATGCTTGTAATTATACTTCAGTATTCCATAGTAAACATCTGACAAAAATATCTAAAGACACTGAAGAAGCAAGCTTCGACGAAAATTAATATTTGTGTCATTCTCAAAACTTTTGGCCACAACTGTACATGTGGGTACACTTATTAGGGTTGCACAATTCCGGTAACTTTCCCAACATTTTCTGTTTTTCCAGCAACCCTGGATGGAGTATTCCTGAAAATCCTGCTTATTCCCTCTTAATTCCAGGTCTTTTCCAACCAGTATTTCAGGAAAACTGGGGAATTTTGGGAAAGTTACCAAAAATGTGCAACCCTACCACTAATTAATAAGGTGGAACACCATTCTTAACTAACCCATGTGAAGTCCTAGAACATGGCGCTTGCAAAGCAAAGTCCTGATTCCCAGGACCACCCGTATGGAAAATGTATGCATGCATGACAGTAAGTCGTTTTGGATAAAAACATCTGCTAAATGGCATTTATTAATGGCCAATTCATCCTGATATACTTTAATTACTCTTTTTATGTTTTAGTAAATCTGTGACTAGTACATACATTTTTGGACTTCTAAATTAATGATATATGTCCAATGATACATGAAGAATATAACTTTCCTCATAAGCTTAGTTGAACTGTTGTAACCCATCGGAGCCCAAAGTAAAAGCTTATTTTAATCCAATGTTTGTTTACATTAATATTGTTTACAAACACTTTATATCGTCAAAACATGGTTAATACTATAATTTTGATGTCATGGGTGGTCATTTCTTTCATCCATAGCTCTGTCTATGAATTTGGAGGTGGTTACATTTCTCCAGCCCTATCCCCCAGCTTTTTATCAGAACAGTGGCAGGGATGACATTTGGTTATTGCTTTAACTGCATATTCGGAGAACAAAAATTCCTTTGTTTTTACAGCTCTTTCTTTTTTGTGTACATTGTACACACATTTAATTAACATACAGTGCATTCAGAAACTATTCAGACCCCTTGACTTTGTCCACATTTTGTTACGTTACAGCTTTATTGTAAAATTGATTAAATCGTTTTTTTTCCTTCATCAATCTACATGCAATACCCTATAATGGCAAAGCAAAAACTGTTTTTTAGTAATGGTTGCTAAATAAAAATTAAAAATAAACTAAATACCACATTTATAGAAGTATTCAGACCATTTACTCTGTTGCAACTTTGTCAGCAATTACAGCCTCGAGTTTTCTTGGGCATGACGCTACAAGCTTGGCACACCTGTATTTCTCCCAGTTTCTCCCATTCTTCTCTGCAGATCCTCTCAAGCTCTGTCGGGTGGATGGAGAGCGTTCAGAGATGTTTGATCGGGTTCTGGCTGGGCCACTCAAGGATATTCAGAGACTTGTCTCGAAGCCACTCCTGCGTTGTCTTGGCTGTGTGCTTAGGGTCGTTGTCCTGTTGAAAGGTGAACCTTCGCTACAGCATGATGCTGCCAACACCATGCTTCACCGTAGGGATGGTGCCAGGTTTCCTCCAGACGAAACACTTGGCATTCAGGCCAAAAATGTTCAATCTTGGTTTCATCAGACTCGAAATTGAGCTCAAGTGCATCCTGTTTCCATTGACCATCCTTCAGATGTTTCTACAACTTGGTTGGAGTTTATCTGTGCTAAATTCAATTGATTAGACGTGATTTGTAAAAAATACATACCTGTCGATGTAAGGTCCCACAGTTGATAGTGCATGTCAGAGCAAAAACCAAGGAATTGCTCCGTAGACCAATCAGGCCTTTATGGTAGAGGGGCCGGACAGAAGCCACTCCTCAATAAAAGGCACATAAACCGCTTGGAGTTTTCCAAAAGGCACCTAAAGACTCTAAGACCATGAGAAACAAAACAAGATTCTCTGGTCTGATGAAACTAAGACTGAACTCTTTGGCCTGAATGCCAAGTGTCACATCTGGAGGAAACCTGACACCATCCCTATGGTGAAGCATGGTGGTGGCAGCATCATGCTGTGGGGATGTTTTTCAGTAGCAGAGACTGAGAGACTAGTCAGGATCGAGGGAAAGATGAATGGAGCAAAGTACAGAGAGATCCTTGATGAAAATCTGCTCCAGAGCGCTCAGGACCTCAGACTGGGTCTAAGGTTCACCTTCCAACAGAACAACAACCCTAAGTACACAGCCAAGACAATGCAGGAGTGGCTTTGGGACAAATCTCTGAATGTCCTTGAGTGACCCAGGCAGAGCCTGGACTTGAACCCGATTGAACATCTCTGGAGAGACCTGAAAATCGCTATATGCCTAACTGGCATATATAAGCAGCGGGTGAGTTTCAAGTTTGGGGAAGATCCTTTTCACCATAAAAATGCCCCACCATTATAATAAAAGCATTACATGCATGATTGCATTTGTGCTCACTTTTGATAATGATGATGATTTGCACTTATAGCCTATTACCACGCGTGCATAGCTGCACTCATAAATGTGAAGAAATAGCCTAATAGTTTATCAACACTTTAAGCTAAACGTTCTGTTCTGTTGCATGAGCCACATTGCCACATGTTTTATGCTAGTGGTTGTATTAATTTGGGATCTATCACATGCCACACCTGTCACAGACGGTTTGGAATATTTATTTCTAAAACAGAATAGGTTGACATTTTTACTATGGCGGATAGTAGATTGACATAGGCTAGTGCTTTTGCTGTTCGTTAGGCCTACTCATATTGTTGGCTGATGAAAAGTAAATGTGGACAGTTCATCCAATATCGTCAATATCATCAATATGCACCTCGGAATTGGATAAGGATGCGATGTCGGTCTTAACTTGTAGCCTGTGAGAAAGACCCATCATGTGACGGAGAGCCGTGTGAGTGAGAGACGCTTCGCATTGAGCAGCACACACTCGGGGAGAAGGGCACAACGCAGCAATCTAGGCCACAAAAGGCATGGATTTTTTTAAAGGATGCATTACGGCCACAAAGGGGATGTGGCTGTGAAAATCGAGGCATTATCAAGTGCTTGTCAAATTGTAAATGAGAGACTATTGGAGTGCGTACATGACTTTCAAGCGACTTTTTTCAAATCATCATTAGTCTCGTCATGCAGCCTTTCAATGTATTAAAAATCAAAACATAAAGCCCAACGTTTATAGAACAACTGATATAACACTAATAACTCTAAATTTAGCATATAGGAATCCTTATTTCTTTGTTAACCGCTCAACACGTGCACACTCCCTCAAATTGTTTGGAGAAAATAATATTTTATTCAGCTTTGAGCAATTGTATTCTTCATACAACAAAATAATAAAATCTTGTCTGCTCAATTAACTAGTATAGCCCACAGCCATTTGGCACAGCCACATCAGGACAACTCAGAGTATGTCATTATTTTCTTCTTAAATAGACTACATTTTCTTCATATCCAGCTTCTTCAGACCTGTCTTAAATAAATGGATATATTGTGAAGGTGTAGGCTATATTACATGGATTTATTATACTTTTTAATTAAATGTGGAAGCCAGGAGATGCTAAATGTGTTTATGTTAATTAACGGTCAACTACCGCGCGAGACCGACAGTTATTTGCCTGACAATCACCAGTTGACAAAATGTTGTGACCACCACAGCCCTAGTCATACCCAATAAGAATCGAGGCTGTAATTGCTGCCCAAGGTGATTCAAGAAAATACTGAGTAAAGGGTCTGAATACTTATGTAAATGTGATATTGTTTTAAATTTTTAATACATTTGCAATAATTTCTACAAACCTGCTTTTGCTTCGTCATTGTGGGCTATTGTGTGTAGATTGATGAGGGAATCTTTTTTTTATTACATTTTAGAATAAGGCAGTAACGTAACAAAATGTGGAAAAGGTCAAGAGGTCTGAATACTTTCCGAATGCACTGTACATTACATCTGGATAGATAGTACTTAAACACATACAGTATATAGAGTGTTTTCAGTCATAATGATTATAAATCTCCCTTTCTGTGGTAAATAAAAGCTTCATGGGTATTATCCCCATTATGCAATTGCTTGAACATATTTGACATGAATCAGCACACACACACACACAGACGCGCACGCACACAAAAACATTTAAAACTGATTCCCCTCTTATAGGCAATTTTGATGAATTGAATCTATAAAAGTCCCGAGCTTGGCAAATGAGGGCGTAATCTAGCAGAAGACTCCAAGGAGCTCTCTCTAACATTCAATTACAAAGTTAGCTCAGCTGAGGAGTCCAACCATCGGCACACTCCATTAATGGACGCACTTGTTTGAGAGCTGCTCCAGCTCATATTGAATGGGATTTTAATGCAGAATACAGTATGTTCTTGTTATAAACATAATACTCCCTCTGTTGCTTTCATAGGCTAGTGATTGGACTGTTCAAGAGAATAACTGAATAAGCAGCTTTTCCTAATTCTATTCCCAGCTGGAATGACAAACTCCCCACATGTAAATAGTGGGGAGTTTTTGAACATCCAGCTGTGGACCTATTCAATCGCCCTAATTATTTAACCATTTGAAAAATAAATGCACACGTCATGATCACCACCGTAAACTTTTAATGTGGCAAATATCAATTTGGAATGGAAATTGATTTGCGTAAATTGGCATCACGTGATTTGGTTTATTTATCTTGTAATAAGCACAATCTGTTTTTGTCTGGTATTGTTTAGTGCGGGCGGGTATTTCTGTCCTTCATTAACCTACTTAACATATCAGCAGTAATTTCCGTCTGTTTGGTCGTTTGTCATTGAGCCACTGCACACTTTCTTTTCATTAGATCCCAATGAGAGGTTCTTCTAAATAATTGAAATATTGTATCTTGAAATGAAAAGACAGGTTCATAAGTGCATAATAATTAACTCAGACCCATGTGTGTGCTGTTGCCATCTCTTCTATATTTAACATACGTAAGGCTTGACAACCATGGAAGAGTTGGCTACAGTACATATAATATGGGACTAGGCTACAAAAGCTTGTGCAGACATACACTTCCTTGGGGTATATACGTGAGCTTCACAGAGTGTGACTTCAAAGTAACAGTGCCATTGGCAATATTTTCATGTTTACTTTGTGTTTTTCCTCATCTGCCTCTGAAACTACAGGGGCAAAGTTCACCTTAGTGCCAACCAGGGCTGTGCACAGACCTTTCAAGGAGCAGGTGCTCAAAATGAAACTGCCCCTAAAGACATGCTTGACATCGGGAAAAGAGGGTAGGCTATCAGCTGATAATTGATGTTGATTATTGATGTAAATCTACAATATATACTGTGTATTTTTTTAACTGATTGTGGTTCATCTTAAAATGCTCTTTAATAATAACTTCATAATATAGCCTAATATTCATAATCTTCCAACTAAGGATATATGGCTGGCTAGTGGCTTGTGTGGATCTTTTCATATTATGGAGGTTAGCTAGAGTCTAGTGGTATTCAACTCCTACCCTACGAGGTCTGGAGCCTGCTGGGTTTCTGTTCTACCTGATAATTAGTTGATCCCACCTGGTATCCCACGGCCAAATAAGTCCCTGATTAGAGGGGAACAATGAAAAAAACGCAATGGAACTGGCTATGAGGTCCAGAGTTGAGTTTGAGGGGTCTAGACTACTGTATATCTGTGTTCAGTGCTTCATTTGTAAATTGGGAGATGCCAACCAAAAGTGAGTGAGAGTGAGAGGTGACATTGGGAGCTCTTAGGTACCGGAACACATGAGATTAAGACAAAAAAGCTTTAATAAAGCATTGCATGCATATCATCACATTTGTTTAGTGGCATAGAACAGTATAATATAGGCACTTACATAAGTTGCACACATGGGACCATTTTTAGTAGCCTAGGTTCATTCTACATGACTGGAGACTTTGGGAGAATATTTTTAAACAATGCATAAATTATCAAAATACAGGCTACTTTGAGATCAATAAAAACTGAGATCAATAAACATTTTACATTTACATTTAAGTCATTTAGCAGACGCTCTTATCCAGAGCGACTTACAAATTGGTGCTTTCACCTTATGACATCCAGTGGAACAGCCACTTTACAATAGTGCATCTAGGTCTTTTAAGGGGGGAGGGGGGAGAAGGATTACTTTATCCTATCCTAGGTATTCCTTAAAGAGGTGGGGTTTCAGGTGTCTCCGGAAGGTGGTGATTGACTCCGCTGTCCTGGCGTCGTGAGGGAGTTTGTTCCACCATTGGGGGGCCAGAGCAGCGAACAGTTTTGACTGGGCTGAGCGGGAACTGTACTTCCTCAGTGGTAGGGAGGCGAGCAGGCCAGAGGTGGATGAACGCAGTGCCCTTGTTTGGGTGTAGGGCCTGATCAGAGCCTGGAGGTACTGAGGTGCCGTTCCCCTCACAGCTCCGTAGGCAAGCACCATGGTCTTGTAGCGAATGCGAGTTTCAACTGGAAGCCAGTGGAGAGAGCGGAGGAGCGGGGTGAGAGAACTTGGGAAGGTTGAACACCAGACGGGCTGCGGCGTTCTGGATGAGTTGTAGGGGTTTAATGGCACAGGCAGGGAGCCCAGCCAACAGCGAGTTGCAGTAATCCAGACGGGAGATGACAAGTGCCTGGATTAGGACCTGCGCCGCTTCCTGTGTGAGGCAGGGTCGTACTCTGCGGATGTTGTAGAGCATGAACCTACAGGAACGGGCCACCGCCTTGATGTTATTTGAGAACGACAGGGTGTTGTCCAGGATCACGCCAAGGTTCTTAGCGCTCTGGGACGAGGACACAATGGAGTTGTCAACCGTGATGGCGAGATCATGGAACGGGCAGTCCTTCCCCGGGAGGAACACACGACCTAATGACCTAATCTTGAATCCATCAATAGGGATGTGGCCCAGTCCTTAAAAAGCTTTCCAGTTTCACTGACTCACCCAATGTTGCACAGTTCACTCGCCATCCCTGCCAAAGGCCTACCTCACCCTGGTTTAACTTTGTACATTTAACATTTACATTTAAGTCATTTAGCAGACGCTCTTATCCAGAGCGACTTACAAATTGGTGCGTTCACCGACTTACTCAATATGTCTGTTTGGATGTTTATAACATGTTTTGGTTGCCTACAGCAGAAAGATTAGAGTCTATTTTCAGTAGGAGCCCTTTGCTTTCCAACCTGTGTTTTCCTGCGATTGTATTTGAAATATTGCAAATGGCCTGTTTTGTCTGCATGCTGTTCACTGACAGATTTGCCAGGTGTTACCAATTGTAGGCTATGCCTTGTTATTGGGCTACACAACCCACAGCTAGACAATATTTTTTAAGAAGCCATTGATCCTCTGTGGCTAAATTAGTGGTTTACTCATGTGTAGTAGATTATACAGAATTATTTCATTTCTTTCTGAACAGGCAGCAGTAATTCTATAATTTTGACAAATTTATCAGAGGTGCTGCAGCACCTCCAGCACCCTTCCAGCTATGATTCTATAAGGAAATAAATGATGAAGCGTGTATAAGCTACCAGCCAACCAGACCGAATATTAATGAGGTTATGCCACTGTTTGCAAATTCGCAAATGGTATGATATGTTATGAATTCAAATTTGTGGTGGCCAACATTAGCTATGTGAATAATGCTAACGTTAGCTAGCTGTCTAACGTTAGCTAGGCTCGAGGCAAGGGGTTAGAGTTAAGGTCTGGAAGACCCAGCCACGACCCATCTTCAATGCTCTTACTGAGGGAAGGAGGCTGTTGGCCAAGATCTCGCGATACATGGCCCCATCCATCCTCCACTCAATACGGTGCAGTCATCCTGTCCGCTTTGCAGAAAAGCATCCCCAAAGAATGATGTTTCCACCTCCATGCTTCACGGTTGGGATGGTGTTCTTGGGGTTGTACACATCCTTCTTCTTCCTCCAAAACACGGCGAGTGGGGTTTAGACCAAAAAGCTCTATTTTTGTCTCATCAGACCACATAACCTTCTCCCATTCCTCCTCTGGATCATCCAGAAGGTCATTGGCAAACTTCAGACGGGCCTGGACATGCACTGGCTTGAGCAGGGGGACCTTGCGTGCGCTGCAGGATTTTAATCCATGACGGCGTAGTGTGTTACTAGTGGTTTTCTTTGAGACTGTGGTCCCAGCTCTCTTCAGGTTATTTACCAGGTCCTGCCGTGTAGTTCTGGGCTGATCCCTCACCTTCCTCATGATCATTAATGCCCCACGAGGTGAGATCTTATACACACACACACACATATGTACAGTGGGGAGAACAAGTATTTGATACACTGCCGATTTTGCAGGTTTTCCTACTTACAAAGCATGTATATATACACACACACACACACACATATATGTGTGTATATATATATATACACACACACACACATATATATACATACACACATATATACACATATATATACATACACACATATATACATATATATATATATACACATATATATATATACATATATATATATATATATATATATATACATACACATATATATATACACATATATATATATACACATATATATATATACACATATATATATATACACATATATATATATATAAATATATAAATATATATGTATATATATATATAAATATATATATATACATATATATATATAAATATATATATATGTATATATATATATGTATGTATATGTATATATATATATATATATATATATATCTTTATATCCATATAATATTATATTTATATACATATGCTTTTCCTTCACTCTGCGGTCCAACTCATCCCAAACCATCTCAATTAGGTTGAGTTAGGGTGATTGTGGAGGTCAGGTCATCTGATGCAGCACTCCATCACTCTCCTTTTTCAAATAGCCTTTATACAGCCTGGAGGTATGTTGGGTCATTGTCCTGTTGAAGAACAATTGATAGTCCCACTAACCGCAAACCAGATGGGATGGCGTATCGCTGAAGAATGCTGTGGTAGCCATGCTGGTTAAGTTTGCCTTGAATTCTAAATAAATCACAGTGTCACCAGCAAAGCACCCTCACACCTCCTCCTCCATGCTTCACAGTGGGAACCATACATGCAGAGATTATCCATTCACCTACTCTGCGTCTCACAAAGTCATGGCGGTTGGAACCAAAAATCTCAAATTGGAACTCATCAGACCAAAGGACATATGTTCCACTGATCAAAATGTCCATTACTCGTGTTGCTTGTCCTTTAGTAAATCAAATCAAATCAAATTTATTTATATAGCCCTTCGTACATCAGCTGATATCTCAAAGTGCTGTACAGAAACCCAGCCTAAAACCCCAAACAGCAAGCAATGCAGGTGTAGAAGCACGGTGGCTAGGAAAAACTCCCTAGTAGTGGTTTCTTTGTAGCAATTTGACCATGAAGGGCTGCAATCTGAGACTGGTAACTCTAATTAACTTATCCTCTGCAGCAGAGGTAACTCTGGGTCTTCCTTTGCTGTGGTGGTCCTCATGAGAGCCAGTTTCATCATAGCGCTTGATGGTTTTTGTGACTGCACTTAAAGAAACTTTTAAGTTTTTGACATTTTCCAGGTTGACTGACCTTTATGTCTTTAAGTAATGTCGTTTCTCTTTGCTTATTTGAACTGTTCTTGCCATAATATGGACTTGGTATTTTACCAAATAGGGCTATCTTCTGTATACCACCCTTAACCTGTTCAACCTATGGGGGCGCTATGTCATTATTGGATAAAAAGACGTGCCCGTTTTAAGCGCAATATTTTGTCACGAAAAGATGCTCGACTATGCATGGAATTGACAGCCTTGGAAAGACAAAACTCTGACGTCTCCAAAACTGCAAAGATATTATCTGTGAGTGCCCCAGAACTAATGCAACAGGCGAAACCAAGATGAAGTTTCATACAGGAAATGCCCCAGATTCTGAAGGCGCTGTGTTCCAATGTCTCCTTATATGGCTGTGAATGCGCCAGGAATGGGCCTGCGCTTTCTGTCTATTCCCCGAGGTGTCTGCAGCATTGTGACGTGTTTGTAGGCATATCATTGGAAGATTGACCATAAGAGACTACATTTACCTGGTGTCCCGCCCGGTGTCCTGTGTGCGTAATCTGTAGGTCCATGCGCGTTCCATTTCTTCAGAAGAGAAAGTAAACTGCCACGATGGATTTTATCGTCGATAGATATGTGAAAAACACCTTGAGGATTGATTCTAAACATCGGTTTGCCATGTTTCTGTCGATATTATGGAGTTAATTTGGAAAAAAGTTCGCGTTTTAATGACTTAATATATATATTTCTTTTTTCCCCTCCCCAAATGTGATGAACAAAACGGAGCGATTAGTCGACACAAATAATATTTTTTGTAAAAACGGAACATTTGCTATCTAACAGAGTCTCCTCATTGAAAACATCTGAAGTTCTTCAAAGGTAAATGATTTTATTTGAATTCTTTTCTGTTTTTTGTGGAAAATGTTGCATGCTGAATGCTAGGCTTAATGCAATGCTAGGTTATCAATACTCTTACACAAATGCTTGTTTAGCTATGGTTCAAAAGCATATTTTGAAAATCTGAGATGACAGTGTTGTTAACAAAAGGCTAAGCTTGAGAGCAAATAGATTAATTTCATTTCATTTGCGATTTTCATGAATAGTTAACGTTGTGTTATGCTAATGAGCTTGCGGATAGATTTACACAATCCTGGATACAGGTTTTTTTTCGTAGCTAAACGTGACGCAGAAAACGGAGCGATTTGTCCTAAACAAATAATCTTTCAGGAAAAACTGAACATTTGCTATCTGAGAGTCTCCTCATTGAAAACATCCGAAGTTCTTCAAATGTAAATGATTTTATTTGAATGCTTTTTCTGGTTTTTGTGAAAATGTTGCCTGCTGAATGCTAACGCTAAATGCTACGCTAAATGCTACGTTAGCTATCAATACTGTTACACAAATGCTTGTTTTGCAATGGTTGAGAAGCATATTTTGAAAATCAGAGGTGACAGTGTTGTTAACAAAAGGCTAAGCTTGAGAGCAAATAGATTAATTTCATTTCATTTGCGATTTTCATGAATAGTTAACGTTGCGTTATGGTAATGAGCTTGAGGCTGTAGTCACGATACCGGATCCGGGATGGCTCGACGCAAGAAGTTAACTTGTCACAGCACAACTGATTGGCTCAAATGCATCAAGGAAAGCAATTCCACAAATGAACTTTTAACAAGGCACACCTGTTAATTGAAATGCATTCCAGGTGACTACCTCATGAAGCTGGTTGAGAGAATGCCAAGAGTGCATCAAGGCAAAGGGCGTCTACTTTTAACTTCTTAAGGCTAGGGGGCGGTATTTTCACGTCCAGATGAAAAGCGTGCCCAAAGTAAACTGCCTGCTACTCAGGCCCAGAAGCTAGGTTATGCATATTATTGGTAGATATTGATAGAGAACACCCTGAAGTTTCTAAAACTGTTTGAATGATGTCTGTGAGTATAACATAACTTATTTGGCAGGCAAAACCCAGAGGACAAACCATCCAGGAAAAACATTTGAGGTCACTCTCTTTTCAATAGGATTTCTATGGGGATCTAAGGCACTTGCTTGCAGTTCCTATCGCTTCCACTAGATGTCAACAGTCTTCAGAAATTGGTTGATGTTTTTCCTTTGTGCAATGAAGAAGTAGGGCAGTTCAGAACGAGGGTCGAGTGAAGTGTACTGTTTGTTAGAGGCGCGAGACCTGAAAGCACGCTCCACTTTGTTTTCGTCCGGTATTGAACACAGTTTAACCCGTCTTAAATTTGATCTATTATTTATGTAAAAAAATACCTAAAGTTGTATAAGGAAAGTTGTTTGAAATGTTCGGAACAAGTTTACAGGTAACTTACTAGATATTTGGTAGTCATGTTGCGTGAGTTGGAACCGGTTTTCTTCTGGATCAAACGCGCCAAATAAATGGAAATTTTAGATATAACGACGGAATTTATCAAACAAAAGGACCGTTTGTGATGTTTATGGGACATTTGAGTGCCAACAAAAGAAGATCTTCAAAGGTAAGGCATGAATTATATCGTTATTTCTGAGTTTTGTGTCACGCCCGGCGGGTTTAAATATGAATGTCATGTGTTTGTTTGGTGGGGTGCTATCATCAGATAATTGCATGGTTTGCTTTCGCCATAAAGCCTTTTTGAAATCTGACACATTGGCTGGATTAACAACAACTGTAGCTTTAATTTGGTGTATTGCATGTGTGATTTTGTTAAATCTGGCATTCAGCTGTCTCTGTACTTCAATATGAAACAAAGCAGAAACCTCCAAAGGCCCCATCTCCACTGTTTAAATTAAGTTAAGAGCAATTGATTGTGCCCTGAAAGGAATTTGAAAAAAGTTTTTTTGAATGCACATAAACATAAATTGTGCATTTGAAAGCCCATTTTGAAAGAGCAAGCATTATGTGCTTCTTTGTTCTCCCCAATAAAGAAATGAAACATTGGGCCATGGCAAAGGCACCCTATAAAAATTACAAATGTATTATCAAGTCTGTGATTGCTCTTGGCCAAGTTTGAATAGCATCATCAAAATTGATTTAAAATAAATATATTTGTTGTTGAACATGCATTACTTTGTGACAAAGTTAAAAAAGGCTAAGATGCCTAAAGCATTCTCAAATGCACTATCATTCTCTTATTGTGTTCATCAATGGCACTAGCTAACACTCACTGTTTCTCTTTGACGGTACTGATGTATTGTCATGCTGGAACAGGAAAGGGCCTTCCCCAAACTGTTGCCACAAAGCGTCTAGAATGTAATTAAGATTTCACTTCACTGGAACTAAGGGGCCTAGCCCAAACCATGAAAAACAACCCCAGACCATTATTCCGCCTCCACTAAACTTCACAGTTGGCATTATGCATTGGGGCAGGTAGCGTTCTCCTGGCATCCACAAAACCCACATTCGTCCGTCAGACTGCCAGATGGTGAAACGTGATTCATCACTCCAGAGAACGCGTTTCCACTGTTCCAGAGTCCAATGGCGGAAAGCTTTACACAACTACAGCCGATGCTTGGCATTATGCATGGTGATGTTAGGCTTGTGTGCAGTTGCTCAGCCATTTCATGAACCTCCAGACTAACAGTTCTTATGCGGACGTTGCTTTCAGTGTTGCAACCGAGGACAGACGATTTTTACATGACAACATACTTCAGCACTCGGTGGTCCTGTTCTGTGAGCTTGTGTGGTCTACCACTTCGCTGATGAGCCGTTGTTGCTCCTAAACCTATCCACTTCACAATAACAGCACTTACAGATGACCAGAGCAGCTCTAGCAGGGCAGAAATTTGACAAACTGACTTGTTGGAAAGGTGGCATCCTATGATGGTGCCACGTTGAAAGTCACTGAGGTCACTCTACTGCCAATGTTTGTCTATGGAGATTGCATGGCTATGTGCTCAATTTTATATACCTGTCAGCATCGGGTGTGGCTGATATAGCCGACTCCACTCATTTGAAGGGGTGTCCACATACTTTTGTGTATATAGTGTAGCTACTGCATACAGTGGAACTCATGGGAACGGAGTTGCCAAATCAAAAAACCTAAATGTTTTCAAAATTCCACCCAACAACCACAGATACAAAACATAAAACTTGTCTCTGAGATAACAGCCGTAAAGGGTTCAAATTAGCTATATGTACCTCCAAACTCACCCCTCTAATAGGCTGCATACACATCAACCTCTACCTACCAAATGACAAAACTCACAGACTAAAGGCTTGTTTCAGCACTTTCTCCATTCTATACATGCTGACACTGAAGGAGGCGGTAATTGCGTAAATGTCCATATGTCTTGAATGTATTCAGGGGGTACTGGCGCAACAAGTGACAGTGGCTCTTTTTTAGCCACCCAGGCTGCAATTATGGCTCCTCTGAAGACACCCGCTGTGTGTGGCAAATGGAGACCCATCAAAGCAATTCCTCACTTATCTCCTAAAATACATGGCCAGTCACATCCTTGTCGTATTAACATTTCAATTCCGCAATCCTTGTAGCGACACAAAAGGAGAGAGAGAGAGAGGGGAGGAAACTGTCACACAATTGTCTCCACGTGAAATGTAGCGCATAACAAATGCAAGCATCATCTTACCTGATTAAGTGAAGCATAGAAATATAGATAGGGAGACAGGCAGACAAACATGTGGTTTCCCCTCCTCCTCCTCTTGATGAGATAGCGGTATGTGTGAGCACAGTTCTCCAAACCCACTCGGTAAACATATACTCAGACATCCCCAACTGTGGCACGTTTGTCTTTGCAAGGACGCCTCATACTGTAATGTATTCAGTCACTCACTCACCTCCAAAACATTTACATCTTTCCAATTATCCTAATTAATTATCCCAAATGCATTGACAGCAATTTATTTCTATACATATCATTAGTGGTTAATGGTGATTAGGGAAAAGGTAGTCGACAGATAATGAGCTACTTAGAAACGAGAAGGATACAGTTCACCAAGTGTCATTGGGGCTACCTAAAGTCATGGTGACAAAATGGGGGGGAAGAGAGAGCGAGAGAGAGAGAGGGAGCTGGGGAATGAGAGAAAGAGTGTGAGAAAGATAGAGCTAGAGAAAGATAGATAATAAAAGATCCCAGACATTTTCTATAGAACATAAAGCTTATTTCTCTCAAATTTTGCACACACATTTGTTTACATCCCTGTTATTGAGCAAGATTGCCAAGATAATCCATCCACCTGACAGGTATGGCATTAAACAACATGATCATTACACAGGTGCACCTTGTGCTTGCGACAATGAAAGGCCACTATAAAATGTGTAGTTTTGTCACACAACACAATACTACAGATATCTCAAGTTTTGAGTGAGCGTGCAATTGACATGCTGACTGCAGAAATGTCCAAAAGAGCCATTGCCAGAGAATTGAATGTTCATTTCTCTACCATAAGCCACCTCCAACATTGTTTTAGAGAATTTGGCCATACGTCCAACCGACCTCCAACAACCGCAGACCACGTGTAACCACACCAGCCCAGGATCTCCACATCCGGCTTCTTCACCTGCGGGATTGTCTGAGACCAGCCACCCGGACAGCTGATGAAACTGTGGGTTTGTACAACCAAATAATTTATGCACAAACTGTCAGAAACCATCTCAGGAAAGCTCATTTGCGTGCTACTTGTCCACATCAGGGTTTTTATGTGACTGCAGTTCGGGTAAAAACCGACTTCAGTTTACAAATGCTCACCTACGATGGCCACTGGCACACTGGAGTAGTGCTCTTCGCGGATGAATCCTGGTTTCAACTGTACTGGGCAGATGGCAGACAGACAGTGTGTATGGCGTTCTGTGGGTGAGCGGCTTGCTGATGCGAACGTTGTTAACAGAGTTTCCTATGGTGGTGGTGGGGTTATGGTATGGGCAGGCATAAGCTACGGACAAACACTATTGTATTTTATTGATGACCATTTGAATGCACAGAGAGACTGGTGTCTTACCTGAGGGAGACAGGAGTTTCCAGGTAAACGAGGGTTCTGGTTTGCCACTGGCTTGGCACATCAGCGTGACGTTGGAGCCTTCGTTGACCACGATGCCCTTCGACAGGTTGATGATTGTGGGGGGCACTGCAAAACACAGAGAAAATTACACTCGTTTGCTATTTGTTTCTGTTTGAGCATTTTAACCAAAAAGTATTGTAGTAACTTTGTTACTCAGAATTTGGATTTAAAGATAAAGATGACAATACTATTAAAATATAAAATACTGTAAATATGACAGAGGAACGCATTCCTTTGAATCTCATATCAAGCTAGTGCTGAGATAACTACATCAGAGCATTTCCTATAACCAAGCCTCTGTAAAGTGAAGGAACGCACAGAAAAATATAACCTTTCCTGACATTACTGTTTACCCTTAAAGGCATTCACTGCTGGTACAGTGGACTGAACAAAGGCCAGAGCTATTCAACCACAACCCCAATCAAAATATTACTGTGTCACAGGAGTTATTCCAACTTGAAGGAAGATAGTGGATTAAATAGGCCTCAGTTTGCTGTTTGGGCCATGGGTGCAACTAAGGGCCATCGTAGACTGCTCACCATCATTACAGTCAGAAAAGTTAAGCTAGAACCAGGCCTACTCAAGTTGAGTGGTAAGAAGAAAGAAACAAGTACACTAAATACTACTATGTTTAATGAAGCAATTTCTACCCATCATAAATACGTGCTTTTACACACAAAATAGTATTTGGCACAAACACAGCAAACCATTGCTGCAAACCACAGCTGTGATCTGAAGATACGAAAAGCATGACCTTGATCGTTGCTGAATGCAGATCCAAAGCAACGAGAAACAGCCAGCAACTATCAGGAGTGTCTTACAAGAACACACATATCTCAGCTTTTACTTTGCACCTGCTCTCCACTCAAAAGCACTGAAATTCTAACCTATAAAGACTCGGAAACCAGTCGTTGAAATGAAAAGATTTTCCGAAAAGCAGAAGCACCAGGAAAAACCCTTAACCTAAAAACGGTCAAAGTGTGAAAGGGAGCATGTTGAGCTGCTATACTAGAAGGTATGTTCTGAAATTAAGCAAGCCTTACAATTTCTTCCACTTCTGTCCCTCTGGACCTGCCATCAGCTGCAAATCATAAGCGAATTAGCCATGAACATCATCCAATACAGTGCTTTTCACTGCCACTAGGCATACTTCCTTATACTGTACATCCGGCATAACTGCATTTGAATAAGACATGGAAATATAGTGATATTGTAAGCTACATTGAAATGAGGCAGTGTGCGTGGCCAAGGCACAAGTATGTTCCACATCTTTCCTTGAGGAAGTATCATGTCGGACTACCAAATAGAATGTCCCCCACATGTGACGCCTTTTCATCTCTCCAGCAAGTGTCTGCCAAACCAAAGAGAGGTGTCCTCATGTTTTGACATCAACGGACACGTTTGGTTTCCTCTGTCTCTTTCTTCCTTTCTTTTAACTTTCAAGGATTTCTATTTCCAAGAAGACGAAGACAAGTAAAAAAAAAAATAATAATTAATTTCGAGAGGATCCTTGTGTAATTGGTTTTCTGTTCAGTATCTGAAAAATGCAAACGAGACAATTCACCTCGTGGCTGATGTATTGATTGCCTTTGAACACTATTTGAGAAGAGTGCAGTGCAAGGCCTAATCCTTGTCTTTGTGGAACCCTTGCAGAACACGAAAAGGAAACAGTCAGCACAAATATACATGTAACACAATCATATTATTTAGGGAGCCACTGGGAATAGAATGGACTACACTGTGTAAGCACGCGCCACTCCCTAAAATTCTGAAACCCCATTTAGAATTTGATGTCAATTTGAGAACTAAATGTGTGTCAAATGTCACCTGGAGACCTGCCGCTTTAGTCGACAAGCCAGTCTAAAGCGTTGGTGACTTTTCACTGAGTCTCCCCTCTCCCTAGACAGACACCAACACATACTGTATACCCACAGAGAGGATGAAGGACAGGGTCATCCACAGTTGAAATCAGTCTTATCTCCTGTAGTAACATTTGAAATTGTATTTTTTACAATTAATAAAAGTAGAGACTCAGAGCTACAAAATGGTATATAATGCACTGCATTTTTTAGGAACAATGGGAAAGTAATTCTGCTTTGAAAGGTTGTAAACTTGTAAACTCACTTTTGAGAAAATGGTCTTTGAATAGTTTTGTACCTACTGGAGAGCTTTCCTTTGTCTACACCCATTCAGCATTGTTCATACCCTCTTAAGGCAGCCCCACCCATTTTTTTAAGGATTCACGTGAGGGCATGTGCTAAACAATGAGTAGATTAAAAAGTCCAGATAAACATATTTCATAAATATTAGATGACGCTTACCCAGACACACTTGTCTAAATTGATGGGTCATGTGAAATAAATGCTATAACCCCCAGACACATCTTGCCAAGTGTATGGGTCTCAACAGGTGTAAACAGTACAGCTAAATGGTTACTTGCATAGTAGCAATATCAGAAAGTGTCAATATCAATAAAATATAATATACATATGTACAAGAACAAGATCAGTGATAGATGAGGCAGATATATGCATACAATCAGGGGTAAAATGGCCGAGCAGCAGGATAAAAATAAAATAGAAGCAGCAATGTGTCATATCAAATTTTATTGGTCACGTACACGTGTTTAGCAAATGGTATTGCGGGTGTAACAAAATGCTTGTGTTTCTAGCTCTGACAGTGCAGTAATATCTAACAAGTAATATCTAACAATTTCACAACATGTACCCAATACACACAAATCAAAGTAAAGGAATGGAATTAAGAATATATAAATATATGGATGAGCAATGTCAGAGTGGCATAGACTAAGATACAGTACAATAGAATACAGTATATACATATGAGATGAGTAATGCAAAATATGTAAACATTGTTAAACTGACTAGTGTTCCGTTTATTAAAGTGGCCAGAGATTAAGTCTATGTACAGTATATAGGCAGCAGACTAATGTGCTAGTGATGGCAAATGTGCTAGTGATGGTCTAATGGCATGTGTGTTAGGAGCAGTGGCGACCCATCATCCATGTCAGGTGGGGGTTTTGAGCACCACACTTTTAGGTAAAAAGGAATTATAATGGGGGGGTCTTGCCTGTTTTGCTTGTTATTTTGACATTAATACGTGTCACATATCAGTTTGCAAACAATGCAAAAATCAAAAATATCATTGAGTTAATGAAGCCGCATACAAATATGGTCTCTTTTTTTGCTTTCTTGAGTAAGGCAGCTCCAAAATGCAGGTGTTTCAGCCTAGCTCAGTGCTTTCTGTGGTGATGGGGCTAGCCAGCAGAAAATACAGAGCGTTGCGCCTGATTGGCTCAGTTTTCTGTCATCCCCAATTCTAAGATTAGGGCTCGAAAATGTTTGCCCCTTGGGTTCTGCCATAGTTATATTAGAAATGCCCATCTATGAAGGCTCAAGGTCATTGGCCACAGATAAAATGACATCAAATCACATTCTATCTACAGTAGCTTTGATTGGACTGATCATGTCAACATCTTACTTTCAAAGTAAGAGCTAGCAGTCATCATCAGTTGTCAGCAAGTCGACAATCTACTGGCAAATCCTTCTTAATCCTTGTCATATGAATAGAAATGATGAAGGGAAATTATATATAAAATGCATCGGCGCTCATCAGCCATTGTACATAAAGATTACACAACAATTTGGAAATCGCAAATTCAACAATGAGTCGTTTGGAAGGAATCAGTGGCTAACTCCAAGTGTTGCAAAGAAACCACTAACGTTAGCCTGCTATTCAATGGACTAGCTGTGTTTCCCCCCCCCCGAGTTCCAGAGAATTCCTGACTTTTATGACAAAGTTTGATGACAAAATTTGCCAACAAAGGACTGCTGCGCCAGGTGAATCCAAAAATATATTGTACACTGCTGCATAAATGATGTAATATGCAAGGGAGAAATCTATACTGTAGCTAAGAATGTAATACTAAGTGCATGTCATCAAGTCGCCTACCTGGTTAAATAAAGGTTAAATAAAAAAATAAAAAATGTGTAACCGGTGTGAAATGGCTAGCTAGTTAGCGGGGTACGCGCCAATAGCGTTTCAAATCGGTGACGTCACTCGCTCTGAGACCTTGAAGTAGTTGTTCCTCTTGCTCTGCAAGGGGTTTTGTGGAGCGATAGGTAACAATTCTTCGAGGTGGCTGTTGTCGATGTGTGCAGAGGGTCCCTGGTTCGAGCCCAGGTATGGCGAGGAGAAGGATGGAAGCAAAACTGTTACATTGATGCTGTTGACCAGGATCACTGGTGGCTGCGGAATAGGAGGAGGCTGAGGAAAAGGAGGAGGTCAAAAGGGGGGGTGAGTGTAACCGGTGTGAAATGGCTAGCTAGTTAGCGGGGTGGGCACTAATAGCGTTTCAATCGGTGACGTCACTCGCTCTGAGACCTCGACGTAGTTGTTCCCCTTGCTCTGCAAGGGCTGCAGCTTTTGTGGAGCAGTATGTAACGATGCTTCGAGGGTGTCAGTTGTTGATGTGTGCAGAGGGTCCCTGGTTCGAGCCAAGGTTGGGGTGAGGAGAAGGATGGAAGCTATACTGTTACATATGTTTTATAGTAAGCTGTTAGTAGCCCATGTGCCTCACCCTAATAATTTGGCCTATTTCACCAACGTGGTATTGTAAACACATTGTTCGTGGCACGGTGTGTGCTTGTTTGGCTACTTTGTTTTGTACAGCTTTGACAGTGCTACTGATAGTAGTTGTGATGCTTGGCTTGCACGTGTCAAATTAAAAGCTTATTTAATGCGTCAAACAGTGTTATATGACGTGTATATTTTTTGACACGCAAATACCCAAACGGCGTTCAATGTGCCTCACTCTAATAAATTGGTCTATTTTTGCCTAGAACCTGAATATTCTAAGAGCTTTCATTGTCTGTTTATATGGCACATTTACTTATCCTACGGTTCTGATGTGTACAGGGAGTACACATTAAGAACGGCCCATGTTCTGAATTCTGTCGCTGTACATTTCAACAGTGCTGAACAAATGGTTATATTGACTACGTCCGTCGTCGTAATTCGAAATTACGGATTGCCTCTTATCCACTTGTGGTCCCCTTATGCCGTAGTTTGTACATCTCACTTGTCAGTAGAAAACACATTTGTTTAAGCAAGTCTGCCATATCAGCTATGTTTTTATGTGTAGTGGCTTTGCAGTCATGCATCCCACTTTTTTGCCCCACCAAGATTAACATGCTAAAATCGCCACTGGTTAGGAGAGAGTCATTTGAATAGAGGCACTGCAGATAGTGCTGATAACTGAGTCCGAACACTCCTTGGCGACAACAACACCAGGCTCCAGAGCATCGATGCTGTAAAACAGGAAATAATAAAAAAATAAGACATTACAACCTTGCACAACATCAAGATTAACCTCATACAATGCAATGAAAATGATATTCACCTGAAGTGCTGGTACTGCTTGAACTGTGGCAGTGGCCTGAAGCACAGAGTCAGGTGATGTTGCCAGCCATAGCTTTCCACCAGCACCGTACCATCCTCCAGTCCATCCAGCTGTGGGATGTTGATCCCTGTTACAGTGCTGTCCTTCACAACACCAGCAATCTCAGACAAAGTGTTCACTCTGGTCTTTCTGAGGCGCAGCTTGATGAGGCCGAAGCACCAGTCGGGGGCAAACTTAAGTGTGGCCTGTGATCAGGAAGTGAAGGTCCAGACTGTGGTGGAGCATGTGCATGGTCCACCAGGCACAATACCAGAGCACAAACTTGTTCTTGTTTTGGCCACTGCTGTTGCGAGGAGTTAAAAAGTATATAGGACCTGGCTGCATAGGGGCAGAAGGATAGTGCACCTGCAAACAACAAAAGAACATTAAAATGAAAAGAAAATGTAACGTAAAACCATTTTTAATGCTTCATTATCAGGTAAGTTTCAATTACCTACAAAGCAGCAGGACTGCATACAGAAACATTTGTATTTTATTTAACTAGGCAAGTCAATTAAGAACAAATTCTTATTTACAAATGACGGCCTACACGGGCCAAACCCGGACGATGCTGGGCCAATTGTGCGCCTCCCTACGCGACTCCCAATCACGGCCGGTTGTGCTACAGCCTGGATTCGAACCAGGGTGTCTGTAGTGACGCCATTAGCACTGAGATGCAGTGTCTTCGACCGCTGCGTCACTCGGGAGCCCTCAACTGGAAACTAGAAGTTAAAATAATAACACAGCCCGACTACACGTATCTCTGGAAAATACAGAAATAATGTGAGATCAATAAAAGTAGTGCCAATCATGTTGGAGGTCAATAAAATAATCCAAACGTGTTGTTTTTGCTTTATATACTAAGTGTTGTCATTGATTCCTTGTAGAGACGCCACACTGCTGCTTTTGTCACATGGATGGCAGCAGCTTTCCACCAAAGTGTTTGTGTCCTTGGTGGCATCCTGGTAATATTATTGCATTATCCTCTGCATAGCTGTTGATGAAGTTCACCACTCACTGCAAGTCCTCATGCTTCAGGTGTAACCTGTGCTTGCTTGGGCAAGCTCTCTTTTTGATGAGAGGTATTAGACCATTCTCCTTGTATGACTGGTGGAGGAGAGTCAGGCGTGCTCTACTGATGCTGAAAGACAAATTCCGGATACAAATATTTTGGCATTATTATACAATAGATAGCCGTAATCACCGTCAGACACACCTGGCTAACTTGATGGGTCATGTAACCATCTGGCGGAGTGGTCTTTTGTTTAGACATGCTAGCTAAACGATGAACTATAATCCTAATCCTTAGAGTACTAGCAATACAAACCGATTGTCATAGCTAGCTAAAGGTAACCAAATAGGTTCAATGTTAGCTAGTTAGCTAGCTAACATTTGGCTATAATTATCAATGTGAAACGGCATTCTGAGATAACATTACTACACACAGATCATAAATGTTATCTCAGAATGTCATTTCAAAAGACCCTAAGTAAAAGCTTACTGTTAGCTAGCTGACGTTAGTTGGCTGGCTCACTAGCTAACATGTGTGTAGTAATGTTATGTTAGTTAGTGAGCCAGCCATCTAATGTCAGCTAGCTAGCTAACAGTAAGATTTTACATGGGGTCTTTTGTTTAGACATGTGGCTAGCTAGATAAACAACAAACCATAGAGTACTAGCAAGTCAAACCGATTGTCATAGCTAGCTAAAGTTAGTTAGTTAGCTAACATTAGTCTATAATTAACAATACGAAATGGCATTCTGAGATAACATTAATACACAGAGATCATAAACATAATGTTAGCTAGCGAGCCAGCCATCTAACGTCAGCTAGCTAACTAACAGTAAGCTTTAACTTGCAATGAAAACAAATTTCCTGACAAAATTAGAAACGTAATATCTGAAACTGTAGCTAGATTCAGGGCTCCGGGCAGCCGAGCGGAAATGGAGGAAAACTCGCCTCCCTGCGGACCTGGCATCCTTTCACTCCCTCCTCTCTACATTCTCCTCTTCTGTCTCTGCTGCTAAAGCCACTTTCTACCACTCTAAATTCCAAGCATCTGCCTCTAACCCTAGGAAGCTCTTTGCCACCTTCTCCTCCCTCCTGAATCCTCCTCCCCCCCCCCCTCCTCCCTCTCTGCAGATGACTTCGTCAACCATTTTGAAAAGAAGGTCGACGACATCCGATCCTCGTTTGCTAAGTCAAACGACACCGCTGGTTCTGCTCACACTGCCCTACCCTGTGCTCTGACCTCTTTCTCCCCTCTCTCTCCAGATGAAATCTCGCGTCTTGTGACGGCCGGCCGCCCAACAACCTGCCCGCTTGACCCTATCCCCTCCTCTCTTCTCCAGACCATTTCCAGAGACCTTCTCCCTTACCTCACCTCGCTCATCAACTCATCCCTGACCGCTGGCTACGTCCCTTCCGTCTTCAAGAGAGCGAGAGTTGCACCACTTCTGAAAAAACCTACACTCGATCCCTCCGATGTCAACAACTACAGACCAGTATCCCTTCTTTCTTTTCTCTCCAAAACTCTTGAACGTGCCGTCCTTGGCCAGCTCTCCCGCTATCTCTCTCAGAATGACCTTCTTGATCCAAATCAGTCAGGTCTCAAGACTAGTCATTCAACTGAGACTGCTCTTCTCTGTATCACGGAGGCGCTCCGCACTGCTAAAGCTAACTCTCTCTCCTCTGCTCTCATCCTTCTAGACCTATCGGCTGCCTTCGATACTGTGAACCATCAGATCCTCCTCTCCACCCTCTCC
Source organism: Oncorhynchus nerka (assembly GCF_034236695.1). Taxonomy (NCBI): domain Eukaryota; kingdom Metazoa; phylum Chordata; class Actinopteri; order Salmoniformes; family Salmonidae; genus Oncorhynchus; species Oncorhynchus nerka. The sequence goes on from NC_088405.1 coordinate 77,459,824, forward strand.
GAGTTGGGCATCTCCGGCGCGGCCCACGCTTGGATTGCATCCTACCTGACAGGTCGCTCCTACCAGGTGGCGTGGCGAGAATCTGTCTCCTCACCACGCGCTCTCACCACTGGCGTCCCCCAGGGCTCTGTTCTAGGCCCTCTCCTATTCTCGCTATACACCAAGTCACTTGGCTCTGTCATAACCTCACATGGTCTCTCCTATCATTGCTATGCAGACGACACACAATTAATCTTCTCCTTTCCCCCTTCTGATGACCAGGTGGCGAATCGCATCTCTGCATGTCTGGCAGACATATCAGTGTGGATGACGGATCACCATCTCAAGCTGAACCTCGGCAAGACGGAGCTGCTCTTCCTCCCGGGGAAGGACTGCCCGTTCCATGATCTCGCCATCACGGTTGACAACTCCATTGTGTCCTCCTCCCAGAGCGCTAAGAACCTTGGCGTGATCCTGGACAACACCCTGTCGTTCTCAACTAACATCAAGGCGGTGGCCCGTTCCTGTAGGTTCATGCTCTACAACATCCGCAGAGTACGACCCTGCCTCACACAGGAAGCAGTGCAGGTCCTAATCCAGGCACTTGTCATCTCCCGTCTGGATTACTGCAACTCGCTGTTGGCTGGGCTCCCTGCCTGTGCCATTAAACCCCTACAACTCATCCAGAACGCCGCAGCCCGTCTGGTGTTCAACCTTCCCAAGTTCTCTCACGTCACCCCGCTCCTCCGCTCTCTCCACTGGCTTCCAGTTGAAGCTCACATCCGCTACAAGACCATGGTGCTTGCCTACGGAGCTGTGAGGGGAACGGCACCTCAGTACCTCCAGGCTCTGATCAGGCCCTACACCCAAACAAGGGCACTGCGTTCATCCACCTCTGGCCTGCTCGCCTCCCTACCACTGAGGAAGTACAGTTCCCGCGCAGCCCAGTCAAAACTGTTCGCTGCTCTGGCCCCCCAATGGTGGAACAAACTCCCTCACGACGCCAGGACAGCGGAGTCAATCACCACCTTCCGGAGACACCTGAAACCCCACCTCTTTCAGGAATACCTAGGATAGGATAAAGTAATCCTTCTCACCCCCCCACCCCTTAAAAGATTTAGATGCACTATTGTAAAGTGGCTGTTCCACTGGATGTCTTAAGGTGAACGCACCAATTTGTAAGTCGCTCTGGATAAGAGCGTCTGCTAAATGACTTAAATGTAAATGTAAATTCTTACCTGTATACATGGATGAATGCTTCACGGCAGACTGCAACCCCTGCCATTAAATAAGACGTGTCGTTTCCGTTTTGTATGTACAACTTGCTTGGGCCGTTGTTGTGTCAAGTCACTCTGCACACGGTCAGTGTGAACCAATGCCATAAGAATCATCTTAAGCTTTAGCCCCCACCCAAACTCTGACCATTTTTTCATGTTACCCAGAGCATTAGTGACTATAACTGTGCTCCTGGCAACAATTTAATGACACTTTTTTGCGAACGTTTACTGACACCTGCCAATATTCAACCGGTACTGAGCATTTGTAAATTCATCAGTTATTCTGCGCTCTGGTACACTCAGACGAGAGTGCTCTGAAACAGCTGTTGCAGTGAGGTTCTATTGAAATGGATACTTGCATACTGTAGTCTTTTGTTAAGTTTAATTACGTGATACATTTTTTTACTTCTTGCGTTGAGCCATCCCGGATCCGGTATCGTGACTACAGCCTCAAGCTCTACGCAATGTTAACTATTCATGAAAATCGCAAATGAAATGAAATTAATCTATTTGCTCTCAAGCTTAGCCTTTTGTTAACAACACTGTCATCTCAGATTTTCAAAATATGCTTCTCAACCATTGCAAAACAAGCATTTGTGTAACAGTATTGATGGCTAACGTAGCATTTAGCGTAGCATTTAGCGTTAGCATTCAGCAGGCAACATTTACACAAAAAACCAGAAAAGCATTAAAATAAAATAATTTACCTTTGAAGAACTTCAGATGTTTTCAATGAGGAGACTCTCAGATAGCAAATGTTCAGTTTTTCCTGAAAGATTATTTGTTTAGGACAAATCGCTCCGTTTTCTGCGTCACGTTTAGCTACGAAAAAAACCCTGTATCCAGGATTGTGTAAATCTATCAGCAAGCTCATTAGCATAACACAACGTTAACTATTCATGAAAATCGCAAATGAAATTAAATTAATCTATTTGCTCTCAAGCTTAGCCTTTTGTTAACAACACTGTCATCTCAGATTTTCTAAATATGCTTCTCAACCATTGCAAAACAAGCATTTGTGTAACAGTATTGATGGCTAACGTACCATTTAGCATTAGCATTCAGCATGCAACATTTTCCACAAAAACCATAAAAGCATTCAAATAAAATCATTTACCTTTGAAGAACTTCAGATGTTTTCAATGAGGAGACTGTTAGATAGCAAATGTTCCGTTTTTACAAAAAATATTATGTGTCGACTAATCGCTCCGTTTTGTTCATCACGTTTGGGTAAGAAAAAAATAAAATAAATAAGTCATTAAAACGCGAACTTTTTTCCAAATTAACTCCATAATATCGACAGAAACATGGCAAACCGATATTTAGAATCAATCCTCAAGGTGTTTTTCACATATCTATCGACGATAAAATCCATCGTGGCAGTTTACTTTCAATTCTGAAGAAATGGAACGCGCATGGACCTACAGATTACGCACACAGGACACCGGGCGGGACACCAGGTAAATGTAGTCTCTTATGGTCAATCTTCCAATGATATGCCTACAAACACGTCACAATGCTGCAGACACCTCGGGGAATAGACAGAAAGCGCAGGCTCATTCCTGGCGCATTCACAGCCATATAAGGAGACATTGGAACACAGCGCCTTCAGAATCCGGGGCATTTCCTGTATGAAACTTCATCTTGGTTTCGCCTGTTGCATTAGTTCTGGGGCACGCACATATAATATCTTTGCAGTTTTGGAAACGTCAGAGTTTTGTCTTTCTAAGGCTGTCAATTCCATGCATAGTCGAGCATCTTTTCGTGACAAAATATTGCGCTTAAAACGGGCACGTCTTTTTATCCAATAATGACACAGCGCCCCCATAGGTTCAACAGGTTAAAGACAGGATTACCCTACACATACTGACCAGCTCAAATAGACAGAAGCATGCTATATGGCAGACCAATCCAAAAACATCTCTTGGCATGTCCTGCCCACTCATCATCTCAGCCAATCATGGCAAGCGGGAAGGTTGATGTTTTTTAACCAACTAGGCTCGTAATTTAACAAATGTATTTGTATTTACAGATGCCATACAGGTTTGTTATTAAGGTACATGTTGGCATTTCTGCAAAAAAAATTAACATTTTGATAAAAAAGTTTACGTTCAAACGGCTCTCCTGTGAAGTAGTGACCCATGACATACGCCTAGTTTCCTGAAACGGGTCACTAATAGTTTGTAGTATATACTCATTAAGTATGTAGTATGCAGTATGTTAGCATGGGTATTCGAACATAGCTTGCGTTTTGGTTCACTTGTGCTGTAGTAGTTAATCAAATTAGGGGAGTAAGTATTCTTTAGTTGAAGAACGGAATGCGAGTAGTCATGTCACTGTTGAACTTAATCTGATTGCTCTTATTGTTTAACATGAAATTTACCCCTTTTTCTCCCTAACTTCATGGTATCCAATTGGTAGTTACAGTCTTGTCTCATCACTGCAACTCCCGTACGGACTCGGCAGAGGCGAAGGTTGAGAGCCGTGCGTCCTCCGATACACAACCCAACTAAGCCGCACTACTTCTTGACACAATGCCCAATTAACCCAGAAGCCAGCCGCACCAATGTGTCGGAGGAAACACCGTGCACCTGGCGACCTTGTCAGCGTGCACTGCACCCGGCCCACCATTAGAGTCGCTAGTGCGCAATGGGACAAGGACATCCCTGCCGGCCAAACCCTCCCCTAACCTGGACGATGCTGGGCCAATTGTGCGCCGCCCCAATGGTCTCCCAGTCGAGGCCGGCTGCGACAGAGCCTGGACTCGAACCCAGAATCTCTAGTGGCACAGCTAGCAGTGCGAAGCCGTGCCAAAGACTTGATTTGAATAAAATCTAGACCTTGCCTCATTAACTAGGTACGCCCAGAGAATTGCCCTAAAGGCAGTTACGCCCACTTCTGACCCAAGGGTATAAAACCTGTGAGTAAAGAATTCACAGGGAAGACTACCTGAACCAAGCTGCAGCCAAGGTCTAAAAAGTCAACGAACCCAGAACGCAATGCAAGTTTGAAGACAAAGAAATCCTTTTCTACCCAAGCTACGGATGAGTAGCTGTGTCTAAGCGGGTGAATTCAAGTCGAACCACCTAGCCTCCATCTCCCATCAAATTGTGGTATCTAAAGGGTTTCATTCCTATGCTGTGAGCTCTGAGCTACAGAGCTGTCTGTCCTCAGAAGACCCCTTCCAGAGCAAAGGGTGAGGGAACAGACTCCTTAGCCAAAAGGACACTGACATCGGGAGGACGATCAGAGAGGTGCGCCGGAGTAGTGCGCCATCGAGCAGCCTGAACAGTCCACGCAGAGAATCCTCTGAGATCATCCCCACGTAATTACATCATTATATTCTGACCCATAAGAGTGGCAGTTTGGGGCAAGGCTAGGGTTAGAATAGCGTAGCTGACATTCACCCAAATGTATATTTCTCTCGTGTACTTTCTTTTTTCTCTCTCTCTTTGAAATCCCCATTTTGGGTAACACGCGCCATTGTGTGTTGGCCCGTTATACTAAGTTCTAATCAATAGCCTATAATGTGTTTTGTCTATGTGTATCTTTTATCATCATTTTAGCTTTTTGGTAAATAAATATTCAATTAAGATTGGTGTGGTACGAACTCATTGGTGAGACCCGGGTCCATGCAGATTCACGGGCTATACGACGTTCAGAACGAGATTGGTAGAGGTAACTGGTTAATTAGCGGCTGTTGTAAAATCTATATTCTTTGAGTTAATTTGGGAAATAGAAACTCAATAAAAACTAGTTTTCCCATGGTGCCCCAGGTTAATGAGTTAATAATTGCTTGATTCAGTTAATCACGCAATTAGAAACTTTAATAATTCGATGAACAACAGTCGTCACATTAACTAATACAACGTCACGACAACCGTATACAAATAGTGGTATTTTCTAGACTTTGCCTGTCAGTTAGACAAGGAAAACTAAAATCTTTGGGTGTTGTCCAGGCAGGAAATGGCACATCATCTGAAGATATGAGAGTTTTTGTGATAAAAAAGTTTGTATTTACCTGATTTGTTTGATATTAATAGTTAACGATTATATACTTATCAAATAGTAAGACATATATGTTCTGTTAAATGCTGTGTTTCTGTAAAGAGATGGTTTCCACTCTAGTTTCCTGCAGTTAGTCTGGGCATATGGACAAGGAAATGGGTTTTTGCTGGAGATAGCTTGAACTGACAATGACTTTGTGATAAAAACCTAAAGCTGGCATTCTATAGACAAGATGTGGTCTGTGTGACCCGAGATAAAGATAGCCTGGAAGAATTTAGAACAATCCCTCATTAAATAAAGATGATTGTTTGAAGAAATGACAAAGTCTCTCTCAGTATGAATTTCTACAACATTATCAAGTCCATCAACAATGAACACAACTGGAGGCTGCTGTAACAAAGACAACCCAGACTCTTGCCCTCTACAACTGTGTAACCTAAATAAAATATGTATCTCATATTTGTATTCACTGTACCCCCTCCATTGTGTGATAATCTACCCCTCTGTGTGTTACAGTTATAATGACCTGAGGGGTTTTACCAGCGGCAGCCATTTAGATGATGCGTTTCAAATAATTGTTCAAAACAATATACACTGAATTCAGAAAGTATTCCGACCCCTTGACTTTTTACACAATCTACACACAATACCCCATGATGACAAAGGAAAAAAATGTTTTTTAGAAATGTTTGCAAATGTATTAAAAATAAAAAACAGAAATAATAACATTTAAGTATGTATTCAGACCCTTTACTTAATAGTTTGTTGAAGCATCGTTGGCAGCGATTACAGCCTCAAGTCTTGTGTATGACGCAACAAGCTTGTCACATCTGTAATTGAAGAGTTTCTCCCATTCTTGTCTGCAGATACTCTCAAGTGCTGTCAGGTTGGATGAGGAGCGTCGTGCACAGCTATTTTCAGGTCTCTCCAGAGATGTTCGATCGGGCTGAAGTCCGGGCTGTGGCTGGACCAAAAGGACATTCAGAGACTTATCCCTAAGCCACTCTTGCTTTGTCTTGGATGTGTGCTTAGGGTCGTTGTCCTGTTGGAAGGTAAACCTTTCCCTTTTTTTATTTAATCCATTTTAGAATAAAACTAAACGTAACAAAAGTTGGAAAAAGTCCAGGTTTCCGAATACACTGTAGCTCTATCAATGGTTTACCTCGAATAGTAAGTGAGCGTCAACATTCATGATAATTATCTCCTTATTTCGATGAATCAACCATAAGCAGCTCTTAATATTTGGGAAGCTTACATACAAATTTAGCTAAAGACGTGCATCTTGAATTCATTCAATAATTTAAATTAAAAAGACAGAAAGAAATAAAGTCCCCATTTGTTAATCACTAAAACATCCTCAAGCCTCATTCAAAATATAGGCCTATTTAACGGTAGTCATCCAATTGATTTTTCTATCTTTACCAACCATATTTCTACGCATGTGAATAACCAGCCGAGTGCAGAAAAATACCTTTCAAAGCCAATAAAGTGCTTACTGTGAGGGGCTTTCTTTTTATATTGCACAGTCTGTCACATGGCCAATAAAGAGATCGGTCTGTGTGTGAGTCCCAAATGGCAATCTATTCCCTACATAGCGCACTACTTTTGATCAGAGCCCTTTGAGCCCTGGTCAAAAGTGTTGCACTATGTAGGGAATAGGTTTTCAATTGAGACACAGCCTGTGTATGTGTTACCACCAGATTGGAATTCTCCAACCTTTATGAGGTAAAGTATGTTAAATTGCTTTTTAATAGAGCTGTACCTTCCCTTCACTTTTGAAGGAGGATTTCAGAGCTTCAAAGGATTCTTAAGTCAACAGGCTGCTATGCTGAATCAAAATGATTTGCTTCATTGCTGGCTGGTTGCAAAGGCCCTTATATATTCTTAAACCTAGAATCCCAGCTGCTTTACCATTGGAAGATTACAGAAGATGGAGATTCTCCCCTTTATGACTGCATGTTTGGTGGTGTGTGTGGTCTGTGGGATTGTGATCTGTTATTAAATGAAGGCCTTACCTGAACCAGGCCCTGTGATAAATATTCAACCTTCCTAAGTTCGCCCATGTCACCCTGCTCCTCCGCAGACTTCGCATTATCTTTAAGACCCTGGTGCTTGCCTACGGAGCAGCAAGGGGAACTGCCCCTCCTTACCTTCAGGATATGCTCAAACCCTACATCCCAACCCGAACACTCCGTTCCGCCACCTCTGGTCGCTTGGCCCTTCCACCCCTATTGGAGGGCAGCTCCCACTCAGACCAGGCCAAGCTCTTCTCTGTCTTGGCACCCCAATGTTGGAACAAGTTTCCCCCTAAAGTCAGGACAGCGTAGTCCCTGCCCAAATTACATTTTTTTAAACAAAAATCTCAATTAGAAAACTAGGATATCCACCATAATAACTACATGTATCTTAAATGTGATTGCAAACAAAAAAGGTTCTTTCAGTGCACATCCAGGTGAAACCAATTGTTCCAACGCTGTAACATCTCACATACAGCTACTTAAGTTGTAAGCAATCCATTTTATTTCGTTATTTTTCAATGTGACAAGATGTTCTTGTTCCTTATTAAATAAATAAACACCCTTATAATGAATTCATGTTCTCTAATGTTGGATCCACAGCTGCGGTAACAATGTTTGCATCTTGTGGAAATGTCAAATGATTTGACATGCAAATGATGGCCTCCTCCAAGCATCGATTAACATGCACATTTGGTAATCAAGCTCAGCATATTTGCTGCATCTTAATTTCCACTGATACAATTTGCCTTCTATCATAAACAGGCCTGGATCATTCCTTTGAGTGAGCTAGCTACTTTTGCGAACATTCCCTCTTCAGTTCTCTGACCCATTAGATAAGTAATGAAGATCTTACAATTTTACCTGCTTAAGGTATATCCCATGATCCTACAGGTACAGTAGCTAAGGTTCAATATATATATATATATATATATTTTGGGATTTACAGACATTTTCTAGGTTCATTCAGGGGTTTATTTGTATAGACTATACATCAACATGACTTGCAGACAAAACATGAGGCTTATCTGGGTATTATGGCTGATTGTCCATCTTATTCACCAAAAGGAGTGATCTACTGCTGTGGCCCTGTAAAGTAATATTTGAAGTCACTCAATAAAACACCTTGTTAGAAATAAGTTTGTCAACAGGTTGGCCACATTGCAACCCAAGTCATAGACTGTTCTCTCGTGGGGTACCGATGTACCAAGTCTGGAAACAACAGGACCCTTTTAATAGCTTCGATTTGGATGAAAATATCTACTTCAATGAGTTGGTGGCACAAGACATACTGCTTATCCCGGATCAAACCCTGACACTCGGAAGAGAAAGAGACGGTGATATCGAGGTCGATATGCAGGTACCCTTATGAAACTATGCTGCCCTACCAAGCAAAAAGGCAGTAACTGTTCATAGCATGGAACATAATTGTTTTATTTATTTATCTTGTTTTCACAGTAACTTTATGCAGTTACTGCTAACATGACCCTCATTTTCTCCAAAACACAATATGAGGCAGAACACTTGTCCACATGATTAAGCATGTATTTAATGTATTTAATTTAATGTATTGAATTTAGCATAAATGAAAAACTAATTTTCGACCAAATGAGCAGTTACTGCCTTTTTGCTTGGTAGGGCAGTATGGCGATGAGTAAATAATTCTCCTCTACCCTCTGTTCTATTGGCAAATGTACAATCACTGGAGAACAAACTGGATGAGCTCCCTTCGAGACTATCCTATCAACGGGACCTGAAGAACTGTAATATCCATGTTTCTCAAAACTGGACTGAACCAGAACGTGAATAATATTCTAGCTGTTTTTTCTATGTATAGGCAGGACAGAATGGTAGTGTTGGGTAAGCTCAAGGGGGGTAGTCTGTTAACAATCTCTATTATTAAGGAAGTCTCAAGGTTCTTCTCCTTGGTTTAGAATACCTCATGATAAGCTGTAGACTATTCTCTTTTTTTCATAGCTGTCTACCACAAACTGATGCTGGCACTAAGACCGCACCCAACGAGCTGTATAGGGCCATAGGCAAACAAGAAAATGCTCATCCAGAGGCAGCACTCCTAGTGTCCGGTGATTTTAATTCCAGAAAAAGTAAATCCATTTTACCAAATTTCTACCAGCATTTCACCTGTGCAACTAGAGATGAAAAAACTCTAAACCACCTTTACTCCACACACAGAGACGCATACAAAGCTCTGCCTGCCCTCCATTTGAGACACCAATCCGGACACTAAGAAATCCCGCTACAACCTCCAACGAACCATCAAACAGGCAAAGCGTCAACACAGGAATAAGATCGAAGCCTACTACACCGGCTCTAACGCTCGTTTGATGTGGCTGGGCTTGCCAACTATCACAGATTACAAAAGGTAAACCCAATTGCGAGATTCCCAGTGACGCGAGCCTACAAGATGAGCTAAATGTCATCTATGCTCGCGTCGAGACAAGCAACACTGAACCATGCATCAGAGCAACTGTTGTTCCAGATGACTGTGTGAGCACGCTCTCCGTGGCTGATGCAAGTAAGACCTTAAAACAGGTTAACATTCACAAGGCTACAATGTCAGATGGATTACCAAGGTGCGTACTCCGAGCTTGCGCTGACCAGCTGGCAAGTGTCTTTACTGACATTTTCAACCTCTCCTTTACCCAGTCTGAAATTCCTATATAAATCAGACCACCATAGTCCCTGTGCTCTGGATCCTGGACTTCCTGACAGGACGCCCCCAGGTCGTGTGGATAGGCAACAAATCCGACACATTAACCACCAACACGGGGGCCACTTAGGGGTGCGTACTTAGTCCCTTCCAGTACTCCCTGTTCACTCACGACTGTGTGGCCGTGCACGACTCCAACACTCTTATTAAGTTTGCCAACGACACAATGGTGGTAGGCCTGATCACAGACAATGATGAGACAGCCTATAGGGAGGAGGGAGGTCAGAGACCTGGCAGTGTGGTGTCCGGACAACTACCTCAACAAGACTGAGGTGATCGTGGACTACAGGAAATGAAGGACGAGCATGCCCCCATTCACGTCAACAGGGCTGTAGTGGAGCAGGTCAAGAGCATCAAGTTCCTCAGTGTCCACATCACTAAGGATTAGAGGTCGACCGATTATGATTTTTCAACGCCGATACCGATACCAATTATTGGAGGACCAAAAAAGCTGATGCCGATTAAAAATATATATATATTTGTAATAATGACAATTACAACAATACTGAATGAACACTTATTTTAACTTAATATAATACATCAATAAAATCAATTTAGCCACAAATAAATAATGAAACATGTTCAATTTGGTTTAAATAATGCAAAAACAAAGTGTTGGAGAAGAAAGTAAAAATGCAATATGTGCCATGTAAGAAAGCTAAAGTTGCTGAACGAGGCAGTTAACCCACCGTTCCTAGGCCGTCATTGAAAATAAGAATGTGTTCTTAACTGACTTGCCTAGTTAAATAAATATTAAATTAAAGGTGTAAAAAAAAGGCAAAATCCCAAAATACAGATTTCCGATTGTTTTGAAAACTTGAAATCGGCCCTAATTAATCGGCCATTCTGATTAATCGGTCGACCTCTACTAAGGATCTATCATGGTCCAAACACACCAACACAGTCATGAAGAGGACACAAGTACTCTTTCCCCTCAGGAATCAAAAAGTTCTACAGCTGCACCATTGAGAGCATCTTGGCTGGATGCAAGCTTGGTACGCCAACTGCATGATCGACTCAGTACTGGTACCCCGGATATATAGCCAATTTATCATTACTCATTGTGTATTTATTCCTTGTGTTATTATCTTTTTATTTTCTCTCTGCATTGATGGTAAGGGACCATAAGTGGGGGGGTCAACAACTGTGGGAAGAAAGACCAGACATCATGCCATGCAGTTCCGTAGCCTCCCTCGAGCCATTCTCGTCTTCCCTTGTAAATGCAGATGACAGTGGAGCTCGGCAGAAAACTCGGCAGAGTTCTGTGTGTGGGGATTACGACAAATTGGCTCCGTTTCTCCTTGACCTCTTCTCCTCAACACACACAACCAGCAACTACTTAAAGAATATAAATAGATACATTAAAGTTCCTCCAGTAAGTCTTGCTGTTCCAAACCACTTAGACCTGGGGCCTTTCAATCAGCACATATAGCGTCTGGCATAAACTCACTCCTACATTTCCCTGCCACCTCTGCACGCATCATCGTGGCAGTGTATGTTTACCTCCCACGTCAGCAAAACAGTCTTGAGAGCATGAATTAGCACATGAATAGGAAATACATTGAGGTACTTAACATGCTCTTGATTTCAAAATCAGCAACGCAAACATTCAAAAGCTTGTGACGTGTAAATATGTGTAATTCAAAATCAGCAACGCAAACATTTAAAAGCTTGTGACGTGTAAATATGTGTAATTCGAAATCAGCAACGCAAACATTCAAAAGCTTGTGACGTGTAAATATGTGTAATTCGAAATCAGCAACGCAAACATTCAAAAGCTTGTGACGTGTAAATATGTGTAATTCAAAATCAGCAACGCAAACATTCAAAAGCGTGTGACGTGTAAATATGTGTAATTGCTTTGCATCAGCAGTCGCCTGAATGCATCTCCGCCACAGCAACCCTAAAAACAGTTTGTAGGCATCAAAGATCCCCAAGTAGGGTTGAGAATCCAATCTCCCAAAATGGTGGTTCTTCAAAAATGGCATAAAAAACAACAAATATTTTATGTCTAGATCTGATTCCATTGCTCAGGTGATTTGGACTACTCTTTTGAAGTTGTGACGCATCAACAAAAAACCTACCGTGTGCCATATAATGTCATGAGGGACACAAACACCCCAAAACAGAACACATTGAATTGAGGATAGACAAGGCACAAGCCTGATCCCTTTTCCATTTTAGCATGTCTATCACTCCAGTGTTTAACTGCTATATTGTATGTTTTTTTTTTCCATGTGTAACTCTGTGTTGTTGTATGTGTCGAACTGCTTTGACTTATATTGGCCAGGTCGCAGTTGCAAAATGAGAACTTGTTCTCAACTAGCCTACCTAGTTAAATAAAGGTGAAATAAATCAAATTAAAAAATGTCTGGCTGTGGCCCCAAGTCAATCAGTTGCAGATAAAAAAAACCTTACTTGGGGGTTCAATAGGAATGTTTATGCACTATTCTAAAGACAGGTGCAATTTCATATGAACACCTTAGAAGGACAGCTTCTAACACCTCAACGTGTAAACATTCTGAGAGGATCCAGAGTATGGCTCCCCTTATCTGCAATTTATTACATTTGGGTCTGTGAGTGTGTGTACCTCTGAGCAAGGGAGCTAATTCCAGTTCAACCCCCCCTCTCTCCCTCTCAAAAACATGAGTGAATATACAAATGATTAAAAGACACGTTCCCTGGAACCACAAAATACACACAGATTGTTAATAACCTTTCTTCCAGATTATTAGATAATCCCTGTACCTACAGTGCCTTCAGAAAGTGTTCATACCCCTTGACTTATTCCACATTTTGTTGTGTTACAGCCTGAATACAAAATAGGTTTAAAAAAATGTTTAACCACACACACACACACACACAAAGCCAAAGTGAAAACATGTTTTTTTTTAATTAAAAATGAAGTACAGAAATACCTTCTTTACATAAGTATTCACACCCTAGAGTCATTTGGATTTGCCACAAACAACACACACAAAAGTGAATTGCTTTGCAACATTTTGTGCATTGTTACTTTAGTGCCTTGTTGCAAACAGGATGAATGTTTTGGAATATTTATTCAAGCTTCCTTCATTTCACTCTGTCAATCAGGTTAGTATTGTGGAGTAGCTATGATGAATGATGAAATCCCTGAGTGGTTTCCTTCCTCTCCGGCAACTGAGTTAGGAAGGATGCCTGTATCTTTGTAGTGAGTGAGTGTATTGATACCACTATCCAAAGTGTCATTAATGACTTCACAATGCTCAAAGGGAAATTCAAGGTCAGCTTTTTTATTTTGACCCATCTACCAATAGGTGCCCTTCTTTGCGAGGAATTGGAAAACCTCCCTGGTGTTTGTGGTTGAATCTGTTTGAAATTCACTGCCCGATTGAGGGACCTTACAGATAATTTTATGTGTGGGGTACAGAGATGAGACAGTCATTCAAAAATAATGTAATTGCAGAGTCTATGCAACTTATGTCACTTGTTAAGCAATTTTTTACTCCTGAACTTATTTAGGCTTGCCATAACAAAGGGGTTGAATACTGAGTGACTCAAGGAATGTCAGCTTTTCATTGTTTATTCATTTGTACAAAATTTGAAAAACATTCCACTTTGAAATTATGGGGTATTAATTATGGGTGTGTAGGCCAGTGACAAAACATCTCAATTGAATCAATTTTAAAAATTCAGGCTGTAACACACAAAACTGTGGAAAAAGTCAAAGGGTGCGAATACTGTGAAGGCACTTGTATCTACAGTATTTTCAATAATGCAGTTCGACGTAGGTTTCTCTTAAAAAAAAAAAAATACATTTCAGGACCCCATTAGGTATAAAAAAAGATGTGTCCTTTACTACTATAGCCAATAGAAATACATTAAATAAAACATTCATAAATGGCAAAAAATACATTAAAAAAATATGTATCATAAGGAATAAGGTTTTAAGTGTCTGTACTGTATGGAAATGTATGTCTTTTTTTATTTTTACTTTTTGATGGTACACAACTACTTGCTTACTTCCATTCGTTTGTATGGGTTACCTTAAGACCAGTCACCTGTTGGTGGCTTAGAGCAAAACCATCATGTTCGTGAGAGTCTCCCCTTTCCATAAAGTGGTCATAATAGTTTTGTAGGCCAAACTTTTCGGACTCTACAGATGTTTTCAATGTAAAACTGATTTTCGGGATGTTTCATGGTCTGAAACACCACTGTAGCTCGGCCAACTTCCACAGCAGAAGTGTAAGGCCGACAGGCAGATGCGGTGGATTGAGACAAAGCCCAAGCTTGAATTGGTAGATTTTGATGGGGATTTTTTTATTATGTAACTTAGATTGACGCACGAGTAGGTCAATTCTCTTTTAACCCTCATGTTGTATTAATTTCATGTTAATTAATTCTGTGTTCCCGGTCCAAAATGACCGCCCCCATTATAGCTGATTATAAATCCATAATAATGCATATATTATCACCTAATGTTGTGTTAGATCTTTTTATCAACTTAGGTTCTTGTGAACATTACAAGTTTTGAACTTCTATTTGCCATTCATGGTCTGTAGGCCTCATTGACCTGAGCTCATACAACTCGTTTTTGAGTAGAAAAAGCATAATGTATGGATTATTTTGACTATAACAAATAATCAGATGAAACATATTGTGCTATTTATCACAGACTACTTTGTGTCAAAGTTTAACAAAGACTCTCTCCTCCTCACCAGTGTCATGATCAAAGATATGATCAAGATCCTCACATACAGTACATTGTTTGGTCATTGTGCTGCCACAGAATGAACTGTGAGCAAGGCCTCAAAAAAGCTTTATATACCAGAGCAGTGAGAACATTTGTATATATTATTGAAACAATAATATATTGTTTGTGATAATGCCAACAGCTGTGGTTCCCGTGGGGGAAAGATTCTATTGGGGAAAGGTTCCCGTAGGGGTTTCCATGGAAGCCAAAAAGGGGATTGAGGTGTGTGTGTGTGTGTGTGCTCAAACACACATGCATGTGGGGGTCTGGTAGAGGAAGTGTGTATCATCTGATGAATGGGCATGTGCCTGAACTCAATTTTATACACTAATTGTAGTCTCACCCAAAAATTCTAATGACCGGTCATTTATGACCGGGAACACCACAGGCGTAAAAAAGTTAAATAAAACAAAAACATTTTGTGTGTTCAGATGCCCTGCGTGGACAATCAGATTAAATTAACTACACTTTTCAGAGAGAAAATCTTGTAAAATCGGTCCAATTCGACCGAAACACAGCATGAGGGTTAAGGGGTCACGCTGAAAACCTGGTAGAGCACCGCTCTTTTTAAAGGAACATTCAGCTAACTGATGGCCACCTGTGGTTAATCTTTAAGTAGCACCAGCCACAGAGCTGTATACTGATGCTTTGGTGTTGACTAGAGAAAGGGTTATTCTCCTGATTTGCCCGTTACACAACTTTTGCCTTTTTGCACAAAGATTCTGCCATCTAGCAGTTTTAAATGCAGAATTTAAGTAAATTTTGCCTCTTGT
Organism: Oncorhynchus nerka; assembly: GCF_034236695.1. NCBI lineage: Eukaryota > Metazoa > Chordata > Actinopteri > Salmoniformes > Salmonidae > Oncorhynchus > Oncorhynchus nerka. The sequence continues at coordinate 77,475,339 of NC_088405.1, forward strand.
GCCAAACTGACAAGAAATACATGTATAGTAAAGACACTTCTATAGTCCATGCTTTATTCCATGGATATTGGCATCGTGTCAAATAGCCAGAGGCAAAAATAGTTATATTAGCTCTGAAAGGTATTTAGCGCTAGAGGCAAAAAAATTAGCGCTTGACAACGTCGGTGGTCTGGGGAGTTGTTGATTAGGACTGACAGCGTTAAATCGCCCTAAAAATGTTAATGATCTCATCATTATCTGATCAAGCCTGTATACTATCCACGGACCAACCCGTTGACGGTCGGTCAGTAAGTCGAGGATCACAAAACAAAGCCCAAATGCTTATTCGATATAATAGCCATGAAATACTCAACATAATTCTCATGAACTGCTAAAACAGACAATAACAAGGGTTGGCAGACAATAAGGTTGAATACATTTTTTTACATAAAGTGTACTTTTTGTGTACGTACAGTCGTGGCCAAAAGTTTTGAGAATGACACAAATACGAAATTCCACAAAGTTTGCTGCTTCAGTTTCCTTAGATATTTTTGTCAGATGTTACTATGGAATACTGAAGTATAATTACAAGCATTTCATAAGTGTCTAAGGCATTTATTGACAATAACATGAAGTTGATGCAAAGAGTCAATATTTGCAGTGCTGACCCTTCTTTTTCAAGACCTCTGCAATCCGCCCTGGCATGCTGTCAATTAACTTCTGGGCCACATCCTGACTGATGGAAGCCCATTCTTGCATAATTCATGCTTGGAGTTTGTCAGAATTTGTAGGTTTTTGTTTGTCCACCCGCCTCTTGAGGATTGACCACATGTTCTCAATGGGATTAAGGTCTGGGGAGTTTCCTGCCCATGGACCCAAAATATTGATGTTTTGTTCCCCGAGTCACTTAGTTATCACCTTTGCCTTATGGCAAGGTGCTTCATCATGCTGGAAAAGGCATTGTTCGTCACCAAACTGTTCCTGGATGGTTGGGAGAAGTTGCTCTCGGAGGATGTGTTGGAACCATTCTTTATTCATGGCTGTGTTCTTAGGCAAAATTGTGAGTGAGCCCACTCCCATGGCTGAGAAGCAACCCCACACATGAATGGTCTCAGGATGCTTTACTGTTGGCATGACACAGGACTGATGGTAGCGCTCTCCTTGTCTTCTCCGGACAAGCTTTTTTACGGATGACCCAAACAATCGGAAAGGGGATTCATCAGAGAAAATGACTTTACCCCAGTCCTCAACAGTCCAATCCCTGTACCTTTTGCAGAATATCAGGTATGTCCCTGATGTTTTTCCTGGAGAGAAGTGGCTTCTTTGCTGCCCTTCTTGACACCAGGACATCCTCCAAAAGTCTTCGCTACACTGGCTGGACTCTTCGCCTCACAGATGCACTCACACCTGCCTGCTGCCATTCCTGAGCAAGCTCTGTACTGGTGGTGCCCCGATCCCGCAGCTGAATCAACTTTAGGAGATGGTCCTGGCACTTGCTGGACTTTCTTGGGCGCCCTGAAGCCTTCTTCACAGCAATTGAACCGCTCTCCTTGAAGTTCTTGATGATCCGATAAATGGTGGATTTCGGTGCAATCTTACTGGCAGCAATATCCTTGCCTGTGAAGCCCTTTTTGTGCAAAGCAATGATGACGGCAGCAAACTGAAACTTAATATTTGTGTCATTCTCAAAACCTTTGGCCACGACTGTACGCATTACGGTAAATATGTGTTGTTTGTAGCTGTGGGCTTCAAAGCGCACATACAGTAGGCAGGGCAAACCTGTTTTGGTGATTTCTGGTATATCAAAACAAATAAATCACAGCACATTTTTAACTCATTCAGCAGTGTTTACCTTTTCACCAAAACAGAAAGAGAAATGCAACACTTATTTGTCAATCCTATCAATTATCACGTTGATATGAATTGCGCGAAAGGGGGGAAATGAGGTTGCACATCCTGTTAAAACTAAACACAGCACAAAAAACACAATCTGGGAATAATGTGTACATCACTGGTTAGAGGACATTTTGAAGTGTTGCATTTTGATTGAAGTGGCTCGTCAATGCGGTAAGTGTAACTTAACACTTTTACTAATCACTTCCATGGATAGCACACTGAAATCAATAGAACAGGGAGCAAACGTTTGGGGTGTAGCGCTGTTTAAACTAACACTATGCAAAGGCCACACGGAAACATGAAATAACCATCCAACCATGTATAGGTTATTTGTAGAAGGCTCCTATCTATATTTTGGAATGGCGGCTGTTGATTTCGGGAGGCTGACATCACGGAAAAGAGAATAAATTATTTTTTACACAATAGGATATCATCAGTGACAAAGGTTGGCTGTTATTTTAAGTGATAGTTTGACTTTCAAATCCATATTACATTTACATTTACATTTAAGTCATTTAGCAGACGCTCTTATCCAGAGCGACTTACAAATTGGTGCTTTCACCTTATTGGTATGTGGCCAGCAACTGCTTTATATAGAGACCGCCCTGAAATATCTGTTCAATTTGAGAAAGAAAATGATAGCTGTGTCAAAATCAACAGTACAAAAGCAAAAGATATTGATCAGTTTTATGTAACTGATCTTTTGTCATTGAGTTGACCATAAACTTTTTTACTAACATCACCAATCTGAGGTAAAAAGGATGCAATTCCGCCCAATCCGATGTGGTCAAAATGTCAGCTTGTGTAATGTAATAACACAGTGTCCACATCTTGGAAAGTAGCATCATATAAGTAAATATGGCATAATAATTCAATATCTTAATTTAGGATGATAGTAAATTAAGCAAACTCAATAATCACATATTTCTCCCTACTTTAACCATTTAGAGATTTCAAAAACATTCCTAAGAACCCTAGACTAGAGCATCCATAGGATCAGTGCAGCAGGCTGAACATTTGGCATCCCTACAGGACGTACAGTATATACAATTTTTTTTATATTACCTGCTGCAAGCTGGAGTAGAGGCTTCAATCAGGTGGTAAATAATTTCATTAATTCTGTCTGTCCTGTTAAGAGGGAATATGCACTAAAAATGTCATTGCCACCATGGCATGCAAGTGCAGCAGTGCCAGTGACCTGTGCCATTGTGTTTCTGTGACCTTTCTGTTCAAGTGTACCAGTGCTCTCTCAATCAAGCCACTATTCTGCCTGCCCGGTTACTATGGCAACAGTACAGATATTTCCACAGCTTTAGCCAGAACGATTTACTGTGGCTAAAAGCAAAGAAATGGAAGGTAGAGAAATGGATGATGGAGACTGGGGGAAATAGAGAGAAGGGGAAGTGGTGGAGGGAGGAAGTGACTGCAGTAAGTAGGTGGTGTGTGCAGTGCACTTCTAGAGGAAGCAGGGGGGGGCAAACTCCCATAAAAAGGTTGTTGAGTAATGAGGACGTCGCTACCGCTGAGAACCCCGCCATTACTTCCCTCCCACAACGTGACTTTTCCTCGCCGTTCCTCTTTGATCTGCCTTTTAATTAGAGTTGACTATTTACAAATGTAAATACACACGCAGTTGCCTGATAGGAGCACAATCAATTAAAGCACACAGCGATCAGAAAACAACAATGATGACAGATGATCCATGAGGTTTGAGAAAACAAACTATTCATGTTGAATAACCACATAACAAGACCAAGACTATGATGACTATGGCAATGTCCCAAATGACACCCTATTCCCTATATAGTGCACTACTTTTGACCTGGGTTCTGGTCAAAAGTAGTGCACTATAAGGAATATTGTGTCATTTGGGATGAAGAAAATGACAACTATATCTCTCTGATCAATTACTCCTAAAGTGAGCGAAGTAAGTCTGTTCTGTTTAACAAGCACATCCTAATCCCCACACAGTAGCAAGCATCCCTCTCTGAAGTAGACATCTAACAGTTTTATCAACTTATGAAGATATGTTTTGTTAATAACACAGGGGGTTAGCCAAATAGCCAACTACTCCTACTGTCTGAGTCATGGGCTGGCAGTTTCACTCTGTTGGCAGTTGTCATCACACTCTAAAGTAATTCAAAGCACATTTCTGAATAAACTATTTTCACTGTGCATTTTGTTCAAATGGAAGGGTCCAAGTGTAATCTAGTGTAACTAATGATGTACATGTGCAGTAAAGAAAGGACCTTTTTCATTTAGACAGTGAGGACGAACCCGATAGGCTAGTAATTAATTTTGCCAAAAATTAAAAGGGGGAGAAACTAAACAGAGTGAACAATTCTTTGATCTTTGGAGAGGTGCTGTGCAGATTTCCAGAGGCATTTGAGTGAGAGCTAGGACACTAAACATCTGAGTTGCCAGACTCAAATTATTCGGATTGAAAGGAATTTGTTTGTCTGTTTGTTCCGTCATATGCAATGCGTATTGTTCTCTTTAAAAAACATAGCGTAGTTAACAATGCTGAAGACAAAGAGCCTGACAGAAGAAAGCTATGAAATAAACTACAGAACAAACATACAACTAACATACAAACACTAGGAAAGATGTCTTCACAATATTACTCCATATATCCAATAACCTTGCAGGAAATATGGTGGAACTGCAGAGACACCACTGGAGCTTTCAGAATTCATGATTACCTCTATCGAAATACCCTAGCCCCAGAGAACACCTAGCCCATACCCCCATAGGCACCTGTGTAGATTTGAGAAGGCTAGTTAGGTGTAAGCAACATTGCACCAAAGAACATCCAATATAACAGTCTTCAAACTCCCCCTCTACACCACAACCGAACCCTCAGAATAACCTTCATTTGCACCTACACCGGTATTCTACATCATACAATTTTCCCCCTTTATGGCACACAGCAGTATTTAAATCTAATTGCCATCAAAGGAGCTGGGAAGAAAAATACATTTCAAGCTTCTAGAGAACATACAGACTGGCCTTGCATCTCAGCCTGCTCTGTTCTCCTCTGTTCCGCCTTAATGCTCTGGTGCTTAGCAATGACACCTTCATCAATCAAATTGCCCCAGGATCTGCTGATTAGGAAAAATACAGTATCGCCAAGGTGCAATGCCGTTGATGGGGCTCAAATCAGACCATTATCCACTTCATTAGAACATACGGCCGGAGAATCCTCATTATGAAGTTCACAGCAAAGTTCTGGGTCGTATTCATTAGGCACCAAATGGAAAAAAACAGACTGAAATGGAGAGGGACTGCCTGGCCTTGTCCAATAAAAAATGCTCACTTTGGGATTTAAATATTTCAAAATGTGTGCCCTAATGAATACAATCCTGGAATTGAGTTTTTGTGCATGCACATGGGAGTATTCAAGGTAAAGAAGTCTCAGAGATAGTACTTCATATGAATAATTGATTAGACTGAGCATGAACACCACATGATGGATGCTTTCCATACTGCAAGTTGCACAAGTTAGGGAGAATCTACTGTAAGTTGTAAAGACCACCAACTAATGGAAACACAGACAATAACGGATGACTTAGTGAAGTGCATTCCCAGACTTGTGTTGTTTTACCTAGTCCTTTTATTTATATAGATTTATTTTTACAGCCTTTCCACAGTGAGAGAGAAAGTAGACTCATTTGTCTTTCTATGGAGTAATAACAGGTTCTCATTCAGAGGGGTATGAAGGCCACCAAATACACCAGAGAGGGAGATGTCCACACACAGAAAGAGGGATAGAGATAGGAGAGAGAGACACACACAAACACACACATCAGACAAAAGCTATTTTGACAACACCCGCCAAGACAGTTTCTAGATTCTAAGGCTTCGGCTTACCTTGGATGAGGATGTGCACTGACGTCGTCCTCGGTCTCCTGCTCGTCTGCACCGCACAGATGTATGGGCCCTCGTCGGTCATGTCCACGTCCTCAATCTTTATGGTGAACTCCTCCTGATTGAGTGTAACAAGACTCACCCTGGGATCCACCGACCACTTGTCCTCGCCGGCATAAAGTATACTCGACCGGTTGAGCCAGGCCGTGTGTGTGACGATGTCCCCCTGTGGGCACCTGGAGGACAAGAAAGAAAAAAACATTGCCAAATCAAACACAGCAGGTGAGAGACCACACCAGGCCCCATTTGCGATTTCACAGCCTTCCCTTAATGGCATACAGTGCCATGAAAAAGTATTTGCCTCCTTTCTGATTTTCTCTATTTTTGCATATTTTTGATACTGAATGTTATCAGATCTTCAAACAAAACCTAATATTAGATAACAGGAACCTGTATTTACAAATAACGAAACAAATGTATACTTTTTTACAATTGGCCCAGCATCGTCCGGGTTTGGCCGGGGTAGGCTGTCATTGTAAATAAGAATTTGTTTTTAACTGACTTGTCTAGTTAATTAAATAAAAAAGACAATTTATTTATTTAATTAACAAAGTTATGCAACAACTAATTCCCCAGTGTTTAAAAGTATTGCCCCCTTACATTCAATAACTTTGTGCCACATTTAGCTGCAATGACTGGAACCAAATGCTTCCTGTAGTTGTTGATCGGTCTCTCACATCGCTGTGGAGGAATTTTGGCCCAGCCTTGCATGCAGAACTGTTTTAACTCAGTGATATCTGCTTGTTTCAAGTCCTGCCACAACATCTCAAAAAGGATTAGGTCTGGACTTTGAGTAGGCCATTCCTAAACTTCTAATTTGTTGCTTTTAACCATTTTCATGTCTACTTGATTGCATGTTTTGGATCATTGTCTTGCTGCATGACCTAGCTTCAGCTCACAGACGGATGGCCTGACATTGTATTGTAGAGTTCTCTGAGCCAGAGCAGAATTCATGGTTCCTTATATAAAGACAAGTCGTCCAGGTCCTGAGGGAGCAAAGCATCCCCAAACCATCACTCTACCACCGTGCTTGTCCGCTGGTATGAGGTTATTAATGTGTTTTTTTTGTGTGCGTTTTCAACAGAAGTAATAGGACCCATCTAATCCAACAAGTTGTCTCAAGTTTGACAAATAGCACCTGAAAGCACCTGGATGATCATCAAGAAGAATGTTCTATGGACAGAGGAGTCAAAATTATTACTTTTTGGACAGTATGGGTAGGCCGTCATTTTAAATACGAATTTGTTCTTAACCGACTTGCCTAGTTAAATAAAGGTTAAATTAAACAAAACAAAATATTGGTCCCATTCAAAGCAACATGCCCATCTATGGCCAAGGCTTTCGACTCTGTCAATCACCACATTCTTATCGGTAAGACTCAACAGCCTTTGTTTCTCAAATGAGTGCCTCGCCTGGTTCTCCAACTACTTCTCTGATAGAGTTCAGTGTGTCAAATCAGAGGGCATGTTGTCCAGACCTCTGGCAGTCTATGGGGGTGCCACAGGGTTCAATTCTCGGGCCGACTCTCTTCTCTGTATACATCAATGATGTCGATCTTGCTGCTGGTGGTTCTCTGATCCACCTCTACGCAGACAACACCATTCTGTACACCTCTGGCCCTTCTTTGGACTGTGTTAACTAACCTCCAGACGAGCTGCAATGCCATACAACTCTCCTTCCGTGGCCGCCAACTGCTCTTAAATGCAAGTAAAACTAAATAGATGCTCTTCAACCGATCGCTGCCCGCACCTGCCCACGCGTCCAGCATCACTACTCTGGACGGTTCCGACTTAGAATATGTGAACTAGAGGTCGACCGATTATGATTTTTCAACACCGATACCGATTATTGGATGCCAAAAAAAAAGCCGATGCCGATTAAATCGGCCGATTTTTAAAATGTATTTGTAATAATGACAATTACAACAATACTGAATGAACACTTATTTTATCTTAATATAATACATCAATCAAATCAATTTAGCCTCAAATAAATAATGAAACGTTCAATTTGGTTTAACCTCTTCAGTCGACCCTCTACTTTTTTAAACATTTTGTTAAAAATCGCGCAACATTTCAGCGCCCTGCTACTCATGCCAGGAATATAGTACGTTCATATGGTTAGAATGTGTGTATAGGAAACCCTCGGACGTTTTTAAAACTGGTTAAATCACGACTGTGGCTATTACATAACGTGCGTTACATCGGAAAGCGCAGGAAAACCTGATCACAGAAAATGGAAATAAATATCCTTGCGCCACGACCGCAATTGTTAACAGTGAGCCGAATTAGATAAGACCGAGCATTCAACTCCCACAGCATCCCCATGTTGTCGAGTATCTTGTGAATTTAATCCTCTTTGATTCTTGGTTGAACCGAAAGAGGGGCACGACGTACCTCCGGTCTCCGCCCAGATCATTCCGGAAGAGCTCTCTCCTGAAATTTTTTCCAAGACGACAGCTAATGATATGTACATCGCCTACGGATGATTTTTATCGCTTATTAACGTTTACTAATACCTAAAGTAGCATTACAAACGTATTTCGAAGTGTTTTGTGAAAGTTTATCGTCTACTTTTTGAATTTAAAAAAATGACGTTACGTTGTGAAATCGCTGTTTTTTTCGTTTATCACACAGTCTACATATAACGATATCTTGGCTTTATATGGCCCGATTTAATCGAAATAAAGACCCAATAGTGTTTATGGGACATCTAGGAGTGCCAACAAAGAAGATGGTGAAAGGTAATGACTGTTTTCTATTTTATTGTGCGGTTTGTGTAACGCCGAAATGCTAATTATTTTGTTTACGTCCCCTGCTGTGCTTTTCTGTTGTAGTGTATTGGTGCATGCTATCAGATAATAGCTTCTCATGCTGTCGCCGAAAAGCATTTTAAAAATCTGACTTGTTGCCTGGATTCACAACGAGTGTAGCTTTAATTTGATACCCTGCATGTGTATTTTAATGAACTTTTGAGTTTTAACTAATACTATTAGCATTTAGAGTAGCGCATTTGCATTTCCAGAGCTCTAGTTGGGACGCAAGCGTCCCAGGTAGAGGTAAGAGGTTAAATAATGCAAAAACAAAGTGTTGGAGAAGAAAGTAAAAGTGCAATATGTGCCATGTAAGAAAGCTAACGTTTAAGTTCCTTGCTCAGAACATGAGAACATATGAAAGCTGGTGGTTCCTTTTAACATGAGTCGTCAATATTCCCAAGTAAGAAGTTTTAGGTTGTAGTTATTATAGGACTATTTCTCTCTATACCATTTGTATTTCATATACCTTTGACTATTGGATGTTCTTATAAGCACTTTAGTATTGCCAGTGTAACAGTATAGCTCCTACCTGGGCTCGAACCAGGAACACATCGACAACAGCCACCCTCAAAGCAGCGTTACCCATGCAGGGCAAGGGGAACAACTACTCCAAGTCTCAGAGCGAGTGACGTTTGAAATGCTATTAGCGCGCACCCCGCTAACTAGCTAGCCATTTCACATCACATCATTACACCAGCTTAATCTCGGGAGTTGATAGGCTTGAATTCATAAGCAGCAGAGCTGCTGGTAAAACGCACAAAAGTGCTGTTTGAATGAATGCTTATGAGCCTGCTGGTGCCTACCATTGCTCAGTCAGACTGCTCTATCAAATCATAGACTTAATTATAACATAATAACACACAGAAATACGAGCCTTAGGTCATTAATATGGTCAAATCCAGAAACTATCATCTCAAAAACAAAACATGTATTATTTCAGTGAAATACGGAACCGTTCCATATTTTATCTAACGGGTGGCATCCATCAGTCTTAATATTCCTGTTACATTGCACAACCTTCAATGTTATGTCATAATTACGTAAAATTCTGGCAAATTAGTTCGCAATGAGCCAGGCGGCCCAAACTGTTGCATATACCCTGACTCTGCGTGCAATGAACGTAAGAGAAGTGACACAATTTCACCTGGTTAATATTGCCTGCTAACCTGGATTTCTTTTAGCTAAATATGCAGGTTTAAAAATATATACTTCTGTGTATTGATTTTAAGAAAGTCATTGATGTTTATGGTTAGGTACACGTTGGAGCAACGACAGTCCTTTTTTGCGAATGTGCACTGCATCAATTATATGCAACGCAGGACACGCTAGATAAACTAGTAATATCAACCACGTGGAGTTATAACTAGTGATTATGATTGATTAAGTTTAATGCTAGCTAGCAACTTACCTTGGCTTCTTACTGCATTCGTGTAACAGGCGGGCTCCTCGTGAGGCAGGTGGTTAGAGCGTTGGACTAGTAAACCTTAAGGTTGCAAGATTGAATCCCTGAGCTGATAAGGTAAAAATCTGTCGTTCTGCCCCTGAACAAGGCAGTTAACCCACCGTTCCTAGGCCGTCATTGAAAATAAGAATGTGTTCTTAACTGACTTGCCTAGTTAAATAAAGGTGTAAAAAATAAATAATATAACTTCTTTTTTTTTTATCGGCAAAATCGCCTTCCAAAATTACCGATTGTTATGAAAACTTGAAATGGTCCCTAATTAATCGGCCATTCCGATTAATCGGTCGACCTCTAATGTGAACAACTACAAATACCTAGGTGTCTGGTTAGACTGTAAACTCTCCTTCCAGACTCACATTGAGCATCTCCAATCCAAAATTAAATCTCGAATCGGCTTCCTATTTCACAACAAAGCATCCTTCACTCATGCTGCCAAACATACCCTGGTAAAACTGACCATCCTACCGATCATCGACTTCGGTGATGTCATTTACAAAATAGCCTCAAACACTCTACTCAACAGATTGGATGCAGTCTGTGGTAGCAGAATCAGAATTAGTTAGGTAACATTGATAAATAAGATGTTTTATTTACATAATAATGCTTATGTGAGATATTTGTCATTAGGATGTCTTCTATTTGGATGATACTGTTGGCAGTTTGCAGTTATCCCTTCTATGCTAGGGCTTAGTTACTTGGGCCCCAGAGAGGGGAGAGGTCAGGCTTGTCTTCTTATGGGAATGTGTCTAACTGTTACATGTCCCCTCTGAGGTTGCCCTTATCTTGATTTAGTATATGACCTAAGAGGCTCACTGTCTTGGTGATCTTGTCCAGGAGGGGTTGTATTTGATATGGGAGTATCTAGAATTGACAATTGATATATGCCATTTGATGAGGTAATGTTTTGGTACTATGTTGTAAAAAGAACGAGAAGTAGAACCTCGTCTAAGAGAGCAAACTGAACAATAATTTATAGCTAATGCTGTCTGGCTATGGGATAGTCCTCTCTCAAGTAAAGTTTCTTTGTGTAATGTTCCTAAGATCTGTTATTTGTCATGTGAGTTTAGATGGGTGTGTCTTGGCTATAAATGATACTAAGAATTGTTTTGTAAGCACTCTCAGAGAATTAATTTACAGTCACTGAATTGATCTGAGAGTCAAACAGGGCTATGGTGAAGCTCATATATAATTAAATATGGACTTTATGATAACTCTGACTTGTGTGTGGTTTGCTCTCATGATTTGGTAATGCAGGAAATTTCCACGACAAGTCTATCACAGTGCCATTCGTTTTGTCACCAAATCCCCATATACTACACACCATTGCGACCTGTATGCTCTCGTTGACTGGCCCTCGCTTCAAACTCGTCGCCAAACCCACTGGCTCCAGGTCATCTACAAGTCTCTGCTAGGTAAAGCCCAGCCTTATCTCAGCTCACTGGTCACCATAGCAGCACCCACCCATAGCACGCGCTCCAGCAGGTTTATCTCACTGGTCACCCCCAAAGCCAATTCTTCCTTTGGCGGCCTTACCTTCCAGTTCTCTGCTGCCAATGACTTTATTTATCTTTCTCCTTTGCACCCCAGTATCTCTACTTGCACATCTACCATTCCAGTGTTTAATTGCTATATTGTAATTACTTCGCCACCATGGCCTATTCATTGCCTTACCTCCCTTATCCTACCTCGTTTGCACACACTGTACATATACTTTTTCTACTGTATTATTGACTGTATGTTTGTTTATTCCATGTGTAACTCTGTGTTGTTGTATGTGTCGAACTGCTTTGCTTTATCTTGGCCAGGTAAATGAGAACTTCTCAACTAGCCTACCTGGTTAAATAAATGTTAAATACATGAAATACAAGTCCAAAATGCAGCAATTTCAAGGATTTCACTGAGTTACAGTTCATACAGTATAAGGAAATCAGTCAATTTAAATAAATTCATCAGGCCCTAATCTATTTCACATGACTGGGAATAATATTGGCCACAGATACCTTTAAAAAAAGGTATGGGGGTGGATTAGAAAACCAGTCAGTATCTGGTGTGACCACCATTTGCCTCATGCAGCGCGACACATCTCCTTCGCATAGAGTTGATCAGGCTGTTGATCGTGTGTCCCATTCCTCTTCAATGGCTGTGCGAAATTGCTGGATATTGTCAGGAACTGGAACACACTGTCGTACATGTCAATCCAGAGCAACCTAAACATGCTCAATGGGGACATGTCTGGTGGGTATGCAGGCCATGGAAGAACTGGGACATTTTCAGCTTCCAGGAACAGATCCTTGTGACATGGGACTGTGCATTATTATGCTGAAACATGAGGTGATGGCGGCGGATAAATGTCACGACAGTGGGCCTCATGATTTCATCACGGTATATCTGTCCATTCAAATTGCCATCAATAAAAAGCAATTGTGTTTGTTGTCCGTAGCTTATGCCTGCCCATACCATAACCCCACAGCCACCATAGGGCACTGTGCTCACAACGTTGACATCAGCAAACCGCTCGCCTACACCATGCCACACACGTGGTCTGCTGTTGTGAGGCCGGTTGGACGTACTGCCAAATTCTCTCAAACGGTTCTGGGGGAGGACTATGGAAAAGAAATTAACATTAAATTCTCTTCCATCACTTGTATCACTTGTACTACCACTTTTGCTACCATGTGGGTTTAGCTTGCTTGAGCTTGCTAACTGCGGCGTGTAAATTCACCTGTTTCCATACATGTTTAATTTTAAAACATGTATTTTACAAAGGAGCTGTTTCATCTAACTGCTTAACTATTTAAATCGGTACATGGAATTGTATTTGTTGTTTTTTTACAACTGTTTTTCTAATATCGTTACAGTAAAATGCCACGGGCACTATCTGATGTGTGGAGACAGTTCACTGCAGCTAATGTAGAAGGTAAATCTGCGTACATTTGCAAATACTGTGCTAAATCATATGTGAAGAATGCAACAAAGATGCAGAATCATCTGAGGGAACTTTATGCTGAGGGAACTTTATTCACTTAAAATCTAATGAAATTTGATTTGAAGTGCATAAAGTTCCCTCAGCGCTCACAACAAGCAACCTCTGACAAAAAGTCCCTCTACTTATATTTGAGGTTCAAATTATGAATCAGATATCTTATCGATAGCAACAGCTCATGGTCCTCCTGGAATCAAAAGGTTTTTTTACCCAATGGAGGAACGCAGTCAGAGAAATGCTGATGAATGTCTTGCTCGAGCTGTGTATGCTGGTTCACCTCTGATGCTCACAGACAATGTGTATTGGAAGAGATTTCTGAATGTTCTTCGCCCAGCATACACCCCTCCAACCAAACATGCTTTATCTACTCTTTTGCTGGATGCAGAGTTCAACAGAGTTCAGGTGAAGGTTAAGCAAATCATAGAGAAAGCAGACTGTAATGCAATCATCTCTGATGGGTTTTTGAATGTTCGTGGGCAAGGAATAATTAACTACATCATCTCCACCCCTCAACCAGTATTCTACAAGAGCACAGACAAGGGACAACAGACACACCGGCCTCCACATTGCAGATGAGCTGAAGGCAGTCATCAATGATCTTGGACCACAGAAGGTATTTGCACTGGTGACAGACAATGCTGCAAACACGAAGGCTGCTTGGTCTAAAGTGGAGGAGTCCTACACTCACATCACACCCATTGGCTGTGCTGCTCATGCATTGAATCTGCTCCTCAAGGACATCATGGCACTGAAAACAATGGATACACTCTACAAGAGAGCCAAGGGAATGGTTAGGTATGTGAAGGGTCAAGTTATAGCAGCAATCTACCTCACCAAGCAAAGTGAGAAGAGTATGAGCACCACATTGAAGCTGCCCAGCAACACCCATTAGGGGGGGGGGGGTTGTCATCATGCCATTTCTTCCTGGATGGGAAGAAATGGCCATATCAGTCTGCCAATATGGATGTACTTTGGGAGAGAGTGGTAAGCAGTCTGAAACTCCTAAAACCTATAGCAGTAGCCATTGCACAGATTGAGGGAGACAATGCCATCCTGTCTGATGCTCAGACTCTGCTTGCAGATGTAAGAGAAAAAATCCATACTGCCCTTCCCACTTCATTGTTGCTCCAAGCAGAGAAAACTGCAGTTCTGAAATACATCAAAAAGCATGAAGACTTCTGCCTGAAGCCCATACACGCTGCGGCGTACATGTTGGACCCCAAGTATGATGGCAAGAGCATCCTGTCTGGTGCAGAGATAAAAAAGGCCTATGGTGTCATCCCTACCGTGTCTCACCACCTTGGCCTGGATGAGGACAAGGTTCTTGGCAGTCTGGCGAAGCACACTTACAACCAAGGGCTTTGGGATGGAGATGCAATATGGCAGTCATGCAAAAATATCTCATCAGCCACCTGGTGGAAGGGACTTTGTGGATCTGAGGCTCTTTCCCCTGTTGCCTCCATCATCCTCCAAATCCCACCAACATCAGCCGCCTCAGAGCGCAACTGGTCCTTGTTTGGGAACACACACACCAAAGCACACAACTGGCTGACCAATACAAGGGTTGAAAAATTGGTGGCCATCCGGGCAAATTTGAGGCTTTTTAAGCCTGACAACGAGCCATCCTCAACAAGGTTGGAAAGTGACTGTGAATACGAGGCCTCAGAGTCTGATGTTCAAGAGGTGGACATTGAGGAGGTCCAGGGAGAAGACATGGAAGCCTGAGAGGAAGACAATCAAAACTTTAGTTTCTAGACTATCATTTTACTGAGTTATGTTGAAAATGTTTTTGGGAGATGCAATAGATCATTGGGGACCATTCAATATTCCCTTTGTTGTTCAGTGAAATCATCCCATGTGAAGAGTCAACTCATTTAATTACATTTCAATTATGTCTACTTATGATAAGGTACAATGTTTCTGTCTCCATATGATATGGTAAATATATCCAATGCAAAAAACATCTACATTTAAATGGTATTAATATTAATTTGCATCCATTTCCATTATTTCCCATATTTTCCCATAGTTTCCACATGTGAATATTCCCCAAAATGTGCAACCCTACTTTGCTGGAAGAGATCCAACAGAACGCACTGTAACCTCTTCGGCTGGTTTTGTATTTATCCTTTATTTAACTAGAGATCATATTGAGATGTACATATCTTTTACATGTGAGCGCTGGCCAAGAAAGACTGTAAACTCAACATGAAACACACATTTAAAACATAACAATACATGTGCATAGTACAGACGAGAGTTGTTTTTAAAGAATGCTTTAAAACATGTGCAATTTGTGGCAAGAAACCCTCCAATCGGACTTAAAATCATCAATTGGAATAAAATGATTCAGTTTCAGGTCCTTCTGCAAAGTGTTCCAAGGTGATGGGGCAGCAAAGCTAAAAGCAGTCTTACAAGATAGATAGTCATACGGATAGGGCCTACCTATATTAACACAAATACTCCTAAGTGCAAAAAGAGGCTGCAGTTTCAACCCTTGGCGAAAAAACGTAGAAAGACAAAGCAGCAAATGCAATTTTAAGAGCAAGTCCTGAAAAACGAGCCTGAAACTGGCATGATACAGGCATTTGCTAACCTGAACAACAACTCTAAACTCAACATAATCCCCAGACTACCATGCCTTTTACAGAAAATTGAATAATTCAACCAACGGTAATTCAAGGTAGCACTAGACTGTTTTTAAACTGTTGAATCTTCTAATTCTTCATTAGAAACTATAAATGATGTTAATGAATTCCTGATCAATCCTTGACCAAATTACCCATTGACAAACATAATGGCATCTAATGCCTTATTTTGCCACGTTGGATTACTTTCTTTCACAAAGGGTAACCTCCAAAATCACCAGGGAGCGGTCTGAGGTAAATGTAGTTGATTTTTCCTTTTGAAGTGAACCACAGTGAATCAAGAATTTATCCCGGGACCTGAATACTGAGACAAATGTGTCTCATGGTGAACGTAACCAAAAAGCCTACAAGGATTTGTTGCCAGTAACACCTAGAGGAGATGCATTGCGAGGTGCAAAAAGTACAAGGTTGTCGAGCAAGCCACATGGTGCATTAGCAACTCTCCCAGGGCATTCTGGTCCGACTCAAAAATAGAAATGTCAACTTCTTACTCAATATTCAGGTCTTTCCATCCAATGCTCAAAGTGCCACAGTGAGGCATTTTATTTATTCCAGACTCCAGAAACCTTACAGAAGACAACTGAGGAGAGCAAGGCAGAAGATTGGAGAACCCTACTTGGTACTTTTGAATGTAAAGAAACTCTGCAGCATGTTGAGAGACGCTGGGGGAGAGGGAATAGGAAGGTGTTGGAAAGAAAATGTGATTGACATGGTGATGTGAGGATAAAATAGACATACGGAAGAGGTCGCTTAAGTTGTAGCACCTTCTTGGGCCTCTGAGATTGCAAAGCCTTTTGAGAGCAAACAATATACCTCTCAGGTGGCATGTTATTGATTATACAGTAAAAAGACTCGGCTTACAAAAAGCCCTCGCCTGCTAAGGGGGTGTTGTCGTTAAAGGTCCAATGCAACCGATTGTTTCTCAATATCAAATCATTTCTGGATAACAATGAAGTACTTTGCTGTGATTATTTTCAATTAGAATTGTCAAAAATAAACAAAATTGCTTTTAAGCAACAAGCAATTTCTCAACCTTATTTTTTCCAATGAATGTCTGGGAGTGGTCTGAGTGGGGAGGGGAAAACTGAAAATGATCTGTTATTGGCAGAGAGGTTTGTAACTCTTTTTCTTATTGGTCTATTAACTCATTTACCGCCTGGTGTCACCAGGCAGGCCAAAACTCCATCCCACCAAAACAGGCTGAAATTTCAGGCAGTCTTTTCAAACAATTTCACAGTATTATTCCAATCTCAGTGTGGAGATAAAAATAAAACACAGGAAAATCACGTTGTTGACTGCTATTGGCCTTTAAGCAACAGGCCCTGCTTTTGAAAACATGTGCTATGCAAGGTCGTCATAGAGTACAGTGTGTCCAACCTCCACACCAAGTCCCCATAATGCCTACAAATAAAGAAATGAATGAATAAATATTTCATCCTGCACTATTCCCTCTTATCACTGTTGCACAGAAGGCAAACCAATTTAATCCAAATAAAGTGTCGACCCTTTCAGCACTATGAAAGGGATCCAAATACAGCATAGGAGGAAGTAAAAATCAAGCAGTGGAATAAATAACTTCTGGCCTCTTTCCTGATGCACTCTGACAAAAGCACCGTGCAAAAAATAAATAAATACATGCCGTTTCTCTTCCCCACAATTAGAGGTTGCAAGTGTTCTTTGTTCACTGCGAGCTTCAATGGGGTTGGTTAATGTACGATGCCGTGTCATCATTGGCTAGTTCACAAGGAATACAATAATTTATGTTTTACGTACTACAAAAGATTAAGATACATTTTTGGCATGGTTGAGATGTATTCAAAAGTATGGACGGCTCTGCAAAGAGGCTGCATACAAATTTAAAACTAATAGCTTAGTCTCTTCAAATACAAAAGCTAGAATGGAAATGTTGGTTTCCAATTACATACATATTTTATATTTGGCTGTAGGCTGTTCTTGCTGGTTTTACGTATTTTGGAATATCCACAGGCAGTTAATGTAAGGGCTCTGTACTGGGAATATCAAACAAAATGTTGCGCTAAATTAAGCTTATTTGTCTGAGGGGATTCTCATGAATTTCAATGAGGAGACTGTATGTGGATGTATTGCCATGGCCTTTAAACATCAGATATATTTTGGGTCATTGCAGATCAGTGGAGAAACATTGCTATGACCAGAGTATTCTATTAAGGTATTTGAATACACATATTTCTGTGTTTGATTAACCTCTAGCAGTACAAGGTCATTTTCTATGGAGACAACTTAATGTCAATAGTATTGAGTTATAATTACTAATATCCCTAACCAAACATATAAAACTGAAAGCAAAAAGGGAATACATGTGCCGTAAGCAAAGAAAATGGGATTCAAACGTGTAAAAATAAATACATTTGAAAGCATTCAGAGGAAGGGAGAACTACCATTGGTCACTCAATCTCTAGAGATTGAACAAAATCAACAATAAACACAAATGTATCCCATTAAATGATATCCCGATAAATATTATCATCCCACGACCAAAGAGAGATTTTCTATTCGAGAGCACCATAACAACTGTAACTATGTGCAGCTAAATGAGACTATCACCAGTCTTAACTCAGGTACCATCTCTGAATAAGCTCAATAATACTCAACCCCATTATATTCGAATCAGTAGCTGTCACTTAAATGACACACTATATATATTTGTCATATGAACTTCAGTGCATGATGAATGTGAGGTCATGATCATTTGAGGGATTTGTATTAATATTCATCCATAAATAAAGTTACATAATAATCTGACACAACCTGTGCTTACTGGATTTGTCCGTCATCTGTAAAAACATTGAATTAATGTAAAAAATGCCCTGTATTATTTGACCTATGTTATCAGTGGGCAAACATTGCAGAAATAAATGTCATAAATTGAACTGACGTGATTCCTTAGTCTACATGCCAGAGAGGCATATCTGTTCTATATAACATATTTCAACAGAATGGTCGACAAAGTAGTACCCTGCTGAACACGCCCCCAGCACTATGTAAATTAAA
This sequence comes from Oncorhynchus nerka, assembly GCF_034236695.1. Classification (NCBI taxonomy): domain Eukaryota; kingdom Metazoa; phylum Chordata; class Actinopteri; order Salmoniformes; family Salmonidae; genus Oncorhynchus; species Oncorhynchus nerka. The sequence goes on from NC_088405.1 coordinate 77,494,079, forward strand.
CATCACAGACCTGTTGTTGTTGCATGAAAGGGGCATTTTAAGAGTCTCTGTTGCAAGTAAAGTAAAAAAATATTGTTTATTCAACCTTGAAATGATGCACTTTGAAATAGTTTTTCTCTGCAGTGTTTATGCAGAGGCAGTGTAATGCTGACCTTTAGTACTCAAGTAGAAAAGGTCGCTGATGTGATTTAAATGCACTTTCAAGGAATGACAACACCGCCATGGCCAATCCTGTATTGTTCTTGGTGTACCAACACAAATGAGTATCTGTCAGTTGACAGCTAAGAAGAATAACTACATAACTCAAACAAACATCACGCCGTCAGCGACCCTAACTAACCTTAAACTCAATTTTTATATATAAAAAAAATGTTTTTACAAAAGCGCATGTCAATGCATTGCCCTTAGAGTAAGTGCCTGTATTAGCACACAATGAAAATGCCAATATTTCCTGCTAAAGATGACTACAGTAAATGTAAAAATATTTTGCGTGTGGAACTACCTGATATTGAACATATAAATCAATTACATGGCGGGTTGGGTAAAATGGTATTTCATTACCTGGGAATGGACTTTATATCAGCATCAGAGGCTACATACAGTAAGCTTATTTGGAAATGACATCTTACCACAAGCAGCTTTGATTGCTTTGAGACAATGTTATATATTTATTTTTGGTTGGCTTAGATTGATTAACAATCCATGTACTCAGGAGAAATTAACAGATGTATAACTCCTGGATAACTTCCAGACCACATTACTATTTCGAATAGTCGACATGTCATTGCAGAATGGCGTCCCTGCGACTGCTAGGCCATTTGTACGTCTTCCATAGGCTATCACTATTGATCATGAATCTGCATCTGTTCAGTCGGGTCAACATCGCAAAATGATTTAGCATAGCATAACGTAGCATTTTACAGGGTTGGGTAGGTTACTTTCTAAATGTAATCTGTTACAGTTACTAGTTACCTGTCCAACATTGTAATCTGTAATGTAACTTTTGAATTATAAATTAGTCAAATTGATTTACCTGAACATGACCAAAAAATGATGACTTATTAGCCTACTCTGTTATTTATGTTTTTGTTGTCATGGAGGACTAATGGGGCTCATTGTAGGGACGTTGAACGTTCAGCCTGCTGCACAGACACTGTGGAGGATCTAGCCTAGAGCGCCCAGTTAAATTGTGTTTGAGAGCACTTTTTTAAACTCTATAAATGGTTAAATATATGTAATTGTTGCTACAGCTTGTGAGTAAATTAGCTTTGCACGAGCCAGAACGGCTCATAGTGCATGAGCCTATCTCCTGTTTCTGTAGCATGAGGCGTTTGATGTACACGTAGACCGCCTGGACAGGACGCTAGCAGGGCTTTACCTCTAAATCTATCTCCTTAATACTGAGTGCCAAGCAGAGATGCATCAGGTCACATTCTTACAGTCTTTGGTATGACTCGTACAGGGATTGAGCTCACAACCTTCCAATCTCAGGGTGGACACTAACCACAAAGCCAATGAGTTGGTCAGCTTGTGAGTGGGCAACATATACTATGATCCTAAATTGACATGTTGAATTATTTTATTTTGCGCTCATTTCCCTAATGTGGACAGTTTGTGCAATTACCTTACACAAGCTTTTTCTACCACATAAATTGAGCAGAAGTACACATCCTTTTTACATCACGTTGATGTTAATATAAAAGTTTATAGTAATCAAGATGATACTAAATCTATTTCTTTAAAACATTGTAGCACAAGGAGATGAGTTGATAAATGGCTACTACCGGTTGTCATCTATCGACAGGTACATGTAGTATACCCAAGTTCGTTGTGGTTTGTCTTTTAGAAAAGCGCAAAAAAAGAACATGTCACCATGGTTATTGTCCCTGTTCCATTGATTTCTATAGAATATCGATGTTAGTGATTCATTTGTGCACGGTATTGATAATAGTAGAACAAGCTAATCAATTCCAGTTTAGAGTTGCCGCTTGGTAAATCTTGGTGTTTGTGCAGTTTATAAGGTACTAATTTAGAAAATTGTGTAGGGAGTCATTTTTATGCTTGGCTTTAAAATATCACAACCTCTAAACATTTGCATTATGAATTTTGACATTTAAAACAGTTGTTTTGACACTGGACTATAAATCAAAAATAGATGACAACAGGAAGCAGCAACAGTATCATTTAACATATGTTTTAGGAATATAAATTACCTTAAAAAATGTTAACAGTTTTCCAACAGGATTCTACTTAATCATGTACTAAACCACTGAATGAGCCCAAAAACGTGCTTTGATTTATTGATTTTGATGATATAACTGAAATTGTGAAAATCCATTGGTCTTGCTTCAAAACATGGTTGAAAAATAAATGCTGCTCTCATGGAATGGCCTGCATAGAACACTACCGAAAATGTTTATTTGCTTATGAAAAATTAATGCCATCCAGCATTTTCTAACGGCCTATTGTTTACATTTCTTTGTGACACTTTGATATCTCGATAATTTGCAGCTGTTGAAGTATGCGAGTTTGAGCATGTGTCCGTTAGACACAAATTAGATTGAACAATAAAGCCCCACTCGCCGTCTTCTTAAAATAACATGTTTTGGAAGTGGTTTTTCCCTCTAGTGGTGTGGGGGCTGTGCTTTGGCAAAGTGGGTGGGGTTATATCCTTCATGTTTGGCCCTGTCCGGGGGTGTCCTCGGATGGGGGCCACAGTGTCTCCTGACCCCTCCTGTCTCAGCCTCCAGTATTTATGCTGCAGTAGTTTATGTGTCGGGGGCTAGGGTTAGTTTGTTATATCTGGAGTACTTCTCCTGTCCTATTCGGTGTCCTGTGTGAATCTAAGTGTGCGTTCTCCAATTCTCTCCTTCTCTCTTTCTTTCTCTCTCTCGGAGGACCTGAGCCCTAGGACCATGCCCCAGGACTACCTGACATGATGACTCCTTGCTGTCCCCAGTACACCTGGCTGTGCTGCTGCTCCAGTTTCAACTGTTCTGCCTTATTATTATTCGACCATGCTGGTCATTTATGAACATTTGAACATCTTGGCCATGTTCAGTTATAATCTCCACCCGGCACAGCCAGAAGAGGACTGGCCACCCCACATATGCTCTCTCTAATTCTCTCTTTCTTTCTCTCTCTCGGAGGACCTGAGCCCTAGGACCATGCCCCAGGACTACCTGACATGATGACTCCTTGCTGTCCCCAGTCCACCTGACCGTGCTGCTGCTCCAGTTTCAACTGTTCTGCCTTATTATTATTCGACCATGCTGGTCATTTATGAACATTTGAACATCTTGGCCATGTTCTGTTATAATCTCCACCCGGCACAGCCAGAAGAGGACTGGCCATCCCACATAGCCTGGTTCCTCTCTAGGTTTCTTCCTAGGTTTTGGCCTTTCTAGGGAGTTTTTCCTAGCCACTGTGCTTCTACACCTAAATTGCTTGCTGTTTGGGGTTTTAGGCTGGGTTTCTGTACAGCACTTTGAGATATCAGCTGATGTACGAAGGGCTATATAAATAAATTTGATTTGATTTTGATTGGGTTTATTATGTGGAGCACAATTACCACGGAGGAATTTAGAAGGGAGGACCTCCCTCAAACTTCTATTCCATAGCTTGGGATCGGCACTATGCAGTTGCTGCAAGAGCACATTTTTCACTGGCTGTTAACACAGGTCTCAAAAACAATTATTGATATGCAGATTACACCACTGCTCTTACCTGCAGCACCCCCTGAACAATTGGAATAAATTATATTATATGGAGGATTTTTGAAAAGAAGGGGTCATTAACCATATCTGCATTTGATTGAGGATATCGCAATCTACAGTGGTCCTGCAATAATCAGGCAAGTGGCCATTTTCAGGCAATATGGATCAACCACTCTTAGAATTGTACATACTGGAATGCCTTAACTCTGAACTCTGGTAAACACTACAGTTCAGAAATGTCAAATCCAACAACATCCTACCACATTAATTGGCTTTGCATTATCATTCTAATTATAAAACATATATAAAAACAACAATGGTATAGTGGGCTCAGTTAAGACAAGAGAGATGGGGGGGGGGGGACTTTCCACACAGACACCCCAGCCCAGCTCTGTTCAGTCAGAGTTCATGGATTCTCTTCCAACCACACTGGTGAACCAACCCCACACGGCTTCTGCCTTTGCAACACCAGGATAGTGTGTTTGATTCCCAGGATCACACAGATGCACGACTGTAAGTCGCTTTGGAGAAAAGGATCTGCTAAATGGCGTATCATCCGTACTGTCATGGCCAAAGCCTTTCATTACAACACAGATCAAAGAAGCAGGCAGAAATGTTTGTAGCTTGCAACTTTGGTGGAACCATTTCTACGATGCAATGACAGTATTTGAAACAACCTTGCCAGTGGCAGTGCAAATTTCCATTGAAAAAGAAATGAGACCAATATTATGAGTGTAAAAATAGTTTGTTGGTATAATTCTCACATTGAATCACAAGCTGCAATTAGCAAACACAGCTAGCTGTATAATGCTACTGTGTAATAACAATGGGATTTCCCATGTGTTTCGAGATGAACTACACTGCATCTCTGGTTTAATATCCGCTCCTAGCAGGGGTCACCGGCAGGTCAAAGGCAGAGTTGACTTGCTTGCACTGGGCCTCGGGGTGGGTAGGGGGGGGCTTAAATGAGATGACGGTAAATGAGACGTCGGTACACTTGTTTGGGGAATAGGAGATTTGTCCCAAGTTGGCTTCACTTGCTCAGAGCAATTGACACCATGAGGAAGGAAACATCCACACACACAGGCTGTAAGCTGTTGGTTCCTCTGATGGGCTCCCGGCGTGCGGGAGAGTGTATGAGCCTTCAGTTAATTGAGCTGGACACAAAGCCCAGCAAAGGAGGGAAGCACCCGCATGAATCATATTGACTCTCACAACCGCCACCCACCCCTCTCCCCCGCCCCCACACAGGCCACTGGGGCGCTAGCTTCTGCTTGCCTCGTACAAACGAATTACACAGCACCAATGTAAATACAATAAATCAAGGCATCAGAGACAAGCTCTTGTTTCCCTGTTGCCAGCGAATAAAAATAGCTAATCCAAAGTATTAGTGCACTAAAGGAGGGTAAAAGTCAGACATTGCTGAGGCGCACAACTACTACTTCTGGGCAAAAGTCGTGTAGAGGTATTTTTTTTCTTATACATTTTCAAAAACATTTAAGAGACTTTCAAAGTAATTTATAAGTCAGAATAAACTCCCAGCACTTAAGTAAAAAAGGAGGACATGACAGAGCCATGCAGAAGCATATTACCTTGGGCTCCCGAGTGGCGCAGCGGTCTAAGACACTACATCTCAGTGGTAGAGGCATCACTACAGAAAACCTGGCTGTATCACAACTGGCCGTGATTGGGAGTCCCATAGGGTGGTGCACAATTGGCCCAGCGTCGTGCCGGTGTAGGCCATCATCGTAAATAAGAATTTGTTCCTTACTGACTTGCCTGGTTAAATAAAGGATAAATGAAGAAAATAAACATTTTTTTAAAAACTAGCAGCTCACTGGCAGCTAAAAGGAGACAATTTTCAACAAAAAGACATTTGAATGTACTGTATATGTGAGATTTGTGTAGTTGTTTGAATCTAAAAAGGAATGCCAATATTTCACATGTAGAGTCATTAACACAATGGCATTCATAAAATTGATAAACATAATTAATAATCATCATTTTGACAATAATAATGGTGTCTCAGGGACCTTGAATCCAAATAAAGCTATGTTCCTGTCAGGTACATGTTTTCATAAAGATACAGTATAGGGATATACATACTGTATACACGACTGCCTCATTCATTCAATTCTAGGAACCAAATGAGATGAATACAATTAAGTTCATACATAGCCCTATCTTCCACGCTTACATCTCCTCCATATTCTCTCAAGCAGCATAACATGTCAGTACATCTGTTTACACTGGACCAAACTAGTAATTGTGTTATAATTACATTCACGGAAAGCATGAAAGTCACCTTGTTACCACCTAACCAAGGGGAGGGTGCAAATAAATCGGAGATGGATGGAATAATCATCGCACAATTAATGGACAATTAGAGTAATCGGTTGGATTTACCAGGGCCTAAAAATCAAGTGTGACGAAGACAGTGGTTCTGATTGGGTGGCCCTGGGTGGGCTGCTCGGAGTGTGCTGCGGTCGGATTAGCTCACAGCTGAAAATCACCTCTTCTTCGAGGTTCCGACGCACACAAATGAAGGTGCCCTTTGCAAATAACACACATTAGGCTTCTCTAAATTCACCAGGTCCGTGGTGGCACTGAGATGGCAGCTCACGTAAAAAAGAAAGAAGAGAAAAACACCACAAAATGCTCCGGGTTTCCCGTCAGGGACGACTGCCAATTATGATTCGGCTCAATAAGCACCGCCTTTAACTATATTTCATATATTGGCATGCCTCGTCTCTGTACCTCAGTTTAACATTTCACAGGCAAGGACATGTATGATACCTTGCAGACAGACAGGCATGATATTAAATGTCCAGGCACATCCCAATTAAAATTCCTCACACCCTCCTCCGTAACCGACATTGCGCTGAAAGGCATCAATTGTCTCAATAAAAATAAATAACACTTATTTTCAGCAAAAGCCTGCTTTGCTATTTAGCCTTTGCTGTGGGGTATTTCGATTCGACGAGAGCACCAAGCTGTTCCTAATGAGTACACACACATACAGTGCATGGCTGCAGACGTGCATCCGACACGCACAATGATAAATTAACCAGACTACAGAGACAGGTTAGCTAGTCGTCCTAAATCTCAGCTTCTCTCCTGGTTGGCACAGAGCAACAGTCGGTGGCAAAGGCTAAGCGACTAGTTGGTTCTAACGGCCTTGTGATCTTATAAATAACATAGCTTGGTTGCCTTTCAATCGATCACAGCCTTGAACCTGTGGTGCCAGCTAGGCTTGTAGGTCTGACCTGCCTGCATGCCTGGCTGCCTCTCTCCTCCTCCTTGCACTGTGCACGATCTATCAAAGCAGAAGCCTGGCACTTCAACAAAAATGACAGCCCCTAATTGGTTGCCATGAGAGGTCTATTATTGCCCTGGGTTTACAGTGGCAGCGGAGAGTTCACTGTGGACAAGGTTAACTAACTCCATTGCTTAGGACAGAGCCGACTCTCGAAAGCTTGATCACCCCTTTCCACACATTCCCTCTGAAGTAAAAAAAAGACTGTATTGCCCACACATACTATAAGTGTTTGTGTGTGTGTGAGGGTGACATCTGTGTGCAGGCCATTAGCCTGTAGTGTGTGCTCATTTCTTAACACACATTTTTCTTTAAACTGAGAGAAGAGAAGCTGAAAAGGGATCATATATTACAATATAACATAATGGATGGAACAATATGTCAATCATACAGTGTGGTATCCACTATTGCTCATCAAGACACAAAGGAATATAACATAACAATATTTATCATGTAATTTCTTGTTTGTTGACGCCAAAATGGCGGCTATTTTGACTATTGTTCTGAGTGCCTTCTCTGATTATTGCATGGTTTGCTTATTCCGTAAAGTTTTTTAAAAATCAGACACAGCGGTTGCATTAAGGAGAGGTATATCTTTAATTCCATGTGTATAACTTGTATTATCATCTACATTTATGATGAGAATTTCTGTTGAATGATGTGGCTATGCAAAATCACTGGATGTTTTTGGAACTAGTGAATGTAACGTGCCAATGTAAACTCATATTTTAATATAAATATGAACTTTATCAAACAAAACATATTGTTTTGTATTGTGTAACATGAATTACTATGAGTGTCATCTGATGAAGATCATCAAAGGTTAGTGATTAATTGTATCTCTATTTGTGCTTTTTGTGACTGCTAGCTTTGGCTGGAAAAAATGGCTGTGTTTATTGTCGTTTGGTGGTGACCTAACATAATAGTTTGTGGTGCTTTTGCTGTAAAGCATGTTTGAAATCGGACACTGTGGTGGGATTAACAACAAGATTACCTTTAAAATGGTATAAGATACATGTATGTTTGAGGAATTTTAATTATGATATGTTTGATGTTTTGAATTTGGCGCCCTGCATTTTCACTGGCTGTTGTAATATCATCCCATTAACGGGATGTCAGCCCAAAGAGGTTTTAAGAGGTAACACACCCACAGGTAAAATATAATTACTTAATTATACACCAATTTTGTATAGGGGTGCTTTGAACCCTACCAGCAAATTAAAAGGGAGAGGAGAAAGTCAACATTCTCATTCCGAATCATTAAATGTGGTAACTCGGAATGGGTCGTAACATTACAACTTAACAGTCAGCCAAATAGTTTAATGTTAACTTGCTGAGTGTAGGGCAAAGTATTTAGATTTTTTGGGATGAAAAACGTACCCATTTGAAACGGCCTATTTCTCAGGACTAGAAACTAGAATAAGCATATAATTGTCAGATTATGATAGAAAACACTCTAAAGTTTCCAAAACTGTCAAAATATTGTCTGTGAGTATAACAGAACTGATATTGCAGGCGAAAACCTGAGGAAAATCAAACCAGGAAGTGGCTTCTATTTCGAAAGCTCCATGTTCCATAGCCTGCCTTCGCTCCATTTAAAGGGATATCCACCAGATTATTTTTCCTATCGCTTCCTCAAGGTGTCAACAGTCTTTAGACATAGTTTCAGGCTTTTATTTTGAAAAATGAGCGAGAAAGATAACATTGCGTCAGTGGATAGCTGGGTGTTCGCATGAGTTTGGCTTGCGCAACAGAGTGGGGCAGCCATTGTCTCTCCCTCTCCTATTGAAAAAGTGATTGTCCCGGTTGATATATTATCGATTATATATTTTAAAAACAACCTGAGGATTGATTATAAAAAAACATTTGACATGTTTCTGTGGACATTACGGATACTATTTGGAATTTGTGTTTGCAATGTCGTGACCACTCGAGCCTGTGGATTTCTGAACATAACGCGCCAAACAAATGGAGGTATTTTGGATATAAAAATAATCTTTATGGAACAAAATTAACATTTATTGTTTAACTGGGAGTCTCGTGAGTGAAAACATCCGAAGATCAAAGGTAAGCGATTAATTTGATTGCTTTTCTGATTTTCGTGACCAAGCTACTTTGATGCTAGGTGTTCATAATGTTTTGTCTAGTGATCGATAAACTCACACAAACGCTTGGATTGCTTTCACTGTAAAGCATATTTTCAAAATATGACACAACAGGTTGGTTAACAATAAACTAAGCTGTGTTTTGCTATATTGCACCTGTGATTTCATGAAAATTAAATATGTTCAGTAATTTTATTTGAATATGGCGTGCTGCAATTCAGCGGGTGTTGATGAAAACGCTAACGGGATAGGGTGCGTCAAGAAGTTTATTCCCTTAACAGTCACAGTTGCAGGTGCTCATGGTCGGGACCAATGATGTGTATAAACCCTGGATTACTGACAGGGGGAACTTTGGAAGCCACAAAGAAGCCATTTTGGTACTCCTCCATAGTGAAACGTTTTTGGGAAGCTATAGAAACGCAATTATTGACGTCTACATTTGTTTTTGACAAGTATATTCTATTACAGACACCTTAATGCAAACTCTGAAATGATATTATGTGAACTGAACATTAGTGAGGTCGGGCACTGATATTAGTCAATTAGACCTGGCTCACAGTTTGCGTTCCAATTCAACCCAAAAGGTGTTTGATGGGGTTGACGTCAGGGCTCTGTGCTTGCCAGTCAAGTTACTCCACACTGATCTTGACAAACCATTTTTGTATGGACCTCGCTTTGTGCACAGGAGCATTGTCATACTGAAACAGGTAAGGGCATTCCACAAATTGTTGCCACAAAGTTTGAAGCACAGAATCTTCTAAAATGTCAATGTATGCTGTTAAGATTTCCCTTCACTGGAACTAAGGGCCTTACTCCAAACCATGGAAAAACAGCCCCAGACCATTATTCCTCTTCACCAAACTTTACAGTCGGCACTAGCATTCGGGCAGGTAGTGTTCTCCTGGCATCCACCAAACCCAGATTTGTTCATCAGACTGCCAGATGGTGAAACGTGATTCATCACTACAGAGAATGCGTTTCCACTGCTCCAGAGTCCAATGGCGTCGAGCTTTACACCGCTCCAGCCGATGCCTGGGATTGTGCATGATCCACATACTTTTGTATGTATGTATGTATGCATATATATATAAATTTGACAACTTTTACTACACTACCTTCCTAAAGAAAATCATGTACTTTTTACTCCATACATTTTCTCTGACACCCAAAGTTACTCGTTATATTTTGAATGCTTAGCAAGACAGGAAATGGTCTAATTCACACACTTATCAAGAGAACATCCCTGGTTATCCCTGCTGTTTCTGATCTGGCAGACTCACTAAACACATGCTTCGTTTGTAAATGATGTCTGAGTGTTGGAGCGTGCCCCTAGCGCTCCATAAATAAAATATTTAAAAAATTGTGCCGTCTGGTTTGCTTAATACAAGGAATTTAAAATGAATTATACTTTTACTTTTGATACTTAAGTATATTATAACAAGAATATTTTCTTTTGATACTTAAGTATATTTAAAAAGTAGGATTTTACTGTGTGACTCACTTTTACTCGAGTCATTTTCTATTAAGGTATCTTTACTTTTACTCAACTACGACAATTAGGTACTTTTTTCACCACTGCTAATTATGTGATCTTAGCCAGTATGCAGCTCACACAAAGCCCGGGGAGGGCCTTGGTTTTGATAAATGACTGGTTTCTATTTGCTTCCCCCTGCTACCTGACTTTTAAATAATGGTACTGCTACTTCAGCGGCCTAACACAAAGAACCACGCTGAGCGAAATTCACTCTTAGGTCGCCGCAAAACAGAGGAAGGTCAACACCTCTGCACCATTTCCCCAAGCGCCGCATATCGAAAGAGAAAAAAGATGTACCCTATTACTCTTGCCCTCTCCACATGATGGAAAATTGTCGTATTGGTAATGCGTACAACCACCACTGTGCCTGAGTATTATGTACCGTAGTAAGTCACACCAGTATATGCCTTTTCCAAGGAAGACCAGGAAGGAGTGTTGACTGGTATGGCTTAATTAATGGATATCAGGTCATTTATCTTTACCCACTTAGTTATTTTTTAATAGTGACTCCATTGGCATCAGCGACCTCCCTATAATTTGTTTCACTGTTCCATCTTTTAATCAGCCCAAGATGATGGAAAAGTTGACGGAGTGAGATGAAAGAGCATTAAAAGGAGAATGTGGCAAGCAATGACATAATTGCTGGTGGAAAGCTAAAGGAGGATTATGAGTGGAGAGTTTTGTAGAGTCGATGGAAATGAAATCACAATCTCATTCACTCGGATAATTGCTATCCCTGTTTGTATTTGAGACCCTTTACCCTATTAGCCCACTGCTTGCAATGCAACCACAGACATGGTTAACAGTTACAGTAGTTCAATTGATAAATTGGACAAAAAAATGTTGAACTTACAGCTGCAATATGTAACTTTTTGGGCGACCCCGACCAAATTCACGTAGAAATGTGAGTTATATATCTGTCATTCTCATTGAAAGCAAGTCTAAGAAGCGATAGATGTGTTCCATTCTTCACGTTCTTAAGTTTCGTTTTTGCGTATTTTACTTTCAGTTTTGAACACCAGCTTCAAACAACTGATAATACAATAATTTTGATTATTGAAAATATATTTTCACAGCAGTTAAGATGGTACAATGACTCTCTACACTCAGAGCTTGTTTTGTCACAAACTGAAATTAGAATTTTAGCAACCAAGAAATGCTGTTGCTTATTTCTTCAAATTGCACTTTTAACAGTTTCACTAATTAACAGCTTGGATAATCACCCAGGTGATAGCATGCGTTAGTCTACCGGAACCGCAGCAGCAACCTGATATTGATAATGCCATATGCAGTATAAATTAGTCTTGGGGCCTAATCAATACTGTGCAATTGTCAGGTGTTTACAGTGACCTCCGGCCTCTGCTGATGAGCATCGATCTGGACTCGGGTGGAGAGGTGAGGAAGAGCAGTGCCCCGGAGCAGTGCCCCGGAGTGGTTATACTACACACACAAAGAATATGCATACAAGTGGAACAGGAAAAGGCTGATTGTTAATCTGCCTCTCACTGACATGTTCCATTATTAGAGAGTAAGGGAGAAAACAAACAAAGCATCCAGATAGTAGGCCTATGTAGGTGCAATAGACTTTTTCCCATTGGGTTGGGGCCTTGTTTTCTTTACTACACATTGATAGATGAGATGGATAGGTTTCTGTATGAATGACATTGTATTGACAATACTGACCTGTTAAATGATGAACAACAGTAATAATGGGTATGACGCATTTGATTGATTAGAAATGTCAGTACATTAAATTAAATGTCCTTACACACCAGAAAACACACTTTACTGGTATGCATGTCCTATAAAGGTTTATGCATTTCTGTCATTTATGAATATAGAGAAAAGCCATCGTAATGATTCAGAGGATGTTACATTGCTGGCTGGTGAAGCTTCTCACCCAACGATAAAGGAAACTATTGTCTGTACTTCGTCAGTTTGGCATGGTAAAGAGAACACAATTGAATTGGCAGCACCATTTGTATTGTCAACACTCCTAACTTCTTTATCCCTTTTCAATGTATCTGGGCATTGCCCATGACAAATAACCAATTAGATTAGTTGCCAGTAGAAAGCCCCACTGATCCAAACTCTATTTCCCATGTTTCCCGGGGCATCGGCACCACTGCAGAGGATTGATTATGATAGGGTAGATGTGGAAAGAACTGCACACTTTATAGCTCAGGGCTCTCCAACCATGTTCTTGGAGAGCTACCGTCCTGTAGGTTTTCGCTCCAACCCTAATCTAGTGCACCTAATTCTAATAATTAGCTGGTTGATAAGCTGAATCAGGTTAGTTACGACTGGGGAACAGCGAATACTTAAAGGAGGGTAGCTCTCCAGAAACAGGTTTGGAGTGCCCTACTCTAGCCTAGTGCTTCATGGTCATCGGATCAAATCTCAAGAGGGAAACCTGTTGTTGGACCAATGAGGGGAACACTGCTGAGGGCTCCAAAGGTTGGATCATCACTCACTGACAACACATCAGCTAAACGATAGTCTATATCAATAATGGATTGATTGTCCCGTCCCATGCCCTCATACATACAAGTCAAAAAACAACCCCTAGCTCCTAGACCAGGGGTGGGCAATTCCTGTCCTCTGGGGCCAGAGTGGTATTACACTCCCCCCATCATCCCTAGCAAACACAGCTGATTAAACTAATTGCATTGTAAACTGAAGATCATGATTAGTTGAGTATTGGAGTCAGGTGTGTTAGCTGGAGCAAAAGTGTAACACCAATCAGGCCCAGAGGACTGGAGTTGCCCATCCCTGCCCTAGACACTTGTATATCTGAAAAGATTGGGTATGTTTAAGCAGTCAAAAAAACTAGCCTATCAGGGGGCAAGGCGGAACTGCTACTATAGTGCTTATACCTATCCAATTATTTTGGATCTAGCTAATTCTAGAGGTTGACCAATTAATCAGCATGGGCAATTAATTAGGGCCGATTTCAAGTTTTCATAACAATCGGTAATCTGCATTTTTGGACGCCGATTACATTGCATTCCACGAGGAGACTGCGTGGCAGGCTGACCACCTATTACACAAGTGCAGCATAAAAAGGACCTGGTGGCTGCAAGGAGCCAAGGTAAGTTGCTAGGTAGAATTAAACTAATCTTATAAAAAAAACAATCAATAACATTACGCAAGTGCAGCATAGTTAACTACACATGGTTGATTATATTACTAGTTTAACTAGCTTGTCCTGCATTGCATATAGTCAATGCGGTGCTTGTTAATTTATCATTGAATCACAGCCCACTTCAACTTGCGAAATGGGTGATTTAACAAAAGCACATTCGTTGCACCAATGTACCTAACCATAAAACCTCAATGCCTTAAAATCAACACACAAGTATATATTTTTAAACCTGCATATTTAGTTAAGAAATGTATGTTAGCAGGCACTATTAACTAGCGAATATTAACTTGTCTTGCATTCAGTGCAAGCAGAGTCAGGGTATATGCAGAAGTTTGGGCTGCCTGGCTCGTTGTGAACGGTGTGAAGACCATTTCTTCCTAACAAAGATCGTAATTCATTTTCCAGACTTTTAAAATAGAAATAGTCCTATAATAACTACAACCTAAAACTTCTTAACTGGGAATATTGAAGACTCATGTTAAAAGGAACCACCAGCTTTCATATGTTCTCATGTTCTGAGCAAGGAACCTAAACGTTAGCTTTTTTACATGGCACATATTGCACTTTTACTTTATTCTCCAAAACTGTGTTTTTGCATTATTTAAACCAAATTGAACATGTTTCATTATTTATTTGAGAATAAATTGATTTTATGTATTATATTAAGTTCAAATAAGTGTTCATTCTTCATTCAGAGTTGTTTTAATTGTCATTATTACAAAATATATATTTTAAAAATAAGAATATATATATATATGTTTTTTTAATTGGGCCGATTAATCGGTATCTGCTTTTTTTGTTCCTCCAATGATCAGTATTGAAAAATCATAATCGGTCGACCTCTAGTTGTTTCTGGGTGGGGCTCGTCTCCCCCTTGAGGAACAAGCAGCATTGACTGATCTTAGGCCATGCCTGTATCTGCCATCGTACTCATCACGGACCAAGCTCTGCGCCCCGAGGGGCAACAGTCCTTACAAGATTGCCTATTGTCCTCTAATGCTCCGATCTGCCTGGCAACACCCCGTTTATCACACATATACAGTAGAGCTGGGGGCGACATACCCAAGATTATCGACACCGCCCATACAGATAATTTATTGGCAATGGGAAAATTGATGGCTATAACCATCAAATTAGTAGTAGTAGTAATTTAAATGATAACATTTATGTGCACCACAGTTTTATTTTAATAAACTTATCGTTCCATTTATTGTTATTGCATCAATTCAGGCAATTTATCACAATATGCATTTTTGTCCATATCGCCCAGCACTAATACACAGGTCCACCAGCCAGCCCGCTTACAGCAATCTGCCTCTCAAATGCTAGGGGTGGCTGTTCAATGACAGTCATCACCGTAATGTGGCTTTTTCTAACTGTGTATTCTTGCTTTTTTTATGAACCAATAGATAATAGTAGGACTACAGCACACGTTCTACAGCTCAGTGAATGGAAAATATGTGATGATTACAACACAAGATAACCAAGTTGGGCTAGACTGCTATGTGTTTGCATTCAATATTCACAATAGCATGATTGTTAAGTGATATGCAGCATTCCTTGTATACCTTACAGCATAACAAGTCCCCCAAAAATGTAATGGTAGCATACACATATTTAGCAGATGTTATCGCAGGTGCAGCGAAATGCTTATGTTTCTAGCTCCAACAGTGCATTAATACATAACAGCACAAAAAAAAAGTATGCTGCAAAGTTGGCTAGGAATAGGGCGACCATGTCTGTCCATCCCATCTTGTTGTGTAGGGAAGGCTGTGTGAACATCCGACAGAGAGACAGACAGACAGAGGAGACAGTAAAGGAGGAAGAGAGGAGGGAAATGGGAAGGGGAAAGGGAGATAGAGGGGGATAGAGGGAGATTGATTCTCAGTCTGCAGTTTAGAGATTGCATTACAGATGCACTTATTGATATGCAATACCTCCTTCAGTACTATATCAAGTGAGTTTGGTGTATGCCACAGTGCTTGTGTGTGGTTATGTTTCTTGGTGCCAGTTCTTCTAAACCAGGGATGGGCAACTCCAGTCCTAGGGGCCGGAGTGGTGTCACCCCACGCCCCATCCCTAGCAAACACAGCTGATTAAACTAATTGCATTCTAAACTGATTAGTTGATTATTGGAGTCATGTGTGTTAGCTGGGACAAAAGTGTGACACCAATCAGGCCCCTGAGGACTGGAGTTGCCCATCCCTGTTCTACACCTATAGTACATATCTTAGGTAATGTTTATATCCAACCAGCCAGGTCCCCTTTACCCAGACCATTCTAACTAGTTCACAAATGTGCAGATGAACAAAACTAGGACACCACTGCAACCCATTCCCTAGAATAACTATAGTCATATTAGGGTTATGATCATTGTGAAACATCACAGAAAGCGGAATTGCCCATCAAATTAGTTGTATGTAGTGTAAATGTCACCCTCGTTGGTCACCTTTGTCAGAGGCACTACCTAGTGATGGGCAGTCTTTTCGATGATCCGTTCACAATTCCTTTGGCTCCTAAGTAGTGCTTAAAACATGACATAAAACCATGACAAATAGCACATTTGTAATGTAAAGCCTTAAATGTCCGATCATGATATGAGAGTTCAAATACATTTCTACCTTACAAAATGATTAGATCGCCTGCAAAAACAAAATGAAGAAAAAAATAATTACACACTGCAAAAATGAGCGTGGACCAGAATGAGGCTCTCTCCTCACTATATTGTTCCTGCAGTGAGGAATTACCATCTTCAGAGAATGTTTTTATAACTTATCAATAGATAATGGTTTTCTGGAGCGCATAACGCAGTAGCAGCAGTATGCAAATCAGGGAGTCAAATGAACGGCTCTTTCACAGATGTGAGTCCGTTCCAGACGTTCACCAAAAAGATCCGTTCAAAAAGAGACGTTCGTTCGCAAACTACCCATCACTAGCACCGACAGAGCACCCTCTAAAAGTCTAAAACAGGATCTTATGCCAATTGTGGTTTGTGACATTGCGTTCACATGGATTTTGTTTTTAAATCGGATGCCCCTAACCTTCACAGAAAGAGCGGGTTTGTCTTTTCTTCAGCCGCCCCCACTCATGTTTATGAAAACCAAATTAAGACAATGGTGTTGTGATTGCTGCTGTTGTGCTCAAGATCAAGTCACTTGCCACGGAACAAACACATTGTAAATGAAGCTCTTGAATGGATTCACTTCTTCTCTGTGATTGAGACATTTTCAATTGTGCTTATACCTGGAAACAATGTATTTAATTAGCCATATGGAGGAGATGCTGTACTCGTTCAACACAAGTTGCCTTTAGGGTGTCTATTGTAGCTGTGGGTAGGAAACAAATGGTGGGTAGCGTGGCATTTCGCTGTGCTACAATACTGACAGAGCGATGAAAATAAAACAATTGAATGGTTACTGCTTAACAAGTGCTTGTACCCATTTGAGGACTTGGAACCCTTCAAAACAAATAGCCTCCGTTTGAAACAACCTATTTGACTCTGCTACCCTCCCAGAGTGAATTTGTTGCAAATGAAAGACCTCAAGATAAATGGTGCTTGTAAATATGAAACATTTTGAAATGGTCTCATATTTTTACCTAATCCAGATCATAAACTTCCTTTACCTTTTTTTTGTGATCATTAGATCATTAGTAGACATATCATTTATTTCTGTAAAATCATTTATTTAGTGTTACTGGGCTCAGTAGGACGTTTCAACTTCATATGCCAGATTGTTGGAACCCCTGATTGGCCATTATTTTGAAAAACTATGAAAACCCTATTACAGAGAAAAACCTATTACAGAGGACTCTCAAAATCTAACATCCATTCAACATCAGGGAGTATCCAAAGGTATGATTATTACCATGGTGAACATGATCATTCTCCTATTCAAATATCTGTAGAGCGCTGCAGGGAATACACTGGTCAAGTCAACCAAGGCCATTTAGGGAACCAGCAGAAATGACTTTAATAATACAAAAACACTTCAAATGTCAGGTCCCTGGAACAAAAAGAAAGTTATTTATCCTTCGTTGTGAACTTCCTCTCCTAATAAAGGTGTTAGAATGGGAATGTACTTCTGTTCAATTAGACTGGTTACCATAGGACGGCAGACATCATTTCAGACAGATCGCTGGTTGGCTCTACCTGAACCCTCCTCTCCCTGTACACCCATGCCTTTCAGGTGTCATAGACAATTAAAAAAATACTATTTAAAGTCACAGTTGGATCAGCAGAAATGAATGCATTATAGTTAGAATAACCTATACAGGAGAATATAATAACCATATAAATGTCCTTTTCTGGTTGTAAATTGGTTTTCTGGGGTAAAAGCCAGCAGAAGTCAGATTACAATCAGATGTTCTGTTATCTTAAAATAGGTTAACAAATGTCCATATATAACTAGTATACAACCTGACCATGACATTGCAACTGGTTTTCCCGCAGGGAAGTTATGTAACCCCTCAGAACAAAAGTTACAGCACTTATAAATACAGCAGCAGCATTTACTTACAGCAAATTAGTATTAAAGCTATTGGGGATAGCCATGGTGGGCATTAGAACGAACCCTGTTGTTTTTCTCCTTTGACCTCACTGCCATGTCTTCTTGATGTAATTGACTAGCTCAATCTATTGTACTGCTTTGCACCCTACATGTATGTATATTTTGGATCCTTTGACAATTTTCCTCCTCAAAAGGCAGCCACTTTCATTGGAATCATAAATTCACTGTGGGGCTATATGGGGCACTTCGATCAAGGAACCAAGAGCACTCGATCCATCCAAGTCCAAACGGAACTAACACAATTGGGTAAAATATCTGCGGCAAAAGACTAATCAAAGGCTGCAATCAGGAAATCAAGCTGTTTGCTGAATTGTCCCTGAAGCGCCATCAACGAGCCTGAATAGCTTGTTGATTTGTCCTTCACTCCTACAAAGGCCGCTCTCAAAGTGTTTGCATGCAAACTGAGGATGGTGCTTCAATTCCTCTCTATTCCACTGAAAAGACTGAGTGGAAAGGCATCCATGGTGTAGCTATGAAAGTACACAACCTTAAAAGTAAACAACCTGACAGTACACAACCATTTCCAGATGAATATGGTTTTGTATGATTTGATCCGAGATTCTTGAAGCCGATCTTCAAGCTCAAGTTAATTGCATGACAGCAGCCAACAAGTAAACAAAGCTATATATTTGCATGTGAGATGGGGAGGTGCCCCTACTCAACTGAAATTTCACAGAGGATCATGTGCACAAATGCTAATTCTAGCCTTTAATTCCTCCCCTGATCATTTCATCCTCTGTTAATAAGCTTAGAATTAAAAAAGACAACATATTAGCCTTGTTACGTAGGAAGTGATAAGGTCCTGTAATACACAGAAAACACAGAGAAGGGAGATAACGGCAAGCGACAGGCATTCCACACTACGAGGAGAGAAGCTATAGCTACTGTACAATGCTGGTCTCCAACTTGTGCTATCTATTAAGGGTTGAATCTTTACTTAAAATATGTGAAGTAAAATAGAATGTTCTTGTCTCCGTTATTGTGATAAAGGAAACTTTGCATGAGAAATTATATTATTCCATGACATGCAGGAGTCAAGCAGACAAGTGGAGTTTGTTTAATAGGTTTTGTCAAGTATCGCAGGGGGGTAACATGAACATTAGTATGTAACATTTAAAGGGAAACTTCAGGATTTTGGCAATGAGGCCCTTTATCTACTTCCCCAGAGACAGGTGAACTTGTGGATACCATTCTTGTGTTTGAGTGTGGTTTGAAGCAAGTTGCTAACTACAGTAGTGCTAGCGCTATTGCTAACTAGCGTTAGCACAATGACTGGAAGTCTATGGGTATCTGTTAGCATGCTAGGGAAATTAATTTGACGTCCCTTACTAGATGCTCAGGCTTCTTTGAGGAAGGCTTTTCTGACTGGATACATGAGGTGGTTTCTTTCAGCACTGAACTCACAGTCGAGTGGTGCAATTTTCCTGCTATACACTTGAGTGCCTATTCCATCACGCAACCAGAGAAGTTGAGAGGAGGCAGAGTGTATCTATGATTTGGGGCAAACAGCATCACATGTCCCCTTTCACATTGAAGATTGGTACAATGTATTATGCAATAACATTTTCTGAAAACCCTGGATATGTTGGGGGCATTCAAGCCAGGACTATTGCCTTCTAGAGTGCTAGTCTGGTTGCCATAGTTTTTTCACATAGACTGCCATAGTTTTTTTCACATCCTATGAACAACCCATGTGAAATGTTTTATGAAAGTAGTTCATTTATACTGTATATTGATGAAAGTCGGCATGAGCTATTATAGATGCCTACAGCAAGTATAATCTCAAACAATGCCACATCTACACTGGAGTTGCTTACCAAGAAGACAGTGAACGTTCCTGAGTGGACAAGTTACAGTTTTGACTTAAATCTACTTCAAAATCTATGGCAAGACCTGAAAATGGTTTTCTTGAAATGATCAACAACTAAATTGACAGAGCTTGAAGAATTTTGAAAAGAATAATGGGCAAATGTAGCACAATCCAGGTGTGGAAAGTTCTTAGTGACTCACAGCTGTAATCGCTGCCAAAGATGCTTTTAAAAAGTATTGACACAGGGGTGTGAATACATATGTAAATGAGATATTTCTGTATTTCATTGTCAATCAATGTGCAAAAATGTCTAAAAACATGTTCTCTTCGTCATTATGGTGTATTGTGTGTAGATGGGTAAGACATTTTTTTAATCCATTATGAATTCAGGCTGTAATACAACAAAATGTGGAGTAAATCAAGGTGTATGAATACTTTCGGAAGGCACTGGATATGATGGATGGATTACACACTGTATTGGGATTGCAGAAGGCTAATACTGACCAAGATACAGACACTTCTAACAAATTCGTACTAACGGTGTCTCCCTCTCTTTACATCTCTCTCCCTGTATCTTCCTCTTGACTGGGACAGATTTCACTCATTGTATCAAATGGCAGACAGAAAGTAAAGCAGACAAGATAATAATTGAGACAATTGAGCACCTACACTGTGCAATTTCAACAAAGTGATTGCCCAAAAAGGCACCAAATTAATAGAAGATTAGCCGCACTTCACTTGCTAAACAGAAAATAAAATGGGATCTCCCCAGCACAATCGTCTCATATTATTTTTGTCAATGTGAAAGCACCTCATTACAATTCCTCGCAATGCCTCATTAGGCTGTGAGAAAATATTAACAAGTGTCACGTGAACTTGAGAAAGATGGATCATTTCATGCCTTCTCATTTATCAGCCGTTTTCTTTAGAGAAATACTGATTTCTGATGTCGTAAAGGGGGCCTCTGTTACTGTATTAATTTATATCCCACAAATAAATAGTACATTATGTGGAAGTGGGATGTAGGCCTATAGGACATTTCATGTCGTTCCAGCTTTTGATGAGCATTGTGTTTGGTACCGTACACGTGTCCGTGTGGGATCTTTTCCTTCAGTCATCTTCTGGGTTTCTCTCAGATACTGGGTTCTGGTGTTGTAAAAAGTGCCTCTGTCACACTATTTATACTCCACAGATAAATACTACATCTATATATGTGGTAGAGGTACATATTGGACATTTTTGTCGTTCCAGCTTTTGATGTGCATTGGGTTTGATACAGTAAATGTGTCCATGGCGGGGGTTTGATCTGGTGCCAATGCACCCCACACACGCCCCCTAGCTGAATTGGCATTTTGAGCTTCCTGTGGAGGACAAAAGGCAGCTCCTGCCTGCCACATGCCACTGATGGCCTCCACTGTGAGCAGAGAAGCGGCATGCTGGAACCTGCCTGACTGCACGCCAAAACAGACCATAGAGCAAATGACTGTAATAGGCAGCCACTGCTGTTCATCAGGTGTCGTCTTTTTGCTCCTCTAACGACATGCTGCCAATGCTGACAAACAAGGCAGATGAAAGGAGACGCGACGGTATGGGGTCGAGATTATTTTAGTAGTGATGACTGGTGCTAGATGTTAGTAGTAACCACCTTGCAATTGATGAAGACTACAAGAGGTCACCAGCGAGACGGTGGAGCCTGGCATTATAATACTTTATTAGAAGTGATACCTTCTGCTTTTCCAATTAGGTGGGAAAAAAAAGATTAGGACACTCCCATTAATCTTCTAGTCTTTCTTCCCAATGCACCACAGTGCCGGAATGACACGGATTGACAGAGAATGGCTCTTCAGGCTCTGTGGAAATAAGTATAGTTTGCATGGTCATTTTAGATCGGTCAAGAGGGCCCAAACCATAGACATCTATTAAAAAAGATAGCACACACTCCTCACATACAGTGCCTTCAAAACGTCTTCAGACACCTTGACTTTTTCCACATTTTGCTACGTGACAGCCTTATTTCAAATTGATGCATTCTTCAATCCACATGAAATACCACATAATGACTAAGCAAAAACAGGTTGAGAATTTTATGTTAATTTCTAAATGAATTTTTTTTTTAAATGAAATATCCCTACTTACATAAGTATTTAGACCCTTTACTTAGTACTTTGTTTTAGCACCTTTGGCAGAGATTACAGCATCGACTCTTCTTGGGTATGACACTACAAGCTTGGCACATCTGTATTTGTGAGAGTTTCTTGGGGACCTTCAATGTTGCAGAAATTTGTTGGTACCCTTCCTCAGATCTGTGCCTCGACACAATCCTCTCTTGGAGCTCTACAGACAATTTCTTCACTCATGGCTTGGTTTCTGCTCTGACATGCACTGTCACCTTTATATAGACAGGTGTGTGCCTTTCCAAATCATGTTCAGTCAATTGAATTTACCACAGGTGGAATCCATTCAAGTTGTAGAAACAAGTTGTAGAAACAGGATGATCATCTACTGCATCTTTATGTAATACATGTATCACTAGCCACTTTAAACTATGCCACTTTGTTTACATACCCTACATTACTCATCTCATATGTATATACTGTACTCGATACCATCTACTGCATCTTGCCTATGCCGTTCTGTACCATCACTCATTCATATCTTTGTGTACATATTCTTTATCCCTTTACACTACACTAAGGTAGTAGTTTTGGAATTGTTAGGTTAGATTACTCGTTGGTTATTACTGCATTGTCGGAACTAGAAGCACAGGCATTTCGCTACACTCGCATTAACATCGGCTAACCATGTGTATGTGACAAATACATTTAATTTGATTTGATCAATGGAAACAGGATGCACCTGAACTCAATTTGAGTCTCATAGCAAAGAGTCTGAATACTTATGTAAATAAGGCATGTTTTTTTATTTAATACATTTGTAAAAAATGTCTAAAAACCTCTTTTCACTATGTCATTAAGGGATATTCTGTGTAGATTGCTGAAGATTTTTAAAACATGTAATCCATTTTAGAATGTGGAAAGAGTCAAGGGGTCTGAATACTTTCCAAAGGCACTGTAAGTGCTTTCAGTGTACTAGCTATGTGTCAGTTTGTTGCATGTCACAGTATGTGTACTGGGGGGAAATTATTTTGTAACATGCATGCATACAGTGGTTGCTCCACTAAAAGTTTTGCGATTATGCTGCGGTACTTAGAGGTATTTTGTGGTTTATTACAGTACCCTGCGTCACCACTTCATTTCTCCAGTTCAGCGCAAGGGGGAGTTAGAGCACGGATTATGCTTTTAGGTCTTACTGTGTCTGACAATGAAATAGGCAACATAAACCTAAATAGAAACTGATAATTGTGCTTCAGTATTACTTACTAAAACTGTTGTTACACTAAGGTTTTCATTCTTTTAGGATTATTTTGCTTTTACTGTAGCAGCGTAGCCCACTCCCGAACGGTCATGTTCTACAGCACCTGACTGGCGCAACGGTCTAAGACACTGCCTTGCAGTGCAAGCTGTGTTGCTACATATGCTGGTTCAATACCAGTGCCGGCTTCGACTGGGAGACCCATGTGATGACTGTACGTTTTTGGTTTCTCTCCCTCTAAAAACAGAAATAAATAATTCTAAATAACAAACTGGCTTTATTTACGAATTAGTCACAATGTCTTTCCCCATGTTCTAGAATTGCCTTTTTCCCTCGCTCATTTTGTTTTTTGAAAACTAAATAACTTCCAAAATATCGTTATATATGATCAAGTCTAAGGCACAGTTATATAGCGGCACCTACATAAACCTGAGTGACTCAGTCATTCTTGGCTTTGGATCATAATAAATAAGTACCAACATTCTTTCTGTTAGTCTTTAATAAAGAAATGTTTTGGTTATCCTGATCTGGACACCATGTACAGTATTATAATAGTCCATTATGGGCTTTTCACCAACACCTCTCTGTATTTTGATACTTTGGGAATGGGGCCTCCCCAGTGGCGCAGCTGTCTACGTCACCGCATTGCAATGCAAAGATGCGTTGCTACAGATACCAGTGCCGGCTGCCACTGGTGGAGAGTCAGGTCACATTTTTCAATATACTGTAGGCCTAGGCAATAAGAGTCTCACTAGTGTTGAGTAATGTGCTGTTAAAAGTAGTGTAGGTCTTATTTATTTAAAGAGCATATTGAAGTTAGAAGCAATAGGATTTGAAGCAATAGCCTACAACTATTTTAGCACCGTTTCGCGCTGCTCTGAGACAAGCATGGGGAGTTGTCTTGATAAATCAATGAGATTTTAATTTTCACTGAATCTCTGTTTGGGTATTGGTTAGACTACAATTATACTATTAGGGTGTAGAAATGTTATGCTCTAACCTTTAACTAACCTTTAACTAGGCAAGTCAGTTAACTTCTTGATACTACCCATCCCGCATGCGGGAGCGTAATCATAGCCTCAGACTAATTAGCATAACGCAGCGTACATAAAACTTCCTAGAATATTTTCCTATTCATGAAAATCACAAATTAAATATATTGAGACACAGCTTAGCCTTTTGTTAATCACACTGTCATTTCAGATTTTCAAAATATGCTTTACAGCCAACGCTAGACAAGCATTTGTGTAAGTTTATCATGGCATAATGCTATGCTAGGCTCTGCTACCAGCAGTCAACATTTTCACGAAAATAAGAAAAGCAATCAAATGAAATAATTTACCTTTGAAGAACTTCAGATGTTTTCACTCAGGAGACTCCCAGTTAGATAGAAAATGTTCCTTTTTTACAAAAATATTATTTTTGTAGGCGAAATAGCTCTGTTTGTTCTTCACGTTTGGTTGAGAAATCGACCGGAGAATGCAGTCACTACAACGCCAAACCTTTTTCCAAATTAGCTCCATAATATCGACAGAAACATGGCAAACGTTGTTTAGAATCAATCCTCAAGGTGTTTTTCACATATCTATTCGATAAAATATCAACCGGGACAATTGGTTTCTCATAAGAAGCGATTGGAAAAATGGCTACTTGTGTACTTTACGCAAGATTTTCTGCGGGAGCCATCATGTGACCACTTGTTAAATGTGGTCCCTTACGGCTATTCTTCAACATAAATGTGTAAAAAGACGTCACAATGCTGTAGACACCTTGGGGAATACGTAGAAAGCGTAAGCTCATTCATAGCTCATTCACAGCCATATAAGGAGTCATTGGCATGCAGGGCTTTCAAAAAATGGAGCACTTCCTGGTTGGATTTTTATCTGGGTTTCGCCTGTAACATCAGTTCTGTTGTACTCAGACTATCTTTGCAGTTTTGGAAACTTCAGAGTGTTTTCTATCCAAAGCTGTCAATTATATGCATAGTCGAGCATCTTGTCGTGACAAAATATCCCGTTTAAAACGGGAACGTTTTTTATCCAAAAATGAAAATACTGCCCCCTAGTTATAAAAGGTTAAGAACAAATTCTTATTTACAAGGACAACCTACTCCTTCCTCCCCATTGAGGAATTGATCCCCGGTCTCCCGCGTGCCCGTACGACACGTGGATTCTTTAGCTAAATAGCCAATTACTGTAGCGTACTGCCGACCGTCACGTTGTACAGTGTCATATTCTCCGTTCGAGGATTTTCCATTTTTCTGGGAATAGAAACACCACAATATTAAGCAAATTAATTAAGCAAAATGTATTAAAATCAAACCCATATACTATGGTCATATAAAAAAAGGTTTTAAATTCTCTAGTACAGCGACTATTGAAGGCGATCACATGCTTCTCAAAGATGCCCTCTGGTGGTCAAACTAGCACTAAATAGCATTAATGGTACCAGTGGTTGGCACTTAAATAACGTGCCATAGCATTATATGGCACCACGTAAGCTGTGCTCCAGTACGCTGCAACTTTTAAAAGGACGAACCACTGTATACTGCTGTAAAAGAATTGGGAGAGATACTATATTGCTTGACTATAGCCTCACCCTTTGAGATGTAAAAATAAGCCTTTAAGGGATGTTACATATAGGTAATACAAAATCTACCAGTAAAAAGGTTGAAAATAGGTTCCGAATGTACAGTTGAAGTCAGAAGTTTACATACACCTTAGCAAAATACATTTAAACTCAGTTTTTCACAATTCCAGACATTTAATCCTAGTAAAAAAATATGTCTTAGGTCAGTTAGGATCACCACTTTATTTTAAGAACGTGAAATGTCAGAGTAATAGTAGAGAATTATTTATTTCAGCTTTTATTTATTTCATCACATCCCCAGTGGGTCAGAAGTTTACATACACTCTATTCGTATTTGGTAACATTGCCTTTAAATCGTTTCTGGTAGCCTGCCACAAGCTTCCCACAATAAGTTGGGTGCATTTTGGCCCATTCCTCCTGACAGAGCTGGTGTAACTGAGTCAGGTTTGTAGGCCTCCTTGCTCGCACACGCTTTTCCAGTTCTACCCACAAATTTTCTATAGGATTGAGGTCAGGGCTTTGTGATGGTCACTCCAATACCTTGAATTTGTTGTCCTTAAGCCATTTTGCCACAACTTTGGAAGTATGGTTGGGGTCATTGTCCATTTGGAAGACTAATTTGTGACCACGCTTTAACTTCCTGACTGATGTCTTGAGCTGTTGCTTCAATAAATCCACAACTTTCTTTCCTCATGATGCCATCTTATTTGTGAAATGCACCAATCCATCCAGCAGCAAAGCAACCCACAACATGATGCTGCCACCCCCGTGCTTCATGGTTGGGATGGTGTTCTTCGGCTTGCAAGCTTCCCCCTTTTTCCTTCAAACATAACAATGGTCATTATGGCCAAACAGTTCTATTTTTGTTTCATCAGACCAGAGGACATTTCTCCAAAAAGTACGATCTTTGCCCCCATGTGCAGTTTTTCCCATGTGCAGTTTTTCTGAGGCCATGAATGATTTGATTTTATCATGATGTCAAGCAAAGAGGTACTGGGTTTGAAGGTAGGCCTTGAAATGCATCCACAGGTACACCTCCAATTGACTCAAATTATGTAAATTAGCCTAACAGAGGCTTCTAAAGCCATGACATAATTTTCTGCAATTTTCCAAGCTGTTTAAAGGCACAGTCAACTTAGTGTATGTAAACTTCTGACCCACTGGAATTCTGATACAGTGAAATAATCTGTCTGTAAACAATTGTTGGAAAAATTACTTGTGTCATGCACAAAGTAGATGTCCTAACCAACTTGCCAAAACTATAGTTTGTTAACAAGAAAATTTGTGGAGTGGTTCAAAAACTAGTTTTAATGACTCAAACCTAAGTGTATGTAAACTTCCGTCTTCAACTGTATATTAATCATTAGATGCATGGTTAATTCCAAGGAGAACACAAAATTGTAAAGGTAATGTTGACACATTTACCATTAGAGTAATGCATCATATTTAGTCAACCTCTAATTTCAACAGCAAAAATTATTGGGAGTCAAAGCCAGGATTAATAGCAGTCTGCCATTTCATTGGCCAAATATCTTCTGATGGTCTACACAAAGATGGTAATGAACCAAGAGACAAAAATTGTTTATATAAACAGTCTACAAATTAAAGAGATTGCTTAAAATCCCGTTCATTTACAAATTTGTAACATTTTATGAATTGGAATTCCTAACATATCAAACGAATTGCAGAAAAAAATACAAGAAATTGCAGGACATTACATATCATATGAAATGGATGACGTTGCACACAATAGTGCAACATTTTTGGGGACCCATTTTGGCTTTCAAATTTACTGGCTGAAATGATACAAAAGCTGTACAATGCATCTTTAATACAGTTTTGTAATTAAAAACTCCAAAACAAGAGAGCTCTGTCTTTCCTGGGTATGCCATTATTGATTCATTAATGATTCGTTAATGTTTGCAGTGGCCAGATGTGCGTTCAACCTCAAATTGTGAACATGCCGGGTCCTCAAACGTTCGTGCTTTGATGTAATTTTCAGCAGCATATTTAGTGTGGAGTTACAGCAAGGCATTGGTGACACTGAACACAACTCGGACACCTGCTGTTGTTGTTTGGGTATCACCCACTTTTTTGCATCTCTAGTTTGAGCTCCATAAATGTGAGGAAAATTTAAAAAAACAATTCATTCCTTTAAGAGTCCCCCCCCCACCCCCCTCTGAAAAGAGCCCATGCGGTAATGGGCTTAGTGTCCTGTATGTGGGTCATCCTTGAAGCACTGTATGCATTGATCTCCTGTCACTCATTTGCCAAACCATTGCTGGAGAAGGCTTGGGTAGTGCGCTCGCACACACACACACACCCACATTATTTCTCCTCTCGACGATGACCGTAATAATACAGATTACTACCATGTGCTTCTATAATCCTTTAAAAGGTTAGCAGTGGTTATTTAACAGATGTGTTTTTCCTTGATAACTGTTTGCAGTTATCCACCATAGAGGATTTAAGCCCCTTGAGGCCAGGTTTTTATTCCAGGCGTGAGCCATTACATTATAGAGGTCATTCAATGGCAAACAATAATCCCTGCGTTGGAAGTAGGTATTGCAAACACTGAATGATTGAAAACGAGCTCAAGGACAAAGTATCCTGTACAATAAGAAGTATGAGAATAAAATTTAAAAAAGCAATGTTATTAAGAATGAAATAAGAACCAAAGTCTTAGGTAAGGAGAGCTGCCCGCTAGAATTATGGCACATCCAGTTAACTTCAGGGCTTTTAAGGATGCTCTTCTGTGATATGATTTTTGTTGTGATTCTATGTAATCTTTCAAGATACTGCTGGATTTTTCAGGGAGAAAGCAACAACTACAATGTCGGCTGTAACGGCTATTGCGGCCCTTAAAATAACACAGAATTAATTGTGTGCTCGCTTGTATTCGTAAACATTGCCAACGCCACGAGTGACACACTTATCTGCGTCTCACTATTGAGCAAGGCCGTTACATGATGAGAAATAATGGAAACGTCAAAAGTGCACAGGCCATAATGATGAAGCTAGCCATGTGCAACAGCCGACCGGACAGTCAGCATATAGCTACACTTAACCTTCAAAATGAGACAAAGCAGAGGCCAACATGGGGATGCCCATCATCCTGCCCATCAGCCTGCACACCGGATGCTTCATACAGTATCTGTGATAATTCCCCACGACTCCATCGCATTTACATGCAGCAAGGAGTCGCTGGCTGGAATTATACTTGCTGATGAATTGACCGATACAAACATGAGCAGACCCTGTCCTCCTGTATATCAACATTTAAAAAAAAATCCCCACAAAGGTAAGCATACGCTACCTCATAAATATTGAGATGCAGCCTGAGGTGGTAAGGACAAGAGGTGAGAGCGGAGTGGCGGATCCCAAATTATACAGAGTAACAAATTCCTGCTGCTCAGCCAACATTTAGATCATGAAACATGTAGTGGGGCAGCTGGCTTAAGAGGAGTTAGAGAACAGAGGGAGAGAGCGTAACTCCTGGCCTACCTCAGCAGAATACACACACTCTCCAGGAGGTTCCCCAGGTGCAGCAGAGAGCTGGCTGAACTGCTTCTCTGTGTTGTATTGTTGGCCGACTTGGCCATAACACTCCCCGAGGCTGTAGTTAAAAACTACTCCGCTCAAAACTTATTACAGCCAAAATGAAGTTGATGTCACTGACTGGGATCGTTGTAATTGTTTTTATGGGTTTCGCAGTCCGTCTTAATACATGTTCATATGCCAGATTTGTCTTGATGGAGGTGCACAAGGTATCGTCAAGCTATATTATAGGAAATATATGAAAGCAATAACTGCAAGTGACCAGCAGTTACCAAACACTATATTAAATGTATTAATTAAACCCTTGAAGTTCATGTTGCCCAGGTAACGATGTTCTACCGGCATCATTATGGGAGTGAATAAGGTAACAGGAGAAGACAAACTAGTTTAATTAACAGTAACCTTATTTTCCCTGAAACAAGGGGATCTTTAAAATAACTCTTAAAAGATAAACCCTTTTGTGCTCTTGGAGTCAAAACTGGGTTTACCTACAGAACACCCTATAGAAGATTATATATTTTCCAAATATGAAAATAGATATCAATGTGGCTTAGTGTTTTTGACTTCCCAGATAGGCACAAAATAACCAAAGATTAAACTGAAATTCAAAGTAGAGTCCCAAATAAAGCCATGAGAGTCCCAAATAAACCCATGTTTAAACTTGCTTAATGCCCAGTGCAGTCAAAAACTATATTTCTGTATTTTATATATATTTCCACACGGAGGTTGGAATAATACTGTGTAATTGTGAGAATACCTTTTTAGTTCAAGAGCTGTTTGGGGGGAAAAAACACCTGAAATTTCCACCTGTTTTGGTGGGGTGGGGTTTTGGCCTGCCTCGTGATAACACCAGGTGCTAAATTAGTTAATAGACCAATAAGAAAGAGTTCCAACCATCTCTGCCAATAACAGCTAGTTTTCAGTTTTCCCCTCCCCACTCTTACCACTCCCAGACAGTCATAGCAAAAATATTGTGAGAAATTGCTCTTTGCTAAGAAGCTATTTTTGTTTATTTTTGATGATATAATTGAAGAAAAAAAAAGGAAAAGAAAAGAACAAAAAAAATCACAGTAAGATAATTTAATTGTCACTTAGAAATGATTTGATAGAGATAAAAAAAAAAAACAGCTACATTGGTCCTTTAAAATCATTCACTGTTGAAGGGGGATAAAGTCTACCCCCACCACAGGTGTGCTCTGGCAGCAGATAAGAGAACATTGTTATTGTTTTTTTTTCCTCCAACCATTTAGTTGGAACACAATTACTGCACTGCATCATCAAAGCTATTCCAAGGTTTTAAAGTTCAGGTGGATGTCATCCTGCCATCAACGCAAACAGGCGATGATTACGAAGAAAAGGGGAGAGAAACCTCATAATTTTCCCCCCTTAAAACTATGCAGAGCTTGCAGAGCTGGCTTCCTTGCGTAGGTCTCCCTCGCTCTTCATTGATTGGGGAATAAAGGCTGCTTTTTTTAGAGGGGAACATGGGAGAGCACAGGAGGCATCACTCTTGGAGACCGGGCTGATTAGAAGAACCGGGCTGGAGTGCCTTCGTATTCATCATCATCACATGCTCCTGTTCTCCGTGCAAGCCTTGAGGGTCTGTGATGTGGAAATTTCTCTAGATTGATTAGTCTTCTTGTCAACTCCCCCCATTTGCCCCTGCATCCTGGGAACTTAAAAGACACTTGACTCTACAAAAAGACAACGGTACTTAGATCTGAGGGACCAATTTGCTCAGGGGGAGTCAATACAGGTCCTTTGAACCCATCACAGTGGAGTGGTAGTCACAGTTTTGTGTGAAGGAGCCACATACTCCATACATGCAGTATAGGTGCTAAATATTTCCCACGATTCACTAATAATCTAAGCTTCTGAGATTTACATTTGGTTTTTGAAAAGTACAACTGGTTTGCCACATCATCAATGCAGCTTTTGCACAAACATTGGAGATTGAGGAGTAGATAATGATCTCTAAAATATACATGTTTAAGTGTTTTACAATAATGATAGTTCATTTGCAATTTCATAGCTTCAAGTTATCAAAATACAACATCTTACAGATTTCATATTCAATTGGAATAGAAAATGAAAAGCGTCTAGCAGTCATTAGTTACTAACTCATCTTCAAGCAGAAAAAGGGAAGGAAGAAAGGTGGTTGCTGTTATGACATGTCTATTTATGGCATAAGTGAACTATCCACACACACCTTGAGAGTGATGGGCAGGTACAGACATCAGAGATGTTCTCTCTCTCCATTGACACTGACAGGTTGTCTAACTGTGCACTACACCTTTTCAGGGCTGAAGAGACACACCTTGCAATCAGCCCAGCATGTAACTGTGGTGGATCATACTGTACTATGGGAGAAGTCACCGACAGAGACATCCACCATATGCCTGACGTCCTCTGTGGAATAGACTGGCAGAGTCACATGGAAGTCTATTTTAGATGTCTGCGGTTATGCATCCGGCTCACAATATCAATTATAAATCTGAAAAATTGACGACGTCACAGTACTTCTATCCAAATGTGTAGTGATGCGTTTTATGCCATATGATGAAACTTGCAGAGACCACATTGCATGTCATGTGCCGATGCTCTTTCACAATAGCTCTTTGTGTGCTGCCAATAAAAGCATTTCAAACAGAATAGCTGTTTGTGTATCAATCGATGGCCTTAGATTTCTTTCAATCTAGCCATCAATATAAATGTGTATGTTAAATGGCAATTCCATTGCCAAACATTTCATGGTAATGTACTCTATAATCAGTGGTAAACTACTGCAGTATACATCATTTGCAATATGGGGCAATGCAGTGGCGGTATATTGAAATACTGACTTTTTTGCCTTTAACACATTCAAGCCAAGTATTTGGCCCAGATATCAAATTGGGTTCAGAACACTGGGGCATAAATATCACCAGGCACCCTAGTTAGGGACTTCAAAGCACACACTATGAGGGGAAAAATGGACAATATAACAACAAACAAAAATTGCTTATGAATATGAATGATAGCAAAAAAATTTACTCATGCATTTTAGTTTTGTAAATCTAAATATTTTGTAGAAAGTTGTCTTTAAAGAACTGGCAGATACTATGTTGCATATACTGTATTTTCAATCGTAAAACCAGTAGAAAGGAACTATTAATGATATTATGTATTAATGATTGTATTTATGGTATAGGGAAGCAACAGAATCGTACATTATGAGTTTTTATTGAACCGCTCAGCGCTGACCGACTAGTCTGAACAGTAGGTGATATTCGAGCTATAGAAAATTCCAGCTCAACCCCATGCCTTTAATCCAGCAGTGCTTTATATGAGGAGATAGTCTGAACAAAGGGATGAGACTATAGAGCTCAGCCTATCGCTTTGGCTCTGTTGGCAAAGTGAGCCAACTGCCATTTGGGAAGAGATAATAAATCATGTCTTAAATACCATCTGATTCTATCTTATCCCAGAGACGGATAGCTAACATCACTCCTCAGTTCTGTTAATGGTAGGGGAGCCTCCCCAGAGCAATAAGCAGCTAGGCCTGGTATTTCTCTCGCAAGTTGGCTAGTGTTTGGAACAAATTCTGACAAGGGCCTCTGCAATAAATATAAAGACGCTTGAGTCCTCGCAATCAAGTGAATGTCAAGGAAGGCAAATTGTGATGAGCTAAATCTTTGCCACGATATTCAACAGCGATTTAGCGGTATTAGTGGATGTGAGTGTGTGTCGGTAGTAGTGGATGTGAGTGTGTGTCGTGAAAGGCGTGTAATATAAATGTGAACATCAGTATGAATGAAGTGTGAGAACTTCAATCCATAAAGTCACTTAATTATGTATGAAGAACAAACTTTCCAACCATGGCTATACAATTCAATGCACTTTGGGTATGTTTGTTCGCAGTCAATTTCAGTGTTTGTGTGTGTGTATGTGTTAGACAGAATCCATCCGTCCATCTGTCAGTCTGAATGTCAGTCAATCAGTCGGAGTACAAATAGCATACATCCTTTGCTGCTATCTCCATGTTAGTAAATACACAGTGATTGTGTGTGCGCGTGTATGCAGCACGCTCTGTAGGTCTTTCAGTACTGATATATCCTCGTGATGAAGCGGAGGTGGAGCTGTATACCCCTTAAGCACATTTTCCATTGCACCCTCTCCCTTCACCTCTCCATGCAAGCTAGATTATACCTGGGCATAGCTTCAGCCATGGCTTAGTAGGCTACATTAATGACACAGCTCTGCACATGCTCTCTTTACTCTGCACCTGGGCCAGACAAGTCTACCGCAGTTTACCTCAATAATGTAGCAAAGCTGAAGCCTTGCCTGAGGAAATGCTGACTGTTTTGTGATGTAGCAGGTTCAAGGTTCATTCTCCACGGAGTTAGCCTAAGAGACATGACTGCCAGAGAGAAGAAGACCACATAAAGGAGATGTAGCCACAATGGCATGTTTTCATGGCTGCCAAGGGAAGCCGGGCTTCCCCCCCAAAAATGTACCTAGAAAAAGATACAAATTAATTCATCTTTCGTCCCTCTTTGTTTCATAATTTTCCTTCAATTCTCAAGAGGCTGAATGTATCTCACTGGAGAAAGCAACTGAGCGAACAAAACTGCGCCCCTTTGTCTCTGCATGTATAGTCGATCTATCTGATACTGTCTAGTCAAAAGAAGTATGACATTGTTGCCACCCATAGCATTGAATGCAAGGGAAGCCAGAAAGCATTAGCCAATCAGTATTGAGCTAAACTGACTGAGCTCAACTGTGAATGGGTCCTGCCGCACCAGAAAAAAAAAAGGAAAGGGAAGCCAGTTTGGATTTTGCTTCACACCAATCACATCACATCTGGAGCAAAACGTCATTGACAGAAAAAAACTTGAATTGTTGCATCTTGTTGTGTTATTGTCCTCAGGTGGCTAGCTAGCTAAAATTATCCCTTTTCTAAATTAGCCATGGATAGAGATAGGGATTTGGACTTGTGATTTTACTTAATTCTCCATACTGGCCAATGATTATAACGGTGATTCTGATCCAACCATAAATTAATTGTGCTCCTGGCCTAAGGAGGATGGAAGTTCACTATGTAGCTAGCTGTAGTAGGCTAATGTTAACTAGCTGGCACATCAATGCCCCTGAAAGGAAGTTAGGCTAGCGAGCATGACAGAGATAAAGACCGTTTGACAACATTGGCGTTTCTCTACAAGTAGGGTGAGTCAACATGTTTTTTCTACTTGCACGTACCCACACAGAGCGAGAGAGACATCAGAACCATGGACAGCCACATTATATTTAGCTTACGTTGATTGGACTGAATTGTTTTTGGTATATTTTAGTTGTCACTATTAGACTAAGCATGGGTTATTTGATGTTGAAATGGTGATGAAATAGCGGAGGCAGCTCCTGTTTTCTTTGCGGTAACTCCCCTTGGTTCATTAGTGAGGAAATAGTTGGAAATATTAACTTGCTTGACCATGCTGTAGGTCATGTAACGGTTTGTTCAATGCAATATGCTTTGTGGACTTCACCGGACAGATGTTGCTCTCCGGTTTTGTGATGAAACAAAGGTAGAGTTGAATTTATTCTGCCACTTTCTTCTCAGCCTTATGCCTTGCGACTGTGATATATAGGCCTATGAACTAACAGGTTATAGCAAACAACGCAATTAGCACAACACAGGTTGTAATATGTCTTTCTTTTCCTGGCTTGGCTTCCCCCGTGATATTACCCATGCACCGCTACTATGTATGTAGCCATTAACCGAAAGCTACTGCTACTTGAAACATTGTTTTACAATGCATGAATAAGCCTGTGTCAATGCAAATAAGAGCAGGCTTGGCCATTCTTATGACAGCTTTATTTGGAGTGATCAGCAATGCGATAATGGTAACAAATGAAAAACAAATTACAGTAAAATAATCTGTGTTATCACAGTTTTCCTGTGCTTCAGGGTTTGCTTAGCAGTTATGTTCTCACAGTATCAACCTACATAATCCTATAACATTTCCTGGATAGCCAAACAAGAATCTGCACAAAGGGGACTTATTCAATCTCCCACACTTCATTACAGTGTTTTGGTAGTTTCTTGAATGGCACACGAGGCCTTAAAATGGCTTCAAAGCAGGGAGTGAGACAGAGTGAGAAGAAATCTGAAAGACTAAATCATAGACTGCATACCACCCCTGTTCCTCAATTTAGTGAATCCCCACTCCTGTAATCCACAGGAGATACGAGATTATTTCCATCAACAAAAAAAGCGACTGGTGAATGTAGGCCAAGCTGGTTCTAGTGCATATGCCGGAAACAATACAATCAAATTCAATGCCAGAGGACTGCGTCTACCTCTTTCTCTGTTGAAGATTGGCAATTTTGCAGGTTGATATGATTTGGCACATTCACCCATTTGTTTTGATAGCACAAGTCAGCCTTCCCTGAGCTTTTAAGGGAAAGGAAAGATAAGTAAAAAATTCAAAAATAAAAACATTCAATTTATTCAGACGATAAAACTGCTGTCAGTAAAACTGGCCAGTTTCATTAGGGCCTGGGCCAAATGGGTCCAGTGGCTGTGTCAGATTGGAATAAGCCTTGTGGAAAGGTATAGCAAAGTAGATAGCCAATTCTGACAGTGATCATATTCTGTCCACGGCCTGGAAATTACACAAACAAAATCATGTTCGACTGCAAATTCCATCCCCTGGGGGGAACCTTTGTCGAAGTCTAGGATATTTTTTGGGGTGATTAGCATTCTCTCTGCAGGGATAACAAGTGTCTGCCAGTGTTTCTTGGCTGCAGTGGGTTAATGCCAGAGAGTACTGCATGCCAGGGCTCCTTAGCTAAGGATCTGTGTTGAATTCAATGCCCTGTTTGATATTGAGCTTTTTGGTTTTCCAGCCAGACCATACGAATGGCGGCACAATGCCATTAGCCCACTGACATTGGGGACAGAAATAGTTTGACGAACAGCTGTCTCAAAGACACACCCTATGGCAGACGGACAGCACTCCCTCTCCTCGCTTCGTCTTTGATAAGGCCTTAGCAAAAAGGACCAGGTTCACCTTATCAACGGTAAACCGGATGAGAGACGTGAATGATTTTCATGTACAGCGACACTGAGCCATTAATTTGAGTAACGGCTTCTCAAAAACCTTATTTGACTTGAGTATCCATTTCCTTCCACATGCACTCTACTACTCTTACCCTTGTCTCCCCTGAGT
Source organism: Oncorhynchus nerka (assembly GCF_034236695.1). Taxonomy (NCBI): domain Eukaryota; kingdom Metazoa; phylum Chordata; class Actinopteri; order Salmoniformes; family Salmonidae; genus Oncorhynchus; species Oncorhynchus nerka. Next base: position 77,531,000 of record NC_088405.1, read on the forward strand.
CTTCTCTGACCACATATCCAAACCGATCTTGGTCTCCAGATGCCAGCAATGAGTTAATTGCAAATTGAGGACAACGCCTGAAATTGTGGTAGATGATAGATGCTAGACTAGATTAGCAAGGTGAGGGAGAAATAGGATTAAAAAGAGAATCCTTAACATCTCTCTGTGAAATCAAATTATTACATCCCAATCGTGGCCTGGGGGTTAATTTTGGGGATAAATTGAATATCTCTTTGAAGAAGGCTTGCACAACTCTGAGAGTACCATGGAATGGCAAGACACATCTCCATGTTGAAATTGTGAGGAGTTATATGCACAAACTAATTACTCTGCACTAACAGATATGACACCTAGTCTGTAAACACAAAACATTGGCTACATCTAGTGTTTTAAACAGAAATGGACATCAATGAACATCAATTATACAATAATCAGTAAAAAGATGAGTGTCTTAATAAAACACATTTCCATCACTATTTTCAGATGCACACTGAAACAGCATGAAGTAGCATTAGCCACTCTATCAGATTGTGTTTTATTAAGACAGTATGCATGTTTGACCCACCACCTGGATTTGGTCCTGTGTAGTAAAATATGGAATGTTTAAAAAACATATATTTTTTTACATTGGATAAAAGTATAGACACCGAGCTAGAAAATGGTGTTAATCATACACTGTAGTTGAAGAACAATGAAAAAGTAATTCTGCTTTGAAAGTTGATAAACTTGTAACCCCACTTTTGAAAAAATGGCCTCTGAATGTTTTGGTACACCTACTGGAGAGCTCTTCTTTGCTTACACCCATTCAGCATCGTTCACACCCTCTTAAGCCTGAGCCCCACCCATCTCTTTAAGGATTCACAGTGTAGTAAACAAACAAAGCCTTCAAGACTAAAAGTGGTGAAAGTAGTAGCAAAAACTAGTAGTAAATATAAACTTTATCTAGTCCTTGGCCTATATCCTTAATTTGACTTTGGTTGATTGATTACATTTATTAGACGATTTTAAAAAAAACATATATAAGGGCGCCACATGGTGCAGGTCATGTTGTTCTTCACATTACCGTCTCTGGTAAACACAGACTATATCAAATCAAATCTACGTTTATTTGTCACATGGACAGGATACAGAAGATGTAAACGGTACTGGGAAATGGTTACTTGCATAGTAGAGTATTTTGTTAAGAGATGTAGCTAGCTAGCTGAACAATTAACCATAATCCCAACTCTAATGTCGCGTTCAAAACAACTTGGAACACGGGGGGAAAAAACTCAGACTGGGAAAAATCTATTTGAACGGTCATCCAACTCGGAATTCCAACTCGGGAACCTTTCTAGATCTCCTACACAGATCATACACGTAACGTTAGCTAGCGAGCCAGCCAGCTAACTTTAGCTAGCTAGCTAACAGTACGCTTTAACTTGCACGACTCTACCCGTATACATGGTTGCCCTTAGTTTGAAGATGTAATCTGGAGACAGGGGTTTTATACAGCAGCCTTCTTTCTGTGTTCTCTTTGCATTTGGCAATCAGCTCTCTGCTTCCACTAGGCATTCCACTGATTTCAAAACTCGGTCAACTTCTTCCATGACAATGACACGGTTTCTTCCCCATCGTTGTCATCAGAAGACTAAAATGTCTGGTTCAATGAAACCTAAAATCAGGGATTTTCTCATTGTCTGATTAATTTTCAGAGTCAGAATGGCACAAAAATCCTCTAGAAAGTAGTCCATCACAATGTTTTACCACTGAGCTTGGTCGATAGCACTATTAACTTCAGGGAAGCAATGTTGAGAACACTAGCAAAACTTTTTCAGTTATTCATGATATCTTTCAAAAAAAGCAGCGGTAGACAGGATTATCCACACACACTTAAAAGCTCATGATATAGACATTCTACATGTCAGACCATCCATTATCTCAGCCAATCATGGCTAGTGGGAAGGTTCCTGTATTTTTCCCTATTAAAACAAACCAGGCTCGTTATTTAACCATTTTATTTGCATTTACAGATGGCACATACGTTTGTTATTAAGGCACATGAAAGTTCACGTTACAGAAAGCATTTCTGCCCAAAAACGTATTTAGATATATATTTTTTAAATGTTCAAATGCCTCTCCTGTGAAGTAGCAACGTGCCACATATGCCTAGTTTCCTGAAACGGGTCACATATTTTCCCTGTTTCTTTCCAGTTAGTTAAGGATGCCTTTGGAGCCTGAATGGTGTATGTTTCATGTACGAGCGAGTCGCAGGGGAACACAAGTGTATTACCGGCTGTGCAGCTTAAAAGGAATAATCCAATAAAAATCATGAAACTCCTGTTAATTTGGTGAAAGCCTATGTTCTATCAGTAGGTTAAAAAAAATGTCCCCATGATTTTACTTCTAAGTGGTCCGTCTCTGAAAATCAGGAAGTCATGTAGGAATGCGTCATAGCTACATAATTCTCGACTGGAGTGTGTTATCCCCTACCACATTTCATAACGCTTTTAAAATAATGACCTGCACTCCAGATCGCCAAATCAGCCAATAGATCATGAGCATACTTGTCTGGAACACATCCATCCGTTTATATCATCATGACAAAGTATATATTTCGCTTAGATAAAGTCAATCTAAACAGTGTACCAAATTATTCAACCCCGTTTCTCCTTCAAGTACCAAGTCACAATGCGCCCTGTGTGTCCGAGGGAAACAGCGATATTACAGAAAGGAGGAGATCGGAATTCCATTGGGCAATGAATGGAGAAACACCCCACCTAACTGACTATGGACCAATGTTGTCATACTGCGTCACACGATTAATAAGCTAATTGTTATGCAATCCCTTCTCAAAGTCAGGATGAGTCGAGAAACATGCCTATTTTCCTAATGTCATGATTTCAAAGCTATACACTATTACAGAGAACAAGTTCTCACAACTTGAAAAACATTTGCAATGTTGTACTTCTTGTTCACGACATTCATGCTAATGTTCAGTTAGAGCTAGCGCCCAATATTTATATATATATATATTTATTTAACTTTTTTTAACTTGTTTGGGATAGGGGGCAGCATTTTCACTTCTGGATGAATAGCGTGCCCAGAGTGAACTGCCTCCTACTCAGTCCCAGATGCTAATATATGCATATTATTATTCGTATTGGATAGAAAACACTCTGAGGTTTCTAAAACTGTTTGAATGAGGTCTGTGAGTATAACAGACCTCTGTCTCAAAAACATGAGAAAAAATCCAAACAGGAAGTGCGAAATCTGAGGTTTGTAGTTTTTGAACTCACCCCTATCAAATACACAGTGGGATATGGGTTATTTTGAACTTCCTAAGGCTTCCACTAGATGTCAACCGTCTTTAGAACGTTGTTTCAGGCTTGTCATGTGAAGGGGGGGCCGGATGGGAGCTGTTTGACTAAGGGGTTTGCCTACAGCCTCATTCTCAGTCACGCGCTTTCACTTGAGAGAGGTAGCTCTCGTTCCATTGCTTTTCTACAGACAACGGAATTCTCCGGTTTTAACATCATTGAACTTTCATGATAAAAACATCCTAAAGATTGATTCTATACTTAGTTTGGCAAGTTTCTTCGACCTGTAATATAACTTTTTGAACGTTTCTTCCAAATGGACCAGATCGAGCTTATGGATTTGTTTACCAAATGCCCAAACAAAAGAAGCTATTGGACATAAATGGACATAAATGTTGGACATTATTGAACAAAACAAGCATTTATTGTGGAACTGCAATTCCTGGGAGTGCATTCTGATGAAGATCATCAAAGGTAACTGAATATTTATAATGCTATTTATGAATAATGCTGACTACCCAACATGGTGGATATTTCTCTGGCTGGTTTGGACTCAGAGCCGTTCTCAGATTATGCTTTTCCGTGACAGTTTGGGTCTAGAGTGTCTCCCCCTTCGAATAGGGGGATGACCGCAGCAGCTTTCCAATCTTTGGGGATCTCAGACGATATGAAAAAGAGGTTGAACAGGCTAATAATTGGCGTTGCAACAATTGCGGTGGATAATTTTAGAAAGATTATCTAGCCCAGTTGATTTGTAGGGGTCCAGATTTTGCAACTGTTTCAGAATATCAGCTATCTGGATTTGGGTGAAGGAGAAATGGGGAGGCTTGGGCAAGTTGCTGTGGGGGGGTTCAGTGCTATTGACATGGGGTAGAGGTAGTCAGATGGAAAGCATGGCCAGCCGTAGAAAAATGCTTATTGAAATTCTCGATTAACGTAGATTTATCAGGGCTGACAGTGTTTCCTAGCCTCAGTGCAGTGGGCAGCTGCGAGCAGGTTCTCTTATTCTCCATGGACTTTATAGTGTCCCAGAACTTTTGGGAGTTAGAGCTACAGGATGCACATTTCTGTTTGAAAAAGCTAGCCTTTGCTTTCCTAACTGCCTGTGTATATTGGTTCCTAACTTCCCTGAAAAGTTGCATATCGTGGGGGCTATTCGATGCGAATGCAGTACGCCACAGGATGTTTTGTGCTGGTCAAGGGCAGTCAGGTCTGGAGTGAACCAAGGGCTAGATCTGTTCTTAGTTCTACATTTTTTGAATGGGGCATGCTTATTTAAGATGGTGAGGAAAGCACTTTTAAAGAATAACCAGGCATCCTCTACTGACGGAATGAGGTCAATATCCTTCCAGGATACCTGGGCCAGGTCGATTAGAAATGCCTGCTTGCAGAAGTGTTTTAGGGAGCATTTGACCACTGCCATTATAGATGCAGGCAATGAGGCCGTGATTGCTGAGATCCTAGTTGAAGACAGCAGAGGTGTATTTAGAGGGCAGGTTGGTCATGTTGATATCTATGAGGGTGCCCATGTTTACATATTTAGGGTTGTACTTGGTAGGTTCCATGATCATTTGCGTGAGATTGAGGGCATCTATCTTAGATTGTAGGACGGCTGGGGTGTTAAGCATATCCCAGTTTAGGTCACCTAACAATTGACTCATATTCACTCCTTGAAGGAGAGCTCTCCTTGTCCCAGAATTGCCCAGAATGCAACGCACAGCCCATTGACGATGCATGGGCAATGTACACAATGGTCAGAATTACGAATCAAATGGAGTATCCCCATCTCATAAGTAGCTCTGTGGGAAAGAAATGTACACTGCTCTCAATCTGGGCAGAGATGAACTGCAAGTTGAACTCAGTGAGATAGACTCCTGAATTTATATTCAGTTTGTTTTAGCGATTTTACAGCTAGTTAGCGCCTTCACATGCTGATATTGACTTTGGTATTATTGTGTGTATCCAGCCCGCCCAGAGCGAAAGAGAATTTTGGGCATTTTAGTAGACTAGAGCTGCAACAGATTTCCCAAAACTATTGTCACGTTTCTGCCCACCTTGTTATAAATTAAATTAAACATTTGTTCACATTGTTTTCACAATTGTTAAAACCTCTTGGGGCTAGGGGGCAGAATTTTCACTTTTGGATAAATAGCGTGCCCAATTTCAACTTCCTGCTACTCATGCCAAGAATAAGATATGCATATTATTCATATATTTTGATAGAAAACACTCTGAAGTTTCTAAAACTGTTTGAATCATGTCTGTGAGTATAACAGAACTTATGTAGCAGGAAAAACCCTGAGGACTAACTGTTCAGAATTCTTTTTTCCCCCATCTCTGTTCCCTGAATTGTCTTTGCCAAGGGATATTTCATAGGAACCCGTTTTCAGTTCCTACCGCTTCCACTGGATGTCACCAGTCTTTGGAATTTGCTTGAGGTTATTCCTTTGTGCAATGAAGAAGTAGGCCATCTTGGAACTGGGGAAACTTTTGTGAGTTGCGCAAGACGTGAAAAGCAGCGCTGGTTTGTTTTCTTTCCTGTATTGAATACAGATTGCCCCATCTACAATTTGATCTATTATTAATGTTTAAAAATACCTAAAGTTGTAATTACAAAAGTAGTTTGAAATATTTTGGCAAAGTTTATAGGCAACTTTTGAAATATTTTCTAGTGACGTTGCGCTTTATAAATTGACATTTTGGAAATATATGGACGGAATTAATCGAACAAAAGGACCAATTGTGATGTTTATGGGACATATTGGAGTGCCAACAAAAGAAGCTCGTCAAAGGTAATGCATGTTTTATATTTTATTTCAGCGTTTTGTGTAGCGCCTGCAGGGTTGAAATATGCTAGCTCCTTTGTTCACTACTGGTGCAGGCTATCAGATAATAGCGTCTTATGCTTTTGCCGAAAAGCATTTTAAAAATCTGACATGTTGGCTGGATTCACAACGAGTGTAGCTTTAATTGAGTATCTTACATTTGTGATTTAACAAAAGTTTGAATTTTATAGTATTTTATTTGAATCTGGCGCTCTGCATTTTGCCTGGCAATTGGCCAGTTGAGACATTTGCATCCCGCCTATCCCTAAGATGTTTTAACACTATTTAACACTGTTAATTATAGGAATTATTTTAAATGTAGGACGCTAATGGCAATTGACAAAAGACATAAGGAATTGTAACGCCATCTGGCAGCAGCAGGACTTTCAGACTCAGAGCTGAACTACCACAATCATTGGAGGGTTACATTTTAGTAATGCGGTCACTGGTTGACAGAGGCTGTTGTACAAGGAAAACATGGCTGAGATGATGTGTCGAATCTTAGATTGAACATCAACTGTGAAGAAAATGCACTAGTAGACAAAGATCTTGGCTAGTTAGCATATAAAGGCTCATGTTTATCCCTCACTATCAAGCTTACTTACGCATGTGCTTATCACAACCTAAATAATGTGGCTAACGCTAGCTGTTCAGCAAGGTGAGAATGATAATACCACCACATAAAGATGTCACATGACTGTGGGACTAGACTCATCTGTCCAGGAAGATAAGAAGCTCAGAAGACCCTCAGTCTACCATGGTCACCATGGTAACATTCACCACTGGGCGCTAATCACCAACATCAGTACTGACAGATTATATGTAGGTGGACGAAACTCAAATATTTCTCATCATTCACGTAGTATCACATGTGCATGCGACAGGCAGGTAAACTGGTCATCTTTGTACATCCACGTCGCCCAGAGTCATTCGAACACTTATTTAGTGCTGCATTCAAAATGAGGACGGAGGAGGAAACCCCCAGCTTGATCGGCATGCAGCAGCCGGTCTTGTTTATTAAAGTGAAGTTAAGTGAGCACTATGCCTCTGCTCTGAAAATGTATGGAGATTTGATTCAGTCCAGTAACTTTGATTCATATTGACAGCGATTAGGAGCAAAGATACATTAGCTGACAACATGGGAGGGACAAGCACCATTGCTAAGGAAAGATTGTATCAGAGAGTTTGAGGCAAAGTGTTGTGTAGAGTTCCCCCTCCACCAAATGAGAGAAAGGTTTTCTGCAATAAATACTGTATTTATTTCCACTCTTGCTACTCATACAGATACTGTGCCTTTAGAAAGTATTCAACCCCTTGACTTTTTCCACATTTTGTTCTGTTACAGCCTGAATTATCAATTAGAAGTCGACCGATTAATCGGAATGGCCGATTAATTAGGGCCGATTTCAAGTTTTCATAACAATCGGAAATCGGTATTTTTGGGTGCCGATTTTTTTTTTTTTTTTACACCTTTATTTAACTAGGCAAGTCTGTTAAGAACACCATCTTGTTTTCAATGATAGCCTAGGAACGGTGGGTTAACTGCCTCGTCCAGGGGCAGAACGACAGATTTTTACCTTGTCAGCTCGGGGGATCCAATCTTGCAGTTAACCAGTCCAACGCTCTAACCACCTGATTACATTGCACTCCATGAGGAGCCTGCCTGTTACAAGAATGCAGTAAGTTGCTAGCTAGCATTAAACTTATCTTATAAAAGACAATCAATCAACGACTGTCGTTGCTCCAATGTGTACTTAACCATAAACATCAATGCCTTTCTTAAAATCAATACATTTTTTTTACATATATTTTTAAACCTGCATATTTAGCTAAAAGAAATCCAGGTTAGCAGGCAATATTAACCAGGTGAAATTGTGTCACCTCTTGCGTTCATTGCACGCAGTCAGTTTGGGCCGCCTAATTTGCCAGAATTTTACATAATTATGACATAACATTGAAGGTTGTGCAATATAACAGGAATATTTAGACTAATGGATGCCACCCGTTAGATAAAATACGGAACGGAATAAACGTTTTGTTTTCGAGGTGATAGTTTCCGGATTTGACCAAAGGCTCATATTTCTGTGTGTTTATTATAGTTAAGTCTATGATTTGATAGTCTGGTTGTGGGGTGGTAGGCAGCAGCAGGCTTGTAATAGTGAAAGGTATATGGTTTAGAGAGAAATAGTCGACGCGTTATAATTCCTGTAATAACTTGAGGCTGAACTTGAAAGGGGTTCCTTCGTTATTTTACCGTTCATGTCTTCCATAGAGAATGTCTTGATCTACTTCAAATAAGGTCTGTGTTTCGTGCAGACTTAAACTGCCTCGGAGTTTTGATACCCGTGTAAATCTCACTCGGATAAGGTAACGTTTGTTAACATATTTTCATAAATCCACTCTACAAAAAAAAAAGATCTTTGCTTATATTTAGCCAATATTGATCAGAGTTACCTTGTCCTATGGATATCTACACAGTTATAAAATTGGCAAGGTGGTGTAAGCCTACACGAAACACAGACCTTATTTAAATGAATCTAAAAATATCCTATGGAATAAATTAATGAAGGAACTACTTTGCAGATTTTGCTAGGTGTCATGGGAATTATGACTCGCATTTTGGTAGTCAATTCTTACCATGCCCATTATTAAAATAGGATTTCCTGCATATAGAAATTAGAGTTTTTGTTTTCAACATTCATCACAGGTAACTTAAACTCTATTTTTATTCAAACAGTTGAGAGTATTTGTCTCCTAAGCAGACTCTTCAGTATCATTGACACTTCAGAGCTGTGTGTATGTGTGTGTGTGTCGTGGAAATTTCCTTCATTACCAACTGATGAGAGAGCAAATCACACACACGAGTCAGAGTTATGCTTAATCTTCACCTTTAATAATAATTAAGCTTTTGCAATAGCATTTTGACTTTCAACAGTTCAGTATCTCTAATGAAAAGTTGAGAGTCCTCAACATAATGGCAAATGGGATCCTTTATAGCAAAGATCCACCCCCTCATAGACGACATGACAAAACACAGGTCTTAGGAACTTACACAAAGAAAAAACCTTACTTCAGAGAGAATATCCCCTAGTCAGACAGAGTGGGCTATAAATTATCGTTCAGTTTGGTCTCCTAAACAAAGCTCTTATCTCATCCTTGGTACAAAATGGTACCAAGACATTACCCCCACCCTATGATATATATCAAATTGACATTTAGATAGAACCAATTCTGGACAAACTCACAGAGAGGAGAGTGACCCTATAGGTCAACAAAGAGGGAGCATAGAATGATTCCAGACACTGCCACCCTCCTTTCCCCGATGAGAAAAGTAGGGAGTCACTGGCACACAGAAAAGATATGTTTACACATGATGACCCCTTGACCTCTCCCCTCTCTGCGGCCCATGCAACTTAGAACAGATAACTGTCAATGGCCACCACTATAGTACAACAAAATACATTCTTATGAGAAATAACTCATAAGCATATCATGAAAATAAAACATCTTATCTATGTTACCCAACTAATTCTGATCATTCCACAACATGTGTTTTACAGATGGCAGAGAAAAGCAGAGCACCAGTGTAGGACTATTACATGGAATTGGCACCAGGGAAAGCAAGGTGTCTTATTTGTGATAAAGATGTAAGCATGGGGTCAGCAACGGCTAAATCAAAAAATACCACCAACCTGTGAAATCACCTTAAGAACACCCATCCAAAAGCCCATAATATGTATTATATTAAGTTAAAATTAAGGTGTTCATTGTTCATTCAGTATTGTTGCAATTTAAATTATTACAAAAATGTGTGTGTGTATGGGGCAGGGTGACAGGGTAGCCTAGTGGTTAGAGTGTTGGACTAGTAACCGAAAAGTTGCAAGTTCACATCCCCAAGCTGACAAGGTACAAATCTGTCCTTCTGCCCCTGAACAGGCAGTTAACCCACTGTTCCTAGGCCGTCATTGAAAATAAGAATTTGTTCTTAACTGACTTGCCTAGTTAAATAAAGGTAAAAAAAAATATATATATATATATATATATATATATATATATATATAAAAAATACATAAAAAAAAAAAAAAGAATGAATTGGCCGATTAATCGGTATCGGCCTTTTTGTGTGTCCTCCGATAATCGGCATCGGCGTTGAAATATCATAAATCGGTCAACCTCTATTATAAATGGATTACATTTAGATTTTGTGTCACTGGCCTACACACAATACCCCATAATGTCAAAGTGTAATTATGTTTTTGGAATTTTTTACAGATTAATGAAAAAATGAAAAGCTGAAATTTCTTGAGTCAATTAGTATTCAACTTCTTTGTTACGGCAAGCCTAAATAAGTTCAGCAGTGAAAACGTGCTTAATAAGTTACATGGTGTGTTTAACATGTAATGTGATTTTTGAATGACTACATCAGCTCTGTGCCCCACACATACATTTACAGTACATACGGAATGTATTCAGACACCTTTACTTTTTCCAAATTTTGTTACATTACAGCTTTATTCTAAAATTAATAAAATGACTTAATCAATTTTAGAATAAGGCTGTAACGTAACAAAATGTGGAATACGTCAAGGGGTCTGAATACTTTTCGAATGCACTGTATCTTTAAGGTCCCTTAGTCGAGCAGTGAATTTTAAAGACATATTTAACCACAAAGACCAGAGAGATTTTCCAATGCCTTGCAAAGAAGTGCACATACTGGTATATGGGTTAAAATATATATTTTTTAAAACAGACATTGAATATCCCTTTGAGTATGTTGTAGTTATTAAATCACACTTTAGATGCTGTATCAATACAACCAGTCACTACAAAGACACAGGTGTACTTCTTAACTCAGTTGCCAGAGAGGAAGGAAACCACTCAAGGATTTCACCATGTGACTTTAAAACAGTTAGAGTTTAATGGCTGTGATAGGAGAAAACTGAGGTTTGATCAACAACATTGTAGATACTCCACAATACTAACCTAAATGACAGAGTGAAAAGGAGGAAGCCTGTACAAAATAAAAAATATTCCAAAAGATGCATCACGTTAAATGTGGCAAAGAAATCAACTTTATGTCCTATGTCCTAAAGTGTTATGTTTGGGGCAAAAACAACAACATGAGTAACACACTTCATATTTTCAAGAATGGTGGTGGCTGCATCATGTTATGGGTATGCTTGTCATCGGCAAAGACTAAGGAGTTTTTTGGGGGGATAAAAAGAAACCGAATAGAGCTAAGCACAGGCAAAATCCTAGAGGAAAACCTGGATATTAAACCGACAAGAACAGCCTGACAATAGTTTCTCACTGAACTGGGAGAACATAGGTATATTTAAGAGGGGCTGATGCCTGCTGAGGTAAGCATTGTGCTAACTCAGTGACAACAACAATAACTGCACTACTCCAGTCAAACTGTAGTCAGATCTACAGTGGCCCATACATACACAACCCATTCAGATTTTCATCTGAAGGGAATAAGAGACAATTGTATCCATTGTTACACCTAAACCAACAAAAAGAACTAACATCTCTTCTGTTGTGTCTAATTGAACAAACATGGTGTCATGAAATGTAAATGTTTTCAAAGAGTATGAAGCAAGAATAATTCAAATTGTGTCGGATCACACCAGGGAATAGTGTGATTGAAGTATATTTCTTCCCACACAAAATATACAACTGGAAGTTAAGAACAGCACAGTCACTCTGTTAGCCTATAGCACTTATTTCAGACCATATTTCTTATTTTACGGACTTTGGTAGTATATGTTCAAACTGAGGGCCCTTTTCAATCAAAACAAGTATGCCTATACATATTTTCCAGGTTTAAGGCACAACAACATTTATCCAGTGCTGTGCCAAAGTGTGTTTTGAATTCATGTGGATGTTGAATGTCTTTCAGTTGTCATTGTTTCATTGATGAAATGCATCTAAAGCTGCATATTCTCAGTGTAAGAAGACCACAGTTATTTTTTCTTAAACCGGAAACATCCGGATAACAGATTTTGCATGCAGCCTGCCCTCAATGTGTTGTTATGGCTTACGACTCTCAGAAAGAAAGTTATTTCCTCTCCAGTTGTGTCAAGATGATGACAGGCCCTCTGTCTTGCAGTAAAGGCAACCTGCAAATTAACTTGTCAAAATTTCTAGCATAATTGCACGGTGATCTCTTTATGACTTATCATCTCCTGCTAGTCATATTTAGATCATGGCATCTGATGAGTCAACATCACGTCAGTTATGCAACACGCGGCTCAAGTTATAAACAATGGCTTCACTGACAGAAGTTTTTGGGATGAAATGTAGCATATGAATTAGCGAAAGTTTTTGCTTAAGCCATGAAAAACTTAAATCACTTTTGTTCTAACTTCTATCAAATTGATACAAATCCTTACAGTGAGTCCTAATTTGTATAATTGTTCATTATGCATGCCCCAGTGCATTGCTGACTACTAAAAATGCAGTTTCCATACTGCATTCAGGTAATACAGTAATTGTTAGTATCACTGATTTACTGGAGGTAACCATGACTGCTGTGACCTCAAGTTAATAACTTGCACTTTGAATCATGTAAGAATATTTATTATTGTTATATTTTGAATAATTTCATAATGTCAGCCCCCACTCCCTGTCCTCACCTAATACTCATTCCAAACATGGCAACTCCCTTTTCAGATGACCACACAGCTTGGCTATGTTAGTTCCGATGCTGATATTACATTCCATTTCAGAGCATATGCTTTGAAACCTAAATATCCTGAGGATTCATACGGATAGCTCCGATTACTGTCCTTAAGAGAGTATATACAGTGGGGCAAAAAAGTATATAGTCAGCCACCAATTGTGCAAGTTCTCCCACTTAAAAATATGAGAGAGGCCTGTAATTGTCATCATAGGTACACTTCAACTCTTTGGTCTTGGCCATAGTGGAGTTTGGAGTGTGACTGTTTGAGGTTGTGGACAGGTGTCTTTTATACTGATAACAAGTTCAAACAGGTGCCATTAATACAGGTAACGAGTGGAGGACAGAGGAGCCTCTTAAAGAAGAAGTTACAGGTCTGTGAGAGCCAGAAATCTTGCTTGTTTGTAGGTGACCAAATACTTATTTTCCACCATAATTTGCAAATAAATTCATTAAAAATCCTACAATGTGATTTTCTGAATTTTTTCTTCTCATTTTGTCTGTCATAGTTGAAGTGTACCTATGATGAAAATTACATGCCTCTCATCTTCTTAAGTGGGAGAACTTGCACAATTGGTGGCTGACCAAATACTTTTTTGCCCCACTATAAATCTGATTAGAATCCTGTTGCCCAAAGAAGTGCTGAAAATAATCTATTTATAAAAGCACTGTCATGACGCAGCTACTTTATACGTATGGAGACATCTCTGAAAGGCAAGTGATTGGCGAGTTGAGTTAAATTAGATACATATTACCAGGGCAGCATGATGTTTCATAGACAATATGAAGCTAAATAGCTGGATAGTGGACATACAGCTTCAATCAAGCCCTCTTGTAACCTACCTGCATTGAAAATGAGTGCAGGTTTCATTAAACTAGAAAAGTGTCATACTATATCAGACAAGTTTATCAATGTATCTGTGTGCATTTTGCAATCAAGCCCCTACGTGTTTGAGTTTCATGTGATAATTGGATTAAATAATAAATATCACTTGTGCACATATGCAGCCCCCACAGGTGATTGAAAAATATAATTTTATATATAATAGTATGCCCCATGTAAATTAAATTTGAATTCAATTAGTATGATCAACAATGAGGTTTTGTCAGCAAATTGTTGGGCAGGTTGACCTGGGGTCAGTAAATTCAGGTCCAGCAAACTGCAAATGATATATATATATATATATATATTTTTTTTTTTTTTTAATGCAAGCGACATCAAAAGAAAAATGGTGGACTATGTGTTATTTATGTCTGCAATAGAGTTCCAAAGTAAGAGTCAAAAAGCAAATGGTCAAACAGGGAAATGGTTCCAAACATTTTAGAAACCATTATTTTTTCCCATAAGGTATTTTAGAAACACTTAACATAAGGGCTGTGTTTCGTGTAGGCCTATCCTGGCGTGATGTTTTGATAACCATGTAAATCTCTCTAGGACAAGGTGACTTTTATCAATATATTTGCCTGTATTTACACCCCCCCCCCCCCACACACACACACAAATAATAATTTACAAAATTGAATATGCCATCATAAAGAACTACAAATGCCATGATGAGACTGCCGAATGTCCCCTTTTATGCTAATTATCATTTTCGAATCTGAGAGTAAGTAGAGACAAATATATTGATAAAAGTCACCTGGTTATCAAAACGTCACACCAGGATAAGCCTACACGAAGCACAGCCCTAATTTTAAGTGTTTCTAAAATCCCCTATGGGAAAAATGAATGGTGGAAAAACGATTGGATCCATTTCCCTGTTTGACCACTAGGTTTCATTGGTATTATGACACCTGTACTATAGCGCTCTATGACCAAGGCAGCCTACACTTTGAGCACAGGTTTAGCTTTTTCGAGATCTATTCATAACTAACAAGTGTCTAGTCTCATCCATTTACGGTATGCATGTGCAATATCACATAATATGTTAATGTGCAAAACTGCACTCCCCGTTTCTCTATTCTATTATAGTCCAGTTCATATCCCATCCCACCGGGCACAGACATCAGTTCAGTGCTTAGTTTTGATTTAGATTAAGTTGAGTTGTCAACTAACGTGAATTAAACCCTGCTATTTGATTTAGGTTAAAAGTTGGGTGAAAAAGACGAAATTCCCTTACAGTGATTACTTTTTGCGAATCCGTTTTTCACGTTGATTCAAAGTCATCACATGGAATTGTTTGGTTGAAATTACGCGGAAACAATTTGATTCAACCATTTTTTCCCCCAATAGGATGTTTACATCTCTGTGATGCTCCGTAGCTTGTGGACCATATCAATAGACTTCTTCCACCACCATAAGCACCTTAGTTCAACACGTTACACAACAATCATTTGGAGTTAATTTTAACTGCTGGGACTATTGCTTCATAGTCTGGCATAGGCTAATCCTCTGGAATCCCCCTCAATGACAAAATGCACATGACGCGGAAATGGCCATACAGTATGAATCGTATAATTTAACCTGACAAACACTTTTCCTGTAATTTCAAATGTCAAAGCAACGTTGGAATCATATAAACGTGATGACTTTTTTAAACCATTCGCAACCAGTGACAGTGTATGAATAATTAGAAAGGGTTTTTACCTGAGAAAGACGGTCTCGCCTTGCCTGACGGTAATATTGTCCATTACTTTATTATCGGTTTGGGAATCCCCTTGACTGTGGACAGGCAAACCTGGGGGGACAAGAAACAGTACCCTGAATGACAGAACCACCAGGCACTTCCAAGACACGACAAAGTATCCACAAACACCCATCTTCGGTTTATAAATCCCACTGCTTGTCGAGACACACAACGCGTCAGTTGATTTAAAAGGCAAATGCGTATTTTGTCCGGTGGAGCGAGCGCGGGTTAGTTAATAGCCTACAGTTCATCTGGTAATCCAAATCTTCTTTCCAGGTGCAGCATAGCATATGCAGGAGTATCGCTATCCCTACTGCGCACTCAACAAAATATGTGCAGGCTGTTCTATTCTGTAGCTCGCAGAATGGAAATGTGTGCGCTTCCTTTCCGAATGGTCCAACTGCTTATTGATGATGACAGTACACGCATTCACAGAAAATTAACGGTCGCAGTTGTGGATAGCACGCAGAGCAAACACATCAGCTATTTCGTTTGCGATTGTGATAAAACTTTAACAACCGGTGCCAAATGCGCAGAAGAGCGCAAAAACAAGACAAATGCGTGATTATCTCGTTCCAACAGATGCGGATTTTCTTGGGATTGGATCTAGGCTACACGAGTTTTAGTGATTATTCTATCTACATCCTACAGCGTCCCCTCATCGTCGATATACGTGGGATCATCAACTAGATTCAGCAGCGGGACGATATTTTCAGGGGATCATAACATAATTACAAATAATTTCTTGCCTGCAAATTGACCGCAAGAAGCCCAAACATTTATAAGATTTGACTAAAACATAATTTCAAACATTGCTTACATTTTGTATACGACCACATATACCGTATCACTCTAATATGCCTGGGAATACTTTGAAACATATCTCCAAAATGTAAAATCACTTGGAGCTGATGTTTTTATAGTATTTTATGTCCAACAATAAAACATTTAAAATAAAACTTACATTTTTCTTTTGCTCAGAAAGCCGAATAAAATCAGCAGTGTGCCAAGTGTTTGGATGCAGATGCTATAGACTGCCTACAGATTGCGTGATATATTGTTCAGACCTTTAACAGGTGAAATTGGTGGGTATGACTCAAGTGTTTTGGTGGTGTGGATAAAGACATGTGGAATAAATATACGGCCCTTGACTCATAGCATCCATGTTCACATTCCAGGCTATTAAATGTGTAAATCATCTACTTGCAGTGCATTTATATAGCCTATGCAAGCCACAGTGCTGGCCTTAGCCCTTTGGGGGCCCTAAACCAGATTTGGTTGGGGGGTCTCTGCAAAACAAACAGAGAGAGTTGCGCTCATGCAATCTTACACATTTTGCCATTGCACAAGTTAATGCAATTTTAACTAGTGCAATTTTGTACAAAAAACGTCATGCAATCCTACTAATTTTGCCATGGGGCAGAGATGATTTTTCTTCAGTTTTACAGCTAATTTCCTGCAATTTTACCTATTTTGCCATGGGGTGGAGAGAACATTTTACTGTTTTAAAACTAATTTCCTGCAATTATACGCACGTTGCTATGACTTACGGCATGGACGTGGTTTCCCTGTGTTTTATATTTATTTCCACACTGAGGTTGGTATTCCTAAAGATCATGTGTGCAGCCAAAGTTTAAATTAGCGTGAAGGGCATGTCTTTAAGCTGTCACTTAAAAAGGTTCAGAGTCAATAGTTATAAAAGTGTATAAAATCATAACTCAAAATTGGCAATTCAACTGCAGTTATCTTAGTGAAAGACTCTCCCATACACTTTAAAGTCTACGCAGAGCAGTGCACCATAGCCAATCAGAGGTACAGTAGGACTATATGCAAACAAGCCACTTGCCATAAGGTCCTGCCATCATTCACTTTCAACTGGGCTGTGTGTTTACAAGCAGTCGCAACAGTGCGACTTTATATCATTAGAAAGCATTTGACAAAGGACACAAAATTCACTTGAATGGATTACAGCAAATATGTAGAGTAGCTAAATACCACAGAAGTTCTCTTACATTATAGAATATAGACTCTTCCCTATATGCACATCAACAACAACAAGATCAACAACTAATGCAAACCAGAGCAAGATGAACTAAAAGCTAACAAAGGAAAATTAGATAAACCCTCTCAAACTTTTTCAACTAGTTGGCTGTCAAAATTGCACTGATAAACGATGGGGAATGGCCTGCTCTCCTTCTGCAGCTGCCTGCCAATGCATGTGTTGTCCCAACCAAGCACCCAAGCTAACTGGCTAAAGTTGTCTAGCTTGGTAGCTAGCTACTTCCAGACACAAATGAGAGAACACCTCGCTGAGCATTTTACTCACCCTAGCAGATTTGGATAGGATGTTTACATGTTATATAGAGGGTTCATGACTAACAATGACTTTTTATGCCTACGTTTACTGACATCAGTCATATTCAGCGAGTTTTGCGCGTTCATAAATGTATCAGTTATTCTGTGCTATGTCACACTCAGACAAGAGTGCTCTGAAATCTGAGTAGATAGCTAGCCAGAGTGAATTTGCAAACTCCAGAGATATGCTAACTGGATAACATTCATTCAGCATAGCTAGCTAGCAAAGCGATTCACATTTCTTGCTAGCTAACCAAATGACACCTGCATCTCTAGCTGTGTGTAGCCACCAAAAAACGATATGATGGGACAACTCACTCACTCACCCACTCCTCCAATGACATGACATCCTCCTAGCAGCTAGCTATCTATCTAGCTAACGTTAGGCTCTGTGTTTTTAGCTTGTTACATAAATATATACACACACTAGCCTATTAGCCAAATGATGACTGACTTGTGATCATTGCCTTTCCTAGTTTGATTGTGTTGACATTCCCAGCCTTAGTTACACTTGTCAGTTTTTGTCCAAAATATTCAGTCATTGAAAATGAAACAGCTTGGGGACTGTTACATCTCTCATTTGTGGAATGACCAGACCAAGGTGCAGCGTGGTAGGCGTACATTGTCTTTTTATTTGATGACACCAAAAGCAAAATAAGAACGACAAAAAAAGCACACAGTTCTGTAAGGCAAAGAAACTATACAGAAAACAAGATCCCACAAAACCCAAACAGAAAATGACAATTTATATATGATCCCCAATCAGAGACAACCATAGACAGCTGCCTCTGATTGGGAACCACACTCGGCCAAAACAAAGAAATAGAAATCATAGAATGCCCACCCAAATCACACCCTGACCTAACCAAATAGAGAAATAAAAAGGCTCTCTAAGGTCAGGGCGTGACAGGGATTCGAACCAGCAACCTTTCAGTTACTCCAACGCTCTTAACCACTAGGCTACCTGCCACCCATTAATCATGGAACATTGAGTCAAATATAACCTATTTTTAAAACCTCTTATAAAATTGGTTTTGTAGCATAAACTGGAAATTGTATATTTTTGACTGATATTATGATTATTATTATTATTGTCGTCTGTTTGTTCCATATCTTCAAAGTAGTTAAAATGCTGTCAGTTCCAGTTCGAAGTAAAGGCATTGCAACTTTCTTACAGTATTTCTTGCAGATATCAGTCCTACCTACAAGTAAGTCAAAACATTTATTTTCTGCCATTTCATAAAAGCTGTGTGAGCTTATATGTTTATAACCCAAATTGTTCACTGAAGTAGAAATTATCCTTTGTGATACAGGCAGACATAATTGCCACATACAGTACCGTATCTGTCATCGGAGCCATTGAAACTCAGTGAACAATGAATTGCATAGTGCTTAATATAACCTAATTTAGGTCCCCCACAAAAGGTATGCATATGCACAATCTGTCACAGTTCATGTCAAGTAATTTATGTTGCGGCTAAGTGCTGCTCTGCTGTAATTCTGTCTGGACCCAGTCATAAAAGGGGAAGTTCCTCCATGGCCATTAGCCAGGCTGATGATGCTTGCTAATTACACCCACTGTCCCTGCGCTTTAATCACAAACAAGAGAGCAGCAGGTTACAAAGAGCAATATCAAAATACTCTCAGCTTTAATGGCAGACACCAGATCACAGCAGTGTGTGTGGATCTTACATTTAAAGGGCTTACCATTTTAAATAGCACTTTGTTTGAACTTCTGTTGTCCATTTTGAGAATACGTACACGTACACTTAAGAGAGCACTATGGCACGATATGTTAAAAGTTAATAGATCAGAGGATATACAGCACATTCGGAAAGTACTCACACCCCTTGACTTTTTCTACATTTTGTTACATTACAGCCTTATTCTGAAATTGATTCAATTGTTTTTTTTCCCCTTCGTCAATCTACACACAATACTCCATAATGCCAAAGCAAAAACAGCTTGTTAGAATTTTTTGCAAAATGTACATTTCACATTTACACAAGTATTCAGACCCTTTACACAGTTCTTTGTTGAAGCACTTTTGGCAGTGATTACAGCCTCGAGTCTTCTTGGGTATGATGCTACAAGCTTGGCACACCTGTATTTAAAGAGTTTCTCCCATTGTTCTCTGCAGATCCTCTCAAGCTCTGTCAGGTTGGATGGGGAGCGTCACTGAACAGCTATTTTCAAGTCTCTCCAGAGATGTTCAATCGGGTTCAAGTCCGGGCTCTGGCTGGCCCACTCAATGACTTTCAGAGACTTGTCCCGAAGGCACTCCTGCATTATCTTGGCTGTGTGCTTAGGGCCGTCAAGTTGGAAGGTGAACCTTTGCTCCAGTCTGAGGTCCTGAGTGCTCTGGAGCAGGTTTTCATCAAGGATCTCTCTGTACTTTGCTCCATTCATCTTTCCCTCGATTCTGACTAGTCTCCCAGTCCCTGCCGCTAAAAAACATCCCGGAGCATGATGCTGCCACCACCATGCTTCACCGTAAGGACGGTGCCAGGATTCCTCCAGACGTGACGCTTGAAATTCAGGCCAAATGGTTTTGGCCCACTTCGACTTTGGTTTTATCAGACCAGAGAATCTTGTTTCTCATGGTCAGGGTCCTTCAGCTGCCCTTTGGCAAACTCGAAGTGGGCTTTCATGTGCCTTTTACTGAGGAGTGGCTTCCGTCTGGCCACTTTAAAGGCCTAATTGGTGGAGTGCTGCAGAGATGGTTGTCCTTCTGGAAGGTTTCTCCCATCTCCACAGAGAAACTCTGGAGCTCTGTCAGCGTGACCATCAGGTTCTTGGTCACCTCCCTGACCAAGACCCTTCTCCCCCGATTGCTCAGTTTGTTCTGAGCAGCCAGCTCTAGGAGGAGTCTTGTTGGTTCCAAACTTCTCCCATTAAAGAATGATGGAGGCCACTGTGTTCTTGGGAACCTTCAATGCTGCAGACATTTTTTGGTACCCTTCCCCAGATCTGTGCTTTGACACAATCCTGTCTCAAACCTCTACGGACAATTCCTTCCACCTCATGGCTTGGTTTTTGCTCTGACATGCACTGTCAACTGTGGGACCTTATATAGACAGGTGTGTGAATCATATCCAATCAATTGCATTTTACCACAGGTGGACTCCAATCAAGTTGTAGAAACATCTCGAGGATGAGCAATGGAAACAGGATTCACCTGAGCCCAATTTTGAGTCTCATAGCAAAGGGTCTGAATACTTATGTAAATAAGGTATCTGTTTTTTTTTTACATTTGTAAAAATGTCTAAAAAAACTGTTTTCGATTTGTCATTATGGGGTATTGTGTGTAGATTGATGAGGATTCTTTTTTATTTAATCCATTTAAGAATAAGGCTGTAATGTAACAAAATGTGGGAAAAGTCAAGGGTTTTGAATACTTTCCGAATGCACTGTAGCTTTTCTTAATCTAACTATTTTCAGTGTTGCCTGACTATATCGTTTGTCTCAAGAAGACAAAAAGATAGAGCGTTACAGAGGGTGATCTTAAATTAGGAATGATATCTATATTTAATATTGGTTGAGTTACAGTATAAAAAGGCTAAATGCACCGCTAATATCGCATCACTAAACAAGAGACGAGGTGATTCAAGTATATTTCAAATTTCGCTGAATGGCAGATTTAACAATATACACTGCTAAATGGCCTCCCCATTTCAGAGATGCTTGCTGTTGCAAATGAGCAGTAACAGCAGATGTTTGCTCTCACTTTGAGCTACAGACTTCTAGGTTATACCATTGGATTCAGCTATTTCTTCTGCATGCATTGGTACCAGTCTGTGTGATTAACAGGGACTGAGCTAGAGCAGTGTTTGTGAGACAAGGATGGATCCCGAAGGGGCTCGGGGTCTGGGATTTTTACCAAAAAATTATGTTGGTTGAATGTTGAGCTACAAACTATTAAAAGCTGAGACTCTCACAAACATGCACACACAAAATCTATAATACTGTAATAAGCTCACATAGATGTTGTCACAAACTCCGAACGCCACCCAGTTTTCACTGACTAGTTGGATATTCATTTCTCAGTGAGCAAACAATCTGTACTTACAGCTCGTTTTTTATTCACATTTGCCAATACAACTCATGAATGCAACTATTTATGTCAGATGGTTTTGTTTTCTATTTGTAGCCCTGGTTGTCCTAAAAAGAAAATAGTAAAACACTTCACTGTGAAACTAAATAGAAGGGCTGGACATGCAGATACATTTTAGTCAGATTAATGAAAAGCCCATTTTTGCTGGGGTCTCGGGTGACGTATAAGGTTAACAAACTCGAACAGTTAACAAACACTGACACTGTAGGAATCAGCACTTAATTTGCACTCCATACATAAAAAATACTGGGACAGATGTAGCAATTCTCACATCAATAATGCTGACTTATATAACAAGTGATGTTAAAGACAATTATAGAATGTTATAGAAGTTATAGACTAAGGCCCTAATAATGAATTCAATCAATTGAAGATCAAGGGAAACCACAATGTGGGTTTGGTACAATGGATAATCTTCCCAGCTAGCACACTTGGTTCCTTGGAAGTTGTAGGAACATATATTTTTGGTTTGCAATGATTCTGAAAATGAAGCCATATATTTCCTGACTGGTAAAACTGAACATCTTTAAACGTTCTGAGACTGTAAGTGAAAATGTTGTCTGTTCTGGGAACCTACACTATAGCTTGCAGGGAGGTTCTGAGAATGTTTTACTATGGTTCCCTGAAAGTTTTCGTGGGAGGTTTTATTAACATTCTGAGAACGGAAATGATTTGTTATTAGACATTCTGAGAAAGGATATGATTTGTTATGACATTCTGAGAACATGTTTCAATAGGACTTTTAATAACACTGTTAGCTTAGGTTAACTCTTTTGAACTCCAAGCACAGATAGGACACACGGAAATTAATTTGCATAGACATTATTCATGCAAACACCTTTTTTAAATTTATTGTGGCACAGCATCAGCGAGATTCAAACCTATGATCTTTTGTTCTCTATCCATGGAATTAGTCAACTGCACCACCAGGATGGAGCTGGCATGCCATGTTTCTTAACTCATACAAAGCTGTTCATTTTAGTCTATTCAACCAGACCCCATTTCAAAAGAAAACAAGCACTCTTACAAAGATAGAGGATAGAGAGCGTTTTGTTGATACTGAGAACGGAATGTATATGTTTTTAAATAACATTCTTAGAATGTTCTTGAAACATTACTAATGTTTGCTTGTGGTTTTTATGGAAAGTTTTCTTAATGTTCTGAGAACATGACTTTAAATAGGACCATGAGAAAACCTGCAGAAAACGTTATGCTGAAGTACTGAAATTCCCACCGAAGAAACATACTGTATGGTTCTCAGAATGTTATGTACTAGCTGGCTATCCTACACCATTCCCAGAACATTGTGGGAAGGTTGTATGAAAAATAACCACAGGACAACCACACTCTCACCAAGCTCTAAGAAACACATGGTTCTTAGAATGTCATTTGCTAGCTGGGTTCACACTACAAGATATTCCCCCCAGTGTGCTTATTAATTGTGACAATGTGCTGACAATTAGGTGGTCATCCATCTTTTTCGGATCAACAAGACTAACCCCACTGAACTTTACATTTCACCTTTTTTTCTACTTCACTGTAATTGACAGAAAGGGAACAACACTAATTTGACCTGAATAGACTAATATACTGTACAATACTTTACCAGAGTTGCCCTAGATAGGAGCCATCATTGATTGCATCTTTCATGCTTTGTCGAATATGGATGGCAGATGTGCACGAAATCGAGCATGATCGGGAGTTAAACGAGCACCTCAGCAGTTCTGCTCTCTGACACCCTCCTGATTGGCACCAGATGCCTCCATCTTTAAGATTGTGTTTGTCCACTAGGGAACTTGGGTAATCAGGTCTTGGTCATGATTACAAAACAACTTGGAAATATCAGAATACAGGTTCAAGAGAACAGGGTGAAGACAGTAATTGAGACGGGTAATTTACAGATTGTTGTGCACCCTTCCTCCCCTACTCAGAGAGCTTTTAGATCCTAAGTAATCCAGATAGGATCCTATGCCTTATAATAGCCACACAGTTTAATGTGGAACCATCCCCGATACATTGATCGCTAATATTTATCCCGGAGTGAAGAAGTCTGCTCACTATCTAATTGGATCCCATGAGAACGTTGTAAAAAGACAATAAAGCAAATGTGAGTTTTCCCAGGGTGTGGAATAGCTGGAATTGCATTTTGCGCAGCCAGGATGTGCACGACCGCGATATGCTCGTCTGGGGGTTTGAGCTCCTGAAGAAAAACAATAATTAAGAGTAAACAAACAAGACGTGAAAAACGACAGAAGAGTCGTCGGTCGCCGAGAGGAGTCTGTTGCAGAAGACGGTGGTTATTGCATAGGAGAGGGATTCCAAGTGGCTCGGGAATCGGAATGTGATGGTGTACCTCCTCCCCACAGGGATGAGTGATCTCCCAGATCTCAATCATAGGAGGGGATCAAGCAATCGACAAGAGAGAAGGCCCTTTAGCTCAGGGGGGCCGGTGGACATCTTCGAAGTGGAAGTGACCATTACTTTCTAATAAAAAGATTGATGCCGATGGACCCCTCTTTATCACCCCTTGGTAATGGCTCCTGAATCCGGTAGGCAGGTTAAGTGCACTTTGCAGTGACACATATTCAGCCACAGTGTGGGGGCAGTGGAGGTATTGGGCAGTCTAAGCACAAACTCCTTTCGAGAGATGAACATGCATTCTCCCCGACCACAGGTTAGGCGGGAGTTAAAGTGCCTTCTTATTTTTAATCTGTCTTTAATCTGGCGAAAGAGTTGTGTGGGAAAAGAGAATAGCTGCACTCTGTATATCATGCTATAGGGAGCATACAGTATCTCTGGAAACACTAAACACTGCATGGCTGTATGTCTCTGGCAAGGGAAGTCAACAGAGTGTATCATCATATCATCACCACAAAAAAAAGGAAAAGAGGGAAGATGTAGCCTGGAACTGTTTTGAATCTATTCACACTTGGGCCTAGGCCAAATCTAGTTGCCAATGCACTGATAAGAAAATGGTCTTTATCGTTGCATCTTTAATCGAGTCTAAGAGGCAATAGGAGATTTATACTGGGGGCTAAGGGGAGGTTTAATGAGAATTGTGAGGTGAGTTGTGATGAGCGTGTGTGTTGATGGGGGTGTTGTGTGGGATTATTTACCACAGCACTTGAGCGCGAGCTAAACCCAGCGACACAACAGCTGTTTTAAAAGCCCTGCTGCTCCGCTTCTAAGGTTTGTTTCCCTCGACGATCGCACTTTAATAAACATGTTTTGCTGTTCTAAGGGCTTTTGCAATACATTTACATTTGAGTCATTTAGCGGAAGCTCTAATCAAGAGAGACTTACAGGAGCAATTAGAGTTAAGTGCCTTGCTCCAGGGCACATGGAAAGATTCTTCACCTAGTTGCCTTTGGGACCCCAACCATCGACCTTTCGGTTACTGGCCCAACGCTCTTAACCGCCAGCCTACCCGCCGCCCTAAAGTCTTTTCTCGATTCCTCACATCCCACCGAATCCTCTCTCCTCCATTCCCAAAACTCATTGTAGGAGAAGATCTGAGGTGATCTTCTCCTCCAATGCGGCCTGATACTGTGCATAGAGAGGATGCGAGGAATCAAGGAAAACTTGAGATTCACCCCAGTAGATTGCCAATCTACCGATGGAGAATGGAAACAGTAAAAGAGTCACCATCTCAAGTCAATCCAAGCAACATTTCAGTCATGTTTTTCACCTCACACTAACCCCCACATTTTAGAAACATACAATGACACAATGAGGACATCCAGTGTTCAAGGAATAAGAACACTGATGAGTGTTTAAAAACACTGATCTTTTGCTACAGAGATCAACCAGATTTGTTTTTTAAACAGACTTTAAAATCAACAATCGTACATGGTCACATCGTGAGCGCCAAATCCCAACTAGAGATGCATGAGCGTTGGGATTTGTTCCCCAAAGTAAAAATGAGCATGTACTGTATTTACATCATCCTCCAGCAGGGCAGTGCTTTTATTTGATGTGTATCGTCAACATTGTTTTACATAAATGTGCAATGGCTCAACTAAACCAGACAGTAACAAGGTCCACATGCATTTCATGAAGAAAGAAAAATGGCATTCAAGAGGCCCTGGACACTTTGTTGTCACCTGGTGCAATTTAAAGAGCTCAAACAGGGCCTTGGACTTTGGTCATGCCCTAGTATTCATCATCCCCAATGTACTGCAGTATGTATGAGGAACAACACAGAAGCAACTACCCTGGCACTCTCGCCAAATACGTCACGCAACACAGAAGAGATTTTCAAGATATCCTTGGCCCTCGTGCATTGGATGTCGTATGACAGTGTGTAGATTTCATAAAGAGTCGCTTTGATGGTTAGACACCACATCTCTCCCTTCTGGAGGACCAAGAGCTGACTCCACCACTGTCCCATCCTCCTCTAGCACCAGGATGAGGAACTGGCATGTCAACAGGAAGGCACTTGCTGTCTGTTCTAGAAGGTCATCCAGGGAGGTGACCATGAACCCTTTCCTCTGCCTCCGACTGGGTGCAGAGCCTTAAGGGACAGGGCTCGGGTGGGGGAAGGATCTGCCATGAGATTGTTCACACTGACCTCAGCAAGTCTGGGAGAAGGGTTTTCACATATCCACACATTTAAAATCAAGTGCAGTCTGTGTTTTGCAAGAATATTTAAATTCAAGTAGGTTCTTGCAAACCTGTAGCTTCCAGTACCTACTGGTGGTCACTGGCCCAGTACATCATTGTATAGGTGTCCGCTTGAGACGGGACTGTGCGCGTGGCAATTAGTTATGGGGTTTTATTCTTGTGAGATTTCCCTCTGTCGGGAGAAAACTTCTGTCACTAATGATGTACCATGACGTACCATCATGAACCCATAATGATGTATAAAGGGTAGCTTTAGCCGCTTTCACACCTAGTTCATTTCACTCTGACTAGCAAAGACAGACAGAGATTGGTAACGTTTTGTTAAAACCAAATTTTGTTACATAAAATACAATTTCTAATAGTGCTCCACTGTTTTGATCCTGGGGACCCCAAGGGGTTCATGTTTTGGTTTTTGCCCTAGTGCTACACAGGTGATTCAAACTCTTCATCATGGTTTGATTATTTGAATCAGTTGTGTAGTGCTAGGGGGGGAAACAACATACACGTCTAGGGGTTTACTTACTCATATAACATGTGTAGGCCTTACATAATCAGCTCCAATGAATATGGAGAACAGTCATAAGGCATTTTGAAGAAACATTTCTGACATCGCTCACCAGTGACGTTGTAATTAATAAGCTAAGCATCTTTTGCGTTGGAGTTTATAAAATAGAAAAGTATCTGTGCAGCATAGGGCCATCTGGTTCACTGTGTTATCTTATTCAATTCCTGACCTTGATTAGTCAATCATCTTTAATGTGCTTTTCATTTAATGCTATTGGTCCCTGGCTGTTTCATTCTTTATCTGGAATAATAACACAGTGGGTTTATAAAAATACTCCCAATGAACTCTATCGGTAGTGTTACATGCTTTTTTTCCCTCTCCATTTCAAGGTTGGTTTTGGATGCATATGTCCTGTTTATGTGTTGCGTACACTGATTGGAGTCACCTCGTTAGTCAGGATGTGTTTCACCAGTGCTGGCCCAGCTGGTATTTAAGACCTGCTGGCCCAGTGCATCAGTTGAAGAGAAGAGATGTTGGGAGACCTACAACTCATGTTAGCTGAGGTGTGTGGTATAGCGTGTCCACTGTAGGTAACAAAACAGCCTGACTCTGGTGGTTTCCCCTGTTTAGTTTGGGCCATATTCTTTCGAACTCCCTATTCTAAGTTTGTGTTGGTTTTTCCTTTAGTTTGTATTTTCTGAAGAAAATCCAGTGGGTATCCATGGTGGGTGTCGTTTAGAACTATTTTCTAGTTGCTTTGCCAACTTTCAGAACCTGTTTTGAAACACTTTCTGTTCTGGTTTGGTTGTCAATGATTCCTTTAGTTCCCTTTTCTTTTGAGTGAAGAGTTATGTTTGTCGTTAGGGAACCAATCCAGTAGTGGACTGACATGAACTAAAAGGCCTGTACACTTTTTCTGAAAGACAGGGATGTAAGTACGGACCGCTTTACTGGTCAGTTGATAAGACCCCAATATCTAAGATGTGGTAGTTACTTAAGCCTACCCCCACAGTTAGAAAACCATAGGCCTTCAAGCTCTAAACCAATGTGTCAACTTTTTCCCCTCGCTCACCAATTCTGCAAAAAAATATATATTTTGTATTTATTTTTTAAACCACAATCTGAGACCCTGACTTGACACGGAATTACCATGTAGCCATTTTGTGGGAAAAGTAACACCCCCACTTCAATTCTCCCCCTAATCACCATGGAGACCCCTCCACCATAGAGGCAAGTGTTTATGCTATAATGAGCCTGCTATAGAATTCATAGCATCTTCTTAAATAGATGTGTTATGTTAGCTATGCTTCCAGTACAAATTAAAAACCAAATGCATTGCTGCCTTTGAGTCTTCTCTCTGACTAGTAATTATGGTGCTTCATTTGTACTCTCCTTGCTGAAGGGATTCTGACTCTAGGCTGTTGGTGCTTCTCTGATGTAAAAGGAAGTACAAAAACATTAAAACCAAGGGATTGTGGGAAAAGTCTTGTTACGAAATTTCCGTGTGGAGAGGGACACAATGAGAGTCTATACTGCTGAATCGCCATTGTACACCACTGTATATTCTAGCACACAGTATCAATTGTTTCTTTTTTCTTTCAAAACACTCAAGGTTTTACAAGGAATGTAACACTACGGTGTGTGCCGGGGACACACACAAAAGACCCACCATGGGGTCTAACAAACAACCCTGCCAGAAATAAGCGACATTCACATGCTTGTTATTTTCCCTTATCTTGTCGATAGGAACTCCTGTGTTCAAAGGCTGGCTGCGACGCGGAATGACACGTGCAAAGAACAGGCACAATGATTGGCAGCCACCGGTACTGTGAAAACACATCGGCTTGAGTCAACACCTGTCTTAACAAAATGTTTTCATTCAGCCTCGAAATGCATAGATATGTAAATGTGGGTGGGTGGGGGTGACGATAACCAGGGAACTTTTACTATGGCGTGTAATTAAATATTTCCCAGTGCAAAATAAAGATAAGGACTCCATTAGGCCCTTAAAACATTCCAGGATAATGGATTTTTGGTGGTTGATGGAGCGGCTCATGTGGGACAGGTGGGATTTACTCCCAGGCTCCGTCGGCGTGGCGACAGCAGCCAGCGCCAAGGCATCTCGCGAGGTAATCCGCCACCGGAGAAGAAGTCAGCGGCATTTGATGCACCATTGGCACCGCAGGCAAATGAGATTACAGAGAGAGGGAATGGAATTGACTCTCTCGTTGACAGATTTACAGATCCCGCTGGATAGAATACAGGCAAAAGGGCTGTAAAACCCATCATCTGTGGGTGAATTACACACCGCTTGGAACAACTTGTTTGGTTTAGGAAATCCACACAACCCCCTTTGATTTACTTGCTTCCCACATCCCCCCCTCAATTTTCTCAACTGGATTGCTTTCTCTTTCGCTCTCCCTCTTGCTCTCTGGCTTTCTTTTTCTCACTTCCTCCCTTTCTCTTGCTCTCTCCAAGGGTGAACAGAAGAGATGGTGGTATTTGTCACTGCCATGACTCAAGGCTCTAGTCTTTAATCTATTGGTTAATCCATGAGAGGTAATCATCTGTGGCCTTTGATCTGCTCTGTGGCCACAATAGGATAGTTTTTGACTGCTGCACAGTATATTTCTGGATGGGGTGAAATATGAAATTGGAATCTGACTGGATGTATATTACCATCTAAGACCAGTGGTTGTCTTTATACCCCCTTAACAATAGCACGAGGAAGTCACAACTGCACTGCCTATGCAGCAGTAAAGCTTTCAGAACTATTTCACCTTGGGAATTCTGACAGAACCAATAATAGCAATAAATGTAATGTCATCGAGCCACCCGTTAAAAAAAATAATTCATATTTGTTCCACCACTTCGGTTGATCTTTCCATCTTTCTGTTTCCAGCAATCGTTCATTATATTATAGACAAATTATGTAGGGAGGAAGATAAATATAACAGTTTCCACTGTTATATTTTCAAGGTTAATTAATTTAATCACATAAACCCAATATGAAGATAACATCATGGTACGCAAGGTTATCTGTGTAGCATCAGATACACCACAAACAATGATCCTTCACCATATAATGAAATATACTGTGTTATAATCCTCGCTGAATACACTGTGCAGTGCAGATGGGAATAGATAACCTCCCAATGCACCTCTCCAGAAGAGTTTAGCAGTAAATAGAAATCCAAAATGAAATGCCTCTAAAAAATACTCATCCATTTTAAATGGGTTGTATGGTGGTGATGAATTGAACTGACAACCACGTGAGCTGGCAAACAGAAGCTATTGGGCATGTTTATATCTTGAGTTTGTTGATCTTTCTGTGTTGTTCAATGGAACTGAGAACACATCTGTGAGATGGCAATAGAAACCTATTGGGCATGTTTATAACTTAGAACCTTACAGGAGACTATCAACTTTAACTCCATCATTAAATATTTACTTTACAGTGAGAGTTATGTTTATGACCTTAATCCTTTGATACAACTGTGATCGTATCTATTATTTATAAATGCACTTAAGTATTTGATGTGATGTCCAATGCACGTCAGCAAGACAACTTCATGAGCGACTACCAGTACATTATTCATGGAATCAATGGGGACTAATCCATTCAGTTTAAGGAAACATAGTTTTGCCTATAACTGTTGTTCAACTAAACTGTACATTTTGATGCATTTTGCACTGATATTTCGCCCTGATAATAGCCACTCAAAAATGTAAAATGCCAAATTGGGTGGTCTGGCTAATCAACAAAACAATGGTAGCGATATAATCATCAATATTATAGCTGATTATGTGGTTATGGGAGCAGTGGTTATCTGGGAGAAGTTCTTATACGATACATTTCATTGATTGAAATACATTTTTCCCACATTCACAGAGGACTTTATGTTATTAAAACAAATGGAATGGAATGTGAAACCATATGTAAGTTTTGCATTCAATGCAATTCACTGGCGTAACGTAGTTTCTCTGGACCCCCTGCAAGGTCGGAGTTGACATGACATGAGCCATCCTCATGCGCTCTCTCCCAGCTTGGATAAAGTTTTTGTGCCTAAAACCTATCACTTCTTTTTTCAATCTTTATCTGGGAGCAGTTCTTAAAACAACGGGACTTACGTCATTCAAACCATCCCATCTACCACTTCGATACACCTTTGTCTCTCACAAGCTGCATTTAAACCCCACTCTCATTCCTCCCCTCTTAGCCTCTGTCCATTATTTTAGTGACACCCTCACGGGTGAACAACTCTTTCAACTCCTGCAGTAGTGGGGCTATAAAAAAAACTACGTATTTTGTAACCATCAGTTTCCCAAAGAAAGTGAACCTTTTTTCAGACAGAGAAGGGAAATAGCTGAATGTGGGAACAAGTCTTATTTGCCGAAAAGAGCTTGGATTGAGAAGATGGTTGATCAGATTGTACCCATACACCTACATATTTTCTCTTAAAATGGCAGATATGAAATTACCAGAGTGCCTTTTCCCCAGTAGGTCTTTCATTATATGTGGTGAAACCAACACGCACACAAACAAATGCAAACACACACACACGTTTCGGCAGCAATTACTTGGTATGGAGTTTGGATTTCCAACATCCCTTTTAAGCAATTTAAAACAAATTAAATGTGGACCAATTGAATCTTGCTGGAATTAAGGAAATGTATGGTACTTACTACCATCTAATATAATTTAAATGTCACTGCGTCCCTTTGTTCTATACCAAGAAGGGGAAATATTGAGCGATTGATTAGTGATAGTATGTTTGATTCCCTTGGAGAAACTTCCTCTAAAACTTTGGGATTAGCACCTTGGATCTCTCCTGCTAAGAACATCAGAGTACACAATCTGTCTCTTGTGTTTTATTGATCACCTAATCGTTTAACACTTCTTCCAAGGGCACTGGGTTTATCAGGATCTGCCTAATATCTATCTTTCCAACACAAAATATGCAATTGAACCCCCTAATCTCTGAATTTAGCCAATGTCATGAATGTTCAGATTTTTTGTCTCTACAGCACTAGGATCAGGTTCAAGAATTCTCATATCCCTGCTTGTCGTTAAAAACAAGGGTAGCCTAAATTGCCGCGACAATTTCTGTGCGTGCCGACTGATCACTCCACTTATCTGAATGGGTTCTTCATATCTAAAACAAGCATTTAACTGAACACTATTTAGAAGCTCCTCCTTTTCTTTATTTTTTAGCAATTCTCAATAGGACTGTCAGAGCCCCTGAAAGGCTATTTTGGTTGTTCTGCTGAAGTGCTTACTGAAGCAGTTGGACAGCGTTCGTTGTCAGTCAGGGTGTTCTGACTGAATTGTCCATTTCTAAAGGCATTTGATGCTTCAGCAGTATCCTCCTGATGATCCTCAGTCCCTTGAGTGAATGGCTGAAGCTTTAGATCCACTCTGTTTTGTCTCAGTTGTGATTCATGTTCTGTTTGGATCTCATAGGATCACGGTGCAACTTCTCTCTCACACACCCTTGCTGCATCTAGATTCCTGTAGTGATGTCTCAGAGTCATACATGATCTCCAGGTTTCAGTTCAGGTAAGTGTCTTGCACTTTTCTTGTGTCGCTGTCTTTGTTTGTCTTTCTGTTTTTCCTTCGAGTTTGACTTTGTGAGCACCTCTGGGTGTTAGCAAATCCTCATGGACGGGTAGGTTGGTTCTGATGCGATGTCCCATCAACATTTGTGATGGTAAAAGTCCGTTCTGCAGTGATGCGCTGCAGTAGATCATATTTTTTTAGGAAATCATCTTTTCCATCGTGTGCCTTTTTCATCAGACCTTTGACAATTTTGACTGAACTCTCTGCTAAGCCATTGGACCTTGGGTAGTTGAGGCTGGAGGTGTTGTGTCGGAATCTCCAGTCGTTAGCGAATGATCGGCCTCCCGAGTGGAGCAGCGGTCTAAGGCACGGCATCTCAGTGCAAGAGGTGTCACTACAGTCCCTGGTTCGAATACAGCCTGTATCACATCTGGCCATGATTGGGAGCCCCATAGGGCGGCGCACAATTGGCCCAGCGTCGTCCGGGTTTGACCGGGGTAGGCCGTCATTGTAAATAAGAATTTGTTCTTCACTGACTTGCCTAGTTAAATAAAGGTAAAATAAATCAACTGCAGGCTATTGTCGGAGTACAGTTCAGACGCAACCCCATGTCTTGCGAAAACTGATTACAGGTAGGTGATTACAGCTTTGCTGGAGGTAGTTGGCAGTGTTGTTACTTCAGGTAGTTTGAGTAGTAATTGGTAACAACAATGTGACTTTTGCCATTGCAGTCAAAAAGGTCAACTCCAACTTTGTAGTGGATCAGTTGGGTACTGGATGAGGCATTAGCGGCTCTGCTTACTGCTTTGGCCTGTAGATCATACACAGTTCACAGTTCTGGCTAATTTCCTGGTTCATTCTTGTCCAGTACATTACCTCTTGTGCTCGTCGTTTGCATTTCTCCTCACCCAAGTGGCACTTGTGTATTTTCTGTAGCATTTCTTTGCGTAGTGTCATGGTGAGCTCTACTCTGCACATCTAGTAATCCTGTATTCTCCTTGGACGTTTATTTTTCTGTTCAGGCCATCCTATCAGCAGAAGAACTTCTCCCAGGCCAAACTGTGACTCATCTGCAGAAATCCTTATGCTTTTATCTGGATCATAGAACCCAAGCACTGGCTCTTCTGTGATTGTTGTCTTTGGGATTTTGAAGCAGTTTTCCTGCTTATGGGACCATTCCCTTTCGTTTTTTTGTTCCAGAAGACATCTTAGTGGAGCGGACTGTGTTGACAGTTTAGGTATGAACTTTGCAAGATGGGTGATCATACCCATGAAGCGTCTGACGTCATCCTTGTTCTTCAGGCGTTCCATGTTGATGATGGCTGATGTTTTCCTCGGGTCTGGTTTGACTCCATCATCTGAAAGTACGTCTCCCACGAAAGTAAGGGTTTTCAAACCAAACTCACATTTGTCCTTGTTTAGTTTCAGGTTGACTTTCCGTGTTAGGTCCAGCAAGCCTCACTCTCGCGTCGTGTTCTTTTGTGGACCCCTAGATGATGATGTCATCCATCATGTGCTCGAAGATCATGTGGATTGTCTTGCGGTAGACCTATGGCACTGAGAGAATCCAATATGGTTTGACAAATAAATCGGTACCTGTCCTCCGGTGTGTTGAATGTGCGTAGCCTTGAGCTTGCATCATCTAACTTCATTTGCCAGAATCCTGATGAGGCATCAAGCTTGCTGAACCACTTTGCTCCAGAAAATTGCAACATTCTCTTCTCTGGTTGGCAACTTGAAATGCTCTCGCTTCATAGCTTTGTTGATATCTAACGGGTCTAGACAGATCCTGCGATCGCTGTTATTTTTCACCACAATAACCATTGACCTCACTCATGTCCATCTTTTCCATGAGTTCGAGTTCCTCCTTGAGCTTTTTCCTCAGTGCAAAACTGGAGTTTTGTCATCGGTACATATTTTGTGTTCTCCAGGTAAACAACCAAGACTCTCAAACATGTCCTCGTGCTCAGTCAGTAATGATTCTTGTTCGTTTTTAGTCTGTCACTACATACACTCTTTTCACCAAATTGAGCTTTCACATGCACTTGATTCCTAGAATAGGCTGTACACTCTTTTCCACAATCAGCAGCTGTGCTTTGAGCTGTTTTCCTTTGTGCTGTAAAGTTACTATGCAGCTTCCTTTGACTGGTACATTCTCCCTGGTATAACCAGTAACCTTGATTTTCACTGGGTGTATTTTGCTCTTCATTTTCATTGTTTTGTAGTTATCCAGCAACAACAGGTTAACCTGAGCTCCAGTATCGAGCTTGAATGGTATTATAGTTTCATTCACAGTCAATGGCACAATCCATTTAGCTTTTACTGCATTGCATATTTCCACAGAATCAACAAAGAATTCTTCAGTCTCCTCTTTGACTGTGTGAGCCTTTATTTGCAGCCTCAGCTTTGCAGCATTTTGAGAAATTTAAAATACACGATTTGCCATATGCAGGGCAATTATTTTGCTTGTGGAAAACTCTACATTTTCAACGTGTTTTGTAAAGCGTTTTGTGTGTTGCTCCTCTCTTTTTATTGCATGCACTGACTGTCTCATCCCTGTGCAGCTCTTTAGCTTGTGCTCTGGTGGTTTCAGCTGCTCAACACGTATTCGCTGCTTTATCCAAAGTTAAATCTAGCTCACGCAGCAATGTCCCCTTGAGTACATTATCAAGAATGCCACTTTCACAAGTAGCCTAGTGTTAAGAGCGTTGGACTAGTAACCGAAAAGGTTGCAAGATCGAATCCCCGAGCTGACAAGGTACAAATCTGTCGTTCTGCCCCTGAATAAGGCAGTCAACCCACTGTTCCTAGGCCATCATTGAAAGTAAGAATTTGTTCTTAAATGACTTGCCTAGTTAAACAAAGGTTAAAAAAAAAAATCTGATTTTCAAATTCACACGTTTTGCTCAGTATTCAGCTCAGCCAAATACTGGTCAAAACTGACTCCCTATTTCTGATCATGAGAGATGTCCTGGCTTGGTACAAAGCACTCCTCAAATTTAGCTGTGAGCACAATGTCAAGTTTACCTCATCTAGCTGAAAGCTTTTGTAAATGTCCAATACATCCTCTCCAATAACATACAGACAAATGGAAGCTTTCAATTTGTCATCATCTCCCCCTGCTCCACTGGCTGCTAGGTAGATATTGAATCTTTGCTTGAAACCTTTCCAATTGTCAGCTAGATCGCCTGTTAACTGCATAGGAGTAGGAGGACTAAGCCTACCCATGACGGGAAACATTAGGGGAACAGCTACAGTTTAAATTTCTCTTACTTCGGTAGGTTGCTCGTCAACAGATTCTAATACAGCCTCGCTCTCGTTGGCATCACTCTCGCTGCTGCGGCTCGTTGGCATCACTCTTGCTTGCTAGCATCTTCGATTACTCACTTGACTTGTGGTAGAATGTTCAATTTTCATTGCGGAAATTTACAGTTACTCTTTTTCTCTGTCGCGTCATAGCAACTATCAA
Organism: Oncorhynchus nerka; assembly: GCF_034236695.1. Classification (NCBI taxonomy): domain Eukaryota; kingdom Metazoa; phylum Chordata; class Actinopteri; order Salmoniformes; family Salmonidae; genus Oncorhynchus; species Oncorhynchus nerka. Next base: position 77,567,059 of record NC_088405.1, read on the forward strand.
TCTGACACCATGTTATGTTTGTTCCTTGTATAATGACAAACCGAGGCATAGGTTTAACTAATTTTAATTAACATTCTTCAGCTAGCAATCTCCTCTTGTAGCCATGCAAGGCATACTACAATTCCCCCAACCTCACATAGCCTGCTGGGTAACATAGTCTTAATGTTATTAACACATAACAACACAGGTTTAATGAAAACTGTCAAGAGTAAAGGAATTAAAGACATGTATACTTGTAAATGGGCTCTGCTAAATACTACTGAGTGGGTGAGGATCAATGATGGTGTTAACAACTTGTGAAATGGGACTTGACGTGATTGCTAAAGCCCTACCTGAAAGAACCTGCATCCAGCATACCTTTTGATGGTTTTTTTGAGTAAGGGAATATACAAAGAAACAGATACTAATGTTTTTTATGCATTACTTCTATGTTCAAAGGTGTTTTTGTGATGTTTGCACTGTTTGTTCTACATGCATATAATTACACTATAATCTTGGTTAGTTGCAGTGGAGGCAGAATGCCGGTGAGTGTGCGGAGGTAAAATATGTTGGGTCAAGGCTATGCATTTACTGTGGTAAACCTTGTGCCTTGTATCAGATAGTACAAAGATAATGGTAATGACTAGAGTGACTACCCGATGGAACAAGTCCTCACAGAAATATGTACAGATGTATGATCATAATTTGACCTATATTTTCACAGAAAGTTAATACTGCAGCATCAGGATTTGAACGTTTTGTCCCTCATGTTGCTTAATTGGTGTTTAGGCTATTAGCTGGCCAAAAGTAGGTTACATGGAAAAGTGCAATACTGTTAACATAACCATGTGTTTTCATTCAGAATGTATTCACACCCTTTCTTCCACATTTTGTTGCATTACAGCCTGAATTTAAAATGGATTACATACAATACCCCATAATGTCAAAGTGGAATGATGTGTTTAGAAATTGTTACAAATTAATAAAAAATTCACAAATTAATAAAAAATTCACAACTGAAATGTCTTGAGTCAATAAGTATTCAACCCCATCGTTGTGGCAAGCCTAAATATGTTGAGAAGTAAAAATGTGGTTAAACAATCACAAAAAGTTGCATGGACTGCATGCAATAATAGTGTTTAACATAATTTTGTAATGACTACCTTATCTCTGTACCCCACACATACAATTATCTGTAAGGTCCCTCAGTTGAGCAGTGAATTTCAAACACAGATTCAACCATAAACCCAGAGCGATTTTCCAATGCCTCGCAAAGAAGGGCACCTATTGGTAGATGGCTGAAAATAAAACAGAGCAGACATTGAATATCCCTTTGAGCATGTCGAAGTTATTAATTACACTTTGGATGGTGTATCAATACACCCAGTCAGTACAAAGATACAGGCGTCCTTCCTAACTCAGTTGCCGGAGAGGAAGGAAACCGCTCAGGGATTTCACCATGAGGCCAATGGTGACTTTAAAACATTTACAGAGTTTAATGGCTGTGATAGGAGAAAACTGAGGATGGATCAACAACATTGTAGTTACTCCACAATACTAACCTAAATGACAGAGTGAAAAGAAGGAAGCCTGTACAGAATAAAAAATATTCCAAAACATGCATCCTGTTTTCAGTAAGGCACTAAAGTAAAACTGCAAAAAATGTGTCAAAGAAATTTGCTTTATGTCCTGAATACAAACCTTATGTTTGGGGCAAATCCAATGTAACACATCATTGAATACCACTCTTCATATTTTCAAGGTGGTGGCTGCATCATGTTTGGGTATGCTTCTCATCGGCAAGGACTAGGGAGTTTTTCAAGATGATAAGAAACAGAATAGAGCTAAACACAGGCAAAATCCTAGAGGAAAACCTGATTCAGTCTGCTTTCCAACAGACACTGGAAGACAAATTCACCTTTCAGCAAGACAATTATCTAAATCACAAGGCCAAATATACACTTGAGTTGCTTACCAAGACGACATTGAATGTTCCTGAGTGGCCTAGTTACAGTTTTGACTTAAATCAGTATGAATATCTATGTCAAGACTTAAAATGGCTGTCTAGCAATGATCAACAACCAACTTGACAGAAATGAATGGTTTTTAACAAATATTTTGCTCATATTTTACAATCCATGTGTGCAAAGCCCTTAGAGACTTACCCAGAAAGGCTCACAGCTGTAATTGCTGCCAAAAGTGATTCTAACATGTATTTTTTTTCATTTAAATTTTTATTTTTTTATTTCACCTTTATTTAACCAGGTAGGCTAGTTGAGAACAAGTTCTCATTTGCAACTGCGACCTGGCCAAGATAAAGCATAGCAGTGTGAACAGACAACACAGAGTTACACATGGAGTAAACAATTAACAAGTTAATAACACAGTAGAAAAAAAAATAAAAAAAATAAATGGGCAGTCTATATACAATGTGTGCAAAAGGCATGAGGAGGTAGGCAAATAATACAATTTTGCAGATTAACACTGGAGTGATAAATGATCAGATGGTCATGTACAGGTAGAGATATTGGTGTGCAAAAGAGCAGAAAAGTAAATAAAAAATTTTTTTTTTAAAAAAATTAAATAAAATAAAAAAAACAATAAAAAAAAACAGTATAAAAACAGTATGGGAATGAGGTAGGTGAAAATGGGTGGGCTATTTACCAATAGACTATGTACAGCTGCAGCGATCGGTTAGCTGCTCGGATAGCTGATGTTTGAAGTTGGTGAGGGAGATAAAAGTCTCCAACTTCAGCGATTTTTGCAGTTCGTTCCAGTCACAGGCAGCAGAGTACTGGAACGAAAGGCGGCCAAATGAGGTGTTGGCTTTAGGGATGATCAGTGAGATACACCTGCTGGAGCGCGTGCTACGGATGGGTGTTGCCATCGTATTGACTCAGGGGTGTGATGCAAATGTATTTCATTTTCAAAAAAAGTGCAACATTTTCTAAAAACATGTTTTCACTTTGTCATTATGGGGTACTGTGTGGAGATGGGTGATAATTATTTTTGGAATCCATTTTGAATTCAGGCTGTAACACAAAAATGTGGAACACATCAAAGGGTATGAATACTTTCTGAAGGCACTGTAGGTAAATCAGCAAAGAAAGTCTGATCAAATGAAGATCCTACATCTTTATATAAGTGGCTTAAATGTACAGATTTTGTCTGCAATATTACATGACGACAGTATTGACATAGACACATGGCCATGTAGATATGCGATCAAATTGTATTTCATTACCAAGAAAATCTTATTTTCCTTCGAATTCTATTCAATAGGATTTCACCTTTGTCACATCAAGATAGTTTACTGTGTAGGCATAAATCCCCACCATGAGCTACATGTATTTTTGCACAACATGTCTGCTTTGATGACGAGTTCAGTTGTAGGCACAACAATTATCTAACGAATGCAATTGTATGGCAATAAAAAGTGAACAAATGTCGTAGCACCTGTTCTGCGTTCAATTATTTATGATATTCAGCAGCTATTCATTTTCCTTTAGTACAGCTTACATTGTGCAGTCTTGGTATGCCATTTCAAGACACTACATCCAGGGACATCAAAAGTCAACCTTTCCCCTTTTGAAAGGAAATGTTTTACTTATGAGCCGAGCACGAGGGAAATTTCTGTCTGACATAAAAACGTCTGGAAAATGTAAATAACTGTTAGGTAGCATTTCAAAAGAGATACAGCAGTCAGTCTATGGTGTCATACTGTCTTTGATTTATTGTTATTTGACAGATATCACAGTCATAAATGTTTTTATTTTTTTGACACGCAATGCCATTATGCTTTCACTATTTATTCCACAACAATTCCAGCAAACGGCTAGAGTGATTTTCAAAGCCTTATGCCAAATGCTTAAGATTCACAAAATTCCAGCCTTTGAACCTTGACTGATGTTTTAAACCAGAAATTAGTTAGAAAGTTCAAATCTCCACTCCGAGTAAACCTATCCCTGCCGTCCACCACTTAGCATCCTCCACTTGCTTTTCTCTCTGTCTCCTCTCATACTGATCCATGACGGTACATGAAGCCATTGAGGTCATCTTGGCATGTCATGCAACATTATGCTTTGTTGATAAGGAGTCTCCAGCAGGGAAAATGTACTCTCCATTCCCTGCTCTCTTTCTGCATTGATCCAGCCAAAGATGGCATGATGATGAAGTGGCTCGTTAGGCGCTGGAGGAATTAGGTGCGAGTGTGGCAGACATGAGACAGCGATGTCTTCCCTGAAGGTTGTCGTTATGGCTTCCTGGTGTGTCACCTGGGCTCTCTAGAGGGGAAGAGCCAGCAGAAAGATACACAGCTGGGCTGTCTATGTGTTTGTGTGCATAGATGTCTGTGTTTGTGTGTGTTTGTGTGTTTGTGTGTGTGTGTGGGGGGGGGTCTATTTTCCTTTCAGCTCATACAATAGCATCGTTTTTTTTACCTCTTACATTTAAAAAAAAACAAAATATAGTAGTAACTCTGATTTAGTTGCTGGGCCTTGGAGGGAAAACACATTCTTCCTATCCTGTTCCATTTTACCACTGTAAATAAGGTTATAGGGGTCTAGTGGGCCCAGACTATCGAGTCTATTCCATACCTACCAACTATAAGATAAATACAAGCGCAGGTTATATGGAGGCTACCTCATCATGGTAAGCAAATCACCATATGGAGGACAGAGCCTACTGCAATAACTCCCACACAACTAAACATCTTCCATTATATCTGAACACTGTTATTTCCTCACAATGCCTCAGTAAATAACACCAGTTGGAAAAAGGACTGCAGGATAGCGGTAATGTGTGCCCTCACCCTGTACCTGGGGTACTTGGCTAACTGCCTATTAAATGGCAAAAAGTAGTGTTTATTTGAATGAATCCCAAAGAAATGCATTTGAAATGAACAACTAATCCATTGGTACTACTACTGAATACTACTTTCCATACGGAAAACATGATCCATTGGTACTACTACTGAATACTACTTCCCATACGGAGAAAATGAAATAGAAATATACACTGAGTGTACAAAACAGTGCTCTTTCAATGACATAGACGGACCAGGTGAATCCAAGGGAAAGCAATGATCCTTATTGATGCCTTCATAAATCCACTTCAATCAGTGTAGATGAAGGGGAGGAGACAGGTTAAAGAATGATTTTAAAGACTTTGAGATAATTGAGAGATGGATTGTGTATTTGTGTCATTCAGAGAGTGAATGGGCAAGACAAAATATTGAATTGCCTTTGAACGGGGTATGGTAAGTAGGTGCCAGGCGCACCAGTTTGAGTGGGTTTTTCTGGGGTTTTCCACGCTCAACAGTTTCCTGTGTGTATCAAGAATGGTCCACCACCCAAATGATATCCACCCAACTTGACACAAATGTTGGAAGCATTGGAGTCAACATAGACCAGCATCCCTGTGGAACTCTTTCGACAACTTGTAGAGTCCATGCACCAACGAATTGAGGCTCTTCTGAGGCCAAAAGAGGGTGCAACTCAATATTAGGAAGGTGTTCCTAATGTTTTGTACATTCAATGTATTCAAATATATTGGGAAAATGTATTTACCAAATTGTATTTGTAAAATATGTGTAAAAGACACACTCACAACTCACACCCTTCTCTAGCCTGATGATAATGTTGAGTTTCATTGATCTCTGGTACCGTTGCATCAGGCGTTTTGCATGCAAAAGTTGGATCTTTGAGTTGTAGTTGAAAATAAATTCTGCAGCTATTGAGGTTTAGCCTAACTGCCACTTATGAAACATAATACAAATAAATTAGACACTTGAACTTAGAACATGTGTGTAAATATATGTTAAAATATTATTACATATATTTTTTGAATCACGAGGTGTCAATCACAATGTCAAATGTTCCAAAGCCCCGCCCCCAGGTCCACCTCCAACTGACAGAGCAGCCATTACAATTACACATTTTCTTCAGAAGATGGAGAATAGCAGCTGTCAACACTGAAAAGCTTTCTTGCGGATAGTGGAATTTTATTTAATTACACATTCATAACATTGAATTTAAACATGATTTTAACCTGGTGGTTGACAAAGGAAGAAGATAATTTCTTCAACTCCAAGCAAGAGTTTTCATTGAGCTTGCTAACACAACTAGCTTCCTTCTTTAGTGAAAATTAGAGCACAACCAACTAGTGATGGACTACGAAAAGGAAAGAGCCAGTTTCAATAAGGGATGATCGCTCTGGGTACACAGAGGCAAAATGACGAATAGGACAGACTCAAGGTCAACCCTTTATTGCCTTAGACACACATGGCTTCATAGTGTAGTTGAATGAATGGTTTTCTGAGAAATAAGATGGCATTTATGCATTCTCTACACTAGGGAGTGTTTGGAGTTCTTGCAGTCCAGTTTTGGAAAAACTCCCTATAGGCTGTCTCATCGTTATCGGTGAGCAGGCCTACCACTGTTGTGTCATCAGCAAACTTAATGCCTGGCCGTGCAGTCATGAGTGAACAGGGAGTACAGGAGGGGTACTGAGCACACACTCGTGGCTTCCGTTTGGGGTATGTACGTACGGTCACTGTGGGGACGACGTCATCCATGCACTTATTGATGAAGCCAATGACTGATGTGGTAAACTCCTCAAAGCCATTGGAAGAATCCCAGAACATATTCCAGTCTATGCTAGCAAAACAGTCCTGTAACTTAGCATCTGCTTCATCTGACCACTTTTATAATGGCCGAGTCACTGATGCTTCCTGCTTCAATTTTTGCTTGTAAGCAGGAATCAGGAGGATAGAATTATGGTCAGATTTGCCAAATGGAGGTCGAGGGAAAGCTTTGTACGCGTCTCTTACCACAGAGTAACTGTCAATTTGTGAGTTTGAAATGGACACTTGAGGTGAAGGAATCAGCATTGTAAGTATCAATTTGATGTTCAAAGACACTATTTTCCAATACAGACGTTAAGTGCACAGAGGTAATTTGTCCATTATATTTTGTGTTGCAGATGCAACCTTCAAGTGACTCCCATGATACAATTCTTATTTTTATTTTTTTATTTTACCTTTATTTAACAAGGCAAGTCAGTTAAGAACAAATTCTTATTTACAATAACGGCCTAGGAACAGTGGGTTAACTGCCTTGTGCAATGGCAGAAAGACAGATTTTTACCTTGTCAGCTCGGGATTCGATCTACCAACCTTTCGGTTACTGGCCCAACGTTCTAACACCCCAAGGCAACCTGCCACCCCAATTCAACAATTGACCAACTTATTGAAGCAAAAAAATTAAGATTATTGAAAGCACTCTTTCAGTTCATTCATTCAAACTTTCCAAAGTATGCCTAAGCATGTTTTTGTGATTTAGTCCAGAACTTTGCAGTTTAATGTGTTTTAATGTAGCCTAGCTACAGTATACTGTTTAAGGTCAAAAGCTAAATGTTCCATTCATGAAAATACATGGCAACATATTTTACTATCTACCACAGCATGCTGTCAAAATTGTATTTTCACGCCATATATCTAAATATACAGTATAAACATATACACAACCATTCAAAAGTTTGGGGTCACTTAGAAATGTCCTTGTTTTTGAAAGAAAAGCACATTTTTTTGTCCATTAAAATAACATCAAATTGATCACAAATACCTTGTTAATGTTGGAAATGACATTTGAAGCTGGAAACGGCTGATTTTTAATGGAATATCTACATAGGCGTACAGAGGCCCATTGTCAGCAACCATCACTCCTGTGTTCCAATGGCATGTTGTGTTAGCTAATCCAAGTTTATCATTTTAAAAGGCTATTTGGTCATTAGAAAACCCTTTTGCAATTATGTTAGCACAGCTGAAAATTGAGGTGCTGATAAAAGAAGAAATAAAACTGGCCTTCTTTAGACTAGTTGAGTATCTGGAGCGTCAGCCTTTGTGAGTTCGATTACAGGCTCAAAATGGCCAGAAACAAAGAACTTTCTTCTGAAACTCGTCAGTCTATTCTTGTTCTGAGTTATGAAGGCTATTCCATGCAAGAAATTGCCAAGAAACTGAAGATCTCGTACAACGATGTGTACTACTCCCTTCACAGAACAGCACAGACTCGCTCTAACCAGAATAGAAAGAGTGGGAGGCCCCGGTGCACAACTGAACAAGAGGACAAGTACATTAGTGTCTAGTTTGAGAAACAGACGCCTCACAAGTCCTCAACTGGCAGCTTCATTAAATAGTACCACCAGTCTCAACGTCAGTGAAGAGGTGACTCAGAGTTCCTCTGTCCAGTGTTTGTGTTCTTTTGCCCATCTTCATCTTTTATTTTTATTGGACATTCTGAGATATGGCTTTAACTTTACAACTCTACTTAGAAGGCCAGCATCCCGGAGTCGCCTCTTTGTCGGGTTCCCCTGACCCAGCTGGCTCGACAGGCTGCCATGCTTCAGCGGGTTCGATAGGCTCCCATGCCTCAGCTGGGTGAACAGGTTCCCGTGCCTCAGCTGGGTGAGCAGGTTCCCGTGCCTCGACCGAGGCAACCGGGGAGGTCTCAGCTGGCTCATCAGGCGCTCATGCCTCAGCTGGTTTGTCAGGCGACCGGTCCGCTCCTGATCCCCGGGATCGTCCCTGTGGTTGGCATCCTGCGGCTGGAGCCGAACACACTGGGGGGGGGGGGGGGGGGGTACTGTCACGTATGCTCGCTCTCCGGTGCTCTAGGTCGCCATGCTCCCGCGCCTCAGCTGGATCGACAGGTTCCTGCGCTTTAGCACCGGTGACAGGTCCGCTCCTGATCCCCGGGATCATCATCTTGGTCGGCGTCCTGCGGCTGGAGCCATGCCTCGGGGAGTGGGGTACTGTCATGTGTACTCCCTCTCCGGCCTCTAGGTCACCAGGCTGCTCATTATGGTGCACACCTGTCACCATCATTCCATGCATCAGCGCATTAATGACACTTACCTGGACTCCATCACCTCCTTGATTACCTGCCCTATATATGTCACTCCCTTTGGTTCCTTCCCCAGGCTTCATTGTTTCTGTTTCATGTGTGTGCGTTGTTCGTGTTTTGTGTTTTGTGTTGTTTTGTGTTATGTTTTCATTTATTTATTAAATGATTCACTCCCTGAACTTGCTTCCCAAGTCTCAGCGCACACGTTAAAATATTTGAGACTCTTCAAAGTAGCCACCCTTTACCTTGAAGACAGCTTTGCACATTCTTGGCATTCTCTCAACCAGCTTAATGAGGAATGCTTTTCTAACAGTCTTGCTCTTCCAACAGTCATGCTGAGCACTTGTTGGCTGATTTTTCCTTCACTCTGTGGTCCAACTCATCTCAAACCATCTCAATTGGGTTGAGGTCGGGTGATTGTGGAGGCCAGGTCATCTGATGCAGCACTCCATCACTCTCCTATGTCAAATAGCCCTTACACAGAGTGAAGATGTGTTTTGGGTCATTTTCCTGTTGAAAAACAAATGATAGTCCCACTAAGCGCAAAGCCGATGGGATGGCGTATTGCTGCAGAATGCTGTGGTACCATGCTAAGTTAAGTGTGCCTTGAATTCTAAATAAATCCCTGACATTGTTACCAGCAAATCACCACCACACCTCCTCCTTCATGCTTCATGGTGGGAACCACACATGCAGAGATCATCCGTTGACCTACTCTGCGTCTCACAAAGACACGACGGTTGGAACAAGAAATCGCAAATTTGGACTCATCAGACCAAATGACAGATTTCCACTGGACTAATGTCCATTACTTGTGTTTCTTGGCCCAAGCAAGTCTCTTCTTATTATTATTGGTGTCCTTTAGATAGTGGTTTCTTTGCAGCAATTTGACCATGAAGGCCTGATTCACGCAGTCTCCTCTGAAGAGTTGATGTTGAGATGTGTATGTTACTTGAACTCTGTGAAGCATTTTTTGGGGCTGAAATTTCTGAGGCTGGTAACTCTAATGAACTTATCCTCTGCAGCAGAGGTAACTCTGGGTCTTGCTTTCCTGTGGAGGTCCTCATGAGAGCCAGTTTCATCATAGCGCTTGATGGTTTTTGCGTCTGCACTTGAAGAAACATTTTCAGACTGACTGACCTTTATGTTTTAAAGTAATGATGGACTGTCATTTCTGTTCTTATTTGAGCTGTTCTTGCCATAATATGGACTTGGTCTTTCACCAAATAGGGCTATCTTCTGTATACCAATCCTACCATGTCACAACACAACTGATTGGCTCAAATGCATTAAGGAAAGAAATTCCACAATTTCTACTTTGCTTCTTTGAAGAATCTCAAATATAAAATATCTATTTTTGGTTACTACATGATTCCATGTGTGTTATTTCATAGTTTACGTCTTCACTATTATTCTACAATGTAGAAAATAGTAAAAATAAACAAAAACCCACGAATGAGTAAGTGTATCCAAACTTTTGACTGGTGCTGTATATTTAAATATATGTACAATGAAGCTTACACATATTTCGATATCTTTAATTTACATATAGGTAAATACTGTATATGTAAGTTTGGACACACCTACTCATACAGAGGCGTTATGCTTTATGTGCTCTTTGGAGCAACCTTTTAGAGACTTAAAAAGAAGCAGACATAACATCTATTGACATGAATCCTCCTCCATATTCTCAAAACTGTGTCCTGTCTCTTTTCATGTAAAAAAAACTAAGAGGACATGATGTCGCGAACTGGAAAATAAATAGACACCAAAAATCTATTAAATGGCTGCCTACTATTAAACCAGCACTTGATGGAAAACAGATTGATAAAATCGTTTCTGGTTCTGCTTCTTTTACTGCTCAAAGGCCTGAACGTCTAAACGGATTGTGCTATTAATCACTCTGGGAGTTAACCAGCTAGCATCCTGACCAAATTCATTGTTTCAGAGTATTGCTTAAACTTTGATCATGAACATATCGATCCATCTTTGATATCTCTTAGACACTGCATGGCTGTGGCTCTTGATAATATGCCAACAAACAGACAGCCAGACAGGCAAAGCCTCCATAATGTACTAGAAACCTTGGACGCTCAGACAGAGGGCTCGGAGTGGCCTACATAGCCTGCTCGCTCCAGCACCCTGTCTTCTGATGCCAGCCCAAAAGGCAGACAGGGGAGGAGCAGCTCAAACCCTCAGCAGATGGTTCAAATCCATATTGCATAGAGCACAAGCTGCCCATGACTGATACAGACCGGACCAATAGCAGGAGCTTTGCTTCACATTACATTTTGCATTGCGTGGCCAATCTGCACTTCACGCCATCTGAACCCGTCTTAAACTGTCACTTTCGCTAAACCATAGGCCACATGGCCATGGGTTTAGGTACAGAGTGGCCTAGATGGAGGATTTGAACATTGGAAGGTGTTTACATGTTGATCAAATAAGAAGTGGCTATGAATGTGGTTGTTGCTGGGGAAAGGTCTGACAACAACAAAATGGAGAGTTCATTCATTCACTCTAAATGGTCATTGCCATCTCGTATTGTCTACGAGGCACGATCTTCAGCAGTGCTCTTGCATTCATCTCACAACATTGTGTGAACTGCATGGAAGGTGATAACACCTACAGTATCACACTGAATCAATCAGGATGCACAGAAAGTAGTATGCTGCTTCAGGATTGAAACAAAACTCTTATTCAGCTCCTGAAAAGAAGATTCTGACCCCTTTTCACAGCCAGGTACATTCAGTATACAAACAGTTAAAACCTTGGAATTACTTTATAATAATTATTACATTGCAATTGTTGAAGCCATTATGTGTAATGTTTTCTACAGCCATAAGCATATCAGCATAACGACATAGGTCTACCGTAGAGTGTCTGCTTGACTGATTGAAATATTACACAGTATGAGAACATTGTACAGGTCAGAGTATTTATTAGCTATGGAACAAACCTTATATTCATATCTACTAATCCTATATATTGTACTAGGCATAAAATATAGCCCTTCTAAACCAAAATACTAATGTGTTGATATTATCTGGTGAATTATGCAGCCCCGCCCCAACCCCTCCCTAGCTCCCCATCAATTCCATAAGGAGTGGAAATTTCTCAGAAATTCATGCTATCTTCCCATCAACCATTAAATGTGGGGTAAAAATACATATTCAGTACACACACTTTGGTGGCGCACACCACGGATGTGTTTCAAATACCCAGCACACACACACTGAGCAGTTATTACAGGAGGAGTTTCCTGGGGGAGGTCACACATGTAGCAAAGATAACAAGCTCTGCTCACTGTCCCAACCACTAATAATGCATAAACCTCAGCCTGTCTACCACTGGGGTTCTGCTACTGATACCAGACATGGGCCTTTCATGGCAGGCTTTGGGGGGAAGAAAAATACTGCAATTCTTGTCTGACAAGGGAGCAGCACTAACTGTAGAGGCTCTGTAGCATCTCTTCATCACATCCATATTGTATTACTCGCAATAACTGGAAAGAGGAAGATGCTATATTTCCTCCACTCTCTCAATATGCTAAATGCGTACAACTTCCCACAACTTTGACCTGTTTTTTTTTGCTTTCTGGCTGGTTCTTTCACAAGAATGAGGTAAGTTAGGTGGGATGATGTTCAATTAGGAAAAAAATGCAGCCGGGAGCAATAAATCCGGTAACAAGGTCAGCTCAAGGTGAGCGTCCAGCACAGCAGACTCATATATCACAGTCAGAGGCTATATTCCTCAATCCTGTCCAACCCAAACACCTTCGTCGACCTGATCCCTGACAACGCTGTCGGTAAATACAGTCTTAATGACATAGTGAAACCACCTGATAACCCCAGACATATTTCATCGGACCTGATCGATCCGCTTCCAGGACTCTTCCGTTACCCCCTTCTCTTCTTATATATTCCACCAGATTGAAAGACGTACTTATCTTTTCTTCCCTATCTTTCACACTACCAGAATGCGTTTGATTCTGTGCAGGAGGAACACTTCAAAATTATCAAAGATGAAATTGCCATCTGCATTTATGAGTGAGGTAGGTCAGTAGTAGCAAGTACCAGAGGCTGAGTGAGGACACAGCTGGGCCAGGGAAAGCTCATCCTTTATAGGGGTTAGCTGAGCTATAAGGGTTAGTTGAGCTGTAGGGGTTAGCTGAGCTATAAGGGTTAGTTGAGCTGTAGGGGTTAGTTGAGCTATAGGGGTTAGCTGGGCTATAGGGGTTAGCTGGGCTATAGGGGTTAGCCAGGCTATAAGGGTTAGTTGAGCTGTAGGGGTTAGCTGGGCTATAGGGGTTAGCTGGGCTATAGGGGTTAGCTGGGCTATAGGGGTTAGCCGGGCTATAGGGGTTAGTTGAGCTGTAGGGGTTAGCTGGGCTATAGGGGTTAGTTGGGCTATAGGGGTTAGCTGGGCTATAGGGGTTAGCCGGGTTATAGGGGTTAGCCGGGCTATAGGGGTTAGCCGGGCTATAAGGGTTAGTTGAGCTGTAGGGGTTAGCTGGGCTATAGGGGTTAGCCGGGCTATAGGGGTTAGCTGGGCTATAGGGGTTAGTTGGGCTATAGGGGTTAGCTGGGCTATAGGGGTTAGCCGGGTTATAGGGGTTAGCCGGGCTATAGGGGTTAGCCGGGCTATAAGGGTTAGTTGAGCTGTAGGGGTTAGCTGGGCTATAGGGGTTAGCCGGGCTATAGGGGTTAGCCGGGCTATAGGGGGGCTATAGGGGTTAGCCGGGCTATAGGGGTTAGCCGGGCTATAGGGGTTAGCCGGGCTATAGGGGTTAGCTGGGCTATAGGGGTTAGCCGGGCTATAGGGTTTAGCTGGGCATCCTCTACCCTCCAGACACATCCAAGTCGTGGTCAGTGTCTCCCAGACTAATTGAAATGGATATTGCTTCCTTCGCATACATCTCCTGTCACTCTAATAGTCAGAAGAACTGTCATCCGATCAGTTCAGGCACCAGAGCCCCATTTAACTGATACATGAAACAGTTCCCTTTTTACATGGTTATCACAGTGGCAGGCAGATGGGGAGAGGTGGGTTGTGCAAGGTGCCCAAGACAGAATTTTACATTTGAAAGCTTAGAAGCAAAAAGATGGTCACTGCCCTCCTGTATACACACAACTCCCCAGTGTATTAGATGATCGAAAACGCAGGGTCCCCAGCTGTGAGCAAAGTATCTAGCCTAGTGGTTAGAGTGTTGGACTAGTAACCGGAGGTTGCAAGTTCAAACCCCCGATCTGACAAGGTACTGTCATGTTATGTCTTGTCCCTGTGCTTTCCCTTCTCTTCGTTTCCCCCTGCTGGTCGTATTGGTTACTCTCTCTCGCTATCGTTCCGTTCCTGCTCCCAGCTGTTCCTCATTCTCCTAACGACCTCGTTTACTCTCTCACACCTGTCCCCTCTTTTGCCCTCTGATTAAGTCTCTATTTCTCTCTCTGTTTCTGCTTCTGTCCTTGTCGGATTCTTGTTTGCTTTGCCCTTGTCCCGTCCTGTCGTAATCTGCCTCTTCTTCAGATGCTGCGTGTGAGCAGGTGTCTCTGTCCTCTACGGCCCGCGCCTACCCAGAGGGACCTGCAGTCGGTTGCCGCTAGCCCTGCAATTCTCCTCTACTACTAGAAGGAGGACTCTCCTGCAAAGATAGAGGATTTATGTTTTCCCTGTTTGGACATCTCCTGTAAAGATTGAGGATTTATGTTTTCCTGTTTGGACATTAAAAGACTCTGTTTCTGTTGAATCGCTGTTGGGTCCTTACTCATCTGCATAACAGAAGAATCCGACCAAGAATGGACCCAGCGACTTCGGATCCTCTCTACTCAGCCGTCGAAATCCAGGGAGCGATGCTAGGCAGACACGAGCAGGAATTGTCTGCTGCTCGACATGCCGTTGAGACCCTGGCCGCCCAAGTCTCCGACCTCTCGAAACATATTCACAATCTCCGCCTTGATCCACCGGCTACTTCCAGGGCTTCCGAGTCTCCGGAGCCCAGAATTAATAACCCACCGTGTTACTCTGGGAGCCTACTGAATGCCGCTCGTTCCTCACCCAGTGTGATATTGTGTTCTCTCTCAGCCCAACACGTACTCCAGGGGTACAGCTCGTATCGCCTACGTCATATCTCTCCTTACAGGACGGGCTCGTGAGTGGGGCACGGCAATCTGGGAGGCAAGGGCTGAGTGTACTAACCAGTATCAGAACTTTAAGGTGGAGATGATACGGGTTTTGATCGTTCAGTTTTTGGGAAAGAAGCTTCCAGGGCCCTGTCTTCCCTATGTCAAGGGAATCGATCCATAACGGACTACTCTATAGAGTTTCGCACTCTTGCTGCCTCCAGTGACTGGAACGAGCCGGCGTTGCTCGCTCGTTTTCTGGAGGGTCTCCACGCGGAGGTAAAGGATGAGATTCTCTCCCGGGAGGTTCCTTCCAGCGTGGATTCTTTGATTGAACTCGCTATTCGGATAGAACGACGGGTAGATCTTCGTCACCGAGCTCGTGGAAGAGAGCTCGCGTTATCCGTTTCCCCCCTCTCCGCATCACTACCATCTTCCTCCAGTGGCTCAGGTGCTGAGCCCATGCAGCTGGGGGTATTCGCATCTCGACTAAGGAGAGGGAACGGAGAATCACCAACCGCCTCTGTCTCTATTGCGGTTCCGCTGGTCATTTTGTCATTTCATGTCCAGTAAAAGCCAGAGCTCATCAGTAAGCGGAGGGCTACTGGTGAGCGCTACTACTCAGGTCTCTCCTTCAAGATCCTGTACTACCTTGTCGGTCCATCTACGCTGGACCGGTTCGGCAGCTTCCTGCAGTGCCTTGATAGACTCTGGGGCGGAGGGCTGTTTTATGGACGAAGCCTGGGCTCGGGAACATGACATTCCTCTCAGACAGTTAGGGAGCCCACGGCCATGTTCGCCTTGGATGGTAGTCCTCTCCCCAGTATTCAGCGTGAAACGCTACCTTTAACCCTCACTGTCTCTGGTAATCATAGCGAAACCATTTCTTTTTTGATTTTTCGTTCACCTTTTTCACCTGTTGTTTTGGGCCATCCCTGGCTAGTGTGTCATAATCCTTCTATTAATTGGTCAAGTAATTCTATCCTCTCCTGGAACGTCTCTTGTCATGTGAAATGTTTAATGTCTGCTATCCCTCCTGTTTCTTCTGCCCCCTCTTCACAGGAGGAGCCTGGTGATTTGACAGGGGTGCCGGAGGAATATCATGATCTGCGCACGGTCTTCAGTCGGTCCAGGGCCACCTCCCTTCCTCCTCACCGGTCGTATGATTGTAGTATAGATCTCTTTCCGGGTACCACTCCCCCGGGGTAGACTATATTCTCTGTCGGCTCCCGAACGTAAGGCTCTCGAAGATTATTTGTCTGTAGCTCTCGACGCCGGTACCGTAGTCCCTTCCTCCTCTCCCGCCGGAGCGGGGTTTTTTTGTTAAGAAAAAGACGGGACCCTGCGCCCCTGCGTGGATTATCGAGGCTGAATGACATAACGGTTAAGAATCGTTATCCGCTTCCCCTTATGTCTTCAGCCTTCGAGATCCTGCAGGGAGCCAGGTTTTTCACTAAGTTGGACCTTCGTAACGCTTACCATCTCGTGCGCATCAGGGAGGGGGACGAGTGGAAAACGGCGTTTAACACTCCGTTAGGGCATTTTGAATACCGGGTTCTGCCGTTCGGTCTCGCTAACGCTCCAGCTGTCTTTCAGGCATTAGTGAATGATGTACTGAGAGACATGCTGAACATCTTTGTTTTCGTTTACCTTGACGATATCCTGATTTTTTCACCGTCACTCCAGATTCATGTTCAGCACGTTCGACGTGTCCTCCAGCGCCTTTTAGAGAATTGTCTTTATGTGAAGGCTGAGAAGTGCGCTTTTCATGTGTCTTCCGTCACATTTCTCGGTTCTGTTATTTCCGCTGAAGGCATTCAGATGGATTCCGCTAAGGTCCAAGCTGTCAGTGATTGGCCCGTCCCTAAGTCACGTGTCGAGCTGCAGCGCTTTCTCGGTTTCGCGAATTTCTATCGTCGTTTCATTCGTAATTTCGGTCAGGTGGCAGCTCCTCTCACAGCCCTTACTTCTGTCAAGACGTGCTTTAAGTGGTCCGTTTCCGCCCAGGGAGCTTTTGATCTCCTCAAGAAGCGTTTTACATCCGCTCCTATCCTTGTTACACCTGACGTCTCTAGACAGTTCATTGTCGAGGTTGACGCGTCAGAGGTGGGCGTGGGAGCCATTCTGTCCCAGCGCTCCCATTCTGACGATAAGGTCCATCCTTGCGCGTATTTTTCTCATCGCCTGTCGCCGTCGGAACGTAACTATGATGTGGAAACCGCGAACTGCTCGCCATCCGTTTAGCCCTAGGCGAATGGCGACAGTGGTTGGGGGGCGACCGTTCCTTTTGTCGTTTGGACTGACCATAAGAACCTTGAGTACATCCGTTCTGCCAAACGACTTAATGCTCGTCAGGCTCGTTGGGCGCTGTTTTTCGCTCGTTTCGAGTTCGTTATTTCTTATCGTCCGGGCTCAAAGAACACCAAGCCTGATGCTTTGTCCCGTCTCTTCAGTTCTTCAGTAGCCTCCACCGACCCCGAGGGGATTCTCCCTGAGGGGCGTGTTGTCGGGTTGACTGTCTGGGGAATTGAGAGGCAGGTAAAGCAAGCACTCACTCACACTCCGTCGCCGCGCTTGTCCTAGGAACCTTCTTTTCGTTCCCGTTCCTACTCGTCTGGCCGTTCTTCAGTGGGCTCACTCTGCCAAGTTAGCCGGCCATCCCGGCGTTCGGGGTACGCTTGCTTCTATTCGCCAGCGTTTCTGGTGGCCCACTCAGGAGCGTGACACGCGTCGTTTCGTGGCTGCTTGTTCGGACTGCGCGCAGACTAAGTCCGGTAACTCTCCTCCTGCCGGCCGTCTCAGACCGCTTTCCATTCCCTCTCGACCGTGGTCTCACATCGCCTTAGACTTTATTACCGGTCTTCCTTCGTCAGCGGGAAGACTGTTATTCTAACGGTTGTCGATAGGTTCTCTAAGGCGGCTCATTTTATTCCCTCGCTAAACTCCCTTCTGCTAAAGAGACGGCACAAATCATCATTGAGAATGTTTTCAGAATTCATGGCCTTCCGTCAGACGCCGTTTCGGACAGGGGTCCGCAATTCACGTCTCAATTTTGGAGGGAGTTTTGCCGTTTGATTGGGGCTTCCGTCAGTCTCTCTTCCGGTTTTCACCCCAGTCTAACGGTCAAGCAGAACGGGCCAATCAGACGATTGGTCGCATCTTACGCAGTCTTTCTTTTCGAAACCCTGCGTCTTGGGCAGAACAGCTCCCCTGGGCAGAATACGCTCACAACTCGCTTCCTTCGTCTGCGACCGGGCTATCTCCTTTTCAGAGTAGCCTCGGGTACCAGCCTCCTCTGTTCTCGTCCCAGCTCGCCGAGTCCAGCGTCCCCTCCGCTCAGGCTTTTGTCCAACGTTGTGAGCGCACCTGGAGGAGGGTCAGGTCTGCACTTTGCCGTTATAGGGCGCAGACTGTGAGAGCCGCTAATAAGCGTAGGACTAAGAGTCCTAGGTATTGTCGCGGTCAGAGAGTATGGCTCTCCACTCGTAACCTTCCCCTTATGACAGCTTCTCGCAAGTTGACCCCGCGGTTCATTGGTCCGTTCCGTATTTCTCAGGTCGTTAATCCTGTCGCAGTGCGACTTCTTCTTCCGCGACATCTTCGTCGCGTCCACCCGGTCTTCCATGTCTCCTGTGTCAAGCCTTTTCTTCGCGCCCCGTTCGTCTTCCCCCCGTCCTTGTCGAGGGCGCACCTATCTACAGGGTTCGGAAGATTATGGACATGCGTCCTCGGGGCCGTGGTCATCAGTACCTAGTGGATTGGGAGGGTTACGGTCCTGAGGAAAGGAGTTGGGTTCCATCTCGGGGCGTGCTGGACCGTTCGCTGATCGATGATTTCCTCCGTTGCCGCCAGGTTTCCTCCTCGAGTGCGCCAGGAGGCGCTCGGTGAGTGGGGGTACTGTCATGTTATGTCTTGTCCCTGTGCTTTCCCTTCTCTTCGTTTCCCCCTGCTGGTCGTATTGGTTACTCTCTCTCGCTATCGTTCCGTTCCTGCTCCCAGCTGTTCCTCATTCTCCTAACGACCTCGTTTACTCTCTCACACCTGTCCCCTCTTTTGCCCTCTGATTAAGTCTCTATTTCTCTCTCTGTTTCTGCTTCTGTCCTTGTCGGATTCTTGTTTGCTTTGCCCTTGTCCCGTCCTGTCGTAATCTGCCTCTTCTTCAGATGCTGCGTGTGAGCAGGTGTCTCTGTCCTCTACGGCCCGCGCCTACCCAGAGGGACCTGCAGTCGGTTGCCGCTAGCCCTGCAATTCTCCTCTACTACTAGAAGGAGGACTCTCCTGCAAAGATAGAGGATTTATGTTTTCCCTGTTTGGACATCTCCTGTAAAGATTGAGGATTTATGTTTTCCCTGTTTGGACATTAAAAGACTCTGTTTCTGTTGAATCGCTGTTGGGTCCTTACTCATCTGCATAACAGGTACAAAGCTGTCGTTCTGCCCCTGAACAGGCAGTTAACCCACTGTTCCTAGGCCGTCATTGAAAATAAGAATTTGTTCTTAACTGACTTGCCTAGTTAAATAAAGGTTTTAAAAAATGTGAGTGGAGTTGAGTGCACCTCTCCGACTCTCTCAATATCGTTCACAAACCGCTAGTCCAAAAAACACTACTCGCTCACAGGAGCTGCTCCAAATTCACTCCATTCATTAAAATTACCTTCTAACCAACACCCATCTAATTGTGTGACCACCTGGACCTCCCATTTGGTATTGAAATCAAACCATGTGATTTTAATAAACAAAATAAAAAGGTGAAAGCGCTCATCATTTCAAATAGGCTACATCTCTTATTAAACACAATATAAACACTCAAAATAGTCTGGAGCAAGACAGGTAACTTAAGAAGGAATGAAAAATAATGATTTAGGCTATTAGCCTATTATTTCAAGGCTATAGCCTACAAATACATTTGTTGTGAAGCATTTGCAAGTGCGACACACTAGGCTGGAAGGGAAATTAAGCACCCAGCATTTATAAAACATTTCATTGTATTAAATCATTATAGTCTATAAATTGTGCACATGTTGTGACATAGAATTACATAAAAATGACACAAAAGCCTTATTATGCTCAGTCTAACCTGCCTTTGAGTTCACTTGTAGTAACAGGAGTTTGGCCAGAGTCTGGCTTCAAGCTCATGAAATGGTGCCTGGAGAGAAGGGCAGCAGCGGAGAATATTCACAGAGCTACTGGGGATGCTAAACACCCTTTGGGCCACTCTTGCCAGGCTGGGCAGGGATGCGGAGTTGTGTTTTATTTTTCTATTGACAGGCAAAATAACCCTATCAAAATGGAAACCTCCTTGAAGTAGGTAATATGTCAGGCCTATTGGGCCAAAATCAATGGTAGCCTACTGAATAGATAATTGAACAAAAATGAATAAAACTTTTCATGAAGTAAGCGCTACTGGAGTGGTACTGGAGTGAAATTGGAGCGGCGAGAAGGCCGGAGCTTTGGGAAACTAGCTCCGCACTCCAGTCAAATTGGGCACGCTCTGCTCAGACACTCCGGCTGTGAGGTATCTAACTACTTAATCAATGCTACAGGAGCAGAAGCATTCCAGTGATCACTCTCCTGCACCAGGGAAAGACTTAAGGGAACTGAAGGTCTGTGGGGCTTACTGCCTTGAAGCAGAGACAGAGGGACCAGAGATACTGGTTTCTTTGTATATCATTGCACACATGTTGATTGCAGACAGGAAGGTTGAAGGGAAATTTATGATTATCAATTCGTGTTTAATTAACTTTAAGGCAACCCTATCTTTCTGTTCAGTATTAAACTTCAAAATGGTTAATCAATTCTCTATAAGGTAGTAAGTGGTGGGCACCAATACAGAAAGTGGGTATCGCGTTTTGATAAATAATTTGAAAACTGTTCTAACAGTTGCCAAGAATTGCAACACTTCCTTAATGCAGCCCCATTCTGCCATCTTTCAGATACTCATATTTTCTAGGCCAGATCCTAGAGTAGGCCATCCTCCTGATACAAGACTAGCATCTGTAATGGTTATCACTTTCATCTTAATACCTTCAGGCTTGTTATGAATGCGCTCTTTATATAAGAGTCAGAGGTACATTATAGATAAATAAACTATTTAAATGCTATTGTAATACCCTTGTTTGAACTAGGTATTGCATTTATTCTTGTTAAAACCAAGTATTGTGTTTATTTGTTATAATTAATTGCTATTATATTTAAAAGGTGATTGAATTGTTCCTAAATTGTAATGTTGTTATTGCATTTATTTTTGAAGAAATATTTATTTAATGTATAAGTGAATAGTTTGGTTTACTTTTAAGTTTATGTTTTGACCAATAAGGTCACTTGTTAAGCTGTGGCCAATGGCAGTTGACCTGGTTAACGGGAGGCCTGGGGGAAAAAAGAGGGAGAGAGACTGTCACGCCCTGGTCGAAGTATTTTGTGTTTATCTTCATGTATTGGGTCAGGCCAGGGTGTGGCATGGGTTTTTGTATGTGGTGTGTATATATTGGGATTGTAGCTAGTGGGGTGATCTAGCAAAGTCTATGGCTGTCTGGAGTGGTTCTCAATCAGAGGCAGGTGTTTATCGTTGTCTCTGATTGGGAACCATATTTAGGCAGCCATATTCTTTGAGTTTGTCGTGGGTGATTGTCCTTGTTCCTGTCTATGTGTTAGTGTACACAAGTATAGGCTGTTTCGGTTTTCGTTACGTTTATTGTTTTTTGTAGTGTTTGTATTTAGATTCGTGTTACGTTTGTTTATTAAATTATGGAATGCAATCTACACGCTGCATTTTGGTCCGAATCTCATTCACACCTAGAAAAACCGTTACAGAATCACCCACCACAAACGGGACCAAGCAGCGTGTCAACAGGCAGGAGCCACAGGAGAGGCAACAGAGGCAGCAGCAGCAGGAGCTGCAGCAGCTGCAGTGGGAGAGGCTGCACTACCTGGAGAAATGGACATGGGAGGATGAACTGGACGGTAAAGGACCCTGGGCTCAGCCTGGAGAATATCGCCGCCCCAAGGAAGAACTGGAGGCGGCGAAAGCTGAGAGGCGCAGGTATGAGGAGGCAGCACGGCGTAGCGGATGGAAGCCCGAGAGTCAGCCCCAAAAATGTCTTGGGGGTGGCTCACAGGGAGTAGGGCTACGCTAGGTAGGAGACCTACGCTAACTTCCTGTGGTTACCGGGGGGCCGAGCTAGATTGAGCGTCGAGCCAAATGCCATGAAGCCGGCTTTACGCATCTGGTCCCCAGTGCGTCTCCTTGGGCCGGCTTACATGGCACCAGCCTTGCGCTCGGTGTCTCCGGTTCGCCTGCATAGCCCAGTGCGGGCTATTCCACCTCGCCGCACTGGCAGGGCGACCGAGAGTATTCAACCAGGTAAGGTTGGGCAGGCTCGGTGCTCAAGAGCTCCAGTGCGCCTGCACGGTCCCGTCTATCCAGTACCACCTCCACACCCCAGCCCTCCGGTAGCAGCTCCCCGCACCAGGCTTCCTGTGCGTGTCCTCGGTTCAGTACCACCAGTGCCAGCACCACGCATCAGGCCTACAGTGCGCCTCGCCTGTTCAGCGCTGCCAGAGCCTTCCTCCTCTCCTGCGCTGTCGGAGTCTCCCGCCTGTTCAGTGCTACCGGAGCCTTTCTCCTCTCCTGCGCTGCTGGAGTCTCCCGCCTGTTCAGCGCTGCCAGAGCTTTCCTCCTCTACAGCGCTGCTGGAGTCTCCTGCCTGTTCAGCGCAGCTAGAGCTGCCAGCCTGCATGGAGCAGTCAGAGCTGTCAGTCTGCATGGAGCAGCCAGAGCTGTCAGTCTGCATGGAGCAGCCAGAGCTGTCAGTCTGCATGGAGCAGCCAGAGATTTCAGTCTGCATGGAGCAGCCAGAGCTGTCAGTCTGCATGAAGCAGCCAGAGATGTCAGTCTGCATGAAGCAGCCAGAGATGTCAGTCTGCAAGGAGCTGCCAGTCTGCAAGGAGCTGTCAGTCTGCAAGGAGCTGTCAGTCTGCAAGGAGCTGCCAGTCTGCAAGGAGCTGCCAGTCTGCAAGGAGCTGCCAGTCTGCAAGGAGCTGCCAGTCTGCAAAGAGCTGTCAGTCTGCAAGGAGCTGCCAGTCTGCACGGAGCCGCCAGAGCTGCTAGTCTGTAAGAAGCCGCCAGAGCTGTCAGCCTACATGGAGCAGCCAGAGCCGCCAGTCAGCGTGGAGCAGCCAGAGCCACCAGTCAGCATGGAGCAGCCAGATCTTTCAGTCTGCCAGGATCCGCCAGTCAACCAGACTCTTCCAGATCTGCCAGTCAACCAGACTCTTCCAGATCTGCCAGTCAACCAGACTCTTCCAGATCTGCCAGTCAACCAGACTCTTCCAGATCCGCCAATCAACCAGACTCTTCCAGATCTGCCAGTCAACCAGACTCTTCCAGATCCGCCAGTCAACCAGACTCTTCCAGATCCGCCAGTCAACCAGACTCTTCCAGATCTGCCAGTCAGCCAGACACTTCCAGATCCGCCAGTCAGACAGACTCTTCCAGATCCGCCAGTCAGCCGGGATCTGCCAGATCCGCCAGTCAGCCGGGATCTGCCAGAACTGCCAGTCGGCCAGGATCTGCTAGTCGGCCAGGATCTGCTAGTCGGCCAGGATCCGGCAGATCCGCCAGGATCTGCCAGTCAGCCAGGATCTGCCAGTCAGCCAGGATCTGCCAGTCAGCCAGGATCTGCTGAAACCACCAGCCAGCCAGGATCTGGTAGATCTATCTACCTGCCTGAGCTTCCTCTCACTCCCGAGCTTCCTCTCACTCCCGAGTTTCCTCACACTCCCGAGCTTCCTCTCACTCCCGAGCTTCCTCTCACTCCCGAGCTTTCTCTCACTCCCGAGCTTTCTCTCACTCCCGAGCTTTCTCTCACTCCCGAGCTTTCCCTCAGTCCCGAGCTGCCTTTCAGTCCCGAGCTGCCCTTCAGTCCCGATCTGCTCCTCAGTCCAGTGGGGTTCTGGGTGAGGACTACTAGGCCATGGTCGGCGAGGGTGGACTATCCAGGGACGCGAGGAGAGGGGACTAAGACATTGACTGAGTGGGGTCCACGTCCCGCACCGGAGTCGCCACCCACCATGGACAGATGCCCACCCGGACCCTCCCTATTGTTTTGAGGTGCGTTCGGGAGTCCGCACCTTAGGGGGGGGGTTCTGTCACGCCCTGGTCGAAGTATTTTGTGTTTATCTTCATGTATTGGGTCAGGCCAGGGTGTGGCATGGGTTTTTGTATGTGGTGTGTATATATTGGGATTGTAGCTAGTGGGGTGATCTAGCAAAGTCTATGGCTTTCTGGAGTGGTTCTCAATCAGAGGCAGGTGTTTATCGTTGTCTCTGATTGGGAACCATATTTAGGCAGCCATATTCTTTGAGTTTGTCGTGGGTGATTGTCCTTAGTGTCCTTGTTCCTGTCTATGTGTTAGTGTACACAAGTATAGGCTGTTTCGGTTTTCGTTACGTTTATTGTTTTTTGTAGTGTTTGTATTTAGATTCGTGTTACGTTTGTTTATTAAATTATGGAATGCAATCTACACGCTGCATTTTGGTCCGACTCTCATTCACACCTAGAAAACCGTTACAGAGACGTTGAGAAAAGGATGGAGTTTTTACATACAGGACTGTTGGTAAAGAAAAATTAGAAAAGAAGACGACAAAACTAGAACAAAACCCATACCTACTAAGACATGAAGGGAAATACCGATTTTATTTTGTAAGAGTTGTTATAATTTTGAACCTCTTACAGCTACCCCCCTACTTTTTTAAATTTCCGCCTGAAGACATACCCAAATCTAACTACCTGTAGCTCAGGCTCAGGACCAAGGATATGCTTATTCTTGGTTCCGTTTGAAAGAGAACACTCTGAAGTTTGTGTAAATGTCAATTGAATGTAGGAGAATATAACACAATAGATCTGGTTTAGATAATACAATGAAAAAACCATATGTTTTTTCATTTTTATTGTTGTATCATCATCTTTAAAACTTAGTAAAGACTGAAGCTACCGTCTCATCGTATAGGTATTTGCCAGCCTTGAGGTTAGCCTAGCATCGTGTGACATCAAGAGAGTATTGCTTGGGAAAGCTTAACGAGTTCATGTTCCCATGGGATATCAGTTACAGCTAAGGAATACTGTCTGCATTGGTAGCTGTGCTTGCTGTGGACCTTGTGTGGAAACCTGCAAGGAACTGCCATACTTCGCTGAAGGAATATCTACAAGTAGAGAGTAACCACAACGTGAGGTGCTTCTGGACTTTATGTGTGTTGTCGTTTTTTTTTATAGCTTCCAACACGCCCCACCGGGTTATTAAGCAAGCTTTAAATAATGTGGACTTGTGCACGACTCATTGGGGTTTCTTTTTTAAAATGTAGTTTGCTGTTGTGCTATGTTAATATGTAATAACACACATATTGAACCTTATGTATGTTGCCTTGGTGGAGTCATTTAAAGTTTCAATCTAATTGAATGCATGGGATAGCCTATCCTGATACAATAACAGAAACCTATAATCATTTCATCTGAAGTTAATACCCTAGTTGTCATCACCCTAGACAGTTTACAATAGGGATTCTTATTGGAGATGTCCTTCTCACCTAACATCCCATGCTGTTGAGATACTCTACATAAGTTAATATTGTGAGAGTCATATTCAAGCCTGGTGAGAGGGTTACACTATATACCCTATTTTACTGTCTGTTAGCTCTGTTAGCCATCTTGAATCAAAGATAAAGAGAGAAATACCATCACCGGGGCAATTGTCTTCGGGAAACTGTGTAGGAAAAGTGTTCTGACTGAAACATCCTGGTTTTAACTGCTCAGGCAAGGAACTTGATGAGCAGGGGCCTTGTACAGTTGAACATCAGGCACAATGGGGCTCACGCGTACATGCATGCGCTCACTAGCATGCACACGCTCTCTCTCACACACACACACACACACACACACACACACACACACACACACACACACACACACACACACACACACCTCAGTAAAACTGTTTCTGACAGTGTCATGACAGCATTTCTTCCTAACTGCGGGTATACATCCACAGGATGACAGCAGCTGGATGGAGAGACCTGCCAGGACTCATGGAGTCGGGATCCCTGTCTAGCCTTCCACTTAGACCTCCCTTCCCACACAAGTAGGGGTCGCCAAGATAAATAACCAGCATTAAAGAAAGACAGGAAAGCGTGAGAGAGAAAGAGAGAGAGAAGGAGAAAGATCGGGCTACCACCAGAGAATGTCCCCAGGCCCCTTTTGGGAATGTGATTAATCACAAACTTCCTTTACACTCATTACTTGCATCTCTGAATGCAACATTGTGCGAGTTATTGATTTAATGGTAAGAAATCTAAATTCCTCTGTCACTGCGTTTTTGCTGTGAGATATATCTGCAGCATATAACTAATAGCTTAATATCTTTTAATTAAATGAGTGCTCAGTGAATTAGTAACCCTGCTGGCAAGAGATGTGAAAGTGAATGCCAAGCGCAAGATCACCTAAAACTGTTGACTAACATTGACTAGCACCAAACCATGGTGGGGTGTTAATCTTTATCTGACTGTTCATGTAGGAGACATAATCCAGCTCTTATATAATACATTTTTATTTGACATCCTTAATACCTGTCCTCCATCCATGCCCTGCCCTCCTGATTCAATTACACACTGCATGAATCAATGTAAATAACTATGAAGGATGATTCCATCTGCTTGGCATTTAATTACAGACCCAGGGCTAACTGGTGACGGCTGGAGAGAAAAAAACTGTGATCCCATGACATGATGCTGACCGCTCGGGAGAAACATTGTCTGAAAAAACACTTCCTCATTTAAATGTATTTACATCTTTAACTGGAGAGAGGCTAGGCTGACATTACGAGCCTGACCTGTGAGAAAAAGGAACTGTTAAATTTGCCTTTGCCCTTGTCGCCCAAAACAGCAAACGGGTCAATAACCCATCATTAGAGGAGCTTCACACTCGGCTGGTTTCAAATTGTTTGCCTGAAGGTCCATTTAAGGGATTAAGGAAAAGGAGTTATGCCATTTCTGGGAGATAAGACAACCTTGCTCATCTTCTCTTCCTCTTAAAACGCTGCAGCCCGGGTTATTTCACAATGGAGCGGTTGTTCCGATGGGCCAAAGAGAGGTGCCGTGACAGGACACAATCCCGTCATCGGGGGCGACAAGGGGGAAGACAGCAGAGGATACATTTGCTTGGATCAACATCCCTAGAAGGACTCCCTCCGCTGAGCAGCAAAGAGGAACCCCCAGTATAATATAAGACTTTAGGGCGCAGAAATCCACCTTGCAAATTCAAATATTCCCCACAGTCTCCTTTGGAAATGTGAGCCTTAATCTGGCCCTTGAGTTATAAGTGGGAATGTTGAAAATCTGCTTGCAAGTGGACACTTTCTTCACACTGATGTGAGCCCTTCTTGTAGTGAAAAGGATATCTTATACAAAAAATCTGTGAATGTGTCCGTCTGAGAATTACACATAAAACTATCCTAAAATATTTTTTATATCACATGATCTCTTCTATTATTTTAAAAAGGGACAGAATTAGGGCAGAATCATTGTTGTCAGGGATAAAAAATGTGTCTACTCAGTCTCATAGATCTACATTGTTCAATTGCATTTCAGCATCATGCAACTGACATAACGTAGCAATTTGTATTGTTATTATAGGTAGGCATGTTTGTGTTGTGACACAGCATTAAGGGGCATGGTTGGCCAGTCTATGGTGTACAGTGTCAATCGATTTAATTTGTCTCTTAGGCAACCAGATGTGACCTTCTATCCTCACTAGGACACAAGCGCAGTGCATATAGAATCATGAGAATCACAATACATATCGTATCGACACCTAAGTGTCGAGATAATATCGTATTGTGATGTCTATGTCATTTCCCAGCCCTAATCTCATATGCTACGAGAATGTACATAGCCATGACATTTGTTTTAACAGAGGGCCCTATTACTGCTCACAGTGGGCCATAAACGGAGGGACTGCCATCCCATTTACAGTGCAAACGTGCCTTGAAAAATGACAGACTTATGCTACGCAAGTAACCATAGAATCAAATCCACACCGTTGTTTTCTGTAAACACTGTCATTGTGTCATCTTTCTTCTGGAAAACACCTGTTGTTTTGTTGTGATATTTGTTCGCCGTCCCACTTTATTCGAGAAATTTCCCCTTAACACACACAAAGTTATATTTAGAAACAAAATCTGTTTTTGAGCCTAAAATGATTTGTTCTACATATACCCAGCAGCCACATAATGGAGTCTGAGCTGCCATAGAATCACTAAGCCAAACTATTCCTACCTTCTTGTGGAGGGTTAATAACCCTTCTAGACGTGAAGAATAGAAGGCAGAAAGATGATGTGAAGAAAAAAAATGGAGGGGAAAGTAGCACAAATATTTCATTCAAGATCGAACACCCAAAAGGATAGAAAAGAAAAAGAATGTCAGTCAATACGGCTTTAATACTGCAGCACATCCCAGGGGGGAGCTCTCCTGATTTGCCGATATGGTTTTATTATCTCTTTGAGGCCTGAACAAGGTGCTGGCTGGCTGGTTGGCTGGCGGTAGCAGACGGTGGCATGGCTAGCTGCTGGGACTAATGGAATTCCAACACCGGGGCCTCATCTCTCAGGTTTTGATGGCTGGCTGACAGGCCTTGATGGATGGCCGGGGCTGAAGGCACAGTGACAGTTGTGCTCTCTTGATGAATTGTGAAACGAGGCAGACACACAAAAAAGCTGTGGGCAGCCTCGGACCAGACAGGCCGCCACTGGTGGACTGGTGAGTTTCTGTACAACAGCGAGCGGCAAGCCACCCCCCCCCACCCACCCACCCCCTCTTCCATTCTCGCATCCATCTTCCCTTGACTTGTTGCCCCGGTAATATTCGGGCTCTACAGACGAAGGACATCATCCTCAAGACTTAGGAAGCGGGCCAGTTTGGAAGTGTTTTAATGATGGATTGAATGCATCCGTCAATGGGACATGGCTACGTACAGCTCATGCCACAAAGCCCCACTAACTGCCGACGGGAGCGTAATAGATAAATATTGTCTGCATGCGTTAAGACGAATTACAGGACAATAGGATCTGTGCTATAGACATCTTCAGCGTTAAAATGGCACTGCATAATAACCGTTTTAAATTGGCATCTGGGGATCGAGGAGCGGCTGGCGAACAGGCAGCCCAGTCAAACTAATAGGACGAGAGTCTCTGACCTGGAAAAGTCTTTCAGCCAACCATGCCTCATCTGTTAATGTTCTAAAAGGACATCGGCGGGCGGAGAGTCAACAGGCGGTGGGCCACCAAAGAACACCTCAGCAATCAATAATCGGCAAACACTCCCATCGGATATCATACTCATAAAAAAGGCATAATTTAGCAATCTGACAGCTTTGCTTTTATTAGCCGTTCCGAACAGATGGTGGCAGGCCGCGCATTTCATCCTCACCGTGCCCAGACAGTTTTCAGTGAGACTGAGGACAGAGAATTAATAGAACTAAGCAGGCAATAGAACTTGTCAGGCAAGAGCTGCCTTTGTATCTCATAATGGATTACTTTGAGGCTAATAAGGCATCTTTCTCTGTATTTGTGCACACCTCCGGGTGATTGTGTGACCTGTAATTGGGTCCTAGATATGGCCCAAAAGGAGCATGAGGACACAGTGTGGCTAGCTCTCTTTGTGTGTTGTTTACCTAGCGCTTGGAATTCTTTGCTCTTCACATTCAATTTCCCCCCTCATTTATTTAACTAGGCAAGTCAGTTAAGAACAAATTCTTATTTTCAATGACAGCCTAGGAACAGTCTGCCTATTCAGGGGCAGAACAGATTTGTACCTTGTCAGCTCAGGGATTTGAACTTGCAACCTTTCGGTTACTAGCCCAACGCTCTAACCACTAGGCTACCCTGCCACCCCTGAACCTTTTCTTTTCATCACTTATTTATTTCACTGTAAGGTCAACACCTGTTGTATTCGGCGCATGTGACAAATATGATTTGATTTGATTAAACACTAATACCTCAGTAGTTACATAGTATAATTGACTAAAACTCCCAGTATAAGAACTACAAGAACGTATTGAATTATTACCCTTGATATGTAATGGATTTGGAATGGATTTATCTCAACTTACAAGTAAAATCAGCCTGTGTTTCTACTGACCTGACATTTAATGACCCCCCTCAAGATTTGGACAGTTGCCTTGATTTGCCAGAAAACAAGTATTGACTACTTCCGTCCTATTACTTTACAGTTTTTAAATTAATCAACAGACGCTCTTGAACTTGAATGTGCAGCAGGTCATTTAATTTTATTCATATAACAAATATATACAGTATATATCTTTTTTTGTGTATTTCATTTGATGTCTAGTTTTGTGGCCGTCGGTATTCCAGATAAATAACTATGTATAAACATACTGTTTTCCATCCATTTCCGTCTCGTTGTGACAGCTGTTTGATCTGATGGGATGGGAGACAATTATGTATTGAGTCTCTCTCTCTCTCTCTTTATAATAACATCTGAAGTATTGCCACACAGCCGTAGCCCTATGTATCCAATAAGGTGATAAACTATGAACAAACATGGCAACAGAGGAGGTATTGCGCAGCCACATGCAGCCAATCAATGGGATGAAGCCAAAGCTGGGTTCAAATACATGTGCATTTGACTATCTGGTATGTAAAATAGTTTTTTGTTTGTATTTTAGTATTTTCAAATACACAGCCTATAACAAGTATTTTTATTTGAGTACTTGAATGGTTATTTGTAAAAACAAAATAGTCTACCATATTGTATTTGAGAGTATTTTCAAATACTTATTTCAAATACTATTTTCATTTACCTGGGTTAAATGCATGGGAGTGTATTTGAGTCTGTGTATTGGAGTATTCTCAAATACTTCCCAAGTGTATTTCCAAATACATTCAAATATAAAATTGTAATGTATTAAATATTAAATCTTGTCTTCTCAAATAGAATATATCTGAATACTTACTTTGAATATATGTGAAAGTAATTGAGATATTTGAACACAGGTCTCAATAAAGCATGGGTATTTTTACCCACAAAATAGAATCAAAGCATTAATGTTCGTGTCACAATCAGGCTCTTTTTTTGGCCTCGTAAAATGACATTGTTATGTGTCATCAGAAAATCTGATTAACCTCTCCAAGCCTGGAAGGAAGAGATGAAGAGTGGCATATGAAATAGGTAATCTCAAGTTTGAAAAATGCATATGAAATGCCTGCACAACCACAATCATCAACCCCACACTCAATTATCAAAGCTATAACATCAACAAAATAAATAAGATGGAATATACTGTGCCACATCAGAATGTACTCAGATCATATAGAAGTGGATGGTTATACTGATGTTACCTCATCGCTTATGCAGGCATTGTCTGTGCCATCAGCAAGTAAAGTCTTCAAACTGACGTGTCGCCTGAAATATCCTGTGATTGTCCTAATATGGATAACGTACAAGGATTGAGCTGTTTCTTCCACCTAATGTAATGTTCTTACTGAACGTACATTACCTCACCCCCCGCCTGGGTGTCCCATTTTTCTGCTTTCACCTTGAGGTTACACACAGCTTTCCTTGCCCACGACAAAGTATCGCACCAACCTGCAGTCAGCATCAGTCACTCAGAGGCTGGGTCAGATTAAAAGAGGCAGAAAATGTCATCATAAAAAAAATCATGTTTAGAACTTGGGGTCAAGTGTCATCATTATATAGCTTTGTTTCCTCGACTCTTGAATTGTTCACCTCTATCTGAAATATCAAGGCTCTGAATCTTGTTTGCTGTCGGTTATGTCTTAAAAGGCACTCGACTTACTTGAGTAAAGAGAGGTCGAGGCGAGATAACTCGCTCCAATACGGGGCTAATGCAAATTTTATGCATAGGGAATAGAGCTTTTTGGACGACAGTTCAATTATTGTGGTTGATGGTATGGAGGCGCAACTCTTCATCTGCATGCCAACGAGACGATATTAACTCTGATGGCCATACCTCAGATGTCAGGGCCTGGGAAAAAAAGCTTTGGGAAATATATTCATAATGTATTACAAGTCACCCATACGGCCTGTTGGCCTGTCCTAATACACCACTATGCCATCTGATCGATGACAAGGGAGAGAGAACCACATCAGTGGCGGGGAGGACTAACGGAGAGGCTGATAGGAGGATATGAGAATGATATCTTTATAAGAGGATTTGTTAGATTAGGTTTCTCACTGACACAGAGCGGTAAGGACGAGGGAATACCACAATGACACATGACCCGGACGGTATGACATTACTGAGCATGGATAATCTGGCCTCAAAGCCTCAAAGACCCAGAGGGCAGGGATGAAGACATTAATACCCAAGGGCACAGGAGAGCGCATTGGAGGTTCTGATGAGTCATTGGTTGGGATGTGGGTTCAATGTCGGCTGTCATGATGGATACAGTCAATGGTGAAGGTGCATAAAGATGGAGGAATTCAGATATGACGATAGCACTACTCAGAGTTTTTAAACTACGGCTGATAAATCAGCACAATCTACTTTTAAGTTTTTCCAAATTGCCGCTGTCTTGGAGCTAGAATTGGGATCAAGTTTACTGTGCTAATGCAGATACAAAAACAGACTAATGGAGAGCACACTGTACATTACGGCGAATTTAGCAAAGGAGGCATTTGTGTTAAGTACATGGGGGCTGCCATCTTTATGCATGTTCGCAATTAGGGAGTTTGATTAAACTCAACCGAGGGCACCGGGCTATGGCCTGTGACGTGACCGGGGGAAGAGCGCCCTTCTCAAATTGAACAGTCATTTGCATTGCCTGGTCATATCAGCAAGGCAGTGTGGTGCATCTTTCAGAAACACAGGTATTTTCCATAAAGTATATGTTAGAATTTTCAAACCAGTTTTCCTTGATAAAGCACATTGTGTTTTTATCAGGAGAGCAAACACTTTTCATGTGAAAACTCTGAATTCTAAGTTATTACTACACGTGGTTGAGATATGTCACTTTGTTTTGAGCTGACTTCGCCATTGGCATTAAACGGGGCACCCGGCTCACACTCAGGAGGCAGCCGGGTCTCAAAATGAATGTAATCTCTTTTCACCCAGTAAAAACTCTGTCTACCCAGTGAACCGGGCCAGCTTAATCAAATCCCATCAGTGTTACCCACCCACGCACACACACAATAAAGATGCAGAGATACGCATGCAATAGATGTGCGCACACACACACACACTGTGAAGCACACACACACACACACACACACACTTCCTGTTTTTTTTAACAGGCTGCTTAGCATTAGGAGGCAGTTTAAAGCTCATTCTCCCCAGATTTAAAGTTGGAAGATAAAATTAAGCGAGGGCTGTTTAGTTCCGACCTAATATGTAATGCCTAAAATGCTTTCCTTTTCTCTACAACCTGATGCCTTCTTTACATATTCCCCAAAAATTCAATTTCCCCAACTTTGTACAAGAGAGAAAATACTTCATCACTGTGTATGTGACCCTATAGACAATTAGAGGAAGCCCCAGTCACTCAGTCAGTCAGCTATTCACGGGTTTGTGTTTGCTAACGGAAACACAGTGTGGAATTCAAACCGCAGCATGGCTAAATCCCACATACAATGTGAATTGCACCCCAGAGGGATCAATTAAAAACCATGATGCATAATCTGTCAAAAGTAGAAAATAACTCTGGATATTCATGAAGAGAAAAGGGAAAGAGTGAGAGAAAGGGGGGGTTGCTGTCGACTCCTTCTTTCAATGGAGAGAGAGACCCCAAGAAAATGGTACCTTAGCGGAATGCTAAGCAGGGAAGAACAAACAAACAGCACTCTGACTGATATAAACACCAGTCGACACTTTCCTCCAAAACGGAGCGCTGGATTTGCATATCCGCAGCCTTGGGTTGTTTGGACGGCCAGACAGATGTGGATGACAAGAGGAAACAGTGGAGATGTTGGATGTAGATCACTCTCCAAAGGCAGAGTTGGTTGATGTATTTATTATATTTATAGTTCCCACCAATTACTTTTCCTTGACAACTGACCCCTTCAAACTGCTTATTGTTTGTACTGTGACTCAACGGATGGTTGCCAGCTACTGGTTTGTCTTTTGAGGGTCCATCATTCAGGAATGAGCACCAACTCTATGACTTATGGCTAATGTTGTATCAGGGGACTTAAACGTACACTACAGACAGAAGTTTGTTTCTAGTTGTTTCATCTTAAATTTAGACTGTATGATTTGTGTACACATACTTCACAATATGCATACATTACTTAACTAACTAAACCTGTTTTTAAATGTAAACAAATAGCCTTTCCTCATGAGCATGGTGGTGTGCCCCTTTCTATTCAATATGGTCCAACTTTGGAGATACCTTTTGTCTCAAGAACACCCCTATAGCCAAAAAGTTATGGAGTGCCTTTTAGATAACCAAACATATTCCTGACTGATTGAATGTCCCTTTAAGAATGTAAAATTATGTGGCTTACCAATATCAATCTAAGTTGTCCATATGCATGCCTACATTTAATGTAAATTGCATTAATATGAATGTATCATATTGATATAATAAAAATGTACTTCTTTGGCAAAAAGCAACTATTTGCTGATGTCATAACTGTTTAATTTACAGTCAATAAGACACCCCAGTGTCTGCAGACTCTGCATTGTCTGCAGTGTCTGTCATCTCAGACAAGATACACAGCCCAACTCTATTAAGTCTTCTAGTCTTTTACACAATTCAGGCTGTTATTGGTCCTGAGGAAGTGTGTGTCTAAAGCTATTCTGAGTTTCCAGGCCAACCACCTCGGGCATGCACTGTTTTGCATGCAGTGACGCATGTTGTTTCGCCTGAGCTCAGTCGCACTGAATTGAAGCTATTCTCACTTCTCTAATTGGCTGTAATGAAATTGCCAGACACAATCTCGAGTCAATTGATTGAGGGAATTATGAAAATTAAAAAGGATACAAAAATGGAAGACTCTTGATGACATTCCCTCTATCTCAATGGAAAAGGGTACTGAGGCTTTGCATACTAGATTTGTCTGACAACTTGTCTGACAACGAAAACATGCAGTCTCTCCTTCACTGCAGCCGAGGTGAGTAAGACGTTTAAACGTGTTAACCCTCGCAAGGCTGCAGGCCCAGACGGCATCCCCAGCCGCGCCCTCAGAGCATGCGCAGACCAGCTGGCCGGTGTGTTTACGGACATATTCAATCAATCCCTATACCAGTCTGCTGTTCCCACATGCTTCAAGAGGGCCACCATTGTTCCTGTTCCCAAGAAAGCTAAGGTAACTGAGCTAAACGACTACCGCCCCGTAGCACTCACTTCCGTCATCATGAAGTGCTTTGAGAGACTAGTCAAGGACCATATCACCTCCACCCTACCTGACACCCTAGACCCACTCCAATTTGCTTACCGCCCAAATAGGTCCACAGACGATGCAATCTCAACCACACTGCACACTGCCCTAACCCACCTGGACAAGAGGAATACCTATGTGAGAATGCTGTTCATCGACTACAGCTCGGCATTCAATACCATAGTACCCTCCAAGCTCGTCATCAAGCTCGAGACCCTGGGTCTCGACCCCGCCCTGTGC
Source organism: Oncorhynchus nerka (assembly GCF_034236695.1). NCBI lineage: Eukaryota > Metazoa > Chordata > Actinopteri > Salmoniformes > Salmonidae > Oncorhynchus > Oncorhynchus nerka. The sequence continues at coordinate 77,602,702 of NC_088405.1, forward strand.
AACTGGGTACTGGACTTCCTGACGGGCCGCCCACAGGTGGTGAGGGTAGGCAACAACATCTCCTCCCCGCTGATCCTCAACACGGGGCCCCACAAGGGTGCGTTCTGAGCCCTCTCCTGTACTCCCTGTTCACCCACGACTGCGTGGCCATGCACGCCTCCAACTCAATCATCAAGTTTGCGGACGACACAACAGTGGTAGGCTTGATTACCAACAACGACGAGACGGCCTACAGGGAGGAGGTGAGGGCCCTCGGAGTGTGGTGTCAGGAAAATAACCTCACACTCAACGTCAACAAAACTAAGGAGATGATTGTGGACTTCAGGAAACAGCAGAGGGAACACCCCTATCCACATCGATGGATCAGTAGTGGAGAGGGTAGCAAGTTTTAAGTTCCTCGGCATACACATCACAGACAAACTGAATTGGTCCACTCACACTGACAGCGTCGTGAAGAAGGCGCAGCAGCGCCTCTTCAACCTCAGGAGGCTGAAGAAATTCGGCTTGTCACCAAAAGCACTCACAAACTTCTACAGATGCACAATCGAGAGCATCCTGGCGGGCTGTATCACCGCCTGGTACGGCAACTGCTCCGCCCTCAACCGTAAGGCTCTCCAGAGGGTAGTGAGGTCTGCACAACGCATCACCGGGGGCAAACTACCTGCCCTCCAGGACACCTACACCACCCGATGTTACAGGAAGGCCATAAAGATCATCAAGGACATCAACCACCCAAACCACTGCCTGTTCACCCCGCTATCATCCAGAAGGCGAGGTCAGTACAGGTGCATCAAAGCTGGGACCGAGAGACTGAAAAACAGCTTCTATCTCAAGGCCATCAGACTGTTAAACAGCAATCACTAACATTGAGTGGCTGCTGCCAACACACTGTCATTGACACTGACCCAACTCCAGCCACTTTAATAATGGGAATTGATGGGAAATTATGTAAATATATCACTAGCCACTTTAAACAATGCTACCTTATATAATGTTACTTACCCTACACTATTCATCTCATATGCATATGTATATACTGTACTCTAGATCATCGACTGCATTCTTATGTCACTAGCCACTTTAACTATGCCACTTTGTTTACTTTGTCTACATACTCATCTCATATGTATATACTGTACTCGATACCATCTACTGTATGCTGCTCTGTACCATCACTCATTCATATATCCTTATGTACATATTCCTTATCCCCTTACACTGTGTATAAGACAGTAGTTTTGGAATTGTTAGTTAGATTACTTGTTGGTTATCACTGCATTGTCGGAACTAGAAGCACAAGCATTTCGCTACACTCGCATTAACATCTGCTAACCATGTGTATGTGACAAATAAAATTTGATTGATTTTTGATTTGATGACTTCCTAATATGGATGTTGTAACATTGGATTTAGTTTGTAAGATCATGTCTAAATATTCTCTCAAAAGCTTTAGCCATTGTAATTAAATAGTCATTGTCTCCAATGTTGTTGGTCCCAATCTCAGCACGATTACTAAACCCACCCCTGTGCACCTGGAAATTTGACTTTAACATCTACAGTGATCCACTGCAACACATGCTCCCCATCAATGATTCTTTGGGGATTCTCAGTCTAATTCAGTCGACTCTGAAATGTACTAACTGATTAGATAACGAGCTATGATTGTGGTGGTAGCAGATGAGGGGTGGATGGAGTGCATGGGGTGGATGGACTGGATGGGCTGCATGGGGTGGATGTGTGTTTGTGTCTAAAATTATAAAAGGGATGCTGTAGCTTGGTTATGTAGGCTTTAGCAGGATGTGGAGGCCAATCTGAATGGGAACCAAAAACGAATAGGGCCCTCTGCTGTTGGAATGAATATGCAATCTCTTACCATGGAGATATTTGACTAATATGAAGGTGACACATTTCAAGAGTGTGTGCAGCTATAAAAACAGCAATGAGTGAAATACTGTGGACATCTTGAATGACGGCAACCACACATTGAAATTACATAACACACACGCATTCCTCAAAACTGTGCATACACAAATACCATTGTTCAAAAGGAAAATAGAAAAGCAACAGCAACAACATTGGATACAACCATCATGTGCGGAGCTCCATTTCAAAGTATCTTTCAGGCCTTTAAAAACCATTCTGACTACTGCACTTCTGCCATTGAAAACTTGTTACGTTGTCGATAATCTTATTTTTATCAACAGTGTAAAGATAGAAACCAATATGTTCCTATACTCCACAGCTTTACCGTGTGTGGTGAAGCAGCCTGGTGCATCTTCAATCATTCATGTTTTTATCTTTTTATTCTACCAGTTGTCCCATTGAGGACAATATATATTTTTTAAAGGAACACCTGCCAGTAGCCCCATTTCACTTCCCATTCAGCGACAGTAAGGTGGGAGAACAAGGTCAAGACAAACTGTCACGGGCCCCGGCGCTGCACGTACGTATGGCTTCTGACATCTGTGGGAGGGAGCGGTCGGCGGGCACAGTTGGCCGTCATTGGCACACGCCACGGCCAGCTGTGTGCACCCGAAGATCTGCCATGTCCCCCCGGAACGCCCCCACCACCACACAGAGGCGGTGGAATTCCAAAGTGGCTCCGAACTGTCACCTCATCACAATATCACAGGCCCAAAACACAAGCTGTTCCTGGCCAACACCTGTTCCTCTCCCAGTGCAGGGGACAGCGATGGGGAGAACCATTGCCGTGCAATATTGGTAGTACTGAAGAGGATTACTAAAGTTTAAAGGCTCATGCTGGTTTAACCTGACCCAGCTTAAGGATGGCATTTCCATGAAAAAGGACCCATGAGCACCAACAAATTGGGTGTCTAATGAAAGCTAAGAGTCTATTTTGGGGGGAATTAATGTCATATATACATTTTTCAACCATTTTCCATCAGGCATAAGTAAAGGCTTTCATTTATGGATAAACAGACGGAAAAGTCTTCTTACCAGAAAAAAGTCTTAAAAGGTATCAGAAATACAGTCGAAATCGGAAGTTTAAATACACTTAGGTTGGAGTCATTAAAACTCATTTTTCAACAACTCCACAAATGTATTGTTAACAAACTATAGTTTTGGCAAGTCGGTTAGGACATCTACTTGGTGCATGACACAAGTAATTTTTCCAACAATTATTTACAGACAGATTATTTCACTTATAACTCACTGTATCACAATTCCAGTGAGTCAGAAGTTTACATATGCTAAATTGAATGTGCCTTTAAACAGCTTGGAACTGAGTTTAAATGTATTTGGCTAAGGTGTATGTAAACTTCTGACTTCAACTGTACATCAAAACACAATCATTTTGAAGTAAAGACCCCTGCCAACTAATATCAACACTCATATTTATAACAGTTTTTGAGAAATTGTTTACCTTCTGTAAGTTTAAGAAATATTGCCTTGTGCCTTGTAATTCCGTTACCAAAACCACTCATGAGGAGGTATGATAATTAAAGTTCAAAGAAGTAACAAGTAATGGTAGACCTACCAATTGTTTATTGTGATTTTACTGATATCAATTTTGTTTAAGAATTATTAAGTGATTTAAAAAATATATAAAAACTGTCTACAATGGGAATTCATAGTAGCTACTACTGTCCTCCCTTCCACTGGCATACTGTTATGTTCAGCTCAGAACTGTTTTCTTTGTACTTCTATTGTCTGGTGGTCAAACCAAGAGTGTTAAAACAGTCTGAGTCTGGACAACCCCCCTCTCTCTCTCTCACTCTCACTCTCACTCTCCAGTTAATGTCCCCTCTCCCAGCTCTTACAGACACTTATCCATGAGCCCCCCCTCTCTCCATTTACTTTAACCAGCATCTTCACCCACTGAACACCAACCAAAATGCATGTTGACCTTTGGTCAGTCCACCCTGGCCTTGATGTTAACATTCACAGATGGATGGACTGGACCAAATCTGAACCTATCGTAGATGTAAGTTTGGATAGCACAGTATAGTACAGTGAGTAGAGCACAGTAGAGTACAATACAATACAGTAGTACAGTACAGTAAAGAAAAGTTGAGTATAGTACAGTACAGAATATTGTAATGTACTCTACTGAACTATGCTATACTGTACTCTACTCTGCTGTATTGCACTACACTGTAGCCTACTGTGCTCTCCTGGGCTGCACTGTGATGTCCAAACTTGTGAAACATGAGGAAAATGACATTCAAATCCATAATAAATGCATTTCTGTGAGGTACAGATCAGTGACCCATGATGTAATTCCGTTACCGTAATTATGTTACCGGGTGTAAACCCACTTCACTTACTGGAGTTCAATAAACAACTTTATTTTTTTTTCAAACTCAAAGTGTCATGTCATAGCTGACACCCCAGTATTTCTGCAGACATCACTGAATCTTAATGAGTTTTTGTCAAACGTGGTCACATAAAAACCTGAGGAGATTAGACCGGAATTCCGTTACTGAAGTTTGCATCTCCACAGCTCCTCGACTAAATTGGTTTTGGTACATTTTTCAGTGGCAATTGCTAAAAGTAGTTATTGTGTGTAGAGTTGTATGGTTTGTTAAACCTTGAAATCAATGTTTTTTGTTTGGCATAAATTTGTAAGTGAAAAAACTGAGTCAAAGCTTAGTTCCATTACTGTGGAATTTGCTCAGGACTCACTCGGGCCTCTGGGCTTATACTCAAATGTTTAACATTAGATAATGGTGCCAATACAGATATTAAAGATGCATTTGCATTATGTCAATCAATATTAAACAAGTAATCTACATTTGAAAGAGCATGCCAAGATAGTGTTGTGGTAATGACTGGCTTTTGTTGAATTCTGAAAATGGCAAGGTAATATGTGACAGACAGTCTGCGCTAAAACAATGAAAAACTGTTTCTGTAAATACACAAAGGTTAGCTGCTGACTCATTGCTAATGCTGAAAGTATTACAATATACAATTAATATGATTGAGTGACCGGTGGTGAAGAACGAATTTTGTTGATTGAATGGTTTATAAAACCCTATGACATTTCAAGGCAACAGTACTATTTCAGACCTATTCAAAGTAAAGCAGCAACCAGAAAGACACAGTTAAAAACCTTTTCCCGCGCAGCAGAAAAGCATGTTTGAATCAATATGCAGTTATTTCATTTCATTACAATAGTTTTTTTTTTACAATAGTTCAGTGCATGAATCCAAAAATGGTTTTAGCTTTTCTTACAGTACAAGAACAATGCTTTCGACGTAGGTCAAAACTAGGTTAGACTGAATAGAGAATATGCTAAACCTACTGCTTTTAAATGACAAAGCACATTTGAAAAATATTGTGGTGCCATCTACAATGCATTGATGGAATGTAGTGGGTACTTTTCTTGAGATTTTATTTCAAGGACTCTAGTTTAGAGTGATGGGCGATGACTGTGTGATGTGATATTATCTGTCTTCTTTTCTTCATAATGCACCTTTGCCTTCTTCGCCATCGATTGCGGCCAAAAGAGGTTGTCATTAAATCAATTCTTCCCAGAAGATAAATTATTTGTGTATGAACGGTCCTTGCCCCTACTATCAATGGCAGCAGTACCAATGAAATGAATAAGGGGGAACCAACAGAGTCGAAAATACATTCTAATACGAAGAAATACGCTTTATGTCTTCATAATTGTTACAACCAAGTCCTGTAACTGGGAAAAACTGCTATTTGTCACTGAAGAAGAGAATATCAAGAGCACTGGTGATATTCCAACTCCGAACTCTTGTGTGTGAGATGATGGGGATGTGACAGAATCTTAATCGCAATCGCCTTTCATTTGATTTCCTTTTATATGGTCACTAGAGATGAGGCATCTGGGTGAGTGACGGAGACAGTGTCGCCAAGCCTCTCAACCTGTCTATTCGTGGTGGCTTCGAGTGGGTGCCACCCAGTGATCATATGCTTTTAACAGATGACACATGGAGTATAATTTATCATGGCTTCTGGCAAAGGAGAGATGGAAAGATGAATTTAACCCTTATCAATGTCTCTCTACTTTTCCATCTAGCTCTAAGTTCCTCTCCTGTCATCTGTTCATTTGTGTGCACATAACAGGCTATTTGAGAGTGAATAATGACATGCCAACTAAAATGATATACTGGACAATACTTATATACAGTATGGAAATATTTGAGTGGGTTAAAAAATAAGTGTTTGTGTGACTCATTTAAGGAAATGCGTGCAAATGCCTGCAAAATGCCTCAAAATAGATTTTTTCATTTAGTTGTCGTGCAAAGGTGTCAATATCCCACCTTTCAATATTTCATGTATCGGTTACACTTCACTATATCATGAACATGAAGATCTTTTAAGACCTATCGGTGCGTGTCATCATAGAAATGGAATCATCATAGATTCTAATTATTGAATTAATGCGCTGCACGTTGCGTTACAATATTGTTTTGAACGTTCATTTTAGGACTGATGCCCAACCGAGAATTCTACTCAATGCATTCTCAGTGGGCGCTGATGAAGATTTTATCTAAAGTGCATTACTATGGCTTGGAAACACAATAACATTTCAAAAGGAGGCAAATAATTAGCAGGAAAACATTCAGTCATAATTTTGATGTCGCCACATTTACTTTAGTTGCACTATAGCGTTAGATTGAGGGGAGACCTCCAGACTTTAAGCTCACTAATGTTAGCATTGCTAGATATTTGTGACAAACTTTGCTAGCGAATGACAACATTGCCATCTTTCTAAAGTACATTTGACAACATGATGATGGCAAAGTTGTTTCCTACTAAATATGTGCCTACTTTAGCAATGTCATCGTATCCCCAAGCCCCTATAGTGTAATTTCAGATGAAACAGTCATTAGCCCCCGTTCTACTTTTGAGCATCAATATGGCTGTGGCGTCTGTCGAACGTTGATAACAATGGCAACGATGTGACCGAGTGACGGAGGTGCAACCTATGAACAGTCAGTGATTGACCGAGTGACGGAGGTGCAACCTATGAACAGTCAGTGATTGACCGTGTGACGGAGGTGCAACCTATGAACAGTCAGTGATTGACCGTGTGACGGAGGTGCAACCTATGAACAGTCAGTGATTGACCGTGTGACGGAGGTGCAACCTATGAACAGTCAGTGATTGACCGTGTGACGGAGGTGCAACCTATGAACAGTCAGTGATTGACCGTGTGACGGAGGTGCAACCTATGAACAGTCAGTGATTGACCGTGTGACGGAGGTGCAACCTATGAACAGTCAGTGATTGACCGTGTGACGGAGGTGCAACCTATGAACAGTCAGTGATTGACCGTGTGACGGAGGTGCAACCTATGAACAGTCAGTGATTGACCGTGTGACGGAGGTGCAACCTATGAACAGTCAGTGATTGACCGTGTGACGGAGGTGCAACCTATGAACAGTCAGTGATTGACCGTGTGACGGAGGTGCAACCTATGAACAGTCAGTGATTGACCATGTGATGGAGGTGCAACCTATGAACAGTCAGTGATTGACCGTGTGACGGAGGTGCAACCTATGAACAGTCAGTGATTGACCGAGTGACGGAGGTGCAACCTATGAACAGTCAGTGATTGACCGAGTGACGGAGGTGCAACCTATGAACAGTCAGTGATTGACCATGTGATGGTGCAACCTATGAACAGTCAGTGATTGACCGTGTGACGGAGGTGCAACCTATGAACAGTCAGTGATTGACCGTGTGACGGAGGTGCAACCTATGAACAGTCAGTGATTGACCGTGTGACGGAGGTGCAACCTATGAACAGTCAGTGATTCTATTTCTATGGGTTTCATGTCCATTCATGACCCCTCAAGTCAGATGACCGTTGTCATGACAGAGGTAGTGGTTTGCATTATGACTGTGCTGACATAACAAAGCTGGATAGCAACCTCAAATATAACAATGAACTCCACCAACTCCAGCTCAGTACCATCAAATCAAATATGGTTATTGAGTTCAGCGCACGTTGGACACATTCAAATTGAACATACATCTCAATTGAACTGCATCAACCCTGCAATGATCAAATCTTGATAGGTAGCAACTCACTTGTGTGCTTCTGAATCATCTCATAAGGTGTTTTTGGAGCAATGGGTTGATGACGATGAAGAACCAGCTTCATTCAGTAGAACTCTTCTGCCACCAAGTGGGGGAAGACACACATACCGACAGACAGACACGCTCACAGTCACACTACACAGACCTGCACACAATGCTATTACAGTACACAGACAGGAGAGAAAAGTAATCACATTTTGTGGAATCATTGTACCAATTCAACCTTTTCAACTTTTAATACTGCCAGTGTTAAGCAACAGCTAAAGGACCCCGGCACAGTGTGTCTAGGGTCACTCCACTTCATGGTGAGTAGAACAATAGAAGACAATGTGAGTGTATAGCACCTTTTGTCTCGCACATAAGTTCAGCTGGTACAGCCGAGGTACAATTCACCCCCTGACATTCCAACTTTTTAATTAGTACGTCCCGGGGGCCCCCTTATCAGTGATGGACTATTCTCTTAATGAGCTGTTATTAAGCTGTTTCACTCCGGGCTGATAGTCTCCCAGCCACCTATGGCACAGGCTGATTAGAACCAACCTCGACTAATTCCTATTCCCTTTTCCCCCGGTGAACTCGAGCTCCTTCCCAACGATTATTTGACATTTAACTCAGGCTGAAAAACTGTGCCGAGGTAGTCATAACAACAAAATAGAGGAAAAAATGAAGTAAAAAGTATAAAGGCTTTTTGTGTGTTTCGTGGTAAAAGTTACTGCTCTTCTAATGAGGGGGGGAATTGATCTGTATCAGTCCCTTAGATCGTCAGACTCACTCCTGGGTGGAATAATGATCTAGTGTAGTAATGTAATCAAAGGGAGTGGACACGAAAAAAATCATCAAATAAATGTGTTTTCGGTCAGAGAAGGTCATCTAAAAGGTAGAATCAACCTTGAGTAACTGATAGGACAATAACTTGAGGTGCAACAGGAGGCCTAGACACTAGTAGGACACTGACCTGCCAACACAGAGATATTCCCCCTTCTAGTTAACCTTATTCCAAATAAAGTGGTGTCCCATTCGATATGACATTGACCCAATTGATCGTGAGCGTTAGACTGAGCTGAACAACACTTTACAGAGTATAACAAAGGGGGACTTTGAATTTATGCAATCTGTCAGTAAGCCTCATAGATGCTAATAGTTCCCCACTCTATTGAACTCCATTAACTGAGCATTAAATCGTTTTTCCATTAGTAAAGGAGGTGTCTAAGAGGTCTACCACAAATCACTCTGAAGTGCAGGGCACTGCCGTACATGAGGCCTTGGTTCTAACAACTGTTGAAGGGCCTTTGCACTGCAAAACCAAAGTTTGTCAGATGTATTCAGACCTAAACAGTTTGAAAGTGGTCTTATGTTGAGATAAATCCATGTGGCCAGGTCACTTGTTTTGTAGATCCAGCAATATGACACAATCTAGTAAATGAACAAGCGTAGAAGGGACCTAGACTTTCTGACGGGCCACCCCCAGGTGGTGAAGGTAGGAAACAACATCTCCACTTCGCTGACCCTCAACCCTGGGGACCCACAAGGGTGTGTGCTCAACCCTCTCCTTTACTCCCTGTTCACCCACGACTACGTGGCCATGCACGCCTCCAACTCGGTCATCAAGTTTGCAGACGACACAACAGTAATGGGCTTGATCACCAACAACGATGAGATCGGAGTGTGGTGTCAGGAAAACAACTTCTTACTCAAGGTCAACAAAACAAAGGAGATGATCATGGACTTCAGGAAACAGCAGAGGGCGCACCTCCCTATCCACATCGAAGGGACAGCAGTGGAGAAGGTGGAAAGTTTTAAGTTCCTGGACGTACACATCACAGACAAACTGAAATGGTCCACCCACACAGACAGTGTGGTGAAGAAGGCGCGACAGCACCTCTTCAACCTCAGGAGGCTGAAGAAATGTGGCTGGTCACCCAAAACCCTGACAAACTTTTACAGATGCACAATCGAGAGCATACTGTCGGGCTGTATCACAGCCTGGTACGGCAACTGCACCGCCCTCAACCACAAGGCGCAGAGGGTGGTGCGGTCTGCACCGGGGGAAAACTACCTGCCCTCCATGACACCTACAGCACCCAATGTCACAGGAAGGCCAAAAAGATCATCAAGGACAACAACCACCCAAGCCATTGCCTGTTCACACTGCTATCATCCAGAAGGCGAGGTCAGTACAGGTGCATCAAAGCTGGGACCGAGAGATTGAGAAACAGCTTCTATCTCAAGGCCATCAGACTGCTAAACAGCGATCACTAACTCAGAGAGGCGGCTGCCTACATTGAGACCCAATCACTGGAAACTTTAATAAATGGATTACGAGTCACTAAACAATGCCACTTAAAATAATGCCACTTTAATCATGTTTGCATATTTTACATTACTCATATACATATACTCTATTTTATACCATCTATTGCACCTTGCCTATGCCGCTCAGCCATCGCTCATCCATATACTTATATGTACATATTCTCATTCACCCCTTTAGATTTGTGTGTATTAGGTAGTTGTTGGGGAATTGTTAGATTACTTGTTAGATATTTCTGCACTGTCGGAACTAGAAGCACAAGCATTTCACTACACTTGCATTAACATCTGTTAACCATGTGTATGTGACCATAACATTTGATTTGATTTATAAACCAGATAATAAGTACAGTACCTTAATAGAAAATGACTCAAGTTCAGTATTTGGTTTTAAATATACTTAAGTATCAAAAGCATAAATCATTTCAAATTCCTTATATTAAGCAAACCAGAAGAACAATTTTTATTTTGTTAAGAAAAAATATGGATAGCCAGGGGCAAACAACAAAGCTAACTTAATTTACCAATGAAGCATGTGTGTTTAGTGAGTCAGCCAGATCAGAGGCAGTAGGGATGACCAGGGATGTTCTCTTGATAAGTGTGTGAATTTGACAATTTTCCTGTCCTACTAAGCATTCAAATGTAACAAGTACTTTTGGGAGTCAGGGAAAATGTATGGAGTAAAGAGTACATTTTTATCTTTAGGGGTCTAGTGAAAAAAATAACTACTTAAGTAGTACTTTAAAGTATTTTTACACCACTGATTATGCCAAGCATATGGCATAGAGTAGTGGTTTCCAAACTTTTTATAGTCCCGTACCCCTTCAAACATTCAACCTCCAGCTGAATACCCCCTCTAGCACCAGGGTAAGCGCACTCTCAAGTGTTGTTTTTTAAAATCCTTGTAAGCTTACCACACACACACTATACGATACATTTATTAAACATAAGAATGAGTGTGAGTTTTTGTCACAACCATGGGAAGTGACAAAGAGCTCTTATAGGACCAGGGCACAAATAATAATATAATAATAATCAATAATTTTGCTCTTTATTTAGCCATCTTACATATAAAACCTTATTTGTTCATCGAAAATTGTGAAGGGTGTGCTTGAAAGGATGCTCATAACTCTGCAATGTTGGGTTGTATTGGAGATCATTTTACACACACAGTCTGTGCCTCTATTTCATTTTCATGCTAGTGAGGGCCGAGAATCCACTCTCACATAAGTACGTGGTTGCAAAGGGCATCGGTGTCTTAATAGCGCGATTTGCCAAGGCAGGATACTCTGAGCGCAGCCCAATCCAGAAATCTGGCAGTGGCTTCTGATTAAGTAAAATTTTCACAGAACAGCTTGTTGCAATTTTGATGAGGCTCTCTTGTTCAGATATCAGTAAGTGGTCTGGAGGGAGGGCATGAAAGGATAATGAATCCAGTTATTTATGTCATCCACTTCGGGAAAGTACTTGCGTAATTGTGCACACAACTCACTCAGGTGCTTTGCTATATCACATTTGACATTGTCCGTAATCTTGACTTCATTTGCACACAAAAAAAGCATATATTGATGGAAAGACCTGTGTGTTGTCCTTGTTAATGCAGACAGAGAAGAGCTCCAACTTCTTAGTCATAGCCTCAATTTTGTCCCACAAATTCAAATTCTCGCTCAAAAAACTCCTATGGCTGTAACGGCCGTTGGTGGAAGAAGGTGAAGCCTAAGATGTAGCGTGGTAAGTGTTCATCATTATTTTAATAAACTGAACACTAATACAACAAGGAACAAAAGAAACAACCGAAACAGCTCCTTCAGGTGCAAAACACACTAAACAGAACATAACTACCCACAAAACCCATGTGGGCAAGAGCTAGTTAAGTATGGTTCTCAATCAGAGACAACGACAGACAGCTGTCCCTGATTGAGAACCATACCCGGCCAAAAACAAAGAAATACAAAAACATAGAAAAAAGAACATAGAACGCCCACCCTAGTCACACCCTGGCCTAACTAAAATAGAGAATAAAAAGCCTCTCTATGGCCAGGGCGTGACAATGGCTTATTTTTCAAATTGGCATGTTTTGTTTCTAAATGTCTGCACAAGAGTGAAGGTTTTATCGAGTTGTGAGTAGTACTTTTTCCACATATAACAAACTGTGGCTGAGGAAAGGCACTACTCCCAATATAAGTGAACCCCAAATCAATGTAGTTCTCATCATATTTGCGTCTCTTCGATGGTCCAACGTCCCTGTCCGTTTGGTGATTTCCCGGGTAAGGGGGCAGTAGCTGTTCGGCTGCATCAGATTCACAACTGTCAGTGTCCATGGTAGCTGGGCTAACAACAAACGTAGAATGACTGATGCTAGCATTGGATGTGCTCGTGGAAGCAGAACAACTTGTCGTTGACAGGTGCAGGTGTAGTACTGCTGGTAGTAGCAGTACTTTTTTTTTGTCTTTTTTTTTCACCTTTATTTAACCAGGTAGGCTAGTTGAGAACAAGTTCTCATTTGCAACTGCGACCTGGCCAAGATAAAGCATAGCAGTGTGAACAGACAACACAGAGTTACACATGGAGTAAACAATTAACAAGTCAATAACACAGTAGAAAAAAAGGGGAGTCTATATACATTGTGTGCAAAAGGCATGAGGAGGTAGGCGAATAATTACAATTTTGCAGATTAACACTGGAGTGATAAATGATCAGATGGTCATGTACAGGTAGAGATATTGGTGTGCAAAAGAGCAGATGCAGGCAACGAACGGTTGAAAAGCATGCATTTGGTTTTACTAGCGTTTAAGAGCAGTTGGAGGCCACGGAAGGAGTGTTGTATGGCATTGAAGCTCGTTTGGAGGTTAGATAGCACAGTGTCCAAGGACGGGCCGGAAGTATATAGAATGGTGTCGTCTGCATAGAGGTGGATCAGGGAATCGCCCGCATCATTGATATATACAGAGAAAAGAGTCGGCCCGAGAATTGAACCCTGTGGCACCCCCATAGAGACTGCCAGAGGACCGGACAGTACTACCAGTAGAGCGGGCCTAACTAAATGGACTGTTTGAAAATGTGAAGAATTGTTTATATATATATATATATAAAATAAAATAAATGTTTAAATGTGAATCACATTTTTATTTGGTGTAACCCCGACTGCATTTCCCGTACCCCTGGGGGTCCTCGAAGCCAGTTCCACTGCTTTTTACCCATTCTTCCCCTCGAATCAGGGACTGATTTAGACCTGGAACACCAGGTGGGTGCAATTCATTTTCAGGTAGAACAAAAAAACATCAGTAATCCGGACCTCGTTGGGTAATATTTGAATACCCCTGGCATAGACTATTGAGAATCTACCAAAATACTGTCCCAGGTTACTATTTTCAGAAGTGCACCCGTAGAACAATATAATAGCCATAGCTAATTCAATCACATTCCTAAAACGCCACATTTAGCTTATTCAAACACCTACAGCAACTTACATGACTCAGTTAGTAGCAATATGATCCGCATCCACCTCTGACGGTTTTCACCATGACTGTTTTAACATATAACCAATACAGAGGTTATAATTCTGAACATGCAGTAGTGATGAGTCCACTGCTGACTATGGAATTTGCAGTGAATGCATACATCTGCATGGCTGAATACATGAATACTGAATGGTACTGGGTCTTTGCATATTTCAAGTAAAAGTGAATGAGTTTTTTTCAAACACCCGAGAGAGAACTGACTGTATTATCATGATAATAACAGTTTCCTTTTTCTAACATAGTGCATCAGCTCCATCTTCAAACTATGAAAAAATGTGTGTGTGTGTGTGTGTGTACACGTCCGAGCGTGCATGTGCGTGCCTGTATCAATCTTTTCCCCCTCTTTATCCCACTTTGTGAAAGCCGTGGAGGATCCAATAGCTGGTGTCCCACCAGGGTTGGCTGGAGAACTAGGTCTTTCTCAGAGTAGTTGTGACTTTTCAAATGGTCTAAATGGGTTTACCACACCATTGAGCAGAGTGAATGGTGGTGATGGCCAGATGGCAGTGCCTTCAAAATGCTCCCATCTCGCAGCCCCAGCACTCCAGTCGCTGTGGTCAATGCAGGGCCTTTTCACCACAACGAGTCTGTCAAAACAGCCTTATTCACAGGGCCATTTGGATGCCTCAGCCTCCGCGGCATCCGTCAAGTTGGATTCAGGCAGTGAGGCGCTCGATACCACCAATCGATTGCCATGGACAGCCGAAACAGGCCATCCAGGGGATTGAGCTTAGTGTTGTCTTTCCCTTCTCAGAATGAAGCCACTGAAAGGGTAGTGCGGTCTCCGCAGCCTTGCAAACTCCAGTGAGCTTGGATTTCTGCGGTGGTGGGAATGACTGGCAATTTCGAGTACACTGTATTTGAATGGGAAATTGTTTTTCAGAGGTTCAAGACTGGGGGGAGGGGGGCTCTTGGAATAGAGGAATAAGGGGACATTGTGTAGGAGGGAGCGCAGGCCTGCAGATGCACTCTCCCGCAAACTTTGAAAACATGTGGGATGTGGTGTGTGTGCCTTGTGGTGCGAACATGTGTATGTTGCTGTGTTGCTCTACTTGACACGACAGATTGCTATATACAAGGGCAGTGAAAGATGTTTTGCAAGACCGACATGTACACAAACAATACAGTACATGAAATGTTTTTTTGTGTGCACTCAGTTCACAAGCCATTCATTCAGATAGTTCAAGGCCGCATCTGCCTCCGTTCTCAAGAAATGTGGTCTGCATCATCTCCTAATTTATTTATTCTATGCAACAAAAACAGACAATTAAAGTGTTGAAGTGGCAAAATTGGTTACAGTACAGGTCCCATTCTAATAGGAGTAGCTAAAATGTCTCAAGTTCCCTCAAATGGCCAGCGTCTTTCCTTTCTAAACTGAAGAGATCTCTGATCTGGCACAATTAGGCCTGGTGAAAGCAATGCATTGTAAACCTCACTTTAACCTACCCAACATATCTGATCACTGATCTCCTGTAACCTATCCAACATAACCTATACAACATATCTGATCACCGATCTCCTGTAACCTATCCAACATAACCTACCCAACATATCTGATCACTGATCTCCTGTAACCTATCCAACATAACCTACCCAATATATCTGATCACTGATCTCCTGTAACCTATCCAACATAACCTATACAATATATCTGATCACTGATCTCCTGTAACCTATCCAACATAACCTACCCAACATATCTGATCACTGATCTCCTGTAACCTATCCAACATAACCTACCCAACATATCTGATCACTGATCTCCTGTAACCTATCCAACATAACCTATACAATATATCTGATCACTGATCTCCTGTAACCTATCCAACATAACCTACCCAACATATCTGATCACTGATCTCCTGTAACCTATCCAACATAACCTATACAATATATCTGATCACTGATCTCCTGTAACCTATCCAACATAACCTACCCAACATATCCGATCACCGATCTCCTAAAGGAAGGAAGGACTTTTGCCTTTGTTCCTGTTCCAAATAACTCTACAGTAGCTGCCTTAAGTTTCTCATATAAGCGAGCTCCCGCCGCAGCGCCAAAGGCCATGTCCATATTTACATCTGCTGAGTGACAGGATGATGAATATGTCATTAGGATAAAGGGAGAGGTGAATATCCCCCATTAAAAGGGGTGATCCCTCCGGGCTTATAGTGATCAGGGATGATAATAGCAAACACGTGGGGAGTCTCCATACAGCTCCATTAACCCTCCGCTTAACCTTAAACTCTCTATACCGCATAACAATGCTGGTTGCTAAGCTACCAAAGGTAGGATGGATTTGTTTACAATATTTTTTATGTTATATTTCTCTAGATGTTGTTATTTTTACATTCCCGCACATTACTCTCTCTTCTTGACAATGAAATTGCATTATAGAGAATAAACAGTCTCAGCTTGTGAGTTGATGCCAACAGAAGAGAAGGGTTACTTAGGCAGTATGGGATTTAGAATAGGAGGATTTGAAACAATAATTGACTTGTCTCGGTTTTCCTTGCATAGGAAGGTCCATAAAATGTGAAAGTGTTAAATAATAGCAGCCAAGTATTAGAAGTAGTAGCAGCCAAGTGGTGGTAGCATTAGCAGCAGTACTACTTTAGTGCCTTGGTGTAGTAACAGTAGTAGTAGTAGTAGTAGTAGTAGTAGTAGTAACAGTAATAGTAGTAGTAATAGTAGTAACAGTAATAGTAGCAGTAGTAGTAGTAGTAGCAGTAATAGTAGTAGTAGCAGTAATAGTAGTAGTACTAGTACTACTAGTAGTAGTAGTAATGGTAGTAGTAGTAGCAGCAGGAATATTAGTAGCAGTAGTAGTAGCTGTAACAGTAGCAGCCATATTAGTAGAACTAGTAGTAGAAATAGTAGCAGTAAAACCACATGAGCTAGTCACACATCCAGACAAAATGCCTAATAACTGAAGCAGCCTGAGTTCGATTTCCATATTTTTCTCAGTGTTGCTGCCCACAACATCTTGTTGACCCATAATTGATGTGATGTCCTTTTCCAACCCACAAAGTTCAAAGAATGTAACACATTACTGAGTACAAGCATTTCTGCAACAACCAGTGACGTGGAAAGGACAGGTCTTCTAACACATGGAATTGTTAATAGAATTATCAATATGCTCAACATAACAGTACATAGTATAGTAGAGGTGAAATGTATTTGTCTGTTTCTAAATACTTTCCCCATGGAAAGCTCAATAGAATTATAATTACGTTTCCATATTATGAAGCTATTAACATTTAGATGATCGGGCTAACGCGCAGCTCATTCTTCTACTGCAATCTAGGCCCAATACTCTACATTACTATTAACATTTAGATGATCGGGCTAACGCGCAGCTCATTCTTCTACTGCAATCTAGGCCCAATACTCTACATTACTATTAACATTTAGATGATCGGGCTAACGCGCAGCTCATTCTTCTACTGCAATCTAGGCCCAATACTCTACATTACTATTAACATTTAGATGATCGGGCTAACGCGCAGCTCATTCTTCTACTGCAATCTAGGCCCAATACTCTACATTACTATTAACATTTAGATGATCGGGCTAACGCGCAGCTCATTCTTCTACTGCAATCTAGGCCCAATACTCTACATTACTATTAACATTTAGATGATCGGGCTAACGCGCAGCTCATTCTTCTACTGCAATCTAGGCCCAATACTCTACATTACTATTAACATTTAGATGATCGGGCTAACGCGCAGCTCATTCTTCTACTGCAATCTAGGCCCAATACTCTACATTACTATTAACATTTAGATGATCGGGCTAACGCGCAGCTCATTCTTCTACTGCAATCTAGGCCCAATACTCTACATTACTATTAACATTTAGATGATCGGGCTAACGCGCAGCTCATTCTTCTACTGCAATCTAGGCCCAATACTCTACATTACTATTAACATTTAGATGATCGGGCTAACGCGCAGCTCATTCTTCCACTGCAATCTAGGCCCAATACTCTACATTACTATTAACATTTAGATGATCGGGCTAACGCGCAGCTCATTCTTCTACTGCAATCTAGGCCCAATACTCTACATTACTATTAACATTTAGATGATCGGGCTAACGCGCAGCTCATTCTTCTACTGCAATCTAGGCCCAATACTCTACATTACTATTAACATTTAGATGATCGGGCTAACGCGCAGCTCATTCTTCTACTGCAATCTAGGCCCAATACTCTACATTACTATTAACATTTAGATGATCGGGCTAACGCGCAGCTCATTCTTCTACTGCAATCTAGGCCCAATACTCTACATTACTATTAACATTTAGATGATCGGGCTAACGCGCAGCTCATTCTTCTACTGCAATCTAGGCCCAATACTCTACATTACTATTAACATTTAGATGATCGGGCTAACGCGCAGCTCATTCTTCTACTGCAATCTAGGCCCAATACTCTACATTACTATTAACATTTAGATGATCGGGCTAACGCGCAGCTCATTCTTCTACTGCAATCTAGGCCCAATACTCTACATTACTATTAATATTTAGATGATCGGGCTAACGCGCAGCTCATTCTTCTACTGCAATCTAGGCCCAATACTCTACATTACTATTAACATTTAGATGATCGGGCTAACGCGCAGCTCATTCTTCCACTGCAATCTAGGCCCAATACTCTACATTACTATTATCTGGGTTTTCAAAGCCCCTTGGGGAAAGATTTTCTTTACACTCAATTCAGATTGAAAAAGTTATTGTGTTGTGTTGAGTTATGTTATGTTATGCAAACCCTGTTTCAAATAGTCTCTGAAATCTTTGAAACCTTTTGAACATTTGGTTGAGCTTGCCTGGAGTGCCAGATGGACGGAGGGTTTACTCTTTTGGGACAATTCCATTAGTTCCATTGTGATAGCAAAGCAAATCAACCAAGCAAAGCTCAAGTTTTTAAAAAATCTTTCAAGTGCTATACCCAGGTTTGATGTTATGTTATACTCACATTCCATCTCCTCTTAGCTTAAAAATAAAATGGTCAGGGGTAGAGGCACCACGCAACACGAGTGACATGAAATTCAATGACAGACCATGTAATGCGTCTTGTCAATAGTACAAAGGTTTTACAGCAATGAAAGGAATTAATAAAAGCATTGAACTAAAGGATGTTTGCAAACATTTCTACAAAGTACAGGACTTGCATAAACAAATCTAAAATATATAATGTGTCAATACTTCCCCCTGCCAGGCAAGTGTGGGAGCCAACAGCACCACCCTGGGTCTGCCTGCAGGTGGCGAGAGAACCACATTTTCCAGGAAATCCTACCACTTCTGAGAAAACTAGACGTACCAACCAACCCTTCGCATTAATAAATGTAATATTCAGAGGCTCTATGTAAAATTCTGTGTTGTAGCTGTCATTTGGGAATTGCATTGTACATTGTAGGCTGTATTGTTCCCTAAAATCTCAGATTATAGTCTGTTAAAATGTCTTATTCCCAAATCGGCCCACATATTTCTTGATCTCCAAAATGTAGTTTGTCCCTTTTGTATTGCTGGCCACCCACACAGCTCATTCTAAATCAACAAATGATCCACTGACTGAATGTAGCTGTAGAACAATGCATTGTAAAAACTGGGATAGAATGCGTCGTCCCAACCTTAAAGAGAGGCGACTGTCAAGCCATTTCTAGTTCACAGAGAGGTTTTCTATAATAGTGTTCGCTAATGCCCTGCTACTTCTACTCATTAATCCAACAGATAATAAGAGAGGAAGGAACGGTGATCGCCCTCTCTTTCCATCTCTTTTGGTATCACAGCCTACAGGACATCGAGAGGATTCAAAGACATTAACCCAGCTATAGGAAAAAGCAGAAGTGAAGACTTGGCACAGGTCTTCAATTTACATGCTCAGAAAGCAAGCAGGAATGAGTAAAGACTAGAGAAGAGAAAGGGCTTAATGTTACCCCTCAGAAGTCACCCAAATAGGCAACTTCAAAGGGCTGTGTTTACTCACAGAGCGAGAAGTCGTTTGTCTTAAATGGCACCCTATTCCCTATATAGTGCACTACTTTTGACTGGCATCTATAGGGCTCTGGTAAAAAGTAGTGCACTCTATAGGGATTAGGGTGTCAATTGGGGATGCATCCAAGGAGAGAAAAGGAGACACCGCCTGGGGATCCATTTTCTCCTCAGAGGGCCTGATTGCTATTCCACTGTAAATGTGGTGAATTAATATAGAGGCTAAGGGTGAAAGGCTGCATTTTACCCTCTAAACACAGTAGAAAGAAAGGGACATAGGCAGCTTAAAAATGAATTGCTGGATTTACCGCATCTAAAGGCAGAGTGGAACGAATCATAAAGCAGGGATCCGAATCTATCTCACTGCAGACAAGTGAATGTGTTTTATTTTGTTCCAGCCAAGCGGTAAGCAAGTTGGGTTTAGTTCTAGCCAAGCGGTAAGCAAGTTGGGTTTAGTTCTAGCCAAGCGGTAGCAAATTTGATTCTACTAATCAACTGGCCATAGTCTTCAAACAAGACTTTGATTAAGAGTCTGGTGTCATGGTCTACTGCTTGGCTGGATGAGGAGGATATCACAGGGTACTGTGGGATTACCTAACCCTGATCTACAGGCAGCAGATAGGGACTTTGGAATGTTTCACCCCCCCAGAAAATATGCATCCCAAATGGCACCTTATTTTAGTTATTTAACTAGGCAAGTCCGTTAAGAACAAATTCTTATTTACAATGACAGCATAGGAACAGTGAACTGCCTTGTTCATGAGCAGAATGTCAGATATTTTTCCTTCTCAGCTCTGGGATTCATTCTAGCAACCTTTCGGTTACTGGCCCAACGGTCTAACCACTAGGCTACCTGCCGCCCCAATGTAGTGCACTACTTTTGACCAGGGCCCATACAAGTGGCATAAGGCCATAGACTCCATCCTTCTGAAGGCAGCGGAGTTAATGGGGGCATATTGTGAAGCTGACATTTCCCATAAATACTGTATCTGCAGAGAGAAGGGGGGCTGGGTATGTGTTTGTATCTGACCACTGAAAGCCTGTCATCAGAGTTGGACATGGCACTGGGCAGCAATTATTCATTGGATGTTTTTAGAGGGAAGCGACCATAACGCAAGGCTCTCTTTGCTATGTGAAGATCTGTAAAGACAATAGTGTTCGGTTCAGTATAGTACTGTATTTACCCCTCTAATAAAAGAGGACTGGTGTATGAAATATCGGACCAATGCGCAGCGTGGTAAGTGTCCATGTTAATTTATAAACTGAACACACAAAAACAAAATAACGAAGTGAATGGAAGAAACTAAACAGTTCTGCAAGGTGACATACACTAAACAGAAAACAACCACCCACAAACAAGAGTGGGAAAACAGGCTACCTAATTATGGTTCTCAATCAGAGACAACGATTGACAGCTGCCTCTGATTGGGAACCATACCAGGCCGAACACATAGAAATACCAAACATAGAACAAAAACATTGAATGCCCACCCCAACTCACGCCCTGACCAACCTAAAATAGAAACATACAAAAGGAACTAAGGTCAGGACGTGACAACTGGGCTGCAATGGTAGCTAGGACTATTTACTGTAGGTATATCTTTAGAAATGCCTCCAGTGGGTGACTTACCTACGGTAGAGAATAACTTAAAGGAGTGGTTCACTATTTCTGAATTAAATCTCTATTTTTTTTAATGTAAATGTTCGTTATAGAAGGTTGCAGACAATTGTTTTTGTGATTTCACTTGTCTTTGAGAAACTTACCCCAACCGTGATAGACTTATTTTGATGTTGGATTATTCTGAACTTCATCCGCAACGTTATATTCCATTTTGGTTGCGACTCCAGCGATACCTGCCATTCCATTCTAACATTAGGCTACATGGCAAACGACACAGCTAGGGATGGTTGAGTCAGAGTGAGTCGCACAAAAAGGAATATAGCATTGCAGATAAAGTTTTGAATGACACAATTTCATGTCCACAATATCGAAAGACCTACATCACTAGAATGAGAGTATTTTGGTGTTTTTGGAGCTTTTGTTCATGTTTTTTGTATGCCCCCACAATGCACATCAAGCAATTAGGAAGTCTATCTTGGCTGAGGTAAGGTTCACAAAAAGAATCACAAATAAAGTGTCTGCACACATCAAATCTTTATGATTTTTCAACGCCGATACCGATACCGATTATTGGAGGACCAAAAACCGATACCGATTAATCGATTTTTGTATTACTTTATTTGTAATAATGACAATTACAACAATACTGAATTAACACTTATTTTAACTTAATATAAAACATCAATAAATTCAATTTAGCCTCAAATAAATAATGAAACATGTTCAATTTGGTTTAAATAATGCAAAAACAAAGTGTTGGAGAAGAAAGTAATATGTGCCAATATGCAATATGTGCCATGTAAAAATGTGTGCCATGTAAAATATGTGCCGTGTAAAAAAGCTAACATTTAAGTTCCTTGCTCAGAACATGAGAACATATGAAAGTTGGTGGTTCCTTTTAATGAGACTTCAATATTCCAAGGTAAGAGGTTTTAGGTTGTAGTTAATATAGTATTTATAGGACTATTTTTCTCTATACCATTTGTATTTCATATACCTTTGACTATTGGATGTTCTTATAGGCACTATAGTATTGCCAGTGTAACAGTATAGCTTCCGTCCCCCTCCTCGCCCCTACCTGGGCTTGAACCAGGAACACATCGACAACAGCCACACTCGAAGCATCGTTACCCATCACTCCACAAAAGCAGCGCAAGGGGAATAACTACTCCAAATCTAAAAGCGAGTGACGTTTGAAACGGTATTAGCACGCACCCAGCTAACTAGCTAGCCATTTCACATTGGTTACACCAGCCATTAGGCTGATAGGCTTGAAGTCATAAACAGAGCTGTGCTTGCGAAGAGCTGCTGGCAAAACGCACGAAAGTGCTGTTTGAATGAATGATTACGGGCCTGCTGCTGCTCAGTCAGACTGCTCTATCAAATCAGACTTAATTATAACTATCATTTCGAAAACAAAACGTTTATTATTTCAGTGAAATACGGAACCTTTCGGTATTTTATCTAACGGGTGGCATCCCTAAGTCTAAATATTCTTGTCAAATTGCACAACCTTCAATGTCATGTCATAATTACGTAAAATTCTAGCAAATTAGTTCGCAATGAGCCAGGCAGCCCAAACTGTTGCATATACCCTGACTCTGCGTGCAATGAACGCAAGAGAAATGACACAATTTCACCTGGTTAATATTGCCTGCTAAACTGGATTAGTAGTTATAACTAGTGATTATGATTGATTGTTTTTTATAAGATACGTTTAATGCTAGCTAGCAATTTACCTTGGCTTCTACTGCATTCGCGTAACAGGCAGGCTACTCGTGGAGTGCAATGGTTAGAGCGTTGGACTAGTTAACTGTACGGTTGCAAGATTGGAACCCCTGAACTGACAAGGTGAAAATCTGTCGTTCTGCCCCTGTACAAGGCAGTTAACCCACCGTTCCTAGGCCGTCATTGAAAATAAGAATGTGTTCTTAACTGACTTGCCTAGTTAAATAAAGGTATAAAAAAATATTTAAAAAATTAATCGGAAACCGGCGCCCGGAAATACCGATTTCCGATTGTTATGAAAACTTGAAATCGGCCCTAATTAATCGGCTTTTCCGATTATTCGGTAGACCTCTATTCTATAACATGCAGTTCACATCAAATATAGAGATTTCCTTCAGAAATAGTGAGCTACTCTTTAAAAAGAGCCATATGTAGAAATATCTCAGCCATTTCTTGCTACTAAAATTCTAAAATGTTGGCCTGATTCTAGTTCATCTGACACAACTAGCAATGTATAGCGTAGAGAATCATTCAACCATCGATACCGCTGTGAAATATATTTTCAATAACTACAAATATCTGACCCGCATTTGCAAGTTAGTGGGCGCCGCTCCCTCATTGTCGGAGAGGTATGCGGCGGTGGAGATGGCCACCCAGGGACAGGTGTAAACATCACCTGACTACGTTGCTCGCCATCACACCTGCCACCGTCGTTAGGGAGGCCAAGCTGAAACATGCCAATACAAAGACACGGCTATTAGCAATACTGAACAACGAATGAAAGAGCTCACTGGAGTGCATAAATCAACATAGGGATGGTAAAGGTACATACAGTTGAAGTCGGAAGTTTACGTACACTTAGGTTGGAGTCATTAAAACTCGTTTTTCAACCACTCCACAAATTTCTTGTTAACAAACTATAGTTTTGGCAAGTCGGTTACGACATCTACTTTGTGCATGACACAAGTCATTTTTCCAACAATTGTTTACAGACAATTGTTACAGATTATTTTACTTATAATTTACTGTATCACAATTCCAGTGGGTCAGAAGTTTACATACACTAAGTTGACTGTGCTTTTAAACAGCTTGGAAAATTCCAGACAATTATGTCATGGCTTTAGAAGCTTCTGATAGGATAATTGACATCATTTGAGTCAATATAGAGGTGTACCTGTGGATGTATTTCAAGGTCTACCTTCAAACTCTTTGCTTGACGTCATGGGAAAATCAAAAGAAATCAGCCAAGACCTCAGAAAAAAAATTGTAGACCTCCACAAGTCTGGTTCATCCTTGGGAGCAATTTCCAAACACCTGAAGGTACCACGTTCATCTGTCCAAACAATAGTATGCAAGTATAAACACCATGGGACCTCTCAGGAAGAAGACGCGTTCTGTCTCTTAGAGATGAACCTACTTTGGTGCGAAAAGTGCAAATCAATCCCAGAACAACAGCAAAGGACCTATATCCACAGTAAAACGAGTCCTATATCGACATAACCTGAAAGGCCGCTCAGCAAGGAAGATGCCACTGCTCCAAAACCACCATAAACAAGCCAGGCTACGGTTTGCAACTGCACATGGGGACAAAGATCGTACTTTTTGGAGAAATGTCCTCTGGTCTTATGAAACATAAATAGAACTGTTTGGCCATAATGACCATCGTTATGTTTGGAGGAAAAAGGGGGAGGCTTGCAAGCCGAACAACACCATCCCAACTGTGAAGCACCTGGGTGGCAGCATCATGTTGTGGGGGTGCTTTACTGCAGGAGGGACTGGTACACTTCACAAAATAGATGACGTCATGAGGAGGGAAAATTATGTGGATATATTGAAGCAACATCTCAAGACATCAGTCAGGAAGTTAAAGCTTAGTCGCAAATGGGTCTTCCAAATGGACAATGACCTCAAGCATACATACAACAAAGTCAAAGTTTTGGAGTGGCCATCACAAAGCCCTGACCTCAGTCCTATAGAAAATATGTGGGCAGAACTGAAAAAGTGTGTGTGAGCAAGGAGACCTACAAACCTGACTCAGTTACACCAGCTCTGTCAGGAGGAATGGGCAAAAATTCACCCAACTTAGTGTGGGAAGCTTGTGGAAGGCTACCAGAAACATTTGATCCAAGTTAAACAATTTAAAGGCAATGCTACCAAATACTAAGAAGAAAGGAGGACCAAGGCACTCTTCATATAACTAATTAAAATGCCTTTATTTGTATGGCATGTTCAATAGATACAAGGTTTTAAAATTCCGATGCGTTTCATTTTTGAAAGCCTTATTTCTATTGAACATGCCATACAAATAAAGGCATTTTAATTAATTATATGAAGAGTGCCTTGGTCCACCTTTCTTTTTGATGACCAATTGACCCCTTTTTCAAAAGAGCACCTTCTGTCTCCCAGAATGTACTATTGTGTACCTTAGTAGCGCTTCCCTTCCTCCTCTTTCTGCTACCAAATACTAATTGAGTGTATGTAAACTTCTGACCCACTGGGAATGTGATGAAAGAAATAAAAGCTGAAATAAATAATTCTCTCTACTATTATTCTGACATTGCATATTCTTAAAATAAATCCTAACTGACCTAAGGCAGGGACTTTTTACCAGGATTAAATGTCAGGAATTGTTAAAAACTGAGTTTAAAGGTATTTGGCTAAGGTGTATGTAAACTTCCGACTTCAACTGTACATGCTTACCTAGTCTTTCCTGCACTCCAGTGTCTCTTATACTCTTCGATTTTCGAATTCCTAGAATGTGACTATATACTAGCAAGACTATAATTGTATGTTTTTTAGTGCTAAATATTTAGCCATTGTAGATGATAATATACATTTGGAGGTACTGGGCTGATGCTTGTGCTCCTATTCGATACAGTGCCAAGAGGGATGCAAAGATTTACAATGTTCCATCTCCATTCCTCAGCTGCTGGAAATCTGCTTCTTGCCTTCCTCCCTCCATGCCAATTTATTGATTATGTTAGTTTCCAGGTTGGCCTCTGATATTCACCTAGAGAACACGCTGACCTCTGTACCAGAAGTGTGTGTAGGTAGCCATGTTCCATCCAGGCTCACAGTCAATCAAGCTCCACACTGACCAAAGGTCTCCCATGTCCATAAAGCATCTCAAAGTAAGAGTGGTGATCTAGGATCAGCACTCCTATTTTGAGACTCCTATTCAGAGTTTAAATCCCCCACACTAAATCCTACTGTGCCCCCTGCTAGCCTGGAACAGGCCGGGTCAAGAGCCAACAGTCAAAAGTGTACAGGAATAGTGGTTAGGCAAGTAGACAATATGTGCTCTCCTAAAATAGATAAGTACTCTCCAAAGTCAGTTTAGGGTAGAAAAGTATCAGCGATAGATACACCTCGTTTTAAGTTGAATACCCTCCGCATCCATTCTAATGTACCAATTACAGAAAGTATAAGTACTTTTATGGGATAGGACACAATCAAGTCTGAAACTATGAATGAAGCACCGGTAATGATCATAATAATTACCTAAGTAGAGTCAATAACCACATGGTACCTGTTTGCACATCACCTGTAAGGACAGGACAACTATGAACTACAAGCAAAATACCCAAAAGGTTGGCCCACATACAGTATACATATTTTGACGTAGTTTCTCAAACGTTTCTGTTAAATAAACAGTCTTTCTAAGAAAGTTCCAAGTACATTCTACTTAAGTATAATTCAGTGGAGGCTGCTGAGGGGAGGACAAATCATAATAACACACCTACTCATTCAAGGTTTATCTATGTTTTTACTGTTTTCTACATTGCTTCACCTGGAATACTTTTCCAACAGTCTTGAAAGAGTTCCCACATATGCTGAGCATATGGCTGCTTTTCCTTCACTCTGCGGTCCAACTCATCCCAAACCATCTCAATTGGGTTGAGGTCGGGTGATTGTGGAGGCCAGGTCATCTGATGCGGCACTCCAAGACTCTCCTTATTGGTCAAATAGCCCTCACACAGCCTGGAGGTTGTCCTGTTGGTTGTCTTGTTGAAAAACAAATGATTTCCCACTAAGCGCAAAGCAGATGGGATAGCGTATTGCTGCAGAATGAGGTGGTAGCCATGCTGGTTAAGTGTGCCTTGAATTCTAAATAAGTCACAGACAGTGTCACCAGCAAAGCACCCCCACACCATCACATCTCCTCCTCCATGCTTCACGGTGGGAACCACACATGCGGAGATCATCCGTTAACCTACTCTGCTTCATGGCCCATCAAGTCTCTTCTTCTTATTGGTGTCATTTAGTAGTGGTTTCTTTGCAGCAATTCCACCATGAAGGCCTGATTCACGCAGTCTCCTCCGCACAGTTGATGTTGAGATGTGTCTGTTACTTGAACTCCGTGAAGCATTTATTTGGGCTGTAATTTCAGGCTGGTAACTCTAATGAACTTATCCTCCGCAGCAGAGGTAACTCTGATTCTTCCTTTCCTGTGGTGGTCCTCATAAGAGCCAGTTTCATCATAGCGCTCGATGTTTTTTGCGTGTGTAAAGCTGTCATCAAGGAAAAGGGTTGCTATTTGAAGAATCTCAAATATAAAATGCATTTGGATTTATTTAACACTTTTTTGGTTACTACATGATTCCATATGTGTTATTTCATATTGTTGATGTCTTCACTATTATTCTTGTAAGAATAAAGAAAACCACTTGAATGAGTAGGTGTGTCCAAACTTTTGAGTGGTGCTGTATATATACACTATATATTCAAAAGTATGTGGACAACCCTTCAAAATAGTCGATTTGGCTATTTCAGCCACACCCGTTGCTGATAGCTGTATAAAATTGAGCGTCTAGGGGCAACAACAGCTCAGTGGTAGGCCACACAAGCTCACAAAACTGGACCGCCGTGTGCAGAGGCGCGTAGTGGGTAAAACCCGTCTGTCCTCGGTTGCATCACTCACTACCGAGTTCCAAACTGCCTCTGGAAGCAACGTCAGCACAAGAACTGTTCGTCGGGAGTTTCATGCAATGGGTTTCCATGGCTGAGCAGCCGTACACAAGCCTAAGATCACCATGCGCAATTCCAAGCGTTGGCTGGAGTGGTGTAAAGTTCGCCGACATTGGACTCTGGAGCAGAGTGATGAATCACACCTCACCATCTGGCAGTCCGCCGGACTAATCTGGGTTTGGCAGATGCCAGGAGAACACTACCTGCCTAAATGCATAGTGCCGACTGTAAAGTTTGGCGGAAGAATAATGGTCTGGGGCTGTTTTTCATGGTTCAGACTCGGCCCCTTAGTTCCAGTGAAGGGAAATCTTAATGCAACAGCATACAATGACGTTCTAGACAATTCTGTGCCTCCAACGTTGTGGCAACAGTTTGGGGAAGGCCCGTTCCTGTTTAAGCATGTTAATGCCCCTATGCACAAAGTGCGTATAGAAATGGTTTGTCGAGATCAGTGTGGAAGGACTTGATTGGCCTGCACAGAGCGCTGACCTCAACCCCATCGAACACCTTTGGGATGAATTGGAACGCCGACTGCGAGCCAGGCCTTATCGCCCAACATCAGTGTCCAACCTCACTAATGCTATTGTGGCTGAATGAAAGCAAGTCCCCGCAGCAATGTTCCAGCATCTATTGAAAAGCCTGTTACAGTAGCAAAGGGGGACCAACTCCATATTAATGCCCATGATTGTGGAATGAGATGTTTGACGAGCAGGTGTCCACATACCTTTGGTCATGTAGTGTATACATATTCCCACACTATGAGGTCAAAATAATACTGAAATTGTGAAAATGATGATAATCCCCTTTTAGTGTAAGAGCAAAAAAAAAAGTTCTACCTGTCAGGTGGGATGGAGTTTTAGGCTCAGTGCATGACATCACATTCTGATGTAATACTACTGACCAATGACCAGTCATCTTTTATTTCCATATGTATCCTCCTACTTTAAAGGAGTAAGTGGGGTAGGCTCTAGACTAGAGTCTAGATTACCCTGTCAACCAATCAGGGCTGTGTATGTGAATATATTTAAATATCTATTAACCCACCCACACATTTAAATGGAGAACAAGACTCAGGGAAATAAATGATAAGAAATAGATTTTGGAGTTATTTTCATGAAATTAACACACAGTGATTTATTAGATGATTTTAAAATACTATTAAAAAGACTGCATGGGTGCTCTAAGTAACGAATAATTGTTCTACATAATAACCAGGAAAATCGTCACACTTTCTATCGTTATTTAGCAGCTACAACCTACTATGAGCGGGTTATTACAGAGTTGTTACCCTGTCATTAGCGTGTTATTTCTCTGTTGTTACCTGTTATTTCAGCATTGTTAACTAAAGTGCTACCAACAGGTTAGTTTATCAGATTTCTGTCAGAAATCAGTCAGGTCAAAACGACATAATGGACCTTTAAGGGAAATACTATTCAGTAAAATGTTTGCAGAGAGAAAACAATATAGCATTTATCCCTGTTAAAAGGTAGATAAATAAAAAGGAGGTGTGACATTTGGCATTTTCACATATCATTCTAATGGCTATTTACTTACGAAATGAACATTTGTAGGGAGAAGGGCGTGAGCCATAGGGCTTTACTAATCCTTCTAAACAAGAGGACATAGCACACACCTGTATCACTCCACAGACCAAGGAGAGTCTAGATCAGGGGTAGGAACCGTGTTCCTGGAGTGCCACGGGTACTGCAGGATTTTGTTCCAACTAGGCACCGCAACTGACCAACTGAGCTAATTGATCAGTTCAGTGATTGCCTAAATTCAACACAGCTGGTCTTCCAGGTCGGTTAAATGAAAAACATGAAGTGCCTGCGGCACTTCAGGATAAGGGTTTCCTACTCCTGGTCTAGATAGAAAGAGGGTGACAGTCAAGGAATGGGGCTACATGACAGAATAAAATAGAATACAGTATGTGATATGACACAGCTGAAAAGTAACTTGGCACAGGTATGTATCAATCCACAGGCCAAGGATAAAGAAAGAGGTTCAACAAGGCCATAGCAACCTATCTTTATGACAACTAGAGCTGAAGATGGTAATGGGCTGTATCTATTGAAGGAATATGGACAGTCTATACTCTAGACAGAGGTTTGACAAAGAATATGGCTTAATATCAACCCTTCTAAAAAATGGGACATGGCACAGGGTCATACTACCCATCTCAAGAAGTAGAGGGTAACAACACAGCACAGAGACCTGTATAGATCCACGAGGCATCGGACAAGAAATCAGTCAACAGGCACAGTGGGCTGTGCCGCCACCTCATCCCGGACCAAGCGTGCTACGGGATCTCCACAGGAGAGGAATGGAAAATCTAAATGTATTTGTTTTTCGCCAGCGTGGCGTGGGCCCCCAGTCACCTTCCACCACAGAGCTGATGCACTGAGAACAGGAGCAAGGCAAAGTCAGCGATCCTCTCCTCTCAGCCCCACCAGGAGCCAGCCAATCAGCGCCATTCTAGAGTGACCGGTGGGGAACTGCACTCTCAATCAATTTCTACAGCTCAAGAAGGTCTATGGAGATAGAGAAGAGTATTGGCTTAATTTAGTTTAGTTTATTAATTCAACCATTTAAAAAAAACAAGCACACACAAAACTTGAAAAAGCCATATGAGCACATGAGTAAAATCATCGAGGATAACACCCAATAAAGTCTGGGACTTATTTCCATTGTGGTCCTCGCGGCAAGATGGCTAGACAAGATCGAACACAGTTCTGCACAGCGAAACATTAAGGATTTAGTTAATCTGACGGCTTTTAGTTAATCTGACTCAAAACCATTCTCCTTACACTGCTGCTTCTCGGAATACTCAGTATTGAAAAAATATATTATTTATGTATTTTGTATTTATTTAAAAGGCTATTCATCATCAACATGTGTTGCTAGGAAACATCAGTATACCAATATGTTACAGTATATTGTATATTTAACTTTCTTCCAATAGATAATGTTTCCCTCCCAGTACAGAATCAGCTAAACCAGATCCTCTGAGACACAATCTTTTATCATTATTTCCCAGTTGTGTTAACTATCAACAGACATTTACTCATCACTCCTCATGAATCCTAATTTGTTCCAAATCAAACTTCATTGGAAATGAGGTGTCCCCATAGAGGTGTTCCATTTCCTCTCCAGCTGACATGAAAGAGAAATCATGCATTTAAAAGAAACTTAGTTAATAGCGTTTATTTCTATCTCGTGGATATCAGGAGGGAGAGTCATTGCATGCATGCACACACATTTTTAATTTACCTTTATTTAACTAGGCAAGTCAGTTAAGAACAAATTCTTATTTATGATGATAGCCTACCCCGGCCAAAACCGGACAACGCTGGCCCAATTGTGTGCTGCCCTATGGGACTCCCAATCACAGCTGGATGTGATACACACACACACACACAGAGACACGCACACACATACATACACACATACTGTATATGTACAGTGCCTTCAGAAAATATTCACACCCCTAGACTTTTTCCACATTTTAATATGGATTAAATCGAGAGTCTTTGTCACTGGCTTAAACACAATACACTGTAATGTCAAAATAGAATTATGTATTTTTACAATTGAATTATAAATGAAAAGCTGAAATGTCTTGAGTCAATACGTATTCAACCCCTTTGTTATGGCAAGCCTAAATAAGTTCAGGAGTAATAATTTGCTTAACAAGTCACATAATAAGTTGAAGGGACTCAACTTTTAATGCAATAATGATGTTTAACATGATTTTTGAATGACTACCTCATTCATCTCTGTACCGCACACATACAATTATCTGTAAGGTACCTAAGTCGAGAAGTGAATTTCAAAGACAGATTCGACCAAAAAGACCAGGGAGGATTTACAATGCCTCACAAAGAAGGGTATATGGGTAAAATAAAAAAAAGCAGACAGTGAATATTCCTTTGAGCATGGTGAAGTTATTAATTACACTTTGGATGGTGTATCAATTCCCCCATTCACTGCAAAGGTACAGGCGTCCTTCCTAACTCAGTTGCCGGAGAGGAAGGAAACCATTCAGGGATTTCACCATGAGAACAATCGTGACTTTAAAACAATTACAGAGTTTAATGGCTGTGATAGGATAAAACAGAGGATGGATCAACAACATTATAGTTACTCCACAATAATAACCTAATTGAAAGAGTGAAAAGAAGAAAAGCTTTACAGAATAAAAATGCATCCCGTTTTGCAACAAGACACTGAATACTGCAAAAATGTGGCAAAGCAATTCCCTTTTTGTCCTGAATGTTATGTTTGGGGCAAATCCAATAGAACACATTACTGAGTACCACTCTCCAAGTATAGTGGTGTCTGCATCATGTTATTGGTATTCTTGTAATCGTTAAGGACTGGGGAGTTTTCAGGATAAAAAAAGAAACTGAATGAAGCTAGGCACAGGCAAAATCCTAGAGGAAAACCTGATTCAGTCTGCTTTCCAACAGACATTGGGAGATGAATTCACCTGCAGCAGAACAATAACCAAATCTAATCTAAAGGCCAAATCTACACTGGAGTTGCTTACCAAAAAGACAGTGAATGTTCCTGAGTGGCCTAGTTACTGTTTTGACTTAAATATTCTTTAAAATGTATAGCAAGTAGTGGTCGACCGATTATGATTTTTCAACTCCGATACCGATAACTGGAGGACCAAAAAAAGCTGATGCCGATTTTTTACTTTTTTTTATTTGTAATAATGACAATTACAACAATACTGAATTAACACTTATTTTAACTTAATATAATACATCAATACATTCAATTTAGCCTCAAATAAATAATGAAACATGTTCAATTTGGTTTAAATAATGCAAAAACAAAGTGTGGGAGAAGAAAGTAATATGTGCCAATATGCAATATGTGCCATGTAAAAAAGCTAATGTTTAAGTTCCTTGCTCAGAACATATGAAAGTTGGTGGTTCCTTTTAACATGAGACTTCAATATTCCAAGGTAAGAGGTTTTCGGATGTAGTTAATATAGTTTTTATAGGACTATTTCTCTCTATACCATTTGTATTTCATATACATTTGACTATTGGATGTTCTTATAGGCACTATAGTATTGCCAGTGTAACAGTATAGCTTCCATCCCCCTCCTCTCCCCTACCTGGGCTCGAACCAAGAACACATCGACAACAGCCACACTCGAAGCATCGCTACCCATCGCTCCACAAAAGCCACGGCCCTTGTAGTGCAAGGGGAATAACTACTCCAAATCTAAAAGCGAGAGACGTTTGAAACAGTATTAGCGCACACCCAGCTAACTAGCTAGCCATTTCACATTGGTTACACCAGCCATTAGGCTGATAGGCTTGAAGTCATAAACAGCACTGTGCTTGCGAAGAGCTGCTGGAAAAACGCACGAAAGTGCTGTTTGAATGAATGATTACGGGCCTGCTGCTGCTCAGTCAGACTGCTCTATCAAATCAGACTTAATTATAACATAATAACACACAGAAATACGAGCCTTTGGTCATTAATATGGTCGAATCCGGAAACTATAATTTCGAAAACAAAATGTTTATTATTTCAGTGAAATACGGAAACGTTCCGTATTTTATCTAACGGGTGGCATCCCTAAGTCTAAATATTCTTGTTACATTGCACAACCTTCAATGTTATGTCATAATTACGTAAGATTCTGGCAAAATAGTTTGCAATGAGCCAGGCAGCCCAAACTGTTGCATATACCCTGACTCTGCATGCAATGAACGCAAGAGAAATGACACAATTTCACCTGGTTAATATTACCTGCTAAACTGGATTAGAAGTTATAACTAGTGATTATGATTCATTGTTTTTTATAAGGTTAATGCTAGCTAGCAATTTACCTTGGCTTCTACTGCATTCACGTAACAGGCAGGCTACTCGTGGAGTGCAATGGTTAGAGCGTTGGACTAGTTAACTGTATGGTTGCAAGATTGGAATCCCTGAACTGACAAGGTGAAAATCTGTCGTTCTGCCCCTGTACAAAGCAGTTAACTCACCGTTCCTAGGCCGTCATTGAAAATAAGAATGTGTTCTTATAACTGACTTGCCTAGTTAAATAAAGGTATAAAAAAAACATTTTTTAAATGGAAATCGTCACCCAAGATCTGAAAATGGTTGTCTAGCAATGATCAACTACCAATTTTACAGAAATTGAAGAATTCTGAAAAGAATAATGGGCAAATGTTGCACAATCCAGGTGTGGAAAGCTCTTAGAGATTTACCAAGAAAGTCTCATAACTGTAATCTCTGGCAAAGGTGCTTCTACAAAGTATGTAAATTAGATAAACTCAGCAAAAAAATAAAAGTCTTCACTGTCAACTGCGTTTATTTTCAGCAAACTAAACACGTGTAAATATTTGTATGAACATAAGATTCAACAACTGAGACATGAACTGAACAAGTTCCACAGACATGTGACTAACAGAAATAGAATAATGTGTCGCTGAACAAAGAGGGGTGGGTCAAAATCAAAAGTGGCATTCAGTATTTGGTGTGGCCACCAGCTGCATTAAGTACTGCAGTGCATCTCCTCCTCATGGACTGCAATAGATTTGCCAGTTCTTGCTGTGAGATGTTACCCCACTCTTCCACCAAGGTACCTGCAAGTTCCCGGACAATTCTGGGGGGAATGGTCCTAGCCCTCACCTTCCAATCCAACAGGTCCCAGATGTGCTCAATGGGATTGAGATCCGGGCTCTTCGCTGGCCATGGCAGAACACTGACATCCCTGTCTTGCAGGAAATCACACACAGAACGAGCAGTATGGCTGGTGGCATTGTCATGCTAGAGGGTCAAGTCAAGATGAGCCTGCAAGAAGGGTACCACATGAGGGAGGAGGATGTCTTCCCTGTAACGCACAGCATTGAGATTGCCTGCAATGAAAACAAGCTCAGTCTGATGATGCTGTGACACACTGCCCCAGACCATGATGGACCTCCAAATCGGTCCCACTCCAGAATACAGGCCTCGGAGTAACGCTCATTCCTTCGATGATAAATGCGAATCCGAAAATCACCAATGGTGAGACAAAACCGTGACTCGTCAGTGAAGACCACTTTTTGCCAGTCCTGTCTGGTCCAGCAACGGTGGGTTTGTCGCCCATAGGCGACATTGTTGCCGGTGATGTCTGGTGAGGACCTGCCTTACAACAGGCCTACAAGCCCTCAGTCCAGCCTCTCTCAGCCTATTGCGGACAGTCGGAGCACTGACGGAGGGATTGTGCGTTCCTGGTGTAACTTGGGCAGTTGTTGTTGCCATCCTGTAACTGTCCCGCAGGTGTGATGTTCGGATGTACCGATCCTGTGCAGGTTTTGTTACACGTGGTCTGCCACTGCGAGGACAATCCTGTTTCCGTGTAGCGCTGTCTTAGGTGTCTCACAGTACGGCCTCCTTGCAGCAAGCCTAAGACACGTTCACGCAGATGAGCAGGGACCCTGGGCATCTTTCTTTTGGTGTTTTTCGGAGTCAGTAGAAAGATCTCTTTAGTGTCCTAAGTTTTCATAACTGTGACCTTAATTGCCTACCGTCTGTACGCTGTTAGTGCCTTAACAACCGTTCCACAGGTGCATGTTCATTCATTGCTTATGGTTCATTGAACAAGCATGGGAAACAGTGTTTAAACCCTTTACAATGAAGATCTGTAAAGTTATTTGGATTTTTACGAATTATCTTTGAAAGACAGGGTCCTGAAAAAGGGATGTTTCTATTTTTTATATCTGTGTTTCATTTTATTCAGTCTGTAACAACACAATGTGGAATAATCAAAGGGAATGATTGAAGGCACTGTATACATTGGGGTCTGAAATGACTGACACCCTTGATAAAGATGAGCAGAAGTCACTTTTTTTATAAGTTATTCAAATACTGAGTTTATTGTATGGTAAAAAAAAAGGAGAAATTCTATTATTTTATATGAATACATACAATTCTTTCATACTAATATAATTTCTCATAGAAATATGTTTTCTCTCAAAAAGGTGGGGGTCAAAATTATTTGTGGCCAACTAACTAGTTCATTGTGGCTTTAGTTTTTTAAAATTTAGCACTAATCCAGAGTGATTTACAGTAGTGCAAACATTTTCATACTGATCCCCTGCGGGAATCAAACCCACAACCCTGGCTCTGCATGCACCAAGCACTACCCACTGAGCTACACGGGACTTGGGGTTTTTGTTGGTAGATCCACTTGTGGTCAGGGGTGTAAAGTTCTTTAGTAAAAATCATTTTAAGTACGTTTTAAATAGTTTTAGGGTATCTGTACTTTACTATTTGTATTTTTGACAACTTTTACTTTTACTTCATTACATTCCTAAAGAAAATAATGTAATTTTTACTCCATACATTTTCCCTGGCAGAAAATGGTCCAAATCACACACTTATCAAGAGATCATCCCTGGTCATCCCTACTGCCTATGATCTGGCGGACTCACTAAACACAAACGCTTCATTTGTAAATTATGTCTGAGTGTTGGTGTGTGCCCCTGGCTATTCATAAATAAATAAAAACAAGAAAAATATGTCATCTGGTTTGCTTAATATAAGGAATTAGAAAGTATTCATAATTTTACTTTTAAAACTTAAGCATATTTAAAACAATATACTTGTAGACTTTTACTCAAGTAGTATTTTACTGGGTGACTTTCACTTTTACTTGAGTCATTTTCTGTTAAGGTATCTTTACTCTTACTCAAGTATGACAATTGTGTACTTTTTCCACCACTACTTGCGGCCAAGTATCAGCCTCCTGGCAGAGGAAACCAGGTACACACACACACACACACACACACACACACACACACACACACACACACCTCTGAACAGGTCATAGACTCACACGTCTACACACATAAACCTATACACACACCTCGACACACACACACACACCTCTGAACAGGTCACACACTCACACCTCTCCACTCACCTGTACAGACCACAGCTGTGCCAGAAAGACTTCTATCACTCTGATGGGGTTCTTTTCTGATCATGCATTCTCATTTCAACACCAAACCCACCACTGGTGTGATGACCAAAGAGCTCTATTTTCATGTCATCCAACAAATGTGAACGCCTGGGGTTTGCTAAACGGCATAGGCACTTGGATTGGAACCGGTGCTTTGGTCAGCTGACATGAAAATTGAGCTCTTTGGTCACGTACACCAGTGGTGGATTTGGCATCGAAATGAGAACGCATCTCATGTGCTGGTATCAAAAGCAAATCAGCCTTCCCTCATTTTGCAACATTGACTTTGTTGGTATAGCTAGAAGACTGGTACAACCTATGGCAAAATCAATTTTGCACCAGCATTAGTGAGAATATAAATAAAAACATCCATAGGGCCCCGTGAGATGACTTTCACTTACATTTTTAAAGAAAACCTATAACAGTACAGTACTAAATAAGATTTCCACTTGCTTGGCCCCTCATGGTTTATTCATGTCAAGAAGTATAACACTGGAATAAACCACTTCCATGCGTGAAGCCGCCTTCTAGATAAAACAGAGGACCTAATGGGGTATCACATCCAAGTGGTAACCCTGATGTCTTTTCTACCATTAGAATGAAGCAAGGTTACTATAGTAAACTAAAATGAAAAAAATTATAATAATTAACAAACCCATTTGAAAAACTATACTGAAACTATTATCTTTGATTCCAAAACTTTTAAAAATATAATAACCATATTGAATTATGTTCAGTTTCATATTTTTTTTACAGTGTTTTTCAAGCTTTTTTTTCTAATGGGGTTTTCAAGCTTCCGAAACTGGTAGATTACATTGACATTGACTTTAATTTAATTTAAAGGTAGATTCAGTGAGATGACATTGCCACAAGCAGCACCACAGCTATTGGTTGTGTTCCCCTGCTCAGACGTTGCATGCATCAACAAATGGTTGCGTACCACCATGTCATCAACTGTGCAGCACCTGGTTGTTAAGAAAATTAACCCACTACTACTCTTTACTTGGTGCATCTTTGTTATGATTATTAAACCTAACCTAACCTAACCCATGACCTGAACCATCACCTCAAGCATTACTGCCCCACAGTGGCAAGAAGTGACATCCCCAAAAACAACAAAACTACACAACACATAAATGGCTCCTAGCCTGCCACACATAGGCTACTTTCTGTCCCTATCACTAACACTAAAACGTAATAATATAAGTATGTTTTTATTAAACTTCATAAAAACTAGTAAGTCAGATCTGACAACTGACTGAAAATAAACAAAATCTTAAAACTAATATAAATAAAAACGGATATAAAAACATAAAACTATGATAACCCTGTAATGAAGCAATCAGTATATAATGGACCATGGCATAAGTCTGAAGCATTAGCAGGAATACTCCGATTCCTATCCATGACAGTGTTCATATAGGAATCGATGATCTATTTAGGCAAGTGTCCTCCTTGGCTACCATCACTCTTTTCAACTTTCTCTTCATGGTCTATTTACCACAATGTCCCTTTAATTCCTAGAAGGATTTGAAGTGGGCCCTCATTGAGTACCAAGATAAACGTAACATTGAGGGAGAGAGGGGTTTAAAGAGCAAGGCCTGGAGTGTGTACAGTCATTTTTGTCCATTGGCTTTAGAGCAGCTAGTAACTTGCACTTTAATGAAAAATCTAATGGATGTTTGAAATATGACACCGATAAAGTACTGTTGAAGGTTTCTGTAAGCGTGTTGCAAAATATAACCACATGACATACTATGGCCCATGTTGACTCCAGTGCTTCCCACAGTTCTGTCAAGATGGCTGGATGTCCTTTGGTTGCTGGACCATTCTGGATCCACATGGGAAACTGTTGAGCGTGAAATCCCCAGCAGCGCTGCAGTTCTTGTCACACTCAAACCAGTGATCCTGACACCTTCAACCATAACCCGGTCAAAGGCACCTAAATCTTTTGTCTTGCCCATTCACCCTCTGAATAGCTCACATACACAATCCATGTATCAGTTGTCTCAAGGCTTAAAAATATTTCTTTAACCTGTCTCTTCAAACTACACTGATTGAAGTGGATTATAGGGATCATAGCTTTCACCTGGATTCAGTCTGTCATGGAAAGAGCAGGTGTTCCTAATGTTTTGTACACTCAGTGTCTATGGTCCTTCCTTCTTATTAATTGTGGTTAGGCCGAGTTTCAGTTCACCAGGACACTGATTGCCTGGTTTCCCGCCCAGCTGTCTCCACCCCTCATGTCCCTGATAGAGCTTCTCTTTCCTTAAACTTCCCTTTTCTCAACCAGCTCCCCCCCCTCCACATCTCTGATTTAACTTCCTTTTCTTAACCTAGGTTCACCATTCCCCCATGTTCTAGGCTCAACCCTTCACTGTCAATAATTGTTATTTCATAGTATTTGATAACCTGTTGGGCCAGATGGGCAGGGTTTGCACTTTTGGGACTATTCTACTGGCTCCATCGCACTAGGCAAGCTCAATCAAGTGTGGCTAACAAATGCTATTTATAGATAGTCACTGACAGCACCTTACAACTTTCCAAAGACACGAGTGGACAAAAGCCATAAAATATGGAAAATTATAATTGTCATTAGACTATAGCATCAACCATCAGTTCTAGCCATATCAGTTCTAGATTATTTGCTGAAGGTGAAAGTTGAGCCCTTAATTTGCCTCTAATTTATTTTCTGCAAAAAAATATTAATACAACATTTTGTCTGGAGCCAAATGGGGAGTCAAATTAGTCTGATTTATTCAAATTAGAGGGGACCATGGAGAGGGAGGAGCCTGTACCACGGCACTGTGGGAGAGTTATACATGGTCTGCAGCATGACATTGGTACGCGCAGCTGTCTAGGTGAGGTGAGGGGGATGAGTGGCCAGGCACACCTGCATCCCCAAGTGGGATTTAGCAGTTCCACAGCTGTACGGAACATGGGGATGCTCCACTTACAAACACATATCAGTATGTTTGTGTACGCATGGCATATTTCTGATTATGTGAGTAGCATTCCCAAAGGCTTTGATATTCCTCATCCAATCTGAAAGGTTTTAAATGGTGTACAAATGCTTGCAGTAGTCTGCTAGTCATTTGACTTTCGTGAGGTTAAGGCCCTGGATGTGTGGGGAAATGGTCATTTGGAACTCACTCAAAGCCATTTTCAATTATGGTGCAAAGTATCATCATCAGTCAATAACTGTTTGCACAGCTTTGCTTCAGTTTGTTATTTTTCTTCTGTTTGTTCTGTCTGTCCCCATGCCTGCCTGCCTGTCTGTCAGTCTTTTCGCATGCCTGCCTGTGTCTGCCTTCCTGTCTTTCTGCATGTCTGTCCACCTGCCTGTCTGTCAGTCTGTCTGAATGTCTGCCTGTTTGTCCAGATGCCTGTCTTCCTGTCCGTCCGCCGGTCTAACTATCTAGCCATTATACCATTCACCTTCTGAACTATGATAATGGGCTTGAAACTAGCAATCCATTGAAAGGGCCATAGGCTGCCCAATACTGGGCCACAGCAGTCCAATGCAGTTTGCGGAGCTGTGTAGCAGGAAAAAATCTTATTAGGCATTAAATGGTTCATGTGATTATATAATGCACTACGTTAAACCTCTGTTGAACATTGATTGCCCACTCAACACTGTCACAGGACATTTCACATTTCATAACAAATCACCAACGATCTCGTTGGGACTGACTTTCAACCCGCAAACGTTGTTATAATTACAGAAACGTCCTAGCTCTACAGCAATACATTCCGATTTTATGCCTGAATCAAACGGTCATGCTGTCATCAGAGTTTCCCCAGGAACGGACAGTGTGAAATTCACCCGCTTTAATTGGTTTCCCTTTCGTTACCAACAGCAATAATAAGGAAATTACGATCGTTCCTCAAATTTCAATTAGTGTTCCTTAAAAACCTCTTTGGGATAGGGGGCAGTGTTTTCACTTTTGGATAAATAGCGTGCCCAATTTCAACTTCCTGCTACTCGTGCCAAGAATATAATATATGCATATTATTAGTGGATTTGGATAGAAAACACTCTGAAGTTTCTAAAACTTATGTAGCAGGCAAAAACCTGAGGACTAACCATTCAGACAACATTGTTGTTGTCCTGTATTGAAAACAGATAGACCCATCTTCAATTTGATCGATTATTAATGTTTAAAAATACCTAAAGTTTTATTACAAAAGTAGTTTGAAATGTTTTGGCAAAGTTTACAGGTAACTTTTGAGATATTTTGTAGTGATGTTGCGCAAATTGGAAGCTGTTTTTTTCTGGATCAAACGAGCCAAAAAAAATGGACATTTTGGATATATATGGACGGAATTAATCGAACAAAAGGACCATTTGTGATGTTTATGGGACATATTGGAGTGCCAACAAAAGAAGCTCGTCAAAGGTAAGGCATGATTTATATTTTATCTCTGCGTTTTGTGTAGCGCCTGCAGGGTTGAAATATTATTTCTCACTGTTTACTCTTGTGCTATCATCAGGTAATAGATTCTTATGCTTTCGCCGAAATCTAGCATGTTGGCTGGATTCACAATGAGTGTAGCTTTAATTTGGCTTTAATGTGTGATTTAATGAAAGTTTGAATATTATAGTATTTTATTTGAATCTGGCGCTCTGCATTTTCCCTGGCAATTGGTCAAGTGGGACATATGCGTCCCCCTATCCCAGAGAGGTTAATTAAGTTACAACACAATATTATTTTGAACAGCACAGTTTTTTCCCATGCTTAATGTTAACCTAGCAAACACCTGCTTATGAATAAATAATAAGAATCTGTTGTGGTACTATCCATTTAAGGAAAAAAAATGAAAATCTCAATGATCTGAAGTTGACTTTATATTTTTTGGCGTTGTTCTCTGTTAAAATACCTTATAGGACAGTAGAAAAAAATAAGGGAAGCCCACAGCTCATCAATTTGAGGTGAACAAATATTTATTCCACTTCACAGTGATGTAATCCCTATTTCTCTGCTGCCATGGTTTTATGTCCAGAGGCATGGCTGCTCATAAATTGACAGATTGTGCGCAATACTTTTTCCCTTAGTTCATTTCAACAGCCCTAGCCATGATTTTTAAGTGGCTCCACTTTTGTATTTGACCTTGACAAACCTTATTTCCGACATGGCTCTCTGCATTTATGGACTTTACATTCAAACTCGAACTTACCCCCACTCACGTGTGATTTTTTTCTCATGCATGAAAATATATGAATCATATATGAATCGTACAATCACGGGGCAGAGGCAAGTGACGTGATCGATGTGATCTGTTGGCGAACACGCGTGTTCACTCGTGGATTACGTGACTTGTATCTACTTTGTGATTGGATGATACAGACCACAAGGCTCATGGTTAGTGTAGTTTTTTGGCACTCTTTGCACCAGAAACTGACGGTAAAAACACAACTTCTCGATACAGAGGTTGAAACATTCATAATCGATGGGCACTACAACATACGAAAATAGAATGTCTATGTTGCACAGTAATATCTCTATCACTAATATTTAATAATCACCACGGGTGATTGTATTGAGAATTCACTTCCTGGAACTGCTTGTCGGTGCCCTATTAGGGCAGAATTTTGGACTGACAGTGGACTCAACCAATCACATTTTGACGTGTAATGGGTGGGACTGTTTTTACAAAAATGTATGGAAACTTCTGCCTTCTCTTCGCCCGTTTCAAGATTAACTTACAACAAGAAGTTACGTTTCAAAAGATCATCTGTTGAGTGGAACTGTGTTGTTTTTAAAGTGTGTTTCTGTAATTTTTCTTGATTTTGAGTTTGGTACAACATGGTGGAAGATTTTTATTCCCCCCACTGAAGGCCTGGGTCCAATAGCCACGACTCGCCACTGGTTATCTGTGATTGGAATAGAGAAACTCGTCGTATGAGGCCGAAGACGATTGATAGTTCCGATGAAGTCGCAGTGGCAGTCACGGCAGTTGTTTAAAGGGCCATTCAGATGCAATCTGGGAGATTTCAGACGCAATAAATGCCTCCCCTATTGCCTCCAATCCTCACTCGGAGGCAGATGGTAAACGCAGCTGAGTTATTGTGTCAGGGACCAGACCCCCCTTCCTTCTCCAAGTCGATGAGGCCCAGAGCTGAACAGTCTGGCCCCGTGCTGTGCATTTAATTAGCTCTGCCCTCTCAGCTAGTAGCTAGCACTTCACCTGAGCTAGGCTGCCAGGAAGCTAGCTAGCTAACACTGTCATAAGAATGATGCATCGCTTGTTGTAAGGCATCTTGGCAGCGAATGGCAACCCTATGTCACCATTAGGACAAGTTGCATAAGATGATGGATCAAATTGGAAAACTGTGTTAGTCACTTTTAAGAGGAAGAAGGGAGCATATAGCTGTAATGATTTGTTATAGTGAGTGTTATCTATGTTTAAAACTCTCCTAGATGTTGGGTTCAGGAGTCTGGGTGTCCTGCCAGGATCGACGGGAAGCAAAAAAGGGGAGCTCATACTGGACTAACCACGGTCTACATTTCAAATCTCTCCTTCTGTCAGTATCTGGATTAGATAGGGAGTAGCTCCCCTGCTATGTTCACTGCCCCGATAACAATCGGCCTGTACAATAACAAGAAATCAATCATGCCTTAACAAAATAATAAATGCGCCTCTATTCACCTGCCTGTATCTTCCACAATGTTTGTGTCTTGTCCTCACAACACTTCAACTACTTTTTTGTTATGAGGTAAAACATGGTTTGCTCTCAAATGCCAATATTCCCCCAACGTAAACCTATTGTTTATGTGGCTTCATTTTAAAGCATGGTAGGTT
Organism: Oncorhynchus nerka; assembly: GCF_034236695.1. NCBI lineage: Eukaryota > Metazoa > Chordata > Actinopteri > Salmoniformes > Salmonidae > Oncorhynchus > Oncorhynchus nerka. The sequence goes on from NC_088405.1 coordinate 77,646,674, forward strand.
CAGGGTTTGAATACAAATTTTGGTCACACTTTATTTGGATAATCCGGATAGTCCATCTTTAGATGCTCTACAGATGGTCATACTGTACTATCTGTTGATAAGCAACTGCTTGCTAAGGTTAAGGTTAGGGTTAGTAGATTGTTATTTGAAATGTTACTCATAGTCCATCTGTAGATGCTCTACAGACCATACAAATAAAGTGTTTAACCTATTTTTCCCTATGAGCGGAGACTGAGAAGTAGAGCATCTGCCTACACACATCAAAAAACGAAACCCGATTTTCTACCTCCTCAATTCTTCTCATCCGGACAATTCGATCTGGGACAGTGCTAACCAGATTAGAGGGATCCACTTTACATCTTTGCCTTTGAAAAAGTAAAGGAAGGAATATCAGTTCTATGAAATGGTTGCATAATGTGGAAAATGTGATATTTTGAGCATTATGCATCAATACATACAGAGACCCCATTTCCAGACAATAACGCTCCATCTAGGCCTAATAGTCCTATCAATGCACCTTTCCATCTTTAAGTGTTGGATATCAAAGAAAAAGCAATGAAACTGGCCTAATTAACCATGTGAACTGTCATCAACTTTGAATGAAGCGGAAACGCTTACATTTCTTTTTCATATAGGCACTCTGTGCTTCAACAGCTGATAGCTGACAGCTGTATTTGAAAGCTCTTTATCACTCTCACACTTTCTCTCGGGAGACAACCTCTGACAACCATATTGTCAATGGACCAAGTGGTGTTAGCATTAAATGGAGAGTTGCTGGGAGGCCATCTACTGTACCACTAAAGGAGACTTCATGCCATTTCAATTTGCAATCAACTGCACACAGGAAGGTTGATTATGAAACGAAAGGTTCCACTGCTCAAAAAAATAAAGGGAACACTAAAATATCACATCCTAGATCTGAATGAATGAAATATTCTTATTAAATACTTTTTTCTTTACATAGTTGAATGTGCTGACAACAAAATCACGCAAAAATTATCAATGGAAATCAAATTTATCAACCCATGGAGGTCTGGATTTGGAGTCACACTTAAAATTAAAGTGGAAAACCACACTCCAGGCTGATCCAACTTTGATGTAATGTCCTTAAAACAAGTCAAAATGAGTCTCAGTAGTGTGTGTGGCCTCCACGTGCCTGTATGACCTCCCTACAACACCTGGGCATGCTCCTGATGAGGTGGCGGATGGTCTCCTGAGGGATCTCCTCCCAGACCTGGACTAAAGCATCCGCCAACTCCTGGACAGTCTGTGGTGCAACATGGCGTTGCTGGATGGAGCGAGACATGATGTCCCAGATGTGCTCAATTGGATTCAGGTCTGGGGAACGGGCGGGCCAGTCCATAGCATCAATGCCTTCCTCTTGCAGGAACTGCTGACACACTCCAGCCACATGAGGTCTAGCATTGTCTTGCATTAGGAGGAACCCAGGGCCAACTGCACCAGCATATGGTCTCACAAGGGGTCTGAGGATCTCATCTCGGTACCTTTTTATTTTATTTTTTTATTTCACCTTTATTTAACCAGGTAGGCTAGTTGAGAACAGGTTCTCATTTGCAACTGCGACCTGGCCAAGATAAAGCATAGCAGTGTGAACAGACAACACAGAGTTACACATGGAGTAAACAATTAACAAGTCAATAACACAGTAGAGAAAAAGGGGAGTCTATATACAATGTGTGCAAAAGGCATGAGGAGGTAGGCGAATAATTACAATATTGCAGATTAACACTGGAGTGATAAATGATCAGATGATCATGTACAGGTAGAGATATTGGTGTGCAAAAGAGCAGAAAAGTAAATAAATAAAAATAAAAACTGTGGGGATGAGGTAGGTGAAGATGGGTGGGCTATTTACCAATAGATTATGTACAGCTGCAGCGATCGGTTAGCTGCTCAGATAGCTGATGTTTGAAGTTGGTGAGGGAGATAAAAGTCTACAACTTCAGCGATTTTTGCAATTCGTTCCAATCACAGGCAGCAGAGTACTGGAACGAAAGGCGGCCGAATGAGGTGTTGGCTTTAGGGATGATCAATGAGATACACCTGCTGGAGCGCGTGCTACGGATGGGTGTTGCCATCGTGACCAGTGAGCTGAGATAAGGCGGAGCTTTGCCTAGCATGGCCTTGTAGATGACCTGGAGCCAGTGGATCTGGCGACGAATATGTAGCGAGGGCCAGCCGACTAGAGCATACAAGTCGCAGTGGTGGGTAGTATAAGGTGCTTTAGTGACAAAACGGAAGGCACTGTGATAAACTGCATCCAGTTTGCTGAGAAGAGTGTTGGAAGCGATTTTGTAGATGACATCGCCGAAGTCGAGGATCGGTAGGATAGTCAGTTTTACTAGGGTAAGCTTGGCAGCGTGAGTGAAGGAGGCTTTGTTGCGGAATAGAAAGCCGACTCTTGATTTGATTTTCGATTGGAGATGTTTGATATGGGTCTGGAAGGAGAGTTTGCAGTCTAGCCAGACACCTAGGTACTAATAGGTGTCCACATATTCAAGGTCGGAACCATCCAGTGTGGTGATGCTAGTCGGGCAAGCGGGTGCAGGCAGCGATCGGTTGAAAAGCATGCATTTGGTTTTACTAGCATTTAAGAGCATTTGGAGGCCACGGAAGGAGTGTTGTATGGCATTGAAGCTCGATTGGAGGTTAGATAGCACAGTGTCCAACGACGGGCCGAAAGTGTATAGAATGGTGTCGTCTGCGTAGAGGTGGATCAGGGAATCGCCCGCAGCAAGAGCGACATCATTGATATACACAGAGAAAAGAGTCGGCCCGAGAATTGAACCCTGTGGCACCCCCATAGAGACTGCCAGAGGACCGGACAACATGCCCTCCGATTTGACACACTGAACTCTGTCTGCAAAGTAATTGGTGAACCAGGCAAGGCAGTCATCCGAAAAACCGAGGCTACTGAGTCTGCCGATAAGAATATGGTGATTGACAGAGTCGAAAGCTTTGGCAAGGTCGATGAAGACGGCTGCACAGTACTGTCTTTTATCGATGGCGGCTATGATGTCGTTTAGTACCTTGAGTGTGGCTGAGGTGCACCCGTGACCGGCTCGGAAATCAGATTGCATAGCGGAGAAGGTACGGTGGGATTCGAGATGGTCAGTGACCTGTTTGTTGACTTGGCTTTCGAAGACCTTAGATAGGAAGGGCAGGATGGATATAGGTCTGTAACAGTTTGGATCCAGGGTGTCTCCCCCTTTGAAGAGGGGGATGACTGCGGCAGCTTTCCAATCCTTGGGGATCTCAGACGATATGAAAGAGAGGTTGAACAGGCTGGTAATAGGGGTTGCGACAATGGCGGCGGATAGTTTCAGAAATAGAGGGTCCAGATTGTCAAGCCCAGCTGATTTGTACGGGTCCAGGTTTTGCAGCTCTTTCAGTACATCTGCTATCTGGATTTGGGTAAAGGAGAACCTGGAGAGGCTTGGGCGAGGAGCTGCGGAGGGGCCGGAGCTGTTGGCCGAGGTAGGAGTAGCCAGGCGGAAGGCATGGCCAGCCGTTGAGAAATGCTTGTTGAAGTTTTCGATAATCATGGCTTTGTCGGTGGTGACCGTGTTCCCTAGCCTCAGTGCAGTGGGCAGCTGGGAGGAGGTGCTCTTGTTCTCCATGGACTTCACAGTGTCCCAGAACTTTTTGGAGTTGGAGCTACAGGATGCAAACTTCTGCCTGAAGAAGCTGGCCTTAGCTTTCCTGACTGACTGCGTGTATTGGTTCCTGACTTCCCTGAACAGTTGCATATCGCGGGGACTGTTCGATGCTATTGCGGTCCGCCACAGGATGTTTTTGTGCTGGTCGAGGGCAGTCAGGTCTGGAGTGAACCAAGGGCTGTATCTGTTCTTAGTTCTGCATTTTTTGAACGGTGCATGCTTATCTAATATGGTGAGGAAGTTACTCTTAAAGAATGACCAGGCATCCTCAACTGACGGGATGAGGTCAATGTCCTTCCAGGATACCTGGGCCAGGTCGATTAGAAAGGCCTGCTCACAGAAGTGTTTTAGGGAGCGTTTGACAGTGATGAGGGGTGGTCGTTTGACTGCGGCACCGTAGCGGATACAGGCAATGAGGCAGTGGTCGCTGAGATCCTGGTTGAAGACAGCGGAGGTGTATTTGGAGGGCCAGTTGGTCAGGATGACGTCTTTGAGGGTGCCCTTGCTTACAGAGTTAGGGTTGTACCTGGTGGGTTCCTTGATGATTTGTGTGAGATTGAGGGCATCTAGCTTAGATTGTAGGACTGCCGGGGTGTTAAGCATATCCCAGTTTAGGTCACCTAACAGAACAAACTCAGAAGCTAGATGGGGGGGCAATCAATTCACAAATGGTGTCCAGGGCACAGCTGGGAGCTGAGGGGGGGTCGGTAGCAGGCGGCAACAGTGAGAGACTTATTTCTGGAGAGAGTAATTTTCAGAATTAGTAGTTCGAACTGTTTGGGTATGGACCTGGAAAGTATGACATTACTTTGCAGGCTATCTCTGCAGTAGACTGCGACTCCTCCCCCTTTGGCAGTTCTATCTTGACGGAAGATGTTATAGTTGGGTATGGAAATCTCTGAATTTTTGGTGGCCTTCCTGAGCCAGGATTCAGACACGGCAAGGACATCAGGGTTAGCAGAGTGTGCTAAAGCAGTGAGTAAATCAAACTTAGGGAGGAGGCTTCTAATGTTGACATGCATGAAACCAAGGCTTTTTCGATCACATAAGTCAACAAATGAGGGTGCCTGGGGACATGCAGGGCCTGGGTTTACCTCCACATCACCCGCGGAACAGAGAAGGAGTAGTATGAGGGTGCGGCTAAGGGCTATCAAAACTGGTCGCCTAGAGCGTTGGGGACAGGGAATAAGAGGAGCAGGTTTCTGGGCATGGTAGAATATATTCAGGACATAATGCACAGACAGGGGTATGGTGGGGTGCGGGTACGGCGGAGGTAAGCCCAGGCACTGGGTGATGATGAGAGAGGTTTTATCTCTGGACATGCTGGTTGTAATGGGTGAGGTCACCGCATATGTGGGAGGTGGGACAAAGGAGGTATCAGGGGTCTGAGGAATGGGACTAGGGGCTCCATTGTGAACTAAAACAATGATAACTAACCTGAGCAACAGTATACAAGGCATATTGACATTTGCGAGAGACATACAGCGAGGCATACAGTAAACACAGGTGTTGAATTGGGAAAGCTAGCTAAAACAGTGGGTGAGACAACAGCTAATCAGCTAGCATAACAACAGCAGGTGAAGATGGCATTGACTAGGCAACTCGGCCGACAGATAAAACAAACAAGCAGAATGGAGTACCGTGAGTACCTAATGGCAGTCAGGCTACCTCTGGCGAGCACATGGAGGAATGCCACCAAAGAAATGCCACCCCACACCATGACTGACCCACCGCCAAACTGGTCATGCTGGAGGATGTTGCAGGCAGCAGAACGTTCTCCACGGCGTCTCCAGACTCTGTCACGTCTGTCACATGTGCTCAGTGTGAACCTGCTTTCATCTGTGAAGAGCACAGGGCGCCAGTGTCGAATTTGCCAATCTTGGTGTTCTCTGGCAAATGCCAAACGTCCTGCACGGTGTTGGGCTGTAAGCACAACCCCCACCTGTGGACGTCGGGCCCTCATACCACCCTCATGGAGTCTGTTTCTGACCGTTTGAGCAGACACATGCACATTTGTGGCCTGCTGGAGGTCATTTTGCAGGGCTCTGGCAGTGCTCTCCTGCTCCTCCTTGCACAAAGGCGGAGGTAGCGGTCCTGCTGCTGGGTTGTTGCCCTCCTACGGCCTCCTCCATGTTTTCTGGTGTACTGGCCTGTCTCCTGGTAGCGCCTCCATGCTCTGGACACTACACTGACAGACACAGCAAACCTTCTTGCCACAGCTCGCATTGATGTGCCATCCTGGATGAGCTGTACTACCTGAGCCACTTGTGTGGGTTGTAGACTCCGTCTCATGCTACCACTAGAGTGAAAGCACCGCCAGCATTCAAAAGTGACCAAAACATCAGCCAGGACGCATAGGAACTGAGAAGTGGTCTGTGGTCACCACCTGCAGAACCACTCCTTTATTGGGGGTGTCTTTGCTAATTGCCTATAATTTCCACCTGTTGTCTATTCCATTTGCACAACAGCATGTGGAATTTATTGTCAATCAGTGTTGCATCCTAAGTGGACAGTTTGATTTCACAGAAGTGTGATTGACTTGGAGTTATTTTTTTGAGCAGTGTATTATGTTGAAAAGACACAGTATTACACAAAGGAAAATTTCAACTTAAAAATTTTACTTACAGTATGAACATGAATCAATGCAATTTCCCAAAACCGTTATACAATTTTTTAAAGTAATGTACACACTTTCCTGGAAAGCCATTTCAGTAGGTTAAGCAAGCTGTCAATAAGTCAATATGAAAATAAAACAGACCAAGAGGTTATTTTCTAGAGTTATAGATCAATATCTGACTTTACTGTAAAAAATGTCAAGAATAATGGAGTCTTCCAGGGCATTTCTAAATTGGTAGAGGTGGGAATTGGAGGTTGAGGACACAATAATGAGCTAAAAATACTGAGAAGTCAAACACTTAAGGCATATGCCATGAGCATCCATAAACTCTTCCAGACAAACATTTTCCTGGCCAGAGACCTAGGCTATTATCTCTCATTCCTCCCAAAGTCTGCAGTTGTTCACTTCCCTTCAATGATTTGAAAGGCAATTACTTGTATAGAAATATGGTGGAAACCCCTACAAGCCCATGCCTAACCAATCCGATGTTTATAGGTTTGTGGGAAGTAATGAACAAGTGCACACTTCAGGAGAAAGGAGATAATATTGGGATGTACCTCCCTAATTTCCCTCCTTGTAGAAAATTAGCCCCTCAGTCCAAAGATACTTTGCCTCTTAGGGCCACCGTACTACCAGTAATCAGTAATCAACACTGGACTACAACTAAACTGTCACGCCCTGGTCTAAGTATTTTGTGTTTTTCTTCATGTATTGGGTCAGGCCAGGGTGTGGCATGGAGTTTTTGTATTGTGGTGTGTTTTGTCTGGGGGTTTTGGTGTGTATGTTAGTGGGATTGTAGCTTAGTAGGGTGTTCTAGGAAAGTCTATGGCTGTCTGGAGTGGTTCTCAATCAGAGGCAGGTGGTTATCGTTGTCGCTGATTGGGAACCATATTTAGGCAGCCATATTCTTTGGTTGTATTGTGGGTGATTGTCCTTAGTTGTCCTTAGTGTCCTGATTCTGTGTTCGTTTGCACCAGTTTAGGCTGTTTCGGTTTTCATTACGTTTATTGTTTTTTTGTAGATATTGTATTTAGATTCGTGTTACGTTTGTTTATTAAAACATGGATCGTAATATACACGCTGCATTTTGGTCCGACTCTCCTTCACCATTAGAAAACCGTTACATTAACAAAACTCAAGACTCCACATTATACATTAACTAGCACAGCAACCTTTAAATGTTCCATGGATTTCTTTCTCAATCTCATTCCCCCTCAGCGGCGCCAGTAATATTTTTCCTGGAGCTGTGTGATTGATAACGGGAAGAGAGTAGACAGAATCTATTGACGTTGATGGATGCAAAGCAGTCCAACTCTCCATCTGTGCACGACTTCACAAACACACAACCGAGTGTGTATGCTTTAGCATCAACTCTGAGGAAACCTCGCTTATCAATCTCCATTATGCACGTATAAAAACGTATAATAAGCACTTAGAATATTCCAGACACATTTAAGTCAGAGAAACAGAAAGGTAACATTTTAAGGTTGCAGATCTGAAGAATCAAACATAGATTAGAAGCAAATCTAAGCACAGCTTTGAGTTTTTGTTTACAAGGACAGAAAGAGAATGCAGTGTTAAAACAACACTTCATGTGTCAATCATGTGTCATTTTATTTAAAAGAAGCAGTGACAGCAATTGACAAGCAATAGCTTTTAAATCTCCTTATACAGCGCATTCGGGAAGTATTCAGACCCGTTACGTCCTCCAAACTTGGCATTCAGGTCAAAGAGTTCAATCTTGGTTTCATCAGACCAGAGAATCTTGTTTCTCATGGTCTGAGAGTCATTTAGGTGCCTTTCGGCAAACTCCAAGCGGGCTGTCATGTGCCTTTTACTGAGGAGTGGCTTCCATCTGGCCACTCTACCATAAAGGCCTGATTAGTGGAGTGCTGCAGAGATGGTTGTCCTTCTGGAAGGTTCTCCCATCTACGCAGAGGAACTCTGAAGCTCTGTCAGAGTGACCATCAGGTTCTTGGTCACATCCCTGACCTACGCCTTTCGATTGCTCAGTTTGGCCGGGCAGCCAGCTCTAGGAAGAGTCTTAGTGGATCCAAACTTCTTCCATTTAAGAATGATGGCGGCCACTGTGTTCTTGGGGACCTTCCCCAGATCTGTGCCTCGACACAATCCTGTCTCAGGGCTCTACAGACAATTCCTTTGACCTCATGGCTTGGTTTTTGCATTGACATACAAGGTCAACTGTGCGACCTTACATAGACTAGTTCAGTGTGTCAAATCGGAGGGCCTGTTGTCCAGACCTCTGGCAGGCTCTATGGGGGTTCCACAGGGTTCAATTCTCGGGCCGACTCTCGTCTCTGTATACATCAATGATGTCACTCTTGCTGCTGGTGATTCTCTGATCCACCTCTATGCAGACGACACCATTCTGTATACCTCTGGCCCTATCTTTGGACTGTGTTAACTAACCTCCAGACGAGCTTTAATGCCATACAACTCTCCTTCCGTGGCCTCCAACTGCTCTTAAATGCAAGTAAAACTAAATGCATGCTCTTCAACCGATCGCTGCCCGCACCTGCCCATTCGTCCAGCATCACTACTCTGGACGGTTCGGACTTAGAATATGTGGACAACTACAAATACCTAGGTGTCTGGTTAGACTGTAAACTCTCCTTTCAGACTCACATGAAGCATCTCCAATCCAAAATTAAATCTTAAAAACGGCTTCCTATTTCGCAACAAAGTATCCTTCACTCATGCTGCCAAACATTCCCTCATAAAACTGACCATCATACCGATCCTCGACTTCGGTGATGTCATTTACATAATAGCCTCCAACACTCTACTCAACAAATTAGATGCAGACTACCACAGTGCCATCCATTTTGTCACAAAAGCCCCATTTACTACCCACCACTGGCCCTCGCTTCATACTCGTCGCCAAACCAACTGGCTCCACGTCATCTAAAAGTCTCTGCTAGGTAAAGCCCCGCCTTATCTCATCTCACTGGTCACCATAGCAGCACCCACCCGTAGCACGCGCTCCAGCAGGTTTATCTCACTGGTCACCCCCAAAGCCAATTCTTCCTTTGGCCGCCTTACCTTACAGTTCTCTGCTGCCAATGACTGGAACGAACTACAAAAATCACTGAAGCAGGAGACTCATATCTCCCTCACTAGCTTTAAGCACCAGCTATCAGAGCAGCTCACAGATCACTGCACCTGCACATAGCCCATCTGTAAACAGCCCATCCAACTACCTCATCCCCATACTGTATTTATTTATTTATCTTGCTCCTTTGCACCCCAGTATCTCTACTTGTACATTCATATTCTGCACATCTACCATTCCAGTGTTTAGTTGCTATATTGTAATTACTTTGCCACCATGGCCTATTTATTGCCGTACCTCCCTTATCCTACCTCATTTGCACACACGGTATATAGACTTTTTCTACCGTATTATTGACTGTATGTTTGTTTATTCCATGTGTAACTCTGTGTTGTTGTATGTTTCGAACTGTTTTGCTTTATCTTGGCCAGGTCGCAGTTGCAAATGAGAACTTGTTCTCAACTAGCCTATCTGGTTAAATAAAGGTGAAATAAAAATTTAAATTAGACAGGTGTGTGCCTTTCCAAATCATGTCCAGTCAATTGAATTTACCACAGGTGGACTCCAATCAAGTTGTCGAAACATCTCAAGGATGATCAATAGAAACAGGATGCACTTGAACTCAATTTCGAGTCTCATAGCAAAGGGTCTGAAAACTTATGTAAATGTAATATTTGTTGTTTATTTTGCACAAATTTCTAAAAACCTGTTTTGCTTTGTCATTATGGGGTATTGTGTGTACTGTAGATTGATGAGGGGGGGGGAATTTAAATCCATTTTAGTATAACGCTGTAATGTAACAAAATGTGTAAAAAAAGGAAGAAGTCTGAATAATTTCCGAATGCACCGTGGGTTGCCTGCAATGTCAACATAGTGCTTTACCTAAGAGCACACCGGTAGTGTGTGAGTTTGTGTGGACACACACTGTCCCCTTTATTAATTTTTAAAATGGCGCTCAACGTGCCCTCCAAGGATGACCTCGTTTTGATGTCACATATATTTGGGTACATTTACGAGCCTGCTCTTCAGCCCTCCACTCGGCGACAGTTAATGACTTGTCGTAGATGGCTATAAACTCCTAACATCCCTTCTCACCTAATATTTACCCTCTCTTTTCACTGTGACGGAATCTTTTCCCGCCTGTTAGCGCTGCTGCATTGTTCTATTTCTCTATTTCCATACAGTATATTTAAAGATGTTGGATGAGTGCATGGAGGAGGTTGGGGGGTGGTGGGTAAAGGAATTATCTGAACACCACTGGCAATAAAATGTGATAAATATTCCTGTAGATGAGATTATCAAACACCTTCCAACACTGCATGTATAATTAGAGTGGTGTCATTAATCATGTGTTGCCGGAGCTTTTTGGAGTAATGAGATTCCAACATTTTTAATAATTAAGCTGTGGTGGCACTAAGGAGTCTGTTTATTACCCAAGATTCTTGACATCATTCAGGAGCTATTGACTGGGCCCCGCCGCCGGGTATTGTGGGATAACTTGGCCTAAAACTCCCCAAATTGTTTAATTTCTTCCTCTCCTACTCAAAATCTCCTGTCACATATCATCTTACACTTTGGTTTATCATGACACGCCCACACATTCTTGGGGATTCTTGTTTGCTGCGAGAGTTTTCCTGGCACTATGCCGAGTCATCATTATGCAATGTTAATTATGCCCCAGCTGATAAAACAATGTGGTAATATCGTGGCCACTCATCAAATGGCTTATGCTAATTATGTATTCCCATATTGCATTTTAATCGTTGCTACAATAATACTAATCAAACTCATCATCGTCCGCAATTTACACGCCTACTGATTCATCGGCGGGGCCCAACTGGGGGGCACAGCATAATCACATATACCGCAAAGAATCATCACAAATGACACAGACAATCAACAGTACAGACTCCTTTTGCATGCGTTTGATCCTGGACTATTTAAGGGTATGAATGAATAATCTCTATCTAGTCAGGAACAGCAGTGTTGTTGCAGATGGACAGATGTCTAATGAGAGAGTGCAAGCCTCATACAAAATCACTATCCTGTCTGTGATGGTCTGACTGCTATTAAGAGCATAGAGAACCACACAGGGTCATCAATAACATAAAATCATTCAACAAATAATGTGGTCGGCGTGATGACTTCTGAGGGAAAGATGCATATTTAGGTAATGTTTATGTTAATAATCTACTGTCGAGAGGGAGAAACATGTTTTGGCTGACAGCAAATGGAATAAAAAAACATGTTTTCCCCTCTGTGTAAACGTGGAAGAGCATTGATGTATGCATAACATACTGCATGGCAGTTAACCAATTAAAACACTACCTCAGCCTGTAGCCAGATCGTTCCTGCCCAACAACTCATGCAGTGGCACTTTCCCAGTATACAGTGCAGTACACTTCTCTATCCAGAGGCAGCGGTCTAGGAATAACTGAGATATATAGTAATAATAGTAAAGGTCCGTAGCTTGACTGATGCTGGATCCGTAGGTGTTAGTATAGTTAGTAAACTTGCTCACACTTAATTAGAAATATACAAATGAGCTCTTAATGATATGTAGGACAGTAAGAGGCAATTTCATCATGTTAGGTTAATTAGATACTTTGCCTTCTCACACAGCTAAATTATTTACGTGCACAATGAGCCATTAGAAATTACTCACCGCACAAATCATTGACGGTGTGCCCATTCTGGATAGAATGTCTGAAATAGCAATAATATATTAGAAGTAGGAAGGATATGAGGGATTAAAATAATGTCTAGTTTTAAAAAGTAGAGCAGTTGGCAGAGCTCCTAAAGATGATGGCAGAGCTCCTAAACTGGTCTAGAAAAGTAAAATTTACTTCAATAATTGAACTTAATGTTTTATGTTGATGCCCAGTGCAGTCAAAATTATTATTTTTACCTGTGTTTTGTATCATATTGTTCAACAGCTGATAAATCTAAAACTGTAAAAGCGTGAAAAAAATTTGATCATTGTTATTTCCTAATAGTTGCTGGTGGGAAAATAAAATCTACACAGGACCTTCTATTCAGCAAGTTTTACATGGGTGTCCTTTGTTTCAGCTTGCCTGACATCACCAGGCGGTAAATTAGTTAATAGACAAAAAACAAAGAGTTCCAAACCTCTCTGCCAAAACAGCTAGTTTTCAGTTTTTCCCTCCCCATAGACCACTCCCAGACAGTCCTAGCCAAATCCTTGCTTGAGAAATTTTTATGGAAAATTATTACAGTAAGGTACTTAATTGTTACCCAGAAATATTAAATACTGAGATAAAACTGCATTAGGCCTTTAATCTCTATGGGATCGGTGTGTCCCCCATCCCCGCGGGACGGTTAAGCTAACGTAAGCTAATGTGATTAGCATGAGGTTATAAGTAACATGAACATTTCCCAGGACATAGACATATCTGATATGGGCAGACAGCTTAAATTATTGTTAATCTAACTGCATTGTCCAATTTACAGTAGACATTACAGGGAAAGAATACCATGCTATTGTTTGAGGAGAGTGCACAATTGTGAAAGAACAAAAGTTAGAGAATATAGTGATTCTGAGGACTTTGTATACGACTATTGGGAATGTTATCCTGGATAGCAGAATATACGTGAGTCTTCATTAAAGGTGTGGTCCAATATGTTTTTTTGAACCTTTTCCCCGCTATTTCATTATCTGTCATTGATTTGACAGTTTATATACCTAGTCTCTCTGTGTAATTCCACCATGTTTCTGTGTATTGGAAATGGAGAAGGCCTGCATTTAAATTAATCTTGCATTTAAGTACCTTTCACCCCAAAAAATGACAATCCCAATGATTCATTTTGTTTTCTACACATTGTCTGGGGTATATGCAGGGCTAATAAAAAACAAGAGTGACATTAAATCACTTCCTTTAGCAGAAGTCAAGCATCCATGCCAGTGTTCTTGTGCCCCTTGGATTAGGTGTCTTATTAAAAACATATTTAATGGATTGCTGATAATATATCAATGTCTCGCTGCACACAATTTTGAGGAAAAAATTAACTGATTTAAATGAGAAATCAGTATTGCAATTTGTTTCTCCTGGCATATTGTATTTGTAATGAAAATTGAGTTTAGAGGCAATTCATTATACTCAGTCTGGGAGAGTACTTACACGGAACCCAAACCGGCTGTGCGCATGCACCATCATGCATACATTTATTTTGTCCCCCCACACCAAATGCGATCACGACACGCAGGTTAAGATATCAAAACAAACTCTGAACCAATTATATTAATTTGGGGACAGGTCGAAAAGCATTAAATATTTATGGCAATTTAGCTAGTTAGCTTGCACTTTCTAGCTAATTTGTCGTATTTAGCTAGCTTGCTGTTGCTAGTTAATTTGTGCTGGGATATAAACATTGAGTTGTTATTTAGCCTTAAATGCACAAGGTCCTCTACTCCGCCAATTAATCCATACATAAAACGGTCAACCGAATCGTTTCTAGTCATCTCTCTTCCTTCCAGGATTTTTCTTCTCTTGACTTTATATTGCATTTGGCAACATTCATAAATTAGGTGCATTACCGCCACTGACCTTGTTCGTCTTTCCGTCACCCACGTGAGTATAACCAATGAGGAGACGGCACGTGGGTACCTGCTTCTATAAACCAATGAGGAGATGGGAGATGCAGGATTTGCAGCGCAATCTGCGTCAGAAATAGAACTGGATATAGAACTTCGAACTTCTATTTTAGCCCTTGGCAACGCAGACGCTCGTTGGAGCGTGCAGCAGTGTGGGTGCAATAATTGAATAACATAGCTTCCTAAATGTATTTTGTGACACGAGCGGTGTAGTCAGCCTGTCAGGTGCCCCAAACTGTCAAAGCAAAAAATAAATAAAACATTATTATATATAAAGTGAATTGCTAAACAGCATTGAAAGGGTTCAAATCAGTTACTGAAACAATTTTTTATTCACTTGAAGTAAACTATATTAATCAAAAACATTGGTCCCTCCAACGTCATTTTAGAGAATTAGCAGTACGTCCATTCGGCTTCCTCACCTCCATGATCACCTGAGACCAGCCACCCGATAGCTGATGAAACTGTTGGTTTGCACAAACAAAAACTTCTGCACAAACTCTCAGGGAAGCTCATATGCATCTTCAACAGCCTAATCAACTCTATGCAAAGGAGATGTCGTGCTGCATGAGGCAAATGGTGTCTGTGACCAGCATATCTGTATTCCCAGTCATGTGAAATCCCTAGATTAGGGCCTAATGAATTTATTTCAATTGACTGACTTTCTGATTTCTTTATATGAATTGTTACTCAGTGAAACCAGATATTTTTTTCACTGTAGTTCAATTGGCATTGGAGAAAGTGTTACCACGTGCTTTATGTATTCACATGCTGTTCAACACAACCAAAAAGACATGGCATAGTTAATATATTCAGGGGCACATTACAGACACAACCCCACCTGTTTCATCTGAAACAGGACATAGGTATTAAAATACATTAACAAAATAGGTCCATTTAACCATAGTAGTTACTGTTATTGTCACCTGACATTAGTTCAATTATTTGCCATTTTAGCACTTATCCAAAGTGACAGTATGTGTGAATACATTTTTTGTATGGGTGACCCCAGTGGGAATCAAACTCAAAATCCTGATGATGCAAGCTTCATGTGCTACCAATTGAGCCACACAGGATTGGGCGTTCAATTGTATACTGGAAGCAATAATGACGCGGGAGGAGATGGCTGCCGTTTTACGGGCTCCTAACCAACTGTGTTATTTTGTTTGTTTTTTCACATTGTTTGAAACTCATTTTGTACACAATGTTGCTGCTACCATCTCTTATGACCGAAAAGAGCTTCTGGACATCAGAATAGTGATTACTAACCTCGACCTGGACAAAGATTTTTCTTTAATGAGTACAACGCAAAGAATATACTGCCTTGTCAAGACCAGGCCCAAACCCCCATCATGAGCGTGAAGAAAAGACGGAGAAAAAGGGGGAGGAGGGCGGGGTGCCTTGTAAGAATTTGCCGAAGAGTAGGTAAACCACCACTTATTGGCCAACGTGCAATCATTGGAAAACAAACTCGACGATATACGATTAACACTATCCTACCAATGGGCAGGGGTGGAAAGAGTACTGTAAAATCCTACTCAAGTAGAAGTACTGTTACTTAAATTAAATTGTAATCAAGTAGAAGTAAAAGTACCGGTATAAAAAACTACTCAAGTAGAAGTAAAAAGTAGCACATTTAAAAAGTACTCAGAGTAAAAGTTACTAAGTTACTTCTAAAATAATTTGCTATTTCGATGGTTATTTTTATTCTCCTTTTACAAGAATGGAAGTTCATGGGAAAGGGTGTGGCAACAGTATATGTAATACTACTGTATATGTAATATTGTTTACATGTAATGCTTGACAGGCTAAATGTTCCATACAACACCAGAAAATAACCAACAAGATAAGATCCAGCACAGCTGATTTTAATATTAAATCTTCAACTTCACATATACAAATGTTCAAAGGAATGTTCAAAAGGAATATTTTTTTGTGGAACTACCTATCGAACCCTTAAATGATTCACTTCTCTCTGAATTTGCCATTCAGTTTCAGTAGGAGCTGATTTCCTAAGTTAATTGAGTCTATCCTGGCTCGCTTTGCAGTGAAGAGTAGTCCAGCACAGCTAAAAATACGCCCACAGGCGGCAGATGCAGGCAGGCCTGTGTTGAGTTTGAGGGACAACTTTTTTATGTACGGAAAACAAATGAAGTAAATCTATTTTGTCCGATGGACCAGCAAGATACCCATCCAGCTGCCCTGTACCTTCTGACCGTTTGGTTGTCAGTGATGAGAAGAAACCCTCTTTATCAATGAATGCTGCCTTAGATGCTCAGTCTCGTCCTGTGTGTTTGTGTCAAGATGATTCTTCAGGTACACCAAACCTGTACATTGGAAACAACACAACATTCACATTTTCAGTGTTTCAGCAAACTCTGTTGTATGTGGCTGGCAACACAGTCATATTATTAGCATTGCAATAGCTCTAACACAGTTGTTACTCTCAGATACTGAGATTGATTTGAGTTGTTCAAATACATTCAGACCTAACAAATTCTCTAATGAGGTGAGTCCATGTCTGGCTGTACCCAGACATAGTTATATGCAAAGATGATTGTACAACACCTGTAATGCAACTTGAATAATGAAAAAAAGAAAAACATAACAGAAAACAATTTAAGAAAAGACTCAAAGACCAACATATATCATCATATGGACAATGAGGTTAAAATAAATCATACCGGCAGTGATGACATCAGTTTTGTCAGTGCAAGAAGTCTTGAACTTTCGCAGAAGGATTGCAGCAGCAATAAGCTGTGGCTCCTCCATCATTTCTCCAAAGCGCATTTGACTAGAACGTTCAAGGCTTCATCACTTTGCAGTACTCATTCAAGAAGGACATTTCTGCCGGGCTCAGCCTGAAAGACAAGGTAAGGTAAATGTAATACCTCTTAGAATACTAACATGTCATGGACAATACATATTACTGTAATAGGAAAACATTACGTTGATTCAAAGAATTGCTACTCACATTTTCACTTAATTCTTCACACATATTTCTTATGGCATCCTTCCCCTTCTCTTGTATTATACGTGTGATCCTCTCCACAGCCAGGTAAGTTGAGTTCCAACGTGTTTGATTTGGATGGATCATCTGCAGTTTGCACTCATTCTCTACAACTTCAGCAGCTAAGGTTGACCGGACCGTTTTATTCCACATGGCTTGGCATATGGCAAAAGACCACCCGGACAACCTTTTGTAGCTTTCACTATTTGTTTCTGCCAACGCAGAATCTGTTGTTGAAATGAGGTTCAGCAGGTGACATGCACACTGTTGATGCTGAGGGAGTTGATAGTCTAGGCCACTGTCATTTTCCAGGATGGAATAGGAGTCTTGGTATTCAACCTGCTCTGCTGGCTCTTCAGCATCTGAGTCTTGGTCTGCTGACTCGACTGCCTGGCTCTGCTCACTGAAAACATTGAATGCTTTGATAAAGTTTGATCCACTTTGTTGTGGTTCTTACCACTTTCTCCCTGATCCTTTATGCACAATGGATGTCATCGAGGGCACCTGCAAACACATCAAATGTGTGGGAACCTCTCAATCTCTTGCAAGTGAGTGCAGCAGAACGTCTCACCAGAGTTTCTTCATCTATCCAGTGACATGTGACCCCGATATAACTCCTTTGATGAGCTGTCCAACAATCAGTGGTGGTGGCAACATAATTTACCCTGCCAAGGTGTGCCATAACCGTCTTCTTCATGTGATTGGCAGCTTCATGTATTCTTGAACGAACAGTAGGTCTGGAGATAACTTTGCATTGAGGATGCAGAGTGGTTACCAACTCTTTAAAAGCTAGTTGTTCGACCACAGAGAATGGCAAGCTTGTCAACGGTTGCCTGTGAGATGCACCTGGCTCCTGCCACTTCCATCATTTCAGACATCTTTGCTTGCTTGCAAGTTGAGCTGTTTGATAGTTCCTTGGTTCGTTTGTTTGTTGTTGCAGAGGTGAGCATATTGTAGTATGTCATCTTTAATGGATGTTTCCTCTGTGGACAAAATTATTGTATCAATCTGGGCAAAATGTATATAGCCTGACCAGTTTGGTTTTATACAAAGTAACTTAAACCAGCACAAGATGCAATCTGTAAGTATTTGGGCAATGACAACATTTTTGTTTTGGCTCTGTAGTCCAGCACATTGGCTTTTCAAAGATAAAATGACAATGGGGTTAAAGTGCAGACTGTCAGCTATAAGAATGTGTTTCAAATGAACCATTTAGAAATTACAGCATGTTTTGAATAATGTCACTGTCCAAATACATATGGATGTTGGGGAATATTGTTATTTCTTTTCCCTAGTTATAAGAACTATAGTTTAACCAAACATGATTTTTGGCTATTATTCGAAACTCAGTGATTCAACCAGATATAGCTAGGTAATAAGCAAGCAAAAAAAGATCATGCACATGCCTAAAGATCCCAGGTCTCAAAAGTATGTATTTATTTTATCTTCACAAGTTCATTAATTTCACTTTTAGCTATACCCAACAACTTACATTATGGGATGGCTAGCTAACGTAAACTCACCCCATTCCGTACAAATGTGCGCAACTGCGACATTCAAATGAGGCTGCAAAGAAAAATAATGGGACTGTAGCGACTGTGTTGACTTCAAAATCTGGGGTGTGAACTACGTTTCTATTCAAGCGTTGATCGACATGGTAATGGCTCTATAGTATTGGAGAAAAGTAGTCATGCCGTAACGTACAGCACGCGTAAAGCAACTATTTCTGTCTTACAATCTCTCTCCACCAGGTGTAGCACTTCTCTCTTTGTTTAAAAACAAAAAATGGACAGTGACGGGGGTAAGGGGGGATACCTAGTCATTTTTTGCGTCGTCACTGCAAGCGATCATGACTCTCAATAGACAATGTTTACTTCTGAAGATCACTTTAGCACCGCCCTAAAAACCTGATTCAAATTCGACACAAACCTTCAAATAGGTATGTAATGACACATTATATAAACTCTTTATAGTGTTTTATTTACATTTTAGAGGCGATAAGGTGATAAGTTGGACAGATCGAGTGAAAAAAAGCAGTTTCCCCACACGACATCTCTCCTTCTCACTATCATGCATTAGTTTTGCTTCCCCACCTGCCATTTTTAAAAAGACCTGACAGGGCTCATTGCCTTCTTGAAACGGGCAGCGTGGAGGTCTCGCCATGGATTCTGTTGGAAAGGGGAGAAATTGTGCTTTACAGTGGAATTGACATTAAAGTTGATCTGGAAGTATTATGTTTTTGCGGTGCTAATATAAGGCCAATTGTACGGACCAAGGCGATGTACAAAAGTGAGTGAGTTTACGTTACTAGCCACCATAATGTAAATGCGGTAGCAGCCCACACTATAGCGTATAACATTAGTTCCTTCAGCTGTGTAAAGACATTGGTCAGGGTTAGCTTCTAACTAGCTAGCAACAGGATGAGCTAGCTAACGTTAGCATTATGCTACAGATTGAATGCAACAGGCTAGTAGCAACACTTTGTTAGCTACACTACATAGCCTACACAACAAATGCCATTCATGGCGATAAAATATATTTAGAACTTTACTTTTCGTACCATTACGTTTCCTCAAGATGGACATGGAGTTTTTGTAGGCAGCCACCTCCACCATCTTTGGTAATCAGAGCTTAATAGTCCTCTTCTCTGCTTGAAGCTGAAGTGTTCTTTGAGATGCGGCCAGGGATTTCCTCCCTCATGATCTTCAGAAGACCCGGCCACTGGCTCTGTCTCTGTGTGTGTCTGTATTGTCTCCTGAACCTGCTCAATCTCGTTAGGGTCCATTTATTTTTCAAATGGCATGTAGGAAACCTTTTTTTTCATGGCATGTAGCTACTTTGTTGTTGTTTTTACTTTTACAGAAAATCCTGCTATCGATTATCATTTGGTTTGCATACACAGCTGTGATTGGGCCGTTTTTGCGCGATGCATGAAACTGAATTGTATTGGTCCATCTGGTCATGTTACTTGTCACTGACAAACAAGTGAACAGTTCGAGCTGCTACAAAAGGGGCAAACTTTATGTGCTTTCCATGATGATGTGTATCCTTTTTCTAGATTGTACTCTAACGGATTGTTTTGAAAATGTACTTAAGTACTTCATTCAAAATGTACTTAAGTAAAAGTAAAAGTACAGCCTTTGAAAAATACTCAAAAAAGTATAAGTAAATAGAAAAGCTACTCAAATACAGGAACGTGAGTAGCTGCCAATGGGACATTAAAAACTGTAATATCTTATGTTTCACCGAGATGTGGCTGAACGACGACACGGATAATATAGAGCTGGCTGGCTTCACTACCAGCATGACACATGTTCGTACATTTCCCACCCAGAAGCCATGGATTACAGACAACATCCGCTAAATGCTAAAGCTGCCGCTTTCAAGGAGACACTAATCTGGACACTTATATGAAATCTTGCTATGCACTCAGACGAACCATCAAACAGGCAAAGCGTTAATACAGGACAACCACCTCTCCCGTAATGTGAGCAAGACAAAGGAGCTGGTCGTGGACTATAGGGAAAGGATGGCCGAACAAGTGAGCAGGTCGATAGTTTCAAGTTCCTTGGTGTCCACATCACCAATGAATTATCATGATCCAAACACACCAAGACAGTTGTGAAGAGGACACGACAACACCTTAACCCCTCAGGAAACTGAAAAGATTTGGCATGGGTCCCCAGAGCCTCATATAGTTCTACAGCTACAACATCGAGAGCATCCTGACCGGTTGCATCACTGCCTGGTATTGCAACTGCTCGGCCTTCGACCATAAGGCGCTACAGAGGGTAGTGCGTATGGCCCAGTACATCACTGGGCCCAAGCTACCTGACATCCAGGACCTATATATTAGGCGGTGTCAGAAGAAGGCCCAATGAATTGTCAAAGACTCCAGTCACCCAAGTCATAGACTGTTCTCTCTGCTACCGCACGGCAAGCAGTACCAGAGCTCCAAGTCTAGGACCAAAAGACTCCTTAATTAACAGGTTCTACCCCTAAGCCATAAGACTGCTGAACCGTGTACCAGGGTATTTGAACATTTCCACAGGATGGTTTTCAATACCGTCAAAATTATTTACTACATTTTTTTTTTAAGAATATTTGCAGCTACTTTTTAAGTAAATACCTGCAGTCAACTTGCAATAGATGATCACGTTCTTAATTTCTCATTATAAAGCTTCCCATAGTCCCCAGTCACAAAATTGTCAAAGACTCCAGCCACCCAAGCCACAGAATGTTCTCTCTGCTACCGCATGGCAAGCAGTACCAATGCACCAAGTCTGGAACCAGCAGGACCCTGAACAGCTTCTACCCCCAAGCTAAAGTATAAGACTCCTAAACAAGACTGCTAAATAGCTAATCAAATGGCTACTCAGACTACCTACATTGACCCTTTTTTGCAAGAACTCTCCTGCATTGACTCTATGCACACACACCGGACTCTACCCATACACTCACTCATACTTACACCCTAACACACACACACTACATTCGCCGACATACACATAACATGCACATAAGTGGTGTAACGGACCGTAGTTGATCCATGATCCGTACAGATCACCCCCCACGGTTCGGCACGCTTGTGAACCGCGGATCAATTGCAAAGTTTAACCATCATAGTGTGAAATACAGTTTTACTGCCGCTGTCACTTTTTAAAGTAATAATTCCCTAAATCTCGATGCAGAGTTGCAGTGAAAAGATAAAGACAAGACAGATGCGTGCTGTGTTTTACTCTGAAGCCTGAAGGTTGATTTAATTATTTTTTTAAAGCAGTTGTGTGTACTGTTCACGTGAATGGGGTATATTGGATCCCAATGAATCAATCCTGGAAGCTCGCATTACAAAAAGCAAAGAAGAAAAAAGAGCAGTGACAGCCATGGCTAGTGGAGGAGCTGAAGTACTGGAAAAGCCTCCCGCTTCATTTAAGTCTCATGTATGGGAGCATTTTGGCTTCCCTGTCAAATATGATGACGGAAGAAGGGTGGTGGACAACACCATTACGGTGTGTAGGCATTGTGCCACAAGAAAGCTGTATAATCATGGAAATACATCGAGCACATTTGCCCAATGACAAAGAAATGATTAGTCTTTCATTTTAATGGTAGGTTTATTTGAACAGTGAGAGACAGAAAAACAAAACAAAAATCCAGAAAAACGCATGTCAAAATGTATTTTTATTTTATTTTACTAGGCAAGTAAGTTAAGAACAAATTCTTATTTTCAATGACGGCCTAGGAACAGTGGGTTAACTGCCTGTTCAGGGGCAGAACGACAGATTTGTACCTTGTCAGCTCGGGATTTGAACTTGCAACCTTCCGGTTACTAGTCCAACGCTCTAACCACTAGGCTACCCTGTTATAAATTGATTTGCATTTTAATGAGGGAAATAAGTATTTGACCCCATCTCAATCAGAAAGATTTCTGGCTCCCAGGTGTCTTTTATACAGGTAACGAGCTGAGATTAGGAGCACACTCTTAAAGGGAGTGCTCCTAATCTCAGTTTGTTACCTGTATAAAAGACACCTGTCCACAGAAGCAATCAATCAATCAGATTCCAAACTCTCCACCATGGCCAAGACCAAAGAGCTCTCCAAGGATGTCAGGGACAAGATTGTAGACCTACACAAGGCTAGAATGGGCTACAAGACCATCGCCAAGCAGCTTGGTGAGAAGGTGAGAAAGTGACAACAGGTGGTGCGATTATTCGCAAATGGAAGAAACACAAATTAACTTTCAATCTCCCTCGACCTGGGGCTCCATGCAAGATCTCACCTCGTGGAGTTGCAATGATCATGAGAACGGTGAGGAATCAGCCCAGAACTACACGGGAGGATCTTGTCAATGATCTCAAGGCAGCTGGGAACATAGTCACCAAGAAAACAATTGTTAACACACTACGCCGTGAAGGACTGAAATCCTGCAGCGCCCGCAAGGTCCCCCTGCTCAAAAAAGCACATATACATGCCCGTCTGAAGTTTGCCAATGAACATCTGAATGATTCAGAGGACAACTGAGTGAAAGTGTTGTGGTCAGTTGAGACCAAAATGGAGCTCTTTGGCATCAACTCAACTCGCCTTGTTTGGAGGAGGAGGAATGCTGCCTATGACCCCAAGAACACCACCCCCACCGTCAAACATGGAGGTGGAAACATTATGCTTTGGGGGTGTTTTTCTGCTAAGGGGACAGGACAACTTCACCGCATCAAAGGGACGATGGACGGGGCCATATACCGTCAAATCTTGGGTGAGAACCTCTTTCCCTCAGCCAGGGCAATGTGGATGGGTATTCCAGCATGACAATGACCCAAAACACACGGCCAAGGCAACAAAGGCGTGGCTCAAGAAGAAGCACATTAAGGTCCTGGAGTGGCCTAGCCAGTCTCCAGACCTTAATTCCATAGAAAATCTGTGGAGGGAGCTGAAGGTTCGAGTTGCCAAACGTCAGCCTCGAAACCTTAATGACTTGGAGAAGATCTACAAAGAGGAGTGGGAAAAGAGAGACAAAATCCCTCCTGAGATGTGTGCAAACCTGGTGGCCAACTACAAGAAACGTCTGACCTCTGCGATTGCCAACAAGGGTTTTGTCACCAAGTACTAAGTCGTGTTTTGCAGAGGGGTCAAATACTTATTTCCCTCATTAAAATGCAAATCAATTTATAACATTTTTTGTGTGTTTTTCTGGATTATTTTGTTGTTATTCTGTGTCTCACTGTTCAAATAAACCTACCATTAAAATTATAGACGGCTCATTTCTTTGTCAGAGGGTAAACGTACAAAATCAGCAGGGGATCAAATACCTTTTTCCCTCACTGTATATGCCAGTTAGGCTCTAGACCCCTTTTAAAGCGGATTAATGTGCTTCATTTTAAGAGGTTATTTGGCCACTTTAGTTGTGATACAAACCTTTTTAAAATATATCGGCCTTTGGGCTAGGCTACATGAGGTGTGTGACTATGATATCGAAAAAGTTGCAAAAAAAGGCATTATTTCTTATGCTGGGCATCATTCACACGTGATAATATATCATTCACAAGTGATAGGCTAATATTGTCACCCATCAGACTATTCTTTATTTAATCTTGTCTTTGCATATACTAAATAATGTGTGACATTTGTTTTGATTTAGAATGGACCATTATGATGCACCTGCTTCGAAACGGGCAGAGTGAAAAAATACATGTCACCTATGCACTTAAATAGTGAATGGAGGACACTTCCCCGTTGTTTATTTTCATGCCAGCCAGATAGGCTATACTCCTGTTTTAAAGAGAAGCAATGTGCTTAATTAACTAAAATAAATATAGTAGGCCTAGCCTATAGAAAGCTGATGGGATCCTCATCTTTTTATTAACGGCCATCACTCTGTTTTCTCCCGCAATTACATAGCCTATAGAAATGTAGCGCAACATTAGCTCATGGGTTCTCATTAAGTATTTGATTAGATTTATAAAAAAAACATTTGCATTGATGTCAGGGTGATTAGAAGGACAATAGAGTGCTGAGTACCAGGCAGTTAGCAAGTTTGGTATGCTACTAATGACCAGCAGCAGCATAAGAGCTTGGAGAAACCTAATTACTTTGACTAAATGGTCACGTGGAATTTGACTGCATTCATGACTTGTGACCGCAGGTGTAGTTGTAATAGGGTCACCGCAACAGCCCTACACTCACCACATACGCTGCTGCTACTGTCTGTCATCTATCCTGTTGCCTCGTCACTTTACCCCTACCTATATTTACAGTACATAGCTGCCTAAATTACCCTGTACCCCTGCACGTTGACTCAGTAGACACTTCCTGTATACTGTATAACCATGTTATTTTCTACTCCCTATATATAGCCATGTTATTTTTACTTGTTATTTTTATTCATTATTCACTGTATCCCTCGTGTCACTATTTAAATTGTTATTTTTTAACTCTGCATTGTTGGAAATGGACCTGTAAGTAAGTGTGTCACTGTTATTTTACACCTGTTTTCTATGATGCATGTGACAAATAACATCTGATTTGATTTAAATAGATTTAGTTTACAAGCACACATTGACAAGAGACCTCACTCACTGCTGTGCAGCATGCGCCAGGTGATCTAGCTACAGTATGGAATTGAAATAAAATGTTTGCCAGCTAGATATCTTGTAAATATTAAGTTAACTGTCAAATGTGCTAAATACTCTGCAGTTATGTATTTGGTTTGCTAAATTAGTAGCTAGTCATCTAGCTAGCTAAGTGGTTAGGTTCTTGCAAAATCCAGCTTCAAAATCCAGATAATCGCTTCCTGGATCAATATTGGTTTTGTGTGTGTAGCAATCCCTGAGTAGCATTTTTTTGTTACTTTTAAAACGTTATGAGCTGCGATGTCTGTCCTGCAAATAGTTTATGGCAGAGACTGTATTAAATGTTTGCATCCGCTTATTAGCATTTAGCTAGCATTCGCTATGGGATTTTACATGTATTTGTTAGCATTGGTTTTCTTTGGATTACAGAGGCTCAGTGGGGTTTGAAAATAGTGCCCCTTGTCTTCATTGCCGGTATTACATAATAAGTTGCACGGACTCATTCCATGTTCAATAATAGTGGTAAACATCATTTTTGAATGACTACCCCATAACTGTATCCCACACAACCAGTACAATTATCTGCAAGGTCCCTCAATCGAGTAGTGAATTTCAGGCAGATTTAACCACAAAGACCAGAGAGATGTTTCAATGCCTCGCAATGAAGGGCACCAATTGATAGATGTGTAAAAAGAAAAGAAAAAAAACAGACGCTGAATATCCCTTTGAGTGTGGTGAAGTTATTCATTAGGCTTTAGATAGTGTATCAATACAATACACCCAGTCACTACAAAGATACAGATGTCCTTCCTAACTCAGTTTCCGGAGAGGAAGGAAACTGCTCAGGGATTTTACCATGAGGCCAATGGTGATTTTAATGGAAAGTGAGGATGGATCAACAACATTGTAGTTAGTCCACAATACTAATCTAAATGACAGAGCGAAAAGAAGGAAGCCTGTACAGAAAAAAATATTCCAAAACATGCAATCTGTTTGCAACAAGGCACTTAACCTGTAGTGACGCCCAGCCCGTGAACGGAATCGTTATCATCATCTGACACTAATTAGCATAACGCAACGTTATGAATATTCCTATTCATGAAAATCACAAGTGAAATATATTTTAGCACAGCTTAGCCTTTTGTTAATCACCATGTCATCTCAGATTTTCAAAATATGCTTTACAGCCAACGTTAGACAAGCATTTGTGTAAGTTTATCATAGTCTAGCATAGCATTATGCCTTGCTAGCAGCAGGCAAACTTGTCACGGAAATCAGAAAAACAATCAAATTAAATCGTTTACCTTTGATGAACTTCGGATGTTTTTACTCACGAGACTCCCAGGTAGACAGCCAAAGTTAATTTTTTCCCAAAATATTATTTTTGTAGACGAAATAGCTCCGTTTGTTCTTCACGTTTGTCTGAGAAATTGCGGTCACCACAACGCCGAAATATATTCCAAATTAGTTTCATAATATCGACAGAAACATGGCAAACGTTGTTTATAATCCATCCTCAAGGTGTTTTTCTAATATCTATTCGATAATATATCCGTTGGGACAATTCCTTTTTCTCTAGGACCGATTGGAGTAATGGCTACCTCTGCACTTTACGCGAGAATCTCTCTCGGAGCCACCATGTGACCACTTACGCAATGTGCCCCCATACGGCTATTCTTCAACAGAAATGCGTAAAACTATGTCACAATGCTGTAGACACCTTGGGGGAATACGTAGAAAGCGTAAGCTCGTTGATGGTACATTCACAGCCATATAGGGAGTCATTGGAACGCAGCGCTTTCAAAACCTGGGACACTTCCGGATTGAATTTTTCAGGCTTTCGCCTGCAACATCAGTTCTGTTATACTCACAGACAATATCTTTACAGTTTTGGAAACATTAGAGTGTTTTCTATCCAAAGCTGTCAATTATATGCATATTCTAGTATCTTTTCCTGACAAAATATCCCGTTTAAAATTGGAAGTTTTTTTTCCAAAAATGAAAATACTGTCCCCTAACACCAAGAGGTTTTTAAGTAATACTGCAAAACATTTGGCAAATATAGGAACTTTTGTCCTGAATTTAAAGCATTATGTTTGGGACAAATCCAACACAACATAGCACTGAGTACCACTTTTCATATTTTAAAGTATGGTGGTGGCTGCATCATTTTATGGGTACTGTAAAATAAACAGAATACACCTATAAACACAGGCCAAATCCTGGAGGAAAACCTGGTTTAGTCTGCTTTCCAACAGACACTGGGAGATTAATTCACCTTTCAGCAGAACAATAACCTAAAACATAAGGCCAAATCTACACTGGAGTTGCTTACCAAGAAGACATTGATTGTTCCCGAGTGGCCTAATTACAGTTTTGACTTAAATCATCTTGAAGATATTTGGCAAGATTTGAACATGTCTGTCTATCAATGATCAACAATTAACATCACAGATCTTGAAGAATTAAAAAAATAATGGGCAAATATTGTACAATCCAGCTGTGTAAAGTTCTTAGAAGACTCACAGCTGTAATCACTGCTAAAGGTGCTTCTACAAATGATTGACTCGGGTGTGAATACTAATGAAAATGAGATGTTCATTTATTTCATTTTCAATACATTTGCAAAAATGTCTAAAAACATGTTTTCACTTTGTTACTATTGGGTATTGTGTTTAGATGGGTGAGTAAAGAAACTATTTATTCCATTTTGAATTCAGGCTGAACACAACAAATTGTGGAATAAGTCAAGGGGTATGAATACTTTCTGAAGGCACTGTTTTTCATTCACGCTATGAGGCAACACCACTGAACCAAATGAACCCAGGCCAACCAATGGATGATGATAAAATTGGAATGTGTTGGTTAGCCATGGACATTTCAAATTGGCGTCCAGAAAAAAATAATTCAGAGTTCATTACAGGGCAAAATCGATTCAATAAGAAACGTAGGTGATCTCTAGAATATCCAATGGCACATGATAAATATGTGGGAAACACAGAATGACTCCTTTTGTGTACATGGGTTACATCAATGAATGGACATCCTACAGTCCGACGTGTGTTTGTGTAAGCCCCAGAAATGGGATACAATGGCCTATTCAGGACATGGTGGGTAAAGCTGGGCAGGCCAAACGTATATGGATCAACTGGAATAAGATCTACAGTGCCAGCAAAGATATGTGAGAGTTGTATATCGCTACAGTATGCTAGGGGAATAGATTACATACATGTCCCTTAGCATCGGTCAAAGAACGGATTTACCCACATTTTATTGTGCATCAACCACGGAGTCTCATAAACCACAGGACACAATGACTTACAGTTTACTCCTCCCACTAGCTCAGACACAAAACATACCACGGATGTACAGACCAGAGGGACTGACTACACACAGACATGCAGTTGGTTGACAGATTCAAAATGACTGTCCAATAATTACTAGCCTACATATTCCAACCCCAAAAGATATTTGCCCAAATACTTGCCCACACAGTCTACAGTTCCATATCTTTTGACATATTACCATTCAAAAGCTCTTGTCAGAATTTAGTGTACTGTGTATCATAACAGTAAGCTCACAGCTCTAGACATCATATTTCGCATAAACCAAAACCAATCTGACAATCTCAGCAACAAAGTCAACTAAGGAAAGCTTCCAATGAGCTAGATATGATTTTCAAATACAGGATTCAGTGTCTGCTGGTATTCATCCTTTCTTAATCCACACACACGTACAAACATACCCAGGAACATGCATACATGCATGAATGCACACACACATAGATAAAAAACAATTGGCAAACCGGTCCCTTTGGCTGCGTTTACACAGTTAGCCAGCCCAATTCTGATAATCTTTTACTCATTTGTCTTTCGACCAATCATATCAGCTCTGAAAAATATCTAATATGAAAAGATCTGATGTGATTTGTGAAAAGACCAATTAGTCAAAAAAAATATCAGAATTGGGTGGGTTTTCTTGTCACGTATACTCTCTTTCCCGCACACCTGTCACCATCGTTTCGCGCACCAGCACCTCATGACACTCACCTGGACTCCATAACCTCCTTGATTATCTTCCCTATATCTGTCACTCTCCTCGGTTCTTTCCTCAGGTGTTATTGACTCGGTTTCATGTCGGTGCGTTGTTTGTGTTTCGTGTTTATTGTTTTGTTAATTTATTTATTAAAACACACTCACTCCCTCTCAGCGCACTCATTACATTTCGTCATGCCGCATTAAAATGTAATACAATTTTACCATTACATTACTTATCTTTACTATTAGGCACATAAAACATTTTCCCAATAGAGGCCCCCTTGAATGTCACGGTATAATTTGCACTCTTGTGTCAGGTCTTGTGTCATTTGCTCAGGTTTTCATGCGATTGTGCTACACAACAGGCTTTGACTTGTGTTCAGAAAGCTGCTCAGGATTCAGATGGACTTACCTCACTTTCCTCTGTACGTAGACTACCTCACTATGCTACAACCCAAAGTGAGTGACTGGGGTAGCCACAAGTAGAATCAACTCCATTTAGACTGTATTGTGTGTGTGCCTTAATGCGTGTTTGTGTGTGTGTGGCTATATCTGACAGGGTGGTTGTGGCAAGTGATTTACCACTATCCGTAATCTGGTGTGGAATTCGCCCAATTACCTTTCCGCCATTATGTTAACGAATCATTTCAACAGCATCGCCTTAGACATTAGCACAATGGAGCTGCCAATGGACCGTACTGTATTAAAATGGAAAGGTTGTCTCAGTGGCACTATGCTACCTGCATGACATTTCACTACTCACATGGGATTGTGGTGTTCATATTATTTATTCATGTTTCATTTCAGAGGCTGGGCAAAGTGGGAGGAATTTTCAACAATAAACCCCAGACATAGGCCAAGACTAATTGGGGAGTACAATTGCATCACCATTTTTTCTATACTGCTGAGTAAAGGAGCATGAAACTATGTGATCGAGAGTTACCACAGCCTAGCTGATATAACAATGAACAAGCCCTAGACGAAGGGACAACACAAGCCTTTCAGGGACGATATCAGCCAAAAGGACAAAGCTGTGTTGTGTTGCTGAAAAAGTGATGGGAATTGAAAGTGGAGACTAGAGAGACTTCTAATGGAGATTCCACTTTGTGGAGGGATGAAAGTCTTTGTGGCTTTGCTTGTCTGCTGTATTCTTGTCTCTCTCATTCTGGATCTTTCGGTCTCTAGTTCTGGTTCTCTCTCCGTTTTTCGTTCTGGCTGGTCGCTTCGCTCTAATGCTGCTGCTTCTGCACCGCTACAAACGAGCCCTTGCTCCCTGGTTCCCTTTGCGACCGATATTAATCCTAGATTGTTTCAGTTTGTCCTGGACCTCAAAGTTTAATCTGAAAGGCCTCAACTAGGTCTTCTTCTAAAATCCAATCCGACCACCAAGAGTGTGATTGAGTTATGTTACATTGCCAACTCAATCCAAGACAATTGATAAGCATAGGGGCTGACAGAAGGCCCCGGACTAATGACTTTTTAGCCCCCGTCTGAAAATGACCTTGAATGCAGGCAGGCAATTATTGCCAGCCACTGGGCTTCTCCCTCTGTCTGCCCTCTTTTTGAAGCTGCTGTTGTCTAATAGTGGGGGCAAGAAGATACTCGATATTCTGGCTGCATGGCAACACCTCAAACCCCCTTCGCCCAAGGGGACATCAATCAAAAGTTTTGCGAGGAGGTATAACGATAGAGCAGGGAGGTATAAGAAAGGGCCACTCTGTTTCCTGTCAACGCAGCATTTTCCATGACGCCCATGACGTTAATGTTTCTATTTATTTAGTAAGGGCATACCTGTTTGACAGATAAGGGAGCAGGGGATTTGACGGTGGAGGTATGTTGGATTTAGTTTAAAGTAGTGCAGAGTCAAAGGTCTGGATCATTCCGTAGCCATATTACCATAGAGCCATAGTAAACAGAATTCTAGCGGTGGAAAGGTTGGGGGTTTTGAAAATAGATTTTGAGAATAGAGGCAGAGGTTGGAAGGAGGTTGATTTATTTGTTAAGAGCACATTTAAATTTCTCTTCCGGCCTCAATCAATGTCCCCTTTCGCCTCGCCTGGTGGGTGTTTTATCAACGTGGTGCATATTCATTTGCTTACAGCAACACCAAAATGGAACATCAGAAAACACCAAATTAGCAACACAATGGCACGACTGGAGCATGTCGATACATGTTTGAGCACAATGGGAAATTATAAAAGAGCAGAAGTATGATGTTGAAAACATATTTCAAAAGAGCATCGAACTGAGAGACCTAATAAGACTGTATATGCCTGGGATTGTACATCGCCCGTGGCAATCAATTTCCCCTTTTCTCCCATGTTATGTTATTATTTGATACAATCTTTTCAAAAATGTAAAAAGTTATCATTCATAATGCTGCCCCCACTGCGCTTGCCCAGGATTGAACACGTCCTGTTTGTAATAAGCAGTGTGCATCAATAACATGGCTCTCCGTCCCGAAAACCAAACACGGATAAGGCAGAGGAGTGATTTATCAAAGGACCTGTTGAACTACAGTAACATTTATCAAGAAAAGCAATGAATGATTTCACGCAGCATATGTTTCTGTTATTCATCGAACTGCATTGTCATACCTCTGACTACTAGACAAACCAACGCTATCAGTCCCCTACACTAGCATATAATCTTAAAATTAATCCATCCTTTCCTTCTTTCTTTCCTTCAAGGGTCATGTGGTAATCACTGATCTGACATGATGACATCTGGCGAAAGCAATGCAGAGGAAAGCTTGCTTGCACTAATCAAGTCAAGTCCGATCAGTGAAGGGAGGGAGGAAGGATAGAATGCATTTTAAGAGTATTCAGGGCCTGTGTTTGGTTCAACCTGACAATTATCTTTTCAGTTGTCAAAATGGAGTGCCTGTAATGCTGTTGTCTCAGTGCCCATGCGGAAGATAGCATCTGATCCCGGGGTACATTTGTCCACCCCATGCCCCACGAAACAAAATGAACAATGATGGGGGTAATGATGGGGGCTGATATGCAATTTGCACTCATTTACGCCACATGAAACAGACGTGAGATTGGGACATCAGCGCACTGCCAAAGCACTATCTTCCCCTTAAATGTAATTTACTTCCGCATCTTTAAAAAGTACTTGGAGTGAGACCTGCAATTATTGACAATGGTACAGTTGAAAGCTTTGTGTAGTGCTTTTAGTTTTTCAGTGCTTTGTGGTGCTGAATTAATAGAGAGACTAAGCCAACATCAACATTCATAATCTTTGCTTGCTCTTTGGTTTGCATTGCTTGCCTAAAAATGTTTCACATTTACAGAGGACTATTTTGAACACTTACACATTGTTGTAAATGAGTGCAAATGCATAATGATGCACAGCATTGGACCTAGTAACATTTTTTATTTTGTTTGACATTAACTAGCAAGAAATACAGGCTTCACAGTGAAGTGTGGGTACTCTACCAGCGGCACGGTGCAGTTGAATAAGATCGCCTGAGGTGGTCTGCTTGCAATCAGTTGGAGCAATTTGTTTCACTTACCTAAAAAGAGAAGAAAATCACATGCATTACGTTAGAAATTCAAAAATGTTACCGCATGGACAGGAATGTTAAAAAGGATTCAGATTCTTCCAAAGCATAAGTAAACACTAACATTTAAAATGACATATGGCATTGCGCTAAGTCAGACATTGTATTTGCATTTAAAATCAAATTGTTGTGAATCTCATTTCAGCTTTACAATGAACATATATACAGTAGACACTCCCCCCAAAATGATCCATCGCTATCACAGTGATCAGTACTTCGTGCCAGTGACCATCAATCACATTCGCCATGGTTTCCCTTCCCGTTAGGCAGTAGCGATGAGACACACGTCAACGTGATTTGTATGGAGGTCTTGTGTTCAGCCAAAGTTGTGGCGCAAAACATTCTCTAACATACTGTGCTGAATTGGTGTCAACTTCAAATGTTAACAGGATAATGAAGAATAATGCCACTATGGAGGCTGGGACATAGAAATCAGTAGTTCAGTAGTAGGGAGCACAGCAGGTCTACAGCAAAGCCAATGGTAGAATGTCTCAGTACCCGCCTCTACATGGACGTTTGCAGTCAGATCCAACTTCAGCGTCAGTTGAAGTCTCCTGAGATTGTCAGATTACGTGCGCACTCAGCTGCAGCTTGTCAACTTGTCAAATGCGTCAGGGAAAACCTCTCTCAAGCATGTCACTGGGGAGTGGGATCTGACGAGGTGAACTTGAGGTAAAAGCATTCTTATGCAAAACAACACTTTCAACATTTTGAAATAGATTAAATTGAGATTTTGTGTCACTGGTTTATACAAAATACCTCACAATGTAAAAGGGAATTATGTTTTTAGAATTTTTGACAAATTAATGAAAAATGTAAAGCTGAAATTCTTGAGTCAAGCCTAAATAATTAAAAATGTGCTTAGCAAGTCACATACTGTAATAACTTACATGGACTCACTCTGTGTGCAATAATAGTGTTTAACATGATTTTTGAATGACTATCTTATCTCTATACCCCACACATATACACACACATTATACTGTATGTAAGGTCCCTAAGTTGAGTACTTCATTTCAAACACAGATTCAATCACAAAGACCAATGAGGTTTTCCAATGTCTCACAAACAAGGGCACCTATTGGTACAGTGCCTTCGGAAAGTATTCAGACACCTTGACTTTTTCCACATTTTGTTAGGTTACAGCCTTATTCTAAAATTGATTAAATGTTTTTAATGACAAAGCAAAAACAGCTTTTTAGACATTTCTGCTAATTTATTAAAAATGAAAAACATAAATATCAGATTTGCATAATTATTCAGACCATTTACTCAGTATTTTGTTGAATTACCTTTGACAGTGATTACAGCCTGATTACAGAGTCTTCTTGGGTATGACACTACAAGCTTGGCACACCTGTATTTGGGGAGTTTCTCCTATTCTTCTCTGCACATCCTCTCTTCACCCCAGTCTGAGGTCTTGAGCGCTCTTTAGAAGGTTTTCATCAAGGATCTCTGTACTTTACTCCGTTTATATTTGTCTCGATTAGATGTCAGCCGATTATGATTTTTCAATGCCGATCCCTATACCGATTATTGGAGAACCAAAAAAAAGCCGATACCAATGTATCGGCCGATTTTTGTATATATATATTTGTAACAATGACAATTACAACAATACTGAATGAACACTTTTATTTTAACCTAATATAGTACATCAATACAATCTATTTAGTCTCAAATAAATAATGAACATGTTCAATTTGGTTTAAATAATGCAAAAACAAAGTGTTGGAGAAGAAAGTAAAAG
Source organism: Oncorhynchus nerka (assembly GCF_034236695.1). NCBI lineage: Eukaryota > Metazoa > Chordata > Actinopteri > Salmoniformes > Salmonidae > Oncorhynchus > Oncorhynchus nerka. The sequence goes on from NC_088405.1 coordinate 77,681,084, forward strand.
TGCAATATGTGCCATGTAAAAAAGCTCATGTTTAAGTTCCTTGCTCAGAACATGAGAACATATGACAGCTGGTGATTCCTTTTAACATGAGTCTTCAATATTCCCAAGTAAGAAGTTTTAGGTTGTAGTTATTATAGGACTATTTCTCTCTATACCATTTGTATTTCATATACCTTTCACTATTGGATGTTCTAATTGGTACTTTAGTATTGCCAGCCTAATCTTGGAAGTTGATAGGCTTGATGTCATAAACAGCACAATGCTTGTAAGCACAGCGAAGAGCTGCTGGCAATTACACAAAAGTGCTATTTGAATGAAAGCTTACGAGCCTGCTGCTGCCTACCACCGCTCAGTCAGACTGCTTTATCAAATCATAGACTTAATTATAATATAATAACATACAGAAATACAAGCCTTAGGTCATTAATATGGTCAATTCTGGATACTATCATTTCGAAAACAAAATGTTTATTCTTTCAGTGAAATACGGAACCGTTCCGTATTTTATCTAACGGGTGGCATCCATAAGTCTAAATATTGCTGTTACATTGCACAACATTCAATGTTATATCATAATTATGTAAAATTCTGGCAAATTAGTTCGCAACGTGCCAGGTGGCCCAAACTGTTGCATATACACTGACTCTGCGTGCAATGAACGCAAGAGAAGTGACACAATTTCCCTAGTTAATATTAACTGCTAAAATGAATTTCTTTTAACTAAATATCCAGGTAAAAAAATATATATACTTCTGTGTATTGATGTTTATGGTTAGGTACATTCGAGCAACGATAGTGTTTTTTTTCGCAAATATGCTTTTGTTAAATCATCCCCATTTGGTGAAGTTGGCTGTCTTTGTTAGGAAGAAATGGTCTTCACACAACTCGCAACGAGCCAGGCGGCCCAAACGGCTGCATATACCATGACTCTGCTTGCATGGAACGCAAGAGAAGTGAGACAATTCCCCTAGTTAAAAGAAATTCATGTTAGCAGGCAATATTAACTAAATATGCAGGTTTTAAAATATATACTTGTGTATTGATTTTAAGAAAGGCGTTGATGTTTATGGTTAGGTACACATTGGTGCAACGACATTGCATTTTTCGCGAATGCGCTTGTTAAATCACCCGTTTGGCGAAGTAGGCTGTGATTCAATGATAAATTAACAGGCACCGCATCGATTATATGCAATGCAAGACAATCTAGATAACCTAGTAATATCATCAACCATGTGTAGTTATTAACTAGTGATTATGTTAAGATTGATTGTTTTTCATAAGATAAGTTTAATGCTAGCTAGCTAGCACCTTACCTTGGCTCCTTGCTGCACTCACATAACAGGTAGTCAGCCTGCCACGCAGTCTCCTCGTGGAGTGCAATGTAATCGGCCATAATCGGTGTCCAAAAATGCTGATTACCGATTGTTATGAAAACTTCATATCAGCCCTAATTAAATCGGCCATTCCGATTAATCGGTCGACCTCTAGTCTCGATCCTGACTGGGTCTCCCAGTCCCTGCCGCTGAAAAACATCTCCACAGCATGATGCTGCCACCACCATGCTTCACCGTAGGGATGGTGCCAGGCCAAAGAGTTCAATCTTGGTTTCATCAGACCAGAGAATCTTGGTGCTCATGGTCTAAGAGTCTTTAGGTGTCTGTTGACAAACTCCAAGCGGGCTGTCATGTGCGTTTTACTGAGGAGTGGCTTCCGTCTGGCCACCCTACCATAAAGGCGTGATTGGTGGAGTGCTGCAGAGATGGTTGTCCTTCTGGGTCGGGTTCTTGGTCACCTCCATGACCAAGGCCCTTTTCCCCTGACTGCTCAGTTTTGCAAAGTCTTGGTGGTTCCAAACTTCTTCCATTTAAGAATGATGGAGGCCACTGTGTTCTTGGGAACCTTCAATGCTTTATGCATGTTTTGGTACCCATCCCCAGATCTGTGCCTCGACGCAATCCTGACTCGGAGCTCAAACTCATGGCTTGGTTTTTGCTCTGACATGCACTGTCAACTGTGGGACCTTCAATAGACAGGTGTGTGCCTTTACAAATCATGTCCAATCAATTAAATATAACACAGGTGGACTCCATCCAAGTTGCAGAAACATCTCAAGGACCATCAATGGAAACAGGATGCAACTGAGCTCAATTTCGAGTTTCATAGCAAAGGGTCTGAATACTTATGTAATTAAGTTTTTTTTTCTTTGTCATTATGGGGTATTGTGTGTAGATTGCTGACGATTTGTATTTATTTAGTCCATTTTAGAATAAGGATGTAAAGTAACAAAATGTGTAAAAAGTCAAAGTGTCTAAATACTTACCAAAGGCACTGTAGATGCGTAAAAAAAAGCTGACATTGAATATCCCTTTGAGCATGGTGTTATTAATTACACCTTGGATGGTGTATCAATACACCCAGTCACTACGAAGATATAGGCGTCCTTCCTAACTCAGTTGCCGGACAAGAAGGAAATAACTCAGGGATTTCACCATGAGGCCAATGTTGACTTTAAAACAGTTACAGAGTTTAATAGCTGTGATAGGAGAAAACTGACGATCGATCAACAACATTGTAGTTAATCTACAATACTAACATAAATGACAGAGTGAAAAGACGGAAGCCGATACAATATAAACTATTTTAAAACATGCATCCTGTTTGCAATAAGGCACTGAAGAAAAACTGCAAAAAAAGTGGCCAAGAAATTAACTTTATGTCCTGAATACAAAGTGTTATGTTTAGGGAAAATCCAACACATCACTAAGTATCACTCTTATTGGTATGCTTGTCATCGGCAAGGACTAGGGATTTTTGGGGGATGCAAATAAACAGAATAGAGCTAAGGACAGGCAAAATCCTAGAATAAAATCTGGTTCACTCTGCTTCCAACAGACAATGGGAGACAAATTCACCTTTCAGCAGAACAATAAATGAAAACACAAGGCCAAATATACACTGAAGTTGCTTACCAAGACAACATTGAATGTCCTGAATGGCCTAGTTACAGTTTTGTCTTGTAATGGTGAAAAACCAACTTGACAGAACATGAAGAATTGTAAAAAGAATAATGTGCACATTTTGGACAATCCAGGTGTACAAAGCTCTTAAAGACTTGCCCAGAATGACTCACAGCTGTAATCACTGCCAATCGTGATTCTACAAAGTATTCACTCAAGGGTTTGAATACTTATGTAAATTGGATATCTGTATTTCATTTTCAATACATTTGCAGACATTTCTAAAAACATGTTTTCACTTTGTCATTATGGGTTATTGTGTGTAGATTACACCTACTCATTCCAGGATTTATTTTATTTTTACTATTTTCTACACTGTAGAATAATAGTAAATACATCAAAACTATGAAATAACACATATGGAATCATGTAGTCACCTAAAAAGTGTTAAACAAATTTGAGATTCTTTAAAGTAGCCACCCTTTGCCTTGATGACAGCTTTGCACACCTTTGGCATTCTCTCAACCAGCTTCATGAGGTAGTCACCTGGAATGCATTTCAATTAACAAGTGTGCCTTCTTAAAAGTTCATTTGTGGAATTTCTTTCCTTCTTAATGTGTTTGAGACAATCAGTTGTGTTGTGACAAGGTAGGGGTGGTACACAGAATATTATTTGGTAAAAGGCCAATTCCATATTTTGGAAAGAACAGCTCAAATAAGCAAAGATAAATGGCAGTCCATCACTACTTAAGACTTGAAGGTCAGTCAATGCGTATAATTTCAATAATTTTGAAAGTTTCTTCAAGCGCAAAAACCATCAAGCGCTATGATGAAACTGTCTCTCATGAGGAGACCCAGGAAAGGAAGACCCAGAGTTACCTCTGCTGCAGAGGACGAGTTCATTCGTTTCCAGCCTCAGAAATTGTAGCCCAAATGCTTCACAAAGTTCAAGTAACAGACACATCTCAACATCAACTGTTCAGGGGAGACTGCGTGAATCAGGCCTTTATGGTTGAATTGCTGCAAAGAAACCACTAATAAAGAACACCAATAAGAAGAAGAGACTTGCTTGGGTCAAGAAACACCAGCAATGGCCATTAGACTGGTGGAATCTGTCCTTTAGTCTGATGAGTCTAAATGTGTGATTTTTGGTTCCAACCGCCGTGTCTTTGTGAGACGCAGAGTAGGTGAACGGATGATCTCAGCATGTGTGGTTATCACCGTGAAGTATGAAGGAGGAGTTGTGATGGGGGGGTGTTTTGCTGGTGACACTGTCAGTGATTTATTTAGAACTCGAGGCACTCTTAACCAGCATGACTACCACAGCATTCTGCAGCGATACGCCATTCCCATCTGGTTTGTGCTTGGTGGGACTATCATTGGTTTTTCAACAGGACAATGACCCAACACATCTCCAGGCTGTGTAAGGGCAATTTGACCAAGAAGGATAGTGATGGAATGCTGCATCAGATGACCTGGCCTCCATAATCACCCAACCTCAACCCAACTAAGATGGTTTGGGATGAGCTGGATTGCAGAGTTAAGGAAAAGCAGCCAAAAAGTGCTCAGCATATATGGGAACTCATTCAAGACTGTTGGAAAAGCATTCCAGGTGAAGCTTGGTTGAGAGAATTCCAAGAGTGTGCAAAGCTGTCATCAAGGCAAAGGGTGGCTACTTTGAAGAATCTCAAATATGAAATATATTTTGATTTTGTCACGCCCTGATCTTAGTTATCTTTGTTTTCTTTATTATTTTGGTTAGGTCAGGGTGTGACAAGGGTGGTTGGTTTAGTTTTTGTATTGTCTAGGTGTTTTTGTCCTGTCTAGTGTTTTTTGTATATCTATGGGGTTTTAGTATGTCTAGGTATATGTAGGTCTATGGTGGCCTGAATTGGTTCCCAATCAGAGACAGCTGTTTATGGTTGTCTCTGATTGGGGATCCTATTTAGGTTGCCATTTTCCATTTTGGTTGCGTGGGTTATTCTATGTTTAGTTGCCTGTCCTGCACTAGCCATATAGCGTCAAGTTTGTTTCGTATAGTTTTGTTCAGTGGTCGCTTTCATTAAAGAGTTATGTACACTTACCACGCTGCGCCTTGGTCTCCTCATGATGACGACCGTGACAGATTTGTTTAACACTTTTTTGGTTACTACATGATTCCATATGTGTTATTTCATTGTGTTGATGTCTTCACTGTTATTCTACAAGGTAGAAAATAGTAAAAATAAAACCTTGAATAAGTAGCTGTGTCCAAACTTTTGACTGGTACTGTATATTTAATCTATTTTTAATTCAGGCTCTAAAACACCAAAATGTGGAATAAGTCAAGGGATCTGAATACTTTCTGATGCATAGGGAGAGAAAATGGGATATCTGCATGTAGGTTTTTTTGTGTGGATGCAATGTCATTGTGTATTTGATCATGATGCATGCTGGATGATAATAAGGAAACTATGTGATTTTATATTTGAACTACATTTGAACTGACCTCCACCTCTTAACTCCCCTTGGTGTATGCCACAGTACACACAATGAATTGTTGGGGCTTTTAGAAAATTATTTCCCATCTGGACTTGGACAAAGTTAAGCTCATTTGAATAGCTGAAGTGAGTAATGTTTATACCAAATACATCTTGACCATATGGCAGCATGCAGGTGTCAAGCCATGGTGTAATTACCATACAGGATTTACATACTGGCAAAACAAAGACCTTGTTGGAGTTTAGGCCTATCAGAATACTTGCTGAAATTCAATAATGTTTCAAAGAATAAATAACATTAAGGATTATCCTCTCTCAGAGTATCAAGACAACAGTATCACCAATGATCTAAGGAGCCATTGTAATGGACGTGGGCCTACTTATCTGCCATGGTGTGAGAGTGAACGGCAACAAATCAGCTCACGAATAAAAGGACAATTGCAGTAGAATGATCACACTAGGACAGAGCCCATTCTGTTACTTGGCTTGGAGCCAAAGAGAAGCACGCCTGAGAGTACGACACTGATTACACATGATGTGCAGCGAACTACCGTTACTTGCCGAGCAGCTGTGGGAAGTGAGGAATGATAGAGAGGAGAGAGAAAGAAAGAGCGAGATACTGTAGAGTGTGTGAGAGACAGAGACTGAAAAAAACAGAGAAGCTAGCGAAAGGCTGTTGTGATAGACACCATGACAGCCACATGATCAATTCCAAGCGAGCCAAAGCTAAGTGCCAGATCACAGCAAAGCGTCATAATGTAGCATTCACGCAGGTGCCAAAAGACAAATCCCCAGCACAATACAGTCCTGCAACAACTGTCCAGTCTGTGCCTGCACACACATACACACAAAGTCAAACTCAACTTTTCTCTCTTTTTGCCTCTGATGTTTGGATCAAATGCGATCGGTGGTTCCAAAGGCGGACCTTTGTGACAGAGATGTACAACACCTGCTGATTGTAAAAGACTACCAGTGCCACCGCCGCCGTCAGATCCAAACTACAATGCATATTGACCTCATTACATCAGCTTGTGTTGAAAGGGAGTTTGAAAATTAATTTCATGCCTGATTTAAAACATCCCGGCGCTTGAGTGCACCTATGGCTGATATTATAAACATCCGCCGCTTAATCTCGTTCCCCCGGTTTCCGAGTTCCGAAGGAGAGAGAGGGGGAAATAACTATTTTTAAGATGACATAAATTCAGTTGGCTTAGCCGACTGGGAGGTTTATCCTGATGAGCTTCCTTCCACGGTGATTTATCATGCCAAGTCACAGTTATGGGCGCCCAACTGGCCCCCGCCTCATCTTAGGGGCACCTTCGAATAGACAGGCCCCGGCCATTTCATATTTGCTGAGGGAGAATATTAAACAACTGCATTGCATTCCTGCCTTCCACGGAGAGAGAGAGATGTGATGTCCTAAAAAAACGGGAAGTATTTAATGCTTAGCATTCCTTCATTAGGGTTCAGAGTCGCTGTTTACTCAACGTGCAAACCAAGTGCTTGTGCCGTTTTCTTGGCAGATGGAGATCCATACGGAAGGGGGGCAGGAAAAGCCTTGAAGCTATTGACTTGTGGAGGTGCCCAGCGTTACAAGCGAACGGAGACATCCTACTAGCCAAACAACAAAGTTTGGCAGCAATGTTTTGTGGCACCAACTTCAGTTCGGTGCTAATCCATCTGTTTGACGCTCCCGAGTTCATTTGCACCTCACTTCTGTTGTGGAAAGCAGTAGGGATTAAATAAGAGTTCATAAACATGGCAAATCTGTCCCTGAACGTTATTCATGCATAAAAGAGGACAGTTACCTTTAAGTTTAAGGCATGAACATAAAAGGAAGTTTTAGTTTAGTATGAATGCTAATTAAATGTTTATGTGCTTTCGCTGCCCTAAAAACCTTGTAAGATGCTTCTTGGAACACTTTTAACAATAGGTTTGTGTGAAGAGTTAACGTTGCTGTGCTAGCCTTTTACGTTATTCACTTTATCGTCATCTCACTTCAAACACCATGTTTTTACGTGAAAATGCTTGCTGATGGCTTTCGAATCACAAGTCAAAATGCCAAGCACACACAGATTGTTTCAGATATTGTAGAGCTTTGATGCAGTATAGGGTTTTCAAAAGGTTAGGCTACCCTGGGGTCTATTAAGTCAACAGTATGTATATAAGGCAAAGTAAAGGACCATGAGACACAAGGTAGTGGAAAGGTAAAGTGGGGCACGTTCATTTTTTTAATGTGTTTCAGTATCTGAGTATGCATGCTCTACTTTATCATTTATTTTGTTTACTTTATCATTTATTTTGTTTAAGGCCCAGCACAGAGTGTTGGATTTATTCTGGCTTTAGGCAAGTTAGCAGTAACAGTGAATTATCCAAACTTCAGTATAGCCATTCATATGGAGGCCTCATCAATCACACATTAAGTTCTATAGTAACTATCCTTTTGAGTGCATCAAAGTACAGAGCAAAGCACTGCTCTAGCCTTCCTTTGTCTTAAACTTCAAAAACTGACTGCCTTCTACGGAACGCTAGTTTGACAAATGCCTTATAAATGTCATACTAAAATATTAGCAACATAAGATAAAGTTTTAGCATGAATTATGGCTTGATTCAGGCAATGACTCACATTAATGGGTCCCCCCTAGGCCTCAGATCTCCACTTAGCTACTTAAACAAGATTCATTTGGAGAGATTAAGTTTTAAGATAGGTAGACCACATAATGGACCACAGGCTCCCTGTGAGGAGAAATTAGACTAAATAAATTCCTTTATGTTTTGACTGTCAAAACTTACTAATTCAATATACTGTAAGTGCATGTAACCTCTGGGATATGATTCTTTATGTTTTCAGATTTTACAAAAATAAATCAACGTAATGTAATTGTGAACATTGATTTGTGATGTATGTATATCTGCATTTTTGATTCCCTTTACTGTACCCTTTTTCTGTATTTGAAGTGTGCGTTTCCTTTTTCATTCATCAATTCATGGTTTATTCATGTAGATAATCAAATGAACTGTGATTTGATCTGGCAATTAACCTCGTTAGACTGCCCTGTTTGTTTAGCCCCATTTCCAGTTTAATTTGACCCAACATGACTATTGGATCCTAGAGATTTATCTTCAAATGTGTTAACTGTGGGTGGTACAAAATAACATTACAGATACCAAAAAGTTAAAAGTGAGCTGCTCATTCTAGTGGAAGATTATATCATACAATTATATTTAAAAAATGTATTCATATCGTCGATGCTGCTTGATGTTGAATTCCCTCGAGAGAGCCAAATTAACTTCAATTAGAGACTATTAGGCTCTAATGTGCAATTGCTCATTACAAATTAAAAGACAATTTCACCAAAGGGAAGCCAGCATGCCCACAATCTGTGCTTTAATATGTTTTTATGTTGCATGCTCTGAATGTTTATTTGCTGTACTTTCTATCAGAATCAGCCAAACATGAGCGTTTGCTGTCAGTCCAAACATGAAAAAAGGTCCTTGTCTTTCCTGTTTGATGATCATATCAGCAAGGTCATATGAGAGGCATTTTGTTCATCTTATTTATGGAGGGTTTGTTAAGGACTGTTCTAATTTGTAGGCTACCGCTCTTGCTTACCTTTAATCAAGGTGATGTCAAGGTGAAATCATCCAGGTGAAAATTGCAATAAGAACAAATGAACTATAATTACTCTACTTGAGATTTCGCCCACACTAGAATGAATTTACTAAGAGGACTTACAAGAGGTGGCCTGCCTTGTTACCATCGCAACCGAAGGCGAGATAGGATCTAAGGATCCCTCACGACTGCACCTCAACACCAGGCGAATCGGTGCTTTGTGGCCATCTGCAAAAAAAAACGTTTCAAGTACAGGTTGAGGTGGACTTTGAGGAGACTATAGTTTAAACCAATCAGATGATGATTTGCTTCCTCTCAGAGAGGTCCATGGGGAATGAGTGTCATCATCTCTCAAATTGCAGAGAAGACACTACGATTTTGTTTGACGCCTCATCTGAAAGTATCTCTGACTATTTGGTGAAAGTTATTTCAGCTTTGAGGCAATATTCTGTGTGTGTGTGTGTGTGTTTGTATGCATGTAGCCACATGAGCAAAGAGGTTCCCATGGGAGGGATACTTCTGAGCCAAAGACTCCTTACACAAAGATCAGTGAGAAATAACACTGCCCATTGCTGGGTTGCTAAATCCATGTCTAGCACTTTACCTAGACCCTCCTCGGGAAAGTAACTTCCTGGCCTCCTGCTCGACAGCACAGCAATGTTTAGCCACTGCAATCTGACAACAAGACAGAAAGGTGACATAGCCTCTGGCAACTATGTCCTGACTCTATTACAGTACAGTCTGCACCACGCTGTAATCGCTCTTTCCCAGGATGCACGGCAAAACCAGGCCTCGGGGAGAAGTGGAGGGGACAGGTGCAGGTTCCAAATGGTGTCATTACCAACAGGACAGATATCATCAGCCAATCATCCCCCTCCCCAATCATTGTTCCATCTGCCAGCCAAGAAGAAGTGGTCTGCTTGCCCTGTTATGTTTTGCCTAGTTTCTGCTTTGTCATGGTGCAATTAGAAGTCAATTGTTCACCACTTAGTTTTATTTGTTTTTTTACAAAATACACTTAAAACTTCTCCATCCAGCAATGTATGTGATTGTTCTAGCTACAGTGCTGAAGAACAGCACCAGTTCTTCAGTCCCGGGATATATACTGCAAGGGACATGGGGATAAAGTAATGGAATCTAACTGATATAAATGGACTACTCTTCCAATAAGCAAGAATACATACTATTTCCCAAAATTCAAAATGAAAACCCACATTCCTGGGAGAGAAGTGTGACAAATCAAAAGTGAAGGAGTAATTTTGTCAAGTGAGAATATCTGTGCAGAATGTGCACAGGAATATATTAGGTAGGTACAGGAGTAGCTATATTACTGAAGTTGTATTTTAATTTTCAAGCACCGTTTGAGCGCACATAATTAGCCACAGTACGTATCTCATTTGTAATGTCACAAAAGCTAATATAATTGAGCAGTCAACAGTGCTTTGGAAGGTCAACTATTATTAGCAAGAATGGGGTGGCAAAACAAACTTAATATTTATCAGAATTGGATGAATTCGCTACTCTTACTCTTAAATGATCCCTTATTAGTATGCTGTTGTGTTCTGCTCTCTGGTAGGTTTCCATGACTTTGCCCTTGTCACAGCAATACATTAAGTGTTTGAACCCATACAAAAGTACTGGGAGAACAATGAGGAAAAGGCTTGATCTTTGTCCAAAGACAGTTGAGAGATTTATCATCTCCGGCTCCAAGATTAGCTAAATGAAATGTTTGAACATGAGAAATAATGCATGAATTGAGGTTCTGAATGTACTGTAAAGAAGGCTTGCTTGCAATACAATTGTTTAATCTAACATATTGTATTTGTGAACAAGAACATCACCAAACTGTACAAACATACACTATGGTTAGAAACGTCACGACACAACGTCAATACATGTATTTTGCTGGCAACACAAGTTCTATTATCCGAAGAAGAAAAAACATTTTCCATGATTATCGAAACATAGCTACAATAATCACATGGTTTCATTCTGAAAAAAAAACTGGTATACCACACATATTAATCACTGTTAACCCATAAGAGTCTAAGCCTTGTCAAAGCCGGGGAAGGGGTTCTTCTAAGCTATATGGAAATGTTTTAAGGTCATACCAAGGATCATTTAGCTATTTGATTTTGAATGTTAAGACCCCTTGGAGAATAAAAATAAAATAAAATAATTCCTTAATGATAAATAATTTTGGACCTTATTAGCCCACACAAACACATTGAATAACAGAGTCACTACATTGAACAACAGATAGTCCCCAAAAAACTCTAAAGGAAGTTTGTTCTTAAACCTAAAGTGACACCCCATCCCGTGAATGGGACCGTTGTCATCATCTGACACTAATTAGCATAACGCAACGGACATAAATCTTCCTAGAAAATCTTCCTATTCATGAAAATCACAAGTGAAATATATTGGAACACAGCTTAGCCTTTTGTTAATCACCCTGTCATCTCAGATTTTCAAAATATGCTTTACAGCCAATGCTAGACAAGCATTTGTGTAAGTTTATCATAGCCTAGCATAGCATTATGCCTTGCTTGCAGCAGGCAACCTTGTCACGGAAATCAGAAAAGCAATCAAATTAAATCGTTTACCTTTGATGAACTTCGGATGTTTTCACTCACGAGACTCCCAGGTAGACAGCCAAAGTTCATTTTTTCCTAAATATTATTTTTGTAGGCGAAATAGCTCCGTTTGTTCTTCACGTTTGGCTGAGAAAGCGCCCGGAACGCCGAAAAATATTCCAAATTAGCTCCATAATATTAACAGAAACATGACAAACGTTGTTTAGAATCCATCCTCAAGGTGTTTTTCTAATATCTATTCGATAATATATCCGTCGGGACAATTCGTTTTTCACTAGGACCGATTGGAGTAATGGCTACCTCTGTATTTTACGCAAGAATCTCTCTTGGAGCCACCATGTAACCACTTACGCAATGTGGCCGCCTACGGCTATTCTTCAACAGAAATGCGTAAAACTACGTCACAATACTGTAGACACCTTGGGGAATACATAGAAAGCGTAAACTCGTTGATGGTACATTCACAGCTGAATAGGGAGTCATTGGAACGCAGCGCTTTCAAAAGCTGGGGCACTTCCGGATTGGATTTTTCTCAGGCTTTCGTCTGCAACATCAGTTCTGTTATACTCACAGACATTATCTTTACAGTTTTGGAAACGTTAGAGTGTTTTCTATCCAAAGCTGTCAATTATATGCATATTCTAGCATCTTTTCCTGACAAAATATCCCGTTATAACGGGAATGTTTTTTTCCCAAAAATGAAAAATCTGTCGTTCTGCACCTGAACAAAGCAGTTAACCCACTGTTCCTAGGCCATCTGTCACGTTCTGACCATAGTTCTTTTGTGTTTTCTTTGTTTTAGTGTTGGTCAGGACGTGAGCTGAGTGGTCATTCTATGTTGTGTGTCTAGGTTTCCCATTTCTATGTTTGGCCTGATATGGTTCTCAATTAGAGGCAGGTGTTAGTCATTGTCTCTGATTGGGAACCATATATAGGCAGCCATGTTCTTTGGGTATTTTGTGGGTGATTGTTTCCTGTGTCTGTGTGTTTGCGTCACGGGACTGTTTCGTTGCCAGTTCACTTTGTTATTTTGTATTTGTGTTCATGTTCAGTTTTCCCTATTAAAACATGGACACCTACCACGCTGCATATTGCTCCGATCCTTGCTTCACCTCTTCAGAGGAAGAGGAGGAAATCTGCCGTTACAGAACCACTCACCAACCAAGGACCAAGCGGCGTGGTAACAGACAGCAGCAGGAGCAGCAGGAGAGGCAGCACTATTTAGAGAAATGGACTTGGGAGGAAATCTTAGATGGGAGAAGACCCTGAGCACAGCCAGGGGAATATCGCCGCCTGGAGGCAGCGAAGGCGGAGAGGCGCTGGTATGAGGAGGCATCTGGCAGCTTCTGGCTGGCTGACGGCTCTGGCAGCTACTGGCTGACTGACGGCTCTGGCAGCTCCTGGCTGGCTGACGGCTCTGGCAGCTCCTGGCTGGCTGACTGCTCTGGCAGATCGATAGGGACCAGGCAGGCACCGTGTTATGCTGTGGAGCGCACGGTGTCCCCAGTGAAGGTGGGGCGGAAAGGGTAGCCTAGTGGTTAGAGCGTTGGACTAGTAACCGGAAGGTTACAAGTTCATACCCCCGAGCTGACATGGTACAAATCTGGCGTTCTGCCCCTGAACAGGCAGTTAAGCCACTGTTCCTAGGCCGTCATTGAAAATAAGAATTTGTTCTTAACTGACTTGCCTTGTTAAATAAAGGTAAAATAAATCAAAAATAGCCCGGTGCGGTACATACCAGCTCCTCGTATCGGCCGGGCTAGAGTGGGCATCGAGCCAGGTGCCATGAAGCCGGCTCCTTGGGCCGGCATACATGGCACCAGCCTTACGCATGGTGTCCCCCGTTCGTCAGCACAGCCCAGTGCGGGCTATTCCACCTCGCCGCACTGGCAGGGTGACCGGGAGCATTCAACCAGGTAAGGTTGGGCAGGCTCGGTGCTCAAGACCTCCAATGTGCCTGCACGGTCCGGTCTATCCAGTGCCACCTACACGCACCAGCCCTCTGGTGGCAGCCCCCCGCACCAGGCTTCCTGTGCGTGTCCAGAACCCAGTACTCCCTGTTCCTCGTCCCTGCACTCGCTCCAATTGACTCATATGATGTCAATTAGCCCATCAGAAGCATGACATTTTCTGGAAGTTGTTCAAAGGCACAGTCGACTTAGTGTATGTAAACTTCTGACCCACTGGAATTGTGATGCAGTGAATTATAAGTGAAATAATCTGTCTAACTGTATGTAGATTTTTTAAAGAACGTCATACCAAGGATCATTTAGCTATTTTATTTTGAATTTTAAGACCCCTTTGAAGTATCTAAAAAAGCAAAGAAAAAAATATTTGATGAAAAATCATTTTTGGCCTTACTGCTATTATCCCTCACAAACACATTGAATAACAGATTCACTACATGTAACAACAGTCCCCCAAAAATTATCTAAAAGAAGTTTGTTCTGAAGTGTCTGTCCTATATGTGAGAGATACAAGAAAGATTAGGAAATATATATTTATTTTTATTTTCACACCCCTTATTTTTATACTTCCATTCATTTTTTCAACTGGTACAGTGAGGCGTCCTAGAGCAAAACGGCCAAGATGTACGTGTTTATGAGAGCCTCACTTTTGTACAGAGGGGTCATATTAGTGTGAACCCAAACTGTTTGGACGCTACAGACAGAAGTTGGAAGATCAGCTGTACCGACTTTAGACGAGTCTCAAGGCGCTTGTTGACGTCGTAGAGCAAAACAGGGAACACGATCGTGTTCGTAAAAGTCTCATATTTTCATAGAAGAGTTGTAATAGGCCAAACCGTTCAGACACTACAGATGATTTTGTGAGACTTTTGAGATGGTCTCATGGTCTGACAAACACCGCTCTAGCTCTGTCACCTTCACCGTAGATGTGGAAGTGCGACATAGGCAGATGTGGTGGATTGAGAAGCATCCAATGCAAAAAAATAGATACTGTTTCTAGCTTAAATTGAAGGGATTTTGATGTGGATTTTTTAATTATGCTAATTCGATTCCCACGGGGCTGCAGACCTCGACTTTAAGGGGTTTTAATGTACAAAGCAAGGAAAATATTTTCCTTGGCCCTCACCATTGTTCTGTTTTATAGATCCTCTCATTGGGCCTGTAATTTCCCGGATTGAAAGAGTTTGTTTTGTCAATTACATTGTTTACTTCACTACTATAATAAGCAACATATTGAAACAGCCTTTACTATGTAATTGAGGCAAAATATTGCTTTTTCAATATCAGCTTCAAACCCCAGTACAATAAACACGCTTCCAGCAAATTATCTGCTTGCTACATGTGCTCCTTTTTCATACAGAGTGCACTTAGCTGTGTTTTGAAAACATTTCCCAGTCATCCAATTAAAATTCCCTCTCTTTGGTGCTTGCAGTCCTTAGGAAAATTCGATTGCAGTTGGAGTTTTGGGAAGACTCTTATTATAATCATTAATTATGGTCATTATGATTCCCATTACATTCTTCTTCAGAAAAAGTGTAGTCCAGTTGTAAGGGAAACAGTATAAGGAATAGCATGTCAAACAGAGTGAAATCTAAATGAATTCTGTACCCTCCCATCTCTAATTCTGCTGAGAATCTGTCTATGTTGTTCGGGCACCACTTCAGTTTGTTATCTCCATGACATGGTCATGCTGAATGACATCCGTGCACTGTTTTGGGGTCATTAAAACTGATAGAAAGTCGTTGTTACTACTGCTCAAAGAAAAGCAATCAAAGTTAGCAGTGCAATAAGACCCTCTTGAAAAGCAACGCGGGAAGCTTCCGAGCCAGGAGCCTTGACGTTAAAAGGGTTTTCAGAGACTGGGGCAATTTATTTCCAATCTTCAGGCGTCTTCCACGAAGATAACAAAGAAACTGATTATGAGCAACAGTTCACAAGGAGAGTCACACACCCCTTCTTTCTTTGTGCATCTCCACACCCCATATTTAACTTCTGAACAAACTGAGGCAAGGTGAAAATATGCATTAAATCTAATCAATCCCGAGAATATTACAGCTCATAACAATAACCACATTGACCAAGATTAGTTTTTGTTGAAAGCCCTCCCTCTTTTCTAATTTCTTACTTGGTATTCTTCTTCTCTGGTCTCACTTCGTTGGAGGCAAACTAAATTAAAATGCTGATGATTTAATTAAAAGAATTGAGATTAGCGGGTGCCCTCACCAATTCAAATACATTTTTAAGAGGTTCCAACCTCGACGATGATGTTTGGCCATCTGAATTATTTTTTAATATGCAGCTCCGATCCTGACTCTGAAGAGTGATCAATAATTAAACCGTGTTAAATTCCAATACTAATTACGTTTTATCGATCACATTTGGGCAGTGTAATTACCTTATAAGCTATTTGCCCGAAAGACAACTGGCGATTCATATTAAAATGAGGGGGATAGAAGGGAAGTAAACAGAGGGTAAAAACTTCAAAGTGTGTGAAGGTTACATGCTAACAAATCCTCACCATAACAAATGGATGTCATGTCACCAACCAGACAAACAGATTCATCCCCTACAGGTTGTGGAATAGAGCAGTGATTCTCAATTGGTGGGTTGTGACTAAAACCAGGTAGAAAGAGGCAGAACATTAGTTGTGAATCAAATATTGGGCTATATGTTTTAATTTTTAATACATTCTAAGGCTGCATGATGAGACTCTAATGATGATTTGAAAAAAGCTGCATGAAAAGCCTGAGCTCTGCTATGGTTTTTGCACAGGCAAACATACTTCATCAGTCTCTCATTCACAATTTTACAATCACGTGATAATGCCTCGAATTTCCTGGCTGCATCCCCTTTGTGTGGCCGTAATGCCCCCTAAAGAAATCCATGCCTTTTGCAGCCAGTGGCCGTTGTGTCCTTGGGCTTATAATTCCCTTCTCCCGTCTGGGTGCCCGAAGCACCTTTCACTCACATGGCTCTCAGTCACATGATTGGGTCTTTCTCACAGGCTACAAGTGAAGACGGACACATCGGGACGCAACTGCGCACGTCCTTATCCAAATCCGAGGTGCATATTGAAGATATTGGATGAACATTTACTTTTCGTCAGCCAACAAGATGAGTAGGCCTAACGAACAGCAAAAGCACTAGCCTATATCAATTTACTGTCCCCCATAGTACAAAAGTTGACCTATTCTATTCTGTGCGAGAAATACATATTCCAAACATAGTCCGGGACAGTAGTTGGATGCGATAGATCCCAAATTAATACAGCCACTAGCATCAAAAAACCTGTTGTAAGCAATGAGCCTGATGCAACAGATGAGAAAATGTAGCTTAAAATGTTGATAAACTATTAGGCTATTTCTTCACATTATAAGCACAGCAATGCGAACACGGCTATAAGCGCGAATGTTCCCGGCTGTTTCTTCAAATTATAAGCACAGCAATGCACTGCCCACTCTCGAAATAGGGGCAGCGGGAAAAAAATACATGTCATCGATGCACTTAAATAGAGAATGGAGAACGCTTTTCCCGTGGTTCATTTTCATGCCAGCCAGGTAGGCTATACTGCTGTTTTAAAGAGAAGCAATGTGCTTAATATTAGGAAAGTTGAGAAATAGATATAGTAGGCCTAGCCTTTAGAAAGCTGATGGGAGCCTCCTCTTTTTAATAGAAGCTATCACTCTGTTTTCTCAAGCAATTCAATATCCTATAGAAAAGTTGCTCAACAAGAGCTCATGGGCTCTCATGAAATGTTTGATTAGATTTTTGATTAGATTTGCATTGATGTCCGAGTGATTAGAGGGACAATAAAGTGCTGAGTACCAGGCATTTAGCAAGTTTGGTAGGCTACATCAGAGCATCAGAGCTTGGAGAAGCCAAATTACCGCGACTAAACGTTCACGTGGACTGCCATCATGACTCGTGACCTCTGGTGTGGCGGTAATACAGTCACTGTAACAGCCCTAGACGACACCCAGTCATTCGTTCTAAATGTTCCATTGCCATTCTGGCAATGTTCTAATCCCTTGCTTGCTAGCTAGTCAACTATGGCAAATTTACAGTCACATCAAAAAGTGCAGCCAGAATAACAGCAAAGTAGCTGCATTTGCATTTGTTTAAGCTGTTTTATAATGACATTTATTTGTCTCTCTTGTCAGGACACTGTTGTTCATAGGAGCTAGCCAACAACACAGCTAACACAATCAATTCAAACTGAAGCTGAAAAGACTGCAAACTCGCGGCACTAAGTTTCGTGTAACTTTTTTTCAATTGGCATTCCTTTGTATATATCCAGAACAATTATACCAGCTGATTCATAATTTCAACTGTCTGAGAAACGCTGCCTGCCTGCCTGCCTGCCTGTCTCTTGTTCCGACACGTTCATTACTATGGGACAGCTGGAGATTAAATGTTTATACAAATCTCTGCTGTTGAAAAATACATGTTAGTCTAAAAGAAAAGTGAGATAATGTCTAGATGCTTTTTATAGTGCTTGGCTTGGCAGATGAGAAAGTAGATTGCGCAGTCAAATGGAACAGAGTAAACAGGCATTTTTAACGTTTTAGACTTAGCCTGTGGTAACTTGTGGAATAGACACTAGCTGGAATGCGGTTTTAACCAATCAGCATTCAGGATTAGACCCATCCGTTTTATAAAATGTCATAATATCAGGGTTCAGATGGACCTGCAAACTGTATTGTTAGTGGTCCTTAAATCAACGATCAGTCAGTGGGAAGTATCATCGGTAGAAATTTTACAAATAGGGAGTTTTAGGACCCTCGTAAGACATCACATTAAAATGGAGAGATATATTGCAAAAGGAAATAGCAAAATGGCATTATTGTCACGATCGTCTTGGGAAGAAGTGGACCAAAACGCAGTGTGGGGCGGCAGGGTAGCCTAGTGGTTAGAGCGTTGGACTAGTATCTGAAAGGTTGCAAGTTCATATCCCGAGCTGACAAGGTACAAATCTGTCATTCTGCCCCTGAACAGGCAGTTAACCCACTGTTCCTAGGCCGTCATTGAAAATAACAATTTGTTCTTAACTGACTTGCCTAGTTAAATAAAGGTAAACAAATATATATATATATATTTATTTATTAACTGAACACCGACAGCAACAAAACAAAATATGAACGTGACGTTCTGCAGGGCAAAATAACAACCAGTGCAAAAATAAGAACCCACAAATAAAAGAGGGAAAAAGGACTGCCAATCAGAGACAACGATAGACAGCTGCCTCTGATTGGGAACCACACTCACACTCGGCCAAATAAATAAATAAATAGTAAACATAGAACATCTATTGGCTGGCAAGTGGCAGAGTAGGAAAGCCCTTTAGGGTATAATTTCATCTGAAGACATCTACAGTCTTTTCCTTCATACCATGATTGTGTGGTTATGTCAAAGTCCATATGAGAATCACAGTAGTCAATAGGGGTTAAATGCTCCACTACATTAATTCACAGGCATGTTTTATTGAATGGAGCCCTGAGTCATACACTAGTTAGCCTGGCCTTGAACTATATTAACACATTCCTGATGTGCCTTCTTTTGTTATATAACACATGTGCATCAGGGATGAAGTTTTGATGTCCAGGGGCTGTAATCATGGCCGATTACTTTGCACGCCACACGGAGACTGCGTGGCAGGCTGACTACCTGTTATGCGAGTGCAGCAAGGAGCCATGGTAAGGTGCTAGCTAGCATTAAACTTATCTTATGAAAAACAATCAATCTTAACATAATCGCAAGTTAACTTCTTCGAGATAGGGGGCGCTCTTTTAATTTTTGGATAAAAAACGTTCCCGTATTAAACAAGATATTTTGTCATGAAAAGATGCTCGACTATGCATGTAATTGACAGCTTTGGAAATAAAAAACTCTGACGTTTCCAAAACTGTAAAGATATTATCTGTGAGTGCCCCAGAACTAATGCTACAGACGAAACCAAGATGAAATTTCATACAGGAAATGGTCCAGATTTTTGAGGCCCTGTGTTCCAATGTCTCCTTATATGGCTGTGAATGCGCCAGGAATGAGCCTGCACTTTCTGTCATTTCCCCAAGGTGTCTGCAGCATTGTGACGTATTTGTAGGCATATCATTGGAAGATTGACCATAAGAGACTACATTTACCAGGTGTCCGCCCGGTGTCCTCCGTCGAAATTATTGCGTAATCTCCAGGTCCATGCGCGTTCCATTTTCTTCAGAAGAGAAACCAAACTGCCACGAATGATTTATCGTCGATAGATATGTGAAAAACACCTTGAGGATTGATTCTAAACAACGTTTGCCATGTTTCTGTCGATATTATGGAGTTAATTTGGAAAAAAGTTTGCGTTGTAATGACTTAATTTTCGTTTTTTTTTCTTACCCAAACGTGATGAACAAAACGGAGCGATTTGTCCTACACAAATAATCATTTTGGAAAAACTGAACATTTGTTATCTAACTGAGAGTCTCCTCATTGAAAACATCTGAAGTTCTTCAAAGGTAAATGATTTTATTTGAATGCTTTTCTTGTTTTTGTGAAAATGTTGCATGCTGAATGCTAGGCTTAATGCTATACTAGGCTATCAATACTCTTACACAAATGCTTGTTTAGCTATGGTTCAAAAGCATATTTTGAAAATCTGAGATGACAGTGTTGTTAACAAAAGGCTAAGCTTGAGAGCTAATATATTTATTTAATTTCATTTGCGATTGTCATGAATAGTTAACGTTGTGTTATGCTAATGAGCTTGCAGCGATAGTTACACTCCTGGATACAGGTTTTTTTCGTAGCCAAATGTGATGAACACAACGGAGCGATTTGTCCTACACAAATAATATTTTTGGAAAAACGGGAACATTTGCTATCTAACTGAGAGTCTCCTCATTGAAAACATCTGAAGTTCTTCAAAGGTAAATGATTTTATTTGAATGCTTTTCTTGTTTTTGTGAAAATGTTGCATGCTGAATGCTAGGCTTAATGCTATGCTAGGCTATCAATACTCTTACACAAATGCTTGTTTAGCTATGGTTCAAAAGCATATTTTGAAAATCTGAGATGACAGTGTTGTTAACAAAAGGCTAAGCTTGAGAGCAAATATATTTATTTCATTTCATTTGCGATTGTCATGAATAGTTAACGTTGCGTTATGGTAATGAGCTTGAGGCTATAAATAGGATCCCGGATACGGGATTGCTCGTCGCAACAGGTTAACTACACATGTTTGATGATATTACTAGTTTATCTAGCGTGTCCTGTGATGCATATAATCGACGTGGTGCCTGTTAACTTCACAGCCTTCACAGCCTACTTCGCCAAACGGGTGATTTAACAAGCGCATTCGCGAAAAAAGCAGTCATTGCACCAATGTGTACCTAACCATAAACATCAATGCCTTTCTTAAAATCAATACACAAGTATATATTTTTAGATGTGCATATTTAATTAATATTGCCTGGTAACATGAATTTATTTTAACTAGGGAAATTGTGTCACTTTTCTTGCGTGCTGTGCAAGCAGATTCATGGTATATACAGCAGTCTGAGTCGCCTGGCTCGTTGCGAACTGTGTGAAGACCATTTCTTCCTAACAAAGACCATAATTAATTTGCCAGAATTTTACATAATTATGACATAACATTGAAGGTTGTGCAATGTAACAGCAATATTTAGACTTATGGATGCCACCCGTTAGATAAAATACGGAACGGTTCCGTATTTCACTGAAAGAATAAACATTTTGTTTTCGAAATGATCGTTTTCTGATTTTACCATATTAATGACCTAAGGCTCGTATTTCTGTGAGTTATTATATTATAATTAAGTCTATGATTTGATAGAGCAGTCTGACTGAGCGGTGGAAGGCAGCAGCAGGCTCGTAAGCATTCATTCAAAAAGCACTTTCGTGCAATTGCCAGCAGCTCTTCGCTGTGCTTCAAGCATTGCGCTGTTTATGACTTCAAGCCTATCAACTCCCAAGATTAGGCTGGCAATACTAAAGTACCTATTAGAACATCCAATAGTCAAAGGTATACGAAATACAAATGGTATAGAGAGAAATAGTCCTATAATAACTACAACCTAAAACATCTTACCTGGGAATATTGAAGACTCATGTTAAAAGGAACCACCAGCTTTCATATGTTCTCATGTTCTGAGCAAGGAACTTAAAACTTATCTAGGGTCGGGGGCAGCATTGGGAATATTGGATGAAAAGCGTGCCCAAATTAAACTCCCTGCTACTCAGCCATAAAAGCTAGAATATGTATATAATTAGTAGATGTTGACAGAAAACACTCGAAGTTTCTAAAACTGTTTGAATGATGTCTGTGATTATAACAGAACTCATATGGCAGGCAAAAACTTGAGAAAAAAATCCAACCAGGAAGTGGGAAATCTGATGTTTGTATTTTTTCAACTCTTTGCCTATCGAATACACAGTGCCTGTGGGGTCATATTGCACTTCCTAAGGCTTCCACTAGATGTCAACAGTCTTTAGAACCTTGTTTGATACTTCTACTGTGAAGTGGGGGCGAATGAGAGGGTCTGGGTCTTTAAAGGTTGGGTCTAGGTCTCAACAGATCCGGTCTGGGTCTTGGTCTAGTTTTCAAGGGCTAACTCCATCCCAGCTGTGCATAACTGATATGCAGTATCAAGTCAATAATAAGAGAACCCAGCTGATAGATGACATCCACCATCCTTTTCCCCCCGACCGTTGTGAGCCTGGGCCAAAATCTCAATCATTGTTCTCCATGGTCATCGATCACTTCTTCACTTCAAGAAGAAATGTATGTTTTAACAAAATGTTCCATTCGAGGGCATATGCGCCCAACAGGAAGTGACCTTCAAATTATGAATTTTTCAAAAACCTCTTCAATTATTCATGACACTTTATTCTGAAATATTTAATTTACATAAATTATATTTAACCCTTATTTTACCAGGTAAGTTGGCTGAGAACACATTCTCATTTACAGCAACGATCTGGGAAATAGGTACAGGGGAGAGGAGGGTGGATGAATGACCCAATTGGAAGCTGGGGATGACTAGGTGGCCATGATGGTATGAGAGCCAGATTGGGAATTTATTCAGGACACCAGGGTTAATAACACTACTCTTATGATAGTGACCACAGAGAGTCAGGACACCTGTATAACATCCCACCCAAAAGACAGCACCCTACACAGGGCAATGACCCCAATCACCCCAATCACTGCCCCGGTATATTTTTTTAGACCTGAGGAAAGACTACCACCTACTGTTCCTCCACCACCACTTCCAGCAGCATCTGGTCTCCCATCCAGGAACCAACCCTGATTAATTTCAGAGGTAAGCCAGCAGTAAAATGCAGGGTGGTATGCTGCTGGCTGAAGTAGTCACACCCCCTGAGACATTACATGTTAGAATCTATACTGGTACTGTGTAGCTCAGTTGGTAAGAGCATGGCGCTTGCAACACCAGGGTTGTGGGTTTGATTCCCATGGGGAAACAGTACAGAAGAGAAAAAAAAGTATGAAAAATGTATCCACTCACTACTTTAAGTAGTAAGTGGAGTCAACACCTTGTAGAAGCACCTTTAACAGCAATTACAGCTGTGAGTCTTTAAGAGCTTTACACACCTGGATTGGAAAACATTTTTTGAAGTATTACTTTAGTGCCTTGTTGCAAACAGGATGCATGTTTTGGAATATTTTTATTCTGTACAGGCTTCCTTCTTTTCACTCTGTCAATTAGGTTAGTATTGTGGAGTAAATTATTTTATTTTCCCTTTATTTAACTAGGCAAGTCAGTAAAGAACAAATTCTTATTTACAATGACAGCCAAACCCAGGGTAGGCCGCCCTATGGGACTCCCAATCATGACCAGATGTGCTACAGCCTGGATTTGAACCATGAACTGTAGCAATGCCTCGTGCACTGAGACGCAGTGCCTTAGACCGCTGCACCACTTGGGAGTCCTTCAACAACTATAATGTTGCTGATCCATCCTCAGTTTTCTCCTTTCACAGACATTAAACTCTGTAACTGTTTTAAAGTCACCATTGGCCTCATGGTTAAATCCCTGAGCGGTTTCCTTGCTCTTCGGTAACTGAGTTAGGAAGGATGCCTGTATATTTGTAGTGACTGGGTATATTAATACACAATCCAAAGTGTAATTTAAAACCTTCCCTATGCTCAAAGGGATAATGGCGATGAAGGAGATGGCTGCCGTTTTACGATCCCGTAACCAATTGTGCTATTGTGTATGTTATTTCGCGTTATTTATAACTTATTTTGTACGTAATGTTTCTGCCACCGTGTTTTATGACCGATTACAGCATCTTGATATCAGGGCAGCAATTACTCACCCCGTACTGGAGGAATTCTTCTTCTTCAATGAGTCGAACGGGAAGGATTTACTTCGGACGCCCGACAGGGCGCTCCTCCCCATCATTCGCAGGAGGAAAAGAAAGAGATATTGTGGACGACGGTCCGGGTGCCTTGTAAGGATCCGTCGCCGAGAGGGTAATGTACCTTTACCATCGGTCCTATTAGCCAAAGTACAATCAATCAATAATAAAATAGACGAGCTACGAGCACGTATATCCTACCAATGGGACATTAAAAACTTTAATATCTTATGTTTCACCAAGTCGTGGCTGAATGACGACGTGATTGACATACAGCTGGCGGGTTTTAAGCTTTTTCCGCAGTACAGAACAACGGCTTCTGGCAAGACAAGGGGCGGCGGCTTTTGTATATTTGTAAACAACAACTGGCACACAAAATCTAAGGAAGTCTCAAGATTTTGCTCGCCTGAGGTAGAGTATCTCATGCTAAGCTGTAGACCACACTATTTACCAAGAGAGTTTACATCTATATTTTCGTGGCAGTCTATATACCAAAGCAGACCAACGCTGGCACTAAGACTGCACTCAATGCACTGCATGTTCACTGCATGTGACAAAAAACATTTGATTTGATTTGATATTCAATGTCTGCTTTTTTATTTGTACCCATCTACCAATAGGTGCCCGTCTTTGCGAGGCATTGGAAAACATCTCTGGTCTTTGTGGTTGAATCTGGGTTTGAAATTAAGTGCTCGGCTGAGAGACCTTACAGATAACTGTATGTGTGAGGTACAAAGATGAAGTAGTCATAAAATAAATATGTTAAACACTATTATCGCACACAGAGTGAATCCATGCAACTTATTATGTGACTTGTTAAGCACATTTTTACCCCTGAAGTCATTAAGGCTTGCCATGACTTGCCAAAGGCTTGCCAGGGCTCCCAAGTGCTGCAGCGGTTTAAGGCACTACATCTCAGTGCAAGAGGTGTCACTACAGTCCCTGGTTCAAATTCAGGCTGAATCCGGCCGTGATTAGGAGTCCCATAAGGTGATGCACAATTGACCCATTGTTGTCCAGGTTTGGCTGGGGTAGACCGTCATTGTAAATAAGAATGTGTTCTTAACTGACTTGCCTAGTTAAATAAAAGATCAAAGGGGTAGAATAAATTTCAGCATTTAATTTTGTATTAATTTTGAAAAACATAAATCCGTATTATGGGGTATTGTGTATAGGCCAATGACAAAAATCTAAATTTAATAATTTTTAAATTCAGGCGGTAAAATAACAACATGTGGAAAAAGTCAAGGGGTGTGAATACTATCTGAAGGCACTGTACATATACATGAATGCACACACACATAGACAGTAACAGATTTCTTGGGAAGTTCAACACTGATTATTCACTAGATAGAAATGCATGCACACACACACACACAGCTACATTTCTCAAATAGGAAATACCACTTTAGACTGTTCAGACCATATGGGCAGAAAATATTGCATATTGAGAACTAGCAGCTTGTTTTTCCCTTCCGGTACATTTAGCCTAAATAGGTACATATCAATGAAAGGATTACACTTGGATAAATGCTTTGACTGACACCTGCTTCTCATCTACTAACTTCTGTTACTAACATGCCAAACATGTTTAGTAGTACAGTAGGCTGAGATGAATAAGTAAATTATTACTGTAGAACTTAGTGCCCAATTCAATCAATTGCAGGTAACAGAAAGCGGTCTTAGAATTCACTCAGAATGTTTACACCGTATTTTACACTTCGTAAAATGGACTGTTTACGAGTGTGTACATGTAAGTCAGAACATCTTTAATGATAAGAAGTAGAAGCTCATTATTGAGAAGTCCAAACAAAAACAAAGTTTGACCAGTCTTGGTTAGAAGGCTCTGGAAGGTCATGGACCTTTACACATGCTTAGCCCCTAACACCTTGTCTATTGTCCTCATATCATGCCCCAGTTCAGCTCAGCAGGTAATCTACTCCAAACATTTATTTACTGAGCCTATAACCTAGTTCATACATTTTAAAACGTCTTAATAAGAATGATAGAAGTTAATGGAGTCTATATTCATACAATCATTAATTAAAGATCCAATATCAAATCAAACTTCAATTCAAACTTTATTTGAAGTGCAATTCAAATAGCAACACACTTAAAACAATAAAATGAATGTCACAATAATAGTAAGAACATTCGGACCAAAGCGCAGCGTGAAATCAGTTTGCCATTTTTTATTTAAATGAACCGCACAAAAAACAATAAAGAATACACGAAATGTGACGTTCTGGAGTACTCACAGGCAACAACACAAAAACAAGATCTCACAAAACACAGTGGGGAAATGGCTGCCTAAATATGATCCCCAACGATAAACAGCTGCCTCTAATTGGGAACCGTACTAGGCCAACATAGAATTAAAACAACCTAGATTACCCACCCTATTTACACCCCGACCTAACCAACCAATAAAAGGCTCTCTATGGTCAGGGTGTGACAATGAAATAACAAGCACAGCAATAAAAGAGGTCAAATGTTATCAAAGAACATAAAACAAAGGTTTTAATGCTTCAAACAGTTTCACAGTACAATGCAAAGTTCCATATAAAAAAAATATATATAGACAAACAATTCTAAAAAATCATTTTTTTTTACCCCTACAATGTTAGAAATAAACAGTAGCTTTGCTCTCAAATGTAATTTCTCATAGTTTCACCTCCAATAAGCCTAATGCCTAAAAAGCAGCCCTGCTTGAACCTGGTTATAACACAATTACTGTCTCTGTAGTGCTGGCAAACTGCACTTTAAAGTGCTTCATAATTTTCTGAACTGGAATAAACTGCCTCTGTTACAGATCCGAATGCTTTGCCCCAAACCTCAACAGGGGGCTTGAAATGATATAGACTCAGATATTTCAGGAACCAATTTACACGAGCCATAACATGAGAAATGTGTATGTTTTCATGTGCTGGACCAATAAGCACATCACAAGAGAACAACTGTGACTGTCAGTGGAAAACCACTTTGCAAGTACAGATGATGAGCAAAAACTTGCTTATAACCTCTCCCAGCATGTCTACCTTATCATGTTGTTCTGTCAGCTGTACAATGGTGAGATCATTGTTTGGATAAATGCATGTGAAGACACTTTACAGATCATTCCTATATTCACTTGCTATGACAAACAGCTGTTTAAGGGGCATGCAAATATTGTCTGAGCTCACTGCAAATTTAACACTGTTCAGATCCATATTCTCACTCTGATCAATGGCATGTATACATGTAAATGTGCTTGGTACCGTCAGGACCTACTCTACACGTGTGTCATCGCTCATGACCGCCTGCTAAAAGGTTTCTAATATCATCAGCCAGTTGGCCAAACCATGCTATTAGGCAGTTAAAACCTTCTCTTTAACTGAACTGAGATGCTGTGATTGTTGGTCTTCTGTTTACCTATGAACTCGTTCAAATGGAAAGCACCAGAAACCATATACTCGACCATAGTCCAAAAAAGCATTTCTTCAAGTGGCTATGGAGGTGCATATTTGGTGTGCAATACTGTTTTCCATACAACCTTGCAAAGCTCTCACAGAACTGTTGCAAGTGGCGATGAGCCTCTCCAACTCCTTCTGCTGTGATACATCTTGTACATAAGATGTACAGGCTTTGACAAAATGGGTCCAGCAATCATAATGGGCACCCTCCACAAGCCCCTTAACAGCAAATAAGGAGTAAACGCATGTCCAATTTTCCCATTCTTGTGCATTGAAACCCTGATGGGATTTTAGCGGGTAGTTGGCCCATGTCTGCCGGTGCTTTCAGTGCATCAACTTTAAGATGAATGTTTCGTAGTATTGCATCATCCAGCACACCAATATTCTTCCAGACAGTAAAAATGTGTTTTGCTGTCCCCCGTCAAATATGACGCATAGGGTCCACTACAGCCATGTCTATGGGCATAAAATATGGACATTTAAATAGCTTAGAGAATCTTGCCCCAGTTTCAGTCTCTATTGTTTTCCTCTCTGCCATGGTCTTCGCCTGTGTCCACATACTCCCTTGCATTTTGTGAACTTCATTCTGATGTTGCTGTACGTGATTGTTCATCCAGTGAATGATGGAGTATTCTACTTTTTCCAAGGATGTCTGTAGGCATTTGTTGCAACCTATGTGAGCTTGACCTGAATCTGTTTGGTTGAACAGATAAAAAGCTGGTGATGAAATATCAAGTAGCCTACATGAAAGTTAAAAGCATCACACTAACAAAAACTTTTCTAATAAACGTTTCGGCAATAAAGTATCCAACTTTATAAATTGTTATGATATAATATCAATGTACACTAGCATTAGCAAGCCAAAGATTGTGGATAAATGAAGATTACTCCATGTATCACTGAAGAAATGGCCACAGTTCCGGTAAACCTAAAGGGGTGGCTCTTCCATAGATACCAATGCGATAGCAGCTGGGTCTGGTGTACTTGTATATGAACCAGAAGAAATTTGCCAAAGAGATGTCTTGCGAACATATACTTGTATCACAAAGTTTCTATTTTGATGGGACAGGAAGTGTAGTTTCATGAAGCACAGACTCAAAAACCAATCAAATGCATGGGAATAGAACAGAGGGCGTAGTGATTGAAAGGTAAATAATACAATCAAATGAATAAAACCATAAGTGAGGGCGTGGTGGTTGAAAATTATTTGAAAAGCTGATTTGAAAACCATACCGCTTCAAGGCACAACCATTCATTGGGTGGTGTGGGTTCTACTGGCGGTCATTAAAACAAATCTATTCTCACACAGGTTGCAAACAATGAACAACTCCCCCGGAATTACTATCTCACCAAGCCATGGAAATGGTTACGGATAACATTTATAAAGGTGTTCTGAGTCCGCAATACTCTATACCCCATGGCCACAACCTTCCAGATGCGACTCCGCAACAAGGTAAGAAGTAGTCCTATTATTTGTCAATAAAGCAATCTAGCTAGCTGTCATGCCTACTCCCTCTGACACTCAACGTCACCGGTCGACTAACCGTTGGCAACTATATTACACACACCTGGTCATCCTTTTTATTCCTTACAAATGTTGAATTTAACATGATCATGTTACATGGATTTTAGTTGTAGGAGTAAGAAATTGCATGTTGCTGTTTTGACTAAAACAAGCTAATGTTAGCTGGCAAGCAAAGTTAGCTAGCTAGCTACCAAAGCATAGTTGGCTAACAGTAGCTACCCAATGTTGGAATGGATAGCAAAGGAGACAAACGGCTATTGACTGTTCATTTTTTAAATTGATACAATTTGTTTGTGGGACCCGCGAGCCCGCCAGGAGTCTCTTCGTTTTTACATTACATTTACATTTAAGTCATTTAGCAGACGCTCTTATCCAGAGCGACTTACAAATTGGTGCTTTCACCTTATGACATCCAGTGGAACAGCCACTTTACAATAGTGCATCTAGGTCTTTTAAGGGGGGAGAGAAGGATTACTTTATCCTATCCTAGGTATTCCTTAAAGAGGTGGGGTTTCAGGTGTCTCCGGAAGGTGGTGATTGACTCCGCTGTCCTGGCGTCGTGAGGGAGTTTGTTCCACCATTGGGGGGCCAGAGCAGCGAACAGTTTTGACTGGGCTGAGCGGGAACTGTACTTCCTCAGTGGTAGGGAGGCGAGCAGGCCAGAGGTGGATGAACGCAGTGCCCTTGTTTGGGTGTAGGGCCTGATCAGAGCCTGGAGGTACTGAGGTGCCGTTCTTCGTGCGAGGGAACGATGCATTACCAAAATAGGGCATGGATTTCCAACAACTCGTGTCATGGCCAGGCTGAATCAGATAACGGTCTGAAACATGATGGCTGATATCAACAAAAGACTGACGACACAAGTAGTTCAAGTAGATTTTCCTACAACAACAACAACAGCAGCAGCAGCTACAGCAGAGCACTTCTCCAGCGACTGCACTGGAAAAGACGACGGGCATTAGTCGAACAAAAGGGAAAGAGATATCTATAAGTTCAATGTTTACTTTTACAACTTGCACATTGGTGGTAGCTAATGTTGGATATTTCAATCCTATACATTTTCTATTAATGGCCTTTTCTGTTTTACTAGTGGGCAGTAAAGGATCTACACATGAATGCTGGTTAGGACATACAGTGGGGCAAAAAGTATTTAGACAGCCACCAATTGTGCAAGTTCTCCCACTTAAAAAGATGAGAGAGGCCTGTAATTGTCATCATAGGTACACTTCAACTATGACAGACAAAATTAGAAAAGAAATCCAGAAAATCACATTGTAGGATTTTTAATGAATTTATTTGCAAATTATGGTGGAAAATAAGTATTTGGTCAATAACAAAAGTTTCTCAATACTTTGTTATATTCCCTTTGTTGGCAATGACAGAGGTCAAATGTTTTCTGTAAGTCTTCACAAGGTTTTCACACACTGTTGCTGGTATTTGGCCCATTCCTCCATGCAGATCTCCTCTAGAGCAGTGATGTTTTGGGGCTGTTGCTGGGCAACACGGACTTTCAACTCCCTCCAAAGATTTTCTATGGGGTTGGGATCTGGAGACTGGCTAGGCCACTCCAGGACCTTGAAATGCTTCTTACGAAGCCACTCCTTCATTGCCCGGGCGGTGTGTTTGGGATCATTGTCATGCTGAAAGACCCAGCCACGTTTCATCTTCAATGCCCTTGCTGATGGAAGGAGGTTTTCACTCAAAATCTCACGATACATGGCCCCATTCATTCTTTCCTTTACACGGATCAGTCGTCCTGGTCCCTTTGCAGAAAAACAGCCCCAAAGCATGATGTTTCCACCCCCATGCTTCACAGTAGGTATGGTGTTCTTTGGATGCAACTCAGCATTCTTTGTCCTCCAAACACGACGAGTTGAGTTTTTATCAAAAAGTTCTCTTTTGGTTTCATCTGACCATATGACATTCTCCCAATCTTTTTCTGGATCATCCAAATGCTCTCTAGCAAACTTCAGACGAGCCTGGACATGTACTGGCTTAAGCAGGGGGACACGTCTGGCACTGCAGGATTTGAGTCCCTGGCGGCGTAGTGTGTTACTGATGGTAGGCTTTGTTACTTTGGTCCCAGCTCTATGCAGGTCATTCACTAGGTCCCCACGTGTGGATCTGGGATTTTTGCTCACCGTTCTTGTGATAATTTTGACCCCACGGGGTGAGATATTGCGTGGAGCCCCAGATCGAGGGAGATTATCAGTGGTCTTGTATGTCTTCCATTTCCTAATAATTGCTCCCACAGTTGATTTCTTCAAACCAAGCTGCTTACCTATTGCAGATTCAGTCTTCCCAGCCTGGTGCAGGTCTACAATTTTGTTTCTGGTGTCCTTTGACAGCTCTTTGGTCTTGGCCGTAGTGGAGTTTGGAGTGTGACTGTTTGAGGTTGTGGACAGGTGCCGACAGAAACAAACATCTTTCTGGTAAGAAGAGGGGCGGGGGCGTATGCTTTATGGTTAACGTGACGTGGTGTGGCCACAACAACATACAGGTACTCAAGTCCTTCTGTTCACCTGATTTAGAATTCCTCACAATCAAATGTCGACTGCATTATATACCAAGGGAATTCTCTTCGATTATAATCACAGCTGTATATATTCCCCCCCAAGCAGACACATCGATGGCTCTGAACGAACTTTATTTGACTCTTTGCAAACTGGAATCCATATATCCGGAGGCTGCATTCATTGTAGCTGGGGATTTTAATAACAAGGCTAATCTGAAAACAAGACTCCCTAAATTTTATCAGCATATCGATTGCGCAACCAGGGCTGGAAAAACCTTGGATCATTGCTATTCCAACTTCCGCGACGCATATAAGGCCCTGCCCCGCCCTCCTTTCGGAAAAGCTGACCACGACTCCATTTTGTTGATCCCTGCCTACAGACAGAAACTAAAACAAGAAGCTCCCACGCTGAGGTCTGTTCAACGCTGGTCCGACCAATCTGATTCCACACTCCAAGACTGCTTCCATCACGTGGACTGGGATATGTTCCGTATTGCGTCAGACAACAACATTGACGAATACGCTGATTCGGTGAGCGAGTTCATTAGAACGTGCGTTGAAGATGTCGTTCCCATTGCAAAGATTAAAACATTCCCAAACCAGAAACCGTGGATTGATGGCAGCATTCGCGTGAAACTGAAAGCGCGAACGACTGCTTTTAATCAGGGCAAGGTGACTGGAAACATGACCGAATACAAACAGTGTAACTATTCCCTCCGCAAGGCAATCAAACAAGCTAAGCATCAGTATAGAGACAAAGTAGAATCTCAATTCAACAGCTCAGACACAAGAGGTATGTGGCAGGGTCTACAGTCAATCACGGATTACAAAAAGAAAACCAGCACCGTCACGGACCAGGATGTCTTGCTCCCAGGCAGACTAAATAACTTTTTTGCCCGCTTTGAGGACAATACAGTGCCACTGACACTGCCCGCAACTAAAACATGCAGACTCTCCTTCACTGCAGCCGACGTGAGGAAAACATTTAAACATGTCAAACAGCAGAGGGAACACCCCCCTATCCACATCGATGGAACAGTAGTGGAGAGGGTAGTACGTTTTAAGTTCCTCGGCGAACACATCACAGACAAACTGAATTGGTCCACCCACACAGACAGCATCGTGAAGAAGGCGCAGCAGCGCCTCTTCAACCTCAGGAGGCTGAAGAAATTTGGCTTGTCACCAAAAGCACTCACAAACTTCTACAGATGCACAATCGAGAGCATCCTGTCGGGCTGTATCACCGCCTGGTATGGGAACCGCTCCGCCCACAACCGTAAGGCTCTCCAGAGGGTAGTGAGGTCTGCACAACGCATCACCGGGGGCAAACTACCTGCCCCCCAGGACACCTACACCACCCGATGTCACAGGAAGGCCATAAAGATCATCAAGGACAACAACCACCCGAGCCACTGCCTGTTCACCCCGCTATCATCCAGAAGGCGAGGTCAGTACAGGTGCATCAAAGCTGGGACCGAGAGACTGAAAAACAGCTTCTATCTCAAGGCCATCAGACTGTTAAACAGCCACCACTAACATTGAGTGGCTGTTGCCCACACACTGACTCAACTCCAGCCACTTCAATAATGGGAATTGATGGGAATTGATGGGAAATGATGTAAAATATATCACTAGCCACTTTAAACAATGCTACCTAATATAATGTTTACATACCCTACATTATTCATCTCATATGTATACGTATATACTGTTCTCTATATCATCTACTGCATCCTTATGTAGTACATGTATCACTAGCCACTTTAACTATGCCACTTTGTTTACATACTCATCTCATATGTATATACTGCACTCAATACCATCTACTGTATCTTGCCTATGCCGCTCTGTACCATCACTCATTCATATATCTTTATGTACATATTCTTTATCCCCTTACACTTGTGTCTGTCTATAAGGCAGTAGTTTTGGAATTGTTAGCTAGATTACTTGTTGGTTATTACTGCATTGTTGGAACTAGAAGAACAAGCATTTCGCTACATTCGCACTAACATCTGCTAACCATGTGTATGTGACAAATAAAATTTGATTTGATTTGATTTGTTTGTAGGTGACCAAATACTTATTTTTCCACCATAATTTGCAAATAAATTCATTAAAAATCCTACAATGTGATTTTCTGGATTTTTTTCTTCTCATTTTGTCTGTCATAGTTGAAGTGTACCTATGATTAAAATTACAGGCCTCTCTCATCTTTTTAAGTGGGAGAACTTGCACAATTGGTGGCTGACTAAATACTTTTTTGCCCCACTGTATATAAGCCGCAAGAAAAGTGAGGACAAATTTGTATTTGAATTTGACAAAATAAATGTTTGGGGTCAGGCCAAGCAATCAGTGTAAGTTGTTATATGATGGTTATCTTAGCATTCTCAAATATGTTACATGAAATAGTGGTGAGAATATCATGCTAAACTTAATTTAATGATTTTTCTTTGTCATCTCTAAGGAAGAACAGTCTGCACAACACACTCCTCAGATGCAGCTGCAAATCGGTATTGGACTGAAAGAGGGAGGCATAAGTAGTCGGACACCCCAGAAAGAGCAAAGGAACAGGACAAACAAAACGAAGGCCGCGTAGCCAGAGACAGGTTCATTTTATAAATGTAAACAAATCCATTCATTTGAAATACAGTAGTGAGTTTTGAAAAGTTGAGACTTGTTCCACAGATTTTAGCTTTGAGATTCCCGTGTTCAAGACTGTTTGTTTATTGGGCAGAATAACTTATTGTCTCCGGCCAGTCGGTCAAAAGAACTCT
Organism: Oncorhynchus nerka; assembly: GCF_034236695.1. Taxonomy (NCBI): domain Eukaryota; kingdom Metazoa; phylum Chordata; class Actinopteri; order Salmoniformes; family Salmonidae; genus Oncorhynchus; species Oncorhynchus nerka. Next base: position 77,715,350 of record NC_088405.1, read on the forward strand.
CAGACGAAGAGAAGCAGCAACTTGTGGGGGGCAACTGAAGACATGATGTCTGATGTGGAGACAGACCCAGAGGACCCTGATGCATTTTTTATAACCTCCCCACTCTGGCATTCCCCTGACCGTGTCAGCAGACTGGAGAAGAAGGGCTAAGCACTCTCATGAGGAGAAAAAGCCCCATCAGAACGACAACCGGACCAACCAACATTCACCGCAGCCCTACCCAGAACGTCTGATTGTGAAATAGACCACAGACAATCACCTGCACCTTATAGACTATTTTCACTGAATCCCACTCACTCACCCACCATTACATACACACACACAACATTACCCTCTTCTTTTTACTACTCTTTACTACTTATTGTTTTTTTGATTAATGCCTTGATATGGTGTCTTTTTTGATAAATGCCTTGATAATGGTGTCTTTTTTTGATAAATGCCTTGATATTGTGTATTTTTTGATAAATGCCTCGATATTGTGTATTTTTTTAAAATAAATGTGTATTGCATTGTTGAGGAGAGCTTGCATTGATTATTTGTTATGTAAATTCTTCCGACTGGAATGAAAGTGGCTACAGCCTGGATAATTAGGGGTCTGAAACTAGGGTATTTGGTGCAATGTCAAGGACTGGTGTGATTGCACGTTTTCTATTAAATACATAACAGCATCAATATCCAACGACAATGTCCACAAGAGGAAGAAAGGCTTGTGTGGTGTGACGGTTTCAACGCAATAAACTCTTTTTTTTAACACTTCAGATATAGCATCTAGATGTGTGAGTGCATTTCATTTTCAAAACTTAACATCCAATGATGTGGGTTTATTTTTATTTACACATTCTACTGATGTTACACTTTGAGCATTATTGCAGAACTGGAGCAAATATCTCCTGCACTGCAGTGTTAAGCCATTGTGGACTCGACTGAATTCCTGCGCCAGTGAATTTCCATACACACACACACACGATGCAGATAAAACACAAAAATGCCGCCTCTTGACTGTCACAAAATTTGGACATAAGCTTAATCTTTAGTATCATTACTCTGATTATTACAATAATAATGACACCAGTAATATAGTTTTATGATCCACTCATCCTCCCATCTGCTCAGCCCTCCTCGGGTCCTGGCTGCCGATGACTCCATCTGAACTCCCTCCCTCCGCCATCTGGCCTCGTGTCCACTAATCCCATCAGTCTCTGTCTCGCTCCCTCTCTCTCTCTTCACAACAATGCCGCCACGTGCTGTAATTGGCTTTGTCATATGTTTGCTAGTTTGTTTGTTTCGTTGTCTGAGTGTTTGTTTCGGGGTGGGTTTGTATGTGTGTGTGTGTGTCTGTGTGTATCACACTGATGACTCTTCCTTTGATCCAATAATGCTACTGAGTTACTAGACTAACATAATGAGTGGAGGGGTGGAGTATAAAGTGATTTATATGACTGTTATGGAATTTAAACTGGGCCTTACCGTATGACCACATAGTTGTTTCAAATGTTGATATGAAATGGTGTATTCAATCCAACCTCTGGTTTTGGTTTAGTGCGCATCATTCTCGTACTGTATCTAAACAGAAACAGGGTTTTCCTATTTACGCATCTGTTTTACATGCAGTAGCTTTAATATTAAGGTGTTTTACAAAGCTCTGGTTTCAAGTCAAGACTGAGATTTACTCACTTCGGCAAAGAAACAACTGAACTGAGACAGTGGGGCTTTAATGAGCGAATTGCTGAGGGCAAGGCTCTGAAATAACCGATCAAATGGATTCATTAACAGGCTGCGCCACAGACCTCGCAAATGAGCTAATGTTGTTAATGAGAGTAGAAGTTCCCGTCCAACATTATTGACAAGTGGAACGATGCTCCTGTGCTGTGGTGGATGCTGGGCAGGAAGTTGATTGAGCACCTAGAACTAACAGTAAACGTTCCTTGGAACATATAGGGGGGAAATTATGTCCTGTTTGTAAGATGACAGATTTCCCAAACATTATTAGAATGAAATCGATGCAGTGCTATAGTCCCCCCTACTTTACTTCCGGCGCCGACAGAGATGGCCGCCTCGCTTCGCGTTCCTAGGAAACTATGCATTTTTTTATTTTTTTTTACGTGTTCTTTCTTACATTGGTACCCCAGGTCATCTTAGGTTTCATTACATACAGTCGAGAAGAACTACTGAACATAAGAGCAGCGTCAACTCACCATCAGTACGACCAAGAATATGACTTTCGCGAAGCGGACCCTGTGTTCTGCCTTTCACCCAGGACAACGGAATGGATCCCAGCCGGCGACCCCAAAAAACGACTTCGAAAAAGGGGAAAACGAAGCGGTCTTCTGGTCAGACTCCGGAGACGGGCACATCGTGCACCACTCCCTAGCATTCTCCTCGCCAATGTCCAGTCTCTTGACAACAAGGTTGATGAAATCCGAGCAAGGGTAGCATTCCAGAGGGACATCAGAGACTGTAACGTTCTTTGCTTCACGGAAACATGGCTCACTGGAGAGACGCTATCGGAGATGGTGCAGCCAGCTGGTTTCTCCACGCATCGCGCCGACAGAAACAAACATCTTTCTGGTAAGAAGAGGGGCGGGGGCGTATGCTTTATGGTTAACGTGACGTGGTGTGGCCACAACAACATACAGGTACTCAAGTCCTTCTGTTCACCTGATTTAGAATTCCTCACAATCAAATGTAGACCGCATTATCTACCAAGGGAATTCTCTTCGATTCATTGTAGCTGGGGATTTTAACAAGGCTAATCTGAAAACAAGACTCCCTAAATTTTATCAGCATATCGATTGCGCAACCAGGGCGAGAAAAACCTTGGATCATTGCTATTCCAACTTCCCGATGCATATAAGGCCCTGCCCCGCCCTCCTTTCGGAAAAGCTGACCACGACTCCATTTTGTTGATCCCTGCCTACAGACAGAAACTAAAACAAGAAGCTCCCGCGCTGAGGTCTGTTCAACGCTGGTCCGACCAATCTGATTCCACACTCCAAGACTGCTTCCATCACGTGGACTGGGATATGTTCCGTATTGCGTCAGACAACAACATTGACGAATACGCTGATTCGGTGAGCGAGTTCATTAGAACGTGCGTTGAAGATGCCGTTCCCATAGCAACGATTAAAACATTCCCAAACCAGAAACCGTGGATTGATGGCAGCATTCGCGTGAAACTGAAAGCACGAACGACTGCTTTTAATCAGGGCAAGGTGACTGGAAACATGACCGAATACAAACAGTGTAACTATTCCCTCCGCAAGGCAATCAAACAAGCTAAGCGCCAGTATAGAGACAAAGTAGAATCTCAATTCAACGGCTCAGACACAAGAGGTATGTGGCAGGGTCTACAGTCAATCACGGATTACAAAAAGAGAACCAGCACCGTCACGGACCAGGATGTCTTGCTCCCAAGCAGACTAAATAACTTTTTTGCCCGCTTTGAGGACAATACAGTGCCACTGACACTACCCGCAACTAAAACATGCGGACTCTCCTTCACTGCAGCCGACGTGAGGAAAACATTTAAACGTGTCAACCCTCGCAAGGATGCAGGCCCAGACGGCATCCCCAGCCGCGCCCTCAGAGCATGCGCAGACCAGCTGGCTGGTGTGTTTACGGACATATTCAATCAATCCCTATCCCAGTCTGTTGTTCCCACATGCTTCAAGAGGGCCATCATTGTTCCTGTTCCCAAAAAAGCTAAGGTAACTGAGCTAAACGACTACCGCCCCGTAGCACTCACTTCCGTCATCATGAAGTGCTTTGAGAGACTAGTCAAGGACCATATCACCTCCACCCTACCTGACACCCTAGACCCACTCCAATTTGCTTACCGCCCAAATAGGTCCACAGACGATGCAATCTCAACCACACTGCACACTGCCCTAACCCATCTGGACAAGAGGAATACCTATGTGAGAATGCTGTTCATCGACTACAGCTCGGCATTTAACACCATAGTGCCCTCCAAGCTCGTCATCAAGCTCGTCATCAAGCTCGAGACCCTGGGTCTCGACCCCGCCCTGTGCAACTGGGTACTGGACTTCCTGACGGGCCGCCCCCAGGTGGTGAGGGTAGGCAACAACATCTCCACCCCGCTGATCCTCAACACTGGGGCCCCACAAGGGTGCGTTCTGAGCCCTCTCCTGTACTCCCTGTTCACCCACGACTGCGTGGCCACGCACGCCTCCAACTCAATCATCAAGTTTGCGGACAACACAACAGTGGTAGGCATGATTACCAACAACGACGAGACGGCCTACAGGGAGGAGGTGAGGGCCCTCGGAGTGTGGTGTCAGGAAAATAACCTCACACTCAACGTCAACAAAACTAAGGAGATGATTGTGGACTTCAGGAAACAGCAGAGGGAACACCCCCCTATCCACATCGATGGAACAGTAGTGGAGAGGGTAGTACGTTTTAAGTTCCTCGGCATACACATCACAGACAAACTGAATTGGTCCACCCACACAGACGGCATCGTGAAGAAGGCTCAGCAGCGCCTCTTCAACCTCAGGAGGCTGAAGAAATTCGGCTTATCACCAAAAGCACTCACAAACTTCTACAGATGCACAATCGAGAGCATCCTGTCGGGCTGTATCACCGCCTGGTACGGCAACTGCTCCGCCCACAACCGTAAGGCTATCCAGAGGGTAGTGAGGTCTGCACAACGCATCACCGGGGGCAAACTACCTGCCCTCCAGGACACCTACACCACCCGATGTCCGAGGAAGGCCATAAAGATCATCAAGGACAGCAACCACCCGAGCCACTGCCTGTTCACCCCGCTATCATCCAGAAGGCGAGGTCAGTACAGGTGCATCAAAGCTGGGACCGAGAGACTGAAAAACAGCTTCTATCTCAAGGCCATCAGACTGTTAAACAGCCACCACTAACATTGAGTGGCTGCTGCCAACACACTGACTCAACTCCAGCCACTTTAATAATGGGAATTGATGGGAAATGATGTAAAATATATCACTAGCCACTTTAAACAATGATACCTAATATAATGTTCCCTACATTATTCATCTCATATGTATATGTATATACTGTACTCTATATCATCTACTGCATCCTTATGTAATACATGTATCACTAGCCACTTTAACTATGCCACTTTGTTTACATACTCATCTCATATGTATATACTGCACTCAATACCATCTACTGTATCTTGCCTTATCCAGCTCTGTACCATCACTCATTCATATATCTTTATGTACATATTCTTTATCCCCTTACACTTGTGTCTATAAGGTAGTAGTTTTGGAATTGTTAGCTAGATTACTTGTTGGTTATTACTGCATTGTCGGAACTAGAAGCACAAGCATTTCGCTACACTCGCACTAACATCTGCTAACCATTTGTATGTGACAAATACAATTTGATTTGATTTGGATTGTTCCTGCAACAAAAAAACTGAAAACTTGCACTATTCCAAACCTAGCAGAAACCTTCTAGGAACCAAAAGTTAAGTCAATCAGGTGCGGGGGGGGGGTTGGACGTCCCTAAAGGACACACACACACAGGCGCAATGCTGCTCTGTGCAGACGTGTCACACTCCCCCTCTGCTGCTGGGCTGCAAGGTGAATCTAGATGACAGAGAAAGTTATGTTCCTTTATTCACAAGGCACACGGCCGTCACAGGGGAGCATTGGCTAGCTTTCAAGGCAAAGGTTTACAAAGGCAAAGAACAACACAGAGGAAAGGGGGTTTGGCGACTAGTATGTATTTTTTAAGCCTCCCGCTTTGGGCTGAATGTGTCAATGTGTAGTTCATACATTCATAATTTATGAGCAGAATTACTATATTACCTCAATTAGCCAAGAAATCTCTAGTTTGAAAGAGACTGTTTTCTGGAAGCTGTGCTGTGCCATTTCCCTACATTTACCCCCATATGGGCCAGGCCCCTAGCAATTCGAGTTACAGCCAATGAGCTTCAGCCCCCTAGTCATTTGAGTGACAGCTAGCAAGACACAAACATAAAGTGAGAGAGACAGCGATGATATGGTGCACATATCTGCACATTTGTGACGGAGTACGCAATCTTCAGGGAACACTTTTGGCTCATGGGTGCTACTTTCAGAACTCCTGGCAAAAAAGTACACAGAAGTACCAGAGAATCTCTTTAATAATTCCCATTCCAAACACAGTACAAAGATGACTAAGAGAAAGAACAAGTGCTACTGTTAAATGAGGTATCTCTTTGCGAGAACTTTTCCTCACAATTTCCTGAACGTAAGTTCCTCTTTTGAATTGCCACAGGGCAGCAATACTGCAATCATTTCTCCTTCAAAAGCATTCTCGATTTACGTTTGTCTGTGACCTACTTTTCTGACCGTCCCCAAAAATGATTCACAGTGTGAGCTCTCACAGTCGGTCTGTCTCATGAATTTTTCCTCTCATGCAATTTATCTGCCATTATATATATTCAACTTGGCTTTGGACACTTTTTCTTTAAAGTGAGGCCATATAGCCAGCCATTGAGGAGCCTTTGACAGATACAGTGCATTCGGAAAGTATTCAGACCCCTTCACTTTCGAAATTGATTTAAATAAATAAAAATCCTCATCATTCTACAACTTGATTGGAGTCCACCTGTGGTCAATTCAACTGATTGGACATGATTTGCAAAGGCGCACACCTGTCTATATAAGGTCCCACAGTTGACAGTGCAGGTCAGAGCAAAAACTAAGCCAGGTGGTCGAAGAAATTGTCCGTAGCTCCGAGACAGTGTCGAGGCTTGTGTCGAGGCACAGATCCATGGAAGGGTATCAACTGCAGCATTGAAGGTCCCCAAGAACACAGTGGCCTCCATCATTCTTAAATGGAAGACGTTTGAAACCACCAAGACTCTTCCTAGAGCTGGCCATCTGGCCAAACTGTGCCATCGGGGGAGAAGGGCATTGGTCAGGGAGGAAACCAAGAACCCAATGGTCACTCTGACAGAGCTCCAGAGTTCCTCTGGGAAATGGGAGAACCTTCCATAAGAACAACCATCTCTGCAGCACTCCATCAATCAGGCCTTTATGGTTGAGTGGCAAGACAGAAGTCACTACTCAGTAAAACGCACATGATTGCCCACTTGAAGTTCGCCAAAAGGCACCTAAAGGATTCGCTGGTCTGATGAAACCAATATTGAACTTTTTGGCCTGAATGCCAAGCGTCACATCTTGAGGAAATCAGGCACCGCTCATCACCTGGCCAATACCATCGCTATGGTGAAGCATAGTGGTGGCAGCATCATGCTGTGGGGATCTTTTTCAGCGTCAGGGACTGAGAGACTAGTCATGATTGAGGGAAAATGAACAGAGCAAAGTACAGAGAGATCCTTGATGAAAATCTGCTCCAGAGCGCTCAGGACATCAGACTGGGGCAAAGGTTCACCTTCCAACAGGACCAAGACCCCAAGCACACAGCCAAGACAATACAGAAATGGCTTCAGGACAAGTCTCTGAATGTCCTTGAGTGGCCCAGCCAGAACCTGGACTTGAACCTGATCGAACATCTCTGGAGAGACCTGAAAATAGCAGTGCAGTGATTCTCCCCATCCAACCTGACAGAGCTTGAGAGGTGCTGCAGAGAAGAATGGGACAATTCCTTTCACTGCAACAAATCCCATTTCCAATAATGAAACCAAGCTAAGGTGACACACATTTAGGTGCCCCAGTCACACAGTTTGAGAAATAGGGCTGGCAGCCCAGAGAGATGAGGATCATGGTGAATGTATTCAATCAATGTATGGAAACCACTTCAAAGGACAAATGGAATATAATATGATTTATGTTTTTAAAAAACATCATAGGCCTGAGAATACTAGAAAGGAATGTGATGCAATTAATGGCATATCCCCTTTTTCTCCTCTTTTTTTGAGGGGGGGGTATAAATATGTATCCAGTTGTGCAAGGCCCAAATCATGGCCCAAGGTCTGATGCTGATTTGGCCCAAGGTCTGATGCTATCACTACTGAATTAAGCACAATTGAGAGGGAGGGTAACTCTATGGAGAAAGATACAATATCAATATCTCGTGCAGACAAAATGCACATGCACTTGTTTTCAATTACTTTGTTTCTAAACATTTAACATTTTAGTAATTAAGAGGGCAGATGCTCTTGTCCAGAGTGACTTACAGTTAGAGCATTCATCTTAAAGTAGCAATAGTAGTCTTTTGTTAGTCTAAAGTAGTCTTTTGTTTCACAGTTTTAATTGACACGAGCAATACGAGAAAAGCCCAATCATGCCATTGGCTGTAATCATAGTTGTTTGTGGAGGCTTTGCTGTCTGAACGCTTGGCCATAAATTGCTATGACTACAGTGCATTATGTCAGCTTTGGAAGGCAAACCACTAAAACACAATAACGGACTCCTCACAATTCTCATCTCTCACTTTGAACATGTCAACGACGGACTGACAAGACACCAACATGGGTTTCCTTGGGGTTTTGTATGCAAGAGATCCGTGAAAAAAAAGGTTTTCAGTGGAAGAGCCTCCTGCTTAGGCCGTCACTTGAAGGCCCCTCTCTTTTGAGCAGGATGTTGACAGTGACACCTCTTGGCAGGCCCAGTAAACCAGGGCTAACCCCAAAACAGGGCTGGGGCTCAATAGATGTTTCACTTGACCCGGTCACAGAAGTTTTGTTAAAACAATTTATGTGGCAAAACACCGTGACTCACTTTGAGACAGGAACGTTGGCCCTCTCAAGTGCAATATTTGTAGCGTTGAATCATAGCCTCACAACACCAACTAGATCCCTGTTTAGATGTTACAAGCATTCAGTAGTATTATTTTGCAAGAATGCCTTGCCATGAATGAAGGAAATATGTCCCTGAAATGAATGTTTAGTCCAAAAGAACTGCGCCATCAACCATGAGGCTACTTTAACCCTTGAGTGGTGTTCATGTTTTTGTTTTTCACCCAATGTGGGTCTGATGGACCCACAACATAGACCCAGAACAAACAATACAACTATCACAATTTACATAAAAATACTGAATACTTAGATGTTGACATATGAATTACAAGCAATATAGGCAGCATACATGGTTAATATTTGCCATTTACCTCTGCTAGATCACATGTATCAATAACAGTGCTATTCGTTTTTTTGATCAAATTAGATTTTTGCAAACAGAAATCAATTATAATCAAGACATGGGTAGAATAAATCAAGTTAATCTTGAGCAAATATAAATTAAACAAGGTTTTCATCACTATTGATGTTTATTGCTTTGAAGTGAACAAATTATTCTCCCATCCCTATGCAGTGTACACATGAGAACCACATTTTTGCCTTTCAAGACGAACTGGCAGAAATCTTTTTTTCCTTTAACGAGTCCGACGAGCCCGACGTGAATGACATACTGCTTTCCCGGGAACAGGCCCAGATCCCCGTAATTTGCGTAGAGAAGGTGGAGAAAAAGGGGCCGGAGGGGTGGCTGCCTTCTGAGAATTCGTAGTTGATCGAATAAACCCCCACTGCCTTCCATTCTGCTAGCAAATGTGCAATCTTTGGAAAATAAATCAATGACCTGCGCGGAAGATTTAACTACCAACGGGACGTTCAAAACTGTAATATCTTATGCATTATGGAGTCGTGGCTTAATGACGACATTATCAACATACAGCTGGCTGGTTAAACGCTGTATCGGCAGGATAGAACAGCGCTGTCTGCTAAGACTGGAGGCAGCAGACTATGTATTTTGTAAATAACAGCTGGTGCACAATATCTAAGGAAGACTCAAGGTTTTGCTCCGATGGCATTGAGGAGTACAGTACACCACATCAGTCATGGGCTTCATCAATAAGTGCATCAATGACGTCGTCCCCACAGTGACCATACGTATATACCCCAACCAGAAGCCATGGATTACAGGCAACATCCTCACTGAGCTAAAGGCTAGAGCTGCCGCTTTCAAGGAGCGGGACTCTAACCCGGAAGTTTATAAGCTTATAATCCCACTATGCCCTCCGACGAACCATCAAACAGGCAAAGCCTCAATACAGGACTAAGATCGAGTCGTACTACAACTACTCTGACGATTGTTGGATGTGGCAAACCATTAATGACTACAAAGGGAAGTACAGCTGAGATCTGGCCAGTGACACGAGCCTACCAGATGAGGTAAACATCTTCTATGCTCGCTTCGAGGCAAATAACACTGAAACATGCATGAGAGCACCAGCTGTTCTGGAAGACTGTATGTTATGCTGCAATAGTTTGTGTTGGGGGGCTAGGATCAGTCTGTTATATCTGGAGTATTTCTCCTGTCTTATCTGGTGTCCTGTGTGAATTAAAGTATTCTCCCTCTAACTCTTTCTCACTTTCTCTCTTCTCTCGGAGGACCTGAGCCCTAGGACCATGCCTCAGGACTACCTGGCCCGATGACCCCTTGCTGTCCCCAGTCTACCCGGTCGTGCTGCTGCTCCAATTTCAACTGTTCTGTCTGCGGCTATGGAACCCTGACCTGTTCACCAGATATGCTACCTTGTCCCGGACCTGTTGTTTTCGACACTCTCTCTCTCTACCGCACCTGCTGTCTCTAACGCTGAATGATCGGCTATGAAAAGCACACTGATATTTACTCCTGGTGCACCCTCTACATCCACTGTGATTATTATCAATTGACCCTGCTGGTCATCTATGAATGTTTGAACATGTAATTTGATTGATTGATTGATTGATTGATTGATTGATTGATCACGCTCTCCAAAGCCGATGTGAGTAAGACCTTTAAACAGGTCAACATTCACAAGGCCGCAGGACCAGACAGATTACCAGGACGTGTACTGCGAGCATGAGCTGACCAACTGGCAAGTGTCTTCACTTACATTTTCAACCTCTCCCTGTCTGAGTATGTAATACCAACATGTTTTAAGCAGACCACCATAGTCCCTGTGCCCAAGAACACTAAGGTAACCTGCCTAAATGACTACCGACCTGTACCACTCACGTCTGTAGCCATGAAGTGCTTTGAAAGGCTGGTCATGGCTCACGTCAACACCATTATCCCAGAAACCCTAGACCCATTCCAATTCGCATACTGCCCTAACAGATCCACAGATGATACAATCTCTACTGCACTCCACACTGCCCTTTCCCACCTGGACAAAAGGAACACCTACAGTGGGGAGAATGAGTATTTGATACACTGCCGATTTTGCAGGTTTTCCTAATTACAAAGCATGTAGAGGTCTGTAATTTTGATCATAGGTACACTTCAACTGTGAGAGACGGAATCTAAAACAAAAATCCTACGTTTCCTGTAGTTCTTGATCAGGTTTGCACACACTGCAGCAGGGATTTTGGCCCACTCCTCCATACAGACCTCCAGATCCTTCAGGTTTCGGGGCTGTCGCTGGGCAATACGGACTTTCAGCTCCCTCCAAAGATTTTCTATTGGGTTCAGTTCTGGAGACTGGCTAGGCCACTCCAGGACCTTGAGATGCTTCTTACGGAGCCACTCCTTAGTTGCCCTGGCTGTGTGTTATGGGTCGTTGTCATGCTGGAAGACCCAGCCACAACCCATCTTCAATGCTCTTACTGAGGGAAGGAGGTTGTTGGCCAAGCTCTCACGATACATGGCCCCATCCATCCTCCCCTCAATACGGTGAACTCCTCTGTTTCATCCAGATGGTCATTGGCAAACTTCAGACGGGGATGGACATACGCTGGCTTGAGCAGGGGGACCTTGCGTGCACTGCAGGATTTTAATCCATGAAGGCGTAGTGTGTTACTACTGGTTTTCTTTGAGACTGTGGTCCCAGCTCTCTTCAGGTCATTGACCAGGTCCTGCCATGTAGTTCTGGGCTGATCCCTCACCTTCCTCATGATCATTGATGCCCCACGAGATGAGATCTTGCATGGAGCCCCAGACCGAGGGTGATTGACCGTCATTTTGAACTTCTTCCATTTTCTAATAATTGCGCCAACAGTTGTTGCCGTCTCACCAAGCTGCTTGCCTATTGTCCTGTAGCCCATCCCAGCCTTGTGCAGGTCTACAACTCATCCCTCTTTAAGGAATACCTAGGATAGGATAAAGTAATCCTTCTCACCCCCCTTGATTTAGATGCACTATTGTAAAGTGGCTGTCCCACTGGATGTCATAAGGTGAATGCACCAATTTGTAAGTCGCTCTGGATAAGAGCGTCTGCTAAATGACTTAAATGTCATGTAAATGTAAATCCCTGATGTCCTTTCACAGCTGTCTGGTCTTGGCTATTGTGGAGAGGTTGGAGTCTGTTTGATTGAGTGTGTGGACAGGTGTCTTTTATACAGGTAACGAGTTCAAACAGGTGCAGTTAATACAGGTAATGAGTGGAGAACAGGAGGGCTTCTTAATGAAAAACGAACAGGTCTGTGAGAGCCGGAATTCTTACTGGTTGGTAGGTGATCAAATACTTATGTCATGCAATAAAATTCAAATGAATTACTTGAAAATCATACAGTGTGATTTTCTGGATTTGTGTTTCAGATTACATCTCTCACAGTTTAAGTGTACCTATGATAAAAATTACAGACCTCTACATGCTTTGTAAGCAGGAAAACCTTCAAAATCGGCAGTGTATAAAATACTTGTTCTCCCCACTGTATGTGAGAATGCTGTTCATTGACTACAGCTCAGCGTTCAACACCATAGTGCCCTTAAAGCTCATCAATAAGCTAAGGACCCTGGGACTAAACACCTCCCTCTGCAACTGGATCCTGGACATCCTGACGGGCCGCCCCCAGGTAGTAAGGGTAGGTAACAACACATCCACCACGCTGATCCTCAACACAGGGGTCCCTTAGGGGTGCGTGCTCAGTCCCCTCCTGTACTCCCTGTTCACTCAAGACTGCACGGTCAGGCACAACTCCAACACCATCATTAAGTTTGTCACACAACAGTGGTAGGCTAATCACCAACAATGAGGGAGGAGGGCAGAGCCGTGTGGTGCCAGGACAACCACCTCTCCCTCAACGTGATCAAGACAAAGGAGAGGATTGTGGATTACAGGAAGAAGAGGAATGAGCTTGCCCACATTCTCGTAGACGGTGCTGTAGTGGAGCAGGTTGAGAGCTTAAAGTGCCTTGGTGTCCACATCACCAACAAACTAACATGGTCCAAACACACCAAGACAGTTGTGAAGAGGGCACGACAAAACCTATTCCCGCTCAGGATACTGAAAAGATTTGGCATGGGTCCTCAGATCCTCAAAAGGTTCTAGAGCTGCACCATCGGGAGCATCCTGACTGGTTACATCACTGCATGGTATGGCAACTGCTTGGCCTCAAGGCACTACAGAGGGTAGAGCGTATGGCCCAGTACATCACTGGGGCCAAGCTACCTGCCATTCAGGACCTCTATATTAGGCAGTGTCAGAGGAAGGCCCTAAAAATTGTCAAAGACTCCAGCCACCCTAGTCATAGACTGTTCTCTGTGCTACCGCATGGCAAGCGGTACCAGAGAACCAAGTCTAGGTACAAGAGGCTTCTAAACAGCTTCTTGCCCCAAGCCATATGACTCCTGAACATGTAATCAAATGGCTACCCATACTTTTTGCATTGCTCTTTAATTACTTGTTACTTTTATTTCTTATTCTTATTCATATTTTTTTTTAAACTGCATTGTTTGTTAGAGGCTCTTAAGCATTTCACTGTAAGGTCTACACCTGTTTTATTTGGCGCATATGACTAATACAATTTTGATTTGAAATGTAATTCATTGTATAATTTTTCTTTTACTGAACATTGAAAATGGGTCCCACAGATCTGAACACCACACAAGGGTTAAAAATTGTGGTATTTTGGTAAATAGCCACTAGCTGATATTGTACTCCATGGACAATGGTGTATTTGACACGTTTTCCACACGCAATGTTTCACATACTTATGTTATGATTGAAATTGACTGAAAAGCATGAGCCGGTGAACACCCCAAAAAGTTAGTAGAGTTGCTGACTAACAGCGAGTAAAGTGTAGGCTGCAAAAAATAGAGTTGCACACGCTATAAGCATCCATGTAATTGAATGGGTAAACCACCAACGTTTCAGCCTATGATTGAAGTTTACTGAAATGCTTTCCAAATATGCACCATAACTTGTGGAATGACACTATCATTTAACTAAAAGTTAGATTTCTGAAAAAGTTTTTCAGATTTTGCTCTGCTATTTTCTGGTCCATTTATTTTACAAACTGAATGTTTTTCTGTTATTTATAAGGTGCTTCGTTGTTCGTGAACACAGATACCAGTGGCTATCGATTGACGGTCAAGTTGTGTGCGTGTAGGGAAAAACAATCAATAGCCATGCACAAGATGGTTATTTGTTGTGGTCGTTCCAGTGGCAGAGAGAAAAATAAAAACTACTATTATTCAATCTGAGACAATGCAAGAAAACACTCAATACCCCACTCAGTAACTAACTGGCAATAAACCTGGGTCCACCACAGGTCCCAAACATAAATAACCCTTGAACATCGGCACTCTCTAAGGAAGACATACCTCTTCGTTAACCTAAACCCCCCTGATCTGTTTGGCCATTCTGGAGGTATTTCAAATTGGATTGAAGAGAACATGACAGAGAAAAACTAAATACAAAATGAAGATCTTTATAATATATGGCAACAAAAGGCCAGAGGACAACTACATCATTCTAATCCTTGACCCAAACCCATCCCCTGATCCTTCTCAAATGCAAGTCTACCAACCCACATGTTAAGATACTTCATTCAATGTATAATGGATGAAGGATTTTTCCAATACATTAAACTTTTGCTAACACCTTATTTTAAGGTACACATATTAGCTACAATATTTGTATATAAGTAGCTTATAATGCCTTTAATTAGGCCTTAATTAAGTGATTTCTTATTCAAACATTTTAAGTAATGAATTACTGGCCAATCCTTAATAACCTCATTGTTAGCAATAATAAAGGCATATTTATAGTTAATAAAGAGAAAGTTACACCAGGAACAGACTCTCAGGAAGCTGTCTTAACGGGGGACTAATATGGGCAAAGTACCTCAATGTGTGGTCCCTATTCTAAAGTGTGACCATATTTTTACAACAGTCCAGAAATGACTAAAGGGGCCACCTCCCTTCATTTATGCCATGAGGCCAACAACACAAACCGGTTCGCCTGACACCTACTACCATACCTCGTTCAAATGATCTAAAATATTTGATCTTGCCCATTCACCCTTTGAGTGGCACACATAAACAATTCATGTCTCAATTGTCAGAAGGCTTCCACATCCTTCTTTAACCTGTCCTCTACATCTAAACGGATTGAAGTGGATTTAACAAGTGACATCAATAAGGGATCAAAAAAAAAAAAAAAATTCTGCAAGTAAAAATATGGTCATACTTTAGAATAAGGAAAACATTTGCTCTTATTAGTCCCATATTGAGACAGCTTACTAAGTCTGTTCCTTGTGTAACTTGCTCTTTATTACCTATTCAAATGCCTTTATTTATTTTATTTTGTTTTATTTTGTTATTCTTTATAAGCCAAAATGTATTATGGCTAACAATTAGGTTAATAAGGATTGGCCAGTAGTACATGACTTATAACGTTTGAATTACAAAACGCTAACATATGGCTAATAAGACATAATAAAGGCCTTATAAGCTACTTATATACACACTTACAAACAATACATTAGCATCTACATTACAATAAAGTGTTACCCAATTGTTTTATAACATACTGCTGGCAAACTCCCAGAGAGAAAATCACAGATGATTACATCACTCATCAATCCCAGAAGTGGTAGACTGGTAGGTTAAAGAAATAGCATACAAACACTTGCATCAGAGGCCCCATTTTTCACTAGTCCTCCCCTGTCAGGGGGGGGTTGCAGTGATGTGGTCTATTCAAAATTGGCAATACATTTTCACCTCTTGCCTCCGAGGCCCAACCCTGCGTACCGGCTAGCGGGGGGATAATACTTATGCCGCTTGAAGTGTAATTGTCTGGGGAGCAGTGCTCAGTCATATTGGGTCATTCGTTAAAACGCAGCAGCCGGGTATAATTTGAAATACATGGCTCTAATTTTAATCCATTTCCAGACGAGGGCCAGGCTTTGACCTCATTTACAGAAGGGGTTTTGAGGAGGGAGAGCACCGATCTAAGGCAAATGGAAAATGTAAGGTGTCCTGCAAGATTGATTCAGGTCGACGCATAATAACATTGCCTGCCTTAGGGACGTAGACAAGAGGCAGAGTGCTGTGCTATCAGCCGTTGAAAGACCAATAATTATACGTTAATAATACCTCTGCCTCGCCAAACTGGTAAACAGGCAATTCCTGTGGTCCTGGTCGCACCAAAATATGTTCCTCACCGTCTCCAAATGCTACTGGAAATATATTCTGGTAGAATGGCGCCGGAGAGAATGGCTGACGTTTTACGGGCTCCTAACCAACTGTGCTATTTTGTTAGTTTTTCTCGCGTTGTTTTTAACTTAATTTGTACTTAATGTTGCTGCTACCGATCAAGATTATACTACCAAAAGGGACATTAAAAACTGTAATATCATATGTTTGGTCGAGTCGTGGCTGAACAACGACACAGATAGTATAGAGCTGGTGGGGTTTTCCGTGCACCGGCAGGACAGAGCAGCTACGTCCGGTAAAACGAGGGGCGGGGGTGTGTGTCTATTTGTCAAAAACAGCTGGTGTGCGATGTCTAATATTAAATAATTATTGAGGCAATGCTCGCCTGAGGTAGAGTACATTATGATAAGCTGTAGACCACTCTATCTACCAAGAGAGTTCTCATCTATATTATTCGTAGCAGTCGATTTATCACCACAAACCGATGCTGGCACTAAGACCGCACTCAACCAGCTGTATAAGGCCATAAACAAACAAGAAAATGCTCATCCAGAAATGGCGCACCTAGTGGCTGGGGACTTTAATGCAGGCAAAATTATATCAGTTTTACCTAATTTTTTACCAGCATGTCACATGTGTAACCAGGAGAGAAAAAAATCTAGACCACCTTTACTCCACACACAGAGATGCATACAAAGCTCTCCCCTGCACTCCATTTGGAAAATCTCCTGATTCCTGCTTACAAGCAAAAACTAATGCAGGAAGTACCCGTGACTAGATCAATATGTAAGTGGTCAGATGATGAGGATGCTATGCTACAGGACTGTTTTGCTAGCACAGACTGGAATATGTTCCGGGATTCATCAAATGGCATTGAGGAGTATACCACCTCAGTCATTGGCTTCATCAATAAGTGCATCGACAATGTCGTCCCCACAGTGACCGTAAGTACATATCCCAACCAGAAGCCATTGATTACAGGCAACATCGAGCTAAAGGCTAGAGCTGCCGCTTTCAAAGAGCGGGACACTAATCCGTACGTTATAAGAAATCCCGCTATGCCCTCAGACGAACCATCAAACAAGCAAAGCGTCAATACAGGATTAAGATTGACGCTTTGAATCCTATTGCACCGCCTCTGATGCTCGTCGGATGTGGCAGGGCTTGAAAACTATTACGGACGACAAAGGGAAACCCAGATGTGAGCTGTCCAGTGGCGCAAGAGTATCCTTAAAGGGGAAACATTATTGGTTGTACCCACTACATCCATTCTGGAACACTAAATAATACTGTATTGCTGAGGGAGTCATCATGTCCCAAATACAAATTATTCTCAAACTCTAATCAAAGCAAGACATTTGCTGTCGTTAAGTCTGTGGTAGTCCATGCATTATTTGGTGGAATTACTCACAAATCACATCAGCCCAGTGACCAGTTTCCTTAAATGGACTGACATGAGGCTTCTGAAGACATATGACTCTTTAAGGATGATAGAATGTCTGCCGTAATGGCTCATTCACAGTTCATTTTAAAAAGGCACAATCTGTCACTTTCAATCCCAGTCAAAAGTGCTGAACATGCACTTGTTTGTAAACTGTGGGGATGAACCACCTCAAGCTTTTCTACAGTCCATGTCTATTTACAAAAGAGAGCCTGATGTTTTATGTATTATCGTCATGATCCCTGAAGGCAGATATGCATTACATAGGCTTTATACACAACCGGTCAAATGTTTTAGAACACCTACTCATTCAAGGGTTTTTCTTTATTTTTACTATTTCCTACATTGTAGAATAATATTGAAAACATCAAAACTATGAAATAACACATGGAATCATGTAGTAACCAAAAAAGTGTTTAACAAATCAAAATATATTTTATATTTGAGATTCTTCAAAGTAGCCACCCTTTGCTTTGATGACAGCTTTGCACACTCTTGGCATATTAACCAGCTTCACCTGGATTGCCTTTCCAACAGTCTAGAAGGAGTTCCCACAAATGCTGAGCACTTGTTGGCTGCTTTTCCACTCTGTGGTCCGATTAATCCCAAACCATCTCAATTTGGTTGAGGTCAGGGGATTGTGGAGGCCAGGTCATATAATGCAGCACTTCATCACTCTCCTTCTTGGTAAAATAGCTCTTACACAGCCTGGAGGTGTGTTGGGTCATTGTCCTGCTGAAAGACAAATGATAGTCCCACTAAGCGCAAACCAGATGGGATGGCGTACCAAATGAACAATAAACAAACACATATCCCTCCTGTTTCATAATTAACACTAATTGAAGTGCAATTTGTGTTCTGAAGCAGAACAGGGTGCATTTGTACCTAAAAGGAAACACAGTTTCTTCACTTACTTGGTTAACAAAAATATATCTTGAAAAAAAAAAACGCACCCACTGTTGTTTATGTACAGTATTTGGGTGTGTTGCAACACTGTGGTTGTGGAATTACACGGGCAAACATTTTAGAACACCTACTCATTCAAGGGTTTTTCTTTATTTGTACTATTTTCTACATTGTAGAATATTAGTAAGGACATCAAAATTGGTAAAAGACCAAGTCCATATTATGGCAAAAACAGCTCAAATAAGCAAAGAGAAATGTTTATTTTGCTTTATTTATCTAGGCAAGTCTTATTATTCTTATGTTCAATGACAGCCTAGGGAGGGTGGGTTAACTGCCTTGTTCAGGGGCAGAACAACAAATGTGTACCTCGTCAGCTCTAACCACTAGGCTACGCTGCCGCCCAATGACAGTCCATCATTACTTTAAGACATGAAGGTCAGTCAATACGGAACATTTCAAGAACTTTGAAAGTTTCTTCAAGTGGAGTTGCAAAAACCATCAAGCTCTATGATGAAACTGGATCTCGTGTGGACCGCCACAGGAATGGAAGACCTAGAGTTACCTCTGCTGCTGAGGATAAGTTCATTAGAGTTATCAGCCTCAGAAATTGCAGCCCAAATAAATGCTTCACAGAGTTCAAGTAACAGACACATCTCAACATCAACTGTTCAGATGAGAATGTGTGAATCAGGCCTTCATTGTCAAATTGCAAAGAAATCAATACTAAAGGACACAAATAATAAGAAGAGACTTGCTTGGGCAAGAAACACGAGCAATGGACCAGTGGAAATGTGTCCTTTGGTGTAGAGTCCAAATTGGAGATTTTTGGTTCCAACCGCCGTGTCCTTGTGTCCACATGTGTACTTCCCACCGTAAAGCATGGAGGAGGTGTTATGGTATGGGAGCTTTGCTGGTAACACTGTCTGTGATTTATTTAGAATTCAAGGCACACTTAACCAGCATGGACAGCACAGTAACTCTTCCTGGGGTCCACAAAAAAAGTAACAAAACAATGATACACTGATAGACAAGGACAGTCACGCAAATGTAAAACACAACAACTAAAAGATTACAAAAAAATGATGTGTGTGTTAGAGCAGTGGTTCCCAACCTTTTGCAGTTACTGTACCTTTTGCTCCTGTACCCCCTCATGTGCATTTTATCAGTAAGCCTATGGTCTCACAGGTCTTCTCAAGTGCCCCCAGTGGATAGGCCACGTACTCCTGGGGATCCTAGTACCCCTGGGTGGGAACAACTGTGTTAGAGTGTATCTGTGTGTGCGTGTGTTTGTCCCCTCACAGTCCCCGCCGTTCCGTGTGTTAGGGTGGGCACCGTGGTTAGAACCATGGAGGTTATGCTAAAGACAACAAACAATGTACTCTGTGAGTGTAAAACTGGCCATGCTTAAAGTATTCCTTTTGTGTGTTCTTCCCCCACACAGACAACGGTAAATTAAGTGTAGTGTATTGATGATCATAGTGCTTTCATATATGCATTTCAAGAAGCTTCATGAACATAGTGCACCACCAAAGGGTAGTGTCGCATCTTCTTTTGACGATTCGCTTTAGAACGAATTTGATCAATGGAACCCACTCTCTGCTCCGTTCCAGTGTTACTTACAGTGCATGTGTGAGGTGATGTTCCAGTGTTGTCTGAGGTACGTGCAGTATAAGAGCCAAAACAAGTAGCCTTGTACCAGTGTTCCTTAGGCCAGGGTTTCCCAAAATCGGTCCTGTAACCCCCCCCCAGCTGCATGTCTTTTTTTGCCCTAGCACTACACAGCTGATTTTTTAAAAACAATTCATCATCAAGCTAGAGTTGGGGGGGGTGGGGGCAACAGGCTTAATGGAAGATTAATCTTTGATATTGACCATGCCGTGTGATGAAACAGCAGGGATGAAATAATCTAATTAGAGGAAAGATCGTTGGACCTAGAAACTCACTGCACTGGAGGAGAAACCTCTGTTAAATACACTACATCCCCCAAAGTATGTGGACACCCCTTAAAATTAGTTAATTCAGCTATTTAAGCCACACCCCTTGCTGACAGGTTTATAAAATCACGCAAACAGCCATGCAATCTCCATAGACAAACACTGGCAATAGAATGGATTTACTGAAAGCTCAGTGACTTTCAACAAGGCACCGTCATTTTTTTTTTCTTCTTTTTTTCTCACCTTTATTTAACCAGGTAGGCAAGTTGAGAACAAGTTCTCATTTACAATTGCAACCTGGCCAAGATAAAGCAAAGCAGTTCGACACATACAACGACACAGAGTTCCACACGGAGTAAAACAAACATACAGTCAATAATACAGTGTAAACAAGTCTATATACGATGTGAGCAAATGAGGTGAGATAAGGGAGGTAAAGGCAAAAAAAGGCCATGGTGGCAAAGTAAATACAATATAGCAGGTAAAACACTGGAATGGTAGATTTGCAGTGGAAGAATGTGCAAAGTAGAAATAAAAATAATGGGGTGAAAAGGAGCAAAATAAATAAAATAAATACAGTAGGGAAAGAGGTAGTTGTTTGGGCTAAATTATAGGTGGGCTATGTACAGGTGCAGTAATCTGTGAGCTGCTCTGACAGTTGGTGCTTAAAGCTAGTGAGGGAGATAAGTGTTTCCAGTTTCAGGGATTTTTGTAGTTCGTTCCAGTCATTGGCAGCAGAGAACTGGAAGGAGAGGCGGCCAAAGAAAGAATTGGTTTTGGGGGTGACTAGAGAGATATACCTGCTGGAGCGTGTGCTACAGGTGGGAGATGCTATGGTGACCAGCGAGCTGAGATAAGGGGGGGCTTTACCTAGCAGGGTATTGTAGATGACATGGAGCCAGTGGGTTTGGCGACGAGTATGAAGCGAGGGCCAGCCAACGAGAGCGTACAGGTCGCAATGGTGGGTAGTATATGGGGCTTTGGTGACAAAACGGATGGCACTGTGATTGACTGCATCCAATTTGTTGAGTAGGGTATTGGAGGCTATTTTGTAAATGACATCGCCGAAGTCGAGGATTGGTAGGATGGTCAGTTTTACAAGGGTATGTTTGGCAGCATGAGTGAAGGATGCTTTGTTGTGAAATAGGAAGCCAATTCTAGATTTAACTTTGGATTGGAAATGTTTGATATGGGTCTGGAAGGAGAGTTTACAGTCTAACCAGACACCTAGGTATTTGTAGTTGTCCACGTAAGTCAGAGCCGTCCAGAGTAGTGATGTTGGACAGGCGGGCAGGTGCAGGCAGCGATCGGTTGAAGAGCATGCATTTAGTTTTACTTGTATTTAAGCAATTGGAGGCCACGGAAGGAGAGTTGTATGGCATTGAAGCTTGCCTGGAGGGTTGTTAACACAGTGTCCAAAGAAGGGCCAGAAGTATACAGAATGGTGTCGTTGGTGTCATCATAGGATGACAACTTTTCAACAAGTCAATTCGTCAAATTTCGGCCCTGCTAGAGTTGCCCCGGTCAACTGTAAGTGCTGTTATTGTGAAGTGGAAACGTCTAGGAGCAACAATGGCTCAGCCGCAAAGTGGTAGACCACACAAGCTCATAGAACAGGTGCTGAAGCGTAAAAATCGTCTGTCATCATTTGCAACACTCACTACCGAGTTCCAAACTGCCTCTGGAGCAACATCAGCACAAGAACTGTCCGTCGGGAGTTTCATGAAATGGGTTTCCATGGCAGAGCAGCCTCACACAAGCCTAAGATCCCCATGTGCAATGCCAAGCGTCGGCTGGAGTGGTGTAAAGCTCGCCACCATTGGACTATGGAGCAGTGGAAACACGTTCTCTGGAGTGATGAATCACTCTTCCCCATCTGGCAGTCCGACGGATGAATCTGGGTTTGGCAGATGCCAGGAGAACGCTACCTGCCCGAATGCATAGTACTAACTGTAAAGTTTGGTGGAGTAGGAATAATACTCTGGGGCTGTTGTTCATGGTTCAGGCTAGGCCCCTTAGTTCCAGTGAAGGGAAATCTTAACGATATAGCATACAATAACATTCTCGACTATTCTGTGCTTCCAACTTTGTGGCAACAATTTGGGGAAGGCCTGTTCCTGTTTTAGTGTGACAATACCCCGTGTACAAAGCGAGGTCCATACAGAAATGGTTTGTCAGAAATGGTCCCCACAGCAATGTTCCAACATCCAGTGGAAACCCTTCCCAGAAGAGTTGATGGTATTATAGCATCAAAGGGGGGGGGGGGATCAACTCCATATTAATGCCCACGATTTTGGAATGAGATGTTCGACGAGCATGTATGTCTGGGTGCTTCCTAGTGACACTGATATAACTGTGCCGGGAGGCTACGCCAAATAACACTCAATCTAGTTATTTTCCCATCATAAGAAAAAACACTGCCTGTCTGCTACCTGCATGATACTTTCAAAAGGATCATTTTCTCCGTCAGTGATGGAAGACATGCAGATTTATAGTTACTGTTGTGTATCCCATGTTTGATTCTTAGCAACAGGACTGAAAGCCTTGCTTTGGCATCTCAGCCATTGTTTTCTTCTCACATGTAAATTACTCGAAGTAGCGGTGGGATCTTTCATCACCGCCTTATTTATTTGTTTACCCAGAGCACGCCTTTACGGCTATCATATTGTGATCTTGACGCATCCTTTCTCTACTAAGGCCCGTTGATTGAGACAGAGCAGGTGAAATATTTTGAAGGAACGAGCTGCTTTTCAGACGCAGCAGGGCGACGATGAATAACAAGTGTGTTGTTCACAGACATAATATGTTTGCTGACAGCAAAATCATCTGAGGTGCTTGAAGAGCGAGAGAAAAGGAGAGGAAAAGAGAGAGAAAGTGAATGTAATCAGAGCCTTAGAATTACGATGCTTATTTAGGTTTCACGTGGTATCATACTCTATTCAGATGAAACAGTCCCAGGGAGGCTAGCATCGATTATCATGCCCTACAGTAGCCCAGCAGACCCCACACAATGCATATTAAGGCTAGTTTCAAAAGGAATGACAGAGTAGGAAATGTCTAGAAGTGCCTTTCATCTGTTAGGACTCATTGAAAGTCCACAGAAGGTAGTCTGGCTGGATATTATTAAAAACAAAAAAATATATGTTTTAAGTGAGATGTAGGCATTGGTCAGAAGCTGAAAAACGACCAAAGTTCACATGAGCACCACAATGTGTACTTCACCCATGCAATACCAATGTTTTCCAGCATACGTTCTTGACCTATCACAGTAGCTATGTTGGTCTACTGTACTTCCAACAATGTGTAGGCAGGTTTCTTAGGATTCAAACCTTCTGGATTCAAAACTTTGATGGTTTTTATACCGGAAGGTGATTAGGCAGCATTATTACACAAAATGACAAATGGTAGAAATAATGCAGTTATTAGTATTTATTTAATACAGACAGCTGTTTTTTCAGAGGGAAGAGGAAAACCATAATCCCATTTAAGCCAATATGGACAAAACTGAAAAACATTTCCCAGATCTTTTAACAAGAAAATCGAGCAAGCTCCTGGAAAATACACAAATAATCAACATGTAGCCTACCCATGAACTATTTACATACGGTGCCTTCAGAAATTATGCATACCCCTTATTCCACATTTTGTTATGTGAAGCCTGAATTTAACATTGATTAAATAGATGTTATGAATACAGAAATATCTCATTTACATAAGTATTCACACCCCTGAGTCACCAACTATAATACAAAAGGGCTGGGTTGTTTCCTATGATATTTAAACTTAAAGTCACAACAAATGCTTACATTTTATGAATTACAATAGGCTCTAACAGCCATATCTTTGAATTGTCAAATTATCAATATTTACAGTACATGCAAACTGATGAATGTTGAGGGGATAAGGTTGGGGGTTAGGGTAAGGTTCGGTTTAGGCATGGAAGCAAGTGGCAAGTGGTCACCAAATAACCCCAAAGTCCTAAATGTTTATTTCTATTTATTTATTTAACCTTAATTTAACTAGGCAAGTCAGTTAAGAACAAATCCTTATTTACAATGACGGCCAAACCCTATCCCAGACGACGCCGGGCTAATTGTGCGTCGCCCTATGGGACTCCCAATCACGGCCGGTTGTGATACAGCCCAGGATCAAACCAGGGTCTATAGTGACGCCTCTAGCACTGAGATGTAGTGCATTAGACTGCTGCGCCACTCTGGAGCCCAATTGCAATGCTATCACTTAATTTAATCACTTTTAAATGTGTCCACACCTTACGGGGCTTCAAGAGTGCATTCTCAGTTGGATATCGCACAGGTAGCTGTAAGGGAAATTTGCTTTTCTAAAACATTAACAGAATTTCTAAATCAGCAAGTCAAATGTCTCTATGTAAGGCTGACTAAATAGTCCTGCTTAAACTAACTGTTTTGTAGCCTTTTGTGTTAGATTGCTGGGCCTGCGTCGCCCAGGTGTTGTGACAGTAGATTAGAATGAGCTGTTTTGGCCTGGTAGTGAAAGGGAAGTTTAATTTTGTATGGATACCTGATGTTAATGCCTCCTTTGAAATAATAACTCCAGATCTTTAAAAACGCATTGTAAAAAATGACCCATGCTTCTGCCCAGTCAGTAGTGCTTTCTCCCTGCAGTTCATCATATTGTGCTGTTGTTAAACATGAAGAGCTGTTGCTCATTGAACATCTGCACTCATTTGCATATTAATGAATCATTATGTTAATTTGATTGCGATAGATTTTTATTTTAAAACATTTCCTTTCACATACATTTGCTCTCATTGAATATCATTCATTATGCATTTGTGGAATGATGGAACACAATTAGACGGCTGTGATGTATAGAGAGGATTATTGGAATGACAGCTTTCAGAACAAGGGCCAATATCTGAATATAACCAGATCATTTGAACATTTCTGCTGAAGTGCCTGTACAATCTGATTAGAGATATTGTGAAGGGTACCATTTTCAATATCATAAGAGTAACTCTCTCAGCAAAAACATGATGTCAAAGATCCTCCTGTAATATATACAGATTGATTGTTTCTGGATCAGCACCATGATGATGATGATATAGAAAAGACCACTGACCATACCAACACTAAACTGTTTATCGCAGTAGTTTCTAGACTTCTGGGCTACATCCTTTATGCCCAGTGCCTGCCTACGTACTTATTTATCCCCCCAACACCATGATGAGTGCCCCAGTGCACAATGTCAATGTCAGAATAGCCCTTTTAGAGAGATACAAGACTAGAATCTCTTACCTTTAGATGTTCAGGAAACCCATCAGGAAGGCAGAGCACCAAGAAAAAGAGAAACAATAAATTAGTGCAATCTTAAAGATGACAACTACAATTTTTAAAGGGAATTGGTCTATTTTTGTCAATTTTCTCTTTTTGTATTCCTTTTTTTCCACAATCACCTCTCTTCTCACTTTCTAACACATCACATAATCAATCTAGAACATTCCATTTTTTCCTTGTATTGTTTACCCAAACATATGAGAGATGTTGTCCATTGTACTCTATATTTTTTAATGCAGACACCAAGATTCCACTAAAGAATTGCAGCCCCGCTATCCATACACAGCCACGTTTCTGAAGGCCATATGTGTTGAGGATGTAAAATACACTTTACTGTCTACAAGAGGCATCTAAAGAGGATTACTGAATACGATGAAGAATAAACTATAATCTGGGGAAACTAGGTCATAGCATTGGTGTGAATATCAATACAAAAGTATTATTGTTTGAAACATGTATCTCTCTTTGATATCTAGTTCTTTATAAACACTGGTGGGGGAGTTGTAAAAAACCACCACCTTGACGGGCCGTGCTTGGATATCTTTATAAAGGGCATCTTTACTGATTCAATTGAGCACGTATTGCAAGCGTTCGGAGCGTTTTTATTCCTAAAATGTTGAATCCTACATCAGTGACCACTGGGGCATTGTTAGCCTGGCTAACCTGGCTGATTGTGAAACAGGAAAGTGTCTAAAGTAGGATATTGGCACAATCTTTCATGGGTACTGTACTATCTCAAGAAATCTATAATATGACTAGGAAGCCTTATGCCAGGATGACAGGGAAGGAGGAATAAAATACACTGCTCAAAAAAATAAAGGGAACACTAAAATAACACATCCTAGATCTGACTGAATGAAATATTCTTATTAAATACTTTTTTCTTTACATAGTTGAATGTGCTGACAACAAAATCACACAAAAATTATCAATGGAAATCAAATTTATCAACCCATGGAGGTCTGGATTTGGAGTCACACTCAAAATTAAAGTGGAAAACCACACTACAGGCTGATCCAACTTTGATGTAATGTCCTTAAAACAAGTCAAAATGAGGCTCAGTAGTGTGTGTGGCCTCCACGTGCCTGTATGACCTCCCTACAACGCCTGGGCATGCTCCTGATGAGGTGGCGGATGGTCTCCTGAGGGATCTCCTCCCAGACCTGGACTAAAGCATCCGCCAACTCCTGAACAGTCTGTGGTGCAACGTGGCATTGCTGGATAGAGCGAGACATGATGTCACAGATGTGCTCAATTGGATTCAGGTCTGGGGAACGGGCGGGCCAGTCCATAGCATCAATGCCTTCCTCTTGCAGGAACTGCTGACACACTCCAGCCACATGAGGTCTAGCATTGTCTTGCATTAGGAGGAACCCAGGGCCAACCGCACCAGCATATGGTCTCACAAGGGGTCTGACGATCTCATCTCGGTACCTAATGGCAGTCAGGCTACCTCTGGTGAGCACATGGAGGCCTGTGCGGCCCCCCAAAGAAATGCCACACCACACCATGACTGACCCACCGCCAAACCGGTCATGCTGGAGGATGTTGCAGGCAGCAGAACGTTCTCCACGGCGTCTCCAGACTCTGTCACATGTGCTCAGTGTGAACCTGCTTTCATCTGTGAAGAGCACATGGCGCCTGTGGCGAATTTGCCAATATTGGTGTTCTCTGGCAAATGCACATTTGTGGCCTGCTGGAGGTCATTTTGCAAGGCTCTGGCAGTGCTCTCCTGCTCCTCCTTGCACAAAGGCGGAGGTAGCGGTCCTGCTGCTGGGTTGTTGCCCTCCTACGGCCTCCTCCACATCTCCTGATGTACTGGCCTGTCTCCTGGTAGCGCCACCATGCTCTGGACACTACGCTGACAGACACAGCAAACTTTCTTGCCACAGCTCGCATTGATGTGCCATCCTGGATGAGCTGTACTACCTGAGCCACTTGTGTGGGTTGTAGACTCCGTCTCATGCTACCACTAGAGTGAAAGCACCGCCAGCATTCAAAAGTGACCAAAACATCAGCCAGGAAGCATAGGAACTGAGAAGTGGTCTGTGGTCACCACCTGCAGAACCACTCCTTTATTGGGGGTGTCTTGCTAATTGCCTATAATTTCCACCTGTTGTCTATTTCATTTGCACAACAGCATGTGAAATGTATTGTCAATCAGTGTTGCTTCCTAAGTGGACAGTTTGATTTCACAGAAGTGTGATTGACTTGGAGTTACATTGTGTTGTTTAAGTGTTCCCAGTGTATGAATGACCAAGTAGGTATTGTGTAAGACATATAGCAAAGTTTATTCTGTGTCCAGCAAACATGCCCACATTGGCATGATGTGGGCACAATGCGGGCTAAACTATTGGTCCCATGTAGGCTGCCAACATTGTCCCAATGCGCCTTTGCTCTTTGGCTCCATACTGGCCCCCAAGGCATTTGACCAGTGTGGGCAGCCCATATCTGGTGAAAGTAGCCTTCATTTTGCCTGAAATAAGCCCATCTTTTCCAAGCAAACATGCCCACATTGGCACGACGGTTAAAATATTGTCACCATGTAGGCTGCCCACATCGGGCCGATGTGCCTTTGCTATTTGGTAGGAATTTAAAATGACAATTTCATTCAATGGATAACTTGCATAATATTCTAGCTTTAAATGTATTTAGCGAACGTGTTACAGTTTGTATCAGCAACCAAGTTTTTTAAATGTCAAATTAACTTAATATTATTATTTATTTTTGCATTTTACCCTCTTTTTCCCCCCAATTTCGTGATATCCAATTGCGACCCAATTATAATCTTGTCTCATCGCTGCAACTCCCCAACAGGCTCGGGAGAGGCGAAGGTCAAGTCATGCGTCCTCCAAAACATGACCTGCCAAACTGCGCTTCTTAACACTCGCAAAACCCAGAAGCCAGCTGCCCCAATGTGTTGGAGAAAACACTGTTCAACTGATGACGAGGTCAGCCTGCACACGCAAAGCCCACCACAAGGAGTCGCTAGAGCACGATGAGCCAAGTAAGCCATAGACCACTGTGCCACTCAGGAAGCCATGAACTTATTTTTTTAAAGAAGTTATCATTGGCAGTGTTCAAGACCAGAAACATTTGAGCATCACACAACAGAACACTTACAGTAGAACGACACTCTCAGCACCAGTTGACCAAAAAGAACTGTGTGCAAACATTTATTCTAATGAGCCCCCGACCTCTAGCTGGGCTTGATGTGGGCTAGCCCATGTTGGGCTGGTGTGGGCTGGCCCATGTTGGGCTGGTGTGGGCTAGCCTGTGTTGGTCTGGT
Source organism: Oncorhynchus nerka (assembly GCF_034236695.1). Classification (NCBI taxonomy): domain Eukaryota; kingdom Metazoa; phylum Chordata; class Actinopteri; order Salmoniformes; family Salmonidae; genus Oncorhynchus; species Oncorhynchus nerka. The sequence continues at coordinate 77,744,557 of NC_088405.1, forward strand.
GTGGGCTAGCTTGTGTTGGTCTGGTGTGGGCTAGCTTGTGTTGGTCTGGTGTGGGCTAGCTTGTGTTGGTCTGTTCTGGGCTAGCTTGTGTTGGTCTGGTGTGGGCTAGCTTGTGTTGGTCTGGTGTGAGCTAGCCTGTGTTGGTCTGGTGTGGGCTAGCTTCTGTTGGTCAGGTGTGGACTAGCTTGTGTTGGTCTGGTGCGGGCTAGCTTGTGTTGGTCTGGTGCGGGCTAGCCTGTGTTGGTCTGGTGTGGCTAGCCTGTGTTGGTCTGGTGTGGGCTAGCTTGTGTTGGTCTGGTGTGGACTAGCTTGTGTTGGTCTGGTGTGGGCAGCCTGTGTTGGTCTGGTGTGGGCTAGCCTGTGTTGGGCTGTTTTGGGATTGCTGTGGGCCAGCCCATGCCTATCTTGCCCAGCGAATACCCACATAGAGCCAATGGGTCATGTTTTTTGGGTGGTCTCTATGGTGATGCAATGGCCTGTATGATTCTGCTGTAGATTATGTTCCCTGGATTAGTTTTTTTTTCTCTCTGTCTCTCTTCTTTTGACTGGTTCAATTGAACACTTCCCACTCCCTTAAGCCGTGTTACAGTGTATGAACTACAGTATATGAACATGAATGTCTTACATTATCTATGCGTACGTGTAAATGTGCACACGTGTACATGCATGTTTGTGTTTTTGCGTGTGCCTGCACCTGTGTATGCGCAAGCAAGCGCAGAGTGACATCACTGAACCAAACAGTTCTTGCTTTGATCCTGTGCACTAAGGACTTACAAATCTCCATTGTTTACAGACAGAATATCAAAGCTTCTCTGCATGAGACAAACCATAGTTTTTTTTATAAAAGCAGTCACAGTGGAATACAGAAATAGCATTGAGCCAAAAAGAAATAGATCACTGCAAACAAAAAACTAAACAAAAAAAGTACCATATAAATGTGGTTTGCTCTGCATGGTCGTGTTACTCCCAAGTAATTCCGCATTTCATCATGATTACCAACCACACGTGTATATCAAACTAGGAATACGGTAAGCTAATTTCGACGATCCTCTCTGCTACGAAAGTTGATGCAATAACATCTGTAGGCCTGTAGTTAAGCAAGTCGTTGCAGTGACTACTACAGTAACTTACATCTGTGACATGGCAACAAGCTGCTTTGTTCTTTTGAAGCCCGGGAGGCATGATACGCTGAATTTGCCGGGAAAAACATGACCAGAAAAGATGGGAAGAAAGCAATTGTCACAACCACAAAGATGGTAATAAAATTTACCGGAGGGACCAGTCTTTTCAGTCAGAATTTCACACGGGATCACATCAATCGCCAGCAAATCCCCAAACCAGTTACACTGTCACTCTGTTTATCCCTCTCGGCTCTGTCACCCAGTTGATATCGCCATGTTCTCTTCAAACCCATTGACAAGAGAGACAGAAAACATGGGGTTTCACTCCCCCCTTCTCTCCCTCCAACACCCACTCAAACCAGAGGCTGTTCTGTCACTGAGCCCATTCTACGCTTTTTCTTCTGTTGACTAGATTGTGTTTCACTCGGGTCCCTGTCACGTCTGCGTGATGCTCGCTGCGCTAATCCCCCTTTTTAACACTGCGGCTAAAACATGGCATTTCCCCCTTAAACCAAGATAAGTATATCAGACACAACCAGAGGATGAACCCCCAGCCTGCCCAGAACACAGCTTGCCTTTCTCATCAATCAATATGACAAGGCCCAGCCACAGAGGAAAGCCTCCCCCTCCTCACCACCATCATCCTGCTACATTTCTAATATGAAGCCACTGCACCACGATAGCAGCCAGAGAGAAACTGAGAGTAGAGTGTGTGTGTGTGTGTGTGTGTGGTTGTGTGAGTGTGTATTTGTGGGCGTGTCTGGACATCTGCAGAAATATACACGGGCCCAGAGGACACTGATGTCCTACAGTAGGGGTCTAGGTTTGGGTTTGAGGGCACAGACCATGCAGGGAGGGGAGACACAGGGCAAAAGGAGCTGGAGTAATGAAACGTGCTGTTGCAGGATGCAGGTTTTGGCATGGTCGGGTCGAGAGAGGCATGCACTGCGCCCAGCGGCCATGGCGTTAGAAAAGCCCAAACAGAGAGTGAGAGATAAGGAGACTATGTTGACTATGCTGTGACATGCTGGGCTGGAGCATCGGATCGCTGCTGTTCTGTGGAGAGCGATAGTGGCTTTGGATCTTCTCATTTCCTGTATTTACTCGAGTAAGACATCCACGAAGCGTGTATTAATAAATATAAACTCAGCAAAAAAAGAAACGTCCTCTCACTGTCAACTGCGTTTATTTTTAGCAAACTTAACATGTGTAAATATTTGTATGAACATAACAAGATTCAACAACTGCGACATAAACTGAACAAGTTCCACAGACATGTGACTAACAGAAATGGAATAATGTGTCCCTGAACAAAGGGGAGGTCAAACTCAAAAGTAACAGTCAATATCTGGTGTGGCCACCAGCTGCATTAAGTACTGCTGTGCATCTCCTCCACATGGACTACACAATGATTTGCCAGTTCTTGCTGTGAGATGGCCCTATCCCTCACCCTCCGATCCAACAGGTCGCAAACGTGCTCAATGGGATTGAGATCCGGGCTCTTCACTGGCCATGGCAGAACACTGACATTCCTGTCTTGCAGGAAATCACGTACAGAACGAGCAGTATGGCTGGTGGCATTGTCTGTTACAGACCTATATCCATGCTGCCCTGCCATTCTAAAGTCTTTCGAAAGGCAATTTAACAAACAGATCACTGACCATTTCGAATCCCACCGTACCTTCTCCGCTGTGCAATCCGGTTTCCGAGCTGGTCACGGGTGCACTTCAGCCACGCTCATGGTACTAAACGATATCAATACCGCCATCGATAAAAGACAGTACTGTGCAGCCGTCTTCATCAACCTGGCCAAGGCTTTCGACTCTGTCAATCACCTTTCAACTCAACAGCCTTGGTTTCTCAAATGACTGCCTTGCCTATTTCACCAACTACTTCTCAGATAGAGTTCAGTGTGTCAAATCGGAGGGCCTGTTGTCCGGACCTCTTGCAGTCTCTTTGGGGGTGCCACAGGGTTCAATTCTCAGGCCGACTCTTTTCTCTGTATATATCAATGATGTCGCTCTTGCTGCTGGTGATTCCTTGATCCATATCTACTCAGATGACACCATTCACCATTATACATCTGGTCCTTCTTTAGACACTTTGTTAACAAACCTCCAAACGAGCCTCAATGCCATTACAACACTACTTCCGTGGCCTCCAATTGCTCTTAAACGCTAGTAAAACTAAATACATGCTCTTCAACCGATTGCTGCCCTTCCAGACTCATATTAAGCATCTCCAATCCAAAATTAAATCTACAATCGGCTTCCTATTTCGCAACAAATCCTCCTTCACTCACGCTGCCAAACATACCCTCCTAAAACTTACTTTCCTACCAATCCTCGACTTCAGCGATGTCATTTACAAAATAGTCTCTAACACTCTACTCAGCAAACTGGATGCAGTCTATCACAGTGCCATCCGTTTTGTCACCAAAGCCCCATATACCACCCACCACTGCAACCTGTATGCTCTCGTCGGCTGGCCCTCGCTACATATTCGTCGCCAGACCCACTGGCTCCAGGTCATCTATAAGTCTTTGCTAGGTAAAGCTCCGCCTTATCTCAGCTCACTGGTCACCATAACAACACCCACCCGTAGCACACGTTCCAGCAGGTATATCTCACTGGTCATCCGCAAAGCCAACACCTCATTTGTCCGCCTTTCCTTCTAGTTCTCTGCTACCAATGACTGGAACGAATTGCAAAAATCGCTGAAGTTGGAGTCTTATATCTCCCTCACTAACTTTAAGCATCAGCTATCTGAGCAGTTTACCGATCACTGCAGCTGTACATAGTCCATCTGTAAATAGCTAATCCAACTACCTACCTCATCCCCATATTGTTTTTATTTACTTTTTTGCTATTTTGCACACCAGTATTTCTACTTGCACATCATCATCTGTCATTTAATTCCTAGGTCATGTCAGGATGAGCCTGCAGGAAGGGTACCACATGAGGGAGGAGGATGTCTTCCCTGTAACGCACAGCGTTGAAATGCAAAGACAACAAGCTCAGTCCGATGATGGTGTGACACAATGCCCCAGACCATGACAGACTCTCCACCTCCAAATCGATCCCGCTCCAGAGTACAGGCCTCGGTGTAGCGCTCACAAAACTGCAACTCGTCAGTGAAGAGCACCAGTCCTGTGTGGTCCAGCAACGGTGTGTGTCCTGGTGTCCCCTGTCACTACTATAGACTGCAGTATGTGTCCTGGTGTCCCGTGTCGCTACTATAGACTGCAGTATGTGTCCTGGTGTCCCTGTCGCTACTATAGACTGCAATATGTGTCCTGGTGTCCCGTCACTACTATAGACTGCAGTATGTCTCCTGGTGTCCCGTCACTACTATAGACTGCAGTATGTCTCCTGGTGTCCCGTCACTACCATAGACTGCAGTATGTCTCCTGGTGTCCCGTCACTACTATAGACTGCAGTATATCTCCTGGTGTCCCCTGGCACTACTATAGACTGCAGTATGTCTCCTGGTGTCCCGTCACTACCATAGACTGCAGTATGTCTCCTGGTGTCCCGTCACTACTATAGACTGCAGTATGTGTCCTGGTGTCCCGTCACTACTATAGACTGCAGTATGTCTCCTGGTGTCCCGTCACTACTATAGACTGCAGTATGTGTCCTGGTGTCCTGTCACTACCATAGACTGCAGTATGTCTCCTGGTGTCCCCTGGCACTACTATAGACTGCAGTATGTCTCCTGGTGTCCCTGTCGCTACTATAGACTGCAGATATTGTTTTAGTCTACATATGGTGTACTGCAATATGTGGAGGGAGCTAGTTACCTGAGAATGTGTCATCGAGTACAGTCTCCCAGAGAATGTGGCATTGCGTGACAAAGGTTAGGGACGTTTAGCGTCAGCAAAATGGCACACACACACACACCTATACATATACAAACGTACACACCTAGAAATATAGAATACACTGAAAAGACACACACAAATAGACACAGACACACACATGTGCTCCAAAGCTCACCTGTGCTGCTGCCAAGCATAACAGCCATTGTCTAGGACACAGCTAATGCTATAATCCCTACCCAGGCAAATGGGCACTAATCTAACAAAGTTACAGTTGGTTGAGAATACAATGCTTAGCTAATAATCCATTTTGTTTGCCTGTTAAATTATTCATTGTAATTCTGGGAAGCGCTGTGTAATCGCTGCTGCTGAGCTGATGTCGGAGGACCAGGAGCAGTTATTTTGAGAACAGCAAATTATTCCCTTAATTTTCGACAATAATATAAAACTATCAATCAAGAGTTTCCCGGGAGGGTATGTAAAAATAAATATTGTTTGTGTACTTGTATCGATATGCGGTTGTGTTTCATTTGGTTTCAGACATCAGATATTATCCATACTGATTATGTGGATCCTCCAAATGTGCAGCCATTCGCCCAGCTAGCAGAATAGAAATGTGTCTTTCTTATACCCCAGACACACGGTTTTGGCCCTTAGTGTATTTTATGATTTAGGAAAGTTACAATGTTGGAGTTTTTTGTTGTTGTTGGAATGTTTGTCTGCAGGGTTAGCTAGGCTACATATGGGTTCCTAATCAGACCTGGGTTCAAATAGTTAAACCAATGGAACCAATAGAATAGTCCCAAAGGTGCAAACCCTGCCTCTCTCACACTACAGGCAGGCTCAATCAAATGCTCAAAGTATTTGATCAAAAAGCAAATAGGCCTACTATATTCTGAACATATGTCTGTACCTATTAAAGTTGTGATTTTAAAATGCATCACCATACTGAATAACTTACAGTTAGCCCACTGATCTATGCCCCTTAGTGGGAGGGCAGTAGAATGTAAGATATTCTTCACCATGATAGTTGCCCCTTTCAATGACTCCTCCCTGCCTTTGTGCACTGGGATAACATATAAACATATTAATTGCTGTACAGTTCCCTAGCGGAGGCAGAGGGAGAGAATGGAGGGTGAAGGACACACACTGTACAAATGTGTTCACAATGAATACCAATTAAGGGTTGGACAAAAGCTTTGTTTGTCTTGTATTGAACTCATCTAACAGTTTGTCAAAAACATTTACGGAATCAACAATCAGACTCATTTCAGTCTCATTGCCAGTGAACAACACCATTCGCTTTAGAGACTGTAGTCTATCCTATTCGGATGAAGACTAAAATGGGCAGAGGTAACACAGACTAAACCCCTAGCCTTGCCACCGACACATATTTAAATCAAACAATATGTTCAGAGTAGAAAGGGTGCTCGTGCCAATGTCTTCAATCAATTTCTTCTTTTTCAGTTAATGAATGCTTGGAAGGAAGACTGAAGACCAAAATAAGGTCAGTATCGTGAACAGTATTTCACTCATCTTTTCAGTAGTTCCTCTTATCTATAAGTAGTGAAACCTAACTTCATACAGGATATCTATCTGTTAAATATTTGGGTCCAGTTTCCTGGACACAGATTAAGCCTTGCCCTGGATTAAAAGCATGATCAATGGATATTCTCCATTAGAAGTGCTTTTTAGTCCAGGACTAATCAGGTTCAAACCCCGGTGTCCAGGGGCACCACCACCATCAGACCAACCTCAGACATCTGTCATCCAATGCAGATGTTTTACACAAGTATGTTCTTTCCCATTCTTTTACCATTACTGTAAAGCATTCCTTTGGTCAGACATGTTGCAGCTAAAGAAAAATGTATATTTCCAGCAGTCAACCATAGATGCAGTATAATACATCAATTTAATCCGTGCCTCTGGAGAAATGCCTCATATCCCAACACTTTCACAAAATGACATTTGCCAAAAATATAAGTCATTCGGTGTGACTCGACAAAATGGCCACTGTCTGGATTGTTCGATGGCAGCATTGACTGAAAACAGTGGGAGAATGTGTGTCTGAGAGTCCATCTGGGTTAGTAACAGTATTTAGTGTTGGATGACTGCTTTAATGTCTGTTGAACCCACAGCGACTATATTGACATTGATTTGGCTTGTTGCCTTGGGAATTCCCTTGGCAAGGCATTTGTGAATATTCAGCAAATCATTCAATGACAAGGTGAAGGTACCAGACAACAGTGTTGGAGGTCCAGTAACGATAACGAGTAATAGTACTGTTCCAAGTTGACAAATAATATTACAGTTACTGATCAAAGATAGGTGGTCGTTACTTCTTCTGTTATCATTCCTTTCCTTTTATAGCTATTGATCCAAATAAATATGTGATGATTGTTATTCCATCTCCGTTGGCGTAATATATAGAAAAAATTGTCCTGAGGGAGATGAAAAAAGGAGTCTAATAAATGGAGTTTCTCAGCGTAGAAGTACTCCCATTACTTTGATTTGGTAGGATCACAAGATGACAAGAATATAACTGTAAAATGTAAACTGTGTCCAGAAAAGAAACACCTCCCCACTGCTAGAAACACAACTTCCAACCTCAAGAAGAACCTGCAAATGCAACACGCCAAGACAAAACTCACAGTGAAAGACCCCTGAGGCCTGACCACTGCTGCTGTAGATAACTGTAGCACTACCTCATCCAAACATCAAAGGCTTGATTTAAATCATTCCGGAGGGAGGTTTTAACACAGGCAGAGCGAAACAAGATTCTGTATCTGTCATTATTAGGCTACTTGTGTTGGTGTATAGGCCTACGTTACATTGACATTGTTTACATTGAGTAAGGACATGTAATGTTTTGGGTTGTAACGCAAAAGTAATATAAAGAATAGTGCAATTAATGACTTCATGGGAGTAATGAGGAAAATAATGAATTACTGTTCAAAGAAGTAATGAGTAATATGTAATGTATTATTTTGAGTAACGACCCCAACACTGCCAGACAACAGCAGCTAGAGCAACGCTAGTTTCCTTTCCTCTCACTGAGGACAATCACACAAGTAAGGCTCAAGGATTAAAAAGGTGTCTTGTAAATTCCCTGATAACGATTATAGACGTCTGAGAAGGAAACAATGACATGTTTGAAATGTCGAAGGGTTATGGTTATTATACTTTGAGTTTGACGTTTCCATTCAGGTTGAATGTCTCTACTTCCTGTAGTGGTAGGAAAATTGTAATTGTGACCTCACAGTCCTACCAATGTTCCAGGAAATTAAGAATAAACTGTATGAGGAGGTCGAGGCTTAATTTACAGATTTGTTGCAGCAGGTGTGCAAAAGTTTCAGGTATTGATGACTACACATGTTTTATGTTGGTATTTATTGATATTTATGTTTTTGCTGTCTATGCACTGTACTTGGTAAATTATCTGTTTTTATTATTGAGTTGCCCTTCTTGGCCAGGTCTCCCTTGTAAAATAGGTCTTCTGACCTCAATGGGACTTCCTTATTAATTATTGAGGAGATGCTTTTTTAACTCAAAGTCAATTACACTTTTTTACAGGTACCTCAGTAACTCAGGGACTTGCGCTCAATTCGATTTTCGTGGGAATTACAAAATCTTCAAAAACATTCTCAAAAGATAGATGGCATAAGGGTAAAAAGGTAGTCCACACACATCAAAACTTAGTCTGAGTAACAGTCTCTTTAGCTAATCCACTCCCTGTACCCCATGTCACGTACCAATGACAAGGAGTGGCAAGGAGTGGAATGTTAGCTGAAGAGACTGTTACTCAGAATACGTTTTCATGTGTGTGGACTGCCTTTTTACCCCTATGCCATTTGAAAGAGAGAGATCCTTCAATGGATTTCCTGAACCCCTGGAGAAGTGAGTTGGCACCCAGTAGTGTCTGCAAGGGGGTGGCAAATAACTACATACAAACACTGCTTTATTTAGGGTTATGCCATTTTACTCCCTGGAAACAATGACAGATTAATCTTGTGCTCTAACAAACACTGGTACCCAGTTATGTTTGAAGTTAGAGAGAGATCTTTGCAGAGATTGTAGCGTTGTGGAGCTCATCTTGGAGGGGTATAAATAGAGGTGTGAAGAGTGTTATTCTTCAAGGTATAGATGCTCCCACCACCAGCACCACTCCCACCACCAGCATCAGCGCAACATAGGCTGTCATGGTTGCCGTGTACCCATTTAAGACTAATTCAACAAAACAGAGGCAATAATCAATGTTCACCATTAATTGCTTTGTTTTTGCTCATATTCATGTTCACTCCATGACTGAAAATATCCAGAGACCATAAGCCTACGTGATGACATTTGTTGTTGTTCGAAAGAAATCACAGTCTACACATATGAACAGAAATAACAGAGAATCTGTTTGGGCCATAACACTGGCTGTTGTGTTTTCCCATATATTCTCATCGACACTCCAGCCCTCTTCCCCACCTTCGCGCTGTAGTTCTTGGAGAGCGCTCTCCAGTTAATCGACTGTGGTGGGCCACACCATCTCACACATCATCTCACTAGCTTTCTAGCACATAATCTGCAGCACACTGATAATACAGCCTTTGAGACTTTTGACAACATGAACCCATAACACCCCCCCCTTTCCCATCAACTCCCCACCGTAAACCCAAATCCCTGTCTCTATCCCTCTCCTCTCTGAGATGAATACAGTAGAGATCTCTCCTCCTGGTACCCCCATTCCCCCTACTTGAGGAGCAGCGGAGCAATTTCCACCCTCCTGGCAGAACAGCAGGGACCCATGATTGATGTGTCTCTCCAGGAGTCAAGATTTTTGATGAGTTCCAGGAACTTGCACAAAAAATACACTTTTGGAAAAAATAAATGTGAAAAATGAGTCCCACCACAACTACAAACAAGAGAAGATAAATAACAAAAAAGTGTGCCAGTGAGCGAGCTCTGTATCCTCAGGGACAATATAAGTCCCCTTGTCTTTAGCATTGGACTGGATGAGGAGTATTAAGGAGGAGGCTGAATGGATTATCTCTTAGGGACTGACTGTACTGTAGAGTTATGTATGGGATATACTATAACGTTCTGTGTGATGCATACATTTATGCAGTGCATGCGGTCCTGCTAAATTTATGGGCTAAATAGCCATTTATGGAAGATTATCTTGTATCGTTGAACTGTGATGTTTTCATTCAAGGGCTTGTGAAAAATTGGCTGTAATGAAGTGCTAATCGCGGGTAAAGGTTCCCTCATCTACACAGCTAAAAGACTAAGCAGACCACCAAAATGACAGACATTTTCAGAGTTGATTTTCATCAGAAACTGCTTCTTCACCTTTTCTTCATCCTTTCCCTACATAAAAATACACGTATATTTAATGCCTATGTAGCTACATGCATAGTCTACCTGATTGCGATGCGTAAAGGAATAATCTTGATCAAGAGAAGACAGACTATTTTGTTCCCTTCAGTCTCCAACTTCTGTGATTGATGTATTTCCCAGGACAGAAACAATATCGTTCAGGTTACCCGAGAGGGTTTGATCACTAACTACACTTTAAGCACCCCCAACCACACACTGCCACGAATGCAAACACACACATTTTTAGACAATAAAAATTTGGATACCAGCTCAGAAATTCCGATAGATTTCATTCACAGTTACTTAAATAAGGAACAGGCTGTGATCAGCACCTATTTAAATATAAAGCTGTGGATGTGAAATGTTTTTAGGCTACTAACGGTCCTCCTGTAATAGCATGGTAGGTGAAAGTGGTATATTTTAATATCATGGTACAACAGTGGTATTCAAATGGAAAATACCAAGAAAGGGCATATTCAAATCTAATTTCCTTACTGCAAATGCACACACACACCACAGCAGTTTTGACTGTGAAATGTTAATGTTTAAGTGATGCACACATAGATAAGTCTTTAGAATTGAAAAAAGAACATTATCTGAGTCAGTGAGCTACAGAAATGACGAAAAGCAGTCCTTTTAAATGAAGGGAAAGAAAGATCACACTTTGACAACGTTATTTTCTGAGTGATTTACTGTATGTTCAGTATGATTTAACTCCTTGATTTCTTAATATCACGTTTTCAGACATTGTCAGTGTAAACCTCTTTTATAGATATACCATATTTCAATGGTTCATTTCTTAGACTTTCCATATGGATGAATGTGAAATGTCATGGACAGCTATATATTGCATCTGCAGGGGAGACTTGGCTTCATCTACCGACAAAGTGCAACTGCTAGAGACCTGAAACAATAAGAATTGATACTCACGTTTTGGGAAATTCATGTTTTCACTCCGAAGATACAGTAGGCTAGGGAGAGAGAACAGAGAGCTGTGCTGGTCTTATCAGTGATAACACTGAAATGAGTTCTCCTGTGCAGTTTCCACATTGTTTCCCATTTGGGAAAACACTCATATATCATTACACTGCACGTCCTTTTTCAAAGGAAGGATGTGAATCAGCATGCTTTGGCCCAATTACTATGTTTGATTTCATTGATGCGGCCAAGCTTCTAGAACTTATCAGCCTCAAATTGAATCAAGACCCATTTGTTGTAAGCACAGCCAATTTTTCTTATATTGATTAGATCTTTAAATTGTAGAATTTGATTCTGCCTGCTGCAGATAGTAAGTTCCATAAGATAATGGACTGTTTTGTTGGTGGTAGATGGATGGACATGGCTCCGGCAGCTAATTCTTCACTTTGCCTGGGAGACAGATTCCACTGGATCCTCTTTGCCACTTCGATCATTTCATAATTTCATTATTTTCAATAGGTTCCAAGAAATTACTTGTTCCGAACTTTTGATGCAATACTTTTCTCCAATCTCCATGTTTCAAGTTGTGTAAAAAATGGATTGTGTGTATTATGGTGAATAGGTTCTGGAAGTTGCTTGAATACTTGGGGACGGTCCTCAAAGAACTACTAAGCCTATTATTTTTTTAGGACATACATTGTCTTTTTTGGTGGCACATTTCCTGGACCTGAATTGAGCAGAATCTTAGTTTGCCTACCTGTATGCTGGGTCATTTGTCTTGCACCACCTCCTTCATGACTTGAGTTCCGATTACAATGAGTTACATCACACTGACTGTGGTGGAACACATGGGCACCGTCCCAGTCTGGTTATATCAGCCTTAAACTGAAATAGTTCAGTCTCTGGCACACTCAATATGACATGCTGGAGAATATCAAATGCAACAAAATGGGGACTAAAAGTGGATATTTATGAATTGAGTCTAAACGCAATCAATGCCTCTTAACTTGCCCTTTCGGCCTTCATAATATATCTGTCAGGCATAACTAGTCAAAGATGAGAAATTCATCAGAGTACTCGAAACAAAGACATGTCTACATGATAATGACATCATAACTCCTATAATTAATTCTACATTTCCCTTGACATGTCATTTCTAGGCTTCCATTGTATTTCTCCAGTAGCTGATGTTGCATAGTTGACATTATTTGTTGTGTACAGACTTTCTGTACGCCTTTACTTTCAATTGAGTTGTAAAACTTCCCACCACATTGTGGTTCTCATGAGGGCAGTGCAGGTTACCTTGTCCATCAAAACCCACAGTGCTATGTCTCTGATGTTACTGGTGGGAGGTTGTCTCAGCTGGCGTAGTCTCTGTGTTACGCTGTTGTATTCTGAAAGATCTCACGCCGCTCTTCATCTCACAGTCCATTGCTGTGAATGATAGGAGTTGCCCCTGGCATTCTGACAGTCATCCATCGCCAATGTTTCCTACCTGTCCCCAAGGGAAATTGTGTGCTGAAAGCCCCCCCAAAAAAAAGGCACCTTAGTTTTATCTCAGCACCAGCAAGCTGTGAATCGTTAGGCACATCTTATAATGGGGCCTATCGCATTCAAGTCAACAGAGAATACTGACACCTACGATCTGGGGAAATCTAGAGAAAACATGTCTGGTAATGATGCATTTAAATCCAAACGGAAAGTTGATGCGGAAAACAAATTACCCCCCTCACTTGGTTAAATTGCTCTAAATTGAAGACGATTCCCCAAACTTGAGAATATTGCATCACTGATTTATGAAAAAATAGAATATGGAAAACAAGGTAATGGCTAATTTTTCCCCCTAGCCCAGTTCACCATGGTGGTGGGAAGATACAGGCATCGAGGTGATGGATGATTACATCATCAATCTAAAAGATTTCGTGGGTTAGGAATACATGCTGTATTGTCCATTCCCTGATAGAAATGTAAGCGTTAGGTTTGCTATTTTAGGCCTGATTCAGAGATTATCAACCCTTTTATAGCCATCTATTATGGCCAATCAGGATATTCACAGCACTTATTCAGTTTTCTATAGTTAATCTCTCTATCTGCTCGTATAGTAAAGCAACTTTGATGATTATTCCTGCTCGTCAGCAATATAGTAATCGTCCACATAGAAACCTGATTTGTATACTATCACCACTCTAAACGATTTGTCTTTGATTAAGGCGTTTTGTTCGCATCTTCCTAGACCAAGCAGTCTTACCCCTCTGAACCAGCAGAACAATACAGTCAAAACTAGCACCTATGGATCTCTGCCGACACTGCTTGGACTCGGTGTAAAACACCCCATCAAAGTGACTGGACGGAGTAATGGGAAATCATGCTCACTTGTTTAAGCGATTTCTTTCTTCTGTGGGGCCAGAATAAGAATGCGACGGGTGTAGCAGTGGGACTGAACAAGCACCTCTCGGTTGTCTAATAGATTGACTGCATGACACGGGGCTGACCTTTCTCTTCATCCCATTTGAGCTCTCTTCAATATATTTTCTACACATCCCACTAGACGTGGCAGTCCATTGAAGAGCACTAACATGGAGGAATATTGTTTTCTTTTTGCCCCATTTAACTGAAGAGGAGGATGTTTTTTTTTAAACACACACAATACCCCCAGACACCCCAGGTAATATTACGTTGGAGATCCTTTGAGATCTGAGAGTTTACTGGTTCCCAGCCTATTTACCATACCTAATTGACCTCTAGCTTAATGCCTCCCGTCTTCCCCTCCCTTAATATTATTTTCTGACTCGTTTTTGTGATGCGCGCGCTTAATCACGCTTCAAGTCAGCGTTCCTGTTTTGCTATAAACGTCTTCGCAACAAATGCAACACTGTGGCCTTCAGTATTGTGTGTGTTCTGTTCTTTTCATCCTCTGTCAGCTGTAGAGAACGGGAGCCAAGTTCACTCAGGCTTGAACGGAGGCAGTGTCATTTAATTTGCCTTGCACAGTTCAAGGCCACAGTTTTAAAAGTGCCAAAACAGAAATCACTGATTAATACAGTAAGTTGCAGTGATTTTTAATTTTTTTAATTATTTATTTACAACACATACCCCACATCGGTGTCCGCACACATTGACTCTGTACAGGTACCCCGCTATTGTTATTTACTGCTGCTCTTTAATGATTTGTTATTCTTATCTCTTACTTTTATTAATCTTTTTTTTTAGGTATTTTCGATTTTAGGTAAGCATTTCACTGTAAGGTCTACACCTGTTGTATTCGGCGCATGTGACAAGTAACATTTGATTAGATTTGGTCACACTAACCAAACAACAGAACACACCTCATGTAAACATATAACACATTGTTCACTCATCCTGGTCTAAAAATAAGTTTTACTCATAAAGGCACATTTTTATACTTTCTAAACAACAATGTTGTATGTATAGGGGGGGTTGCAACGAAATTTCTTAAATATGAAAGTAAGTTGCAGTTTAACTAATGCTGTGTTTGGTCATTACAACCTTGGGAACTATAGCATGAATTCATATCCCTATTCCAGATATACGTCAAGAAAGGAATGACACAGCTTCATTACACCCAATAGGTTTTGTTATTTTGAAGAAGGCACAGTGATGCCGAAACGTTGGTGATTTACCCACAATTACCCAATTTACCCAATCTCTTTATGTTTATAGTTCAAGGAATAAGACAGAGGGTGGGATTGGATACATTTGCATCCTCTAGCAGAAGGATTAGACCAATAGGCTTATACTATTCCTTTCTTGTCTGCTTCTTGGAATCACCCGTTAGATATTGGACACTGTCACATTGGACTATTTAGCGCAAGGATAGGGGCCTAAAATAGCCAGTCTATCACAATGGGATATCGCCGGTGAGACTAAGCACGCTAAAAATATGCAGTGATTAACAGCTTACATCATCCTGAAGGGGATTATTAACCTGGAAACACAGAGACATCTTATTTTAAACCTGGTGAGGAAAATGACAGGATAGAGGTTTGGTCTGCCCAGTAGTCATGAAGAAAAGGCAGATTTTCATTTTAATGACCTTTTCAAAGATTCTGTTAAAGTTAACTTCGAACTTTCATTCTGTTGCTCATGGTGTAATGTCACCAATAGTCATAAGAGGCACAGTCAAACATACCTGTATCTCTTTGTTGAGATGGCTTTTATACATTTGGCAAAGGCTGATAATATATTCATGCTGCGTGCTGATATGTTTAACTGTTAGTCAATGAAAAGCCTGAAGGTCAGCCTTTAACAAAGGGTACTGTAATGGGGATCTGAGTGGCTCCAAGTCAGCTACGTTTACCACCCTCGTTGTGGTTTAATTGATGGATTGCTGAGAAATACAAAGGCCGGCTGACACGGTCGTAAATGTTCATCCCCACAGTTGTTTGCCATCCAACTAAGCCTCCCCAGGCCAATGCTGCTTTGCATGGGTGAGACACCACCTCACATACTAGGCCCATTTGGCATTTATAGACTGGCCACCGCTGGTTCAATATTTAGCAGACTGAGAAACTCGTTGAGAGAAGACTCGCTCTCTGGCCCGCGACCAACACCCTTCCCCAGAAAGCCATGAACGTGCAAGGGTGCACAAGTATTGTGGCGACAAACTGCGGGCGAGATGGGCATTGGCTGCTACTGCTGCTTCTGCTGCTTGATTAGACCCAGGTTGTAAATTTACCCGTCTCTATCCTTAGGCCCTTACACCTCCACTGAGGTGTCACAGGTAGTAGTAACTGCAGCTCTAAATTGGCTGTCGCTGTACCAATTTAGGCTACACAGAGTGGAGGCTGAGGATTGGAACAGATGATATGACTCATGGGTCTACACGGCAAGCCAGATGTATCACTCGAGCGGCTCCATAACCATCCCATTATCCCCTGATTTAAGCTTCTCAGGGCTACTCTCATAACAAGCAGGCCGTCCCAGCTGTCCCCAGAGAGGGACCTTGTAGAGCCATTCACTAGATGTTTTGTACCCCACACCTCCTCCCTCCACTTTCCTCTCTCCACTAGATGTTTAGTACCCCACACCTCCTCCCTCCACTAGATGTTTAGTACCCCACACCTCCTCCCTCCACTAGAGGTTTAGTACCCCACACCTCCTCCCTCCACTTCCCTCCCTCCACTAGATGTTTAGTACCCCCACACCTCCTCCCTCCACTTCCCTCCCTCCACTAGATGTTTAGTACCCCACACCTCCTCCCTCCACTTCCCTCCCTCCACTAGATGTTTAGTACCCCACACCTCCTCCCTCCACTAGAGGTTTAGTAACCCCCCTCCCCCCTCCACTAGATGTTTAGTACCCCACACCTCCTCCCTCCAATTCCTCCCTCCACTATATGTTTAGTACCCCACACCTCCTCCCTCCACTTCCCTCCCTACACTATATGTTTAGTACCCCACACCTCCTCCCTCCACTTCCCTCCCTACACTAGATGTTTAGTACCCCACACCTCCTCCCTCCACTAGATGTTTAGTACCCCACACCTCCTCCCTGCCTCCATTTCCCACCATTCACTAGATGTTTAGTACCCCACACATCCTCCCTGCCTCCATTTCCCACCATTCACTAGATGTTTAGGACCCCACACATCCTCCCTGCCTCCATTTCCCACCATTCACTAGATGTTTAGGACCCCACACATCCTCCCTGCCTCCATTTCCCACCATTCACTAGATGTTTAGTACCCCACACATCCTCCCTGCCTCCATTTCCCACCATTCACTAGATGTTTAGGACCCACACCTCCTCCCTCCCCCTCTTACACCCATCATCACTCAGATAGCAGATCAATCAATCTCTGCATTGTGATTAGTATACCATCAGTTAGTGATACACTGTCAACACGCAGTTCCTGGTGCCAGGGAGGGCGAGCGTTAGATAAATGAGGAGAAGGGCTAGCATAAGGAGATGCACATCTACAAAGGGGACAACAAGCAAAGGGCTAGAAGGGGCACCTATCAATCAACAGCAATGCGGAACGGGACAAGCTCATGGTGTCACGTAACGCAATATAAAGAGACGGGTCCGACGGGCTTTGTGGCGAGGTGCGCCGCGCTGTCGCCGCCAAGATGGATGGCATCATAATCCACATGTGAAAGATCACCCTCCATTGCTCAACGCCAGTGGTCCAGCCTGAAAACAAGCAACACGAGATGACAACAAAAATATAAACCTCAAGCCTCTCTCTGACGCTCGCCGTGTTACAATGCTATGTATTTATGGAATTTTAATAACAAGCTTCCCATACCCCTCCCCCACACACTGCCTCAGTTCTTAAAAAGAGGTAATCAAAATCAAAATGTCCAACATGCAAACCACACTGCGACTTCTACTCCCCACCACCTCCCTACCGTTCTCCCCTCCCCCTCTTTTGTATGGAAATCTAATCTCCCAGTTTGATCTTCAAACACATCTGAGCAGTGATCACACTGACAACTTGGTGCCAGCCTGTGTTTCACAGTGTGTAGTCTGTGGCATATGAAATGAATGTACAGGAGTGATTTATTGGAGCCGAGGCAGAGACTTGCAGCTGTGCGCGTGCGGCGCCGCGGGCTGCAGGTACGTTCCCTCTTTTGCATACACTCGTACATACGCACACACACACACACACACTTACAGTGCCTTCAGAAAGCATTCACACCCCTGGACTTTTTAAACTTTTGTGTTACCGCCTGAATTTAAAATATATTAAATTGAGGTTTGTTGTCAGTGATCTACACACAATACCCAATAATGTCAAAGTGGAAATGTGTTTGTCGAAATGAAACATGATAATCTGAAATGTCTTCAGTCAATAAGTATTCAAAACCTTTGCTATGGCAAGCCTAATTAAGTTCAGGAGGAAAAATTAAGTTGCAAGGTCCCTCGGTAGAGCAGTGAATTTCAAACACAGATTCAACCACAAAGACCAGGGAGGTTTTCCAATGTCTTGCAAAGAAGGGCACCTATTGGCAGATGGGTAAAAAAAAAGAGACTTTGAATATCCCTTTGAGCATGGTGAAGTTATTAATTACACTTTGGATGGTGTATCAATACACCCAGTCACTACAAAGATACAGGCGTCCTTCCTAACTTAGTTGCCGTAGAAGAAGGAAACCACTCAGGGATTTCACCATGAGGCCAATAGTGACTTTAAAACAGTTACAGAGTTTAATGGTTGTGATAGGAGAAAACTGAGGATGGATCAACAACATTGTAGTTACTCCACAATACTAACCTAAATGACAGAGTGAAAATGAGGAAGCCTGTACAGAATAAAAATATTCCAAAACAGGCTTCCTGTTTGCAACAAGGCACTAAAGTACTACTGCAAAAAATGTGGCAAAGCAATTCACTTTTTGTCCTGAATACAAAGTGTTATGTTTGGAGAAAATCCAATACAACACATTACTGAGTACCACTCTCCATATTTTCAAGCAAACAGTAGTAGTGGCTGCATCATATTACGGGTATGCTTGTAATCTTAAAGGGTCCGGGGAGTTTTTCAGGATAAAAAATAAATGGAATGTAGCTAAGCATAGGCAAAAGGGGTGTGAATACTTTCTAAAGGCACTGTAGTCACACACACACACACACACACACACACACACACACACACACACACACACATACACACACACACACACACACACACACAAATACATTATATCTCCCTCCCCTCTGTGCACCGACTCTGCCGCATTTCATTTGTCATAGCCAAAGTTTTCTGAGGAACTTGCTGAAAGCACAGCCGGCCGCCAACTGATAACCCTGCCAAATCTGGAGCCCCCCAGCTGGCAGCTCTCAGAGGGACGCTGATCCAGAGTTAATAAAGACTGACTCCAGCTCGGCTTCAAGTGAGCCCTAATGTGCGTCAGAAACAGGATTCTGGTTTACACTTGAGAGATGTGTGAATATGAGAAGTAATCAGCACCACCATTAATCGGTAGTACCACAAGTAAACATGTCCTCCTTGCCCGCTGATTTTTAAAATCTTGCTGTCTATTTGGGCCATGCAAATCAGTGATAAATATATGGATGGATAGATTTATTGGTTGGTTGTTAGGTTGATTGAGATTTAACAATTGAAATAGATTGAGATAAACTGAGATAAATGTACATTTGAGTCATTTAGCATATGCTCTTATCCAGAGTGTCTTACAGTTAGTGCATTCATCTTAAGATAGCTACTGTAACTGGGACAACCACATATCTCAGCCATAGTATATTTTTCCTCAATAAAGTAGTCAGTGTTAGTAGGGAAAAAAGTTAAGTACGAGTGTTAGTTCACGAAACGCAAGTGTGTTAGTTCTTCATTTTCAATGTAAAAAATGTTTCCGGGGGGGGGGGGGGGTAAATTGACAGACAGACGCAGATAGACAGACTGATGGGCGGATGGCATGTTTCTTATCATAGGAGGTTAAGGAGGGTCGAATCCTTTCAAAATATTTAATCCTTGTATGTTTTGGGCTTTTATATCTCCCAGGCTCCTTGGCTTCTTTGTCCAACTGGGCCCTTTGATTTCTAACCCATTAATTCATCTTCCATGTAGAGGGAGGTGGGTTGGATGCACTACCATCCTCTGTTAATTATTTAGTCATTTACACATTTTGGACAAAGTCATTATTGTAGAAAAATGCTGGCTAGAGGAACGACTGCATAGATAATCTTCCTTATTTTATTGATATCAGAGAAATGACACTTTTAAAAGTCCCTTCCACAAAACAAAAAGATGGGAGATTACACGTGTGTGAGGGTGAGGTCTGAAGAGTAGCCCACACCATCACTCAATCTTACCAAGTTCCGCATGTCCCTTACCATGGCAGTTTAGCATCCCTGGCTGTTGTAAGTGATCGGCGAGCTGTTTTTTATGGCTTCACACAGAAAGACAGTGGGGTATATGACAGTAATGATTTTCAGCGAGCCTGCTGCTGTTGGCAAGAACCAACGAGAGGTGTTTTGCCCGTGCTGTACCCTTCAAAGTGACCTCTACTTTGTCAATGACTCATATCTGTTTAAAATGTCACATTCAGCCGGAGCAGGTTAGAATTCACAAACCTCACGAAGTGGAGCTCGATTGATGTGTGTGTGTGTGTGTGTGTGTGTGTGTGTGTGTGTGTGTGTGTGTGTGTGTGTGTGTGTGTGTGTGTGTGTGTGTGTGTGTGTGTGTGTGTGTGTGTGTGTGTGTGTGTGTGTGTGTGTGTGTGTGTGTGTGTGTGGGGCAAGTGTCTGTATGGGCGTTTGTCCCAATTCAGCACTAACATTGAACAGCCTGTTACAGCCCAATCAAGGTCTTGATGATTAATTGATTAGGTTGAACCAGGTGTTGAAGTGTGAGACTGGGACAGACGCCCACACACACTCCAGACCTCCAGCAGGAGAACACTGGTTGGTAGACTAGTTGGAACATAAATGGCCCTGTCTAGCCATTGCATTGACAATGAAACAGTGAATTCAGCAGTTTTTCTAAATGAAGTAGGCAAATATCACTTAAGAGATAGATATAGTAAATATTTGACTATCCTCTTGACACCCAATGCGGTGGGTTTTCAGGAAACATTGCTGATTCTAATCGCTGATTGACAGGGAAGATCCACAGAGTGATAATGCCAGCACGTCAGACCAAGGACATGACATGACTTGACTAGAATAATACAAAAACGATGATACGACTGCACTGAGCTAAGACATCGGCGGCTGCCTCGGGTCATGGTGTGTGTGTGTGCGCGTGTGTGCATTTAGTTTCTGTGTGTGTGTGTGTGTGTGTGTGTGTGTGTGTGTGTGTGTGTGTGTGTGTGTGTGTGTGTGTGTGTGTGTGTGTGTGTGTGTGTGTGTGTGTGTGTGTGTGCGCCCGCTCGGACACCATTTTCTGTTTTATTTTGCCAATGTTTCTTGTATAATTATGTGTCATACTTAAATTGAATGAGAGAGACAGATCATGCTCTCCTGGTTTAAAAAAAGAGTGTTGTCCTTCCAACAGGACTTCCTGGTTTTAGTCATGTTGAAACCGATCTGTTCAATAGTCAAATGTTTAATTTATAAGCCAATTTTTTTTTTTTGCTGTTGCTTGTCAAGCTATGACTCTGATTTCACATGCATTCAAGCCTTTTAAATCTCCTTTAGTTTACACCCCAAGCTCTTTATTGAAGCACAGTTTCAACTAATATTTGAGCTTAGTTTGAAAAATGTGTTGATTAGACAAATAAATGACAGGTAGACTGCTGTTGTGTATCTAAGGACTTCTACCGATGGGATACGCACAGCAGTATCTGGAGTCGATCTGTGTGGTGATCGTCTCACTGAACTGTAGCGAAGCTTTCATCCCGCTGATATTCAAAAGCATCATAACGATTGACTTGTATAAAAAATAAAGCTGGAGCTTCTCTCACCATTTGTAAATTGGGTCTAAAGTGGAACTGTCAAAGGAACAGTCATGGACTGTATGGGAAAAATGTCATGCTGGGAGTGAATCACACACAGAAAGTTGTTACAGGTGCGAGCACTCTTCTCTCCTGTTTTTTCATCCGTGTGAATGTTTGGCTGTCGATGTTTTTGGGATTAGATATCAAACATATGAAAGTGCAATGAGAAACTTTTTTTTGTGAAACCCATTGACAAAACAGATAAATATGTCCTTGAGAGATCTCTCCTTCCTTATAAGCATACATCTGGTTGTGAGTTTATTTGTATCTAGCGGCTCTAAATCTCTGTGCCTCTCTCCCAATCACTGGCTTGGGCAGTAACAAAAGAGACAATGTCACAGCCAGAGCCCCGGGAGACCTGTCACCTGTCATGTGTCAGCGAGCCTCCAGGACACCTTCATTTGCTCTGCGATGTGTGTGCGATGGTGTGTATGTCTGTGTGCACCGGTGAGTGTGTATGTGTGCATCAGTGTGTGTGTTTGTCCTCTCTACCAGCCGTGCTCCCAGGGGTACTCGCTTGGGGTCTGGCCAGTGTCTCTGCAATAAGAGCCCCACTGGGTGGAATAACAGAGGACAGAGACTGAGAAAGCGAGGGGCTGCAGCAGCCACTTTCCTCCCTCACACACTCTCACTTTGTTTCTCTCCTCTATCGTTTTGGTCCCATTATTATTATGGAGACTTGAGAAGGCTCCACTGAAGTCCCCCCCATTACTGAGTCATCTACAGTCAGGGGGAAAAGTATTTGATCCCCTGCTGATTTTGTACGTTTGCCCACTGACAAAGAAATGATCAGTCTATAATTGTAATGGTAGGTTTATTTGAACAGTGAGAGATAGAACAACAACAACAGAAAATCCAGAAAAACGCATGTCAAAAATGTTATAAATATGATTGCCAACTAGGGTTTTGCCACCAAGTACTAAGTCATGATTTGCAGAGGGGTCAAATACGTATTTCCCTCATTAAAATGCAAATCATGACTTAGTACTTGGTGGCAAAACCCTTGTTGGCAATCATAGAGGTCAGGCGTTTCTTGTAGTTTGCCACCAGGTTTGCACACATCTCAGGAGGGATTTTGTCCCACTCCTCTTCGCAGATCTTCTCCAAGTCATTCAGGTTTCGAGGCTGACGTTTGGCAACTCGAACCTTCAGCTCCCTCCACAGATTTTCTATGGGATTAAGGTCTGGAGACTGACTAGGCCACTCCAGGACCTTAATGTGCTTCTTGAGCCACTCCTTTGTTGCCTTGGCAGTGTGTTTTGGGTCATTGTCATGCTGAAATATCCATCCACGACCCTTTTACAATGCCCTGGCTGAGGGAAGGAGGTTCTCACCCAAGATTTGACGGTAACATGGCCCCGTCCATCGTCCCTTTGATGCGGTGAACTTTTCCTGTCCCCAGAAAAACACCCCCAAAGCATAATGTTTCCACCTCCATGTTTGACGGTGGGGGTGGTGTTCTTGGTGTCATAGGCAGCATTCCTCCTCCTCCAAACACGGCGAGTTGAGTTGATGCCAAAGAGCTCCATTTTGGTCTCATCTGACCACAACACTTTCACCCAGTTGTCCTCGGAATCATTCAGATGTTCATTGGCAAACTTCAGACGGGCATGTATATGTGCTTTCTTGAGCAGGGAGACCTTGCGGGCGCTGCAGGATTTCAGTCCTTCACGGCGTAGTGTGTTACCAATTGTTTTCTTGGTGACTATGGTCCCAGCTGCCTTGAGATCATTGACAAGGTCCTCCCGTGTAGTTCTGGGCTGATTCCTCACCGTTCTCCTGATCATTGCAACTCCACGAGGTGAGATCTTGCATGGAGCCCCAGGCCGAGGGAGATTGACAGTTCTTTTGTGTTTCTTCCATTTGCGAATAATCACACTAACTGTTGTCACCTTCTCACCAAGCTGCTTGGCGATGGTCTTGTAGCCCATTCCAGCCTTGTGTAGGTCTACAATCTTGTCCCTGACATCCTTGGAGAGCTCTTTGGTCTTGGCCATGGTGGAGAGTTTGGAATCTGATTGATTGATTGCTTCTGTGGACAGTTTCTTTTATACAGGTAACAAACTGAGAAATCTGACTGATTGAGATGGGGTCAAATACTTATTTCCCTCATTAAAATGCAAATCAATTTATAACAATTTTGACATGCGTTTTTCTGGATTTATTTGTTGTTATTCTGTCTCTCACTGTTCAAATAAACCTACCATTAAAATTATAGACTGATCATTTATTTGTCAGCAGGGGATCAAATACTTTCCCCCCTCACTGTATACCATATGTCTCCTATCGAATCTTCATCCCCTCACAACCACTTTACCTCCTTTCTCTTCCTGCATTTTGGAATCCTTATCTCCCCAGCCCATAAGACTGATGGCTTCCCTTCCATTTGCATTGATTTCCTCTCGGCCGGTGAATGACATCATTGGCGGGAAGTTCATCAGAGGTGCAGGTCATGATGACATTAATGAAGATGACAACAATGCGCCAGCTCATATTGATCTCTCTCTGTCCCCCTCTCCTCTCTCTCTACCCTCTTTCTCTCTCTCTACCCTTTCTCTCTCTCTCTCTATCTCTTTCCTCTCTTTCTAACTCTCTCTCTCTCTCTCTAACCTCTCTCTCTACCCACTCTCTCTCTACCCTCTCTCTCTCTTTCATTCTCTGCACTCTCATTCTCTCTGAACTCCCATTCTCTCTCTCTATTTTCTGTTTCTCATCTCTCTACCCTTTCTCTCTCTCTGTTCTTTCATTGAGTTGGGATGTCTGATTACCGAACGTGCTTTAACGTTCCCCCACTTCGTTAAGCGTGTCAAGGAGAATATCTCTGGAGATCTGTGCATGCTTTTTGATTTCCTTTTCCTTCTCTGGATCTGACAGGCAGATTGTAGGCCACCAGATATGTTTTACTGTAGAGTGGGCAGACTGTAATTTTTAATGACACTTTTCACTTTTGAGTGCCGGTGCCAAAAGTCTCAGTTGTTCCATTTGTAACTGGTCTGTGAGGAAGAATTTAGACTGTGACATTGTGAGAACCTTTCAATTAGTGTGTGCAATCTGAAGAATATTGCCTTTAACTGTACAACCTAAAATATATTCTATTGATCTCATCCAATAATGAACCCTGAAGAAGGCTAAAGGGAAGTTACAATCCAAAATCAAGTTCATCAGCTGTTTTTAGACCTCTGAAGTGGTCCTACTGTATGTTGAGAGAACTTTGATTTTGTTGTAACAAGCCATAATTCAGCCTTCATTTCTCAAATCGTCTGAATATTTATGTACATTAGTACCTTTTTATTTAACCTTTATTTATTTTCTTTAAATCAAGGGGAGATTAAATTGACTTATCCATTTAGAGGCGAGGCAACCAGTCGAAATGTCAACCACAGCTCCACTTTCAAACACATGATATTGAGAACAAGGAATCCATTTAACTTAATAACAATAATTCCCTCTCCACGGATAACAATGTGTCACCCTGTCTCTGATAAGACACTGTAATGCTGTTCAATCTGACAGCACAATCGTCTTTGTCTAACTTTAATCCCATCTACAATGATTATCTGATATTTTCAGAGTATCCTTATCATTGTGTCTCTCATTCTAGGACTGACTGAACATCTACTCAACAAAACAAATGACACCTCAAAGTGTTGGCTAGATATGGTTATGTCATATGATTTACAGTCTACCATATTCCATTCACATATTTCTACCAAATGAGTTACTGATGATGATTAATACAAATCTTTAACCTGTAATATGGACAACATCACTGAATATTAGCATTTCAGTTTCTTGCTAAAGAACAAGAAACCTACAAGAAACCAGCTCAGCCAGGTATTGCTGAGTTAAACAGTAGAACATTCACTTTCCATCCATTTCCAGCCCCCCCAACAGTGGAAAAACATTGCCACTTGAAACTCTCAGGGTCTTTCATGCACTGCCACTATCAAAGCAAACAAAAAGAGAATTGAGAATCTTCTGGAAGAATCAATGGTAATAAGGCTACACAGCGCTTAGCAATATCATGAAAGAGGAGCGAACTGGACTGTCCAATAAACATCTGTTGGCATTGACGGAAGCGAGAATGCCGGGAACTCACCCTGGAATAAACTCGACGATGAATTTCTCCTCATAGCTCGTTAAGTGACATGCTTTTAGCCTACGGGGGCGCCCGGTTTTCCGCTGTCGTTCAAGCCAATTATCCTCAAAACATATCAGTGCTGCCTATAAGGCTCTCTTTCTACTATTTCCTTTGTTGTCACGTCGTTCCGTTGCTCCCAGACTGAAGGGCTTCTGTGGTAAATGTGTCTCACTTCTTTCACATCAGAACATACATTTATGGGACGAGAAACCTATTCAGACGTGTCACTGGAGTATAATTGATGTCTATGTTGCGTTGAATGTGTTGATGATCCCAGACAGTAGTGCGGCCCCATATCCTTCGCAAATGCTAATACCTAAGTTCAGTACAGATCTCAGCAATTCATCTCACCTACTGTACATTCTCCTACTGATTCACAGCCAGCGATTTGATATCCACCTTGGAGCACTTTAGATCCAGTGAAAAGTTTTAGCTGTACTGAAAAAGTAATGCCTCAAATAAAGTCCGAAAGATCATGTTTATATCATGAGGTTTGATGTGTCATTATAGATGCGTTTTTATTTTCTGATCATTCTTTAATTATACTCTAGGCCTTTTCTTTAAAACAGAATTAGCCGATTTCCCTTCAAATGGTTGCTATGGTGCAATATGAATTGAGGACAAGCAAGAAATGACACTCAAAGGAGCGCCTCAATGATATATTCTGTAAGAAAAATAAGCAGACCATTGTATAGAAGACAGACATGTCATTCTTAATCTTTCCAGAGTGAAATGGCATTTGGAGGCACGTCTGAAAGCAATGGCACAAAGCAATGGTCTTGTAAGCAGCTGCTTGGCTTAATGCAACATCTCTTCCTAAATATCAAAGATGTCTATGGGGAGCCCTGCCTATTATCAAGATACTAAAAACCAGGCCTCATTTCTTTGAGAAATATGCAGGCTCTTCCTTTGACAGATTAATGGAAAAGACTAAAGAGAGAAAGTGTAGTGAAACTGAAACGGACTTTCTTTCTAACTCAACCCCCAATATAAGATCTTTACCATTCCACAGCTAATGGTTGGGCTCAGATCTATTTTAATGCTGTTTGAAAGTAAGGCAATGGTGCCACAGAATGTTTGATGATTAGAAGTGAGGACCCTCTCAGTATGGATAAGTAAGACCTTGGCATGGTCCCCGACCAAGTAAATAAAAACGCTAAGCCGAGAGACTAAGCGTTGACATTTCCATCCAGATAAACACCTGTCAAAACTCATCATACTTCTTCACATCGTATGCATGCATTTCTCTATCTAGAGCAGAGCGCAACCTCATCAATATAGTTAGTCATTGTTTGTTCATTAATCCATATGAGCTTCTACAGCAATAATCAGTATTTTAAGAAGCTTAACTTTTTCAGATATTAGAGAGATTGTTAGGAACTGAAACAACAGCAAAGGGGGGGAAATAATACATACATTTTCAAAAACCATTTCTCTTCTCACCAATATTTTGTTTGAAATACTGAGGTTATTGTACTCTTTCCCTCAATAGACTTATATTCTGTCTGACCTACCTTTGTATCCTGAACCTGACTGGTTTCATACTCTGCAAACAAATGAGGGAAAGGCACAAATGTTGCTAATCAACTTGAAATCTACATAAGCAGAGAGGCAGGTCTGTATAAATTTGACAAGCCCCACTGACCCGGAGAATGAACTGTAATTGGTGTTGTGCGAGAGCATTCAGAGAACTAGCTACGCATCCTAAAATGATTTCACATCTTACCCAGTCAGACAGACCTCTCGACTTTTCTGGGAAAATGTCTTGTGTGTCCATCTGATAAAAGTCAAGTATTCCAAAGGCTTGTGTGAAGCTTTCTGCGGATGTACTTGACTTTTACTGCTCGTCCGTAATACAGCAGTAGACAATTTCAATTTGTATCAAAAACAAAGTTTGTGAGCAGAGTTGAGCGGCCGGAAATCCCACTTACCACTCCAGCGCTCCACATCCTTTCCCCTGCTTCACTAAAAAACACAGGAAATAAAACTGCTGCTCCAAATTCACTCAATTCATTTTTTTATTTAAAAAGATTGTTCAACAAACACCCCATTTACTTTTGTGACGGTGTGCCACTTGGTTTTGAAGTAGGCCATCCTAAGAAGCTTAAACAACATGTCATATTAAATAAGGACTTATTTGATATGCGGCCGCTGTGTTATAAAACAAATGGCTTTTTCTCTAATCTATTGATGATCAGATGCTTCATTTGTAACTGTCTCTGTTGCGCTCACATTTTACAGTTGATAGACAACTTTAGCACTATTACAAACTCAAGACTCCTCTTATTTTTATCAATAGCCAAAACAGAAATCTAAACATCTCTGGTGCTGCTGCAGGCTGTGTGACCCATTTCTTGGTCGGCTATCAAAATCTCTGTACATTAGTGTTGGGGTAGGCTAAATAAAAGCAACAGAATAGGCCTAATTTAAAAAAGCAGTGATGAAGGAAATTAAAAATGCTGGGCAGAGCATGCCCAAAGCTCGTGACTGAGCGAAATTGGAGCAGCAGAGAAGGCCAACACTCCCCCCCCAAAAAGATCACATCCTCTGATCAAAACACATAATAGCAATGGCTATACAAAACTATAATTTTGGGGGGTTTTACCCCCTTTTTCTCCCCAATTTCAATCTTGTCTCATCGCTGAAACTCCCCAACGGGCTCAGGAGGCAAAGGTTGCATCATGCATTCTCTGAAACATGACCCGCCAAACCGCGCTTCTTAAACCGAAAGCCAGCCGCACCAATGTGTCGAAGGAAACACTATTCAACTGACTACCGAGGTCAGCCTTCAGGCGTCTGCCACAAGGAGTCGCTAGAGCACGATGAGCCAAGTAAAGCCCCCCCGGCCAAACCCTCCCCTAACCCGGACCATGCTGAGCCAATTGTGCGCCGCCCTATGGGACTCCCGATCACGGCCGGTTGTGATACAACCCGGGATCGAACCCGGGTCTGTAGTGACGCCTTAGACCGTTGTGCCACCTGGGAAGTCATTATACAAAACTATTATAATAAAACACAATAGCAGTAATGCACCTCAAGTCCACAAACAAGTTCTCAAGAGTTTCCGAAATAATAAACGATGATGAAGCATAATAAAAAAGTAGTTCATAGAGTTCTTTGGAATCAGCATATTAATGATGCGTTCAACCCTCAAGCTTGATATGATGTATGATTTTATTATGCCAAAATAATTCCCTTAGCCAAGACCATAGGAGAGGAGCATAGAGAATATATGGACATGTATTTGTTAACTGAAGTGCTACTCCTGGAGGCAAAATAACTCCAGCAGACAAATGTTTAAACATTTAACCTTTCTTTAACTAGGCAAGTCAGCTAAGAACAAATTATTATTTACAATGATGGCCTACAGGGGAACAGTGGGCAGAATGACAGATTTTTACCTTGTCAGCTCGGGGATTCAATCCAACAACCTTTCGGTTACTGGCCCAACGCTCTAACCACTAGGCTACCTGCCACCCCCAAAAGGACATTAGCCCTGTAATAACACGATAACATCAGTGTTGTTGTGAGACTTTTGTCCTCCATATCCATATCCATATCAGATAGCTGTAACCCTTCCAGAGAACAACATTGTCAGATTCAAGGAATATCATTTTTAATTCAGTACAGCGTTTGCTCACAGCTTGATATACATGAACAGATAAACATTGAGGAAATCTCTTTGAGGCAAATCAAATTTAGTTTATCTTATTTAACAGTTCATGATTCCTCCCATTTACGCTTGGCTGATTCTTTTATTTCAAGCTGAAAAACAAAGTTCTTTACAAAACAAAATCTAATTTGAAATACGTATTTACGACGTAAATAATATCCCGTTGAAATAGAAAAGCTGGGCAAAGTAAATAATGAATATAATATGCAACAAACATTAGGACTTAAAACCTCCCTGAAGGAAGCATCATTACACCAAAGAACAGTACAATAAGTAATATGGAATATAGCCGAGTTCTGCGTATTCATGCGCAGAGAGTTAATGTACAGAATCCTATTCTGTTATTTATAGTGTGTGCTGTGTTTGTATTTAGCATCTAGCTCAAAATGATCATCTTGTTGAGGTTACATGGTCATATTTCAACGTTCGAACAGGTAAAACATACACTAAGTGTCAGTAATGCAATAGTTACAGTAGGCACTTGTTCCACAACAAAACACACGTGTACTACACAAGAGCAACATTATTTATCATTGAGATATGCTTCTCATGCAAAACTTGATCAGCAGGCCTGTCTTCTATTTTAAAACTACGCAGTTTTGATCATCAGTGTTTGATCACCAACAAAATAATGAGTAGTTACAGAGTCTTTTGTTATTATGGGGAGAAGTTATATCCTTAATGGAAAAGAGGCACAGGCCAGACTGGACAAACGAATGGTGAAAAAGACCCCAGCCAATACAAACACACAAACACATGCACACACACACACACAGATGCTTCCCACGACCAGGAAAAGGATACCAAAATAAAACCAAGGGAAAGTGACCCTAATTTACTGACCAAAGTGTATCATCAACAGAGTATGGCACTACCACCTGACTCTGTCTGGAGCTCCACTAAAAACCATGCACAAGTATACTGTACGGTTAGGTGTTATACAAGTTATTTTAACACAGGGCTGAAAGGGTGTTGTTTGACAGCTGCAGAAAAAAGAACACCTCTCTAACACATCTGAGTAAATGGGGACACAGATGGTAGTTTTCAAATTCCAGCATCTGATCAAATTAACATCTGGGAGGTGTCAAGGACATGTCTGCAATATCAACACGATAGGCCTACAGCACACAGCTAACATAAGCTCCTATATGCAGAATAAAAGTTCAATTTTTTCTATAATCCTACTATAATCCTAAACTACATTATCAAGCACTATATGACCTGCCCAGAATTATAATATACTTTGAGGATCTACAGGGATCCTCAACTAGATTCAGCTGTAAGCCGATTTGTACTTGAGTGGCTGGTCAGGGGGCCGGAACATAATTGCAAATAATTTGTAGACTGCAAATTGACTGCAAGAAACAGATATAATATCTGAATAAAAAAGAACCATTTCGAACCTTGCTTACTTTTGTATATGATCATCTCTCTATCATGTGTGGGAATACTTTGGAACAGATTTCCAAAATTAAAATTACTTGGAGCTGATTTGCTGGTGTGTTGACAATCTTTCATGTCCAACAATGAAAATTAAAAAAAATATATATATTTTTTTTTGCTCAAAAAACTTGGGTGGCCAAATAAAACCACCTGCGGGCTACCAGCTGGGGAACCCTAATCTAAAGTGTACAAAACCGATTCCTGATGAAAGTACTGTAATTGGTAGATAGATGAAAGTACTGTAGTTGGTAGGTCTGGCCAGTCTACAGAACACCATAAGCAAACAAAGGCCATCTACAGCTCACCAACTAAACCATTATGAACCCCATGAGGAACACCATACACGGCTCCATCTGTGAAACGCAGTGCACCCTACAGCTCTATTCTACAGCTTCATCATATAGATGCCTCCTCGTTTGTAGACATTACTTCCAAGGAACATGAAGAATCATTTTACTTTGCTGGAATCTATCGCCATGTAACATAAAAGAACAGACACTGTCACAAGTCCGAATAGGACACAATTAAGCCCTTAGAACTTCAAAACACTTGTGTCATTTGTGGGATATGTATAATAAGAAATACCATCTTTGGATGTATGAATAGATAACAGTCAGCATCAATGTTGGTGCCGCATCAGCGTATTGTGTGCTCAGCACAGCACGTCAGACTGAAAGACACCCATCAAAATAACAACATACACCAAAGACATCTTTAGGGTCTGCAATCTTGAAAAATGTGTCTGATTACAATGGTTTCCCCATATGGCACACCGGTCTTACCATCCCAATTTGCTTCCTGGGTTTTTGAAAGGTAGAGGCAGATTCCGAGGGCCTGCTGCTTTGCTAGCGAGATTAGATTTCTCTCTGGGATTCTCCTCCCGTAGATAATACTTTTTTCTAGGGCACTGATGTATCATTTTTGCACCAGGAAGTACTGCAACTTTTTCCCAAGAAAAGACAGTGTGGTATATGACCTGTTGTTTTCTAATTCTCATAGAAATATTTCAGATGGTTTTAAGTATTGGATGGTTCTCTCATCGAGCAGGTTCCCGCCTATTATATCTGGGCTTTTGGATTGACAAATATGTGACGTTCAAAAAACATACAAATGAGCTAAGCTGAGATTTAAAGTAGGCTTCTTTTATAGTAATATATCATGCCTCTGCCTAAACAGCAGGAAGCAGGTTGTACAGGCAACCTTCCTGCCAGCTCTTGATTATGGTGACACTATTTATCAGAATGCAGCAGTTACTACTCTGAAACACTTGGCTGCAGGGCACCATAGTGCACTTCCCTTTATCACAGGTGACAGGTTTAATACTCATCACTGCATCCTTTATCAGAAGGTTGGCTGGAACTCTCTAAATTCCTGTAGATCACCTCATTTCTCCCTTTTTGTTTACAACGCTCTGCTGCACAAGTTTCCATCATATCTAACTTCTCTGTTAAAGTAGAATGGGTTGGTTAACTCTTGATGTCTCGTCATGTCTCTACCAACCTACAGTGCCTTCAGAAAATATTCACATCCCTTGACTTTTTCCACATTCTGTTGTGTTACAGCCTGAATTTAAAATGGATTAAATGGAGATGTGTTGTCACTGACCTACACACAATACCCTATAATGTCCAAGTGGAATTCATGGTTTTAGAATTTTTTACAAATTAATTAAAAATGAAAAGCTGAAATATCTTGAGTCAATAAGTATTTAACTCTTTGTCATAGCAAGCCTAAATAAATTCAGAAATAAAAATGTGCTTAAAAAGTCACATAATAAGTTGCATGGACTCTCTCTGTATACAATAATAGTGTTTAACATGGTTTTTGAATGACTACCTGATCTCTGTACCCCACACATATAATTAATGATCTGTAAGGTCCCTCAGTAGAGCAGAGAATTTCAAACACAGATTCAACCATAAAGACCCCAGGTTTTCTCGTGTCTCACAAAGAAGGGCACCTATTAGTAGATGGGTAAAAAAAAGCAGACGTTGAATATCCCTTTGAGCACCCATGGCTCTATTTTAACAAACCTCATGCAAAGGTAAATCTAAGCGCAGTCAGTAGCTCTATAGCAGTGGTTCTTAACCTGGGTTCGATCGAACCCCAGGGGTTCGGTGAGTCAGTCTCAGGGGTTCGGCGGAGGTCAAGACACACATCCGACTCATGTGATTCGTGATGACACGCCCCACTTGGCCATCATTGGCTGCAGGTGATCACGCTACATCGCTTGGCCTATCTGTGCTGCAGGGAATTTGGTGCGCTCAGTAGTCGACTTGTGACTGTCGTGATGGTACGTCTTGTGATTTCTTTCTTAATATTTTAATCCCTTCATACTTACTATGTCGAGCAAAAAAAGAAAGTGGTCGGACGAATATGTACAATATGGATTCACATGTATAACGGAACGTGATGGGAGTCAGCGTCTTAACTGCATGATTTGCAATGCCAAGTTGAGCAATTCTAGTCTAGCACCGGCAAAACTAAGAGAACACTTCCTTAAGCTGCATGGAGATGGAAAATACAAGAACACAACGCTCGCTGAATTCAAGGTGAAGAAAGCCAGATTCGATGAAAAGGCTACTCTGCCTTTTCTTGGCTTTGTACCCATCAACAAACCGATCCTCACAGCATCGTACGAAGTTGCTTACCTGATCGCAAAGCAGGGCAAACCACACACCATTGGTGAAACACT
Organism: Oncorhynchus nerka; assembly: GCF_034236695.1. Classification (NCBI taxonomy): domain Eukaryota; kingdom Metazoa; phylum Chordata; class Actinopteri; order Salmoniformes; family Salmonidae; genus Oncorhynchus; species Oncorhynchus nerka. Next base: position 77,778,153 of record NC_088405.1, read on the forward strand.
CATAAAACCAGCTGTGTTGAAGATGGTGAATATCATGCTGGGAAAAGAGGCTGAAGTTAAGTTATCCCAAATTCCTCTTTCAAATGGACACCATCAGCGACAGAATAGAGGACATGAGCAAAGACATCTTGGCTCAAGTAGTTGCAGATCTGATTTCAAGCCCGGCAAAATTCAGCCTTCAACTCGACGAGACCACAGACGTTTCCAATCTAAGCCAGCTTGCTGTATTCGTGCGCTATGTGAAAGACGACTTGATAAAGGAAGATTTTTATTTTGTAAGCCTCTTACAACAACAACTAAGGCAGCCGATGTGAAGAAACTTGTGGATGACTTCTTCAAAGACAACAATCTTTCGTGGGATATGGTTTCTGCAGTTTGTTTGGACGGAGCTCCAGTCATGCTGGGAAGAAAGTCAGGTTTTGGTGCGCTAGTGAAAGCCGATGCACCACACATCCTTGTTACTCATTGTACTCTGCACAGGCATGCATTGGCAACAAAAACCTTGCCTCCAAAACTGGCAGAAGTATTAAAAATTGTAGTGGAATGCGTGAACTATGTGCGAACTAGTGCTCTGAGGCACTTCAGTGAGCTGTGTAAAGAAATGGGCTCTGAATTCGAGGTACTTCTGTACCATTCTAACGTTCTGTGGTTATCCCGGGGGACAGGTGCTGAATCGTGTTTTTGCCGTGCGTGTGGAATTAGCCCTGTTTTTGCAAGAGCACCAACATTGTCATGCAGATTGCTTCAACAATTCTGAGTTCATTCTCATATTAGCGTACATGGCTGATATCTTCGCAGCTCTCAATCATCTCAAGCAAAAGATGCAGGCGGTGGAGTCAACATCATCGAAGCGGAGGAAAACCTGAAGGCTTTTCAAAAAAAGCTACCGTTATGGAAACGACGAACAGAGAACGATAACTTTGCAAACTTCCCCCTGCTGGACGACTGTGTAAGTAAGATCGAAGATGTATCTGGAATCGGAGACATTTCTGTACCCACGGAACTGAAGCAAGCAATTGCCACGCACTTAGATGAGCTTGCAAAGTCTCTCTACGGATACTTCCCTACAAGAGAGTCATATCCAGCATGGGTGAGACAGCCGTTCACATTTAGTGTTGAGACAACAGATGTCAATGATGAATACCTCGATGAAATCATTGAAATTCAGCAGAGCCAGGTTCAACAGCAACTCCTCAGAACAACAACACTTTCAACGTTTTGGTGTCAACAAATGGTAACATACCCTGTTATTGCTAAGAAAGCTCTGGAGATTTTCATACCGTTTGTTACAACATATCTTTGCGAGCAATCCTTTTCGAGGATGCTGGACATAAAAACAAAGAAAAGGAACAGACTTTATTGCGAAAATGACATGAGAGTGGCACTTGCCAAGGTGAAGCCGCGCATTTCTGAACTGGTCTCTGAAAGGCAACAGCAGAAGTCACACTGATTTGCAGTAGATATTAATTATTATGTTTTTGTTTTTGTGTGAAAATCATGTTTTGATGATTTTGTTCTTTGAACACAGTGATGTTGATGCACGGTTCATTTTGTGCACCAGTAAAATATATACCTATGTTTTGAATTTGAAAAAAAAAATCATATTTTATTTTTCCAATTAAGAAGGGTTCGGTGAATGCGCATATGAAACTGGTGGGGTTCAGTACCTCCAACAAGGTTAAGGTTAAGAACCACTGCTCTATAGGTGCAGGGGTGTGTCAGAAATATTTTTGCCTTTTTCACTATCACAATTATAGGCACACTTGCTGGCATTGGTGTGAAAGGCCTTGGTTTTGATGAATAAGTAAGTTGTATCTGGGTGTACCTAGGCTTGGCTCATCAATGGCCAATCAGAATGTGCTCCAAGGCAAAAGATGTGATTGCTTCAGGTTGTGTATTTACGGTCTTTTATCTACTGCCTTGGAACTCCAATTCCAATGTTAGTCCGTAATAGTTTGTTAAATGGCTTACAGACAAGAAATGACAAACTATTGACCCTATCCCATCTTTGCTAAATAGGTTAACATGAAACGTTTTGAGGTCCACATTGTTCTAAGTAATTGCATGGCTTCAATAGCATTCACACTGATATAGGGGCTAGGCCTACTGTAAATTGTATTATTGCTGTTCATGTACATGCCAAACATTGTCAATAAGCAAGATTAAATTGATTATTGAAAAGGTCTATAAAGAGAACAACTAATTTGAATTCATTTCTAAACAAAATGATACAACAACTTGTTTTACATAGGCTATGTCACACTTACAGGGACCATAATTTCTCTCCGTGGGCATAGAATATAAAAAAAAACAGAGACTATGGAGGGTTTAACGCACATCCAAAACAAGACCTGCATGGCTAAAATAATGTGGGCCTGCCTACAATGCATAGATAAAAAGATAATGTTAGCTCACTGTTTTACTCCTCTCAAACTTGATATTTTAATTTTGTAAAAATAAAAAAATTCAAGCGGTCTCAGGAGCCGAACCCTTTAGCAAGTCTTGACTACTTAGCGATTGCATTGGGCAGACAAAAAAATCCTTAATTGAGAGGAGGGGAGGCTATGCTTGCTTTTTCATCAAGTACAACGAAATTTGAAAAACGTTATTTTTATGTTCCTAAATTCGAAGTATACAGGCTCCAAAACCATATTAGGTTACTCCTGTTCCACGTGCCTATGGGCAGTGTGGGTCACAGGATAAAAAGAAACCGAATGAAACTAAGCACACGCAAAATCCTAGATGCAAACCTGATTCAGTCTGCTTTCCAACAGACACTGGGAGATGAATTCACCTTTCAGCAGAACAATAACCTAAAACACAAGGTCAAATATACACTGGAGTTGCTTAACAAGATGACATTGAATGTTCCTGACTGGCCTAGTTCCCGTTTTGACATAAATCTGCTTGAAAATCTATGGAAATAATTGAAAATGGTTGTCTAGGAATGACCAACATCCAATTTGACAGAGCTTGAAGAAGATTGAAAAGAATAATGGGCAAATGTTGCACAATCCAGGTTTGGAAAGCTCTTAGAAACTTACCCAGAAAGACAGAGCACTGTCAAAGGTGATTCTAGGGCTTGAATACTTATTTAATCAAGATACCGTATAATAATAAAATATATATACAGTACCAGTCAAAGTTTGGACAAACCTAATAAGGATTTTTCTTTATTTGTACTATTTTCTACATTGTAGAATAATAGTGAAGACATCAAACCTATGAAATAACACATATGGAATCATGTAATAGCCAAAGAAGTTGAAAATAAATCTACCTATACTTTAGATTTTAGATTCTTCAAAGTAGCCACCCTTTGCCTTGATGACAGATTTGCACACTCTTGGCCTTCTCTCAACCAGCTTCACCTGGAATGATTTTCCAACAGTCTTGAAGGAGTCAGTCAATCTGGAAAATTTCAAGAAATTTGAACGTTTCTTCAAGTGCAGTCGCAAAAACCACCAAGCGCTATGACGAAACTGGCTCTCATGAGGACTGCCACAGGAAAGGAAGACCCAGAAGAATGCTTTTCCAACAGTCTTGAAAGAGTTCCCACATATGCTGAGCACTTGTTGGCTGATTTTCCTTCACTCTGCAGTCCAACTCATTCCAAACCATCTCAATTGGGTTGAGGTCGGGTGATTGTGGAGGTCAAGTCATCTGATGAAGCACGCAATCACTCACCTTCTTGGTCAAATAGCCCTTACACAGGCTGGAGGTGTGTTGGGTCATTGTCCTGTTAAAAAACAAATGATAGTCCCACTAAGCTCAAACCAGATGGGATAAATAAATCACAGACAGTTTCACCAGCAAAACATCCCACACCATCACACCTCCTCCATGCTTCACGGTGGGAACCACACATGTAGAGATCATCCGTTCACCTACTCTGCATCTCACAATCACACGGCGGTTGGAACCAGAAATCCCACATTTGGACTCATCAGACCAAAAGACAGATTTCCACCAGTCTAATGTCCATTGCTCGTGTTTCTTGGCTAAAGCAAGTTTTTTCTTCTTATTGGTGTCCTTTAATATTGGTGTCTTTGAGGCAAATTGACCATGAAGGCCTGATTTCCACAGTGTCCTCTGAACAGTTGTTGAAATGTGTCTGTTACTTGAACTCTGGGAAGCATTTATATGGGCTGAAATGTCTGATGCAGTTAACTCTAGTGAGCTTATCCTTAGCAGCAGAGGTAACTCTGGGTCTTCTTTTCCTTTTTGCGGTCCTCATGAGAACCAGTTTCATCATAGTGCTGGATGGTTTTCGTGACTGCACTTGAAGAAACGTTCTCTTTGCTTATTTGAGCTGCTCTTGCCATAATATGGACTTCTGTATACCACCCCTACCATGTGACAACACAACTGATTGCACAAAATTCCACAAATTAACTTTTAACAAGGCACACCTGTTAATTGAAATTCATTCCAGGTGACTACCTCACGAAGCTGGTTGAGAGAATGCCAAGAGTGTGCAAAGCTGTCCTCAAGGCAAAGGGAAGCTACTTTGAAGAATATTAAATATATATATATATATATATATAACACTTTTTTGGTTACTACATGTTTGCATATCTGTTCATAGTTTTATTCTACAATGTAGAAAATCATAAAAATAAAGAAAAACCCTGCAATGAGTAGGTGTGTCCAAACTTTTGACCGATACTGTATATTTGTTACAAATATTAGCATTTTTCTTCCACTTTGACATTAGAGTATTGTGTAGATCATTGACAAAAAAGGACAATTCATTTTTATACCACTTTTTGTAACATAACTAAATGTGGAAAAAGGGCTGTGAATACTTTTGAAGGCACTGTAGGTAAATCAGCCTTTAGTTTTAATGCGTTTGGAATCATTTACAATCCTTTACTACAGGGGTCCCCAAACTTTTTCCTGTGAGGGCCACATAACTTTTCCCTTCTCTGATGGGGGGCCATTCAAGTCAGAAAAGTGAGCTTACCTATGTATGTTCATCAGTGTGAACTGTGGGCCTGCATCTGGCTGGTGAGAAGTTGAATATCAGGTTCCATTCTAGTTACAGCCAGTCTCAAGCACTGATGCAAATGTTCATCTGTCAATCTTGATCTCATCGGGGTTTTCAGCAGTTTCATGCGAGAAAAGGTTTTCTCGCAGATATACGTGCTGCCAAAAACTGTGGACATTTTCATTGCGTGTTTTTTGATGTTTGGATATGTGTCGTTTGGGAGGGCGGCATAGAATTCAATGAGACTGTTAGGCTTGAATGCGTCTTTCAGAACATCACAGTTCTGTAACTCAGCCAACTCAAACTGATATGAAGGCTGGGCTTCATCAATGTCGGCAACAAAGGGGTTCTGAAAAAGACGGATTTCTTTTGCATGAACATGTAGTTCACTGAATCGCACACCGAACTCCGCCTTCAGCATTTCCAGTGCTTCCACGCACTTTTCAGCTGGGAACAGGACCGCTGGGTTCTCTGTCGACAGGTTTTGGGTAGCAGGAAGATGGACGAAGTTGCGCTTTTTCACTTGTTCCAAAAGCAGCGCTAATTTCACCTCAAATGCTTTTATGTGTGAATACATGTCGCAAATGAGTTTCCCCTCGCCTTGTAGCTGCAAGTTAAGGCTGTTAAGTATTTCTGTCACGTCTGTTAAAAATGCGAGGTGCCATTTCCATTCTGGGTCGATCAGCTCTGGGACCGTTTTGTCTTTTAAATGAAGAAATGCGTTAATTTCGGTAGCAGCTCGTAAAACGCCTCAAAACTCTGCCCCGGCTCAGCCATCGGACCTCTGTGTAGTACAGCACATCTCCGTGCGTAGACTCCAGTTCAGACAGGAATTCTTGGAACTGCCTGTGTTTAAGTCCCTTTGCTCTGATGAAGTTTATGCACGACACCACAACCTTCATTACAGAATCCCACTTCAACACTTTGCAGCACAGTGCTTGCTGGTGAATTAGGCAGTGGACTCGTAGCGGGGCGGTGAGACCCCTTTTTTCCAACTCCCGGTTCATGCGTCCTATTAGACCGCGAGTTTCGCCCACCATGCTAGGAGCCCCGTCAGTCGTGATGCTAGCTAGCTTTGACCAGTCCAGGTCCAACTTCTCCATGGTTTGGCACACTTTGTCAAAAATATCCTCTCCCGTTGTAGTCCCTTTGAGACTTTGGAGGGCTGCCAGCTCCTCGCATATCTCAAAGTTTGCGCTAACTCCACGAATAAAAATGAGCAGTTGCGCTGTGTCTTGCACGTCCGTGCTCTCATCCAGTGCTAATGAAAAAAAGTCAAATTCTTTCGTCTTCTGCTGCAGCTGGGCATATACATTACTCCCGATTTCTTCAAGGCTTACCGCTTCTTGCTATCAGTTTAGCAACCCGAAAGCTGGCCCGAACGGATGCCTGGTTCAGCTGAGCTTGGCGTACAAATGTATTCTGCTGAGATAGTAGTCCACTTTTTAGCTTTGAGAGTTTGTCTGCTCGTATTTGGCCTTGCAAGCTATCGTACTTGTCTTTGTGACGGGATTCATAGTGTCGGCGAAGATTGTATTCTTTGAATACCGCCACCGTCTCTTGACAGATGAGACAAACAGCCTTTTCTTTGCATTGAACAAAAAAACAATTGTTTGTCCACTGCAGGTTAAATACCCTGCATTCTGAATCAATTTTTCTCTTACCTAACCTTTTCGCCATTATTCCGTTCTCTCTTTGACAGGGCAGGGCCTAGGATTTTTTTTCTGGAGGCCAAATAGGAAAAAAATTCGATAGCGTCTCTGGTATTGTTCAGAGGGCCGGGCCAAATGTGCTGACGGGCCGTATCCGGCCCGCGGCCCGTAGTTTGGTGACCACTGCTTTACTATGTTGATTTGTGAATTGTTTTTTCTCAGGGCACAATTGAGAATGAGACTGTGGTCTCAATTGGGTTCTCTTGAATAAATAAAAGTTCAATATTTGTATTTTTATTTTGGTGGATATAACGAGGCAACGCAAGGTTAATCTCTCAAAATGTACCCATTATTTCAATACAATCACATATGGTAATATGGAACAAGGAAATTAATGTGCCGTATGTCATAAGAGGAAACTCAACAATCAATGTGATGTATTGGAGAGAGTCTAAGCTGTCATGCCCATTGAAATTAATTGTATCCATATTTAGCATCGAAATTACAAGTTGTAGTCCATTTTACGCAGTATTCATTCAAAGATATTAAATTAGGCCATGAGTCCCATCTGTGCCCCCTGAATTTGGCCTCTAGTTCCCCCTAACCCTCTCCAGACACCCATTGCAGAGGGTTAAGAACCATTTACTGCTTTTCAAACCAGGCATTTTCTACTCCCACACATGGGGAATATGCTAAATTCAGCAGAAATGTCTTTTTTCATGTTCCACACATGGTGCAAAAATATCAATACATCATTCTGAAATTACGAAAACTGCCTGTAATATGCCACAATGCTTTTAACCTTCTAGTCTTGGAATGGAAAGGACATGATGATGCATATCGGCAAAAAAATCACCTGCAGTCTGCACAACGTAATGGCTTGTTAAAAGAAACACATTCACATGGGAATTTCTTAGCATTTTAACTTGAGGCAGTGTGCTTCTAACCAAATATTTTGTTGATTCTAACCTCAATGTCCCAAAAAGTTTTAAGGTTCTGTGTGAGACAGAAACTGGCGTTTTCCCTGCACTGAGAAGCTGTTCACTTGTAACATGTGCACTTTTTATTCCTATTTGTTGATAATCAGTCTTGTTTAAGGCATCAGTGTCACAGGGCATCTGATAGCCCGTAGGCAACAGATTCCATTAAGTGCTGGTAAGGCCCCAACATGGCTCCCTCTGGTGAATTGTTTTTTATAGTCTCACAAGCAGTTAGTATGCACAGCAAAAGCAGCCAGCATGTTATTTAATATTGGTATTGACTCTGGGTGTAGACACCACCGCCAATACATAAAACAGCGCCGAGATGAAATTACTTCCAGGGCTTGGAAAGAGAGAGCCGAAGAGGAATGCCATTTGATTTTCTTCGCAGAGAAAAGTAAATAAAACTGGCACTATAGTCGTAATGGCAACTATGTCTAGCCCCTGGCTTCCTCCTGCTGTGAGATATGCTGTATTCAGGCAGAAACGGGGTCTTTCAATTACCTTGAGCTGATACAATGACATCAAATAATAGTTTTCATTTCATTAGGAGTTAATATACTAAACTGTAAACCAAAAATTGTTTTAGTCAGTACAATCAGTTGGAAACAAATAAAATAAAATTGTCACATGCGTGAATACAACAGTTGTAGACCTTACCGTGAAATGCTTACTTACAAGCCCTTAACCAACAATGCAGTTCAAGAAATATAGTTTATTTTTACTAAATAAACTAAAGTATAAAATAAAATAAAAAATAACACAATAAAATAACAATAATATTAACAAGGCTATATACAGGGGGTACCGGAACCGAGTCAATGTGCAGGGTTACAGGTTAGTGGTGGTTTGAGGGTCAATATAAATAGTCCGGGTGGCCATTTGATTATTTGTTCAGCAGTCTTATAGCTTGGGGGTAGAAGCTGTTAAGGAGCCTTTTGGTCCTAGACTTGGTACTCCGGTACTGCTTACAGACTCAGGTTCAGAGCTAGAAGTCCCTTCCCAAAAGATCATAATTTTTAAGCCTCTGTGTTTTGTTTGAGGGCTAAATACCTCTCACATCTGTTATTGGAAAGCCTTTATAGAGCTGTAGCAGCAAGCTCATGAACATCAGCACCCTGTTAGCACCGGGTGACTGATACATTTTTAATACCACTCTAGGCAACCATTAATGTAGTGCCTGCCTGACTGGGAACAATAAGGCGTGTTTAACACACTTCTTCAAGTCTCTGGTACCTTGGGCTTCTGAGAGGAGGTGTTGCATACAGGCATTACTGAGATGCTCCACGCGTCTTTACATTGGTCCAAAGTCCAGTTGAAGTTGACTGGCTCCCAGTGATCAATTTATTTTCCTTTAAGGTGCCATCTGTAATGTCTCATTGTGGCTATATGCTCAAACACACACAAGCACGTACACGCACACACCCCTAGTTCCATGTAATCCAATCAGTACACATTACTCCCTCAAAGACCCTCCCCCTTAATTCTACTGGGTCAAAAACATTTATTTGTTTTACCAAAACTGACAGTGCAGATTGCACCTTTAAACAAATGCTAAGGGGGACCCTCATCAGTTCCCAAAGCCTACAACAGGAAAACAACAGAGTGTGAGCTGCACTGTAGAGCCTCACCATCCCCTCTCCTCTACCTGCCCCTGATGGTATCTCCTGTTCTAATTATGACAGGAGAGAATAAAAGCCCGAGAGAGATTGCCACTGTCATAACATTTATATCTATCGTGCCTCGTGCCTCAAGGTCGCTTTCTGCCATCTTTAAGGCTCCCCTCAGACAAGCCTATTCATAACACAGGTGATCACAATCTCACATTCTGACACCCGAGTTTCCTCAGCTCTATCATTTCCCAGACTCTCTTCCATTAAAATCTCCATCAGGGTAGAGCCAGGACACAGACAGGTCGGAATCCAGGAGATTATATTCAGAAAAACCCTCTAAATCTTAGCTGTAAAGTCTACGTTCTCAAAGAGAGTAGAAGACGGATGGCTCGTTAAACCGAAGAGTCGTTGCACATTCCATAGCTTTAGCTACAGCTACAAAAGGGTATTTCTATTAATTAGGGTGCCAGTGAGTATTTTGTGTGGAGGACAACTTGTTAGAACTGTTTATAAATCATTGATAAAAATCTGCCAATTTTCTTTCATGTTATTACATAAAAACGAAAAGGGGGAACATATACAGTACCAGTTAAAATTTTGGACACACCTACTCATTCAAGGGTTTTTCTTTATTTGGACTATTTTCTACATTGTAGAATAATAGTGAAGACATCAAAACTATGAAATAACACATATGGAATCATGTAGTAACCAAAAAAGTGTTAAATAAATCTAAATATATTTTAGATTCTTCAAAGAAGCTACCCTTTGCCTTGATGACAGATTTGCCCCCTCTTGTCATTCTCTCAACCAGCTTCATGAGGTAGTCACCTGGAATGCATTTCAATTAACAGGTGTGCCTTGTTAAAAGTTAATTTGTGGAATTTCTTTCCTTCTTAATGCGTTTGAGACAATCAGTTGTGTTGTGACAAGGTAAGGGTGGTATGCAGAAGATAGCCCTATTTGGTAAAAGACCATATTATGGCAAGAACAGATCAAATAAGCAAAGATAAATGACAGTCCATCATTACTTTAAGAAGGTCAGTCAATCCGGAAAATTTCAAGAACTTTGAAAGTTTCTTCAAGTGCAGTCGCAAAAACCATCAAGCGCTATGACAAAACTGGCTCTCATGAGGACCGTCACAGGAAAGGAAGACAGGAAAGCAGAGGAATGCTTTCCCGACAGTCTTGAAGGAGTTCCCACATATGCTGAGCACTTGTTGGTGGCTTTTCCTTCCCTCTGCAGTCCAACTCACCCCAAACGATCTCAATTGGGTTGAGGTCGGGTGATTGTGAGGCCAGGTCATCTGATGTGGAGGTGTGTTGGGTCATTGTCCTGTTGAAAACCATATGATAGTCCCACTAAGCGCATAGCAGATGGGATGGCGTATCACTGCAGAATGCTGTTGTCACAACACAACTGATTTGCTCAAATGCATTAAGAAATTCCACAAATTAACTTTTAACAAGCCACACCTGTTGATTGAAATGCATTCCAGGTGACTACCTCATGAAGCTGGTTGAGAGAATGCCAAGAGTGTGCAAAGCTGTCATCAAGGCAAAGGGTGGCGACTTTGAAGAATCTAAAATCTAAAATATATTTTGATTTGTTCAACACTTTTTTGGTTACTACATGATTCCATATGCATTATTTCATAGTTTTGATGTCTTTACTATTATTCTACATTGTAGAAAATAGTACAAATAAAGAAAAACCCTTGAATGAGTAGGTGTGTCCAAACATTTGACTGGTACTGTATACATAAAATGTACGAGTTGATTTAAAACCTGCTGAAATTCTTTCCCATGGTTAGTGTCTTGATGTCTTTTTTGTATGCAGACAGAATTCGGAAATCTCTACATTACTTTTCCTGTCTTCTTATGTTTGAGTAATTTGAGTTGCACAATCAAATGCTTCTAACCGAAAGAGTAACATTTACTTGTTCATAATGTGTGCCTTTTGGATAGGATATTGCCCAACGCAATTGTATTTTCCATCATTCAGGATATTTAGAATGACAAAAATGTAATAGAGAGGCCTAGTGGGCTTATTCACAAAATGATCTGGTGATCAGGTTATGAAATGACAAAAACCTGAAATATTAAATTATATTTTGTCCTAGATCTATGTGTTATTTTCAGCTGGAGTCATCAAATCAAATTGTATTTGTCACATACACATGTTTAGCAGATGTTTTTGCGGGTATAGCATATATGCACTTTTATTCCTGTAAGTACACATGTGAAACTGCATATATATCGATCAAACTATTTTGAAATGTTGATCCCAATGTCACACATTGTCCTATAGAAAGACCCAAAAGCATACCTGAATATCTACCGGGGCGGCGTAATATTTTTAAGAACATCTGAACTGCTAATAACAGATGAAACTCTGTTGTGCTCATTCTTCTCTGATGTGTAAAAATTGACATTGCCATCTACTTGTCTCGATGGATAGTAATATATTGTAATGATCACTTGGGTCCTGACGGCATTTCACACAGCCGAGCTGAGAGGAGGCTTTCCCGCAGGATGAGATGTAGTCTGCTGTGACCTGGAACAGGAGGGGCCCAGGGAGCAACCACCAATTTCTACAAGGTCAACAGTTGAGGAAATAACTAGAGCTTCAAAAACAGAGGAGAAACCATGACGACTGTTCTCAAACACTCAGCTAGCTGTCGTGTTCTCAGCGCACTTTCCCCCACTGGTTTCAGTCGGCTGTAGCGTGTCTAGCTCCTTTTTCAAAGGGGCCTGGTCCTTGGGACAAAAGGACAAATGACTCATAACAAGAAAATGATATTTTCTAACATAGAACAGTGACAGTAAAGTCAAGTGTTTAGCACTTTACCCTATAAGGAAGACTTTCAAAATACATTGGGACTATTATATTGAGTTTGAAAACTCTGCTTGTCACTTGGCCCTGACTTTTCCCTCATTTCATAATAGTTTTGCGGATGGCACTTCTAATGGGCAGATAGATCCACCATTGCAGGCTTCTTCTACCCTTGTGTTCCCATTCAAAATGTGCCAGAAAAGTCTCTGAGCTGACACGGATCAACCCTTTACTCTGACAAATATCAATTACAGGCTCAGCTAGGCCAATTGTTTGGGCTCGGACTTAGTCCGGAGGGATCTCATTGTGAATTGGATTGGCCGTTTGCAGACCGATGGATAAGGATCTATACCAGGCCTGTCGGTCTTCATGCGGAGACAGGGGTAAGCCCTGACACATTCCTCCCTGTAGTGACCCTGATTGACACTGCCTGATTCTTGATTCCATCCTCTGTGAACCCAACAGGGTTGTACTTTTACCGTGGATGGTTCTGTGAGCGACCGGGTCCTTAGATATAGATTGTCAACTGCCATGTCATTACAGAACAAGACTAATTTAATTCTGGCAAGGCTCATTTTTGGTATAATTTGGGCAGAATTTTAGATGGTAATTTGGTGAAAACAACCACTCCCCATGTCCTTTCATTTGCCAAAAGTTGTTGAGAAATACATCCTTAAGTGACCCTGAGTAGCATTGATAAGAACAGCTGTGTTTTGCTACTAGACCGTCAGTTGTCACCGATAAACGGAATAACTAAAACAGAGATGGGACATTTAAATTTAACATGGCCCCTTTAATGTACAATTTAAAATATAACAGCATTCGTTCTCTTTTTTTCCCACCCATTTCAATTCCACAGGGGTCCGACTTAATATATGCAGAATGATCTTTTTCAATTTGACTTATTTAATGAATAATTGATTGGGCCAAGCATTGAAAAAGGTTATTTTAAAACTTGCCATTGTTTCAGCAGAACAGCAACACGTTACTAGTGATGGGACAAGATGGGGAAGTAGGACTTTCTGTATTGTTGGGGAAGGGCATTTTATTTTGTGCTGATCTTGCAGTGGGCCATTCGAGAAAGGTCGACATGCTCTCAATGGGATTGCTGTTCAAATGTCTTTATCCTTCAGGCAGTTCAACGACAGCTAGCTAGTCATAAAGCATGCTCACGATGTCATACAAGACATTCAAAAAAAGGATGTTTTATTGTCGTCCAATGTTTTGGAGCCCTTTTGGTCCTCCACATAAAATGTGTTGTAACTTTAGAGTAGTGAGTGGAACCTTACATCCATCAAGTTCTCCCAAGTTATTTGGCTCTTCGGTGCACTGAAAAGCAAATTCCACCAAGAAACAAGGCCAGTCCATGATTCCCTGCGGCCCTCTCTCAAACACACTTTCTTTGCAAAGAAAAGAGGAAGAGCTGAGCAGCTGATATTCTGTATGATGAATGAACATCGCAACGAGCCGCAAGGGTGCGGAACTGCCTGTTCTTAAGGTGAAGAAACATTACCTCGGCAGCTTTTATGATCCTTGCCTCGGTTGGCACCACAATTTCAAACTCTCCTAAGGCAGTGGCTTGTGTAGTGCACCTTGTGAGACGCGCCACCAATCCTCCAACTGCAGCTGCCTCCACTCTTTGCAACAGCACCAAAGTGGCACCTTGCATGACAATTAACCATTAATTATTTGGTTAACATGTTTACTTGGCAACTGTCTGCCAGAGGACCATTCTTATGGTTGAAATGAACATTTCTAACATACATTGACAGCTACGGCAGTTCGCTTCCTTAGCCTATTTCCATTGTTCATTCCCCTCATTGATACCTGCAGTCCGACGTAGGTGAAACATTCAAAGGGGGTAAAATATGAATGAGTATTGTGCATCTATGATAGTCCCTTATTGATGCACATTTAGATAACACAATGCACTATACACACACGTACACATGGATTTTGTACTGTATATATGTGGTAGTGGTGGAGTAGGGGCCTGAGGGCAAACAGGCTGTGAATATATTGTAATGTTTTTAAATTCTATAAACTGCCTTAATTTTGCTGGACCCCAGGAAGAGTAGCTGCTGCCTTGGCAGTGATCCTAATGGTGATCCTTAATAAATACAAATAAAAAGACAAACAATTGTTGTATTCCGTGGGCTTCAAGGATTGGAAATGAATATGGATAGTTAGCAACTGCTCAAGCTTACACAGGACATAAAGAAACCAGTTCTAACAAATGACCATTGACTGTACATACCTATGTCCAAGAGAGGTCATCTATCAACTCAAAGTTCAATATTATAGTATGTGTTTAAAAAAAAGAAAGAGACGTTTCTAATATCAACATCCTGCTCTTTACAAGCATTGCGGTTTGTGCTGAGTGTCCGCCCTGAGATAGGAAGGTTGGGAGTTCAATCCCTGGTACCCGATGCGTCTCTGCTTGACACTCAGCATTAAGGAGATAGATTGGACTAGTGTCCTGTCCAGGGGATGTACTTGCACATCAAGCTGCCTCACGCTACAGAAACAGGAGATAGATTGGACTAGCTTCCTGTCCAGGGGATGGAAATCTTCATTTCAGTGGGTGTTAGGCTGTACTTGGAACAGGGTTCTCTGTACTGCTGGTGTGTGCAGCTCCCTCTAACATGCTTGTCTCATAGGCTCAGTCCCTAAGCAGGAAAAAAGAGACTTGAGTTATATCAAATGAGCTGCTGATCATCTGGAACCAACAGTGTAGAAAGTATGCCTAGTGCATTATAAGACTTACTATACAACTTCATGTTATCAGCATTAATAATAATAGCTTATGCCTCTTCCTCATGAAATACCTGGCGATTCCCAGCACTAATGGATATTAGCTGAATGAGGGATGTGGGCATATATTGCCAACGCAACAAAAACAGTTGGGTTTCCACCAAAAGGTAGCTCAAATCCACATGCACGACCCTAAGACTTTCGCCCAGCGTGACACATCCATCAGTGCTATACTGTCCAAGTGTGATTTATGATTTAATAAACTCAACACCTTCTATATGGTTCCCTTTTTGTCTCTATTACGAGGTTGCATGGGAGCCCTTTCCCGTGCTCATGCCATCATCCATAAAAGTGGCACTCTACAACTACACATACTATATGGAACAAACGTGTTGTTTACAGTTTGGTCACAGTCTGTGGCAGAAAGTGCTGGAAAGCGGTTCTGTACTGTATGTCAACATGACTAGGCTTATCTGTCCAGCAGTAGCCTGCCTGCCCCCAGCAAGCTTTATGGAATCAGTTTTGCTTTCCCTGAGTGGAACGCATTCACAACTGGAACACCTGATTTGAGGGGTTCTGAGAGCTGCCGGCTGTTGCTAATAATCTTCATGAAGCAGCAACATACGTGAAAAATGTGGAGTAACCACAAATCAATTATTATTTTATTGAACATGAATGTAAACACGCACTTGAATAAGTGTGTTTAATTAATTATTGTCTCTTTGAAAGATCAACTTGACCCAATTACATAATTTAAAGATATAAAGCATAGAAGTATTTAAATTTCAGAGGTTAGGAGGGTGTTTACTTTAAAGTTTGAGTTATAGATTACATTATCATGAAAATGTTATGCATTCATGCCGAGATATAATCTGCATCCCTAATATGATTACCAATGTACAGGCATAGAGAGAGCAATTTGTTGATGATTTCGGAAAGACACAGCAGAGAGCTTTTACCACCAATGAGGCATATTTTTGACAGTATTGTTTCAGCATAGGCCTATGGCTTTGATATTAAAAATATGTTTGAATGCACTTGTTTGTATATTTCAAAATGTCCAACAAGATGTCTCAAGAATTCGATAAACTTGGTATTCCTTGAGTGACTTGTGACTAAAGTACCTTGACACTAATAGCTAAGAACTTGGCATCATGCTGTCATCAACTGTGTCATACTTTCAATATACATTATAGCCGAACCCTTGTGATCAAATAGGGCCTCTTAATATGCAAGGGATAATCAAGGAGGGGCAATGCGTTCTTTATGGAAAATAATGAACGACGTGGAAGGTGTGTTCCATGACGCGCTAACAGAATGGAACTAACCTTCCACGGAGTTGCATTATTTTCCAGAGAACACATAGAGCTGATTATCCCTTTTATACCATGGCTATAATTTAACACATTTGCTACTTACATTTTTTTCATTTGCAAGTAGAAATGTGTTCAACGTCTACTAAATAGCTACAGTAGTTGCCTTGGTAACCAAACAAACAGACTTGCTAGTTTAGCTAAACAAACCATCAGAACTAGCATGTTATTATGAACATTTAATTCAACAATGCCAATAATGTTTTAAATTCGACTTCTGCTTTCCAAAGCAGCTCAAACATAGAACATGTAAGAAGAACTGTAGCCATTGAATTCTACCGTGCTGATATAGTATACCGTGCGTTATTGGGAAATAATGCACGCTCTAGAATGACAATCAGAAATGAATATTTAACAAGTGTCAGTGCCAGAGTAAATATTGTATATGTTTTTTTTGTTGTTGTTTTTTTATCAACTTTTTTGTTTTTTAATAACCTGTTGATAGATTAACTGAAATATCTGGTGGTATCCCACAGAATTGCAGGACTGATTATGGCAAGCAAGTTTATGTTTCTTGACAAGCTAGCTAGCTTGCTAATAGGATTTGAATAATGCAGCAACACAAGTGGACTGCGGTGTGAGGAGATGCAGAGGCTCGCATTGTAGGGGGCTTTTCAGGACTACTGCTGACAGAGGTGTGGTAGTCTTACTGGTGCTTTTACAGTTGCCGAAGCATCACCCAGGTGGGTGCGACATTTCAGTAGTGAACGATCCAGCCTGATCTACAGAGGAGGAGCTGTGAACATCAAAGATAACTAGTCACCCAAAGAAGAGCTGTCAGATGTCTCTACCTCCCTGCCTGGCTGTACTATCTTTGCTCCCTCTTATATTACCTTTCTGAAATGCCTATCATCTAAAGAAGACCATCGCACAAGAACAGCCAGCACCTTAGTTTGTCTATTTTGTTTTAAAAGCGACTTTGAAATTCTACTTGTAATGAAAAGAGCTATATAAAATACATATATTATTATTATAATTATATTATTATTATTATTATAAGCTCTTCAAATAAAGAATTCCTGCCCATTTGACTTTTCAGATGCAAATATGTTTAACGGGTTTGACCCAGAACATACACACCAAGATGTGAAAAAGGAGGATGCATGAAGTGTAGGAGGAAGGAATGAAGAAAAGAAGGAAGACAGAAGCAAACGAGGATAAATGTCCCAAGAAACAAGAAGTTGGAAGATGTTGTGGCAATCGATAAATACAGGTAGTCCAAGTATAAAACTGAGATGAAACTGTCCAGTTTTAGTGTTTTTTTGCAGCTCATTCCAGTCTTGAGCTGCAGCGAACTGAAAAGACGAGCGACCCAGGGATGTGTGTGCTTTGGGGACCTTGGCAGAATGGATGTTGTACATGGAAGATGAGGGCTGCAGTAGATATATAAGTTAGGGAGGAGGGGGGGCATAAGAAGGTTTTATAAATAAGCATCAACCAGTGGGTCTTGCGACAGGTATACAGAGATGACCAGTTTGCAGAGGAGTATAGAGTGCAGTGTTGTGTCCTATAAGCATTGGTGGCAAGTCCGATGGCCGAATGGTGAAGAACATCTAGCCGCTCAAGAGCACCCTTACCTGCCGATCTATAAATTACATCTCCGTAATCTAGCATGGGTATGATGGTCATCTGAATCAAGGTTCGTTTGGCAGCTGGGGTGAAAGAGGAGCGATTACAATAGAGGAAACCAAGTCTAGATTTAACTTTAGCCTGCAGCTTTGATATGTGCTGAGAGAAGGACAGTGTACTGTCTAGCCATACTCCCAAGTACTTGTATGAAGTGACTACCTCAAGCTCTAAACCTTCAGAGTTCGTAATCACACCTGTGGGGAGAGGGGCATTCTTCTTACCAAACCACATGACCTTGGTTTTGGAGGTGTTCTGAACAAGGTTAAGGGCAGAGAAAGCATGTTGGACCCCTCAGAGACACCAATACTCCTTAGCCGGCCCAGAAGAATGTAATGGCATACAGTATCAAAAGCTTTGGCCCAGTCTATAAAAATAGCATGACATCATTGAGGACCTTTAAGATTGCAGTTACACATCCATAACCTGAGCGGAAACCAGATTGCATACCAGAGAGAATACTAGACATTATACTGTATATACAGAATAAAAAAATAATCAATTTGCATGACAATTAATCATTACCCAAAATTCCATAATTGCCACAGCCCTACTCTATATGTTAGTAGGTACCTCATCAATGGGACTGGATCTTTTGGTCTATATAGAATTTACAAAACAGTTATAAAAGTTACATTAGAAGACTTTCCTTGACTACTTGTAATTATACAAATGGACTAAGTTGTTTGAAACAAATTAGCAAAAGATAAAGGACCACATATAATAACCCCTACACACTTAAAATAACCCCTACAACAAAATGACTTGAAGAGGTCCTTGTCCTATCTTTCTGTGGTATAATTGCTGACATCAGTAGTTCAAATATTGGAGCAAATAAAAGTGATAAGGGCTGGGGATTTCATTGTCTTGTCTTTTTCCGCTTTTGCCAAATTAAACAGACCAGAGATCTGCCCATTCATTTCCATTAGTTCCCTAGAGAATAGTCTGATATTCAAATCCAAGAACTAATTAGTAGCCTTACAACTGACTTTAATGGGGATGGATAATAGTTTAAAATACGCAAGCGGATTGGTCTGTGTTGGGAGTTTAAGAAATTTGAGGGATGTTAATATCTCAATCTTGCTGCACAATACCAAAAAAAAGGACAGAAGATGAGGTCAGAAGATGTCCACTCCAGTGAGTTATGATTGCAATTAGAAGGATATGGACAAAATCTGTCCGACATGTCTAGAATTACAATTTAAAGGCGGCTGCAAAAGCAAACCTTTCAGACTTGTGAGTTAAGTGAGCTTCTTCTGTAATACCTCCATGAGCTCAGTCCTTAGATTCTCACAGATTACTTGGCAGCGTGGGGCGTTAAAGGAGAGAGAGCTGGCAGTATCTGCATGCCACTATCAAACACCCCACCTGCTTTGACCTTTCCATTAATAACAGCCTTCAGTGCAGGCTCGGAATGTAGAATCTGGAAAGCTCTCAGATTCAGTGTACAGCAGCTTGAGCTGTTGCTCTAGTCTAGTGAGAGAAGGGGTGAGTGAGAAAAGAAGCCATTCCCCAAAGATCTCCCCCAAGCCCAGTAATCCTTGCCAGACACATGAAACATACGACAAATAAAGGATACTAAAGAGGAAGAAATAGGGATGAAAAATAGATGCAGGTGCTGAGAATAGAGGTTTTACTGTTGACGTGTTCACTGAGGAATGACATTCTGAGACAAATTGATCAGATTTGTCATCTAATTCAGTTTATAGCAAAGCAAGCATTAATGAATTGTGTGTCTAGTTGCGTAATCTGCAGGCAGCATCTTGCACTAGTAGAAAAACACTTCCATGGTTTTCCATGAACGACTTAAAGGGGCAATCTGTAGTTCAAACAAAACCAAATCTGCACCTGCCACTGTTGGGTAAACAACTGAGGTTTGGGGCACGAGAAATAAAATCAACCGTTTTTTTTACCAAGTTACCCTAGGCAACACTTAACTGGAAATTTAAAAGTCCAAAAATGGTTTTACCATTAGCAGATTTCCCCTTATATAACAAGTTACTTGCACCATTTTGAACTAGTTCAGATTTAAGTGATAATACTAGAGGATATATTGGCATGGGTGTTGTTTGTCGAAGGTCGGCAAACCGTGCCAATATATCCTCCAAACACCGGCTGAGGGCATTATCACTTTTATACAATGTTCTGCCAACATATTCAAATAATGATTGACATATTTTTATAGAAAAAAATATTTTGATGAATTTATTCATACTATTTCATCCTTACACAAAAATATAGTCCCAACAAAAATCATGGGCTGCTACCCAAAGAGGTTCGGTTGCCAGAGACGCGACCTGGTCATTAAGTGTTCTCTCACGTCACCCCGCTCCTCCGCTCTCTCCACTGGCTTCCAGTTGAAGCTCGCATCCGCTACAAGACCATGGTGCTTGCCTACGGAGCTGTGAGGGGAACGGCACCTCAGTACCTCCAGGCTCTGATCAGGCCCTACACCCAAACAAGGGCACTGCGTTCATCCACCTCTGGCCTGCTCGCCTCCCTACCACTGAGGAAGTACAGTTCCCGCGCAGCCCAGTCAAAACTGTTCGCTGCTCTGGCCCCCCAATGGTGGAACAAACTCCCTCACGACGCCAGGACAGCGGAGTCAATCACCACCTTCCGGAGACACCTGAAACCCCACCTCTTTCAGGAATACCTAGGATAGGATAAAGTAATCCTTCTCACCCCCCTTAAAAGATTTAGATGCACTATTGTAAAGTGGCTGTTCCACTGGATGTCTTAAGGTGAACGCACCAATTTGTAAGTCGCTCTGGATAAGAGCGTCTGCTAAATGACTTAAATGTAATGTAAAATTAAGTATTTTTGTTCTAAATCTATGGACGCAAGCTAGTCATTCATTCTGAATGTTCTGTTGCCATGATGACTGGTAACGTTCTTATCCTTTGATTGCTAGCTATCCAACTTTGGCTAACACAGTCACATCACACGGTGCTGCTAGAATATCAGCAAAGTCGCTGCATTGCATTTGTTTAAGCTGTTTTCTAGTGATTTTGTTTTGGGTACATACAGAACAATGAGCTAATGATGTGAGAATTTGCCTGGCATAGAATATTTGCTTTCTTGCCAGGCCACTGTTCTGAAGAGATAGCCAATTACACAGCAAATACAATCACAATCACAGCTGGAATGTCAGGAAACTATATGCATTTCGTGTTTTTCTATTGACCTTTCTTTGTTTAAATCAATAAAAATGATGCTGATTCATGATTTCGACTGGGGGAGAAAAGCTGCCAGCCTGTCTTATCCCGACTCCCAACCCATTCATTACCATAGGACAGCTGGAGATCGAATTTAAATATTGAAACAATGTTGCAAATGTTGGACGTCTAGACAGACAGCAAGGTTTATACAAATCTCCGCTGTTGAAAATAAAATGCTAGTCTAAAAGAAAAGGTAGATAATGTCTAGATGCTTTTTACAGTGTGGATCTAGTACAAGTATTCCAAAACCGGGGTTCACGCGCAATGCCGTCGGGGGAATGACAAATAAAAATGTGATTCACGTTTTTTTTAAATATTTATTTATTCACATTTTCAAACAGTCCATTCATAATTGCCAACGGGGCTATACATTTGGGTGAGTTTTTTTTCTTGCCTGAGGAGCTTCGTTTCACTGCCATAAATAAAATGAAACCATCTAGTGTTCAGCGAAATAACAAAACAATGTCAAGTACAGGTAGCGTAGTAAAATAACTAACATCCAATAATTAACCGGTACTCTCTCACGGGAATTCCACTAACAGTCCGTATGTAGCCAAATGTAGCTGCTGCTCATTCCGTTTGCTTGTAAGTAAGGCCCGCGTCCATAGAGACACATGCCAGCTTTACTGGTAGTACCTGCACCTGTCAACGACAAGTTGTTCTGCTTCCAAGAGCACATCCAATGCTAGTATCAGTAATTCTACATTTGTTTGTTAGCCCAGCTAGCATGGACACTGACAGTTGTGAATCTGATGCAGCCGAAGAGCTACTGCCCGGTAAAGCACCGAACAACAGACAGGGATGTTGGACCATCGAAGAGGTGCAAATATGATGAGAACTACATTGGGAGTAGTGCCTTTCTGTAATGGCTTTCCTCCTCTTCGTCTGAAGAGGAGAGGCGAGAAGGATCGGAGGACCAATATGCGGCGTGGTAAGTGTCCATGGTTGTTTATTTAAACACATAAACTGAACACTCCATACAAAAAACAATAAACGTAACGTGAATAACCGAAACCGAAAACAGTACCGTGTGGTGTAAAACACAGACACGTAAACAATCAACCACAAAAACACAGTGAAACCCAGGCTACCTAAGTATGATTCTCAATCAGAGACAACTAACGACACCTGCCTCTGATTGAGAACCATACTAGGCCGAACACAGAAAAACAACCTAGACACACAAAACATATAATGCCCACCCAGCTCACATCCTGACGAACACTAAAACAAGGAAAACACAAAATAACTATGGTCAGAACGTGACACCCAAGGTGCGGACTCCGACCGCACAACCTAAACCAATAGGGGAGGGTCTGGGTGGGCATCTGTCTGCGGTGGCGGCTCTGGCGCTGGACGTGGACCCCACTCCATCATTGTCTTTGTCCACCTCCTTAGCGTCCTTTGAGGGGCGACCCTCGCCGCCAACCTTGGCCTAGGAACCCTAACAAAGGGCAGCTCCGGACTGTTCGGGAGTGTTCGTCAGCTTAGGACTGAGGTAGCTCATGACTGAGAGGTAGCTCATGACCGAGGGGTAGCTCAGGACTGAGGGGTAGCTCAGGCCTGAGGGGTAGCTTAGGACTGAGAGGTAGCTCAGGACTGAGGGGTAGCTCAGGACTGAGAGGTAGCTCAGGACTGAGAGGTAGCTCAGGCTGGTTGACGGCTCTGGCAGCTTCTGGCTGACTGATGGCTCTGGCAGCTCCTGGCTGACTGTCAGCTCTGGAATTTTGATGCAAACACCATAATTGAGAAATGTACACATTCAGATATATAGTTATGTGTGTTTCCTGTCCTTCATGAGGTCACCAAATGAAACACACTCAACATAACTGTCCCTTAAGTGTCCAC
The DNA here is from genome assembly GCF_034236695.1 of Oncorhynchus nerka. Taxonomy (NCBI): domain Eukaryota; kingdom Metazoa; phylum Chordata; class Actinopteri; order Salmoniformes; family Salmonidae; genus Oncorhynchus; species Oncorhynchus nerka. The sequence goes on from NC_088405.1 coordinate 77,801,046, forward strand.
GGACCCTTCCCACATTCTCACAAGTGGACATGTAGTTTCATTTTCCCATTTTGGGGATTTAGGAGTTTGGCCACGTGAAATCCTTTGTTCTCTCTCTGTATTCTCTCTTTCTGCATGGCCAGGGAGCTAGAGTCTCCACCAGGAATTTACGACCTGGGAGTGGGAGAGAGTGAGAGAGGGGGAAGCCACGATCTACACCCAGAAAGGGCCACGTCATGACAGTGAGCTACCAAGTGGCTAGGACAGGCAAGCCCCATACTATTGTGGAGGACTTAAATCTTCCTGCTGCCACAGAAATGGCTGGGACAATGCTGGGGGAAAAGGCCAAAAAAACTATATAGACAATGTCTTCATCAAACAACACTGTTTCATGACGCATCATTGACATGGCAGGAGATGTTTTGAAACAATTACTGCTTTGCATACAAGCCAGTGAATTCTATGCATTACAGCTGGATGAGTCAACAGACGTGGCGGGCCTGGCACAGCTCCTGGTATATGTCCGTTACGTTTAAGGGGGTCAATTAAGGAAGACATCCTCTTCTGCAAACCGACACCACTTGGGTACACTGCAGCATCTACCAAGAGGCGGGATTATTTTCATGTTGCTCGTTGAGGTTTTCCTCAGTTTGTTCATGTGTGTACAGTGTTGTAGGGAATGACTGTGTGACTGTGTGTTCCTATGTCTTGGGCATTTATTGGTATTGTACCTGACCCATTTTTGGACTTGCCTATTAAAGACTCTAGTTTGACATCTCTGCTCTCCTGCGCTTGACTCCCTTAAGTACAAAGTCGCAACAGTCTCCCTGCCATGGCTTTTGCACTATTGGTACAGATACCAACACATCTTGACCACCAAAGTCCATTTGATGTCACAAAGCTGTCCAGTATGTTTTGGACACTACAGTGTCACAAAGCTGTCCAGTACGTTTTGTTAAAAACAAAGCCCCTGAACCCTTGTGTATTTTCTGCACTATGCAATGATATGGGCCGCGACCATGTTACACTTTTACAACATACTGGTTATCAAGGGGCAAAGTATTGACACATTTAGTTTTTAATTGAGAGACTATTTTAAAGTCTTCTTTACTGACCATCATTTTCACTTTCCTGACCGCTTTGACGAGTTTCTCACACCACTGGCCTATCTGGGTGATGTTTTTTCTCGCCTGAATGATCTGAATCTAGGATTACAGGGACTCTCCGCAACTCTATTCAATGTACGGGACAAAATTGAGGCTATGATTAAGAAGTTGGAGCTCTTCTCTGTCTGCATTAACAGTGACAACACACAGGTCTTTCCATCATTGTATGGAAAGACAATGTCAAATGTGATATAGCGAAGCACCTGGGTGAGTTTGGTGTGCAATTAAGCAGGTACTTTCCCGAAATGGATGACACAAACAACTGGATTCGCTATCCCTGTTATGCCCTGCTTCCAGTCCACTTACCGATATCTGAACAAGAGAGACTCATCAAAATTTCAACAAGCAATTGTGTGAAAATTGAATTTAATCAGAAGCCACTGCCAGATTTCTGGATTGGGCTGCGCTCAGAGCATCCTGCCTTGGCAAATTGCACTGTTAAGACTCTGATGCCTTTGCAAACATGTACCTATGTGAGAGTGGATTCTCGGCCCTCACTAGCATGAAAACTAAATACAGGCACAGACTGTGTGTGGAAAAAGACAGACTCTCTCCAATACAACCCAAAATTGCAGAGTTATGTGCATCCTATAAAGCGCACCCTTCTCATTAACCTGTGGTGAGTTTTTTTTGACGAACAAATAAGGTTTTATATGTAAGATGGCTAAGTAAAGAGCAAAATTATTGATTATTATTAGATTATTATCTGTGCCCTGGTCCTATAAGAGCTCTTTGTCACTTCTCACGAGCCGGGTTGTGACAAACTCACAGTTATTCTTATGTTTAATAAATGTATTGTATAGTGTGTGTGTGTGTGGCAAGCTTACAATGGTGGCAAAAAACAACATTTGAGAGTGCGCTGACCCTGGTGCTAGATGGGTTACGCAGCTGCAGGTTGAATGTTTGAAAGGGTTCGGGACTATAAAAAGTTTGGGACCTCTGATATATAGTATATAAATTATCTGGCTGGGTTTTTTTATTTTTTTATTTTTTTTATTTCACCTTTATTTAACCAGGGAGGCTAGTTGAGAACAAGTTCTCATTTGCAACTTCGCCATGGCCAAGATAAAGCATAGCAGTGTGAACTTACAACACAGAGTTACACATGGAGTAAACAATTAACAAGTCAATAACACAGTAGGAAAAAAAAGGGGGGAGTCTATATACAATGTGTGCAAAAGGCATGAGGTAGGCGAATAATTACAATTTTGCAGATTAACACTGGAGTGATAAATGATCAGATGGTCATGTACAGGTAGAGATATTGGTGTGCAAAAGAGCAGAAAAGTAAATAAATAAAAACAGTATGGGGATGAGGTAGGTGAAAATGGGTGGGCTATTTACCAATAGACTATGTACAGCTGCAGCGATCGGTTAGCTGCTCAGATAGGTGATGTTTGAAGTTGGTGAGGGAGATAAAAGTCTCCAACTTCAGCGATTTTTGCAGTTCGTTCCAGTCACAGGCAGCAGAGTACTGGAACGAAAGGCAGCCAAATGAGGTGTTGGCTTTATCAATGAGATACACCTGCTGGAGCGCGTGCTACGGATGGGTGTTGCCATCGTGACCAGTGAACTGAGATAAGGCGGAGCTTTACCTAGCATGGACTTGTAGATGACCTGGAGCCAGTGGGTCTGGCGACGAATATGTAGCGAGGGCCAGCCGACTAGAGCATACAAGTCGCAGTGGTGGGTGGTATAAGGTGCTTTAGTGACAAAGCGGATGGCACTGTGATAGACTGCATCCAGTTTGCTGAGTAGAGTGTTGGAAGCCATTTTGTAGATGACATCGCCGAAGTCGAGGATCGGTAGGATAGTCAGTTTTACTAGGGTAAGCTTGGCGGCGTGAGTGAAGGAGGCTTTGTTGCGGAATAGAAAGCCGACTCTTGATTTGATTTTCGATTGGAGATGTTTGATATAAGTCTGGAAGGAGAGTTTGCAGTCTAGCCAGACACCTAGGTACTTATAGATGTCCACATATTCAAGGTCGGAACCATCCAGGGTGGTGATGCTAGTCGGGCATGCGGTGCAGGCAGCGATCGGTTGAAAAGCATGCATTTGGTTTTACTAGCGTTTAAGAGCTGTTGGAGGCCACGGAAGGAGTGTTGTATGGCATTGAAGCTCGTTTGAGGTTAGATAGCACAGTGTCCAATGACGGGCCGAAAGTATATAGAATGGTGTCGTCTGCGTAGAGGTGGATCAGGGAATCACCCGCAGCAAGAGCAACATCATTGATATATACAGAGAAAAGAGTCGGCCCGAGAATTGAACCCTGTGGCACCCCCATAGAGACTGCCAGAGGACCGGACAGCATGCCCTCCGATTTGACACACTGAACTCTGTCTGCAAAGTAATTGGTGAACCAGGCAAGGCAGTCATCCGAAAAACCGAGGCTACTGAGTCTGCCGATAAGAATATGGTGATTGACAGAGTCGAAGGCCTTGGCAAGGTCGATGAAGACGGCTGCACAGTACTGTCTTTTATCGATGGCGGTTATGATATCGTTTAGTACCTTGAGTGTGGCTGAGGTGCACCCGTGACCGGCTCGGAAACCAGATTGCACAGCGGAGAAGGTACGGTGGGATTCGAGATGGTCAGTGACCTGTTTGTTGACTTGGCTTTCGAAGACCTTAGATAGGCAGGGCAGGATGGATATAGGTCTGTAGCAGTTTGGGTCCAGGGTGTCTCCCTTTGAAGAGGGGGATGACTGCGGCAGCTTTCAATCCTTGGGGATCTCGGACGATATGAAAGAGAGTTTGAACAGGCTGGTAATAGGGGTTGCGACAATGGCGGCGGATAGTTTCAGAAATAGAGGGTCCAGATTGTCAAGCCCAGCTGATTTGTACGGGTCCAGGTTTTGGAGCTCTTTCAGAACATCTGCTATCTGGATTTGGGTAAAGGAGAACCTGGAGAGGCTTGGGCGAGGAGCTGCGGGGGGGGGGGGGGGGGTGGAGCTGTTGGCCGAGGTTGGAGAAGCCAGGTGGAAGGCATGGCCAGCCGTTGAGAAATGCTTATTGAAGTTTTCGATAATCATGGATTTATCGGTGGTGACCGTGTTACCTAGCCTCAGTGCAGTGGGCAGCTGGGAGGAGGTGCTCTTGTTCTCCATAGACTTCACAGTGTCCCAGAACTTTTTGGAGTTGGAGCTACAGGATGCAAACTTCTGCCTGAAGAAGCTAGCCTTAGCTTTCCTGACTGACTGTGTGTATTGGTTCCTGACTTCCCTGAACAGTTGCATATCACGGGGACTCTTCGATGCTATTGCAGTCCGCCACAGGATGTGTTTGTGCTGGTCGAGGGCAGTCAGGTCTGGAGTGAACCAAGGGCTGTATCTGTTCTTGGTTCTGCATTTTTTGAACGGAGCATGCATATCTAAAATGGAGAGGAAGTTGCTTTTAAAGAATGACCAGGCATCCTCAACTGACAGGATGAGGTCAATGTCCTTCCAGGATACCCGGGCCAGGTCGATTAGGAAGGCCTGCTCACAGAAGTGTTTTAGGGAGCATTTGACAGTGATGAGGGGTGGTCGTTTGACTGCGGCTCCGTAGCGAATACAGGCAATGAGGCAGTGATCGCTGAGATCCTGGTTGAAGACAGCGGAGGTGTATTTGGAGGGCCAGTTGGTCAGGATGACGTCTATGAGGGTGCCCTTGTTTACAGAGTTAGGGTTGTATCTGGTGGGTTCCTTGATGATTTGTGTGAGATTGAGGGCATCTAGCTTAGATTGTAGGACTGCCGGGGTGTTAAGCATATCCCAGTTTAGGTCACCTAACAGAACAAACTCTGAAGCTAGATGGGGGGGCGATCAATTCACAAATGGTGTCCAGGGCACAGCTGGGAGCTGAGGGGGGGTCGGTAGCAGGCGGCAACAGTGAGAGACTTATTTCTGGAGAGAGTAATTTTCAAAATTAGTAGTTCGAACTGTTTGGGTATGGACCTGGAAAGTATGACATTACTTTGCAGGCTATCTCTGCAGTAGACTGCAACTCCTCCCCCTTTGGCAGTTCTATATTGACGGAAGATGTTATAGTTGGGTATGGAAATCTCTGAATTTTTGGTGGCCTTCCTGAGCCAGGATTCAGACACAGCAAGGACATCAGGGTTAGCAGAGTGTGCTAAAGCAGTGAGTAAAACAAACTTAGGGAGGAGGCTTCTGATGTTGACATGCATGAAACCAAGGCTTTTTCGATCACAGAAGTCAACAAATGAGGGTGCCAGGGGACATGCAGGGCCTGGGTTTACCTCCACATCACCCGCGGAACAGAGAAGGAGTAGTATGAGGGTGCGGCTAAAGGCTATCAAAACTGGTCGCCTAGAGCGTTGGGGACAGAGAATAAGAGGAGCAGGTTTCTGGGCATGGTAGAATATATTCAGGGCATAATGCGCAGACAGGGGTATGGTGGGGTGCGGGTGCAGCGGAGGTAAGCCCAGGCACTGGGTGATGATGAGAGAGGTTGTATCTCTGGACATGCTGGTTGTATGTCGGGCCACCATTGTTCCTGTTCCCAAGAAAGCTAAGGTAACTGAGCTAAACGACTACCGCCCCGTAGCACTCACTTCCGTCATCATGAAGTGCTTTGAGAGACTAGTCAAGGACCATATCACCTCCACCCTACCTGACACCCTAGACCCACTCCAATTTGCTTACCGCCCAAATAGGTCCACAGACGATGCAATCTCAACCACACTGCACACTGCCCTAACCCACCTGGACAAGAGGAATACCTATGTGAGAATGCTGTTCATCGACTACAGCTCGGCATTCAACACCATAGTACCCTCCAAGCTCGTCATCAAGCTCGAGACCCTGGGTCTCGACCCCGCCCTGTGCAACTGGGTACTGGACTTCCTGACGGGCCGCCCCCAGGTGGTGAGGGTAGGCAACAACATCTCCTCCCCGCTGATCCTCAACACGGGGCCCCACAAGGGTGCGTTCTGAGCCCTCTCCTGTACTCCCTGTTCACCCACGACTGCGTGGCCACGCACGCCTCCAACTCAATCATCAAGTTTGCGGACGACACAACAGTGGTAGGCTTGATTACCAACAACGACGAGACGGCCTACAGGGAGGAGGTGAGGGCCCTCGGAGTGTGGTGTCAGGAAAATAACCTCACACTCAACGTCAACAAAACTAAGGAGATGATTGTGGACTTCAGGAAACAGCAGAGGGAACACCCCCTATCCACATCGATGGAACAGTAGTGGAGAGGGTAGCAAGTTTTAAGTTCCTCGGCATACACATCACAGACAAACTGAATTGGTCCACTCACACTGACAGCGTCGTGAAGAAGGCGCAGCAGCGCCTCTTCAACCTCAGGAGGCTGAAGAAATTCGGCTTGTCACCAAAAGCACTCACAAACTTCTACAGATGCACAATCGAGAGCATCTTGGCGGGCTGTATCACCGCCTGGTACGGCAACTGCTCCGCCCTCAACCGTAAGGCTCTCCAGAGGGTAGTGAGGTCTGCACAACGCATCACCGGGGCAAACTACCTGCCCTCCAGGACACCTACACCACCCGATGTTACAGGAAGGCCATAAAGATCATCAAGGACATCAACCACCCGAACCACTGCCTGTTCACCCCGCTATCATCCAGAAGGCGAGGTCAGTACAGGTGCATCAAAGCTGGGACCGAGAGACTGAAAAACAGCTTCTATCTCAAGGCCATCAGACTGTTAAACAGCCACCACTAACATTGAGTGGCTGCTGCCAACACACTGTCATTGACACTGACCCAACTCCAGCCACTTTAATAATGGGAATTGATGGGAAATGATGTAAATATATCACTAGCCACTTTAAACAATGCTACCTTATATAATGTTACTTACCCTACATTATTCATCTCATATGCATACGTATATACTGTACTCTACATCATCGACTGCATCCTTATGTAATACATGTATCACTAGCCACTTTAACTATGCCACTTTGTTTACTTTGTCTACATACTCATCTCATATGTATATACTGTACTCGATACCATCTACTGTATGCTGCTCTGTACCATCACTCATTCATATATCCTTATGTACATATTCTTTATCCCCTTACACTGTGTATAAGACAGTAGTTTTGGAATAGTTAGTTAGATTACTTGTTGGTTATCACTGCATTGTCGGAACTAGAAGCACAAGCATTTCGCTACACTCGCATTAACATCTGCTAACCATGTGTATGTGACAAATAAAATTTGATTTGATTTGATTTGTAATGGGTGAGGTCACCACATGTGTGGGAGGTGGGACAAAGGAGTTATCAGGGGTATGAGGAGTGGAACTAGGGGGTCCATTGTGAACTAAAACAATGATAACTAACCTGAACAACAGTATACAAGGCATATTGACATTTGAGAGAGACATACAGCGAGGCATACAGTAATCACAGGTGTTGAATTGGGAAAGCTAGCTAAAACAGTAGGTTAGACAACAACAGCTAATCAGCTGGCACGACAACAGCAGGTAAAATGGCGTTGACTAGGCAACGGGGCCAACAGATAAAACAAACAAGCAGAATGGAGTACCGTGATTAATGGACAGTCCAGCGTGCATCAGCTATGTGGCCAAGAGATCAGTGTCCAGGGGGCAGCGGTGGATGGGGCAGGGAAGCTGGACTGGCGAGTGTTATCCAGGTTAAAAAAAACGAACAATGACTAAATAGCTTGTAGCTAGTTAGCTGGTTAGCTTCTGGAGGTTCTTGAGTGTGTTCTAAAAAATTTAAAATAATAGCGTTTCCGTATCACATTGGGTGAGGCAGGCGGAAGGTATAAACAAATTAAAAATCAAAAAGAGATAGAAAGTAAATATGGGTGTTTGGGACGCGCCGATGCAGACGGTTAGCAGGCCTGTGCTAGCAAGCTAACAGTTCGTAGATAGCTAGATAGCTAGTTGTGAAGATCCAGCTGAAAAATGTTCCATTTGCGGTGGGAATCCGGGGAAGAAATCGGTGGATGAAAAAAATAAATAGGTCCGTTATGCTCTGGTTAGAGTCGCGTTGTTCGAACTGGCGAGAGCTTTCCGGGCTGAAGGTTAGCTGATGACCGGTTAGCTGAAGACCGCTAGCATGGCTAGTGGTTTGCTGGCTAGCTTCAGTTGAGCTTCAGTTGAGGGGTTCCGGTTCCAAGTAAATATAAATATAAATACTTTAGGAAAAATAGCTACATTGGGTGAGGCGGGTTGCAGGAGAGTAATTGGAAGCTTAGGTTTAGCAAAAAGTTTTTAAGGAGATATGCGAAGAAAAATATGTAAAAAAACAAAAGAGATATATACAGAGACACGACACGACAGGACTTACTGCTACGCCATCTTGGATCTAAGTTGACGAGACAGTGGATTGAGCAGTCAGACGGAATAGAGTAAATAGGCATTTGTGGAACTTGTGAAATAGACACTAGCTGGAATGCGGATTTAACCAATTAGCATCCAGGATTAGAGCCACCTGTTGTATAAATATTATGTAGACAGTGTTTTACTGTAGAGTCACCTGAATACATTCACTGCATGCATTGTACACTAAGGTCATGATGCCAAACATCATTAAGATCGTCTCTCTATACACCAAGGCAGCTAGAGGTGGCATGCCAATATCTAACCTACTCCTGTTGGCCAATGTAATCCAATTTTCTCGCTGACATGATATTCAACACCTGCCATGTCCCCAATACCCTGACAGCACTGACAATGAGCAGCCAGTCCCTCCAAAAATCATCAGAATAGACAGAAGAAATGTCACAGCATGTAAAAACATTGTTCCCGCCGGGAGTCTTTCAAAGGACATCCATTTGTGGATGAAATGTAGATTTCCTCTCCACTTTGAGTGCATGAAATTAACCTTCCCATATTACCAACCCTTGTACTTGCTGACGAGGCGTGCCGTTTTTGTCCTGAACACCGCTGCGATGAAAGTCATTCCATACAGGCCTATATCTCTTCATTACATTAGGGTCCAGCTTCAGCTTTTTACAGTCTAATTGACCGCAAGGTGTTTCGCTGGCATGCCATACATTTACATATCACAAGAGATTATTCATACACATTTTCAATTAAACAGACCACTGCTGTCTGTATAATCGTGTAGGTAATTATACAGGTGATATGGCATAAGCTTAAAGGGATAGTTCAGGATTTTGGCAATGAGGCCCCCCAGAGTCAGATGAACTTGTGGATACTGTTGGGTTCACCTTGGGGTCATGATAGGGGCTGTACCAAATGTTTGATGTATTATAATAATTGATTATGCTTATGTTGTATTAATAGAAAGGGAGGTGTTAATAGACCCCTCCCCCTTACCTTTATAGGGTCCTAGCCTACAGATTAACAAAATATATTTACATTATAAGGTTTAACATTGTTCCACAGTACTTTTCTAGTCTTTGCTTCTTATAAAAAACGGTCTGAGAGATGTGTGAGTTATGGCAGTCAAAACAGGGTGTCTGTGAGAAAGAGCCTCAAAGATAAAAGAGATGCAGAGACACAGAACTCTGCAGGGGAGTGAAAGAGATAAGAGACTATTCAGACATTCCACTATAAATCAACTTGGGGAGTGGACATTTACTGCTGAGCCTTTAGATAACACTGAAACTCTTGTTTGTATAGCTGTGTAGGCATGGGTTTGGTCTCATGAGTAGAAGGTAATGACATAGGCAGTGATTTAGGTGGTATAATGATTCTCTACACTATGCTTGCTTGTTTTGTCACATAAACCGAAATGAGGTCATCTATAAGAATTTTAGCAACCAGGAAAAGGCAGAGTAATTTCTGCCTACTGCCCCTTTAGGTTTAGCTACATGGCTGATAGAATGGATTCACTTGGCAGAAGCCTATATTTACCATTAGAAAAAAGTACTTTTCTTCAATCATTACCACGCTGATACTAGATGCCAACAAACGCCTACAACTGAGTGTAGAATTCCTCCCCTAAGAATCCAATAGAGCATGTGTACAGTGCATTCGGAAAGTATTCAGACCCCTAGACCTTTTCCACATTTTGTTACTTTACAGTCTTATTATAAAATGGAAATAGTTTGTTTTCCTCATCAATTTAAAAACAATACCTCATTACGAGAATGCAAAAACAGTTTTTTTGATTTTTTCAAATGTATTACCAATAAAAAACTGAAATCACACAGTTCATCTTTCCCTCAATTCTGACTAGTCTTCCAGTCCCTGCCGCTGAAAAACATCCCCACAACATGATGTTGCCACCACCATGCCTCACAGGGATGGTGCCAGGTTTACTCCAGATGTGATGCTTGGCATTCAGGCCAAGATGTTCAATCTTGGTTTCATCAGACCAGAGAATCTGGTTGTCCTTCTGGAAGGTTCTGCCATCTCCACAGAGGAGCTCTGGAGCTCTGTCAGAGTGACCAACGGGTTCTTGGTCACCTCTCCAACCAAGGCCAGCTCTAGGAAGAGGCTTGCTGGTTCCAAACTTCTTCCCTTTAAGAATGATGGAGGCCACTGTGTTCTTGGAGACCTTTAATGCTGCAGACATCTGTGCCTCGACACAATCCTGTCTCAAAGCTCTACGGACAATTCCTTCGACCTCATGGCGTGATTTTTAGGCAGAGTTCCTCTGTCCAGTGTCTGTGTTCTCTTTATTGGCCAGTCTGAGATATGGCTTTTTCTTTGAAACTCTGCCTAGAAGTCCAGCATTCTGGAGTCGCCTGTTGACTTCACTGTTGACGTTTTGCGGTTGGTGTTTTGCGGGTACTATTTAATGAAGCTGCCAGTTGAGGACTTCTGAGGCATCTGTTTCTCAATCTAGACACTCTAATGTACTTGTCTTCTTGCTCATTTGTGCACCGGGTCCTCCCACTCCTCTTTCTATTCTGGTTAGGGCCAGTTTGTGCTGTTCTGTGAAGGGAGTAGTACACAACGTTGTACGAGATCTTCAGTTTCTTGGCAATTTCTTGCATGGAATAGCCTTAATTTCTCAGAACAAGAATAGACTGACGAGTTTCAGAAGAAAGTGCTTTGTTTCTAGCCATTTTGAGCCTATAATCGAACCCACAAATGCTGATGCTCCAGATACTCAACTAGTCTAAAGGCGACCAGTTTTATTGCTTATTTAATCAGAACAACAGTTTTCAGCTGTGTTAACATAATTGCAAAAGGGTTTTCTAATGATCAATTAGCATTTTAAAATGATCAACTTGGATTAGCTAACACAACGTGCCATTGGAACACAGGAGTGATGGTTGCTGATAATGGGCCTCTGTACGCTGATGTAGATATTCCATTATAAATCAGCCGTTTCCAGCTACAATAGTAATTTACAACATTAACAATGTCTACACTGTATTTGTGATCAATTTGATGTTATTTTAATGGACAAAAAATGTGCTCTTTTTTTCAAAAACAAGGACATTTCTAACTGACCCCAAACTTTTGAACGGTAGTGTATATATATATAGTTAAAAGTTTGGACACACCTACTGTCAGGATGTGTATGAAGGCAAAGTCAGGTGCAGGAGAGCAGAGTATGATTAAATAAAGTGCACTTTATTATAGTTCTAAACCGGGAGCATAACTGTCACGCCCTGACCTTAGAGATCCTTTTTATGTCTCTATTTTGGTTTGGTCAGGGCGTGAGTTGGGGTGGGCATTCTATGTTTTGTGTCTATGTTTTCTATTTCTTTGTGTTTGGCCGGGTATGGTTCTCAATCAGGGACAGCTGTCTATCGTTGTCTCTGATTGGGAACCATACTTAGGTGCCCTTTTTTCCCACCTGTGCTTGTGGGAGGTTGACTTTGTTTAGAGCACTTTGCTTGTGAGCTTCACGGTTTGTTTTTGTAGTGTTTATTGTTTGGCATCATTTGGATTAATAAAGGAAACGTACACTCACCACTCTGCACCTTGGTCCTCTCCTTCCAACAGCCGTGACAACAACAAAATAAACTCGCTCAAAAAACGGAACAATAAAGTAAAGCGCTTAACGAACATCACTTGACATGAAAACAATTACACACAAAACATGATGGGAAACAGAGGGTTAAATACAAGTAGATTGATTGGGGTAATGAAGACCAAGTGTGTATGAAGACAAGACAAATGGAGGGGCGATTGGTAGAAAGCCGGTGACGTCGATCGCCGAACGCCGTCCGAACAAGGAGAGGAGCCAACTTCGGCGTACTGTGGTACTGTGTATATATCCACATCACTCAAATTATTCACTTTCACACTGTAACACACTCCTATGTAGATTAGGCAGCATCTCTCCAGAGTATTCCAATTTTCCGCCTAAAATCGTTGTTCTCTCCTGGCTAATCATCATAGACCAATGTTTTCTCTCCATGTAATTAGAATGAAGAAAACAAATCCTCCAGTCAGCGTGATTATCTCCTGTCACTCCAAGCACCTCTTTCCCCTAATTTAATGTATTGCTCAATGATCACTCCACAGTCATAAAGGCAAGAGGCTCCCTCCCCCTCCCCCACTTGAAGTCCTTTCCTAGTCATCAGCCATCGTCTGATAAATGCCAGCTCTGGGAGGGCACTCTTTGTTTTGAAGATGTGCTATTACTGCACCCACTCTCTGACACTACTGATTAATGCCCAGGCCCTTTGCTGTTCAGCTTGACAGTGTAACAAATGATACAGGATTAATAAGCCCCTGTCCTCACCAATGAGAGCAACAAAGAGCCAACCCAACTACAGTTTGGACACTACACTACATGTGAGGAGTTCTGTATATACGGTTTTATGTAAGTACTGGTGTTTAGTCACAACTGATGGTTGTTCCCGGTCTGGTACTTCTAATTGGGCTTTCCTATTAAACATACAGTGCACTCGGAAATTATTCAAATCCCTTGCCTTTTTTCACATTTTGTTACGTTACAGCCTTATTCAAAATGGATGAAGTATTATTATTTTTTCATCATTCTAAACACTCTACACCATAATGACAAAGCGAAAACTGTTTTTTTGAAATGGTAGCTAACTTATAAAAAATTAAAAAGTATAAATACAGTATATTATTTACATAAGTATTCAGACCCTTTGCTATGAGACTCAAAATTGAGCTGAGGTGCATCCTCTTTCCTTGATCATCCTTGAGATGTTTCTACATCTTGATTGGAATCCACCAGTGGTAAATTACATTTATTGGACATGATTTGGAAAGACACACCTGTCTATCTAAGGTCCCATGACGTCTGGGGAAGGGTAACAAAACATTTCCGCAGCATTAAAGGTCCCCAAGAACACAGTGGCCTCCATCATTTTTAAATGTAAAAAGTTTAGAACCACCAAGACTCTTCCTAGAGCCCAGCCAAACTGAGCAATTGGGGGAGAAGGGCCTTGGTCAGGGATTGGCATTGGAAAACCTCCTTCCTTGGTCTTTGTGGTTGAATCTGTGTTTGAAAATCTCTGCTCGACTGAGGGACCTTACAGATAATTGTATGTGTGGCATACAGAGATGAGGTAGTCATTCAAAAATCATGATAAAAACTATTATTGCACACGCAGTGAGTTCATGCAACTTATTATGTGACTTGTTAAGCACATTTTTACTTGTGAACATATTTAGGCTTGTCATTACAAAGGACTTGAATACCTAGACTCAATATATTTCAGCTTTTCATTTTTAAATAATTTGTAAAAATCTGAAAAACATAATTCCACTTTGACATTATGGGGTATTTTGTATAGGCTAGTGGCAAAACATCTACATTTTATCCATTTTAAAGTCATGCTGTAACACTACAAAATGTGGAAAAGTCAAGTGGTGTGAATAGTTTCGGAAGGCACTTTATACATTTGCCTTGACTTGGCTAAATAAAAGAAAGTTTAATACATTACATTACATTACATTTAAGTCATTTAGCAGACGCTCTTATCCAGAGCGACTTACAAATTGGTGCATTCACCTTATGACATCCAGTGGAGCAGCCACTTTACAATAGTATTACGGGTGTTTATGCAGATTGTGCAGAGGATGATTAATATGGGCTTGAATTTTGTATTCGTGCTATCCTCCTCCATGCTGTTGAATGCTATTTGGGGGAGCCTCATGCATAATTGCGAATTGTGAGTTCAAGCCTCCCATAACGATGGAACCTTCCCTATACAAAATTAATGTTTCCTGAGAATTTGCAGTACAGCAATTAGTGGCTTTGCTTTGGGCACCTGCATGGGTCTGGGCAAGCTTGCTGCCCACTTTAACTCGCTATCAACAGCTGGTCTTAAGTCAGACTAAAACAGAAAATGTTACAATTCTGTTTATTACAACACTATGATATTTCCTTTAGCTCCCAGGGGTTGTCATGCTAACTATAAATGTATATTACTGATACTATAGGATAATGGAAATGTATTTGGATTTCAATTGGTTTGAGCATCAGATTGGATCTTGCTCCTATTCTTGAAGAAAAATTATTCACACAACCAAAAGAGTTTCCTGTGTGGACGACATCAGAGTTGGAGGGGAAGAAAGGCGGAAACGCCTCAAAGGAATACTGATTTCCACCGTTGGTTGGTTGGCAGCCCGAGTAAGAGCCAGCCCGCTACGGGCTGTTGGTAAGAGGAGCCATGCGCAACACCATGGAGCACAATAATCAGAACCCCCCCAAGGCCAGGCCTGTATGCCTCTCTCTCCATATTCCCTCACTTCCAAGTCCAAAACAGCTAAATAAAAATTGGCTTTATTTTCTTTATGAATAAGAGGTTTGCTTACCTGCTTGTGAGATGCCGCATGGAGAAAAGAATGATCACGTCAGATACGAAGGGACACAATTTAATGTGAATAAATATTACAGGGAGGATTTTGACAGGGGAAATTCTCCTATTCTCCAAACCTCTATATTAAATTGCAAATATAAATTGTACTCATGACTTAATCTCTTTTGCACACAAAAAGGTAATGCTGTATGGAATGCAAGAGGTATTTCTTTGAGGAGGAGGTAATATTGTAGTAATAAAAGTATCCTTTGGGGAACGAAATGCCATCATATAACCTGTTAATTACTTCACAAAGTCATGCAGCGCCAGAGATCAATAATGTTCAGCGTTTCAGAGGCATTAAGAAACAAATGGCAGCTCCGCCAGGATATTACTTTTGACCTTTCAGTCATTACTCCTTATTTTATGGGGCCAATTCTATATCAAAGCAGAGAGATGGGGCTTTGCTAGCGAGGCATTAGGCTTCAGTGGAAGAGACTACTTACACCTGCGTCTTAGCAATTTTTAATGTGACCGGATCTCAAGTATAAGACATGGTTTCATATAGTAACACTATCTAACCTGAAAAGCAGGCACTGCTATGAAGTGATTTCAGTACCAACAGAAACTTTATTTGAATTAAATATTTTAGAATTTGTATTTAGATTAATGCACAAATGTAATCATTTAATTCATAAATGTAACATTTCATGATTTGAAACTGAATTGACTGAATATTGCAATCAGTTTTAACATTTAATTTAAATGTAATTCAATATTTAAATATTCAGTTTCAATATGGTAGATATTGCATTCATTGTCTGTGTATCAAGTTTACAAACTATAATTTCAAGTATATCAAAGTCTCATATTCAACTTCTCAGATCACATTCAGATTCAGTTTTCAAATGCAGTTTTCAAAATTCAGATACAAAACCAGAGACAACATCCTGGGACTTTACCAGCAAGGAATGGACGAAGAGAACAGATTAAACAATCTCTGTGTTAAAAAGGTTTCTGGCGGTTTCGATAGCCAATGTTTTTTTCCTATGAATTTGGCTCTAGCGTTTGAAACGTCTGGGCTGTAAGCTATTATGACCCCATTCCTAAATTAAAGCGAAGACTCTGGAAGATGGTCGTGACTTCTGTTCTGCTCCATGATGCTCACAAGACACGTTAGAAGGGAGTGTGACAAAAAATGTAATTTGGCCCCCATAAGAATATAGTTGAATATCCACCATAGCCCTTCTAAGGATATCTTTTCCACTCCCTATTTTATCTTGCTCTTGTGACTGACTAGGTTTGAACCAGGTCTCCTGTATGTCACAAGACTGTGTTAGCCCACTTAGCTAAAGCCCATTGGGATGAGTTCAGGAATACAAGTCTTCAAGTCTCTACTGAGGTTACCAATCAAAGAGCGTGGACCCCTCCCCTTTGACCTCATACTCAGAGACGGCACCAATATGACTGACTGTGTTCAACCTCAGGCCTACTGCACAACAACACTTTCTGTGGGAAACAGAAGCAGAAGGATCAGTACACCCTTTAAAATGAGTGCAACAGAGGTGGTTTGGTGATCCATGCATGTGATGATCAACCTTGCCTGAGACCTGAAGACGTGTAATGTTACTGATGGGGTTCTAACCCAGGTCTCGTATGCCAGACAATGTAACTTTTCAGGGTTACTCGTCAGGCAAGTGTGGTCCCCGAACCACCCGTGTTACACTGAATGCATCCGAGAAGTGTAATATATGAAACTTTGCTAAACTTGAAATGATAGTTTGCAAAGTTGATACATAAACAATGAATGCAATATCTATCATATTGAAACTGAATATATAAATATTGAATTAAAACATGTAATGCAATATTCATTAAATTCAGTTTCAAATCATGAAATACAAGTTCAATTTATGAACTTGCACAAATATTGAATTCAAATGCAATATCTAAATTCTAATATATTGAATTCAAATACTGAAATCGCTCCTTACACTGCGATCATGGTTGAAGTTGGTGTGAGTTCTGATGATGATGTCTAAATGTCCGTCTTCTTAACTGTCTTCTCATATCTATGGCATGACAGAGATGATAGTGCAGGTTGCAAGATATCCATCCACAGATCATGTCCAGCCATAACATAACACGTATTTCACTCTTTCTACCTGCCCATTACCTGACTACACACATCAATGAGATGTGACAGAAATGGCTGCCTCAGTCCATCAGTCCCAAGGTTAAAATGGAGGCCCTGATCCACCACTCTCACCTCTCGCCTGGGAAACATGGCACCCCGGCAGAGCTCTTGCAGTCATGATAGCTTGCCGAGTGCATGGCGATTGCTATTTACCAGTTTATCAATTGTTTAGCGGGTGCTCCGATCCATCTGTACACTCAACGTGAATTAGCTTGGCGTGTGCAGGTCTCTGGAGGGCAAACTGACTACAGGAAGCCATTTTCCCTCCAACATATGCACTGTGCACACACACACACAAACACCACTAACTGGATTGACTGGTTTAGTATGAGAACTGAAATCCTTTTTTGGAAATCTGATTTATATACACTGTAACGATCGTTGTCCTCCTCGGATGAGGAATAGGAAGGATCAGACCAAAACGCAGCGTGGTAAGTGTCCGTGTTAATTTTAATAAATAAACTGGTGGGAACAGCCTACCTAAGTATGGTTCTCAATCAGAGACAACGATAGACAGCTGCCTCTGATTGGGAACCATACCAGGCCAAACACAGAAATACAAAACATAGAACAAAAACATAGAATGCCCACCCCAACTCACGCCCTGACCAAACCAAAAATAGAGACATAAAAAAGGAACTAAGGTCAGGACGTGACATACACAATACAATAAAGAGTATGTTTGTTTTAGACTCAAAGAATGGTTCATGAACTCACAGTCAATTACCCTGAAATCATAAAAACTATACTCATCAAATGTGTTCCACTGCTGTTGTATAGCATTGTGTTATTATTGTTGTTAATTCATCATAGAAAAAAGCGGATCCAAATCCAGCTAGGACATCTCCTGTTGTTAGATATTCACTGTTTTACAAATAATAAACCGGTGCTTTCTGAGTATACACTTGAATCATAATACGACTCATTTAGCATGAGCTTTGCTTCTGATTGAGGCTAATCCATTCCATTTTAATTTGTAATTTGCAGGCAAAATAGTACAAATGAAGCAATAAATAGAATCAGATGAAGGCTCTGGGAAATTAGAATCAAATTAAAGATCAGGTCAATTCAAATCAATGCAGCCAAGGTCACATCAACTGCACCGGGAGACAAATACGGTTGACGTAGTTTTACAGAAATGCACAGATAGAAAATGCTATATAATGCTTCTGGACTTGGCAGGAAATGTTGTTTACTCATCCAGATAAGAGAACTGTGTCTTTTCTAGGTTGTCCGCTTCTATCTTGAGCGTTCTGTAAGGTTGAGTACAGCTTCTGAATATGCCGCCGACATCCCGTCTCTTCACTCATCATTCAGCAGGGAGTGCTCCACGGTCATGTTTTCTAGGCCTCTCCAGCAGAATGCAGGTCCCAGAAAATGTCATAAGCACCGAGAGGCTTAAGCTCTTCCGCCACCCTTCACGGGCCACACAAATCAGGTTCCACTTGCCTAACACCCGCTATGAATGTACCATCTCCCCTCGCCTCCCCCCTGCGCTCCCTACAAATGTGTCTTGAATGTGTCATTCCTGAGAGTGAGTGCAAGAGAGCGAGAGGGAGAGAAAGTCGAAAATCCCCCTACCGCCATTAGCAACCCCACAATATAAAAAATGTCGGAGTGCGGGGAAATCTGCCTCTCCCATCAGCGTGGCTCCCCATTATCGTCGAGTCGCCACAGTGTCCCACGCACAGTTTTAATATTCCATTTGCTTACAGGCACTCAGAGCCCGTTGGCCTGTAACAATGACTTCCCGTGGATTCAGGTGGCGTGGGAAGTGGTTGGGGGACTTAAGAACAGGTTGATAAACTCTGCATTGCGATGCAAGGCTGCAAATGTGTGTTTGCCGTTTTGGCGGGAATCTGTTGCCTCAGACTAACACTGGCGATCCATTATCATCAAACCAGAGGGAAGGAGAAAAAGAGAGAGACAGCATGTTCTATTCATTAGGCTTTCCAAATGGCTTCTACGCATTCCAAATGTACTGACAATGAAATGTCAACATCCAAAAGGTCCCCCTCTCTTGCAGGTAGAAGAGAGCAAATGTCCCCTCTACATTTGCACAACTAATCCGCCATAATTATGTTTTCCCAAATGGTGAGCCGATAGTCAGCATGCAGACAAGTCATGAATTAAGATCTTATTCCAGATAGTGACAAGAGATCCACATTTCGATAAAAGGGGTCTATGATTGACTTCCATGCAGTTTTCTCTTTAAGAGTTGGTGCATAGACATTGCCTATTGCAGAAAGATACACAGTGCATACTAATGCATGCTTACATTTTGAACACTTAATTCGGAAAAGCCAAAGCGAAGAAGGATTTCAATAGTATTAAGAAATACGCAGTACACAAATCCCATCGCCAGACCTGGGGCACCGGTTGTCCTTGAGCTCCCAACATTATAAAGCAATGTGCAATCCACAGACATAGTTCACCACTAATCCATTATGAATTTTAAAGCTACTTTGTGTATAATCCATTTGACATCCCCGTGTCCAGTGGGACTGTGTATCAGGCTTCAGGTATCTCACCCTAGTCTAATCAGTCTGTCCTACTGAAGGAAATCATTCAAGGGGCTATCCGACCGCCCTGAATCAAAGTGATGTTGACAGAGCATATACAGCAGACAAAGCTTTTCAGGGAGGAACTCTGGCCCTGCTTTTGGCATGGCGGGTCACTTAAAAAAACACCAGCAAGCGGCATAAAGCAGCAGAGAAAAAAGGAAATCGAAAAACAAGATTGAACTAATTTGTATGATCTTTCTCTACGGAGGAAAGAAAGAAAATGCTGTCGACAAGCACCTAAATGCTCCTTCGAGCTAAAGATTGCTCAGGGGAAAAGTGCTTACACTGGGAGCTGAACCAGATTAGATTTGTGCAGGCAGAAGTCTGCTCATCTATGTGTCCTGTAATAGGATTAGGCTGCTACCTCCCGCCACAGACAGATGCTCTATTGGTTTGCGAGACTCATTTGAATGCTAACACAAGGAATGGGTGAGGGAAGGTATTTGTTTTCCCACTGCTTTCAGGACGGAGGCGTTTCAAACTCCGCCATCAGCAGTTTTCCCAATGTGTCGGTGGTGAAGGAAGCGGCCCAACGAAGTCAGGCGGTGTCTCTGAGTGGGTGTAGGCTCCACACGTCCACTGCGGGCACTGAGCATTAAATAAATAATTTCTTCCAGCCTCTGCTATGGGTCTACTGGTCACAAGTTGATGGGGCATAGCTAAACTCTCATGTATCTTTAATGGGCAGTAGACCACTGTGTTGCCACTTCTTTATAGGAGCCATAATGCATCTTAAACATGAACACCTTCACGGGAGCTGTCTAGTTTGAGTGCTCCAGACAAAGCGCCAACCTATATCTCAGGACAGAATACTGACAGGTGCTCTTTAAAGATGTATGTTTACTTTGGAGAAGGTGTTTATGTTAATTAATCAGTGTAGCTCAAATCTAGTAGCAGATATTACAAATTGAGTGCTTTGTTTGGGTGGCTAGAAAATAATGCTGTGTGGGTAGCCTATATATGTCAACCATAATCTCATTTGCCAACCTTTTCCATTACAAACACAGAGGGAGTGACTTAGACATGCTCTTAAGCTGTTGTCTGACCTCAGAGAAAGGGGGATGGGTGTGTGTGTGGAGGGGCAAAGTTAACACTCAGCATTTCAAAAGGACCATAAACACGCTACAGTACTCTGTTATACACTCTGACCCCTCCAGCTCTTCAAGTACACAAAAGGGAGGTCAATGCCTGCTGCCGCTCTATATGCAAGCTACGGAGGAGATGGAGAAATTAAGCTGATAGCTCTCTTCCATCAAAAGGCATGGTGTTTATGTTGACATGTAGACTATTGAGATGAGCGCGATGCAATACTTCAGTCATACAGAGTATCTGCACATGTGCACGGCTTCCTTCACGCTGTTACAACATGGTAGCTATGGGACCAAATCGGCAGAGCAGTTTGGCCTCACGCTTCAATGCTTTTAGTTCTTGCGGAAATTGACCCACTACTGTTTTTACTTTGTGCATGCAACTTCATCTTGCTAAGTGTAACTTAAACAATCATCTTTGCCTTGTCACACTTCATTTCCCGCCTCCCTGTTCCTCCACAATGAGCTCTGTTATCACCGCGTTTCAAAGAGAATATATATTTCTGTGGCTTCTTTTATCACCTCTCTGTCTCCTTTTCTGGGAGATACAGACAGAGAGGTTGAAGGGTTGTCTATAGTTTGAATATTGAATGCAGGTGTGTTCCTTTTCTCAAGAAATGTTAGCCTTGGGGTGATTTTGTGTCTCATAATCGAACAGTTTGGTGTTATAACGTGACCTTGTGAATGTTCTTAAATAGTACTGTAATCTAATCACATAACAAAACAAAGGTCCTGTAGTGCCTGCACCTTCTAACCAGCTTTGCAGCACGAGTGTGAAAGCTTTTTAAAAAACCCTTTCAGAACATTGAGGGTACCAAGGTCGATCTGATGCTGAGATTGTAATTAGAAAAGAGAACAACCTTGCTTTCTCTCATTCTCCCTCCAAACTATCTCACGGTCTCTACTACCTCCCTCACTCCCTCCCTTCCCTGTTTAGCTACCTCTAAACAAGATAATCTCTCTTCTCTGCCCATTTTCTTTCCTTGACCTGTCTGTAGCAGCCTCTGATCCTCCCACACCACTTAAGACTTTTAACAAACCACCCAAGATGACCACCCGGGGCTTCCAAGAAGGAGCCTCGCCCTGCCCATCTCCCAGCAGACGAAAGTGGTCGAAATGACATCATGACAGCCCAGTTCGAGTTGTAAACTGGTTGTAATGATGTCATATAAACCCACTATAACTCGCTGGGCCCTCCTCCCCTGCCGTCCATAGAGATAAGATCCAGGAGGGCCCTTCGTCACTCAATCCTCCTTCCCTGTTTATTCAATAAAGCCAGTCCAGTCATCCATCCAAGGCTGAAATGAGCAAGTGTGGAAAGAAAGAGAGTGGAGTATAAGGAGGAGTGCCCACTCCCTTGCTTGCCCATGCAAAGAAGTCCTGGGTAAACTAATTGAATATTGACGGCCCGACTGACTGTTACCTGTGACTTTGGCTGGGAACAAACAAGCGCCAGACTGACTGCCAATGCACTTGGACAGGCCCTGGGGTTTATCCTCTTGATGGAGGCCGGAAATCACTTTACAAATTCGCAACAAACGGCCTTGGCTTGTCCAATAACATCCCTCAACAAGAGCAAGTGTTGAAAAAAACTAGCGGGAGGATTTACTTTAAGCTTTTGCTTAAAATGTGTTCCTCTTATAAAGACTTAACCTCCCCTGCAAAGCTTGTCCCTGATGATGGGGGCGAGTGAAAGCAAAATTATGAATTGATTCATGAGGACATGCAGGTGGTGAGCCACTTAACAGATATCGCAAAGTACATGCCTTCCCTCTGGCTAGCCGTGGGATGTTGGGAGGATTTGTAGTTGCTCACCCGCCCCACAGTTCTCACTAATGAACCTCACAACCAAGTGCATTTTGTCTGATTAACCACCATAACAAAAATAAGAGAACCTCATCTCATTTTCAACAGTCCTACTGACAGCCAAAACATGAAATAGGTTTCTTCACTCATTTGCTTAAGTTCAACAAATGATTACACCTGCACACACTGCAGCTCTCCAGGACCCTCCAGCATTATGGGGATACGGAGAAAGACAGAAGACGTCAGCATACAAATACAAATACACAAACACAACACAATGTATTGCATGCAGTTAGGAAAACTGGAAAGTCACACGTTTACATTTCCACATATTCAAAGTCTCTGCATCCTACTGTCCGACCATGTATTGAGCCTACATCTGTCCCACTGTTCAGTCCAATTGCTCAGTGACAGTCTGGACTAATTGTCCTCCTAGACTAGGGTCTCATTGTACTGCGCTTCAACAGCTCTATATTACAATTGATACATGCAACAGTCTTCGGTCTGTTGCGTATAGAATATCCACATTTCAGGAAATCGTCTGCGAGCTATTAATGTTTGAAGGTCAGAACGTCTGGCGAATATCAAAATTAAACAACTTTAACAATTCTTTCACCAAACTTTTCACTTCAGACATTATTATCTGCTCTACCAAGCACCTGTCTGGTAAGGTTGAACGACTCCTCTCCTACTCAGCATACCGAAAAAAGCATCTCCCAAGTGTATGTGACACCTACTCCTGTTAACTGCTGCACTGCTGCTTGGATCCCACCCAGCAATCTGCTACGCGTCTGCCCTGGCTTGTCTCCCCCTGTCTGGAACAAGTACCCCCGCCACACTCCCCCCTCTCTCCCGAGCTGTCGCTCGCCTCCAGGTCCTAAATTATCATTGATTCTAAGCAATGTTGACTTAGTTTTTTGATACGGGAGACCATTACATTCTTGTGGGTCGGCTAAGGAGTATTTATATCTCTGAGGGGTCTTTGATCTGGTTTGCTAACTACTTCTCTCAAAGAGTGCAGTGTATAAAGTCAGAATATCTGCTGTCTCCACCACTGCCTGTCACCAAAGGAGTACCCCAAGGCTCAATCCTAGGCCTTTTGTGCAGTTGTCTGTGCCCAACAATGTTTGTACCATGTTTTGTGCCGCTACCATGTTGTGTTGCTGCCATATTGTGTTGCTACAGTGTTGTTGTCATGTTGTGTTGCTGCCATGATGTCTTAGATCTCTCTTGATGTAGTGTTGTGGTGTTTCTCTTGTCGTGATGTGTGTTTTGTGTACATTTGTTTTTGTAAACCCAGCCCCCATCCCCACAGGAGGCCTTTTGCCTCATGGTAGGCCATCATTGTAAGTAAGAATTTGTTGTTAACTGACTTGCCTAGTTAAACAAAGGTTAAATAAAATAATAAAAAACAAGAGATCATTTCTCGGAGAGTCAGTCAGTTCTCTGCAGCCCTGTGGACAAAGAGAAAATGACCTTTCAGCTCAAAGTGTCTCTCCCTCAGAGTTGTCTGGTGCTGGTTGGAGTATAACCACTTACAGTAGAAATGTGCGGGAGGACAACACAACTAATTCAAACGGAAAGGTCATTGCCATCATTGACTACAGTTAATGTCAAAACTAGCTTTTTCTATATGCCGCTGCATTATACCAAAAGTTGATATATGTGAGGGCATTGCTTGGATGATACTTTTAGGTTTTTGCCTCTAACATTGATCAGTATGAGCCAATGTCATAATATAGATAGTGTGCACTACTACTAATACATTAGGTTGGCTGTGCCCATTTGTTTTGCAAATGGATATGAGATAAATGGGACATGAATCTGTTTCAAAGAAACGTCCAGCATGTGTCTGTCACGCCCTGACCTTAGTATACTTTGTTTTCTTTATTATTTTGGTTAGGTCAGAGTGTGACATGGGTGATTATATATTTTTGTCCTGTCTAGGGCTTTTGTATGTTTATGGGGTTGTGACCAGTCTAGGGGTTTTGTATGTCTATGGTTGCCTAGATTGGTTTTCAATTAGAGGCAGCTGTTTATTGTTGTCTCTGATTGGGAACCATATTTAGACAGCCATATTCCTTGAGTATTTCGTGGGTGATTATCTATGTCTATGGATGTTGCATGTCTGCACTCAGTGTTGATAGCAGTCACGGTCGTTTTGTTATTTTGTTTGTTTAGTGTACTTAGTGTTATTTCGTCTTACATTAAAAGAATGTATTCACTTCACGCTGCGCTTTGGTTCTCCGATCCTTACTACTCCTCCTCTTCCGATGAGGAGGAAGAAGAGCGTGACAGTGTCACGTTCTGACCTTAGTTCCTTTGTTATGTCTTTGTTTTAGTTTGGTCAGGGCGTGAGTTGGGATTGGTAGTCTATTTTCATTTTTCTATGTTGCGTTTGGCCTGGTATGGTTCTCAATCAGAGGCAGGTGTCGTTTGTTGTCTCTGATTGAGAATCATACTTAGGTAGCCTTTTCCCACCAGACTGTCTCTCCGTATCAAATCAAATCAAATTGTATTTGTCACATACACATGATTAGCAGATGTTAATGCGAGTGTAGCGAAATGCTTGTGCTTCTAGTTCCGACAATGCAGTAATAACCAACAAGTAATCTAGCTAACAATTCCAAAACTACTACCTTATAGACACAAGTGTAAGGGGATAAAGAATATGTACATAAAGATATATGAATGAGTGATGGTACAGAGCGGCATAGGCAGGATACAGTAGATGGTATTGAGTACAGTATATACATATGAGATGAGTATGTAAACAAAGTGGCATAGTTAAAGTGGCTAGTGATACATGTATTACATAAAGATGCAGTAGATGATATAGAGTACAGTATATACGTATACATATGAGATGAATAATGTAGGGTATGTAAACATTATATTAGGTAGCATTGTTTAAAGTGGCTAGTGATATATTTTACATCAATCCCATCAATTCCCATTATTAAAGTGGCTGGAGTTGAGTCAGTGTGTTGGCAGCAGCCACTCAATGTTAGTGGTGGCTGTTTAACAGTCTGATGGCCTTGAGATAGAAGCTGTTTTTCAGTCTCTCGGTCCCTGCTTTGATGCACCTGTACTGACCTCGCCTTCTGGATGATAGCGGGGTGAACAGGCAGTGGCTCGGGTGGTTGTTGTCCTTGATGATCTTTATGGCCTTCCTGTGACATCGGGTGGTGTAGGTGTCCTGGAGGGCAGGTAGTTTGCCCCCGGTGATGCGTTGTGCAGACCTCACTACCCTCTGGAGAGCCTTACGGTTGTGGGCGGAGCGGTTGCCGTACCAGGCGGTGAAACAGCCCGACAGGATGCTCACGACTGTAGAAGTTTGTGAGTGCTTTTGGTGACAAGCCAAATTTCTTCAGCCTCCTGAGGTTGAAGAGGCGCTGCTGCGCCTTCTTCACAATGCTGTCTGTGTGGGTGGACCAATTCAGTTTGTCTGTGATGTGTACGCCGAGGAACTTAAAACTTACTACCCTCTCCACTACTGTTCCAGCGATGTGGATAGGGGGGGGTGTTCCCTCTGCTGTTTCCTGAAGTCCACAATCATCTCCTTAGTTTTGTTGACGTTGAGTGTGAGGTTATTTTCCTCACACTAATCAAGCCTACCACTGTTGTGTCGTCCGCAAACTAGATAAGTTGGAGGCGTGCGTGGCCACGCAGTCGTGGGTGAACAGGGAGTACAGGAGAGGGCTCAGAACGCACCCTTGTGGGGCCCCAGTGTTGAGGATCAGCGGGGTTGAGATGTTGTTGCCTACCCTCACCACCTGGGGGCGGCCCGTCAGGAAGTCCAGTACCCAGTTGCACAGGGCGGGGTCGAGACCCAGGGTCTCGAGCTTGATGACGAGCTTGATGACGAGCTTGGAGGGCACTATGGTGTTAAATGCCGAGCTGTAGTCAATGAACAGCATTCTCACATAGGTATTCCTCTTGTCCAGATGGGTTAGGGCAGTGTGCAGTGTGGTTGAGATTGCATCGTCTGTGGACCTATTTGGGCGGTAAAGCAAATTGGAGTGGGTCTAGGGTGTCAGGTAGTGTGGAGGTGATATGGTCCTTGACTAGTCTCTCAAAGCACTTCATGATGACGGAAGTGAGTGCTACGGGGCGGTAGTCGTTTAGCTCAGTTACCTGAGCTTTCTTGGGAACAGGAACAATGGTGGCCCTCTTGAAGCATGTGGGAACAACAGACTGGGATAGGGATTGATTGAATATGTCCGTAAACACACCAGCCAGCTGATCTGCGCATGCTCTGAGGGCGCGGCTGGGGATGCCGTCTGGGCCTGCAGCCTTGCGAGGGTTGACACGTTTAAATGTTTTCCTCACGTTGGCTGCAGTGAAGGAGAGTCCGCATGTTTTGGTTGCGGGCCGTGTCAGTGGCACTGTATTGTCCTCAAAGCGGGCAAAAAAGTTATTTAGTCTGCCTGGGAGCAAGACATCCTGGTCCGTGACGGGGCTGGTTTTCTTTTTGTAATCCATGATTGACTGTAGACCCTGCCACATACCTCTTGTGTCTGAGCCGTTGAATTGAGATTCTACTTTGTCTCTATACTGACACTTAGCTTGTTTGATTGCCTTGCGGAGGGAATAGCTACACTGTTTGTATTCGGTCATGTTTCCGGTCACCTTGCCCTGATTAAAAGCAGTGGTTCGCGCTTTCAGTTTCACGCGAATGCTGCCATCAATCCACGGTTTCTGGTTTGGGAATGTTTTAATCGTTGCTATGGGAACGACATCTTCAACGCACGTTCTAATGAACTCGCTCACCGAATCAGCGTATTCGTCAATGTTGTTGTTTGATGCAATATGAAACATATCCCAGTCCACGTGATGGAAGCTGTCTTGGAGTGTGGAATCAGATTGGTCGGACCAGCGTTGAACAGACCTCAGCGCGGGAGCTTCTTGTTTTAGTTTCTGTCTGTAGGCAGGGATCAACAAAATGGAGTCGTGGTCAGCTTTTCCGAAAGGAGAGCGGGGCAGGGCCTTATATGCGTCGCGGAAGTTAGAATAGCAATGATCCAAGGTTTTTCCAGCCCTGGTTGCGCAATCGATATGCTGATACAATTTAGGGAGTCTTGTTTTCAGATTAGCCTTGTTAAAATCCCCAGCTACAATGAATGCAACATCAGGATATATGGATTCCAGCCTGCTTGGGGGGGAATATATACGGCTGTGATTATAATCGAAGAGAATTCCCTTGGTAGATAATGCGGTCGACATTTGATTGTGAGGAATTCTAAATCAGGTGAACAGAAGGACTTGAGTTCCTGTATGTTGTTGTGGCCACCCCTCTTCTTACCAGAAAGATGTTTGTTTCTGTCGGCGCGATGCGTGGAGAAACCATCTGGCTGCACCGACTCCGATAGCGTCTCTCCAGTGAGCCATGTTTCCGTGAAGCAAAGAACGTTACAGTCTCTGATGTCCCTCTGGAATGCTACCCTTGCTCGGATTTCATCAACCTTGTTGTCAAGAGACTGGACATTGGCGAGAAGAATGCTAGGGAGTGGTGCACAATGTGCCCGTCTCCGGAGTCTGACCAGAAGACCGCTTCGTTTCCCCCTTTTACGAAGTCGTTTTTTGGGGACGTCGGCTGGGATCCATTCCGTTGTCCTGGGTGAAAGGCAGAACACAGGATCCGCTTCGCGAAAGTCATATTCTTGGTCGTACTGATGGTGAGTTGACGCTGCTCTTATATTCAGTAGTTCTTCTCGACTGTATGTAATGAAACCTAAGATGACCTGGGGTACCAATGTAAAAAATAACACGCAAAAAAACTAAAAACTGCATAGTTTCCTAGGAACGTGAAGCGAGGCGGCCATCTCTGTCGGCGCCGGAAGTACCTAACGTGTCCTCCCTCCAGGTCCGCCCGTCTGTCCTGAATTGCCAAAGCCGCCCGTTTGTCCTGAGCTTCCAGAGCTGCCCAGCTGTCCTGAGCTGCCAGAGCCGTCCGTCAGTCAGGAGCTGCCAGAGCCGCCCGTCTATCCTGAGCTGCCGAAGCCCCCCGTCAGTCAGGAGCTGCCGGAGCCGCCCGTCAGTCAGGAGCTGCCGGAGCCGCCCGTTACTCCGGCACTGTCGGAGTCGACCTTCACGCCGGCGCTGCCGGAGTCACCTGCCTGTCCGTTGCTGCCGGAATCTCCCACCCATCCGGTGCTGCCGGAATCTCCCTTCCATTCGGGGCCCACTGCTAGGGTCCCCAGTCCGAGGTGAGCCACTGAGGCGGGGACAGAAGCGGGCAAAGACTATGGTGGAGAGGGGTCCACGTCCTGCGCCAGAGCCACCACCGCGGACAGACGCCCACCCAGACCCTCCCCCATAGGTTCAGGTTTTTCGGCCGGTGTCCGCACCTTTGGGGGGGTACTGTTACGGTCTGAACTTAGTTCCTTTGTTATGTCTTTGTTTTAGTTTGGTCAGGGCGTGAGTTGGGGTGGGTAGTCTATGTTCGTTTTTCTATGTTGCGTTTATGTGTTTGGCCTGGTATGGTTCTCAATCAGAGGCACGTGTCGTTCGTTGTCTCTGATTGAGAATCATACTTAGGTAGCCTTTTCCCACCTGTGTTTTGTGGGTGATTATTTTTTCGTGTCAGTGTTTGTTCCACACGGGACTGTTTCGTTTGTTTAGTTTATTCACGTTGTTATTTTGTATTTCAGTGTTCAGGCAAATAAACATCATGAACACGTACCACGCTGCGCATTGGTCCGATATTTCCTACTCCTCCTCAGACGAGGAGGACGACGATCGTTACAGCATGTCTGTAAAACCAATGCTATTTGTACAGTGGCTTGCTCCGCATGCAGTCCTCGTCTTGCCCTGTCATTGTGTGATTGTTGCACAATTCAATGTATACACTGTGCAAACCAACCTTCCACTCTATGGTAACTGCATTATAATGGGAGACTCAATTGTACAATGTTAGCTCCTGAAAAGCGGGGCGACAGCTCACTAGAGATGGTTTAAAGTCAACTTCGGAAGTTTTATCGCAATGAAGCGCATGCGTGGACGTGGAACAAGTCCCCCTAGTTTTTGTGTGTTAAACTTCTATGCTGCAAGTTGCCATTAATTGGTGTGGTTACATTTCTGAGTTTCTCTTAAAGGGAAAGTACAGAAATGGACATTACAGGTTAGTTGTGTAAATTCTATGACGACACATTTCTGAAGTAGGATAAGCCTATTCAATGTGACATGAGGTTGAGTATGTGTCGAAGTGTGATATGATATCTAAGCCATGTGTGTGTTTATTTCTCATTTGTAGATGGAAACAACAGAGAAAACAGATGGTGATGAGCCTCTCTACCTTGGTGCGCCACTGACCAAAGGACACTACTCTTAATGATGTCCTTCATCCTCAGACTCAATCAAACAGAAATCGTTCTAGAACATCTTAAGTTGTTCAGTGAACATTCCCCAGGACTGGTGCCAATGACAACGTATCTTGTTGGAGAGATTTGCCATTATGAACCTAATTTATACTGTTCCTCTTGCTCTAACTACATAGGAACCAGACTGAGTAGCCGCCCAACACAGTGCGCTAGATGTAAGTCAGAATATGATGCTAATCTATTTTTTCCTGGTATCCTCACAAATTAAGCAACTGCTTGAAAATCCAAATGTGGTTTTGCCAAGAAACCACATTACATCAGAAGGGGTTCTCACTGATGTACAAAGTGGAACTGAGTACATCAAGCTTTTACAGAGTGGGGAACTTGGAGATGATGATCTGAGTTTGATATGGAATTGGGATGGAATACCTGTGTTTTATAGTTCCAAGTACTAGATATGGTCAATTCAGTGCCAGGTAATTTAACTGGAGCCTAAAGACCAAAAGGCTAACATTCGTGTACCCTGTCTGTGGTTTGGACATAAGAAACCCAATATGTTAACATTGTTGACTCCATTTGTTGCAGAAGTGCCATTACTGGAGAAAGATGGTATCAAATGGATAGAGAGCATTTTTCGAGGGTCCATGCACTGATACAGTATGTAGTTCTGATTCAGTTGCACATCCTCTACTGAGGAACGTAAAACAGTTCAATGGGTTTTATGGATGGGATTTCTGTTGTGATAGAGGTGGAGAGCCATATCCTTACTCCAGACCAGAGCCTGCTCCAAGAACTGAGGAAGACCGTTGCAAACAAGCCATGGCAGGAACTCCTCAAGAGCCTGACATGGGATTCAAAGGGCCGTCACTATTCATGAATCTACTGTAGAAAAGTTTCAAATGGTGAAGGGATTAATTCCAGAGTACCAGCATAGTTCTCTGCTCTGTTTTTTTATTCATCAAACCATGGACAAAAATAGTACTTTGGGAATAAAACTGATATTGTTGACAAAGAGCTGACTGCTCGTCGAACATCTCATTCCAAAATTATAGACATTAATATGGAGTTGGTCCCCATTTGCTGCTCTAACAGCCTCCACTCTTCTGGGAAGGTTTTCCACTAGATGTTGGAACATTGCTGTGGGGACTTGCTTCCATTCAGCCACAAGAGCATTAGTGAGGTCGGGCACTGATGTTGGGCAATTAGGCCTGGTTCGCAGTCAGCATTCCAATTCATCTCAAAGGTGTTCGATGGGGTTGAGGTCAGGGCTCTGTTGCAGGCCAGTCAAGTTCTTCCATACTGATCTCGACAAACCATTTCTGTATGGACCTCGCTTTGTGCACAGGGCATTGTCATGCGGAAACAGGAAAGGTCCTTCCCCAAACGTTTGCCATAAAGTTGGAAACACAGAATCATCTACAATATAATTGTATGCTGTAGCGTTATGATTTCCCATCACTGGAACTAAGGGGCCTAGCCCGAACCATGAAAAACAGCCCCAGACCATTATTCCTCCTTCACCAAACATTACAGTTGGCACTATGCATTGTGGGATTTGTCCGTCGGACTGCCAGATGGTGAAGCATGATTCTTCACTCCAGCGAACGCGTTTCCACTGCTCCAGAGTCCAATGGCGCCAAGCTTTACACCACTCCAGCCGATGCTTGGCATTGTGCATGGTGATTTTATGCTTGAGTGTGGCTGCTCGGCCATGGAAACCCATTTCATGAAGCTCCCGAAAAACACTTATTGTGCTGCTGTTGCTTCCAGAGACAGTTTGGAACTCGGTAGTGAGTATTGCAATCGGGGACAGACGATTTGTGTGCGCTATGTGCTTCAGCACTTGGTGGTCCCATTCTGTGAGCTTATGTGGCCTACCACTTCGTGGCTGAGCCATGATTACTCCTAGACTTTTCCACTTCACAATAACAGCCCTTACAGTTGACCAGGGCAGCTCTAGCAGGGTAGACATTTATCGAACTGACTTGTTGGAAAGGTGCCATCCTATGACAGTGCCACGTTGAAAGTTACTGAGCTCTTCAGTAAGGCCATTCTATTGTCAATGTTTGTCTATGGAGATTGCATGGCTGTGTTATATATTATACATCTGCCAGCAATGGGTGTGACTGAAATAGCCAAATCCACTAATTTGAAGGGGTGTCCACATACGTTTGTATATATAGTGTATGTTCTTCTCAAAGAAAAGGTCAATCTCAGAGATGTGAACTTGGCAGAACTGGCAATGAACAAGTTTGTGATCGATTTCCAGAGGCTGTATGGCACTGCCAATGTATCACTCAATGTGCACTTGTTAACACACCTTACAGATAGTGTATGAAACTGCAAGCCCCTTTGGGCAACCTCCACATTCTCATTTGAGTCTTTCAATGGAACACTTCTTAAGTACTTTAATGGTACCACTTATGTCTCTGTGCAAATAGTAAAGAGGAATTTAAAGTAGATGAGTCTATCCCAAAGGGCTGCAACTTGCATGATAGATGCTAATGAGGGTGTACAACAGTTGTTCTCCCAACTACAAAATAGCAACAGATCAACTGATAAATCTGAATGCCTAACTGAAAATGTAACGGTTTTTGGCAATCCATTTGTTCAGCATATGCTTGCAATTGAAGAATTACTATGTCTAAGAGTAAGTAAATGCAGTTATTACAATTGGTTCATTGTTAAAGGCATATTATGTAATTCAGAAGTAAACCAGCTACAAAAAAGAAACAACTCAATTGTGGAGTTGAGAAATGGAATGCTGTATAAAATCCGTAGCCTTGTAGCTTTCAAACCACACAATGTTCACATGACAATTCACCTACATGTGCTGTGTGTTGGTTAGTGAACTTGTCAATACAAGAAGGGTATTGTGCAGAGACTCTCAGTTTAATATATCCTCCACATTTGTACATTACATTTCAGTCAGACAACATAATTGCAGTCCATGCACATCATTTCAAAAGAAAGTGTGTTGAGTTAAAGAAACAAAGAGTTTGTTATTCCTATTCCAAACAGTTTGGACAGAGACTAAGGAAGTGTTAAAGGTTACCTGGCTTGCCTAATTACCCAAAGTTGTAGTCTACAGTGAAAAAGAAAAGACAGGAAATGTTCCCGAAATTACGTGGCATAAAGTTAAACTGTGCACATTCCTTAGATGTGGAATAAACAATCATTATCATTGTCAACTTTGTCTTTGTCTGCACTCTTCTGAAGAGGAATTTTTAAAGTATTTTGAAACTCACATTTAATGGCATAGGTTGAAGCTATACTTATTGTGTACTTGATTATTTATGAGCAGAGTTTCAAAAAGTGTATTTTGAATGAATATGGTATATTAAAGTGTAATGACGGTGAATATATAGCATACTAAATGACAGAAAAACAATTAATTTAAAGTACACTTTTAATAAGTGTATTGAAGTATAATGATAGTATATTTATAATATACTTAAGATATTCAAGAAAGTGCATCTCATATTTGAAGTATATTATTTGAAAGGGTAGTATATTTAAAATATACTTGCAATGTATTAAAATATACTTTTTTTTGCTTGGTTATCAACCTTGATGCCTTAATTACTTATTTTTTCTGAGTGAAATGAGGGGAGAAATAGGTCATGGCGTGTCAGACCAAGTCTATTCCTATAATCAAATGGTCTTGAATGCCAAGTAATCACAAAACTGAAGGTCAGTTTCCATTCAATTCTGAAGGAAGACTAGCGGACATTATCAATCTTTTTAAATTACAGTCCAAGTAGTGCTGAGCTATTGTTCATGCTCTGCAAGATGGATATGATGCTTTATTAAGTTGTAAATCAGTAACAAAGGTCCCACACATTTGAACAGTGTCCAAAATGTAATTGAAAGCCACTGAATGTGATGTAGGCAAAAGGGGAAGGATATTTGTTGGAGTTATGTCAGTTTAGTCCAGACCTCTGTCCATTCTGAACAAAAATGGTTCTTAGAAAGAAAACTTTTCATCGCAGTGCTAGCTGTGCCACCAGAGACTCTGGGTTCGAGCCCAGGCTCTGTCGCAGCCGGCCCATGGGGCGGCGCACAATTGGCCCAGTGTAGTCTGGGCTGGGGGAGGGTTTGGCCGGCAGGGATATCCTTGTCTCATCGCGCACTAGCGACTCCTGTGGCGGGCCGGGCGCAGTGCATGCTGACCAGGTGGCTAGGTGTACGGTGTTTCCTCCGACACATTGGTGCGGCTGGCTTCCGGGTTGGATGCGCACAGTGTTAAGAAGAAGTGCGACTTGGTTGGGTTGTGTTTCGGAGGACACATGGCTCTCGACCTTCGCCTCTCCCGAGTCCGTACGGGAGTTGCAGCGATGAGACAAGACAGTAACTACTAACAATTGGATACCACAAAATTGGGGAGAAAAGGGGGGTAAAAAAAGTATTAATTCATTTAAAAAATTAAAAAGAAAACTTTTGTTACCGAGGAAACACATTGTGACAAGGATACCGGAAGCCGTTTAAAACGATCATGTTCCATTTCTTCAGCATCGTCTCTCAAACAAACAAAGCGGCAGGGTCATATCGTTGAGATGACAAATTGTGCCTTTAATTTTATATCTTTATTTAACTAGGCAAGTCAGAAAAAAATCTTATTTTGGGTTAACTGCCTGTTCACGAGCACAACGACAGATTTGTACCTTTCAGCTCAGGGGTTTGAAATTGCAACCTTACAGTTACTAGTTCAATGCTCTAACCACTAGGCTACCCTGCCGCCCCTCCACTCCTTTGCAGGTACTTCTCTTGAGCTCCCATTAGATATTTCATTCTCCATTATTCTAGAAATGGCTTCATTCTCTACCTCCGTTCAGTTAAGGGAGTGTTGGAGACACCCAGGGGGAGCTCATTTTGTTTCCCGGTTCCACCAAACAAACACATTCATTGCCGCTACTTTCAACCTAATGTTTTACCATTCATCTTCTGAGACAGAGCCGGGACACAATTACACTGTTCTCACACACTGGAACTTATGTTTTCAACCAAAAGCAACAGTCTTCTGGGACTTAACTATAACATTGACAAAGAAATACAGTGGTATATAAGCTTAAATTCAAAATCCTGGAAAGCTATACAGCCTGGATTGGAAACTAGCATGTTTACTTTCAACCTACACAAGCCAGTATGTATAAAACATGAGTACAATTTCTAGGTTCCCCCAAAGGGAGACTCCTTTTCTCGTTGCACCCATTAGTCTTGGTTTGATATCTCACTGAATGGTCGGAGTGATTGGGAAGGAAAAAAGCCTAGAGCATCAGCAACATGAGATTAGAGTTAGAGATTAGAGAGCAAGGCCAGCAGTGTTAGCTAGGCTAGCTAGAGCACATTGTTTGTTGTTAAGCCTAGAGGGCCTAGCTGTGCCCTAACCTGCCATCCCCCGTAAAGCTCTGCCTAACACTGGGGACTCTGATGCATTTCTTAATTAAATCGGGGTGATCAGACCATGAATCATGCGACGTGGCAAATAAATCCAGGAATTTGACAGAGAATCCCTCTCTCGGTGATAATCACGCCCCCGTGCCAGGAGCAGACTGTAAAAATCAATCAGGTTTTATGCAGAGAAATGCAGCATCTGTCAAAGCGATTGCACAAATTGCTTTACACAACGGCTCATCATTTCTTTGTGTAGAAGGGGACGCAGGTGGGGGGCACTGGTCAATGATCCCATGGTGTATTTTGGGCCTGTGCAATGAAAGAAGTGGTACTTTCATCGGAAATAATCTGCAAAAAGTTCAAACATGAGGAAAAATCCATTTAAAGACTGATGTGAGTTTCAATGCAAAGTCATGCATTTAAATGTGTGTGTTTTGAATTGCATCCTATGCAACCTACCTAGGCCCCCAATCCCTGTTATTCTGTACACACTGGCTGTCATCCATCAGCAACTTTTGAACTGAATTGAATCTCTGGGGTATTTTACCCCCACGCAAACACCAGTGACACAATAACAGCCACATATTGCTGATATAATACAATATTGATTTAAATATAACATTTCTGCTCAATACCAAGATCTCATTTGAATTACACACTTTGTTTGAGCAAAATCCAACAATGAGTTACAAAGTAAATAGGCCCAAGTTATAGAGAGAAAAATGGCTAAACATCCTTTTGCATACTAATATCCATATTATTTCTTCCATGCGCACACACAGTACCAAGTGGCAAAGCAAAAAACTTCTAAGAGGCGCGCCATCTGGAGAGAGAGATACAGTGTGTTGGGGTTTCAAAGAAGAGTGGATTAAAATATGCTAAGAGAGATGAGTGATTCATTTCAGTCTCGGCTCCCCGGATTTCCTGATTTAGATATTGTTTTAACCCCAGTGCCCCACCACCACCACAACAGGGTTTCAGACTATTGATGATCCAGTGTGGGCTTGACTTTAGTGCAACTCCATGTACATACCAATGAAATATACCCGGTGTATCTGCTCCACGTGGGAGTGGATACACAAAACATACCTTCCTGAGAAATCATTTCACACATTTATGATAAGACTGCGTGTCTGGTCTCAATGGGGTTTTGGCTAACAGTGGTGATATGGAGATGTGGGACTACTTATTGAAGGAAAGCAGCAGATGCTATGATAGCTACTAGCCAATAAACTAAATAAACTCCCCTTAGCAGCAATCTCCACAGCTGTTATCCCCGAGCAAACAGGTCACTGTCATTCTCCAATATTGAGCTAGGTGGGCAGACAAAAAGAAGACTGTGTATCCTCTTCCCACTTCCTTGGAGCCCGGGAACCATAAAAAGAGGAAGGAGGAACCCAACATTGAAAGCCTCTCTCCCCCAGAAGGCATTACAAATGCATGCCCTTCAACATGGCTGCTGGCTTGCCTTCAGGATATAACCATCCCAATATGTCCAAAGTTCAAATGTAATTACACTGCCGTGTTTCACTTAAAATGTCACCAACCGCTTTCCCCTAAAACCTATGGTTGAATATAAGTTCCTTCACTTTCTGAACGTCTTAAAGAGTCTGCTAAGAGTCTTAGAGAAGTCATCTCCTCATGTGTATGGGAGAGGTGGTTCTCTTATCAAAGCTAGGCTCTGCGACTGGCGGCGTAACAAAAGGTGAGCGGAAAGAAAGTGATGTGAAAACAGGAAGGGAGGATTTATGGCTGATGGCGGCACTTTACCTGCCAAGATCTGCAGTTGGATGTGAAAGTCTGTTTCCACAGTCCTTCATGTTTCCAACCTTCGCTTCCTTTAAACCCCAGCACATCTCAGCACACAGGTTCATACCATGACTATTTTATTAGCCACGTGTTAGCTCATTGGAATTGTACAGTGAACCTAAAGTTGGGATCTTTATTACATCTCAATTCATCTTGTTCTACACAGATCTCATTGTGCACCGGTAAAGAGATATTAAAATCTAGGAAAGCAGTAGATAAAGAAGTGAGATTTATGATCAAAAGTGCTTTGACATGTTCGGTTGCAGAGCGCCCAATGTCATGTTATCTTATTTTTGCCATTGCGTCATAGCACCAGAGTAGGCCTATTCTATTTCAATTCTACGCATAACATACAGTACAGATGAGATTAAAGATAAGACTGTCAACAAAGACTGTTCATTTAGAAATCCAGATGGGTTATGGGTAAGCTAAACATGTATGCCAACAGGTTTGACGTTTTGAGGTTGGATGCTGACATTTGAGGATGGAAGTTCAAGACAACTCAAGACAACTTACATTGTTCCAGTTATCATCGTATTCAAGTCTTCTATATAGACTGCATGTTTGATGTCTCTCGCATGAAAGACATTCAACTCACTCTACACCCTGGTCACAAAAAATTGTCACAGAATAAAATGAGCCTTTCCAGCAACACCTGCAGAGAAAAGGATCCATTTTCTGATGATTGTGGTAAAAACACAGACCATATTTCCCCTTACTCTCTCAGTGCTCTCAAGCCCTTATATACAATTTGTACATTCATGTATAAAAACAACAAAGACAAAAAAGCACATATTTTCTATGTATTGCCATCCTCTCTCCTGGACAGTGAAAAGCTGACATCCGTTTTCAATCCAATTTAAAATGTTCAACCACCACTGCAGAATCCATTGGGGACATGGAAATGAGTGCGTTTCAAACATCTGTCACTTACGTGTCAACTTTTAATGAGATTAGTTAGTATGAGGCCAAGTGCAATCTGCTGTGATTAAAAGGAATGGGGGAATATATTACCCATTTAGCATACCGAGGGTCTCAGGGAAACATTATACATATAAATTATAGAATCAAATTATATATTTTTTGTCACATGGTTTGTAAACAAGAGGTGTAGACTAACAGTGAAATACTTACTTATGGGTCCTTTTCAACAGTGCAGAGATAAAGATAAAGTTCAAATAAAAACAGAAATAGTGACACCAGGAATAAATACACTGAATAACAAATAACAATAACGAGTAAAAAATAACATGGCTATATACAGGGAGTACAAGTACCTAATCGATGTAAGAGGTAGTTGAGGTAGCTATGTACATATACTGTAGGTAGGAGTAAAGGGACTAGGCAACAGGATAGATAATAGACACTATTTCACTGTATGTGGTTAGTGTGAAAGTGTGTGTGTTTGTGTGTGTGTGTTTGTGGCCTCAGTATGCATGTGTGCGTGCGCATGTTATGTGTTATGTGTGGGCGTTTGTAGCTATGAGGGAAAATAATCGATACAGTTACATATCGGGATATTATTTTTGACGATATATCGTATTGTTTTGACAATATCGCTATATTATTATTGTGTTAGTTGGTTGTACCTGCACTAAAACTCCAGTGTTGTTTCTTCATAGCTTGTTCTACATCTTATTTTTAAATAGGAAGCCGATTTGTTTTCAGCACTTTTATTTTCATGACTCTAATTGTCATGGCTCTCCCTCTGCATCAGACATACTGTATACTGTATATGGTGAACAATATGTTCAGAACATCAAATCACGAAAACATATTTTTATAAAAACACAAAAGGCAATTCATTGTTCAACCGTGACCTTACATTTGTTAAATGGTTAGTCAAGGATCTTGCATGGGATTGTATCAAATTTAGCCTCCTGACTGAAAGCCCTTTGGTGTATGAGTAGCATGCAGAATGACCAACTGCAATTGCTTAAATTGACTGATAACTACTTATCCTACCACTGACTCTGTCTGAAGGCCAGAGAAACATGTCAAGTCCATTCAAATCCATCCCTGTGTATTGTGAACTGATTGACTGACTGGCAAATTTTCTCCAATTACCCTGGATAATCAAGTGTAAAAACCCAGAGGGACATTTAATGGCACTCATCTTCAGTTTGGGCTGTCGTTCACGTTGTGTTTTCAGACACGTATCTATTGTTGTAGAAGAATGAGCATTTTGCTCATAAAACCTCCAGAATTAGAGTCAGGACTGCTGTAGTATCTTCACTATAATGGCAGAGGGGGGAAATAAGTGACAACTGGTGTAACGGCTTTAATTGCCCCCTCACTTGGGATGGCTGACATCCCAGCGGCTTCAGTCGGCAAAACTGAAACGTGTTGCCAGCCCTTTTGGTGAGTGCTGATCATTAAAAGACAGTTGCATATGAAAATCAACCTAAGCCTTTTAATGAAAACAATTATTTTTCTAATTCTCTTTCACTTTCTCAAAATGAAACCTGTTAAAAAAAAACAAAGCTTTGTACATTTCAGATTGCACAATGCACAGTGATTTCTTTGTGGCCTATTTGAATGATGTGTTTAACTTACCTAAGAAAACGATTTTGGAGAAAGCACAACAATGGGATTGTGATTAATGAGAAACATTCATTTTTATATTGACCTCAAAAGGCCATTAAGATTGCCACTCAAGCGTTGAACATTAATTACGAGGGCCCTCATAAGCTTCCATGAAATTCAATGAGCATTTCAAAGTCTGAAGTCACGCAAAGAGGTCTGTGTAGAAGTTCTGATGCAAATGAGGTGCTGAGTCAACATCCACATTAAACTTTAATTGTTATTTTGTTTTCAATATACACACTTACAAATTATATATATATCATATATATATTATTGTTATGATTATTATATTTTATTTATTTTATATATACATATATGTTTCAGTATTAGGCCTAGTAGTTCTATAGAGATACAGTATTACAAAATTACAAATAAAACAGAAGTTTGAGAAAGACTTCCAAGGACTGAATACAGATTAGTCCCATCTCACTAATGTGAAACCATAGACAACAAGCCAATCTATATTAACTGAGCACCCACAATGACCCTTTTACCACAGAGGCCCACCATTAAATAGAGCTGATTATTGAATGTGGCCACCTCTGACAATTGCCTATTCATATCAAGAGATCACGCAACCACCTTATTACATTTACATCATTTAGCAGACGCTCTTGTCCAGAGTGATTTCGAGGAGCAATTAGGGTTACGTGCCTTGCTCAAGGGCACACCAACATATTTTTCACCTAGTCAGCTCAGGGATTCCAACCAGTGACCTTTCGGTTACTGGCCTAACGCTCTTAACCGCTAGACTACCTACCATTAAACCTGTCACTTGAATTGCTAAAGCCATTCATGCACAGGATATACTATATCAATACAAAATCCCCCTTCCAGTGAACCTAAAACCCATTTAATTCAAACAATAGCCATCAGCTGACAACATAAGATCACAGTGTTAGCTTAAAACTTATTTGGAATAGGGGGCAGCATTTTCACTTTTGGATGAAAAGCGTGCCCAGAGTAAACTGCCTCCTACTCAGTCCCAGATGCGAATATATGCATATTATTATTATTATTGGATATAAAACACTATGATGTTTCTAAAACTGTTTGAATGATGTCTGTGAGTATAACATAACTCATTTGACAGGCAAAAACCTGAGAGAAAATCCAAACAGGAAGTGGGAAATCTGAGGTTTGTCGTTTTTAAACTCAGCCCCTATTGAAGTTACAGTGGGATATTGGTTATGTTGCACTTGCTAAGGCTTCCACTAGATGTCAACCGTCTTTAGAAACTTGTTTGAGGTTTCTACTATGAAGGGTGGCTGAATGAGAGGGGAAAGAGTCAGAGGTCTGCCAGCAGCCTCGATCTCAGTCACGCGCATTCACATGAGAGGTAGCTCTCATTCCATTGCTTTTCTACAGACAATGGAATTCTCCGGTTGGAACATTATTGAACATTTACGATAAAACATCCTAAAGATTGATTCTATACATAGTTTGATATGTTTCTATGACCTGTAATATAACTTTTTGGAATTTTCGTCCGACCTTTCCGCTGGACTTGCACGCACGTTTCGATTTGTTTACCAAATGCCCTAACAAAAGGAGGTATATGGACATAAATTATGAACTTTATCGAACAAATCAAACATTTGTTGTGGAACTGGGATTCCTGTGAGTGCATTCTGATGAAGATCATCAAAGGTAAGTGAATTTTATAATGCTATTTCTGACTAATGTTGAATGTTGACATGGCGGATATCTGTATGGGTGTTTTGGGCTCTGAGCGCCGTACTCAGATTATGCTTTTTTCTGTCAAGTTTTTTTGAAATCTGACACAGCAGTTGCATTAAGGAGAAGTTTATCTAAAGTTCCATGCATAACACTTGAATATTCATCAACATTTATAATGAGTATTTCTGTGAATTGATGTGGCTCTCTGCAAAATCACTGCATGTTTTGGAACTACTGAACATAACACACCAATGTAAAATGAGATTTTTTGGATATAAATATGCACTTTATCGAACAAAACATACATGTATTGTGTAACATGAAGTCCTATGAGTGTCATCTGATGAATATCATCAAAGGTTAGGGATTCATTTTATCTCTATTTGTGCTTTTTGTGACTCCTCTCTTTGGCTGGAAAAATGGCTGTTTTTTTCTGTGACTTGGTGGTGACCTAACATAATCGTTTGTGGAGCTTTCGCTGTAAAGCATTTTTTAAATCAGACACTGCGGATGGATTAACGAGAATGTTATTTTTAAAATGGTGCCTAATACTTGTATTTTTGAGAAATTTGATTTATGAGCTTTCTGTTGATTTGTATTTGGCGCCCTGCAATTTCATTGGCTGTTGGTGCGGAACCCCGTTCCCAGACAGGTTAAGGAGATCGCAGAGATATATCACAGCCAATCACAAGACTGGTGGGACTAACATAACTGGACACATACATTTACAAAAATTGTTCTATCAGCTTCAAGGTTTATTATTTGGACAATGACAAATTAATTGCAATATCAATGTGTAAACCAAACTGCCATAGTTGCTGTGGTGACCCGTCATTCACATTTTGAGCATCTATAAAATATATCAAATCGTTTTTTTGGGGGGGGGGGCTTGCCTATTTTGCAGGAGCATTGCGCCGTGATTGGCTCAGTGTTCTGTCACTCATGGGACCACTACGTCACAGGCCAAGTCTACGTCCTCAGTAAGAGCAGACATCGAACATTTAAGCCCCTTGTGTTCTGCCATCCTCCTCTCCACCCTCTCCGAGTTGGGCATCTCCGGCGCGGCCCACGCTTGGATTGCGTCCTACCTGACAGGTCGCTCCTACCAGGTGGCGTGGCGAGAATCTGTCTCCTCACCACGCGCTCTCACCACTGGCGTCCCCAGGGCTCTGTTCTAGGCCCTCTCCTATTCTCGCTATACACCAAGTCACTTGGCTCTGTCATAACCTCACATGGTCTCTCCTATCATTGCTATGCAGACGACACACAATTAATCTTCTCCTTTCCCCCTTCTGATGACCAGGTGGCGAATCGCATCTCTGCATGTCTGGCAGACATATCAGTGTGGATGACGGATCACCACCTCAAGCTGAACCTCGGCAAGACGGAGCTGCTCTTCCTCCCGGGGAAGGACTGCCCGTTCCATGATCTCGCCATCACGGTTGACAACTCCATTGTGTCCTCCTCCCAGAGCGCTAAGAACCTTGGCGTGATCCTGGACAACACCCTGTCGTTCTCAACTAACATCAAGGCGGTGGCCCGTTCCTGTAGGTTCATGCTCTACAACATCCGCAGAGTACGACCCTGCCTCACACAGGAAGCAGCGCAGGTCCTAATCCAGGCACTTGTCATCTCCCGTCTGGATTACTGCAACTCGCTGTTGGCTGGGCTCCCTGCCTGTGCCATTAAACCCCTACAACTCATCCAGAACGCCGCAGCCCGTCTGGTGTTCAACCTTCCCAAGTTCTCTCACGTCACCCCGCTCCTCCGCTCTCTCCACTGGCTTCCAGTTGAAGCTCGCATCCGCTACAAGACCATGGTGCTTGCCTACGGAGCTGTGAGGGGAACGGCACCTCAGTACCTCCAGGCTCTGATCAGGCCCTACACCCAAACAAGGGCACTGCGTTCATCCACCTCTGGCCTGCTCGCCTCCCTACCACTGAGGAAGTACAGTTCCCGCGCAGCCCAGTCAAAACTGTTCGCTGCTCTGGCCCCCCAATGGTGGAACAAACTCCCTCACGACGCCAGGACAGCGGAGTCAATCACCACCTTCCGGAGACACCTGAAACCCCACCTCTTTCAGGAATACCTAGGATAGGATAAAGTAATCCTTCTCACCCCCTTAAAAGATTTAGATGCACTATTGTAAAGTGGCTGTTCCACTGGATGTCTTAAGGTGAACGCACCAATTTGTAAGTCGCTCTGGATAAGAGCGTCTGCTAAATGACTTAAATGTAAATGTAAATGTAATGAATCAAGTCGACAATCTACTGGCAAATCCTTGTCATATGAAGAGAAATAATGAAGAAAAATGATAGATAAAACGTATCGGTGTTCCCCACCATTGGGGGGCCAGAGCAGCGAACAGTTTTGACTGGGCTGAGCGGGAACTGTACTTCCTCAGTGGTAGGGAGGCGAGCAGGCCAGAGGTGGATGAACGAGGTGAGTCCAAAAATGTTTTGTAACGTTATGCTGCTGCATAAATGATGTAATATGCAAGGGAGATATGTATACCATAGCTACGAAAGTAATACTAAGTGCATGTTGTGTAGTAAGCTGTTAGTAGCCCAAGTGCCTCATCCTAATAACTTGGTCTATTTTCACCAACGCGGTATTGTAAACACATCATTTGTGGCTGGTGTGTGCCATCTTTGTAGACGTATCTGTACAGCTTTGTGCAAGCTTGGCTTGCACGTGCAAATTCAGCACACACAACATTCTATAATGGAATTGTGTTATTTGACGAGTCAGATTAAAGCTTATTTAACATGTCAAATAGTGACCCAAACGGCATTCAATGTGCCTCAACCTAATAATTTGGTATATTTTCACCTCTTGATTTCGCCTACTGTTCTAACTTGGTGGTGCACATGTAGCCTATAACCTGTTACAGAGAAATGTAATCATTGAATATTGTAAGAGCTTTCATTGTCTGCTTATATGCCCCCTTTATTTATCCTACGGTTCTGACTTGGTGTACAGGGAGAATACTGTAAGAACGGCCCATGTTCTGAATTATGTCGCTGTACATTTCAAAAGTGCTGAACAAATAGTTATA
Organism: Oncorhynchus nerka; assembly: GCF_034236695.1. Classification (NCBI taxonomy): domain Eukaryota; kingdom Metazoa; phylum Chordata; class Actinopteri; order Salmoniformes; family Salmonidae; genus Oncorhynchus; species Oncorhynchus nerka. Next base: position 77,845,354 of record NC_088405.1, read on the forward strand.
TTGACTACATACGCCGTCGCTCGCTCATTAATGTCTTAATAGAAATTAAGGATTACCTCTTATCCGCTTGTCGTCCCCTTATGCCATAGTTTGTACATCTCAATTGTCAGTAGAAACCACATTTGTTTAAGTATGTCAGTCATATCAGCTATGTTTTTTTAAGGCAGTAAATGAGGCTAAATGAACTGTTTCGCTTCCAGACAAGGCTCCGCTGATAGCCAGATGTAGCAGTGGTAAGGTGTTGGGACTGCTGTTGGGACTCCGCTGCTGGGACAGCTTTATGTAGGCCCTAATAGTTTGTGGGTAACGTTTGTCACCGTTATAGTGCAATTCATGGATTTTAAGTTTTGGGTTGTGGCTTTTCTGGCATGCATCCCACAATAATTTGTTTTGCCCCACCAAGATGTACATGCTAAAATCGCCACTACACAGATGGCAATGATGATTGCCAAAAAGGACACATTCTCATGTTTTGCATCAGTGTCATCATTTCACAACTTTGCAAACACCACTTTTCCAAAGTGGTTGAAGTAAATGGCCCAAAATTTCTTAAAGCCTCCTAATGACACTCGCAGATTGCACAATAAGTTATAATAAGCACAATAAGTGATAACACTAAATTAAAAGTCAGCGTTATCCCAATTCCCTGCACATAACCTCAAATGGACCAGCGCTGGGAAGGCCCGCAGTAATCACAGACATAGGGATTAACTGCACTGACCATGAGGTAGCAAACGGCTAACTCCACCATCTGGTCCACAACACTAGCCACCACCACAGTTCCGCTTCACTTGGCCAGATCCAAATGCAGAGGCACTTTCCCTCAGTTAGGGCTGTTCGGCTGACAGAGCAAAGTATTGAGTGAAGATACCCAACTGTCAAGGTGAATGAGGACCGAGGAGACATATGGGAGCATCCTCCCTTCATCTCCTCCCTTTCATCTAAACTGATCTGAAAGACCTGGACAGATTAAAACAAATGCTCAATATGGGCATCCACCCTATTGCTTTGACCTATGCCCTGATTTCAGATCAGTGCAGATGAAGGACAGGGGATAAGAAAAGGAAGCCATTTTTGATTATTCCAATGCACCCAAAAAATGGGTCATCATGCTATGCAGTGCAGGGTTGGGCCGAAATATGATTAAATCGAATATTGTGATATTTAACATTGATTCATTTTTTGCTTTCTTTTTCTTTTTTTTCACCTTTATTTAACCAGGTAGTGTAACGGTTTTCTTCCTCTTCTGACGAGGAGTAGGATAGATCGGACCAAAATGCAGCGTGGTACGTGTCCATGTTAATATTTATTTAATCTGAACACAAAAACAAAATAACAACAGAACGAACGAAAACGAAACAGTTCTGTCTGGTGCAGACACAGAGACAGAAAACAACTACCCACAAACCATAGTGGGAAAACAGGCTGCCTAATTATGGTTCTTAATCAGAGACAACGATTGACAGCTGCCTCTGATTGGGAACCATACCAGTCCAAACACATAGAACTATAACACATAGAACAAAAACATAGAATGCCGACTCCAACTCACGCCCTGACCAAACTAAAATAGAGACATAAAAAAGGAACTAAGGTCAGGACGTGACAGGTAGGCCAGTTGAGAACAAGTTCTCATTTACAACTGCGACCTGGCCAAGATAGAGCAAAGCAGTGCGACACAAACAACACAGAGTTACACATGGGATAAACAAACGTACAGTCAATAACACAATAGAAAAGTAATACACTGTGTGCAAATGTAGTAAGATTAGGGAGGTAAGGCAATAAATAGGCCATAGTGGCGAAATAATTACAATTTATCAATTAAACACTGGACTGATAGATGTGCAGAAGGTGAATGTGCAAGTAGAGATACTGAGGTGCAAAGGAGCAAAAAAATAAAAAAATAACATGGGGATGAGGTAGTTGGATGGGCTGTTTACAGATGGGCTATGTACAGGTGCAGTGATCGGTAAGCTGCTCTGACAGCCGATGCTTAAAGTTAGTGAAGGAGGTATAAGTATCCAGCTTCAGTGATTTTTGCAATTCGTTCCAGTCATTGGAAGCATAGAACTGGAAGGAAAGGCGGCCAAAGTAGGAGTTGGCTTTGGGGGTAACCAGTGAAATATACCTGCTGTAGCGGAGCTACGGGTGGGTGCTGCTATGGTGACCAGAGAGCTGAGATAAGGTGGGGCTTTACATAGCAAAGACTTATAGATCAAATCAAATCAAATCAAATGTTATTTGTCACATACACATGGTTAGCAGATGTTAATGCGAGTGTAGCGAAATGCTTGTGCTTCTAGTTCCGACAATGCAGTGATAACCAACAAGTAATCTAACTAACAATTCCAAAACTACTGTCTTATACACAGTGTAAGGGGATAAAGAATATGTACATAAGGATATATGAATGCTACCCTTGCTCGGATTTCATCAACCTTGTTGTCAAGAGACTGGACATTGGCAAGAAGAATGCTGGGGAGTGGTGCGCGATGTGCCCTTGTCCTGAGTCTGACCAGAAGACCGCTACGTTTCCCTCTTTTTCGGAGTCGTTTCCTTGGGTCGCTGCATGCGATCCATTCCGTTGTCCTGTTTGTAAGGCAGAACACAGGATCCGCGTCGCGGAAAACATATTCTTGGTCGTACTGATGGTGAGTTGACGCTGATCTTATATTCAGTAATTCTTCTCGACTGTATGTAATGAAACCTAAGATGACCTGGGGTACTAATGTAAGAAATAACACGTAAAATAACAAAAAACTGCATAGTTTCCTAGGAACGCGAAGCGAGGCGGTCATCTCTGTCGGCGCCGGAAGTAGATGACCTGGAGCCAGTGGGTTTGGCGACGAATATGTAGCGAGGACCAGCCAACGAGAACATACAGGTCGTAGTGGTGGGTAGTACTGTATATGGGGCTTTGGTGACAAAACGGATGGCACTGTGATAGACTACATCCAATTTGCTGAGTAGAATGTTGGAGGCTATTTTGTAAATGACATCGCCGTAGTCAAGGATCGGTTGGAAAGTCAATTTTACGAGGGTATATTTGGCAGCATGAGTGAAGGATGCTTTGTTGCGAAATAGAAAGCCGATTCTAGATTTAATTTTGGATTGGAGATGCTTAATGTTAGTCTGAAAGGAGAGTTTATAGTCTAACCAGACACCTAGGTATTTGTAGATGTCCACATATTCTATGTCAGAACCGTCCAGAGTAGTGATGCTAGACGGGCGGGCGGGTGCGGGCAGCGATTGATATACTGCGAAAGTGCAAGATGATATTTCGTCCAAGACTATACTCTATTTGAACTTTACAAATCAAAACTGTGCAATTTTATCAGTTCAATAAGTTTAAAATGAAGTCTAAATATATTAACTAAGCCATATTTTTTTCACCATACAAAAATAATTGATCGAAAATGTGAATATATCGTAAATAAGCACAAAAATTGCACAGTCTGGAGTGATTTAGTTATTAACGGCACGAAACGATTATATCAGATATCATGATATTTGGAGTAGCATATCATAGAAGAGCTGTTCCCAAATATTGCCCAACATTAACGCAATGCATATATAATAACACAGACTATTGGCTTGCAGATCATTTCGAGAAAAATTATAATTCTAGAATAGCAATCTCCCGTGAAATGGCATCCTCACCTAACATTGGTATTTATCCTGTATGGTAGACTCAACTTCATTCAATGTTTGAATTGATAACAAGCTAGGAAGATAAGACTGTAGCGTCACGACAAATGAGAACAAAATCTGGAGAGGACTGTCTAAAATCCATTATTTTGACTGTCAGTTTCATGCAACATGACTAGAAATAATGAGGACACAAAATACAACTAACATCTTGGAATCAAAGTGTATCGACATTTCCTTCCAAGCTTGAATCCTCAACCTTATTGAAAGAGATGCTGTCTTTGTGACAAAAGTCAGAAATGTGGCCGACTTTTGGGCTTTGAGGATTCTGTGCCACCCTGTAAACAGCTTCTGGCAGACTCTCCCAAAGGAACATGTATACAGAAGTATTTCCAATGTCTCTGTTTGCAATGCTGCTTACATAGAGCCAATTCTATGGTGGAGCGCTAGCAGCGAGCGATGAAGGCAGCAGCATTTCCTTTGACATGACAACCCATGAATGGCTTGCTCTGAAGTCGGCCTCTGCACGGATTATTAATCACTCTTCCTGCTTTACTAAACCGTACAACACGCCACGTGACCACTCCACTGGAACTTGGCTAAGTTTGTGAGGAAAAGAAAGCCTCTTCTGTTAGAGCCAACTACAACGAGGATATTGTTATTATTCCCAGGAAGACACATTCAAAGGCCTTAGAATGCATTTGCGCACATTATAAATGAATATGGATTTGAGGCGAAAGGGTTTGTTAATAAATTAAATGTCTTTAGATTGGATGAGCTGCAAGAAGCAAATATTTTGAATCTTTAAGCATTGTATTTCTGAGCTATTTACTGATCAAATACCGACATCTCATTTGAATCGCTTGGGTATGGCAGTCAATAGCATTGTCAATGTCATGCCAAAGGGTAGACCTAAGCATTATGAATAATTTTCCTATCAATTATCCGATTCTATATGTGACCAATTAGGGTTTGTCTCCTGCATGCCACAAGACTGTGTTAGTCCACTGAGCTAAAGCATTCATTCAGGGAGCTAACACAAGTCATGTCTCAGACAAGGTTACTCATCACGCAAACAGGGTTTATAAACCACCTCTGTTAAATACCTGATGGTGTTTCAATAGACACTCAATCTTACATACACTGAGTGTACTAAACATTAGGAACACAATATATTTCCATGACATAGACTGACCAGGTGAAAGCCATGATCCCTTATTGATATCAGTTGTTAAATCCACTTTAATCAGTGTAGATGAAGGTGAGGAGACAGGTTAACATAGGATTTTTAAGCCTTGAGACAATTGAGACATGGATTGTGTATGTGTGCCATTTAGAGGGTGAATGGGCAAGACAAACAATTTAAGTGCCTTTGAATGGGGTATGGTAGTAGGTGCCAGGTGCACAGGTTTGTGTCAAGAACTGCAATGCTGCTGAGTTTTTCATGCTCAACTGGTCCACCACCCGAAGGACATCCAGCCAACTTGACACAACTGTGGGAAGCATTAGAGTCAACATGGGCCAGCATCCCTGTGGAATGCTTTTAATACCTTGTCCATGCCCAATGGATTGAGGCTGTTCTAAGGGCAAAAGGCGGTGCAACTCAATATTAGGACTGTTTTCCTAATGTTTTGTACACTCAGTGTATGATTGGAAGCACAGCCGAGAGCTGCCCAGTGACACAAGCCTACCAGACGAGGAAAATAACTTATATGCTCGCTTCGAGGCAAATAACACTGAAACATGCATGAGAGTATCAGCTGTTCCGGACGACTGTGTGATCACGCTCGATGTGAGTAAGACCTTTAAACAGGTCAATATTCACAAGGCCGCTGGGCCAGACGGATTACCAGGACGTGTACTCCAAGCATGCGCTGACCAACTGGCAAGTGTCTTCACTGACATTTTCAGCCTCTCCCTGTCTGAATCTGTAATACCAACATGTTTCAAGCAGACCACCATAGTCCCTGTGCCCAAGAACACTTAGGTAACCTGCCTAAATGACTACCGACCCGTAGCACTCACGTCTATAGCCATGAAATGTTTTGAAAGGCTGGTCATGACTCACATCAACACCATTATCCCAGAAAACCTAGACCACTCCAGTTTGCATACCGCACCAACAGATCCACAGATGATGCAATCTCTATTGCACTCCACACTGCCCTTTCCCACTTGGACAAAAGGAACACCTACGTGAGAATATTATTAATTGACTAGAGCTCAGCGTTCAACAACATCTAAGCTCATCACTAAGCTAAGGACCCTGGGACTAAACACCTCCCTCTTGGTGTGCTTGGACCATGTTAGTTTGTTGGTGATATGGATGCCAAGGAACGTAATGGTCTCAACCTGCTCTACTACAGCCCCATCGATGAGAATTGGGGCATGCTCGGTCCTCCTTTTCCTGTAGTCCACAATCATCTCCTTTGTCTTGATCACTTTGAGGGAAAGGTTGGTGTCCTTGCACCGTACATTGACTCTGTACCGGTACCCCTGTATATAGCCCCGCTATTGTTATTTACTGCTGCTCTTTAATGATTTGTTATTCTTCTCTCTTACTTTTTGGGGGATATTTTCTTAACTGCATTATGGGTTAAGGGCTTGTAAAGAGCATTTCACTATAAGGTCTACACCTGTTGTATTCGGCGCATGTGACAAATAACATTTGATTTGATTTAAATCACAATAATGTGTGTACAGAGCACAAATACATCAACAAGTTACAAACATGTATGAGTGTTGAAATAGTGTGCTGTAATGCTGTAATACTGTAATTCTGTGACAAATTGTTCCAAACAACAGTGACAAATGAGCCAATATGATAACAATGACCTCTAAACATCCTCTCATTTATAATTTTCTCCTTCAGGAAATGAGAAAAGCCCTCTTGTTATTTTGATAAAATGGGCAAAGTGGCAATTTCACATCTGGGTGGTAACCGATGTCAATTATTCACGGTCATCATCTGCACCTAATTTGCTTAATAACATATTGTGCTGGGAAGCACAGGGGTAGTGTCACTTTGGAAAACTAAGGCCGCACCCAATGAGAGGGTACCTTCTTGCATAGAAATTGAAACTTAAATGGATACTTCAGGATTTTGGCAATAAGGCCATTTATCTACTTCCCCAAAGTTAAATGAACTTGTGGATACCATGTTCAAATATTTTATTTTGCTTTTTGGTTAAAACATTTTCTAATCTTAAATTAGCCTAACCCTAATAGTTCAACTTGGAAGAGGTGAAGTGAGAGGGGTAGCTGGGCCCAAAATCTGTCTTCTCCAGTAGGTGGTGTTTGTTTTTTCGCTAAACAAGCAAGGAGATCCTGTATGGAGGGTTTATTTATGGAGAGTTTCTGTATGGAGAGTTTCTGTATGGAGAGTTTTGAATTTCGTTAACAAAAATGGAATGGCTTATTCGCTACGTGTGGCTTATTTAGGAGTTTCGTAATGATTATGTCGTTACTAGTGTACAGATTTAAATAGGACTATTGACATCCTGGCAACTTTATATCGGAGTTGCCATTATATTGGCTACAATGGTCCCACCTGATCTTGCCTCCTCCTGACTGTCTTCCATTTTTGAAGAAATGTATTTTCATTGATAAAGCAGCCACTAGAGTATCTGGTCAATATAATGGATAATCGGTGATGCTATGTACTCATTGTTGCATACTATACTGAACAAAAACATAAACGCAACATACAACAATTTAAACAAATTTACTGGGTTACAGTTCATATCAGGAAATCAGTCAATTTAAATAAATGAATTAGGCCCTAATCTATGGATTTCACATGACTGGGCAGGGGCGCAGCCATGGGAGACTGGTCCACCCACTGTGGAGCGAGGCTCAGCCAATCAGAATGAGTTTTCCCCCACAAAATAGCTCTATTACAGACAGAAACACTCCTCAGTTTCATCAGCTGTCCGGGTATCTGGTCTCAGACTATCCCGCAGCCAGATGTGGAGGTCCTGGGCTGGTGTGGTTATACGTGGTCTGTGGTTGTATGGCCGGGTGGATGTACTGCCAAATTCTCTAAAACGATGTTGGATGCAGCTTTTGATAAAGAAATGAACATTAACTTATTGTGCAACAGCTCTGATGTTCATTAATGCAGTCAGCATGCCAATTGCACGCTCCCTCAAAACTTTAGACATCTGTGACATTGTGTTGTTTGACCAAACTGCACATTTTATAGTGGCCTTTTATTGTGCCCAGCACAAGTTGCACCTGTGTAATGATCATGCTGTTTAATCAGCTTCTTGATATGCCACACCTGTCAGATGGATGGATTATTTTGGCAAAGGAGAAATGCTCACTAACAGGGATGTAAACTAATTTGTGCTCAAAATTTGAGAGAAATAAGCTTTTTGTCCCTATGGAACATTTCTGGGATATTTTATTTCAGCTCATGAAACATGGGACAAACACTTCACATGTTGCATTTATATTTTTGTTCAGTATATTTAGCAGTTAATGTTTAGTAAAATGAAGGCCTATGAGTAGGTGGGGTGGGCCGAGTGTGGGTGGATTTTTCCAAATTCAACAAACATGCACTGCATTAACCAGCTTGATAATAGCTTATTTAATTAATCTAAACTCTGAACCAAATAGGAATGGAGTTATAGGCCTACTCAGACTGGTTAATAGCCAGACAATCATATTAGACCTATACCATAGTAGACCATATATCTATCCTATTTAAAAAGCACTGAAGCACTGAAACATTTTTTTTTTGGCATACTGAGAATGCATCATGCTTGATTGCGTTGTTTCCCTCTATTCGTTGATTTCGGTAATGCATTCCCATATGGAATTGATCAGCTTTTGTCAAAGCAGAAATGAGTATGACATCTGGGCATTAAAAATTAAGTTTAAACATATGCAACATTTTGAAATGTCGCATACTATTAAACTACATTTTTTCACATACTCAACTGGCCTACTATTTAGGACGCAAGCAGACTATGGGTATTCAGACAAGGCTAGTATCACGCCCTCACATTTTAATGTGAATTGGTCATGTTCCTCTTCCTCATCATATTTACATATCACTTTTCAATGCAAATTAGTTGTATTTAGCCAGTCATATTGTTCTAGTTGTGTGTTATGCTTATTGACTCATTTTTCAAAAGCTCTATAAGGTATTATGTGCATTATGTACAAAGAGAGGAGCACAGTGTGTCACTTTCACAAGGACAGCTCTCTAAAATACCATATTTGGCCCGGGGGTCCTTATTGAGTAACTGTAGCCTTGCTGTCCCAAGGAAAGGACACTCTACCCATCAGCAATGTTCTTAATGTCCTTTCACAGGGGCTGCTTACCCCCCTCACAATGTTTTCACCTCCTGCTTACCCCTTGCACTCTCGGTTGGAAGTCGAACAACAGCTGCTGCTCCAAATTTCGATTTAACCACCAATAATTCTCGCCTTTGGCTGAGGCAGGCTGGTGGAAGGAAGGACTGGAGGGCACAATAGACAGGGCCTGTGAGGGTCTTGGCCGGATCGCCACAGGAATATGTGTTGCATCCTGGCAACGCTCGGCCAGAGCTGCCTCGGAGCCAGACAGAGGCTCAGGGGGGAGGAGGAGCGAAGAGGGATGGGAGGAGGAGCAAAGAGGGGAGGGGAAATTGCCACTTGCCACTCAACACTCCACATACAGAGCCAAGTGGTTGGAGGGGGACATTGTCATAGGGCTGTTTTCCATGAAGGACATGACCCTGTCCTCTACACATTTTACGTCTCTCCCCCTTATGTGCCATGGTGAGAATGCCAAGGCAAGTGAGAATGGGCTACAATATGCAATGTAATGCAGGCTAGTGGATGAGCAGTGTGGTAATATGCTTTTTTCTGCAAGTCACAGTGACATATCCATAATACATAAGACAGGAAATGTAATTATGTATAACATATACTGTATAACATATATTTACTCAAATATTTAAACATAAAAAAGCTATGAAATATGTGACGAAGCAACTTGTTGGTTAATAGAAAAACGTTGAGTGAAGCTGCCCACAACACTTAAGACTACAGAGGAACCATTAGAAGCATGTCACGAATCAAGTAGGCTAGGATACTCCCTCAAAGGCAAATGTTGATTTTCCAATCAATTTAGTTACCTGTGAGGGTTAACACGGTTTAACTTCGATGGCCTGAACACGTTGTCGATGCGGATTAACCAGTAATTCTTAATCAACTTTACTCAAAAACCTCCTGTCTGGAGTGACATTTACAATGCGTCAAAAAGCTCCGCGGGGAAAGCCAAAACGTGCATCAAGAGCCAGAGACACACACGAATTACTCGATCAGAGAAGCAATGCTAGCCTATATGATGATCTACCATAAAGCTAAACAAATGTTTTTTTAACCTACAAATGTAAAACTTTGAATCACTGGGGTATAAATAAAGGCAAAAGTTAAGAGGGGGACATGTTCATAGTGAAGCCTTAAATTTGGGTTTTACAATCACTTGGAACAAGTAGCCTACTTGTGAGGCAAACCTCGAAATCCCTTGACAACCACCACCATCATGACAGTCGAGTCTCACAGTAATCGCCTGGTTTAACTGCCACTTTGTTGGCATGTGATGTCAAATCTCGGCACCACGCAATAGGGAATCTACAGTACCTATATAGAAAGCGCGCGCATATGTAGAATAAGTGCGCACTCACCTAATGTACATGATAATGCAATAGCTATAACACTTATGTCACCTGCCATTTCTCCCAGCAAAAATAAATAAATAATTGCCCACCTTGTTGAATCAGAAGAATGGCCATCCCGGTCAGCAAAACCCAGAACATAGGATTCTTCATGGTGGTTTGACTGGTCGATCGCTTCTCTGTGTAGTTGTAGAGGAGTATGTTGCCGCTCAGATATAGTCTACTACAAACACAAATCCTCGGAAAAGTGTAGCAAGCAGACTGCAGTTCCCGCTACGTCCCGGGTCCCTATCTGACTGTAAAGCAGCCACCAACGCAAGCAGCACCAAGTCCCTCCTTTACCAAGGTATTGGTCGTAATTTGTATGAGGCTGCTTGGATAGGCTTCCAGTGGCTTACAAAGACACTTCTGTCCAGGAACCCGCTGTGATTCCCACTAACCACGTGTGTATCCGTGCGCCTTTCCCGCGTCTTGCTTTATGCGTGCGTGCGTTGGTCGATATCGACCGTGTTCAAAACGTTATCCTATTTCAAAACCAAGCAATGCATTTGAAATGTAGGCCTATCTGATGTTTAGACAGGCAGATTTGTATTTTATGCAAAACGTGTTAAGCATATGATAGCCTAGCTAGTATTCGGTCTTAAAAAATATAGACTTAAAAAGTAACTTTTTAGTTGGCTAGTTTAATGTCCTTAAAGGGGGATATAATGCAGTAAAAGTAACTATATAGCCTAATTTTAGAATGTAGCCTACTTTAGCCTCGTTTAGAAATAGATACCGTTTTCTCTTTCTTAACGAGGCAAAAGTAGGCTTCATTCTATTAGTATATAGTATACTTTACTGCAGCCCACGTAGGCTAATTCCGGTTATAAACAACCATCACATCTTCCACAAAAACACTGGTCACATAAGTCGCCAAGCGTAGGCTATTAATCAATGTTGAAGGGCCCTGTCACTTTAGCAGTCTCTGCGATGCCAGAATGCAGAACAAGACGAAATAAATTGGTGTAACTGCCCTCAGTTCAGCAGCTGGACAGCTCCCATGTTCTCCCTTACGCTGCATTCTACTTCTCAACGGGTAAATGAATTGCATGAGAGGAGACGTTTGACACATGCATTATATTTAGTCAGCATTATGGACCTACTTATAACCCTACAGTTTTTCCTGAATGTACTTGTGTTAGTGGAAAACAAGATGTAAATGGATGACTGATGCTGCAATCTTTTCTTTTCGCAGTCATAAACAGACATCCAAAGTGAACAATGAAAAATCACAGGCCTGCACTAATGAACTACTGAATTAACTACTAATGAACTACTGACCCTTTTTTCAATTTTCGCCCAAAATGACATACCCAAATATAAATGCCTTTAACTTAGGCCCTGAAGCAAGGATATACGAATGGAATGTAGGAGAATATAACACAGTAAAAGATAATACAAAGAAAAAGTTCAATTTCAAATCCCCAGAGCTGACAAGGTACAAATCTGTCGTTCTGCCCCTGAACAGGCAGTTAACCCACTGTTCCTAGGCCGTCATTGAAAATAAGAATTTGTTCTTAACTGACTTGCCTAGTAAAATAAAGGTTCAATAAAATAAAATAAAATAAATAAAAAAATTGAAATGCAAGACAAAGGCCATCATGTATTATTCCAGCCCAGTTGCGATTTAGATTTTGGCCACTAGATGGCAGCAGTGCAGGTGCAAAGTGTTAGACTGATCCAATGAACCATTGCATTTATGTTCAACATTTTGTATCAAGACTGCCACAATGTGCCTAATTGGTTTATTAATAACTTTTCATGTTCAAAACAGTGCACTCTCGTAAAACAATGGCATGGTATTATTTCACTGTAATAGCTACTGTAAATTGTACAGTGCAGTTAGATTAACAATAATTTAAGCTTTCTGCCAATATCAGATATGTCTATGTCTATGTCCTGGGAAATGTTCTTGTTACTTACAACTTCATACTAATCTCATTAGCCTACGTTAGTGCCACGTCCCGAAGGGGACCCACTGATCCTGAAGACTTCACAGTGCATCAATGACAAGGTATGACAATTAAACAATTGTACGTGAATGATTTTGTTTCTTTGGAATGAGCACCAGTAGGCACCATTTGTCCAATTGTGTCCAATTGAGTTGAATTAGTAACAAAAACAGTTAGCTGCTGAGGGGAAGATGGCTCATAATAATGGCTGGAATGGAGTGAATGGATTGTTATTGTTATCAAACACATGGAAACCACGTGTTTGATACAAGTCTATGTATTCTGTTCCAGCCAGTACTATGAGCTGTCCTTCCCTTAGCAGCCTCCACTGCTAACCATTTATATAATTTGTTATCAAAGACAGGTAATACCAGTGGGAAGGTATTGCAAAATAAAGTGCTACTGCATTGATTTCATCAAGTACATTTATAGTGTCAACATACACATGCTTACTATACACTTTTCTTTTGTGCACCAAGTGTGGGGACCACTGGGACCAGTTTGCAATCATTGGTTTTTGTTTGACATACATTTTAAAGTGAAACATCTGAGTCTTCTGTTATCGTGGAATTGCCCCATTGCATTAAGTATAGTTCCTTTGCCATGGATCAAACATTTGCCCAATCAAGAGATGTGTAATCCCATCAACACCCTTGTGTGTGGAATGTGTGTAAGACTAATGTAACACAACATTACGTAACGCATTAAATCAGCACTACTCAGCAAATCCGACTCAGAACACATAATTATCCTAAATGAGCCCATTTTCTGTGAAAAGCCATGAAAATAATTCCATGTTCACAACTTGACAGTCCGTTTCCCACACTCTGATGACCAAACAGCTGGCTCAAGAGGCCATCAACTGCATTGCTAATGCGCATAATGATATTTTGCTTTGAAAACTGTGCCATTTCACTACACTATTTTTCTAGGTATAGAAAAAGTGGAGGTACCAGCATTACATGGGATGTCCCTGATCAACGTTGTCTCAGGGCGATTGGTATTATTCTGCATGTAAAACTCTGACACTCTATTTAGTATGATATGATACGTTACATTAAGTTACATTATGATTGGAATAGTGGTCGTAGAATATCACATGAATTGGATTATGTAAATTCACATATCACATATCTTGGAGGACTTATAGTATTATATGTCATACGTGGTTGTACAATAGCATACGAATTGGATGGGACGAGGCTGCTTGTTGCTTGGTAACAACAAAGGAGAATTACAGGGAGAATTTACATTGAGAACTAATGACAAAGGATAGGATCATTTACGTGAAAGGTTAGGGGAACTAAAATTTCAAAAGGTTAGGTGAAGTTTAAGGTTCGGGAAGGGTTAGCTAAAATGCTACAGTTGTCCCCAACATGACTCGAACACACAGCCTTTGGAGTGCTGATTAAGCCCACCCATCGCGGATTAAGCCCACCCATCCTCCTTGACCAACTTCCTACATTTGTTTCTGTCTAAAGTAATTAGACCATTTGTAGGTATCTTACTTCATGAAAGTCCTCTGAAAAACATAAAGTATGTTTCGTATTGGCTCTAAGGCCAAGCTGCCCTGAGGGACTAAGAGAAGGTTACAGGGCACAAAGGAAATTAGCATTTTTGGGCTAGCAAAGAAAAAATAGAAATGTCTGTCAGACTATGCTTGTACACATTTTATTTTCTTGCCTGTTCGTCTAAGCCTCAACAAAAGGGGAGCCTCAGAAGTAAATGTGTTTTTAATGCCAACGGGAAAAATCATTAACCAGCTCAGCCAAGTGCAACTCCAGTCAGGTTCAGTGAAGTGCAACTGCAGTCAAATCCAATTGTCAATGAAATTCCAAAGATCAATTGTCAAAATCTGAAGCCAAATCCCAATAGGCATGGCATTATGTGCCACACGTCAAGGCAAGCCATATAGATTATTATTATATTTGTTTACATTTACAGACACAAATAATCTGCCAGCCCGAAGAGCTTGGTAACTGGCAGGAATGTCTAGGGCAGCCGAGATAGAACAGTGAAGGCCCTGTGCCATGTAAACGAAATAGACAGACTCAGAGTAAAAGAGCTAAGAAGAGCGCTCCAATCTCTACTACTGCAGGTGGAATGTGAGTCAGATTTGGAGGTTAACTAGGACGGTGGCAGAATGAGGCTGCAGCGTGCCCCAAGAGTCACCTCTTGGCTCAATGATCCATTCATTTCATTTCTACCTCCACTGGCTTGAGCCCCACCACTCGCCCAAATACTGTATGAGGAGAGGAATACAAGGAGACAGGCAGGCAGGCAGGCAGGCAACTACACCACCCAGTCCCTCATGGATATGTTGTCTTCCACCAGTTTGTATTACATACCTCACCTTGCCCCCATCTGCGATGAGACAGTCAAATTCTGATATATTATCTTATGCGTTTGAAGCAAAGAAGAAAAAGTGGTATACCTCCACTTTCCCTATTAAGTTACGAGTATGGGCATCCCAAAAAAAGCAGATATATTCTGCCACAGAATAATTTGCATATATCCGCAGAAATGGGAAAACCGTGTCAAGAAACTTGCAATGCACTCTCAGAATAAAATCCAGTGCATTACATGGATAGCATATACAAACACCATTCAGGAAACAGTGAAGTGAGAAGATTTATAAGCCTACCAGAAGAGGAGTTGGGTGATCTTGTACACAAGATTGGGGCACCACTCTGGGGACCTGCGGGGAGAAAAACCTCATATTTAATACCAGGAATTTCCTTGCATTCTCATTCATCCTGAGCACCGTTGTAGTGCATACAAAAGTACCCAAACTCTTATTAATTCACATCTACATTTCAGTGTCAGTTCTTTCACTTGGAAGCTACATTGGGATTTGCCGGCAGCCTCCAGGAGGAGAGTGGAAAATGAGAGAGTGGGGAACATGGGACTGTACTGGGATGAGAGGGTTACGGAATTGTAGAAGGAATTGAGAAGCCGATCACACAATGATTATGTTTGTGTGACACTTTTGAATGTGGGTCAAAAGGGAAATAAAAGTATTATTTTCGTTTTTTACCACCACCTCCCTCTTCCCGCCTGCTGTGTACCGGAGTCCTCCTTGCTAGCTATCGAGCAGACACCATTCGTTCCCGCCTGCTGAGCACCTGCCCTCACCGTCAGAACTACAGAACTGCGGGAAAAGAGTGCATGACAGGCGGGGGCGAAGGACACAGTCTACCGGTCGCCCCAGCCTCCCACTAGCACAGCAGGCGGGAGGCTGGGGCAACACCGTGTGCTAGCTAACTAGTTTGCCCTCTTTCCGCCTGCTGCGTACCGGAGAAAACTGACAGGCGGGGGTGAGGACACTGTCTACTGCCTACAGCTACCTACTTCGGTACACAGCAGGCATGGGTGACACCATGTGCTAGCTAGCACACAGCGTTGCCTTCCACCTACTGTGTACCCGAATCCTCATTAGAACTAAATTCAGCAAAAAAAGAAACGTCCCTTTTTCAGCACCCTGTCTTTCAAAGATAATTCGTAAAAATCCAAATAACTTCACAGATCTTAATTTTAAAGAGTTTAAACACTGTTTCCCATGCTTGTTCAATGAACCATAAATAATTAATGAACATGCACCTGTGGAACGGTTGTTAAGACACTAACAGCTTACAGACGGTAGGCAATTAAGGTCACAGTTACGAAAAACTTAGGACACTAAAAGAGTCCTTTCTACTGACTCTGAAAAACACACACAAAAAAAGATGCCCAGGGTCCCTGTTCATTTGCGTGAATGTGCCTTAGGCATGCTGCAAGGAGGCATGAGAACTGCAGATGTGGCCAGGGCAATAAATTGCAATGTCCGTACTGTGAGACGCCTAAGACAGCGCTACAAGGAGACAGGATGGACAGCTGATCATCCTCGCAGTGGCAGACCACGTGTAACAAAACCTGCACAGGATCAGTACATCCAAACATCACACCTGCAGGACAGGTACAGGATGGTAACAACAACTGCCCGAGTTACACCAAATCAAATCAAAATCAAATCAAATTTTATTTGTCACATACACATGGTTAGCAGATGTTAATGCGACTGTAGCGAAATGCTTGTGCTTCTAGTTCCGACAATGCAGTGATAACCAACAAGTAATCTAACTAACAATTCCAAAACTACTGTCTTATACACAGTGTAAGGGGATAAAGAATATGTACATAAGGATATATGAATGAGTGATGGTACAGAGCAGCATACAGTAGATGGTATCGAGTACAGTATATACATATGAGATGAGAATGTAGACAAAGTAAACAGTGGCATAGTTAAAGTGGCTAGTGATACATGTATTACATAAGGATGCAGTCGATGATGTAGAGTACAGTATATACGTATGCATATGAGATGAATAATGTAGGGTAAGTAACATTATATAAGGTAGCATTGTTTAAAGTGGCTAGTGATATATTTACAACATTTCCCATCAATTCCCATTATTAAAGTGGCTGGAGTTGGGTCAGTGTCAATGACAGTGTGTTGGCAGCAGCCACTCAATGTTAGTGGTGGCTGTTTAACAGTCTGATGGCCTTGAGATAGAAGCTGTTTTTCAGTCTCTCGGTCCCAGCTTTGATGCACCTGTACTGACCTCGCCTTCTGGATGATAGCGGGGTGAACAGGCAGTGGTTCAGGTGGTTGATGTCCTTGATGATCTTTATGGCCTTCCTGTAACATCGGGTGGTGTAGGTGTCCTGGAGGGCAGGTAGTTTGCCCCCGGTGATGCGTTGTGCAGACCTCACTACCCTCTGGAGAGCCATCACCTATAGGCACAAACCCACCGTCGCTGGACCAGACAGGACTTGCAAAAAGTGCTTTTCACTGACGAGTTGCGGTTTTGTCTCACCAGGGGTGATGGTCGGATTCGTGTTTATTGTCGAAGGAATGAGCATTACACCGAGGCCTGTACTCTGGAGCGGGATTTGGATTTGGAGGTGGAAGGTCCGTCATGGTCTGGGGCAGGCAATTTCAACGTTGTGCGTTACAGGGAAGACTTCCTCCTCCTGCAGGCGCATCCTGATATGATCCTCCAGCATGACAATGCCACCAGCCATACTGCTCGTTCTGTTCGTGATTTCCTGCAAGACAGGAATGTCAGTGTTCTGCCATGGCCAGTGAAGAGCCCGGATCTCAATCCCATTGAGCACGTCTGGGACCTGTTGGTTCGGAGGATGAGGGCTAGGGCCATTCCCCCCAGAAATGTCCGGGAACTTGCAGGTACCTTGGTGGAAGAGTGGGGTAACATCTCACAGCAAGAACTGGCAAATCTGGTGCAGTCCATGAGGAGGAGATGCACTGCAGTACTTAATGCAGCTGGTGGCCACACCAGATACTGACTGTTACTTTTGATTTTGACTCCCCCTTTGTTCAGGGACACATTATTCTATTTCTGTTAGTCACATGTCTGTGGAACCTGTTCAGTTTATGTCTCAGTTGTTGAATCTTGTTATGTTCATACAAATATTTACACATGTTACAGTATAATTGGGACCAGAATTTATGGCACTATAGGTTATCTGAATAGTGTAGTGGAGCCACTGATCTGCTATGTTATAGGTATTTCACATCAGTGGAAAAGAGTCACAGTCATTCTGCATACAGGTCAAAGTAATGTACAATGCATTAAATGTGTTGTCACTTGATTAAGTACTGAAGGACGTGGCTCGGGGTTCATGTAATTGTATGATGAGATATGCTTGCTGTTTGGGGTTTTAGGCTGGGTTTCTGTACAGCACTTTGTGACATTGGCTGATTTAAAAGGGCTTTAGGAATAAATGTGATTGAATTTGATTGATG
The DNA here is from genome assembly GCF_034236695.1 of Oncorhynchus nerka. Classification (NCBI taxonomy): domain Eukaryota; kingdom Metazoa; phylum Chordata; class Actinopteri; order Salmoniformes; family Salmonidae; genus Oncorhynchus; species Oncorhynchus nerka. Next base: position 77,863,479 of record NC_088405.1, read on the forward strand.
TCTGCTAACATTGTAGCCTCAGTAATGGGCCAGATTGTTGACTGCTTGATTTGACACCTGAGAACATACAGTACTTTCTATTAATCTTATTCATCAATGTCTCCAACCTAGAGAAACCCCAAGCCGATAGTTCTCATTCATCCAGTAGCTTTGAATCTCCATATTAAGCCTTTTTGCTCCTCTTTGTCCTTGATTTATGTGGTTGTTTTATAATATATAGCATCTATTAGATGGCCCAAGCAGATTATCACACCAAAGAAGAAGGGTGCAACATTTGAGATGGGTGCAACTGCAGCCCGCAATTCTGCAGGAACCCCTCTATATACTTAAATTGGTATTTAAAAAAAAAAAACTAGGACTCTGGTACATAGGTGGGAGGCTTGGGCGCTTCAGTACTGTAGGTGGTGGTAATGCACCATAGCCATCTGAGAAGAGACTGCGTGTACAAGGCTGTTCTTGGATGCTGTCATTGGTGAAATGTAAAATACGATTGAACGAACGCAACAGCCAACTGGTGGAGGCCCTATGTGCCCTTGACCCAGAGAGACATGACTTTCTAGATGTGAAAAAGGTGAAATCACTGCTGGATCAAAGCAAAACAAATTTGGTGGAAACTGAGTTTAGTGTCAGCCTCCAGTTTTTGGAGAATGAAATCGCAGTCTCCGGTTCCAATGAGGACTAATTGTCCCCACTTGAAGTCCTGCAACAATGTTCTGTGCCTCACCGTGCCGGATTGACGTTTGTGGCGTCCACACCTACAGTACATGCGAGAACTAATTTTCCAATTTGACAAATGTGTTCAGTCAGCACAAAAGAAGCATGCTACACCCATAGAAAGATCAACTAATCTAACTGGTATATGAGGGGGATCTTGCAAGGAGATTTCTTGGAGAATTGAATGATCAATTACTCAGAAAGTTCCACAAAGCATCAAGGAGACTGCAACTCTTCTGAAAGGTAAGAAACAATCTAGCTGTTTGGTTTTTGTCAAAATCTTGGTGGTATAGACATTGGCGACATTTCAGCCAAAACCTAGTTTTTCAATGGCCTTGCTTTAGTGTGTAGGGTGCTGTCCATGGTGCTGATAGAGCGCAACAGAGATTTCATGCCAACCTGTCACTCCTTGGTCAAAAGCACTCAATGGTCTTGACATTTGAACTTTTATGTTTATTGTGGTATAGCATGATATAAATGATGCCCCAAATGATGCCCCTGAGTATAGCTACATATCGGTATGTTTCACGATAGAAATAGATGTATTCTATTATGGTTTTCTTGGTACAGTAGCATATACTGTTTTACATGGTTGTAAATGGAACTGTACATATTGGAAATGTGTTTCTGGTAGGCTGGCATTGTTTCATTAATTAGGTTGGTCAAATTTGATCCACAGAAGTGTATTGTGTCATATCACAACGTGTTGCTGAACTCATAAGCGCAATGATTTTCCATGTTTGAAACAGGCCTATAGGCCTATTTAAATGTAGGCTCCATCTCACTGTAGTAGGCTGTCGGCTGTAGGCTGCATCTCAATGTAGTAGGCTGTATCTCACTGTAGTAGCCTTTAGGCTGCATCTCACTGTAGTAGGCTGTATCTCACTGTAGTAGCCTTTAGGCTGCATCTCACTGTAGTAGTCTGCATCTCACTGTAGTAGTCTGCATCTCACTGTAGTAGCCTTTAGGCTGCATCTCACTGTAGTAGTCTGCATCTCACTGTAGTAGGCTGTATCTCACTGTAGTAGCTGTATCTCACTGTAGTAGCTGTATCTCACTGTAGTAGCTGTAGGCTGCATCTCACTGTAGTAGCTGTATCTCACTGTAGTAGCTGTATCTCACTGTAGTAGCTGTAGGCTGCATCTCCCTGTAGTAGGCTGCATCTCACTGTAGTAGCTGTAGGCTGCATCTCCCTGTAGTAGGCTGCATCTCACTGTAGTAGCTGTAGGCTGCATCTCCCTGTAGTAGGCTGCATCTCACTGTAGTAGCTGTAGGCTGCATCTCCCTGTAGTAGCTGTAGGCTGCATCTCCCTGTAGTAGGCTGCATCTCACTGTAGTAGCTGTAGGCTGCATCTCCCTGTAGTAGCTGCATCTCCCTGTAGTAGGCTGTATCTCACTGTAGTAGCTGTGTCTCACTATAGTAGCTGTATCTCACTGTAGTAGGCCGCATCTCACTGTAGTAGTGTCACGCCCTGACCTTAGAGATCCTTTTTATGTCTATATTTTGGTTTGGTCAGGGCGTGAGTTGGGGTGGGCATTCTATGTTTTTGTGTTCTATGTTTTCTATTTCTGTGTGTTTGGCCGGGTGTGGTTCTCAATCAAAGGCAGCTGTCTATCGTTGTCTCTGATTGAGAACCATACTTAAGTAGCCTTTTCCCACCTGTGTCTTGTAGGTAGTTGTTTTCTGTTTTGTGTTTCTGCACCTGACAGGACTGTTTTGTTTTCGTTCATTCTCTTTGTTATTTTGTTTTGTGTTCAGTTTAATAAAAATAACATGAACACTTGCTGTGCTTTGGTCCACACCTTCATACGACTACCGATACAAGTAGGCTTCATCTCACTGTAGTAGGCTGCATCTCACTGTAGTAGGCTGCATCTCACTGTAGTAGCTGAATCTCACTGTAGTAGCTGCATCCCACTGTAGTAGGCTGTATCTCACTGTAGTAGGCTGCATCTCACTGTAGTAGCTACATCTCACTGTAGTAGCTGCATCTCACTGTAGTAGGCTGTATCTCACTGTAGTAGGCCGCATCTCACTGTAGTAGGCTGCATCTCACTGTAGTAGGCTGTATCTCACTGTAGTAGCTGCATCTCACTGTAGTAGGCTGCATCTCACTGTAGTAGGCTGCATCTCACTGTAGTAGCTGCATCTCACTGTAGTAGCTGAATCTCACTGTAGTAGGCTGCATCTCACTGTAGTAGGCTGCATCTCACTGTAGTAGGCTGCATCTCACTGTAGTAGCTGAATCTCACTGTAGTAGCTGCATCTCACTGTAGTAGCTGCATCTCACTGTAGTAGCTGCATCTCCCTGTAGTAGCCTGCATCTCACTGTAGTAGCTGCATCTCCCTGTAGTAGCTGCATCTCCCTGTAGTAGCTGCATCTCACTGTAGTAGCCTGCATCTCACTGTAGTAGGCTGCATCTCCCTGTAGTAGCTGCATCTCCCTGTAGTAGCTGCATCTCCCTGTAGTAGCCTGCATCTCACTGTAGTAGCCTGCATCTCACTGTAGTAGCCTGCATCTCACTGTAGTAGGCTGCATCTCCCTGTAGTAGGCTGCATCTCCCTGTAGTAGCTGCATCTCCCTGTAGTAGCCTGCATCTCACTGTAGTAGGCTGCATCTCCCTGTAGTAGCTGCATCTCCCTGTAGTAGCTGCATCTCACTGTAGTAGCTGCATCTCCCTGTAGTAGCCTGCATCTCACTGTAGTAGGCTGCATCTCCCTGTAGTAGCCTGCATCTCACTGTAGTAGCCTGCATCTCCCTGTAGTAGCTGCATCTCCCTGTAGTAGCCTGCATCTCACTGTAGTAGGCTGCATCTCCCTGTAGTAGCCTGCATCTCACTGTAGTAGGCTGCATCTCACTGTAGTAGCTGCATCTCCCTGTAGTAGCCTGCATCTCACTGTAGTAGGCTGCATCTCCCTGTAGTAGCTGCATCTCCCTGTAGTAGCTGCATCTCCCTGTAGTAGCTGCATCTCCCTGTAGTAGCCTGCATCTCACTGTAGTAGGCTGCATCTCCCTGTAGTAGCTGCATCTCCCTGTAGTAGCTGCATCTCCCTGTAGTAGCTGCATCTCACTGTAGTAGGCTGCATCTCACTGTAGTAGCCTGCATCTCACTGTAGTAGGCTGCATCTCCCTGTAGTAGCTGCATCTCCCTGTAGTAGCTGCATCTCACTGTAGTAGCTGCATCTCCTGTAGTAGCTGCATCTCACTGTAGTAGCTGCATCTCCCTGTAGTAGCTGCATCTCACTGTAGTAGCTGCATCTCCCTGTAGTGGGCTGTGTTTTGATGATTTGGATCTCCATTTGCCTTTTATTTACTGCATTTGTTTACTGTTAATATAACTAGCCTAAATATAAATTGTGTCATGCCTTTATCGATCTGATATTTTGTTAACTAGGCCTACTTGGTACCGATGTTTTGTTCTGTTCCCATTTATTCGTTCACATTCGCAGTTCTGTCTGTATTTTATGCCAAACTGCTATTCAGTATTGTTGTTTGCATGCATGAATAACTATGCTACTACTTTCAGCATAAAGTTAGCATTATTTTTGTAAGACAGCTATGTGTACGGCTGCATTTAAGCTATTTGTAGTAGGTGAATTACCCTATCTTGTAGCCTATATTCATTACCAAAACGACCTTGATTTAATTGTGTTTAGAGTGATGTCCATTTCGCTGATACAGCGCAGCAGAGATTTTGTGTCATCTGTCACATCAAAAGCACTCAATCAATGGTCTCAGAGTCTTGGCATTTGAACTGTATGTTTATTGTGGTGTAGTGTGATAAGCAGAATTCTGTATGATTTCAACTGCCTCAGTTACTTTATTCTGCCGCCGGATCTGAGCCAGTCTATCTATGGGTAACAGAGTTGACGTGTTATGCTTGACCCACTCAGTTTTCCACCACAAAACACCAGAAAATGGCCAAAAGAGTAGTACCAGCACACCTGCTTTTACTCTATGATTTGATTATTAATGTTCGATATTTCTTTAGAAAAGAATATTTAAAAAGGAATGGTGTCACCATATTAAAACGTGAGTTCAGTTTACATAATGTACAGAATTAAATTATGATGGACAGACTTACGTTAATCATTAATCCCAATTAAATTTAATAAACATTACATCTTCAGAAATGACGTTGTCAAAACAACAAAATAACTAGGGCTTTACAATGATGGTGAAATTTGGGGATTAAGAGGGTTCAAATCTTCCGAGAAGAGACACAGTGATGAAGGAATATGTCAAAATGCTGAATTTTGGCCTTTTAGCTTGCCTTTATTCATATTTTTAAAAATCGTATTCATTAAATTCTCCATGTGACCTACATTAAAGGGCACTTCATTTAATATAACAGACTTTTAAAATTCTATATTGGTGTACAATTTGTACTTAAAATATTGAAGGGATGCACTCTTTTCATGGAACAAGCCATTCAGCAGTAGAGCATACTCTACCAACTCGAGTTCCGCAATACAGACAGTTTCTCTCTCATGGCACCTCATTGACCAATAAAGGTTACTGGTCACCTGAAGAACGCACAGACCTAGAAATCAGTCTAGTCAAAAAGCAGGAATGAAATCCAGCAGGAGAGCAGTGACACCACAGGACCAGAATTATGCACCCCTGACCTACACAAAGAGGCCTATCAATCAAAACTTTAAAGATGGAATATGCAGTAGGTGAAACAGCGCCAATGTCCGCTCCACTGCCGTTGTTATTGTTTTTGTTGACAAAGTAGAGGTGAAAAATATCACACAGGAAGGTGGTAAAAACAACTGCTGTATATATTCTGCTGTTCTATCATGTGTGCAATAAAAAAAACAGTTTGTTGTTTGCAGTAATTTCTTTGTTGTAATATTGAAAACAGAGGTGGCAGTTTGACCATGAAGGATTCCAGCTTTAAGCATAGCAGCTAACAACTTCTCTGTTGCCAAAATCTCTTTCACAGTATGGAGGTTGATACTATAGGTGAATTTATTAAGATTTCTACTCAAGACAAAAGTATTTTATGCAGCTACATGGTGCCCTCTGCTGGACTTTGACTGTATGTGCCAATATAGATCACAGTTTATTTTGCGTGGGCTTTTGACACTTGAGGGCAGGGAAAGTGGTGTGTTCGAGATGTTCTGCTATCCTGGATTTCTGTCATCTTACTTGAGACAATGGGACGATACAGATAGCAGTATTTTAATATGAAGTCATCTGAAATCACAAACAGGCCTATACTACAAAACTAATACTAGATTGGAGAAAACTAAAAGCAAAGGGAAGGCAACATGGCCACAAAGCAATGGTGGACATTTCCTCTTTTCTTACATGAGATTCAACATGCATGCTGCCAGTCACTTGTCATCAACACTGATACAAACCTAACCCAACACATATACCCAGACAGACACACTTGCCATCCAGAATCAGTGAAAAATCATAAATGAGTATGTTTTGAGCACCACACTTTAAGGTAAAAAAAAAAAAAAAAGTTATTTTTTTGGAGGGGGGGGTGGATTGACTGTTTTGCTTGTTATTTTGGCGTTAATATGTGTCACATATCTTTTTTGCTTTCTTGAGTAAGGCAGCTCCAAAATGCAGGTGTTTCAGCCTAGCTCAGTGCTTTCTGTGCTGGTGGGGCTAGCCAGCGCCTCTGTCACTCAGGGGTCAATTTTTCTGTCACTCAGGGGTCAATATGTCATCCCCAATTCTAAGGTTAGTGCTCGAAAATGTTTGCCCCTTGGGTTCTGCCATAGAGTTATATTAGAAATGCCCATCCAAGAAGGTTCAAGGTCATTGGCCACAGATAGAATGACATCAAATCACATTCTATATACAGTAGCTTTGATTGGACTGATCATGTCAAAATCTTACTTTCAAAGTCTTAGCTAGCAGTCATCTTACTTCCGGCGCTGACAGAGATGGCCGCCTCGCTTCGCGTACCTAGGAAACTATTCAGTATTTAGTTTTTGTTATGTGTTATTTCTTACATTGGTACCCCAGGTAATCTTAGGTTTTATTACATACAGTCGGGAGGCACTACTTGATATAAGAGCAACGTCAACTCACCATCATTACGACCAGGAATACGACTTTCCCGAAGAGGATCCTGTGTTTTGCCAACCACCCAGGACAATGGATCGGATCCCAGCCGGCGAACCAAAACAACACCGCCGTAAAAGGGGCAGACTAAGCGATCTTCTGGTCAGGCTTCGGAGACGGGCACATCGCGCACCGCTCCCGAGCATACTACTCGCCAATGTTCAGTCTCTTGACTGCAAGGTTGACGAAATCCGAGCAAGGGTACCATTCCAGAGAGACATAAGAGACTGTAACTTTCTTTGCTTCACGGAATCATGGCTCACTCGAGACACGCTATCGGAGTCGGTACAGCCAGCTGGTTTCTTCACGCATCGCACCGACAGAAACAAGCATCTTTCTGGTAAGAAGAGGGGCGGGGGTGTATGCCTTATGATTAACGAGACGTGGTGTGATCATAACAACATAGAGGAACTCAAGTCCTTCTGTTCACCTGACTTTTGATTGTGCTACCAGGGCTGGTAAAACCCGGGATCATTGTTATTCTAACTTCCGCGACGCATATAAGGCCCTCCCCCGCCCTCCTTTTGGAAAAGCTGACCACGACTCCATTTTGTTGCTCCCAGCCGATAGACAGAAACTAAAAAAGGAAGCTCCCGCGTTCAGGTCTGTTCAACGCTGGTCTGACCAATCTGATTCCACGCTTCAAGATTGCTTCGATCACGTGGATTGGGATATGTTCCACATTGCGTCAAATAACAACATTGACGAACACGCTGATTCGGTGAGCGGGATTATTAGAAAGTGCATCAGCGATGTCGTACCCACAGCAACTATTAAAACATTCCCAAACCAGAAACCGTGGATTGATGGCAGCATTCACACGAAACTGATAGTGCAAACCACTGCTTTTAACCAGGGCAAGGTGACCGGAAACATGACCGAATACACACAGTGTAGCTATTCTCTCCGCAAGGCAATCAAACAAGCTAAGCGTCAGTATAGAGACAAAGTAGAGTCGCAATTCAACGGCTCAGACACATGAGGTAGGGTCCACAGTCAATCATGGATTACAAAAAGAAAACCAGCCCCGTCGCGGACCAGGATGTCTTGCTCCCAGACAGACTAAACAACGTATGTGCTCATGCCACTGACACGGCCCGCTACCAAAACCTGTGGACTCTCCTTCACTGCAGCCAAAGAAAGTAAAACATTTAAACGTGTTAACCCTCGGAAGGCTGCAGGCCCAGACGGCATCCCCAGCCGCGTCTTCAGAGCATGGGGCGACAGGGTAGCCTAGTGGTCAGAGCGTTGGACTAGTAACCAAAAGGTTGTTCTGCCCCTGAACAGGCAGTTAACCCACTGTTCCTAGGCCGTCATTGAAAATAAGACTTTGTTCTTAACTGACTTGCCTGGTAAAATTTTAAAATGAAAAAAATGTACAAGACCAGCTGGCTGGTGTGTTTACGGACATATTCAATCAATCCTTATCCCAGTCTGCTGTTCCCATATGCTTCAAGAGGGCCACCATTGTTCCTGTTCCCAAGAAAGCTAAGATAACTGAGCTAAATGACTACCGCCCCGTAGCACTCACTTCCATCATCATGAAGTGCTTTGAGAGACTAGTCAAGGACCACATCACCTCCACCCTACCTGACACCCTAGACCCACTCCAATTTGCTTACCGCCCCAATAGGTCCACAGACGACTCAACCGCAACCACACTGCCCTAACCCATCTGGACAACAGGAATACCTATGTGAGAATGCTGTTCATCGACTACAGCTTAGCATTTAACACCATAGTACCTCCAAACTCGTCATCAAGCTCGAGACCCTGGGTCTCGACCCCGCCCTGTGCAACTGGGTACTGGACTTCCTGACGGGCCTCCCCCAGGTGGTGAGGGTAGGTAACAACATCTCCACCCCGCTGATCCTCAACTCTGGGGCCCCACAAGGGTGTGTTCTAAGCCCTCTCCTGTACTCCCTGTTCACCCACGACTGCGTGGCCATGCATGCCTTCACCTCAATCATCAAGTTTGCAGACGACACAACAGCGGTAGGCTTGATTACCAACAACGACGACGCGGCCTACAGGGAGGAGGTGAGGGCCCTTGGAGTGTTGTCAGGAAAATAACCTCACACTCAACGTCAACAAAACAAAGGAAATGATTGTCGACTTCAGGAAACAGCAGAGGGAGCACCCCCCTATCCACATCAACGGGACAGTAGTGGAGAGGGTAGTAAGTTTTAAGTTCCTCGGCGTACACATCACAGACGAACTGAATTGGTGCACCCACACAGACAGCATGGTGAAGAAGGCACAGCAGCGCCTCTTCAACCTCAGGAGGCTGAAGAAATTTGTCTTGTCACCAAAAGCACTCACAAACTTTTACAGATGCACAATCGAGAGCATCCTGTCGGGCTGTATCACTGCCTGGTACGGCAACTTACAACCGTAAGGCTCTTCAGAGGGTAGTGAGGTCTGCACAACACATCACCGGGGGCAAACTACCTGCCCTCCAGGACAACTACACCACCCGATATCCCAGGAAGGCCATAAAGATCATCAAGGACAACAACCACCCGAGCCACTGCCTGTTCACCCCACTATCATCCAGAAGGCGAGGTCAGTACAGGTGCATCAAAGCAGGGACCGAGAGACTGAAAAACAGCTTCTATCTCAAGGCCATCAGACTATTAAACAGCCACCACTAACATTGAGTTGATACTGGCTCAACTCCAGCCACTTCAACTTCTTGGTGACGGGGGCAGTTTTGAGTAGCTTGGATGAATAAGGTGCCCAGAGTAAACTGCCTGCTACTCTGTCTCAGATGCTAAGATATGCATATTATAGTAGATTTGGATAGAAAACACTGACGTTTCTAAAACTGATTGAATGATGTCTGTGAGTATAACAGAACTCATATGGCAGGCGAAAACCTGAGACAAATCCAACCAGGAAGTGGGAAATCTGAGGTTTGTAGTTTTTCAACTCTTTGCCATTCCAATATACAGTGGAAATGGGGTCCTATTGCACTTCCTAAGGCTTCCACTAGAAGTCAACAGTCTTTAGAACTTTGTTTGAGGCTTCTACTATAAAGGGAGAGAGAATGAGAGAGGTGGGTTAGGGTTGGCAGAGTGGGTGTCTGGCAGAGTGCCACAGGCTCGTGACGAGCGGTCACGAGAGAGTTAGCTCTCATTCCAATGTTTTTTTACAGACAATGGAATTCTCCGGTTGGAACATTTTTGAAGATATATGATAAAACCATGCTAAAGATTGATTCTATACTTAGTTTGACAAGTTTCTACGACCTGTAATGTAACTTTTTTAACTTTTCGTCCGACGTTCGGCAGGACCTGAACGCGAGTTTGGATTTGTTTACCAAACGCCCTAACAAAAGAAGCTATTTGGACATAAATTATGAACTTTATCGAACAAATCAAACATTTATTGTGGAACTGGGATTCCTGGGAGTGCATTCTGATGAAGATCATCAAAGGTAAGTGAATATTTATAATGCTATTTCTGACTAATGTTGACTACACAATATGGCGGATATTTTTTTTGGCTGCTTTGTTGTCTGAACGCTGTACTCAGATTATAGCTGCACTACCTGAGCCACTTGTGTGGGTTGTAGACTCTGTCTCATGCTACCACTAGAGTGAAAGCACCGCCAGCATTCAAAAGTGACCAAAACATCAGCCAGGAAGCATAGGAACTGAGAAGTGGTCTGTGGTCCCCACCTGCAGAACCACTCCTTTATTGGGGGTGTCTTGCTAAATGCCTATAATTTCCACCTGTTGTCTATTCCATTTGCACAACAGCATGTGAATTTTATTGTCAATCACTGTTGCTTCCTAAGTGGACAGTTTGATTTCACAGAAGTGTGATTGACTTGGAGTTACATTGTGTTGTTTAAGTGTTCCTGTTATTTTGAGCAGTATATATACAATTACTAATCAGGGGAATTGGAATGAGGTGTGCGTAATGATACAGTTCAGTGATGCCTAGAGGTCGGTGACGTAGATCTCCGGAACTGGTGCACGGAATGAGCAGCATTACAGGGGGAATCTGTGACATCTGTTCTAACTTGGTGGTGCACAAATAGCCTATAACCTGTTTTAGAGAAATGTAATTATCGAATATTGTAAGATCTTTCATTGTCTGTTTATTTGCCCGATTTATTTATCCGTCTGTCCTATCTCGCTCATTAATGCCTTAATCAAAATTACGGATTGCCTCTTATCCATTCGTCGTCCCCTAATGCCATAGTTTGTACATTTTATTTATTTATTTATTTCACCTTTATTTAACCAGGTAGGCAAGTTGAGAACAAGTTCTCATTTACAATTGTGACCTGGCCAAGATAAAGCAAAGCAGTTCGACAGATACAACGACACAGAGTTACACATGGAGTAAAACAAACATACAGTCAATAATACAGTATAAACAAGTCTATATACAATGTGAGCAAATGAGGTGAGAAGGGAGGTAAAGGCAAAAAAGGCCATGGTGGCAAAGTAAATATAAGGTCCTAATCCAGGCACTTGTCATCTCCCGTCTGGATTACTGCAACTCGCTGTTGGCTGGGCTCCCTGCCTGTGCCATTAAACCCCTACAACTCATCCAGAACGCCGCAGCCCGTCTGGTGTTCAACCTTCCCAAGTTCTCTCACGTCACCCCGCTCCTCCGCTCTCTCCACTGGCTTCCAGTTGAAGCTCGCATCCGCTACAAGACCATGGTGCTTGCCTACGGAGCTGTGAGGGGAACGGCACCTCAGTACCTCCAGGCTCTGATCAGGCCCTACACCCAAACAAGGGCACTGCGTTCATCCACCTCTGGCCTGCTCGCCTCCCTACCACTGAGGAAGTACAGTTCCCGCTCAGCCCAGTCAAAACTGTTCGCTGCTCTGGCCCCCCAATGGTGGAACAAACTCCCTCACGACGCCAGGACAGCGGAGTCAATCACCACCTTCCGGAGACACCTGAAACCCCACCTCTTTAAGGAATACCTAGGATAGGATAAAGTAATCCTTCTCACCCCCCCTTAAAAGATTTAGATGCACTATTGTAAAGTGGCTGCTCCACTGGATGTCATAAGGTGAATGCACCAATTTGTAAGTCGCTCTGGATAAGAGCGTCTGCTAAATGACTTAAATGTAAAATGTAAATGTATAATATAGCAAGTGGAATGATAGTTTTGCAATGGAAGAATGTGCAAAGTAGAAATAAAAATAATGGGGTGCAAAGGAGCAAAATAAATAAATTAAATACAGTTGGGAAAGAGGTAGTTGTTTGGGCTAAATTATAGGTGGGCTATGTACAGGTGCAGTAATCTGTAAGATGCTCTGACAGTTGGTGCTTAAAGCTAGTGAGGGAGATAAGTGTTTCCAGTTTCAGAGATTTTTGTAGTTCGTTCCAGTCATTGGCAGCAGAGAACTGGAAGGAGAGGCGGCCAAAGAAAGAATTGGTTTTGGGGGTGACTAGAGAGATATACCTGCTGGAGCGTGTGCTACAGGTGGGAGATGCTATGGTGACCAGCGAGCTGAGATAAGGGGGGACTTTACCTAGCAGGGTCTTGTAGATGACATGGAGCCAGTGGGTTTGGCGACGAGTATGAAGCGAGGGCCAGCCAACGAGAGCGTACAGGTCGCAATGGTGGGTAGTATATGGGGCTACATCTCAATTGTCAGTAGAAAACACATTTATTTCAGCAAGTCAGCCATACCAGCTATGTTTTTTCAAAATGCAGTAAATGAGGCTGAATTAATTGTTTCACTGCCAGACAAGGCTCCGCAGATAACCAGGTGTAGCAGTGGTAAGGTGTTGGATTGCTGTTGGGACTCTGCTATTGGCTTTCAGCAGCCAGAGAAGAGCTCGAAGTTGGACTTCTGTTTTGATGCCTGGATGAGTATGAGTGTTTCACTGTTACAAATCATTTTACTTTTTCTGTTAATAAAACTGACCATTTTTATTTTTATTTTATTTCACCTTTATTTAACCAGGTAGGCTAGTTGAGAACAAGTTCTCATTTGCAACTGCGACCTGGCCAAGATAGAGCAAAGCAGTGTGACACAGACAACAACACAGTTACACATGGAGTAAACAATAAACAAGCCAATAACACAATAAACAACTCAATGACACAGTAGAAAAGAAAGAAAGTCTATATACAGTGTGCAAAAGGCATGAAATAGGCAATAAATAGGCCATAGGAGCGAATAATTACAATTTAGCAGATTAACACTGGAGTGATAAATGAGCAGATGTGAGATACTGGTGTGGAAAAGAGCAGAAAAGTAAATAAAATAAAAACAGTATGGGGATGAGGTAGGTAGATTGGGTGGGCTATTTACAGATGGACTATGTACAGCTGCAGCGATCGGTCAGCTGCTCAGATAGTTGATGTTTAAAGTTGGTGAGGGAAATAAAAGTCTCCAACTTCAGCGATTTTTGCAATTCATTCCAGTCACTGGCAGCCGAGAACTGGAAGGAAAGGCGGCCAAATGAGGTGTTGGCTTTGGGGGTGATAAGTGCGATATACCTGCTGGAACGTGTGCTACGGGTGGGTGTTGTTCTCGTGACCAGTGAACTGGTCTCGTGACCAGTGAACTAGCATAGACTTATAGATGACCTGGAGCCAGTGGGTCTGGCGACGAATATGTAGCGAGGGCCAGCCGACTAGAGCATACAGGTCGCAGTGGTGGGTGGTATAAGGTGATTTGGTGACAAAACGGATGGCACTGTGATAGACTGCATCCAATTTGCTGAGTAGAAAGTTGGAGGCTATTTTGTAAATGACATCGCCGAAGTCGAGGATCGGTAGGATAGTCAGTTTTATGAGGGTAAGTTTGGCAGCGTGAGTGAAGGAGGCTTTGTTGCGAAATAGAAAGCTGATTCTAGATTTGATTTTGGATTGGAGATGTTTAATATGAGTCTGGAAGGACTAGCCAGACACCTAGGTATTTACAGTTGTCCACATATTCTAGGTCGGAACCGTCCAGGGTGGTGATGCTAGTTGGGCGGGCGGGTGCGGGCAGCGAACGGTTGAAAACCATGCATTTGGTTTTACTAGCGTTTAAGAGCAGTTGGAGGCCACAGTGTTGTATGGCATTGAAGCTCGTTTGGAGGTTAGTTAGCAGAGTGTCCAAGGAAGGGCCAGAAGTATACATAATGGTGTCGTCTGCGTAGAGGTGGATCAGGGAATCGCCCGCAGCAAGAGCGACATCATTGATATATACAGGGAAAAGAGTCGGCCCGAGAATTTAATCCTGTGGTACCCCCATAGAGATTGCCAGAGGTCCGGACAACAGGCCCTCCGATTTGACACACTGAACTCTATCTGCAAAGTAGTTGGTGAACCAGGCGAGGCAGTCATTTGAAAAACCAAGGCTATTGAGTCTGCCGATAAGAATACGGTGATTGACAAAAGCCTTGGCCAGGTCGATGAAGACGGCTGCACAGTACTGTCTTTTATATTGATATATATTGTTTAGTACCTTGAGCGTGGCTGAGGTGCACCCATGACCGGCTCGGAAGCCGGATTGCACAGCGGAGAAGGTACGGTGGGATTCGACATGGTCAGTGATCTGTTTATTAACTTGGCTTTCGAAGACTTTAGATAGGCAGGGCAGGATGGATATAGGTCTGTAACAGTTTGGGTCTAGAGTGTCTCCCCCTTTGAAGAGGGGAATGACTGCGGCAGCTTGGACGATACGAAAGAGAGGTTGAACAGGCTGGTAATAGGGGTTGCAACAATGGCGGCGGATAGTTTTAGAAAGAGAGGGTCCAGATTGTTGAGAAATGCTTATTGACATTTTTGATTATCATGAATTTATCAGTGGTGACCGTGTTACCTAACCTCAGTGCAGTGGGCAGCTTGGAGGAGGTGCTCTTCTTCTCCATGGACTTTACAGTGTCCCAAAAGTTTTTGGAGTTACAGCGACAAGATGCACATTTCTGTGTGTATTGGTTCCTGACTTCCCTGAACAGTTGCATATCGAGGGGACTATTCGATGCTATTGCAATCCGCCACAGGATGTTTTTGTGCTGGTCAAGGGCAGTCAGGTCTAGAGTGAACCAAGGGGCTATATCTGTTCTTAGTTCGGCATTTTTTGAACAGGGCATGCTTATCTAAGATGGTGAGGAAATTACTTTTAAAGAACGACCAGGCATCCTCGACTGACTGGAGGATGTCAATATCCTTCCAGGATACCCAGGCCAGGTCGATTAGAAATGCCTGCTCGCAGAAGTGTTTTAGGGAGCGTTTTACAGAGATGAGGGGTGGTCGTTTGACCGCAGACCCATAGCGGATACAGGCAATGAGGCAGTGATCGCTAAGATCCTGATTGAAAACAGCGGAGGTGTATTTGGAGGACAGGTTGGTCAGGATAATGTCTATGAGGGTGCCCATGTTTACGGATTTAGGGTTGTACCTGGTGGGTTCCTTGATGATTTGTGTGAGATTGAGGGCATCTAGCTTAGAATGTAGGACTGCCGGGGTGTTAAGCATATCCCAGTTTAGGTCACCTAACAGAACGAACTCTGAAGCTAGATGGGGGGCGATCAATTCACAAATGGTGTCCAGGGCACAGCTGGGAGCGGAGGGGGTCGATAGCAGGCGGCAACAGTGAGAGACATATTTCTGGAGAGGTTCATTTTTAAAATTAGAAGTTCAAATTGTTTGGGTATAGACCTGGAAAGTTTGACATAACTTTGCAGGCTATATCTGCAGTAGATTGCAACTCCTCCCCCTTTGGAAGTTCTATCTTGACAGAAAATGTTGTAGCTGGGTATGGAAATCTCAGAATTGTTGGTGGCCTTCCTAAGCCAGGATTCAGACACGGCAAGGACATCAGGGTTGGCAGAGTGTGCTAAAGAAGTGAGGAAAACAAACTTAAGGAGGAGGCTTCTGATGTTGACATGCATGAAGCCAAGGTTTTTTCGATCACAGAAGTCAACAAATGAGGGTGCCTGGGGACACGCAGGACCTGGGTTTACCTCCACATCACCTAAGGAACAGAGTAGGAGTAGGATGAGGGTACGGCTAAAGGCTAGCATAACTGGTCGCCTAGAGCGCTGGGGACAAAGAATAAAAGGAGCAGATTTCTGGGCGTGGTAGAATAGATTCAGGGCATAATGTGCAGACAGGGGTATGGTGGGGTGCGGGTACAGCGGAGGTAAGCCCAGTGATGATAAGAGAGGTTGTATCTCTGGATAAGCTGGTTATAATGGGTGAGGTCACCGTATGTGTGGGAGGTGGGACAAAGGAGGTATCAGAGGTATAATGAGTGGAACTAGGGGCTCCATTGTAAACTAAAACAATGATAACTAACCTAAAAAACAGTATACAAGGCATATTGACATATGAGAGAGACATACAGCGAGGCATAAAGTAATCACAAGTGTTGATTTGGAGAGCTAACTAAGACAACGGATGAAACAACAACAGCTAATCAGCTAAAACAACAACAGGTAAAATGGCGATGACTGGGCAGAGAGGGTTGGTTAACTACACACAGAGCCTGAGTTCGCGGCAGATAAACAAACAAAAAATACAATTAAAAAAAAAAATTGCAGAATGGAGTACCGTGATTAATAGACAGTCCAGCGGGCACCAGCTATGTAGCCAAGTGATCATAGGGTCCAGGGGGTAGCAATAGATGGAACAGGGAAGCCGCAGAGTAGTTGCCATGCTAGCAAGCGGGCGACACAGCATTTAAAGTTAGTAGTCCGGGGCCAGTAGACGCGTCTGCTCCGACGTACGACGGAGGCCGGTTGAAGGCACAACGGATGGAGTATTCTTTGGAAGACCTGTCGTGGTGGTGCGGCAGGGCGCCTTGTCGACTAAGGATCCAAGCCAGATGGCGAAAGAGGTGTTGTAGTAATTTAGTGTTCTATATGGGAGATGCGCCTGGCTCACGGCTAACTGGTGCTAGCTTCGGGGCAGGGCCACTATAGCCACACGGTAGCAGAGGTGATCCGGTGCCAAGTTCCAGAGCCTATGGCAAGGATCCGGTGGAGTAGTGTGTTCTAGCTGTGTTTGGGTGGAGTCCGGGTGAACAACTGAGTAGGCCGGAAGGTGGGCCTCAGGGATAGCTTCGGTACTGGGTAACTCAGTGGGTGCTAGCTAGCTGTGAAGATCTGGAGAATGGTCCAGGGATTCCGGCAGGAATCCGGTGTTGTAGTGGAGAGACAGTCCGTTACTGGTAGACTGGCGAGTATTATCCAGGCTAAAAAAAGGGCTGGTACCTGTGCAGAAGGTAAAGGCCGCTAGCAGTGGCTAACAATGACTAAATAGCTTGTAGCTAATTAGTTGATTAGCTTCTGATGGCTAGGTGGTTCTTGCTATAAGGTTTAAAAATTAAAAATAATAGCGGTTCCGTATCACATTGGGTGAGGCAGGTTACCGGAAGGTATGATTGAAAATAAAATTGAAATATATACAAAAAAAAGACAAAAAATACAAAAGTACACGAGAGGACGAACAAAAAACGTCTACACTGCTACGTCATCAAATTGTTTATTTTTTATTAAAAGTAGGCTACTGATGATGGCTGTTGGGTGTACTGTATGTCTTGTATGTGTGTGTGCTTACTGTGACTGACCCTGATTGGCTACTTTTGGTAGCTACTGTACTTCCCACAACATTGCGGGACAACAGTGCTTGGCCAACGGGAGCGAAGGACACATTCCCTGTGTTGTTGCAGTTCATGCCCTCCCCATTGAGTAGAATATTCAAGGTGACATCTAGTTGGTTATCAATATTCATTATTTATTGTGTAGGCTGCTATCATACTTTAAATAAAATAATGGGAGAGGAAAGAATGGCCACATTTGTTACTGCCGGCCATAGCCATGGATGGGTAGGAATGCTGAGGGTGCTGAAAAATCGGAATAAAGAATAAAAAAGAATAAAAAATAAAGAATTGTAATAATTACATATATTTTCTGACAAGAGTAGTGCCCTGGGCCTTTACCAGTCCTGATTTAGCGGACCGATATAGGCATCCGTAGCGCAGGAAGCCAATAAAGGTTGTTGTATAATTAAGAACAGTACCTTACAGGATTCAATAGTTGGAATTGTAAGAGTTGTTGTCCTGTCCATTTCTCTGTGATTGTCCTTCTAATCTAATGGAATCAAGAAAGAACAAAACCTTGTCCTCAAACATTTACATCAAAATGTGCAAAGTTATGGGCAAGGACACAAAAAATCCACATCAAATATTTATTGGTTAAATAACATGGAAAACAACCACTTGTTGTGCAGTATTAATTCACCACCTTACAAACCACTTAATGTAAATGTACATTCCTATATTCTACATAGGCTTGTCATCTAGATTTGTTGTTTTGTTGATGTTTTGTTGCAGGATGTTTTGTTGCAAAATAGGAAACCGATTCTAGATTCAATTTGGGATTGGAGATGCTTAATGTGAGTCTGGAAGGAGAGTTTACAGTCTAACCAGACACCTAGGTATTTGTAGTTGTCCACATATTCCAAGTCAGAACCGTCCAGAGGAGTGATGCTGGACGGGCGGGCAGGTGTGGGCAGCGATCGGTTGAAGAGCATGCATTTAGTTTTTCTTGCATTTAAGAGCAGTTGGAGGCCACGGAAGGAGAGTTGTGTGGCATTGAAGCTCGTCTGGAGGCTAGTTAACACAGTGTCCAAAGTATACAGTATACAGAATGGTGTCGTATGCGTAGAGGTGGATCAGAGAATCACCAGCAGCAAGAGCGACATCATTGATGTATACAGAGAAGAGAGTTGGTCCGAGGATTGAACCCTGTGGCACCCCCATAGAGACTGCCAGAGGTCCGGACAACAGGCCCTCCGATTTGACACACTGAACTCTGTCTGAGAAGTAGTTGGTGAACCAGGCAAGGCAGTCATTTGAGAAACCAAGGCTGTTGAGTCTGCTGGTAAGAATATGGTGATTGACAGAGTCGAAAGCCTTGGCCAGGTCGAAAATGCAACCAGGTTGCAATGCTAAGAAGGTATGGTAGTGTTATGTGGTGCAAAACAGGGGAAGCCAAGAGCGGACTCAGAAGAGGAAGCGGGGTAGCTCAAACGAGTTGCAGAAAAATCAGAAGTGTAGAGTGAGGTTGGAGTTGGCTGAGTTGAACAGGGAAACAGGTCCTGAGGGGAATCCAAGGTGGTGGTGGTGAATGGGCAAGGTCGTTGGGTGGTGAGTTGTGGAACAGGAGACAGGAGCCAGAGACAGAGCGGTAACTGCAAGAGAGGACAAAACAGTGTTAGGCAGGGAAAAAGCACAGCAGAGCAACAGGATCTTGAGAACTAACAAAAGGCTAGGATAATGACTGACTGAGCAGAGATTACGATCTGGCAGAGTGGGAGTGGTAGGAATGAACATTTGAAGAGATCTTGATTTATGGAATGATTTGCAGCTGGTAGGGATCTGCTCTGACTCCAGCACACCCGTCTCCAACCACACAATCACAAGGAGGGAGGGAGGGAGGGAACTTCAGGTCAAGAGGACACCGGATGACCACCAGAGGGCATAACGGGAGCAGATGTGACAGGTGGGATTCGAAATGGTCGGTGATCTGTTTGTTAACTTGGCTTTCGAAGACTTAAGAAAGGCAGGGTAGGATAGATATAGGTCTGTAGGAGTTTGGGTCTAAAGTGTCTCCCCCTTTGAAGAGCGGGATGACCGTGGCAGCTTTCCAATCTTTGGGGATCTCAGATGATACGAAAGAGAGGTTGAATAGGCTAGTAATAGGGGTTGCAACAATTTCGGGGATAATTTCAGAAAGAGAGGGTCCAGATTGTCTATCCCGGCTGATTTGTAGGGGTCCAGATTTTGCAGCTCTTTCAGAACATCAACTATCTGGATTTGGGTGAAGGCTTGCGCAAGTTGCTGTGGAGGGTGCAGGGCTGTTGACCGGGATAGGGGTAGTCAGGTGGAAAGCATGGCTAGCCGTAGAAAAATGCTTATTGAAATTCTCAATTATCATGGATTTATCGGTGGTGACAGTGTTTTCTAGCCTCAGTGCAGTGGGCAGCTGGGAGGAGGTTCTCTTATTCTCCATGGACTTTACAGTGTCCCAGAACTTTTTGGAGTTTGTGCTACAGGATGCACATTTCTGTTTGATAAAGATAGCCTTTGCTTCCCTAAATGACTGTGTATTTTGGTTCCTAACTTCCCTGAAAAGTTGCATATCGCGGGGGCTATTCGATGTTAATGCAGTACGCCACAGGATGTTTTTGTGCTGGTCAAGGGCAGTCAGGTCTGGAGTGAACCAAGGGCCATATCTGTTCCTGGTTCAACATTTTTTGAATGGGCATGCTTATTTAAGATGGTGAGGAAAGCACTTTTAAAGAATAACCAGGCATCCTCTACTGACTGAATGAGGTCAATATCCTTCCAGGATACCCGGGCCAGGTCGATTAGAAAGACCTGCTCGCTGAAGTGTTTTAGGGAGCGTTTGACAGTGATGAGGGGTGGTCATTTGACCGCGGACCCATTACGGACGCAGGCAATGAAGCAGTGACCGCTGAGATTCTGGTTGAAGACAGAAGAGAAGTATTTGGAGGACAGGTTGGTTAGGATGATATCTATGGGCAGTGATTGGGGACACTACCCTGTGTAGGGTGCCGTCTTTCGGATGGGACGTTAAAGGGGTGTCCTGACTCTCTGAGGTCATTAAAGATCCCATGGCACTTATCGTAAGAGTAGGGGTGTTAACCCCGGTGTCCTGGCTAAATTCTCAATCTGGCCCTCAAACCATCACGGTCACCTAATAATCCCCAGTTGACAATTGGCTCATTCATCCCCCTCCTCTCCCCTGTAACTATTCCCCAGGTCGTTGCTGTAAATTAGAACATGTTCTCAGTCAATTTACCTGGTAAAATAACGAATACATTTAAAAATTTATTATTATTAAATATGAGGGTGCCCGTGTTTACAGATTTGGCATTGTATCTGGTAGGTTCATTGATCATTTGTGTAAGATTGAGGGCATCAAGCTTAGATTGTAGGATGGCCAGGGTGTTAAGCATGTCCCAGTTTAGGTCACCAAACAGCACGAGCCCTGAAGATAGATGGGGGGGCAATCAATTCACATATGGTGTCCAGGGCACAGCTGGGGACAGAAGGTGGTCTATAGCGAGCGGCAACGGTGAGAGTCTTGTTTTCTGGAAAGGTGTTTTTTTTAAAGTAGAAGCTTGAATTGTTTGGGTACAGACCTGGATAGTAAAGACAGAACTCTGCAGGCTATCTCTGCAGTAGATTGCAACTCCGCCCCCTTTGGCAGTTCTATCTTGTCGGAAAATGTTATAGTTAGGGATGGAAATGTCAGGGTTTTTGATGGTCTTCAAAAGCCAGGATTCAGACACGGCTAGGACATCCGGGTTGGCAGAGTGTGCTAAAGCAGTGAATAAAACAAATTTAGGGAAGAGGCTTTTAATGTTAACATGCATGAAACCAAGGCTTTTACGGTTACAGAACTCAACAAATAAGAACGCCTGGGGAATGGGAGTGGAGCTCAGCACTGCAGAGCCTGGATTAACCTCTACATCACTAGAGGAACAGAGGAGGAGTAGGATCAGGGTACGGCTAAAAGCTATAAGAACTGGTCGTCTAGTACGTTCAGAATGTAAAAGAGATCATAAAGGGAGCAGGTTCCTGGGCACGGTAGAATAGTTTCAAGGCATAATGTACAGACAAAGGTATGGTAGGATGAGAATACAGTGGAGGTAAACCTATGCATTGAGTGACGATGAGAAAGATATTGGCTCTAGAAACATCATTTAAACCAGGTGAGGTCACCGCATGTGTGGAAGGTGGAACTAAAGGGTTAGCTAAGGCGTATTGAGCAGGGCTAGAGGCTCTACAGCAAAATAAGGCAATAATCACTAACCAAAACAGCAATGGACAAGACATATTGACATTAGGAAGAGGCATGCGTAGCCGAGTGATCATAGGGGTCCAGTGAGTAGCTCAGCGGGCTGGAGACACAGCGATTCAGACAGCTAGCGGGCCGGGACTACCAAGCTAACAGAAGGGCCTTAGATGGACGTCGCGACGGAAGAAGTCTGTTGTTCTTGCTTCGGGACAGAGACGTTAACCAGGAGTGGCCACTCGGATAGCAACTAGCTAGCTGTGATGATCCAGGTGAAAAGGTTCAGAGCTTGTGGTAGGAATCCGGAGATATGGAGAAAAAGAAGTCTGATTTGCTCTGGTTTGAGTCGCGCTGTGCAGACAGGCTAGAGTTGTCCAGACTAAAGGTTAGCTGGTGACCACTAGCAGTGGCCAGCTGCCTACTAGCTAGTAGCTAGTTAGCTGGCTAGCTTCTGTTGGGGGTTCCAGTTCAAAAGTATAGAAAATAGCAGATCCATACCACATTGGGTGAGGCGGATTGCAGGAGAGTATGTTGAAGTTGAGATTCAAAAATATATTTAAAAAATATATGCGAAGAAAAAAATGTATAAAAAGATATATACACGGGACACCACAAGACGAGGACAAAGACATCTGACTGCTACGCCATCTTGGATCAGATGTTTTTTGACCTACAGCAGTGGATCCCATTTCCAGTCCTCGAGTACCCTCAACAGTACACATTTTTATTGTAGTCCCGGACAAGCACACCTGATTCAACACCTGACTCATCAGGCCCTCAATGGGTTGAATCAGGTATGTTTGTCCGGCGCTACAACAAAAATGTGTACTGTTGGGTGTACTCGAGGATTGGAGTTGGGAACCACTGACCTACAGCATGGTCAAGCAAGTTAATGTTTCAGACATTTTTGGGCTAATAAACAACTATTGATTTTGAACCACGGAGAGGTCCTGCAAGTCGCAAAGAAAACATGCACTGCCTCCACTATTTCAGCACCATTTCAACATCATCTAATCACCTATTCTTAGTCTAATACGGTGACAACTAAAAGATCCCAAAAACAATTTAGTCCAATCAACCTAAGCTATACTAACAAAAATATAAACGCAACATGTAACAATTTCAAAGATTTGACTCAGTTATAGTTCATAAAAGGAAATCAATCAGTTGAAATAAATTCATTAAGCCCTAATTTATAGTTTTCACATGACTGAGCAGGGGCTCAGCCATGGGTGGGCGTGAAAGGGCAAATGCTCACCCACTTGGGAACAAGGCCCACCCACTGGGGAGCCAGGCACAACCAATCAGAATAAATTTTTCCCTGAAAAAAGGCTTTATTACAAATTCTCTAAAACAACGTTGGAGGCGGCTTATGCTGGAGAAATTAACATTAAATTCTCTGGCAAGAGCTCTGTTGGACATTCCAGCAGTCAGCATGCATATTGCATGCTCCCTCAAAACTTGAGACATCTGTGGCATCATGTTGTGTGACAAAACTGCACATTTTAGAGTGGCCTTTATTGTCCCCAGCATAATATGTACCTGTGTAATAATCATGCTGTTTAATCAGCTTCTTGATATGCCACACCTGTCACGTGGATTAAATATCTTGGCAAAAAATAAATGCTCACTAACAGGGATGTAAACAAATTTGTGCGCAATATTTTAGAGACAAGCTTTTTCTGCATGGAAAATGTATGGGATCTTAATGATGAGCTTGGAGGGTACTATGTTGTTGAAGGCTGCGCTATAGTCAATGAACGGCATTCTTACATATGTATTCCTCTTGTCCAGATAGGATAGGGCAATGTGCAGTGCGATGGCGGATGCATCGTATGTGGATCTATTGGGGCGGTAGGAAAATTGAAGTGCATCTAGGGTGTCAGGTAAGGTAGAGGTGATATGATCCTTGACTAGTCTCTCAAAGTACTTCATGATGACAGAAGTGAGTGCTACGGGGCAATAGTAATTTAGTTCAGTTACCTTTGCTTTCTTGGGTACAGGAACAATGGTGGACATGTTAAAGCAAGTGAGGACAGCAGACTGGGATAAGGAGAGATTGAATATGTCCGTAAACACTCCAGCCAGCTGGTCTACCCATGCTCTGAGGACGCGGCTAGGGAAGCCTTGCGAGGGTTAAATGGCTTAAAGGTCTTACTCACGTTGGAGAACGAGAGCCCACAGTCCTTAGGAGTGGGCCGCGTCGGTGGCACTGTGTTATCCTCAAAGCAGGTGAAGAAGGTCTTTAGCTTGTCCGGGAGCACGGCGTTGGTGTCCGGCTGGTTTTCCCTTTGTAATCCGTTATCATCTATAGACCCTGCCATATACAGTACGTCTCGTGTCTGAGCCATTGAATTGCAACTCCACTTTGTCTCTGTTGGCCAGTACATCGGCCTGTACAGAGAATTAAGTAAAAACACAAGTTCTCTATATCCATCCATGGCTAATTTAGGAAAGGGAAGATTTTAGCTAGCTAGCTAGCCACCGGAGGACAATGCAATGAAATGCAACAATTCAAGTTCTCTCTCAATGACGTTTGGTTGAGAGACGTGATGTGATTGGTGTGAAACCAAATCCAAACTGGCTTCCCTGGATACTTTTCACAGTTGAGCTCACTCACTCACGCTGATTGGCAATTTATTTATTTATTTTATTTTATTATCAAGGGAAGCTAAATTCTTGCTGGCTTCCCTTGCATTCAATGCTATGGGTGGCAACAATGTCATACTATTTTTGACCAGATAGCATCTGGCCACTCTACCACATTAGGAACGCCTGCTCTTTCCATGACAGAATGACGAAGTGAAAGCTATGATCTCTTACTGATGTGATTTATTAAGTCCACTTCAATCAGTGTAGATGAAGGGGAGGAGACAGGTTAGAGAAGGATTTTTAAGACTCAAGACAATTCTGACATAGATTGTGTATGTGCCATTCAGATGGTGATTGGGCAAGACTAAATATTTAAGTGCCTTTGAACGAGGTATGGTAGTTCAGTGCCAGGTGCACTGGTTTGAGTGTGTCAAGAACTGCAATGCTGCTGGCTTTTTCACACTCAACCGTTTCCCGTGTGTATCAAGAATGGTCCACCACGCAAAGGACATCCAGCCAACTTGACACAACTGTGGGAAGTATTGGAGACGACACGGGCCAGCATCTATGGAATGCTTTCGACACCTTGTAGAGTCCATTCCCCAATGAATTGAGGCTTTTCTGAGGGCATTAGGTGTGCAACGCAATAGTAGGACTGTGTTCCTGTCACGCTCGTCGAAATGATTGGACCAAGGCGCAGCGTGCGCAGAGTTCCACATATTTTAATTAATCAAAACTGCCTAAACAAAACAAACAAAACGAACGAACGAATGAACGAACGAGCGAACGAACGAACGAACGAACGAACGAACGAACGAACGAACGAACGAACGAACGAACGAACGAACGAAACCGTGGCGCTACTGGTGTGCACACATGCAACTATCCGTAGACAAGATCCCACAAAGCACAATGAGGAAATGGCTACCTAAATATGATCCCCAATCAGAGACAACGATAAACAGCTGTCTCTGATTGGGGACCATACCAGGCCAACATAAACCATTAATCACCTAGATGACCCACCCTAGTCACTATCACGCCCCAACCAACAGAAAATAAACAGCTCTCTATGGTCAGGGCATGACAATTCCTAATGTTTGTACACTCAGTATATATAGTCTAATGAGTATGCATAGGGTCAGTGCAGATAGTTTGGGTAACCATTAATTTACTATTTAGCAGTCTCATGGCTATGTAGCAGTATTATGGCTATTTAGCAATCTTATGGGTATTTAGCAGGCTTGGGAGTAGAAGCTATCTCAGAGCCCATTGTTTCAAGAGCCAATGCTCTGGCACCATTTTCCGGACGATAACAGAGTGAACAGTCTATGGTTTGGTTGCATGGAGTCTTTGGCAATGTTTTGGGCCTTATTTTGACACGGACTTATCTAGAGATCCTGGATGGCAAAAAACTGTCCGCACCACTTTCTGTAGCATTTTGCTGTCGAGGGTGGTGCATTTGCCATACCAAGTGGTGATGCAGCCAGTCAAGATGCTCTCGATGGTGCAGCTGTAGAATTCAGAGAATCCGAGGGCCCACGCCAAATCTTTTCAGTCTTCTGTGGGGGAAGTGGCACTGCCATGCCCTCTTCAGGATTGTGTGGGTGTGAGTGGACCATGTTAAGTGATGTGGACGCCAAGGATCTTGAAGCTCTCGACCCCCTACACTACTGCCCCGTCTGTGGATGGGGACGTGCTCTCAACCTCTTTCGCCTATAGTACACGATCGGCTCCTTGGTCTTACTGACGAGAGGTTGCTGTCCTGGCACCACACTGCTAAGTCTCTGATCTCCTCCCTGTAGGCTGTCTTAACGCTGTCTGGGATCCTGGGAAGGCCTTGTGAAGGCAAACAGAGAAAACTATTTTGTGACAGAAGACCATCGCTATGCTCAGATATGACACTCATTTCCCTGGAGAGTAAGATCTTGGAGAGCCATCACCTCTCAGGTTCATTTCTGGATATATTGACCGGTAATTTCTATAGCTCTATACTTAATACAACACTTCTCTGGTCTGAGTGGTGTTTGTTACAATAGAGTGGACAGTTTGTCTACATATAATATTGAACAACATTCGTTAGTCCAAGAGCTTTGAGTTTACATTTACAATTTCAAGTAAATAGTGTATTCATTTTGGTTCTTTGTTTGTGACATGCTTTAGTTATTTAGTGTTGAAACATGATCAATCCTGGGTCTTCTACTTCTTTTTGACATCATTTATATTTTGAGAATGACAAAATGTGTTGTTTTGCCTCTGTGTAAATTGGCAATGGGATTACTTAAATCTATTTGATGAATACACCATGAGGGGCTTATACACAATGCCATGGGGCTCACAGTCAGTGATATTATCTCTCACATTAACCACTACAGGCCAAAAGCTAAGTCTATCTTTTATTCCGCTTGTCATATGTCCAATATGTTGGTGTGTCATGTTGCCGGTAGGACTCATTTGAGTACGGGTCTAATCTTTATAGGGAGGGATGTATCCAGGAGGAACACATCTGCGATGATTACCTCGTAGTCCCTTTCTTCCCATCCAGCCATTTCCAAGCACCTGCCAGCAACTCCCACAATGCAATCCTCTGTTCCCTGCAGATTTTCACCATTAATTCCAGATTAGCAAACCTTGGTGGATTCCCTCAGCCCTATCCTTTCTCCCTGAGGCTTCTGGAAAAGTTGGGTACAGAATAGAATACTGGGGTGTCTTCATTAGTGCCAGGGCCTTTTGGATGTTCTAGGTGCATTTTTTTGGCCCAACTTGCCAACAAAACATTTTAGTGGCCCCCCTCTTGACGACAGAGAGAAATTGTACATTTTAGAGTTCATTTCCTGCCATTATACACATTTTCCCGTTGGGCGGGGAGAAGAAATGTGCAGTTTTACAGCTAATTTCATGCAATTCTACACATTTGAAGTGACTGTCAGTGATTGACATAATAAGAGGAAAACTGCTGATGCACAACCAAATGTAGAAATTGCATCTTGTGTGTTCTACTATTTTAACCATTAACAGTAAGTTGCGACCCCGACTGAGTTTGTGTGTGCACGCGCGTTTTTTGGGTTGGGGGTCCCCGGCTATGTCGGCCCTGATTAGTGCACACCAAGTTCAGGTTAGTCCCTCTCCGTTTCTGCCCGTTTGCTTCCTTTTGGTTCCTAGTGAATACACCCCAGTTGAAAGAATGCAGGGTGGTTGAGGTTTACATTTAGTTAGGGTAGAGTTAATGGGTGAAAGGTCCTGTTGACTGCAGACTGGACCTCAGCCGGATACTGCAGAAAAGCAGATCACTCCGGAGTAACCTTGACTAAAGGGATTTACAGATGGATGTCTTGTCCTTCTGCTACAAATGGTTGTTCGTTAAACCATTTTCATAAGCAAAGCATTTTTTCCATGTAGTGTGCTCACCTGTAGATCTATAGGGTCCTAAGATGTTTTGCAATTTTTAGGCTTGTTAATTTTTAAAGGCTTGGTAATTTTCCAATTCAACACCGTAAATCATAACTAAGTCAATAAATCCTTCTTGTACATTTCTGGGCGGCCAAAGCTTTTAATTGTCTCCCAAGTATTATCTTACTAAGACACGTTTTGTTAATTGGATAAGTAAGGTAAGGTCAGTAGGCTATAGCTACAGTTCTTTTAAAGATATGTTTAACAGAATAATTTTATCATCACGGTTTCCTAGGGTTTTACACCAAATAATTTTATAGTATAATGAGCGGTGTTCTTGGTACTCACACTATTCCACTAGGTCAACCAACATTCAGCAGCATCAACCATCATACTGTTACCATTCTGTTTCTAGCTTTTGATATCAACACAGACCTGCTGGTTGTACCTTTTTGAGCCAATGTAATAACAGGTATCGCTAATACTGTGTGAATACAGACAGTAGACAGCAGGGGGCGCTACTGCTGCAGATATGAGAATGATCAAACAAACAATTTAGACTAGTGTTTTTCAACCTGAGCCTGTAGTGGGGTGTTCCAGCCCAGTACTAACACACCAGACTTAATAAACCAAGGGCTTGATCATGATGATTGGTCGACAAGTTATGTTAGTGTGTAAGTACTAGGATGGAAGTAAAAGCCTGCACTTCTGTGGGTCTCCTGAACTGAGGTGTCATAGCAGTTCATCAAATATAATTAACTCAAATACACCTCATTCAATAAGTACAATATACCACTGACTCAAATGACCTTTGCAAATGTAAAGGAGCAGGAATTTTATTTGCATGGCAGACAATGGCAAGGGTACAACTGAATTCCCTCTCATGGAAAAGTCTCTTGAGAAAGTTTACATGGTGCCAGTCGGGTACAGCAGAGAGTCACCGTCTGTAGTTGTAGTCTTTTAGTCTTGTAGTCTTGTAACCAAACTCGTATTGTGTGAACCCACTAGACAACATGGTCTTGTCAGTCATCCAAAGTTTTTTGTTACTTCTATAAGATGCAAACCTCATAGTCAAAGATCTCTACAGACAATCACACACCTCTTAGAACACCTGTCAAACATGGTTGTCTACCTGGAATAGGAAAGTGACCTCGAACCAAAACTTGTCCGTGTTTGGGGGGTAAGGAGTGGGAGGGGTGTGACTCAATAATTTTGAAAGCGAAAGAAGCAAACCATTTGAATGGTATCAATGATCCGTTGTGATTGATGATTTACTAAACAACGTCACACAAATCTAATTGAGTTAATTTGCATGTTGATGGGCTGTGTGGTGGGAACAAAAACAAGGGTGATGAAACAAAACAGCAAATGGAAAATATAAGTGGAAATGTATGTACAGTATAGCCTAATAATTTAGATAGCGACTATTTACTGATCTATGGTCTGAGAACCGCCCATGCATCAACCCAATCTGTGTGAATTTCCAGAACGGTTTTCAAAAGACCGGTGGTAAATTTACTGCGGCAGAAGTACTTCTAAAAACAACCCTCTTTGTGACTGACTATATTCACGGAACATAAACTATTCACATATTCTAATGTTGGGCTACAAGTGTATGGCCTTCAATGGACACGATGCCTCCCTCTTCTGATTTCCACTCAGTAATGGGAGAATCATATGGATAGACAGAGGGGAAGGAACAAAGAGTGTCACTTCCCCTCCACCCCTGTCTGCCTAGTCACCCTCCAGCAGCAGTTCATGCAAAGGACCGGAATTGGACACAAAGCAGGTCGGGGTGAGGGGGTTGTTGGAGCGTCGGGGGTCGGGGCAGAGGTGCATTAGAGGGAGGGCTCCAACATGAGAGCACTTAACTGGCTAAGAATGCTGGGAAGAGAGAGGGGTGGAGGTGGGCCCTGGGGCCCCGCGTGTACAAAGCCTGAGTAATAGGCACACGTTTTTTATGCTTGTTTGTCTCCTACTTTAAAAGCTTTACAGTACTTTTTTTGCTCGGGAGATGGATTGCATTGTATTGAAATTATCCGCATCTAGAAGGACCCATATGGTCTGCCATTTAAAGGGAACCGGCTGCTAGTGGCCGCCGCGGCGTGGGGCCCCGCGCTAATCCCTGGCTTTTCGAGGCGCACACGGTGGAGCCTGAACCCTATTAGAGCCGAGTGGGCCGTGTGCTGGTGGGCCGTCATGGGTCTTGGGCGGACTGGAGCAGCCACGCTCATCTCCCTCTGCCGTGATTGGCAGCTAGGCTTGTCCCCCACGTGAGCGGGCCCTGTCCTTATTGATTCCGCTCCAACGCCTAATTCCATTAATCAGAGCAATTTCCCTGTGGGCAGTGGATTATTTCCATCATCAAATGCCTGATGAAATCTTTAGACGGCGCCGTATTAGGGCCAATCCCCAACAAATAACTGATAGTGTTAACCAGTCACAAGCTGCGTCAGAAAGCAAGTGAGGTGATAATGCGGTGTCATCCTTTTGTGGATGTGTGTTAATGCAGTTGGCCGAGATGCCAATTGACGGCAAATCGACTCTTTCCAACAGCAATGGAATGAACGGGGAAGGGGACCGTGCAAATAATAAAGAACATTGACTGGCAAACTATGGAGCGACTGCAGCCTTTAATCCATTTAAGGCTCCTGACAGGGAGGGCCTAATGCATCGCCAGCGTAGGGTCCATTTGCATTTCAGTGCCTCTACCTCCATCCCCCTATCCCTCTCCCTCACTTTCAGGCTGAACTGGTGGTTGGTGATTGGTTGCTCTGAGAGTGCTGCATCGGCATTAAGTGCTATCCTGACTGAATGAACCAGCTTTAATTGATTCCTGTAGTGTTCACCTGGTCTCCAGCCCTAAGTGGACAAGTTTGTGTTAAGCTACAGGAAATCTATTGTGGGACAGGCTGTGTTGATGACACAAATAGGAATATTGTATAGGCTACTATAGAAATGACTTACATAGTAATTAGCTGAGCATTTTTTGGGGGGGTAACACTTTATTTGAACTGTTTGTCATAACAGTGTCATAATATTATCATAAACATGACAAAATGTCATAAGCCAAATGTCAACCAAATGTTTAGGAACAAGACAGTACATCTTGTTTCACTGAATGTCTAAATTGATAAGACTGTGTCATGTGGCATGCATCGGAAACAGTTATGACAGGTGGCACATTGTTATGACAGTAGGCACAATATGTCATGCCATCTCATGCCATTTATTATGTCATGTTATGATGCTGGTATTGAATGATATCTCCAAGCTTGGCAATGTGATTGTGATCAATACTCATATAATATTTTCTTCTACTGTAGTTAGTGTTGAAAACGCACGGTGAGGTTGGTGGCTGGGTAGGCACTCACAAATAAACCTTGATGAAGGCCAAGTTCACCATAAAACAGATGGCTCCAACAACCAGGGTGATACCATTGTAGCCAAGATATACAAGTGATAGCCTCCGATGGTGGCATATTTCATACGACAAAATGACATGAGCATCCACAGTTACAACTGATAGGTGGAACTAAAAGACCAATATATGGACACTATATGGACACTATATGTGCACATTTCATCCGAATAACTAGCGACGCAAACTCCAAAGCCTTTCCCAATAGATTTACAATTCTTCCAATGCGCAACATGCGCAAACAGAAACAGAAATATTATTATGTGAAATATTATTACACACACACACACACACACACATGCATATGATAAATAAGGTTCTAACAAAATGTCCCTTATCAACAGCCAAAATGACTGAAAAATGCAGTTCAAAAAGTCAAAAAAGTGTCTCATCAAAACAACATTCTAGTTTGATAAATCAAATGCCTTCTAAGGGATGTTGTCTATTCGCATTATTCAAAAGTAGCCTAACCCGCAAATTGCAAAGGAAAATGCATTTAGGCCTACCTTTACTTGTAAATGAAGTCCATTGGTCTGGTGAACCTCTCAGTGACAGCGTTGTAGAAATGTCACTGAGAGGTTCACAGCAGAAGCCCATGTCCATTATTTTATTCTGCCGGCACACAGCAGGACCACGGCTGTGGGAGACGCTTCCCCGTCGGCCTCCTTCGGTTCCATTTCCACACTGACACATAAGTCATTCCAATTACATCCACAAAGTAAAAGTAAATGTCCAAGATGTGTAAAAGTCTGGATAAAAGGTATTAATTGGTAATGACTATGACTGTGATGATACCAGTATCACATTATTTTCTCCCTAGTAAAAATGAAAACACCAAGCAGACGAAACTCTTTGGTCCTTTAAAAACCTGCTGTATGTAAAATATTTTGTGTTATAGCTTGGATTTGTTTTTTTATGTGAATCTGGATGACAACATAATTATGTTTTTTTTTTCAACATTAGGGCTGTTTTCCTAAAGAAGTTAAATCTACTTCGTGTCTTGTTTCCTTGCCACGATACTAATGAGTATCGCGATACTCGAACCCTATTAATGACGTTTCAAACAAGTGGATAGTTCAGTAGTCACTGTTTGCCTGCCCAACAGCTAGCAGTGAGGGAGATTGTGGATGCCCGGCATGTCACAACTTGTAGATCTTCTGTATGTCTTAACTTTCATGATTGTTGATGTTCCACTGTTCCAACCCTCCAAAGGCATGTTACATTATTCCAACTTGGAAAATGTTTGAGGTGCAGTATAGTGTCCATTTGTCAGATTGTTTTTGCTAGTTAGCTACAGTAGCTTTAAGTTCGCAAAATATGAAATTGTCTCAATGAAAGGAATGAAGCTACTTCAAGCTAAGCAAAGCAGCGATGCCTATACTGATAATTTAAATGGCTGCCTTTCCTGAGGTTATCATGCGGTTTTAGCAAATGTTGAGATTAAGCATAAAAACCACCAGAATCATTGAGAAAAAAACATTTATTTGGGGGGGGGTTCATAACAGCTTTCTTAAATAGATTATCACAATGACGCCTACACGTCATTGACTACAGCACTGTAATTGTATATACTCAACGCATTTAAGTATACCGCTGGCAATATTTCAATGACGTTTCACTCTTAGAAAAAAGGGAAAGAGTGGAAAGGGTTCTACATGGAACCCAAAAGGGTTCTACCTTGAACCAAAAAGGGTTCTTCAAAGAGTTCTCCTATGGGTACAGCTGAAGAACACTTTTAGGTTCTAGATAGCACCTTTTTTATGAGTGTAGCAATCACCATGTAAAATAAAAATACATATATTCATGTGTGCAATGAAATCCAATCAAACAGCAAGATACACTGTATTCACTCAGAACCCTACAAATGTACCTGTATATTGTTTCATTAGTGTATGTACGGCTTCTTACCACCATGGCTTATATGCTACTCCATGTAGCCACCTTAAGGGTTTCCAGTGTAGACTCTTGTCCCTTATTTCCCTATGAGAGTCATCTTTGTAATAACCAATTGCTTCTACATTCCAACAAACAATTCAAACCATGGCCAAGCAATCTACCACGACTGCCTACATTTCATTGCACATCCCCATATTGAGTGTTTCAAAAACACAGTGTGGGTGATGGGGAAGGTTTTGTAAAATGATTAACAGAAGAATGAAGGAAATATGCACAGGTCCTGCCCTTAATTTGAACATAGATACTTTTCCATTTATAGAAAAGGGGGGAATGAAAGGGAGGGGTATTGTTTTGTCTCTATGCTTTGGTATGTATCACTTCTTCTGCTCCTCTGTCGCGTGAAGACAACAGCTGTTCATTTGGTGCTGCCTGCACCTTTGTTGACCCCATTTCTGTCTGTGCGGTTATCGAGACAGAGGAGAAATTAGTTGTATTACTGGTTCCCTGCTGCAGTTGGGCTGGCTGTGATTCCGCCCAGATTCTGTCCATTACTGCGGCCCCTCTGTCTTATTAGCCTCAACACACCCGCTAACATGCCAAATCACTGCTTCGTTTGGCCACCAAGAGCTCCACTCGGGGAAAACAGGCGAGGGAACACAGCGTTCTACTTAACGCCAGACAGGTGGCGACGTGGTGGATATGTATTTGTTTGGAAATAGTCAAATAGAGCTAACTTGTGATATGCGCAAATAACATGTTCAAGCCTAAAATACACAAATACTTTGCTTTTATAAAATGTGTATATGTGAGAAGAAAAAAAGCACTCAAGTGCAAGTCAATATCCCCATAAACCATATTGAGCCCCACACATATTCCATCTCAATTAATAATTTAAAGTGTGACAGCAGCCAGGTAAACAAAAGCAAAGCTTGGATTGTTGTCTGTCTTTCTCCATAGAGAAACACATATGTACGTATTTTGTCATTCGGGTACATCATCTCTTTAACAGCAGCATTGCCAGGCCCCGGCACATTGGAGGCCTTTGGAACGTCTAATGTATACCATCACAAATGATTCCATTATTTTGCTTAGGCAGGTCTTAAAGACCAGTGGAGGATCCTCCTCAGTGAATTTCATAAAAATAAAAATAGTGAAACATTTAAAAAAGTTATCCTAAATATATTAATGTCACCAAATAATTTACTAAAACACACTGTTTTGCAATGAAGGTTTACAGTAGCCTCAACAGCACCCTGTAGGGTAGCACCATGGTGTAGCCAGAGGACAGGTCGTTTCTGTCCTCCTCTGGGTACATTGACTTAAATACAAAACCTAAGAGGCTCATGTTTCTCACCCCCGTACCATAGACTTAAACAGTAATTACGACAACTTCCGGAGGACATCCTCGAACCTATCAGAGCTCTTGTAGCATTGTCCACCCAATCAATGGATCAGAGAATGGATCTAGTATTGAAAGCTACAGCTAGCTAGCACTGCAGTTCACAAAACGTGGTGAGGAGTTGACACAAAGAGAGAGAAAGACAATAGTTGAACAAATTAATTTATTAAAAATTAAGGAGAAGCAAAAGTGAGAGAGAGCTAGCTTTTCAATATCACTTTCACCTACTTAGCTAGCAAATGCAGCTAGCTAGTTTATCCTACTCAGACACCCTGCACAAACAGAGAGGGATGCCTTGTTAGCTAGCTGGCTGTGGCTATCCAACTCTTTAACTCTTCCAAATCAAGGTATGCTTTTGGTTTTATTAATTTATTTCCACCGGAGCCCGGCGTTGTAACTGCTAAACTGCTTGCTGACTTTACACTGTACTGAATGATTGTAGCGGGTTTACTAATGTGTTAGTTCTAGGAGTTACGTTGACTATGACATTAGCTAATATGATGACAACGATGTAGGCAATGTGTAGCAGTTAACGATTATGATATGAGGGTTTGGCTTGTAAAACATTTTTTGCCTGGTCACAGACAGCTGATGTGTTGTGCGCTGAAGTCCACAAGCGAAGGGAAAAGGTGAGAGGAGATTAATATGTTGATGCGAGAAGGATTTTACGAGCAAAGTGACCATGCTGTTTGTATGTGGCTGCTCTGAAAGTGAACTGTGTTTGTGTGTGATCAGGGATGTATTCAGTTCACCGATTCTGTTGAAAAATGTTTTTTAAAGCATTAAAGCAAGCAGAACTAAACAGGGATAAACATACCTGCATTTGTCCAATAGAAACACTCTGGACTAATGATTACAGCCTAGATCAGCTAGATACAGGATTTTAAACATTTGGTGTGATGATGATCTAACTTATCTGGTGTGGAACTTAAACATTAAGTAAGCTTCTGTGTAATGACAAGACATTTGTGAACTACCTCAGCCTTTTGTGCTTACCCCTTTCATTTACATCTCTAATAACATATTTATAATCTTGTAATAAACTAGATTTCTGTAATTCTGTTGTAGCGTGATCCGTTTCCTTACCATGTACCCAGTTAATATCTCTATTGACTCTGCCCTATCCGTGAAGAATGTTTGTTACACACACACACCGTATTAACAAGCCCCTATCCATCCATTTATTTATTGACCATGTTCTTATTTCAAATCAAATATTTCAACCAGCATTTTTTTTCTTTAATATTCTATCAAACACAATGGTTGCCTAAGTTATATTGATTGTGTGCTGATTTAAAAGTACTTGAAGCAGGGTGTCTCTAATCCAACAGGTCGTTTAGGAGTCACCTGGTCAGACAAATGAGGCCTTTTAAAGAACTGTGTTCTTAAATTATTTTATTGATGGGAAAAGGGTTGGCCTCCACAGGTACCCATACAAACTGACTTAACACGCTGTGAAAGGGTCAATTTGGGCTCCATTTTCCATTTCTTCATTATCTGCATTTAGATTCACGCTGAGTGTCTTGATGTGGTTTCGAGAAACTTTACCCTGCCTGCATTTAGCATTTCGTCTAGCTGCTTCACAGTGGACTAGTAAGTTGTTTTTAATTGCTTTTGACGTGATAGTGTGTTTTTAGAGAAGAGAGGTACATTCAGGTTGCTACTGCGCCCGAGGGCACTTATTGTTTAATACCTATATTTCGAACCAATTGAAGCTTTCAATGACTTGCGGTGTTTACTGAGTGGTTGCTTAGATTTTTTCACATTTACAGGAATACTATATACACCTATTACCGTTTATAAATGACTATACCTTGAATGTGGAAATATTGACAAAGAGAGGAAACTGAGCATAATGTGGATATTGTGGTTGTGGTTTCAACCAATAATATTTTGTCAAAAAAACATTCATACTTATAATATACGGGGTCCTAATTAATGTAGAAATGGGACCAGGCTCTGTGCTTATGATAATTATGCAAACTCATTCCCCTTTGTTTCCCTACTAAACATATATTTCAAAAGGAAAAGCAACAAAAAGCAATTAGCTTTTTTTGTGCTCACAACAAGCCACACACATTATGTGAATCTGGGAAGGCTGGGCTACAGAGAAACCCCACAGGAAAACAAAATAGGTGAGTTGGAATGATCATTGGCATGCTGTCTAACAAAGCCTGCCAATGAATCTAAACTATAGACTAGCCATGCTGCTTACTATTCCCTTGCCATGATATTCATGGAAAACAAAACCACTCAGAGAAAAAGCCCCACACAGTATCCAAAAAACAATACCAGCCTGATTGACATTTATCTTTCATATCCAGAAATCAAACCTCAGAAAAAATCAGCCTAATGATTGAAAGACAAGTGTGTAACATGTTAAAAAAAACAACCATCAACTATGCTTGGGCAAAAAGGTAGACTCGCTAATTGCATTGATGCTTCAGTGACCCCTAAAGCCTACTTGAAATGACTGGCTAAATTGTATTGGCGGTAACATTTTAAAGGTCCTATGTGGGCACTCTGCTTTAACATATCCACCTGACATTTGTAAATGACTCCTCTTTTAGACTCCATTAGGAAGTTGATTGACGTGCAGAACATTTCGTCATAGGATTCAGAGTCAATGGGCATGTAATCAGGAAGTCCAGTGTATGCCATCGCCACTGAAGGGAATAATTAAAAAGATTGCCTTATGAACTAGCTAATTACTGCAATGACTGTGGGCCCCTTATTCTCCCCAAAGTGGTACATTTGTTCTTTAGCCACCATCATTTCGTGATTGACGGTGGAGCAAGGAGAGGGGGCCGGGAAAGAAAAAACATGTAAATGAACACTCAATTATGCACTAACTGCGGGTTCCATTTACTAACGCGAAACAAGTTGGTAATTAATGTGGGTGATGATTAAGCTATTTTACAAGGTAAAGTCAGAGTGCAGTGGCACTAAAGAACCTCTCATATTGAGGACTGCCAAAACAATATGGAGGTCTCTCCGAATTAGTCAGCATTTCGGTTCCTGACAAATAGTGAGCCTTTAAAAGCTACTACTGTAGCCACTTCATAAAACATCGATAATAGCTTTGCAATTCAATTTTCAAGGAATAAATGTTCAACTCAATTTCCTTGAGAAACGTTTATTTATTATGCATCTGTATCATATGTGTTAACCATATGGTAGCTACATGGTAACTTACTGTCATGTTTTACTACACAAAATGAGTCATTATTAGCGATTATTGTGTACAATACTTTCAGATATAAGGTAACTTTTAACATTTTCTGTCGTTATTATTATTTTTTAAACTGAGCTGTATGCTACATTTCAAAGGCAATACAGAGGTGCCATGCGCTGGGACCCAAATGGAGCATCCTCAGAAAACAGGTTGAAGGTCACTTGGTGGCAAAACACTTGTTTCACTTTACCCCCCATTTGTCCAGTCTGTTTGCTGACTGGATAGAGTGAGGGGGCTTAGGCTAAGCTGAAGGTGCTGGCGGGAGGCTGGAAGGAGTGGTGTAGTCAGGCTTTCCACCCCCAGGCACTCTCAACAATTTGGGAGTAATCCTCCCAATGTGAGCCCTTGTACCTCCCTGGGTCCTGGTCATCCTGGTTGTTCTTGTTGTGAATACGGAAAGGGTTGGGAGGGGGGCATGTTTGCGTGGTTTCTTATACACTTGTACATCGGGGGAGATCAACCAACCTCCATCCCCTCAGTAGGGGCGGAGTCACACACAAAACAGCCCCCCGTCAATGGATATGTCTCTGACCCGTGACGACCTCACCATTCTACGGCAACAAAGGTAGGAGTGAAAGAGGCATGAGATCACACACATTTAAATCAACTGGGTGGGGGCTCTCATTCACTCGAACCCCACTGGGGTGAACACTGACAATATGCTGGTTGTGTGCCTGCCACCACTATAAAGTGATGGGGAGGATATCGTGACGACTATATAACAAGTGATTAGGATAATTGTTGCTATTCGTATCACTATGTTTAGGAGAGCTGGTATGTCATCAATTTCTGAGGTTGTTTGCATTGGTGGCAATCATAATACTTAGGCAATCAATACCATATCCAATTTGGATTGGTCATTTGATTGAGTGAATAAGACACCAGCCTAATGAACGATGGTCAAAGGACTTCTCAAACCACAAGTATTTTTGTTTCACTTATACAACAAATCTACAGAATTTGTGAGCAGAAAGAGTTGTTCTGTGGCTGTCTGGCGCCCTCGGGTGAAACGGGGCTGCCGGTGAGCTGCCCTTAGCCCTCTCTCTTCTCTCTCCTCGATCCCTGTCCCTGTTGATTAAGTGGCACTCTCTCCCTTGCAGGACCTGGGAAACACCTTACTGCCCCAGATGAGGTGACAGCCTCCTTTTTCTTCTTGCTCACTTAGGGGGAGCAAATGACCAGAGAGAACTCAATTAGCAACATGTCTCCCCCCGGCCAGGGGTCGATGCAGAGGCTTGTTCCAGGAGGCCTCGGAGATCAGCCTGGTCATGCAGAGCAACAGGGAGAGAGAGTGGCATCTGCCCCAACACAGATTTGCTTAATTGAGTTTGACTCCCTGAATTACAGGCTAATAATGCCTTTTGAATAGTACCAGTAAAAGACTTGCAGCACGTGCAGTTGCACTGTACTCCCATGTGTTGTCAGCTGGCCCAGTCGCTAGCCAGTGACAAACACAGAGGGCGAGGGTAATTGCCAGTGGACTTTGGTTAAGCAGCAGTTATTGAATCCTTAATAGGACCCCAGGAGACCGCGGAATCAATAATGGCAGAATTAATGGGCAAGGCGCGATGAGAATGTCAGGGCCACGGGGGGCATATGTGGCCTTTGAGCCTGACTCCACCGCTGATATGATGGCGCTCTCCCTGAGCGCTTTGATGAGGCTTGACCTGTTTGTTTGTGTTTACTTGTTTGTTTTGAATGCGTAAGTCGCTGTATTGTGTTTACAATTGCTGTGTTTGAGTCATTAGTCACTTACCCTGGCATATCGAGGTCATCTTTTGAATTATACAAATATTGTTACATAGTATTTGATCAAATGTAGTTAAATATGAGTGATCTCATTGATTTCCATGCTATAATAAGAACACCATATAAAAAAATATTAACGTCTATTAGAATGCTTATCTGACGAAGTGATCTTCTAAATTGTACATAGGTAGATTACACAGCCTTCGGTCTAAACTGATCTAAACTAAAGTACTGAAAGTGGTTGCATTAACACACTCCTAGTCTTTGAAAGTGTCGTTTAAAAAAATAAGAAAATAACTACTCCAGGTTCATGAGAATATGCATGTAACATATGCCTTGTTCCTTGCTGGTTTAATTCTAGACCCCATAGTACAATATTTATTTATTATTTATCTTTATTCAGTCTGTCCAAGGAACACACCTACAGTGTATCAAGATGTTTACTACTATTTAGTTTGCTCACTGTGGGCATGTGAGGTATAAAAAAAAAGGCTACCATGTACAGTCACCTCAAATTATTGACACCCTTGATAAAGATGTGTGTGTGTGTGTGTATATATATATATATATATATATATATATATATATATATATATATATATATACATACAGTGGGGAGAACAAGTATTTGATACACTGCCGATTTTGCAGGTTTTCCTACTTACAAAGCATGTAGAGGTCTGTAATTTTTATCATAGATACACTTCAACTGTGAGAGTAATTTTTGGAGAAATGTCCTCTGGTCTGATGAAACAAAAATAGAACTGTTTGGCCATAATGACCATCATTATGTTTGGAGGAAAAAGGGGGAGCTTGCAAGCCGATGAACACCATCCCAACCGTGAAGCACGGGGGTGGCAGCATTATGTTGTGGGGGTGCTCTGCTGCAGGAGGGACTGGTGCACTTCACAAAATAGATGGCATCATCTAGGAGGAAAATTATGTGGATATATTGAAGCAGCATCTCAAGACATCAGTCAGTTAGAGTTTGGTCGCAAATCGGTCTTCCAAATGGGCAATGACCCCAAGCATACTTCCAAAGTTGTGGCAAAATGGCTTAAGGACAACAAAGTCAAGGAATTTGAGTGGCCATCACAAAGCCCTGACCTCAATCCTATAGAAAATGTGTGGGCAGAAATGATAAAGCGTGTGCGAGCAAGGAGGCCTACACCAGCTCTGTCAGGAGAAATGGGTCAAAATTCACCCAACTTATTGTGGGAAGCTTGTGGAAGGCTACCTGAAACGTCTTAACTTAACCAAGTTAAACTATTTAAGGGCAATGCTGCCAAATACGAATTGAGTGTATGCAAACTTCTGACCCACTGAGAAAGTGATGAAAGAAATAAAAGCTGAAATAAATCATTCTCTCTAGTATTTTTCTGACATTTCACATTCTTAAAATAAAGTGGTGATCCTAACTGATCTAAAACAGGGAGTTTTTACGAGGATTATATGTATTTGGCTAAGGTGTGTCACGGTCGTCATAAGGAGGAAACCGAGGCGCAGTGTGGTAAGCATACATACTTCTTCAATTAAATAAAGAACACTGAACAAACTATACAAAACTAACCGTGAAGCAACTATGGCTAGTGCAGACAGGCAACTAAACATAGAATAAGAACCCACAAATACCCTATGGCAAATGGCTACCTAAATATGGTCCCCAATCAGAGACAACGATAAACAGCTGCCCCTGATTGAGAACCAATCTAGGCAACCATAGACATATAAACACCTAGACTTACAAAAACCCCTAGACATACAAAACCCTGAGACAATACAAAAACTAAACAAACCACCCTCGTCACACCCTGACCTAACCAAAATAATAAAGAAAACGAAGATAACTAAGGTCAGGGCTTGACAAGGTGTATGTAAACTTCCGACTTCAACTATATATACACACAGTACCAGTCAAAGTTTGGACACACCTACTCACTCAAGGGTTTTTCTTAATCTTTACTATTTTCTACATTGTAGAATAATAGTGGAGACATCAAAACGTTGAAATAACACATGGAATCATGTAGTAACCAAAAAATTATTATTCAGATAGTCACCCTTTGCCTTGATGACAGCTTTGCCCACTCTTGGTATTCTGTCAACCAGCTTCAGAAATGCATTTCATTTAACAGGTGTGCCTTCTTAAATGTTCATTTGTGGAATTTCTTTCCTTCTTAATGCGTTTGAGTCAATCAGTTGTTCTGTGACAAGGTAGGGGGTATACAGAAGATAGCCCTATTTGGTAAATGACCAAGTCCATATTATGGCAAAAACAGCTCAAATAAACAAAGAGAAATGACAGTCCATCATTACTTTAAGACATGAAGGTCAGTCAATACAGATTTTTTTGTTGTTGATGAAACTGGCTCTAAGGGTCCTCCCGGATGGCGCAGTGGTTAAGGGCGCTGTACTGCAGCGCCAGCTGTGCCACCAGAGACTCTGGGTTCGCTCCCAGGCTCTGTCGTAACCGGCTGCGACCGGGAGGTCCGTGGGGCGACGCACATTTGGCCTAGCGTCGTCCGGGATAGGGAGGGCTTGGCCGGTAGGGAAGTCTCATCGCGCACCAGCGACTCCTGTGGCGTGCCGGGCGCAGTGCGCGCTAACCAAGGTTGCCAAGTGCACGGTGTTTCCTCCGACACATTGGTGCAGCTGGCTTCCGGGTTGGAAGCCAGCCGTTGTGTTAAGAAGCAGTGCGGCCCTTCGTCTCTCCCGAGCCCGTACGGGAGTTGTAGCGATGAGACAAGATAGTAGCTACTAAAACAATTGGATACCACGAAATTGGGGAGAGAAAGGGGTAAAATTTAAAATATATATATAAAAACTAGCTCTCATGAGGACCGCCACAGGAATGGAAGACCCAGAGTTCATTAGAGTTACCAGCCTCAGAAATTGCAGCCCAAATAAATGCTTCACAGCTTCACAGAGTTCAAGTAACAGACACATCTCAACATCAACTGTTCAGAGGAGAATGTGTGAATCAGGCCTTCATGGTCGAACTGCAGCAAAGAAACCACTACTAAAGGACACCAATAAGAAGAAGAAGAGACTTGTTTAGGCCAAGAAAGGCCAAGAAACACGAGCAATGGATATTAGACCGGTGGAAATGTGTCCTTTGGTCTGGAGCCCAAATTGGAGATTTTTGGTTCCAACCACTGTGTCTTTGTGAGACGCAGTGTGGGTGAACGGATGATCTCTGCATGTGTATTTCCCACCGTAAAGCATGAAGGAAGATGTGTTATGGTGTGGGGGTGCGTTGCTGGTGATACTGTCTGTGATTTATTTAGAATTCAAGGAACACTTAACCAGCATGGCAACCACAGCATTCTGCAGCGATGCGCCTACCCATCTGGTTTGCGCTTAGTGG
This sequence comes from Oncorhynchus nerka, assembly GCF_034236695.1. Classification (NCBI taxonomy): domain Eukaryota; kingdom Metazoa; phylum Chordata; class Actinopteri; order Salmoniformes; family Salmonidae; genus Oncorhynchus; species Oncorhynchus nerka. The sequence goes on from NC_088405.1 coordinate 77,906,138, forward strand.
GACTTTTATTTGTTTTTCAACAGGACAATGTCCCATCACACCTCCAGGCTGTGTAAGGGCTATTTTACCAAGAAGGAGAGTGATGGAGTGCTGCATCAGATGACCTAGCCTACACAATCCCCTGACCTCAACCAAATTGAGATGGTTTGGGATGAGTCAGACCACAGAGTGAAGGAAAAACAGCCAACAAGTACTCAGCATTTGTGGGAACTGGCTGAGGGAATGCCACGAGAGTGCAAAGTTTTACTGTCTTTGCTACTATTCTACAATGTAGAAAATAGTACAAATAAAGAAAACCCCTTGAATGTGTATATCAGGTATGAAGGCAAGACCCAAATGCAGACCACGTCGAATAAACAATAGTTTAATATTCCAACAGGGACAGGAAATAGACAGCTCAAGGCAGGCAGGGGTCAGTAAACCAGAGGTGGGGCAATGGTACCGGGTGGCAGGCAGGCTCGGGGTCAGGGTAAGGCAGAGGTCGGTAATCCAGAGGGGGACAAATGTACAGGTCGGTAGGCAGGCTTAGAGTCAAGGGCAGGCAGAGTGGTCAGGCAGGCGGGCTCAAATTGGCAAGGGTCAAAACCAGGAGGGTGAGAAAAGAGAGACTGGAAAAAGCAGAAGCTGAGACACAAATGCTGCTTGACTTGAACAAACAAGACGAACTGGCAACAGACAAACAGAGAACACAGATATAAATACACAGGGGATAATGGGGAAGATGAGCCATACCTGGAGGGGGGTGGAGACAATCACAAAGACAGGTGAAAAAGATCAGGGTGTGACAGAGTAGGTATTCGAAAACTTTTGACCGGTAATGTATTTATATATAAACTATAATATATATAAACAAAAAAAGAAAAGTCCTCTGAGCTGCGTTTATTTTCAGCAAACTTAACATGTGTAAATATTTGTATGAACATAACAAGATTCAACAACTGAGACATTAACAAGTTAGACAGACATGTGACTAACAGTAATGGAATAATGTGTCCCTGAACAAAGGGGGGGTCAAAATCAAAAGTAACAGTCAGTATCTGGTGTGGCCAGCTGCATTAAGTACTGCTGTGCATCTCCTCCTCGTGGACTGCACAAGATTTGCCAGTTCTTGCTGTGAGATGTTACCCCACTCTTCCACCAAGACACCTGCAAGTTCCCGGACATTTCTGGGGAGAATGGCTCTAGTAGCCCTTAACCCTTCGATCCAACAGGTCCCAGACGTGCTCAACGGGATTGAGATCCGGGCTCTTCGCTGACCATGGCAGGACACTGACATTCCTGTCTTGCAGGAAATTACGAACAGAACGAGCAGTATGGCTGGTGGCATTGTCATGCTGGAGGGTCATGTCAGGATGAGCCTGCAGGACGGGTATCACATTAGGGAGGAGGATGTCTTCCCTGTAATGCACAGTGTTGAGATTGCCTGCAATGACAACAAGCTCAGTCCGAGGATGCTGTGACACACCGCCTCAGACCATGACGGACCCTCCACCTCCAAATCGATCCCGCTCCAGAGTACAGGCCTAGGTGTAACGCTCATTCCTTCGACGATAAACGCGAATCTGACCATCACCCCTGGTGAGACAAAACCGCGACTCATCAGTGAAGAGCACTTTTTGCAAGTCCTGTCTTGTCCAGCGACGGTGGGTTTGTGCCCATAGGTGACGTTGTTTCCGGTGATGTCTGGTGAGGACCTGCCTTACAACAGGCCTACAAGCCATCAGTCCTGCCTCTCTTAGCCTATTGCGGACAGTCTGAGTACTAATGGAGGGATTGTGCGTTCCTGGTGTAACTCGGGTAGTTGTTGTTGCCATCCTGTACCTGTCCCGCAGGTGTGATGTTTGGATGTACCGATCCTGTACAGGTGTTGTTACACGTGGTCTGCCACTGCGAGGATGATCAGCTGTCTATCCTGTCTCCCTGTAGAGGTGTCTTAGGCGTCTCACAGTACGGACATTGCAATTTATTGCCCTGGCAACATCTGCAGTCCTCATGCCTCCTTGCAGCATGCCTAAGGCAAGTTCACGCAGATGAGCATGGACCCTGGGCATTTTTCTTTTGGGGTTTTTCAGAGTCAGTAGAAAGGCCTCTTTAGTGTTCTAACTTTTCATAACTGTGAGCTTAATTGCCTACCATCTGTAAGCTGTTAGTGTCTTAACAATCGTTCCACAGGTGCGTGTTCATTAATTGTTTATGGTTCATTGAACAAGCATGGGGAACAGTGTTTAAACCCTTTACAAGGAAGATCTGTGAAGATATTTGGATTTTTACTAATTATCTTTGAAAGACAGGGTACTGAAAAAGGGACGTTTCTTTTTTTGCTGACTTTATATATGTTTATACACATATACATATTTCCACAGGTGCGCTTTCGGAAGGTAAATCAGACCTCTAGACTTTTTCCACATTTTGAAAAGTTACAGCCTCATTATAAAATGGATTAAACAAATAAAACATCTCCTCAATCTACACATAATACCCCATAATGACAAAGGGAAAATACGTTTTTGGACATTTTTGCGAATGTGTTAAAAATATAAGCAGAAATACCTTATTTACATAAGTATTCAGACCTTTTACTATGAGACTAGAACTTGATTTCTACAACTTGATTGGAGTCCACCTGTGGTAAATTTAATTGATTGGACATCAGTTGGAAAGGAACACACCTGTCTATATAAGGTGCCACAGTTGACAGTGCATGTCAGAGCAAAAACCAAGCCATGAGGTCGAAGGAATTGTCCGTAGAGCTCCGAGACAGGATTGTGTCGAGGTACAGATCTGGGGAAGGGTACGAAAAAATGTCTGCAATATTGAAGGTCCCCAAGCACACAGTGGCCTCCATCATTCTTAAATGAAAGAAGTTTGGAACCACCAAGACTCTTCCTAGAGCTGGCCGCTTGATTAAACTGAGCGATCGGGGGAGAAGGGCCTTGGTCAGGGAGGTTAACAAGAACCCGTTTGGTCACTCTGACAGAGCTCCAGAGTTCCTCTCTGTAGATGGGAGAACCTTCCAGAAGGACAACCATCTCTGCAGCACTCCACCAATCAGGCCTTTATGGTAGAGTGCCCAGATGGAAGCCACTCCTCAGTATAAGGCACATGACAGCCTGCTTGGAGTTTGCCAAAGGGCACCTAAAGGCTCTCAGACAATGAGAAACAAGATTTGAACGGTAGTGTATATATATATATATATATATATATATATATATATATACAGTGCCTTGCGAAAGTATTCGGCCCCCTTGAACTTTGCGACCTTTTGCCACATTTCAGGCTTCAAACATAAAGATATAAAACTGTATTTTTTGTGAAGAATCAACAACAAGTGAGACACAATCATGAAGTGGAACGACATTTATTGGATATTTCAAACTTTTTTAACAAACCAAAAACTGAAAAATTGGGCGTGCAAAATTATTCAGCCCCTTTACTTTCAGTGCAGCAAACTCTCTCCAGAAGTTCAGTGAGGATCTCTGAATGATCCAATGTGACCTAAATAACTAATGATGATAAATACAATCCACCTGTGTGTAATCAAGTCTCCGTATAAATGCACCTGCACTGTGATAGTCTCAGAGGTCCGTTAAAAGCGCAGAGAGCATCATGAAGAACAAGGAACACACCAGGCAGGTCCGAGATACTGTTGTGAAGAAGTTTAAAGCCGGATTTGGATACAAAAAGATTTCCCAAGCTTTAAACATCCCAAGGAGCACTGTGCAAGCGATAATATTGAAATGGAAGGAGTATTAGGCCACTGCAAATCTACCAAGACCTGGCCGTCCCTCTAAACTTTCAGCTCATACAAGGAGAAGACTGATCAGAGATGCAGCCAAGAGGCCCATGATTACTCTGGATGAACAGCAGAGATCTACAGCTGAGGTGGGAGACTCTGTCCATAGGACAACAATCAGTCGTATATTGCACAAATCTGGCCTTTATGGAAGAGTGGCAAGAAGAAAGCCATTTCTTAAAGATATCCATAAAAAGTGTCGTTTAAAGTTTGCCACAAGCCACCTGGGAGACACACCAAACATGTGGAAGAAGGTGCTCTGGTCAGATGAAACCAAAATTGAACTTTTTGGCAACAATGCAAAACGTTATGTTTGGCGTAAAAGCAACACAGCTCATCACCCTGAACACACCATCCCCACTGTCAAACATGGTGGTGGCAGCATCATGGTTTGGGCCTGCTTTTCTTCAGCGGGGACAGGGAAGGTGGTTAAAATTGATGGGAAGATGGATGGAGCCAAATACAGGACCATTCTGGAAGAAAACCAGATGGAGTCTGCAAAAGACCTGAGACTGGGACGGAGATTTGTCTTCCAACAAGACAATGATCCAAAACATAAAGCAAAATCTACAATGGAATGGTTCAAAAATAAACATATCCAGGTGTTAGAATGGCCAAGTCAAAGTCCAGACCTGAATCCAATCGTGAATCTGTGGAAAGAACTGAAAACTGCTGTTCACAAATGCTCTACATCCAACCTCACTGAGCTCGAGCTGTTTTGCAAGGAGGAATGGGAAAAAAATGTCAGTCTCTCGATGTGCAAAACTGATAGAGACATACCCCAAGCGACTTATAGCTGTAATCGCAGCAAAAGGTGGAGCTACAAAGTATTAACTTAAGGGGGCTGAATAATTTTGCACGCCCAATTTTTCAGTTTTTGATTTGTTAAAAAAGTTTGAAATATCCAATAAATGTCGTTCCACTTCATGATTGTGTCCCACTTGTTGTTGATTCTTCACAAAAAAATACAGTTTTATATCTTTATGTTTGAAGCCTGAAATGTGGCAAAGTTCAAGGGGGCCGAATACTTTCGCAAGGCACTGTATATATGTATATGTGAGTGCTGCGGAGATGATTGTCCTTCTGGAAGGTTCTGGAAGGTTATTCCATCTCCACAGAGGAAGCCTGGAGCTCTGTCAGAGTCGCCATCTGTGCTTTGTCACCTCCCTGACCAAGGCCCTTCTCTTCTGATTGCTTAGTTTGGCTGGGCGGCCAGGTCTCGGAAGAGTCTTGGTGGTTCCAAACTTCTTCCATTTAAGATTGATGCAGGCCACTGTGTTCTTGGGGACCTTCAATGCTGCATAAATGTTTTGGTGCTCTTCCAAAGATCTGTGTTTTTTGTCTACCTCATTGCTTGGTTTTTGCTCTGATTTTTAAATGTTGTAACCTTTATTTAACTAGGCAAGTCAGTTAAGAACAATTTCTTATTTACCATGACGGCCTACCCCGGCAAAACCCTAACAACGCTGGGCCAAAATGGATGATCAATGGAAACAGGATACACCTGAGCTCAATTTCGAGTCTCATAGCAAAGGGTCTGAATACTTATGTAAATAAGGTATTTTTGTTTTTATTTTTAATAAATTTGCCTACGTTTCTTAAAATTGTTTTTTGCTTTGTCATTATGGGGTGTTGTATATTGCTGAGTTAAAAGTTATTTAATCCATTTTAGAATAAAGCTGTAACGTAACAAAATGTGGAAAGAGTGAAGGGGTCTGAATACTTTCCGAATGCACTACATACTGCACTCTAACTACAGTTACAGTGTACTGCAGTTATACTGCACTTTGATTGCAATATTTGTTCATAGGGCATTATGTATTGAAAGGTCAAAGGGAGTGGAAACATGACGTGTCAACCACCCATTTCTGAAAAAGAACATCATATGATGTGTGAAGATGATACAAATATTTGTTCAAAACAGAGTACATTCTTCTGGTAATATTGTTCTGAAATGACTCGGAGGTAGTAAAGCTATCAATGAAAGGAGAGTGCTTCATGCACAGCCATCTTAGCACAGGAGCTGAACATAAAATAACTGTAGAATAAAGTAATGTCCACTCACTGTTTGCTGCTCTCTGAATGGATCTTATAATAGAGATTTTAGTGAGATAAAAATGCAAAGACTATGTCAGTCAAATGTTTTTGTTACACTAAAAGCTTTAAGTTAAGATGACTTGTGGGAGAAGCAAAAGGTAAACAAAAATTACTGTATTCTACAATAATAAAACCAAGCCATCGCTTCAACTCATTTTATATTTTCTGCTTACTCCCATATTCAAGGCTCCTTATTCACAGCCTATATGTTTACACACATTTAAAGGGATAGTTCGGACAAATTACAAAATGTAATTTGATCCTTACCTTGAAAGCAGTTTACCGACAAGGAGATACAGCAATCTACACTTTGGTTTTACTTCTTTCACGGTAAGGAAACAAATGTACTGAACACAAACATGAATGCAGCATGCAACAATTTCAACAATTTTTACTGAATTACAGTCCATATAAGGAAATCAGTCAATTGAAATGAATTAAGCCCTAATCTCTGGATTTCACATGACTGGGCAGGGGCGCAGCCATGGGAGGGCCTGGGAGAGCATAGGCCCACCAACTTGGGAGCCAGCACCACCCACTGGGGAGCCAGGCCCAGCCAATCAGAATGAGTTTTTCCCCCACAAAGGGCTTTATTACAGACAGAAATACTCCGTTTATATTCAGTTTCATCAGCTGTTCAGGTGGCTGGTCTCAGACGATCCCGCAGGTGAAGAAGCCGGATGTGGCTGGGCTGGCGTGGTTACACGTGATCTAAGGTTGTCAGGCCGGTTGGACATACTGCCAAATTCTTTAAAATTACTTATGGTAGAGGCTTATGATGGAGAATGAACATTCAATTAGCTGGCAACCGTTCTGGTGAACATTCCTGCAGTCAGCATGCCAATTGTACGCTCCCTCAAAACTTGAGACATCTGTGGCGTTGTGTTGTGTGACAAAACTGCACATTTTAGAGTGGCCTTTAATTGTCCCCAGTACAAGGTGCACCTGTGTAATGATCATGCTGTTTAATCAGCTTATTGATATGCCGCACCTGTCAGGTGGATGGATTATGTTGGCAAAGGAGAAATGCTCACTAACAGGAATGTATAACTAATTTGTACACAAAATTTGAGAGAAATACACGTTTTGTGTATATGGAACATTTATTTTATTTCAGCTCAAGAAACATGGAACCAACACTTTACATGTTGTGTTTATATTTGTGTTCAGTGTACATAAAAATTGAGTTGAACGATCCCTTGCACCATCCTCATAGGGTTAATAAAAAGGTGAAATGTTGACATTGGAGCAATCACTAGAGACTGCTTAACAATTAACCAGCATAATGCAACATGGTGACATAAAATACAATGTCAGTCTTTGCAACAGTCTTTTGTCAGCCAATAATAACTTTCCACTGTTGGCCAACTTCGATGGACTTTTAAAGCACCCACCCATCAATCATTATTAGGCCTAATGATGTCCCCATTTTGACACTCCAGAATCAGTGTTGGAAAATAGCCCTGGGAAGAGGTGCAACATGGAGCAAGATAGCTTTTCTCTCATATAATTTGCGACCGCAAATTGCAAATCAGAGGCCGTAATAATGTACAAAGTCAAGTTTGGTGAGGGAGAAAATGGAAAAAATATATGGCTGTGTCCCACCCTAATGGATATCCTTGTAGTCGGGAGAAAATGGGACCCAATAATGTCTTCTTAATGTCCGCCAGCGGTGTTTCAGGGAACGTATTTCTGCAAGCAATCACTTAATGGGACCAGCAAATGTTGACAAAATGGACAAGCACTGAGCTATTTCTGGGTTTGACAGACGGAATGAATCTTTGGCTCTTGCAAAGGAGAAAAGGAAACAAGCAACAGGGGAAAAAAAGGAAAAACAAAAACCTTTCACGATCCATTCGCCTCCGGTGTGTGTAATGTTTGTGTGCCGCTAAAGTGCAGACAGTGACAGGAATTACAATTATTTCATTATGGGGGAAATGAAAAGACTTAAGTGTTGTGATTTCTGCAGTCTTTCATAGATCAATCTAATGTGCGCTCACATTGGAAATCAACCAAAATGGAAGAGGGAGAGTGAAGCAGCGCCTCCTTAAATCACGCAATTAAAATGCCAAATTAGTTTCTTGATATATTCATTTAAGTGGTTAAGTGGAAGGGTTTCTCTCCCCATCCATGATGTTGTCTAGCAGACGTGGGGGGAGCATCGTCTGCATGCTCTTTTGATTAAAGCCACCGCTTAAATGCTAAGAAAGACACTGAAAGCACTTGCCGTCCAAATTAGCCATCCGAAGGCTTCAAAATCCAATTCTAAAGAGTTGATTTAAGCATTTAGGCAGAATGCGGCTGGCAACTTAAAGGATTCAGGAACATTTTGCCAGCTGCATTCAACAGCTTTTAGAGGTCATGGCTGGCATAAGGGTTTTACGGTTTGACATCTTGCGAGTGCAATGCAAAGTGAGGACAGTGAATACAGTGAGGTTAAGCCATTTAATATGTATACCCACCTCGTATAATAAGGTCAAAATAATATCATCATAGCCACAATTTGATAACAATAGAATATTAGGTTTTATTCCTTAACTGGGAATTGTATAGGCCAACACTGAATACATTTTCAGTTTACAACAATGTAGCATCCAATTTTTTAATCAACAGTGCCTGTGTATCACTTCCTACATTTTCTCATCAATGAGTAGTGTTGTGAAAAATGCTGCAACATGTTTATCAGTAGTTGTCATGATCTGGAAGATTTAAAAAAAATCTAATCTGATATATGCAAAGTAGGTTCACTGTACAAAATTATTTGTAGTCTCAACTAACTAATTTAAGTTTTGTTCTGCTTCATCTTTTATTTGTAAGTTTTGTGAACTTAAAATATTAAGTTATCCTAACTTACACTAAATCTATATTCACTCATTAAACAAAAAAGGGTCTCGAGGATGGGAGTGATGTTGACCAGTCCTGTGTGAACACAGGGGCTAGGAGGCTCAATGTCAAGTGCCAGTATAATGGCCACTGGTCAAAGATTGACAGACAGAATGGTCAGACGGGGAAGCCAGTGCCTTCAGAAAGTGTTCACACTCCTTGACTTGTCCACATTTTGATGTGTTACAGTCTGAATGTAAAATGTATTACATGTAGATTTTGTGACACTGGCCTACACACAATACCCCATAATGACAAATTGGAATTGTTTTTTTATGTTTAAAAATGTATTAAAAATGAAAAGCTGGAGTTAATAAGTATTCAACCCCTTTGTTAAACCAAGCCTCGATAAGTTCAGGAGAAAAAATGTGCTTAACAAATCACATAATAAGTTGCATGGACTCTGTGTGCAATAATAGTGTTTGACATGATTTTTGAATGACTACCTCATCTCTGTAGCCCACACATACAATTATCTGTAAGCTCCCTTAGTCGAGCAGTGAATTTCAAACACAGATTCAACCACAAAGACCAGGGAGATTTTCCAATGCCTCACCAAGAAGGACACCTATTGGTAGACAGGTTAAAAAAAGCAGACGTCGAATATCCCTTTGAGCACGGTGAAGTAAATTAATTACACTTTGGATAGTATATCAACACAGTTGCTGGAGAGGAAGGAAACTGCTCAGGGACATTACCATGAGGCCAATGGTGATGTTAATACAGTTATAGAGTTTAATGGCTGTAATAGGAGAAAACTGATGATGGATCAACAACATTGTAGTTATTACAAAATACTAACCTAATTGACAGGGTGAAAAGAAGGAAGCCTGTATAGAATAATATTTTGAACCTATAAAGGCTTCCTTTTCCCTCTGTCAAAACATGCATCCTTTTTGCAACATGGGCCTAAAGTAATAATGCAAAAAATGTGGCGAAGTAATTTACTTTTTTGTCCTGAATACAAAGTGTTATGTTTGGGGAAAGTCCAATACAACACATTACTGAGTACCACTCTCCATATTTTCAAGCATAAGTGGTGGCTGCAGTATTTCAGGATAAAAATTTGACCTGGTTCAGTAAGCTTTCACCAGAGACTGAGAAATGAATTCACCTTTCAGCAGGACAATAACCTAAAACAGAAGACCAAATCTACACTGGAGTTGTTTACCAAGAAGACAGTGAACGTTCCCGAGTGGCCGAGTTACAGTTTTCACTTAAATCTACTTGAAAATCAATGGCAAGACCTGAAAATTATTGTCTAGTAATGATCAACAACCAATTTGACAGATCTTGAAATTAAATAATAATGGGCAAACATTGTACAAACCTTCGACACTTACCCAGAAAGACTCACAGTTGCAACCGCTGCCAAAGGTGCTTCTACAAAGTATTGACTTAGCGGTGTTAATACTTATGTAAATGTATATTTCTGTATTTAATTTTCAATAAATGTGCAATTTTTTCTAAAAACATATTTTCACTGTCATTATAGGGTATTGTGTGTAGATGGGTGAGAAATTCAGGCTGTAACAACAACATGTGGAATAAGTCAAGGGGTATGAATTCTTTCTGAAGGCACTATATATGGCTGGTGGTGTTAGGCAGAGCGAGGCAAGCCAACAGACTGCACAACAAGAGGACATACAAGCCAATGGCATTGTAATGGACATGTGGATGTGAATCTCAGTCAAATAATATTTGTTTAATTGCTCATGGAACCATGAATGTTATGAACCTCTTAACATTTTGTGTGCTCTTTCCCCAGCTTGCCAATTTGTACTGCCCCTGAACTCCACATACATACATGTGTGCTTTCCATAACAAAATGAATCCGACATAAGCCAGATGGATTTGATGAAGATGGGTTTTTTCTTCCAGCAAAGAGGCATATTGTCCACGTTGATGGTGCAAGATGATATAAAATACCCTCCTGGCTGCTGAGTTGAAATGGAAGAAAATAGGCAGGGGTCTATAAAAATGAAGTTGGAAGTAAGTACGCCACTCACATCTATGGGGGGAAAAAATATTTTCCAGGGACATGTTGTAGACATCGATTGGTCTGAGCAACTTGCTGTAATGCAGGTAATGGAGCTACTCTTCTCCTTTCATCTTCAGGGCGAGTGTGTGGCGAGGCGAGGGAAGGCCCAACAGGAGAGGCATATCAGTCGTAATGGACATGCATGAATATATGGGGGGAAAACAAACCCTTATTCTAATAAGCTAATAGTCTAGCTGGTTTGTGTGTGTGTAAGCTGTCATGATGGTGAATGATACAGAGGAAATGTGCTTTGATGATGGGGGCAGTTTGTATATTTTCCATGCAGAGAGTTATAGGAAGATTTACTGATTCTCACGTGGGGATAGCTTTAGTGGTTGAGGAGAGCAATGTCACATTCTGATGCTATTTATCTTCTTTTTAAGAGTACAATTTAAAAGAGAACTGCATTAAAGTAAGTCAAGTTAAAACCTGGAAACTTTGAATCGTGTTTTATTATACAGTCACAGATATTCATAACATTTGAAATTTCTTCAAATGTGCATTTTTGTTTCTACGGGTAACATTATTTCTTCGAAATACCCTTTTATGTTTAATCTGCTGTAGACATTCTATAGAAGATAAACCGATGTTGGGTGCCAAATTATTGGTGAATTTCCAGAAAAGGGGGCATAGTTCTCTGACATATTGGTCCACTTTGGACATATTCTGCATCATTTCAGTTCAGCATGACATTTTAGTGCTATATCTGGTTGTCAAAAGTATCAACCTGTCCTCAGGGCAATTCGTAGGATTCGGCACTTACATTTGTTCCCCTCCATTTAGTATGATATACGTTAGCTTACATTATGAATGGAATAGCAGTCAGACAATACATGACTTACCCAGTCTTACAATGTCAAATGAGTTGGATGACATAACTTTATCATAAGTCTTGGAGGACATATGCTACTGTTCAAAAGTTTGGGGTCACTTAGAAATGTCCTTGTTTTTGAAAGAAAAGCTAATTTTTTTGTCCATTAAAATAACATAAATTGATCAGAAATAGAGCTGGCAGCTTCATTAAATGTTACCCGCAAAACACCAGTCACAACATCAACAGTGAAGAGGCGACTCCGGGATGCTGGACTTCTAGGCAGAGTTGCAAAGAAAAATCCATTTCTTAAACTGGCCAATAAAAATAAAAGATTAAGATGGGCAAAAGTACACAGACACTGGACAGAGGAACTCTGCCTTGAAGGCCAGCATCCCAGGGGTCACCTCGTCACTGTTGACGTTGAGAAATGTTTTTTTGTGGGTACTATTTAATGAAGCTGCCAGTTGAGGACTTGTGAGGCATCTGTTTCTCAAACTAGAGACTCTAATGTACTTGTCCTCTTGCTCAGTTGTGCACCGGGGCCTCCAACTCCTCTGTCTATTCTGGTTAGAGACAGTTTGTGCTGTTCTGTGAAGGGAGTAGTACACAGAGATGTATGAGAGTTTCAGTTTCTTGGCAATTTCTCGCATGGAATAGCCTTCATTTCTCAGAACAAGAATAGACTGATGAGTTTCAGAAGAAAGCTCTTTGTTTCTGGCCATTTTGAGCCTGTAATCGAACCCACAAATGCTTATGCTCCAGATACTCAACTAGTCTAAAGAAGGACAGTTTTGCTTTTTTAATCAGAACAACAGTTTTCAGCTGTGCTAACATAATTGCAAAAGGTTTTTCTAATGATCAATTAGCCTTTTGAAATTATAAACTTGGATTAGCTAACACAACGTGCCATCGGATCACAGGAGTGATGGTTGCTGATAATGGGCCTCTGTACGCCTATGTAGATATTCCATTAAAAATCAGCCGTTTCCAGCTACAATAGTCTTTACAACATTAACAATGTCTACACTGTATTTCTGATCAATTTGATGTTATTTTAATGGACAAAAAAATTGCTTTTCTTTCAAAAACAAAGACATTTCTAAGTGACCCCAAACTTTTGAACGGTAGTGTATATTATACATATTTTTCTGAGACCAGGCTGCTTGTTGCGTTGTTACAACAAAGGAGAATTAGAAGAAGAATTTACATTGCTGGTTAGGAGAACTAACTTACTAGGGTGGCAGGTAGCCTAGCGCTTAGATTGTTGGACCAGTAACCGAAAGGTCACTGGCTCGAATAGCCAAGCCGACAAGGTGAAAAATCTGTCTGTGCCACTTGAGAATGGCACTTAACCCTAATTTGCTCCTAGCGTGCCATAATACGAGGGCTGACCCTGTAAAACAACACATTTCACTGCACCTAGAATCTATATATTTTTTTATTAACACCAAATTCTATGACAATTTAAGTTTTATTTATTTTTTATTTATTTTATTTCACCTTTATTTAACCATATAGGCCAGTTGAGAACAAGTTCTCATTTACAACTGCGACCTGGCCAAGATAAAGCAAAGCAGTGCAACAAAAACAACAACCCAGAGTTACACATGAACAAACGTAGAGTCAATAACACATAAGAAAATAAAAAATTAAAAATCTATGTACAGTGTGTGCAGATGTAGAAGTGTAGGGAGGTAAAGGCAATAAATAGGCCATAGAGGCGAAAATAATGACAATTTAGCATTAATACTGGAGTGATAGATGTGCAGATGATGATGCGCAAGTAGAGATACTGAGGTGCAAAAGAGCAAGAGGGTAAATAATAATATGGGGATGAGGTAGTTGGGTGTGCTATTTACAGATTGGCTATGTACAGGTACAGTGATCGGTAAGCTGCTCTGACAGCCGATGCTTAAAGTTAGAGAGGGAGATATAAGACTCCAGCTTCAGTGATTTTTGCAATTCGTTCCAGGCATGGGCAGCAGAAAACTGAAAGGAAAGGCGGCCAAAGTAAGTGTTGGCTTTGGGGATGACCAGTGCAATATACCTGCTGGAACGGATGCTACGGGTGGGTGTTGCTATGGTAACCAGTGAGCTGAGAGAAGGCGAGGCTTTACCTATCAAAGACTTATAGATGACCTGGAGCCAGTGGGTTTGGCGACGGATATGTAGTGAGGGCCAGCCAACGAGAGAATACAGGTCACAGTGGTGGGTAGTATATGGGGCTTTGGTGATAAAATGTATGGCACTGTGATAGACTGCATCCAATTTGCTGAGTAGAGTGTTGGGGGCTATTTTGTAAATGACATTGCCGAAGTCAAGGATCGGTAGGATAGTCAGTTTTACGAGGTTATGTTTAACGGCATGAGTGAAGGAGGCTTTGTTGTGAAATAGGAAGCCGATTCTAGATTTAATTTTGGATTCGAGATGCTTAATGTGAATCTGGAAGGAGAGTTTACAGTCTAACCAGACACCTAGGTATTTATAGTTGTCCAGATATTCTAGGTCAGAACCGTCCAGAGTAGTAATGCTAGTCGGGAGGGAGGGTGTGGGCAGCAATCGGTTGAAGAGCATGCACTTAGTTTTACTAGCATTTGGAGGAGCAGTTGGAGGCCAAGGAAGGAGTGTTGTATGGCATTCAAGCTCGTTTGGAGGTTTGTTAGCACAGTGTCCAAAGAAGTGCTAGATGTATTCAGAATGGTGTCGTCTGCATAGAGGTGGATCAGAGGATCACCAGTAGCAAGAATGACATCATTGATATATACAGAGAAAAGAGTCGGCCCGAGAATTGAACCCTGTGGCACCCCAATAGAGACTGCCAGAGGTCTGGACAACAGGCCCTCCGATTTGACACACTGAACTCTATCTGAGAAGTAGTTGGTGAACCAGGTGAGGCAGTCATTTGAGAAGCCAAGGCTATTGAGTCTGCCGATAAGAATGCAGTGATTGACAGAGTCGAAAGCCTTGGCTAGTGGCATGGGGGATATTCGATGCTAATGCAGAACGCCACAGGATGTTTTTGTGCTAGTCAAGAGCAGTCAAGTCTGGGGTGAACCAAGGGCTATATCTGTTCTTAGTTCTACATTTTTTGAATGGGGCATGCTTATTTAAGATGCTGAGGAAAGCACTTTTGAAGAGCAACCAGGCATCCTCTACTGACGGGATGAGGTCAATATCCTTCCAGGATACCCGGGCCAGGTCAATTAGAAAGGCCTGCTCGCTGAAGTGTTTTAGGGAGCGGTAAAAGGTTAGAAGAACTAACAACAAAGGTTAGGAGAATTTACGTAGCAAGTTAGGTGATTTAGGTTAAGGTTAGAAAAAGCGTTAGGGGAAGGATTAATAACAGTTTTACAGTTGTCCCCGATGCGTCTCGAACCGACAACCTTTGGATTTCTAGACGGTCACGGTATACCCCTATCCATCCTCCCCGACCAACCTTGCTTTTGTTTCAGTTATTCAGCATTTGTAACATAAAATAACATATCGTATTTAATGGATGTGCAAACATTTCAGTCCAGTCTTATGGTATTAGGGGCAATTTTGTGGACTATGTAGGACCATCATGGGAATCTCTCATATAGAGTATGTCTGGAAATTGTGGGTATGCCTCACAAAAGGATTCCCGTAGTTCTTACAGCTTACATTTACAGAATAAACAAATACTATTGAATCGAAAGTGGGTCAAGGAAACACTCAGAAAATATATATTTTTTTTTTACCTAATATTTGCTAAATTTACTTTTGATTAAAATAATCAGTGCTGTTTGAGGCAGAGCCTCTGATTTAACTCCTGACCTGCTCTCCACTATAGCTGCTTCAGCCCTTCACTTTCAATCAAAAACATCCAGTCATCAGTATTACTTCAACCTGACAGCTTTAGACAATTCTGTTTTTTCAGCAGATTCCCAAACGACAAAACTAGTAGTGCTGATTGGCTAGCTCTCTGCATGTCCCTTTGTCTGCCCTCTCCGTTTGTTCTATCCCCCATTTCCCTATTCACCGATTCAAACGTTAGCGCTATTAGCCTGCTGGAAATCTGCCTGTCTTGGCATTATAGGGGCCTTGTTGTATTTTGTCAGGAAAACCAACTTTACTACAGAGTCACTTAGTCTTCATAAAAGTCTATTAAGGTAAGCTTGTCAGCGTGTGGTTGGATTTATGCAATAGTGTCATCCATCTTGAAAATAATTCATTATGATTTAGTGTGTTTGTGTGTGACAGTCAATCTCTGATTCTTTCCAGTATATGAAAAAAAGAGTCAGTCATTCAGGGTAAAAATGAGGGTCAGTAAATGTTGATGTTAAATATTGGTATAGTTCTCCAAACATTTCATTTTTAAATGTAGACTTATATCCTAAATGTTTAAATGAATGACTATACTGCATGTGGTCAAGTATATGAGTATATATAAGTTTACAGGTTGATATCACCAACTTTCATAGATAAAATAGGCACATGCTATCTGCTGTATTAAGAAATAAACAATAAATCATTTGTGTTTGGGAATAATCTGGTTATTGAACCACTGAGAAAAACTGACCAAATGTGTAGCCTATAGAATCAGTTTTCAATAAATGATTGTAAAATCTCCACCAAATTATAACCAACAATTTTGTTGGTGTAAATAGAGTATAAATTGAAATATAGGGTATGGTGACATATAGGTGACACTGAAAACAACTAGGTTGCCCTCTTCTGGCCAGTGTAAAATTGATAGATAATTGATGGGAGTGTCTATGGCTAATTAGTTTCTGCTCTCACAGTAAGAAGAAAAGTAGAGTTGTTTTTGAAAGGGATGAGAGTTTTAATGTGATTTCATTTATAAAAATCTGATATATTGGCACTCAATGCTGGCAATTAAATATTAGCATTAGTACATCTTTCAGTATTTGGGACAGTTTTACAGTAGTTATTTCTAGAATAGCAACAGATGTGATCACAAATGAACATACTCTGGAGAAGAGTATTGAGAAGCTGCTATAAGAACAGTAATACATACATTAAAAGTGGATCTACGATATTTGCAATGGTTATTAAAATGATGTTCTGGATTTTACCAGACATAATCTGCCATGTAAATATTTTAAGTTCAAATAAATGTGAAATTGAAATGAGAACGACCAGGGTTTGATCAGAAGATATTGTTTTCAGGTAGAACAAGTGACAAATACATGTATCAAATATCAAAGTTATCCTGGGCAAATGCCCTAAGTGAAGCTCTATAATATAAGAGGTGAGGAGCCCATCCTTTCCCACTGATCTCCCAGAGAACAAAGTGGACCTCAGAATAGACACATACCTGAAACCCTTTGGCTCAATCCAGTGGAAACTATGTGATAATTACAATGCAAATACCAACACTTAGGGCCTCTCTTCCTGAAGTGTGTGTGTTGACAGGGGGCCGCGGCTGACCCCTGTATTCTAAGTGACCTCAAGCTCATCATTGTGTGTGCGTGTTTGTGTGTCAGGTTGCAGGTGCAGGATGTACAGCTTCATGGGCGGAGGGCTGTTCTGTGCAGGCGTGGGGAACATCCTCCTGATTGTTTCTACGGCAACCGATTATTGGATGCAGTACCGGCACTCCAACAACTACATGCATCAGGGCCTGTGGCGGTACTGCATGCCGGGGAAATGCTTTACACACAATGACAGCATTGGTGAGGACTACAGCCAGTGCACACAATGCTGTCATAACACTGTCATAACACCCAAAAAATATCATAGTGAGCCATAAATTGTATATGAGTGGTGCTATTTCCATGTTATGTGCCATGTCAGTGGTACAGCTTATGAATCACAATATGATGTGATGGGAGCTATACCAATCACACCACAGCTTGTTGATTTTGGCATGAAAGAGTCATTATCCTAGTCACAGCATGAGCATCAAGGCTTGCTTTCCATAACAAGATTCATATTTGCCAAGCACAGTTCAAACGTCATCAATATGGTTAGTTTCAGGTCAAAACAGGCCAGGGTCAGTCTCTCTTGTACCCTGACAATTCCTGTTAACCTTTGACTCCCTGCAGCCCACTTGGATGCCACCCGGGCACTTATGATTCTCTCTCTTCTGGCCTGTTTCATTGGCATCATTATCGGCATCATGGCCTTCATCCACTCCTCGTTCTTCAACAGGTTTGACAAAACCTTTGCTGCAGGCATATTGTTCTTCATCTCATGTAAGTTGGGTTCACTTACTTCTTTTCACTTATTTTACACATTTTACAGAGGGCATTTTCACATATGAAATGATGTACCCTGGTTCGGTTTCCTGGAGCGTTTGTGGGAATTCTACAGAATACGAGTTGCTTTCACAATACCTGAAATAACCGTTTCAGGATGCAATTATCAAGACGCACATTCTACATGACGTTAGCGAGCTAGCTTGTTTACAATGCGCAAAAAGTTCCATGTGACCCGCTCCACAATACCTGGTGCTCTGGCCCTGGATCTTGGACCCACTAATCACGCTAGTCCAGGATTTGTGTCAGCCAGGGTTCGTTTGAGTTTCACACAAGCTTTATAGCGCGGATCAGGGTACCGAAAGCTCCGGGATCCTGATCATAAGCGGATACGTGAAAGCACCCATACTGTTTGGTTTTCTTTCCAGGTCAAATGTTGTAACTGTATGATAAGTGATATAAGGTTATCTTTATTTGTTGGATGCTGAATACAACTTTTAGTTCAAATTCAAATATTCTGTCGGTCGAATGGTGTCTAATGGTTTTTATGAACCACATGGTTTTTGAAGAATAAAACTTAAATACACCAGGCAAAATTTGGCATGGAATAGCATAATGATATAATTGCAGTGGCAAACAGAGTTTAGGAACACATCAGGAGTCTGTGTATTAGTTTGACTTTCTGAGTTGTGCATCGTCCTGGTGGTTGGCGACAGAACATATGTATAATCTCTAGGAACTATATTTACCAGACGTAAAAATAAATGTGTCCCTCACTATCAAATAAAAGTCCAAATATTTTTGTGTCCGAACCGCACCATAATACCTCGGAGTTTGCCATTAGACCACGCACTTCACGCGAGACGTCCTACCACGGAATCTATTTTACACAGCAAGAAAACAATATGGTGCAGTTTGGACAAAAGTAGGATTCTGACATTTAATTGATAGCAAGGGACACTTTTCATTTTACGTCTGGTAAGTAGAGTTCCTAGAGATTACACATATGCTTTTGTTGACAGGAAACGTTTTTTTAGTGAAGCCGGCTATATTGTGGTATGGTTATTTTCCGTCGCCAATCACCAGAACGATGCACAACTCAGGGTGTCCAACCAATACACAGACTCCCGATGTTGTGTCACAAAGATATGGCGAATCGGGACTATGGGACCTACACCTTCAGAGGGAACAAAAATCTTCCAATACATTGTATCAAACTCAAAAATCAAGAAAACATAGCATCACTTAATGCGCCCAACATTATATGTACTCTAGTCGGAAAATTGTAGTTCTAGTGAAGGAGGCGCAATGCTTTTTTATGGAATGTATGAATGAATCCAACAGGCCTGGCCGTGCTTCGGCTGCCGCACACAGTCAGAATCGGCATGGACACATGTGGCACAGAGCATAAAGTAATGCGACCAGCGAAACAAACACAGTCTTTACATAACCTATGATAACCTAACACCAATATCACCAATACCGACAACAACAGTGTCACATAAAAGGTGAAGGGTTCATTGTGCTAAAAGGACAGCGACCGTAATACCTGTGCACTCCATGGTGCTGAAGGGGAGACAGTTTTGGTCAAACACATAGACAGGCGATAGCAGTCACACAGCCTCAAATAATGTTAAATAATAAGCATCACATTCACTCCAGTAGGTCCCATGAAATTATAACAATATAAAAGCAGAACCATTTCATTCCAAAATGAAATGAACAAACCAGCTATTACTTCCCATTGCAAATATATTTTAGCACATTCATCACACTAACCGGTGAGCTAACATTTAAATGCAACAGTGTTTCACAGTCATTATTTTCAATGAGATAGCCAACTGCAAGCAAGCTGCAAAAAAATAAAACAGTGTCATTCACCAGATGATCACTTGAAAACAAAGTTTGAAAGTTGTTCTTGAAAAGGGTGATACTAACAGTTTAGCAACAACATCCAAATTGAAGCCTTCTGTCCACCTTCTGAAGGCCTAGCCAATGGCTGACTGAGCTAGCTAGATTTTTCTACCCAGAGACCACCAAGGACAAATCCTGATTGGATATTTTTTTCTCGTCAGTATTAACCCTTCTCTATCCAACACAAACTCAGGAGGTGAAAGCAGAAGACAACTACAATTATTGTAAAGATGAAAAATAAATTAAAACAACATTTTAAATCATTCCTTAGGCCTTCTCTGAAGGCCCTCACAGTTCCCCACTGTATAATTGTCTGGATGAAATCTGGTTCTGGTTGAAGCAAGGTCAGATACTCAAATTATAACTATAACTAGCTAGGTTTCCATCCAATTGTTGACAGATTTTTATGCAAATGTCTAATATACGTTTAAAGACCATATGCTAATTTTCCCACCAGATATGTGTTTCCATCAAATTGGCTTGTTGCGGATTAAAAGGCTGTGCATGATGACATTGTAAACATAACATTTTCTTTGCGCTTAAATTCCCATGTACCAAATAAAAAATACAAGTTAAATTGTTTTCCATCACATTTTCTACTGCTGGTTTTCGCAACATCTTACAGATACAGTGCGGGTATAGCCTATACACGATAAGATTATTATGGACAATAGAGCAAGATCATTTTTATTTGTCAAATGGCAGCCAAGCATTATCATCATGTCACCAGCATAAGACCCTCAATATTTATTGGAAAGGGGCATCAAGCTCATCACCATAAAGTTTCACCACCCTGTGAAGTTCATCATAACTTATTTCATTTACATTTACATTTAAGTCATTTAGCAGACGCTCTTATCCAGAGCGACTTACAAATTGGTGCATTCACCTTATGACCTCCAGTGGAACAGTAGTGCATCTAAATCTTTTCAGGGGAGGGGGTGAGAGGGATTACTTTATCCTATCCTAGGTATTCCTTAAAGAGGTGGGGTTTCAGGTGTCTCCGGAAGGTGGGGATTGACTCCGCTGTCCTGGCGTCGTGAGGGAGTTTGTTCCACCATTGGGGGGCCAGAGCAGCGAACAGTTTTGACTGGGCTGAGCGGGAACTGTACTTCCTCAGTGGTAGGGAGGCGAGCAGGCCAGAGGTGGATGAACGCAGTGCCCTTGTTTGGGTGTAGGGCCTGATCAGAGCCTGGAGGTACTGAGGTGCCGTTCCCCTCACAGCTCCGTAGGCAAGCACCATGGTCTTGTAGCGGATGCGAGCTTCAACTGGAAGCCAGTGGAGGGAGCGGAGGAGCGGGGTGACGTGAGAGAACTTGGGAAGGTTGAACACCAGACGGGCTGCGGCGTTCTGGATGAGTTGTAGGGGTTTAATGGCACAGGCAGGGAGCCCAGCCAACAGCGAGTTGCAGTAATCCAGACGGGAGATGACAAGTGCCTGGATTAGGACCTGCGCCGCTTCCTGTGTGAGGCAGGGTCGTACTCTGCGGATGTTGTAGAGCATATGTAGCCTAATAAACTGCATCCTTTCCCGAGTCATAGTGGGAGAACCACACAACATATCATCGCATGACTCCAAGTTTACTTCGATATGATGGTTATTAGGCCTATATCAATATTTGTGCATAAATCCATTTCCACCACCATTTCTCACATAATTAATTTGACCAACAAAAAGTTCCCACCCTGTGTAGCATATTTTGTTTGTCAACATTTTGTAAAGTTTACAGACAAATGTGCTTTTTCCATCAGGCCTATAATAACATTTTTTATCCGGCATGTAACCTACTTTACTCGCATAAAAAGTTTGGAAGAAAACCTGTTTACTGACTATAAAAAGCGCTATTTTGGTTGTTATCTGGGTAGTTTGGTCCACTATGCAGAATATCATGATTGATGTATAAAAAAAATATTTAAAAAATCTGTGTTTCATTGTATTTGCAGGGACTTTAAATATTGTTTACATTTTTGCATGTGTCTGCCTTTGTGTTTGGCACTTTCAACATTAACCTGAAACAATACTAGAAAATAAGATCTTAGTTCCATTTTATTATTGACTAAATCTAGCCTATTGTTTACTAATTAGACATACAAAAGGAAATCAGATACTTCCAACAGCAAACTGTTCACTAAATAAGTGTGCATAATTGTGTATCAGTGTTGAAATTGATCAGTATCCACTGACGTCACAATTTGACAGATTTCTGTGTTAAAACCTAAAGCATAAAACCCTTAAGACTTAAGAATCCAAGAAATGCAAAAACATGGATGCCATCGTTAAATGATGTGATGTTGCAGTAAGTAGTTTGCACTCTTTTTCTCTCCAGGCTTTTTCGTGTTGCTAGCAATGGCAGTGTACACTGGCGTGACGATTAATTACTATGGTAAACGCTATGGCAACTGGAGGTTCTCCTGGTCCTTCATCATCGGCTGGGTGTCAGTGGTGCTAAACTTCTTTTCAGGTAAAACCAAAACAACACAGGTCACACTCCCCACATAACATTTAATTCTGAACTAATGTTTTATTTAAGCAAATATATTATATATATTATTAATACTTCATATGGTTAATCCAAGGCCGGTGTGTGTGTGTGTGTGTGTGTGTATGTGAGTGTGTGAGTGTGTGTGTGTGTGTGTGTGTGTGTGCGTGTGTCTGTGTCTGTGTACGAGTACATGATGTCTTTGTCTTTCTTTTAAAGGTATATTCTATATGTGTGCCTATCGGATGCACGAATGCCCCAGAAACTCAAACTCTCACTAGAAGACTTCCGAAATTATAATCAATGTCTTATATTGAGAGCTTGTGGCTGTTCCCCGAATTTGAGAGTCAAGATGGATCGATCCACTATTTACTTTTGGAACATGGATTCTAATATTTTAAGTGATCTGAATAAAGGACGCTGGGGATAAACATGTATCCTTTTTAATGATTAAATGCTTGTTCTTTTATATTTGCACAGCCCATTTTTACACGTCAGAAATATAGACAATTTTGAGTACAGGTTTGATATGGTAAAGTATATACATTATCTGCAATGCAGACAAACTAACACATATCTGGTCAAGTAAAATTATCCAAGTACTTCAAATAAAATGTGACAGATGCATAAATATACTGTCTCCTGTATGTAGGTATAGCTACTAACAATCAAATTACGCTTTAGCAGAGTTGGGCAGGCTTCAAGAAATTATAGAACACAACTGCCCAGGGTCAGGCTATAGAAGAATAGCAGTCGTTTTCAAGTGTGTATCTTTTGGAAAATGTTAGTAATAGTTTTATAGCATGTATGGGGATGCACAATAAGCTGCTATGTTGAACACATATGCCATTATTACATAGGCTATCATAAAAAAAACATGTATATGTTTGGATCATACAAAAATGATTTGGTCCTGTGGCAGGCATTCTTGTACAACATGATGAATGATATGATGTCCAGACTAACTGGATTGGTTAAGTGGAAGACCGCGATAAACCTATTGCATGCAAGATGATACACTGATGCAGGGTAAACATATTTGCCAAACACATTGTGTGTGGAATTTGTGTCATGATTTCACTTCGATTGGTTAAACATTGACTGAGGTTAATTGATGGTAGTCAGAAATGTTTAGGCCACCATTTCCCAAACTCTGGGGACCCCTCTGGGGACATTTTGTTTTTTTTCCCTGGCACTACACAGCTATTTCAAATAATCAAATCTAGATAAGTTGAATATTTGAACTAGCTGTGCAGTGCTAGGAAGAAAAAAAAAGTGCACCCCTTGGTGTCCCCAGGACAGAGTTTGGGAAACTCTGGTTTAGGCCTATAGGACAATGTTTTGCGATAAAGGTGTTGGGAAAATGCATGCATATTTCAATTAATATGACATTGCCTTCCTGTATTTCACAATCAATCATCATGTTACATATCAACTGATGCCAAAAGTTCAGTGAAGACTAAGGATCTAATAATACATGTTCTTCACGCAACCGCGCCACTGGTACATGATGGGAAAGAAAAGACGAATGTCAAAACAATATATAGCTTATTTCCACTTAATTTGATTCATCTTGTTACCAGATCAATATAGTAACACTGCAAAAAAAATGACCAGACGACGTCTCTGAAGCTAAACGATGTATTACCAAATAGAATGTTGCAAGCCTCTTATCGAAGGAAATGTGCCACTTAAAGGCGCTGCATGGTCAATCCACTATCTGCATTGGCCGTGCAGCATTTACGGTGATACGGCCTCTGCAGATGTCAGGTCATTCATACTTCTTGGGCTTTGTGGAGCAGCGCAAAATTGTTGTGAAGGAAGTTGTCAAGGAAGTGAGTTTGTGTTTATACAGAACCTCCCGCCCCCACCTACCATCAACCAATCACATTGAGCCCTCGACATTATTACAGCATTTGGGAGGCGCACAGCAATGTGGTAGGGAGCTCAATTTGGCCTCTGCGTGGCTCCGGAGGCTCCGCAATTCCGCAATTGCGCCTCCATACAGCGCATCCGACAACATTTTCAGGTCAAGCATAAATTGGCTTTTAGAATTGATGCTCTGGCGCCCAGGCACTACACTTTACTTGATGAAATGGCTGTTAAAAGCCGATTGACCATCCGTGCAAAGACGATTTCATCATCATTGTTTATTTACACTACTTTAAAATGTTCCACTTAAACCAACAGTTACCCTGATGTTCTTTTAAGAAGGGCTGAGGAGGCGCACTTGCATGTCAGAGGTTTTCTCAACTTAGTTCATGATTTAGCTGGAAAGACTCAAAATACAACTATGCTTTGCAAGTGTTTTTTTTATTTTCAGCAAGTTAATTTGTTCTATAGGCCTATTATATTCAACAAATGTTTATACAAGTAGCCTACAGATATGTCAAAAAGGGCCTCAAGAGGATTACCAAAGTGAAATCATGTCATATCACTTCATTCGATCAACTGTCGAATTGTGCAGTTGCCATAAAAGTCTATGATTTCTGGACTGCTCAGATAGAGAAACAAACGAAAACAGTGCCTCAAGCTGTCACATTTCCAAGTTCATTAAACTGGTGCTACATTACATTTGGAGTCATTTGCAAGGTGCACATTCAATTTCCTTATACAAGCTCATGCATATGGAGGACATGTTTAAGATTTGGCTCAGTAATGCAATTTCGTGAGTAATTGAATCCAGTAATTAATTTGTTCTGCCTACCTGATCAAATGGAAATACTGTCCTCGCGCCCAAGGATTACTACTTCCGCTCTAACATCTCCCCTAATTGCCTAATAGCATTGCAGCGAAAATTCTGCCTGCATTAAGACACTTTCACATTAGCCAGTGTGATTGGAAATGTGATGACAACACGATATCAACAAATTAAGGCTTCAGTCGCCTAAATGTCGCAGGAGCACCACTTGTACTCTCACAGATTGTAATACCAACAATTACAGCCAATTTAGGGCGGAATTAGCAGATAGCCCTGTTATATCCCCCGCCTCAGCGATCCGCTCAAAATGACTAACTAAGAAAAGATAGTATAGCCTAGGGATTACAAGAACAGGCTACTGTTGCACAAAAAAAGGTAATGCCATTTAGAGTAGTAAATGTTAGTTGTCTGTCGTCTATTTGGGAATGCCAACAGCAGTCCCACGGATGTTAGAAGTCATTTTAAAAAAAAGTCTAAGATAGGCTACATGTAGAAAGTGAAACGTTATCATTTGTTAATCATTGGTGTTGCCTAGTAATGGCTTATACCTTGTTATAAACAGTTGATGTTTATAAATAGTCTATAAATTGCACCGCAGGTTATGTGACATATACAATAGTCTAATGGCTTAAAATAGTAGGATATATGTTCATACTCAAATTTGACTGGAAAATAGGCGAATGGAAGCAAGTTTGACTGAGGCGCGGGAACAACTGCAGGACTTCCATGGGAAGGCTTTTTCAGCACCATGGCGAGCGACCCTCCCTCTTCGTCATCACCATGATTAATCCATACAAAACTAATTCCATGCTCCGCCCCACTGGCGTGCTATTGGCTGATTACAAATCAATTTCACAATTTACCACAGTTGCTCCCCTTGGATGAATAGTAGGCTAATTTACCTCCCACTGGCACTGAATAAATAGTAGGCTAATCTGCCTGGCACCACTCACTGGCTGCCACACAGACGACAATTCTAGCGTTTGAGACTGACGAGAAGGGCAAGAAGTTTAGTGCAACCCTTCCCTGGTTTGTTAGGGTGCGCATAGCATCGACTCCACACGGACTCAATTTTGAAAGTGTTTTCAGAGATTTAAGATGAATCTGAACTACACATCCCCCATGCCTCAGATGCCAGCCCAGAGGTCAACATCGTTCTTCATCGAAGATATTTTATTACACAAACCCAAGCCTCTGAGAGAGGTCTTCCACTCGCCGTTCTCAAACTCTCTGGCGTCCGGAATGCCTCTCCTAGAATATGGATACCCACTGATGCCCACTCCGATACTAGCGCATCACCCGCACCATCCTCTACAAAAACTGGACCATCACCAGTATTTCTTTACGTCTGGTAAGTCAACGAAGGCACTGGACTGGTAAATGCATTCACGATGCTAAGGCAGTCAGAGAGTGCAATGACAGTTAAGACATTAACGTTGACATTCCGTTAGGCCTATAAAGATTTAATTCCAAATGGGTCTTTTACAATGTTAGTGCATGCATAATTTCAATTTTAGTAGCCCATTAAACCTAATAGCCTGACAAATCGATGGAATTGTCTCCGGCGTTTTACAACAGGTGCATCGGCCTTTTCGCGGGTAAACATTGGTGCAAAAAAAACGTTTTCGAATAAATCCAACTCAATCAGAACAAAATCTATTTATACTCCATTATATAATGATTGGGTAAATATAACGAGGCCTAAGGTAATGTTGTGAAGAAATTGCATGGAGTAAAACGCTTTAAAGCCTGATTTTCCCACATGCCTAGAGTTTGACATCTCATTTAACTTAACAACTTAACTTAACAAATGTATATCTTAATATCATTTTATTAAATATTGTGTTGAATTACATTTTGGATGCAATATTTATTTCACAGGGATGCAAATGCCGGCTTTATTTCAGCATCATCCAGAGTTACCCGGCAAGCATTGCAGACGCAGGAAGGCGAGAACGGTTTTCTCGGATTCTCAACTATCTGGTCTTGAAAAGAGATTTGAGATACAACGGTACCTATCCACGCCAGAACGAGTGGAGTTGGCAACAGCGTTAAGTCTCTCGGAAACCCAGGTAAGAAAACTAAATTCACACAATCAACATAGGCTTCGGGATGGTCGCATTGTGCTGCAAAGCAAGTTTATTAAATATTCCACCTTTGTCACACAGGTGAAAACATGGTTTCAAAACAGAAGGATGAAGCATAAAAAGCAACTGAGGAAAACACAAGATGACCAGAAAAATCCGAATGACTTAGATAGATCCATGGATAACGCAAGTGAGAGTGAACTCAACGAAAAAAATACAGATGATGTTAACAGTGGAATCGAGCCGAACTCGTACATTTTGGAAAATGAGGACGATGTTGATATCGAGGATGACATTTGCTCGCCAGAACCTTCACTATAGAGCAAGTGGCAAGTTGTTTTAAAAACAAATAACCATGACCCATTGTAAATGTAAATATTGAATTGTGTCTTTTCCATATGAAATTATATATAGCTTTTTTAAACAAATCAATGCTAATAATAATGCAAAGTAGTATTTATTCAAGGGTATGCGTAATATGTCACTACACATTCATTTTAGGCTCTGTCTATATTTATGTTTTCCGTGACTGTAAAATGCATCATATCAAACAACTGTACATACAAAATATAATCTGAAGCAATGTTCATTATTAGGAAGTTACTAATAATATTATTATTAGTATGACTATCTTTGAATCAAAAGTCAAACAAAAACCAGACATCTTTAATTTTAAGATTTTTTTTTATTGTTTAAAGCCACAAGTTGAATATTTTGCGAGAAAATCTTTGAGAAACATTTATATATAACTACTTTGATAAACAAAATCAACATCTCAATTGCAGCATGTCACATTTTTACACTTTCGTTCAGGTAGCCTAATGAAAGATGTTGCAGCATATGCCCTTTGAAGTGTTATTGCTTTACTATTAAAACGTGCATGATAACAAGAGCTAATTGTTTATTTAGCCTGTACCATTTCCCGTTTACGTTAGTTGGTTTTATTATTAGGCAAAGGGATTCAAGTTTCACTTTCCTCTAAACTTGGATGAATTGACCAATGTTTCAATTTAATTCCAGTTAATGCTTTATTAGTTCGTTATTAATCAATAATCATATCTTTATAGGACACTGGAGAGTTAACTAGAACATTTGTATTTGTATTTAATTGAAATAGTTTTATAGGAATACTCATACTTTTGAAAAGCAATATGATTGTCAGTCCGGTTCTACGACCTCTTTTTTACTTCAATAATAATAGCATCTTCATTTGAATTAATTATGTTTATAATAATATTTTTAAGTAGGTTATTATTTTGCATAGGCCTACCCGCATTAATATCTTAGAAAATGCACCTTCCGTATCTAGACAAGAGATCCGTTGTAATAGCTTTTTACTAACATAACCCACCTATTAAAGAACCAGGAGCCATTTAGCTGTGGAGGTAATGTGAATCTGAGGCTGCCTGTTTAAGTTGCTCATGCGGTTGTAAACCTTGGTAGGTGGGACCACGCTGAGTGAGGAATCCAAGAAAGACTTCCCCACACTAGAACAAATAGTTGTTACATGTAACCTGGAGGAAGCTATTCATAAACATTCTCATGACTTTTATTCAACTTCAGTTATTCTGCCACTGGATCACCAAATGTCTTAGCAGAAAGAGAAGACGTCCACCACTGACTCAAGCAGTCGACTCAAAACAACATGGACCCCTCACAAATTGCGTTCAATGCTAAGCTAAATGGGGATATTTGGACAGATATTTAAGTCTAATGTGTGCATAATGTTGTTGACATTAAAAGTAAACCAACCCATCGTTGGTCTTTGCCTCTCGGTGGTGGAATATTACTCGAAAATTGTTGCCAAAAGGAATGAATCGTTTGCGTAGTAAAATAGGCTACCAGCTCCAACCAAACTAAATTTGACACTCAAGAATTAAAAAATGTAACGAATGTTGTAAAACAGAAAAAATGTTCTGGAATTATGGAAAGAATGCAGGATAAAATAAAGTAATTCAGTATAGCCTAGAAATTCAGTCACCTCTTGAAACACAACTGCCACACCTGAAAACAATATGCATTGAAGATTATGATTATTTAAATATTCTCCACCTTTGTCAATCAACCATCACTTAATTGATTGGCCAATCAGCAGAGACTCTAACAGAAAACGATTTGGACAAATAACAGCAAAGGGAATTGAGAGCCCTTCATTGTATAATGCATGATACATGGATATGTTAGTACTAATAGCATGCTTTAATTTAAACACAACAGTAAATGTTGGGGGTTTAAATTACATTGAAAACAGTGTCCATGACTTGGTGAAAGTAACTCCATAACACACCCATTTTTAATTTCTCTGAATATGATCAAAATCAGTTAGTAAACATTGTTAAAATATACTCACACTAGATAATACTCATCAGTAGCATGCAGACACACAAATTTGACATATGAGAAACATGGATGAATGTCTAATTCTGATGTGAGACTGAGAGCTGGAAGCAGCACTACCCTTTAGGCCTACAGGTGAGCAAGTACGCTAATTTCTTCTGCAATGGCAATGAGTGCAAAAACAAGGGCAGATTTTTATTTAAGTATTATCTCTAGTAGAAAAATAATTTCTTATTCATTTTCCTTTCAGATAATGAGTATTCACTATTTTCTTTTAACTCAACGCCCCGAGAAACAAACACCCACAACACACCAAAGGGTTGGAAACACACACACACACACCAAGGAGTTGGAAGCCAGGGTCTGCCATGGTGCGCCCCTGGAGCAGATTATGTGTTAAGTGCCTTACTCAAGGGTACAATGGCAGGAGCTGGCACGCCACTTGCCACCAGATTTTCTTATCAGAATTGGGATTCGATCCGGCAACCCTCCGGTTCCTGGCCCACCTCTCTAACCTCTAGGCGACCTGGCACTTTCCATGTGGGCCACTTCATCTGGAATGCCCTTTAAAAGCATGCACGCATGCACTCACACACACATGCACACACCGTACGCATGCACGCACAGGCCAAAATCATCAATACCAGCTATTGTTGAACTTATTGAGTCATTTAAATGTGCACCACAAGGCAGCTCTCCATTCATTTGGAAGGTTTAAATTAACAGGCACATCCAAACAGGATATACAGCACTCTCCCACCCTTTGAAAAGCAATTCATGTCATTTTCAAAAGATAATGTGGATTGACTGAGAAAATAAAAAGCGTTGAAGAGAATAGGCCGTGCGGAAGGTGAACAATTAAAAGATTAAGCGTTTTGCAACACATGGATGCATCTGCATTTGGACCTAATAGTGGGGCCATCAGCTCATTTTCAGGGGCCTGCCGCCTACTCACATCAAAGCATGCACGTCTGCCCCGGTTATTCCAATCGGCAGAAAGGGATGCTAATTTAGCCCCCTTCATGTGTGGTGGTGAGACTCCTTCAATTAACTAGATTTCTATGGAAAAAGAGGGGTGGGGGGAAAGATGCAAAGAGAGTTGGTCTGGATAGGCAGTGTTTCTCATTAGGTCCAGTATTTATTATTACCCCCACACATCTGAGGCTTTAACACTAAAAACACAGTGCATCAAAGATGCCATGATGGGTTAAATGGAGACTATAATCTAATTAAAATATTACATAGGAGTAAATAGCTCTTTGATAATGATCTGACGGTTCTATTAAATAAATGGGGGGTGCTTGAGATTTTGTTTTATTGGGGGGGAATTATCACTTTAAACTACAGAGAACTAGTTTACAGACCCTAATCAGGTGGCCTTCAAAGGGTCATCTTTGTTTGACCCATTTGTATCTGTGAAGTAGCGACTGGGGGATACAGGGAGAAACTAATCAGGCATGGAACAAAAAGAGCAGATTATTTCAGATTAACAGCAGAAACCAGGTGCGTGAGAGGGTGAAAGGGGACAAATTGGAAATGTGGATAAAATGCCAAAGAGTGAATTACCAACTCGTACCCCCCAAAAATGAGACAATATAGCAGAGTACCGGAAGCTTTTTGATTTAATGACGTATTGTTGAATTTACAGAGGATGTTTCAATGTCAAGTGCAATCAAAACAACAGAGAAAAACAGGTGGAGTACACTGTACTGTTTCCCCAAAAAATGTACCAATAGTCTACCCACAGTATTTTTACTCAGTTGCCTACTCCTTGTCATCAAACAACCTACACAAACCTACACGCAATTGTAAGGTTAAGAATATTAGAGAGATATTCAAGTACTTGAGGATTCATCAATAGCCAGAGCATGATTTATCTGAAATGTGTACAAACCATTTGCATATTATTCAAACATCAATATATTACCTTATTATCAACTGCAAGCTAAAAAAAAAATCCACTTGGTTTGGGATTACAGTACTATGTTTGCCTATAGTGTAAATTACGGTATGGTACTGAATAAGTACCATGTTTACCTATGGTTTAAGTGCATCAAATCATATGAAGGAACACGTAAGCTATGTTTAACAGCATCACTAGTTGTAAAAAAACTTTCATACAGTAAATGCTTATGTCATCAACCACAAACAGACAGGCTACACCTCAAACTGCAGTTATAGACACAAGCATTAATGAATGATTGCTGCACTAATCCCCTGCTTATTCCTCCATATTGTCTATATAGTCCATATACTGAGTTTCTTCAAAAGTCGAACAGCCATGTCAGCTTTAAGGGTGACTCCAGTGTGCTGTAAAGTGAATGGGCCGGTGCTGTGTCAGATGGCATGCACCACATTGGCCACAGTCTGTTTCTCTTGCTCGTGCCGTTTCCTCAGGGCCTCCACTATGGCCAGCTGGGATAGGTCGAGGCCCTCCCGGAGGCGAGTGATGCCCCTAAGGGCCCCCTGGGCTCTCTCTGGCTCTCTGGTCTTGGGCTGCTGGGCCTGGGGCAATACCTTGGGCCTCAGGATGCTCCTGGCGTACTCCAGGGCCTTAAATCCAATGGAAATAAAAGGTCAAATTTGATTTAACACTGACAGGTATAATGAGATTAATATAATACCGTTATAATGCATTGTAAGACTTTCTATGAACATGTATGATGCTCTTATAATTTCCCATATTATCCCTCCTAACTAAATCACTGCCACCTTGAGTCAATAAAACACTTGCTATAAACATATAAGATGACAAAGACTCATGCTTACAAGTAATAAACAAGTAATAAAGCATTAGGCTTTAAGTAAAGTTTTACAGAAATATAGTTTGGAGACAGAGGGGCAGGTACAACTGCAAGAACTGGGGGAAAAACTATGCTTTCAAATGGCCGAATGAACTTGGGGATACAACTTTGTGACAGAATGTTGATGTGTCTTTAATTGATCTCTGTCTCGCAATCAAGTGACATTTCAGTGCATGGGAATTCATTTGTTATCTGTAAATAACAAAATGGCGACTGGAAGTGCAATACAGACAATTTGCCTAAATGAGCCTATTGTTTCCCAGAGGATGCAGTAAGCTCATACATTGTTTCGAATTGTCTTCTATTATCTGAGAGACAAAGATACCACATTGTGTGATGGAGCAGACAGATAATGATGATGGACAAATTGACTGAGGAAACCGGGGGAGATGGATGCACTTGAAGCGATGTACTCTCTCTCTCGCTCTTTTTTCTCTCTTTCCTTCTTTCTCTCCCTGTTGCAGTCTTTCCACCTCTGAATCTCCCTCCCCCTCTCTCTCCCTCTGATTTTCTCTCTGATTCTCTTTCTGTTTCTGATTCTCTCCGAGTCTCTTTCTCTGTTACCTTCCTCCTAGGAACCATGTTGTCCTTGTTGTTGCTGCCCACTGCGTTCCTGGCGGCTGGCAGAAAGGGAATCCTACTTATCTTCTTGTTCTGCTCGCGGATCACATTTGAATACAGCTTCTGTCGTCTCATTTTCTCGGCCTGAGCCACGTTGTGAATGAACAGAGAAAGAAAGAGAGGGAGATTACAAAAGAGTGGGTTTAATTAACTGAGCCATTTCTCCCTTAAGGCCCTATTCTCTTTGTGTATACCTTGGCGGAGCCTCTCCACACCGCCCGACAAAATCAAATACAACAAACCATTCAGAAGGCCTATCAACATTTACACATATCATTCACTAATAGGGCCGACCCTAGAGACAGAGACGGCCTCAATCTAGTGCAAATTGGCCATACATGCTCACTTTTTACTCTCAGGGATTAACAAAAGATACATCAGACCCCAAATACCATTCAACCTTCCAGGGCTACTCTCATTTGCTTTGTGATTCCAATTGAATCTGTTCAGAACGAGACAAGTCTTTAATGTGAAACAGGGACAGAGGGGCGGGATATAATGGAAGCACAAAGAGGCCATTGAAGATCATCAGCTGAATAAAATGAAGCGGGTAAATGGATTTATGAAGCATCTAATCATTACCGTTGTCTGTTTGAGACCTACATTCATTTTTTTTTAACAAACACTTTAAAAAAGTTCAGATTTAAGATTGCTGAATAAAAAAGTATCCCGAGTGGCGCAGCGGTCTAAGACACTGCATTTCAGTACAAGAGGTGTCATTACAGTCCCTGGTTCGAATCCAGGCCGTGATTGGGAGTCCCATAGGGTGGTGCACAATTGGCCCAGCGTCATCCATGTTGGGTCATTGTAAATAATGTTATTAACTGACTTGCCTAGTTAAATAAAGTAAAGCATAGGGTACAGAATTGCTGGAAGCCGTAGGAACATATTATTATTTGGTATGACAATTGGTTTTAAGGTAGGCAGAGGCACTTACTGTAATTTCTGTGGTGGTGTAATCAGGCCCAAGGCCTCCAAGATAAACGTCCTGCTTCAGCTGCTTATAGTCCTTCAGGGTGTAGGCCTAGGACAATACACACACACAAACACGCTACATATTATTAGATAATACTTATTATTAAGGCATGGAATGACATACACACACATTAAACTTTATATGGAAATATCTATATTTTGCCTTTAAACAGGTTGTTGATAAGTGCCTGTATGTTTGGGTCTTTTGGTATTAAGGGGTGTTTGTATTGCACCCTGGGGAGTGGAGTCCCAGGGACAGGTTGACAGAGAGATTCTCTCTTCTAGGCAGAGAGACGAGGAAGCACCTTAATCCGCAATGTATTTCTGAGGTGCACTCGAGCAGCAATCCACAAACTGCCCCGGACAATAGGGTACTAATCATTCCAGATCGGACTGGCTCCTTTTAGGGGCTTACGCCACTTTGGAATTAGCCATTGGTCATGGAGATGGCTTCCTGTTGAGTTATTTTCTTTCTTTTCAACCCCCTCCCATCTGCTTTCACATTTTTTGATACCCTCCACATTGGGGTGTTTACAAATCTACCCTGTAATCTTGTCAGACATGATGGCGAACATGGCAAAGTGGGGATATAGGAAGAGGAAAGGGGCAGGGGAAAGGCTAGTGGGGATACAGGGAAAGGAAAGGGGCAGGGGAGAGGCTAGTGGGGATACAGGGAAAGGAAAGGGGCAGGGGAAAGGCTAGTGGGGATACAGGGAAAGGAAAGGGGCAGGGGAGAGGCTAGTGGGGATAAAGGGAAAGGAAAGGGGCAGGGGAGAGGCTAGTGGGGATACAGAGAGAGAAAAGGGGCAGAGTATTTGGTATTTTGGGTATTTCGTCCCCTTGGAATGAGCGCAACCAAAACAAAATTCATCTCCAAAATGGAATAATGTGCAGTCAAAATAAATTGTGAGCCAGGGCAACACATTGGCTAAAGGCAAAACACAAAACTCACTGACCGCACACCCTTGAGAGACAATCAGCAACCAAGTTGTCCTTCCCACGGACATGTCTGCAATAGCCGTAGTAACTTTCCTCTCGTTAGGAAAGTTACCACCTCTCTGCGGAGCTTCTCTTTCTTTTAAGGGTTCACTCGGTAGGCATGTTGTTAAAAAAAAATCACTATAGGGAAAGGGCCTGAAAAGAGAGCCTGCAACGGTGACCCCAGAACAGGCAACAAAAACCAGAACTTGGTCACCCTGTCACACCCTGACCATAGTTTGCTTTGTATGTTTCTATGTTTTGGTTGGTCAGGGTGTGAGCTGAGTGGGCATTCTATGTTACATGTCTAGTTTGTCTAGTTCTATGTTCGGCCTGATATGGTTCTCAATCAGAGGCAGGTGTTCGTCATTGTCTCTGATTGGGAACCATATTTAGGTAGCCTGTTTGGTGTTGGGTTTTGTGGGTGATTGTCCTTGTTACTGTCTCTGTGTTACTTTGCACCAGTATTAGGCTGTTTCGGTTTTCGTGTTACGTTTATTGTTTTTGTATTTGATTCGTGTTTACTTTGTTTCATTAAACATGAATCTAAATAGCCACGCCGCATTTTGGTCTGACTCTCCTTCACATACAGAAAACCGTTACAGAATCACCCACCACAACAGGACCAAGTGGCGTGGACAGACGCCCACCCAGACCCTCCCCTATAGGTCAAGGTTTTGCGGCCGGAGTCCGCACCTTTGGGGGGGGGGGGGTACTGTCACGTTCTGACCTTTATTTCCTTTGTTTTGTATTTATTTAGTATGGTCAGGGCGTGAGTTGGGTGGGCAGTCTATGTTTGTTTTTCTAGGTTTTGGGTATTTCTATGTTTCGGCTTAGTATGGTTCTCAATCAGAGGCAGGTGTCATTAGTTGTCTCTGATTGAGAATCATATTTATGTAGCCTGTTTTGTGTTGGGTTTGGTGGGTGATTGTTCCTGTCTCTGTGTTTGCACCAGATAGGGCTGTTTAGGTTTTCCCACGTTTATTGTGTTTGTTAGTTTATTCATGTATAGTGTCTTTATAAATTAAACATGAATAACCACCACGCTGCATTTTGGTCCGCCTCTCTTTCACCAGAAGAAAACCGTTACAGAATCACCCACCACAACAGGACCAAGCGGCGTGGTAACGGGCAACAGCAGCGAAAAGAGGAATGGACATGGGAGGACGGTTTGGACGGCATGAATATGGACTATACTACTTGGGAGGAAATAGACAGGTGGGCGGTCGACCCAAGGAGAGTGCCGGAGCCCGCCTGGGATTCGATGGAGCAGTGCGCGGAAGGTTACAGGAGAATGAGGTTGGCGAAGCAAGCACGGCGGCGCGGACGGAAGCCCGAGAGTCAGCCCCAAACATTTCTTGGGGGGGGGCACAGGGGGAGTGTGGCAGAGTCAGGAGTCAGACCTGAGCCAACTCCCCCCGTTTATCGTGAGGAGCCAAGGAGGAGCTCAGAACCAGAGCTGGTGTTGGAGGTGAGCGAAGCAGAGACTGTGAAGGAGTTAATGGGGAAATTGGAGGAGAGAGATATGAGGGAGTTGCTGTGTTGGTGCATGAGACACGGAATTCGCCCGACGGAGCGTGTCGGGGATTTGATGACACCTGGGTCAGTTCTCCATACTCGTCCTGAGGTGCGTGCTAGTCGGCTGGTGAAGATGGTGCCAGCCTCACGCACCAGGCCTCCTGTGCACCTCCCTAGCCTTGCACATCCTGTGCCAGCCCTGCTCTCAAGATCTCCAGTACGCCTTCACGGTCCGGTCTATCCGTCACCACCTCCACGCACCAGCCCTCCGGTGGCAGCCCCCCGCACCAGGCTGTCTCTCCGGCTTATCCTTACAGGGGCTCCCGCCTGTCCAGCGCTGCCGGAGCCTTCCTCCTCTCCAGCGCTGTCGGAGTCTCCCGCCTCTCCAGCGCTGCCAGAGCCTTCCTCCTCTCCAGCGCAGCCGGAGTCAAACCGCCTCTCCAGCACTGCCAGAGCCTTCCTCCTCTCCAGCGCTGTCGGAGTCAAACCGCCTCTCCAGCACTGCCAGAGCCTTCCTCCTCTCCAGCGCAGCCGGAGTCTCCCGCCTGTTCGGCGCTACCAGAGCTCCCGCCCCTCAGTCCAGAGGCGCCAGAGCTACTCAGTCCAGCGCTGCCAGAGCCTTCCTGCCCAGCGCCATCTGAGCTTCCCGTCTGCCCAGCGCCATCTGAGCCACCCGTCTGCCCAGCTCCATCTGAGCTTCCCGTCTGCCCAGCGCCATCTGAGCCTCCCGTCTGCCCAGCGCCGCCTGAGCCACCCGTCTGCCCAGCGCCGCCTGAGCCACCCGTCTGCCCAGCGCCGCCTGAGCCACCCGTCTGCCCAGCGCCGCCTGAGCCACCCGTCTGCCCAGCGCCGCCTGAGCCACCCGTCTGCCCAGCGCCGCCTGAGCCACCCGTCTGCCCAGCGCCGCCTGAGCCACCCGTCTGCCCAGTGCCGCCAGTCTGCCCAGCGCCGCCAGTGCCGCCAGTCTGCAAGGGGCCGCCAGTCAGCCAGG
Organism: Oncorhynchus nerka; assembly: GCF_034236695.1. Classification (NCBI taxonomy): domain Eukaryota; kingdom Metazoa; phylum Chordata; class Actinopteri; order Salmoniformes; family Salmonidae; genus Oncorhynchus; species Oncorhynchus nerka. Next base: position 77,943,354 of record NC_088405.1, read on the forward strand.
GGCCGCCAGTGCCGCCAGGGGCCGCCAGTGCCGCCAGTCAGCCAGGGGCCGCCAGTGCCGCCAGTCAGCCCAGAGGCGCCAGAGCCCCTCAGCCCAGAGGCGCCAGAGCCCCTCAGCCCAGAGGCGCCAGAGCTCCTCAGCCCAGAGGCGCCAGATCCCCTGCCCCTCTGTCCCGAGCTGCCGCCCCTCTGTCCCGAGCTGCCGCCCCTCTGTCCCGAGCTGCCGCCCCTCTGTCCCGAGCTGCCCCTCAGTCCAGTGGGGTCATTAAATAGGGTCGCCGTGGCTAGGAGGCCACGGAAGCGGACAAGGTGGGGGACTAAGACTACGGTGAAGTGGGGGCCACATCCAGCACCAGAGCCGCCACCGCGGACAGATGCCCACCCAGACCCTCCCCAATAGGTTCAGGTTTTGCGGCCGGAGTCCGCACCTTGGGGGCGGGGGGGGTACTGTCACACCCTGACCATAGTTTGCTTTGTATGTTTCTATGTTTTGGTTGGTCAGGGTGTGAGCTGAGTGGGCATTCTATGTTACATGTCTAGTTTGTCTAGTTCTATGTTTGGCCTGATATGATTCTCAATCAGAGGCAGGTGTTCGTCATTGTCTCTGATTGGGAACCATATTTAGGTAGCCTGTTTGGTGTTGGGTTTTGTGGGTGATTGTCCTTGTTACTGTCTCTGTGTTACTTTGCACCAGTATTAGGCTGTTTCGGTTTTCGTGTTACGTTTATTGTTTTTGTATTTGATTCGTGTTTACTTTGTTTCATTAAACATGAATCTCAATAGCCACGCCGCATTTTGGTCTGACTCTCCTTCACATACAGAAAACCGTTACACGCCCACATCGAAAGTGCAGTTTTCTGCACTCCGATTGTTATTTTTGTTTGTACCCTCTCCAGATTCTCACTGGCAAACTCACAGACGAGATGCAATCTGTATCAAAAAGCGCTAACGTGCTCCAACAGATTTGTTTTTGTTTTTAACGTGTCGCCCTGCAACAACCTCTCTCTTAGCAAACTCAAAGGACCTCTGACATGATATCCAAACAGCACAAGAGGGACCCCTTCATCCCAGTCTTCCTCAAACTCAAAGCAGGAAGCTCTCAACATAGACTTAAAGGTCTGATGAAATCTCTCAAGAGCACCTTGAGACTCTGGGTGGTAGGTACTAGAGGGGCAATGGGTTATACCCAACTGTTGTAGCATTTGTTGGAATACCTTTGACATCAAATTCGAACCTTGGTCCGACTGCACTGCGGAAGTCCATACGTTGACATTTTTTCGCCAGGTCCTTAACAATACTGGGAACTGTGATTTTCCTCAATGGAATGGCCTCAAGGAAATGAGTGTCAGCACATATCATGGTTAAGAGAAACTGGTTACCACTCTTGGCTTTGGGCAAAGGACCAACACAGAGTACCAGAATCCTGTTGAAAGGTTTGTCAAAAGCAGGAAGAGGCAGCAAAGGTGCAACCGGTGCAGCATGGTTCGGTGTACCCATCTTCTGGTAAACACGACAGGATTTACAGTAAGCCAGATGGCCTGCCATACTACCATCGTGAGCCAGCCTCACTATCTCTTGTTGAAGCGTAACTGGAACGACAATTTGAGATACACTAGGCCAATCGTTTTGCCCGAAGTGGTGCAAGAACGCCATTTCCTCATTAAAACACCATCTCTGTCAAAGCAACCCACATAAACTTAATCAAACTCCTCCATTGGATGTATCTCAGCAAAAAGAGGGGAGAGGGAAACATCTTTAATCTGTTCTGCAATCTGCTGCTTCCTAGACAACCCTCTCTTCCTTCAGTGATCCTACAAACTCACTTACCTTTGGGGTTTTCAAAGGAGAGTTCAACTCAGGACGTTTAGCTAAATCAGGATCACCCATAAACGTCTCGGACAAATCAACCATGGTAGGATCGCTGACATCCTCCTCCACACTAGACTTGCTCCCGGTGACTTTCTTAGACATCGCACGTGTAACAGCAGGGATCAAGTCCATGGCTTTTTTTATTAGCCTGTGTGTTTATGCATCTTTCAAAAATGATTGCACCAATCGTATAACCCCTCTAGGTGGATGTCAGTGACAGAAACGCTACCACAAAAATGTATTTTGAACACTCAAATATTTGGGCACAGCAGAGCTTCAGAGAGGTGACTAGAGCGACTACCATACTCATGGGAAACAAAATCCCATTTACGTTCCACTGCAAAAATGTCTCTCAAACAGAAGGTGGAACTAACAGAGTCACTGACCAACAAACAAATCGAAGGGTTCTGAAAGACACTCATGGAGGTGTCCACTGAAAGTTCACTAGCAACAACTGGAACTTAAAAGACACCCACCATGGGGCCCACTAAATTTGCCCAAAAAGAGGCAAACAAAAGAAAAACCTACACCAAACGTAAAGACAGGAAGCAAACCAAAAAGATGGCATAAAACAAAATCAGGAAAATCAGATAAAGAATTGTTTGTCTAGAAATCAAAATGGGGAAATCCATTTAATGATGTTAACCCTCCGCATCTATCAAGAAAACTGGAGCACTGGGCCAGCCACTCTTAAATAGCACCAGGGCCAGCACAGGTACAACACCTTCCCACCTTTCCACTAAAGTCCAACCTCAAAACATAAATGGAAAAGCCAAAGCCTGTAACAGTAATCACGTGATAAAAGTAATTTTCTCAGATTAATTGGTACCTTAAATATAATCAGTAGAATATATTTTTAAGTTACCTACTAAATAAAAATAGTAGGCTACGTTATAACATTAACTGAGTGTTTTGTCTTAGAAAGCGAATGTTTACTACTGTATGTGGATGTCTCTAGTCTGTGCTACACTACCTTATGGGAGCAGGGCTGACTTTCTCTGTTCCTCAATGGGACACACCTGCAGGGCTCAAGATGGCCAACGAAAGAGGCCGTCATTGCATGTAAATGGATGTCTTTAGCCACCCCTTGCCTCCCTCTCTCTTTTATTCACCTTATTCTCTTACACGTCTCAAAATGGTTGTTTTACCTCATCATCTCAATGCTATTAAGTGCATCTTACAGGCATTAGAAAATTAACCTGATGTAAAGGAGAACGTGAGAATGTCATCTCTGCCGTCAAAGAATATTGTTTGTGTGACTTGTGCAATGCTGATTATGCCCTTTGAGATTAGGCAAATGGCTGTCATGTAATTAGCCCGTTAACTGTATTGAGAAAGGTAACCATGCCCTGGCTTGTTAGTGTGGCAATTAAAGATTAACACACACATAGTGTGCTAAAGTTAACACACACAGGTGCACACACACACACCTTGTAAATTACTCTCTCTTTCAGTTGTTTCTCTCTCCTCATCTGTGCCAGGTAGGCCTCAGAGCTGCTTCTCTGCATGGAGGTGAATCTCTGTGCAGCTCTGTCATGGCCTAGCTCAGTGTCTCCCGTCATTCTTTTACCTATAGGGGGCAGCACTGTGTAGGAGCAGGAGGAGTATTTTGTCTCGGCGGTGTAAGTAGACCTGTGACTATCCTCATCATCATACTGCAGGACAATGTGGTTTTCACGCTGCAATGGGGCGTTCTCCTGGTGCCAGAGATGCGGTGGTTCTCTGCTGCCCTGGCAGAGAGGGGGCATCCCTGGGAAGCCCTGACTGCTGCGAGAGCCACGACCTGGACACAGTGGAGACACATCAGCCTGTGGAACCAAAGCCAGCTGTAATGAACCGTGGACTTGGGGACAGGGGTGAGGGCCTGGGTGGGAGTAAGGGTTTACCAGGATGGTGTTCCTAAGCGGTACATTGGCGTTAGGGCTGTATCCATCTATAGACTGTGGCTTCCTTTGGGGGCTGGGGCCACTACAGGGCTTGGGTATGGTGAGAACAGCGTCCTGGTGATTGCAGTGCATAAAAGCGAGGAACTTGGACAAGGTGTTGATGTTGAGGTGGACGGTGGGGGACTGTGTTAAGGGGATGCATTGGGGCTGGTGTGGCTGGGTGTCCAGTATGCTAGACTGGGAATCTGTGTCACTGAGTGCCTGGAGGTGGGGTGAGTGCTGGGGTTGGTGGTGGGAGTGAGCCTGGGTCCTGGCTGCAGGTCTGGTGGTGTCGGTGGGGGGGCTCAGGTAGCAGTCTCTTGGCCTGGCTTTGACCCCCTGAGCCAGGAGTCTCTTCTCACTGGGGGGTTTGGGATTCACTCTCTGCTGAGCTTGCTTTTCTTTGGAGATCTGAGTTACCTGTGAGTAGGGGTTGGAAAAACAGAACTCACATTTAGAATAACAGCAACCAACAGGCTAACACCAATATGATTAACTCAACACTGACAATAAGGAAAACAAAAGATACAAGTTCAATATCAATGATGTAGGTAATGGAGGTCAAACAAGTTGTGAAAATCAGGACTTCCTGCATTGGTTAAAATATACTAACACTTGATTGATGAGTCACATGTAATACATCTAACAAGGACCCTATTTAACAAAGGAAAATAGGCTAATAACCAAATATTTAAGAGCAGGAGGATGCCAATGTACTGGAAATGTTCTTTCATTGACAAGATATCATATGAAATACGCTTTGGAAAAAGACATCAGAACGTACTTCCCATGATTGAGAAACACCAAAAAAATACACTTAAAATTTTTATTATAAAACATACAATTCTAAATTTGTGAACAACCTAAGTGTGATGTGTTCCTTAACGTATCAGTGGGACGATGGCTGGAAGATTTTACCCACAATGTGGAAGAAATACCCCTCTTTCCTTATGTAACTGATGCTTTGTGGCTATTGTCATGACCAGAGAGGGCCTTTCATGTTATGTTGGAGATTCTCGTAGCATGGCCCTCCCAAATTATTTTGCCGGGCTCCGAGGCAATGTGCCTCAGAATCTATTGCCTCTGATTTAGCAAACACCAACTTCCTCTCATTCTAATGGGAAAATATTTACACTCCTCTCCTCTACCAAGGCAACATTAGGGTGACCGCTCAAGTGCTCAAAATAATGATGTTTCTCCATTGCCCTCACTTTTTCCTGTCTGTAGAGGCTTCAGTTTCAGGACAGTTTTTGGGCGAAGGCCCTATTATGCCTCGACAACTCTATCAGACATAGATTGGGTCCGTAAAATTAAAATCCCAGGTGACAGTAGTGAACCCAAAAAGAGCAGAAAGCCCCTCGCTAGCAGTTATGCGTTATAAGGCAATTGGGCAAAAACACACAGGAGAAAGTGAATGAGATCATAACATGAAAAGGAGTGGAGAGGGTCCCACCTTGAGTTGCTGGGTTTTCTGGAGCCACCTCAGCTCCGGGTCTGAATTGTCCCCTTGGCTTTCCTCCTCCTGGTTTCCACCAATGGTAATCTCTTCTGTAGTATCGCAAACCTTTGGATAGAAAAAGAGGAGAGTGGAGCAAAAAGTGTCATTCAAAATGAATGAGCTGCTCATGGAACAGATTGAAAGACTTCAGGAAAATGTTGCTAAAAGCTGAGTTTGCTGTCTAACACTTGTATGAAAGCCTACATCGTTTGCATAAAAGGAAAGCAAATTGGAGGTAAATATTTCACAGCACAATTAACTGAGTTAAACAATGACAGTCCAGTCAGGTGCACAATACTCAAAACTGCCCAATATATATAGTGCCTTCAAAAAGTATTCAAACCCCTTGAGTTTTTCCACATTTTGTTATTCTAAAATTGATTAAATTGTTTTTTCCCCACTCATCAATCTACACACAATACCCCATAATGACAAAGCAAAAACAGTTTTTTTTGTGCAAATTTATTTAAAATAAAAAACTTAAATATTACATTTACATAAGTATTCAGACCCTTTACTCAGTACTTTGTTGAAGCACTTTTGGCAGTGATTACAGCATTGAGTCTTCTTGGGTATGACGCTACAAGCTTGGCACACCTGTATTTGGGGAGTTTCTCCCATTCTTCTCAGCAGATCCTCTCAAACTGTCAGGTTGGATGGGAAGCATTACTGCACAGCAATTTTCAGGTTTCTCCAGAGATGTTCGATCAGGTTTAAGTATGGGCTCTGACTGAGCCACTCAAGGACATTCAAAGACTTGTCCTGAAGACACTCCTGCGTTGTCTTGGCTGTGTGCTTAGGGTCGTTCTCCTGTTGGAAGGTGAACCTTTGCCCCAGTCTGAGGTCCTGAGCACTCTGGAGCAGGTTTTCATCAAGGATCTCTATGTACTTTGCTCCGTTCATCTTTGCCATGATCCTGACTTTATATAGAGAGGTGTGTGCCTTTTCAAATCATGTCCAATTAATTGAATTTATCACAGGTGGACTCCAATCAAGTTGTAGAAACATCTCAAGGATGATCAATGGAAACACGATGCGCACCTGAGCTCAATTTCGAGTCTCATAACAAAGGGTCTGAAAACGTATGTAACTAAGATATTTATGCTTTTCTTTGTAATAAATTTGCAAACATTTCGAAAAACGTGTTTTCGCTTTGTCATTATAGGGTATTGTGTGTAGATTGCTGAGGATTTTTTAAATTTTTTAAATCCATTTTAGAATAAGGCTGTAATGTAACAAAATGTGGAAAAAGTCAAGGAGTCTGAATACTTTCCGAAGGCACTGTATCTTATTTTCCCCAAATAATGACAACAGTCAAAATAAAAATATTATTTTGAGAGGAGGCCTTTTGAGGACACTAAACTGCAGGCTTAAAAAAAAAGATAGTACTGATGTTTCCCCTAACCACCAAAACTACTCTGCTCTGTCAAATCTGTAGCATAGGTGTAACCTATATTTTTTTTCAAGTAGCCTGCCTTACAATCAATTCCCTCACGTTTTGGCCTAAGCTCCACAAACCCTCACATCCATTCTCTTTCATTTTGTACTGTAATGCACCATTTTTGAGAGAGAAATGTATTCAGCTAATGTCGTAATGAAAATCATTTAGTTAACTTGGGTCCCTCACTCTGCGTCCTGAGGACAATCTGAGAGGATCAATGGTATTGACAGGTTGAGGAGTTTCTCGTTAAATGCCACTAATTCTGGGAGAGTGAATAGGCGAAGGTCAGAGAGAGTGAGTGGATGGAGTTGTAATATATCCATCAATAAGTGTGGCGTCAAACTGTTCTGTCTATCTGCTGAAAGGCCCAATGCAGTGTCCTCCCTATCTGGGCAAGAAGGCACACAGATGATAGCTAAGCGGTGGCAAAAGCAGAGCCGGTGTTGTAGTACAAAGCTAATGAAAGAAGTAACTGAATTATATACTATTTTGGTAAGAAGACTGACATTTTAGAATTACTATCATGGTGGGATTTGGTTCATGTGATGTTATGGCCTATTCAGCAAAAGAAATGGCTGCCAAAAAATTTAAATAGGTTATGCAGTAGGTTATGCAGTTAATGCAGTAGCATAACTTCTCAATGTGAAACTAGAGAAAACTAGGCTTATATCGTATCATTACCATTTCAATGTCAAATGTCAGAAAAACTATTCCGCTTAAATACTGACATTTGAGGGGTGGTTTTGTAACTAAGTTAGGTGTTGATTATTTGGCACATAGAACTTAAGGTGATCCTGACAGTGTCCAGATCATATACAGTGGGACAAAAAAGTATTTAGTCAGCCACCAATTGTGAAGAGATTATGGAGATTATCAGTGGTCTTGTATGTCTTCCATTTCCTAATAACTGCTCCCACAGTTGATTTCTTCAAACCAAGCTGCTTACCTATTGCAGATTCAGTCTTCCCAGCCTGGTGCAGGTCTACAATTTTGTTTCTGGTGTCTTTTGAAAACTCTCTGGTCTTGGCCATAGTGGAGTTTGGAGTGTGACTGTTTGAGGTTGTGGACAGGTGTCTTTTATACTGATAACAAGTTCAAACAGGTGCCATTAATACAGGTAACGAGTGGAGGACAGAGGAGCCTCTTTAAGAAGAAGTTACAGGTCTGTGAGAGCCAGAAATCTTGCTTGTTTGTAGGTGACCAAATACTTATTTTCCACCATAATTTGCAAATAAATTCATAAAAAATCCTACAAATGTGATTTTCTGGATTTTTTTTCTCTCAGTTTGTCTGTCATAGTTGAAGTGTACCTATGATGAAAATTACAGGCCTTTTTAAGTGGGAGAACTTGCACAATTGGTGGCTGACTAAATATTTTTTGCCCCACTGTAATTAGGAATTAGAATACTAGAATGGACATGAACCTTCTTATGATGGGATAAAGGTTAGCCATTTTGTTCAGGGAGTTGGTCAATCATGGTTTGCCAGTGCTGTGATAAGTTATTGTGTAAAATAATGAATTTCAAGAATGTATCTGCACTGTATGTTTGTTAGCTAGCCATCTAGCCAGCCAGTTTTAGAGTAATGATTCCATAGATTTTTCTAATTAACTGCCAATATGCCAACATTCCATTCAAATAATGCTGTCACTCCACAGCGGTACATTGTCTGAAATCAGTTGATGATAGGACTTAGACAAGTTGTAAATGCAACAAGTACTGATATTGTATCATATGAGAGCACTTACATATTTCCAAGAAAACAGAAATATAGACATGTATGGCCTGTTTACACGTATTTTAGAGGCTATTTATACAGAAAATTGGTGAAAAACCTGTACAAACTATTTATAATTATATGGCAATATTTTAGGTTGACAATAAATCTATTACACAATTTCTGATATATCACATGCCTTACTTTTATTTTCCTGTAAGTAAAATCAAGACGATGCCTCTACTGCCATTAATTCCAATTAGACTGGTTTGGATTTCTCCCTGACCAATATGGCTACCATTTTCATACCATCCTGGAACTTTAAGGATTTATGACATAGACCCTCTAGTAATTTAATAGGCTGTCTAATGGTCCAGGTGTTGTCCTGTCTGTCCCCAAGCCTGACACTGGTGGAGCAGCAGCTGTTTTGTGTGTAGATCAGTAACAGGTGTCAATGACTCCACCAATGACAGTATCCACCTACCCACCTCTCAATCCCCAGCTTTCCCATGGCAAGACAGGACCACAACCTTTGCCCGTGCCCCCTGACACTGCCTTTTGTCACCCATTATAAAAATCCCAATCAATTGGAGCCAAATGATCTAAGCCAAATTGCATTTTGAGCATTGTAAGCTGTGTAATATCTATTCTGCTAAATTGGGGCCCGTAATTGCCCTCCTCTAGGCGAGACGAGCCACAACAAATTCCAGGCAATTGGGCATGCCATTTTACCTTGAGCTGCCCAGGAAACATCAGTTTTTGCAATGAAGACTTCAAAGGGCCGCGGATCTTGGATTGCTATTTGGTTGCTATTGTGGCCAGGCCCAGGCAATCTTGATTAGGTGTTTACACTGAGGTAGGCTATACAGTGGCCGAGAGCCCCCGGGAAGCTTTGGTCTAAAACTATTAAGAGATTGTACATTATGTCCCATGGCTTTGAAGTGAGGGCCTGAGAGACAGGCGAGGGACTCAGCGGGCTGAGTGCAATAGCTGAAGATTGCTGCTGCTACTTCTGTCTTTATCAAAGGGGACCACTGCTGGAGCCCATCGTTGCTCCTGACACTCGCCGGCTACAAGGTTGCCGCATTACAAGATTGTGTACATTTTAATAACACTGCTAATTATGCAAGTTGGATTCAGACAGTCTTGTCTGTCAAAAATCAAATGGGGCCTTTTAAAGAGAGCATAAAGAGCATGGTTAGCTGGGCTTGGATAATGATGGTGGTGAAACTGATGCGATTTGTCTAGAGAATTGGCTTCTTTTGAAGGAGATTGTGGAGAAAGAGAAGGAAACGCACAATATGCAGCAGAAAAATCATATCAGAAAAGAATGAGTAGGCCTGGTAATCATTATATAATGACTTGTACTTGTTCTGCTGTTTGAAAATTGAGCCTCCATCTGCGCCAATAGGTTATCCTTATACAAATGATACAACAACTAAACCTTATACAAATGTTCTAAGAATGTTGGACTGCTTAATTTCATGGTGCTGGATTGCATCAAGGAGGCGGTAACACAAACTAGCCTGATCATTCTCAAACGAATGCATTAAAATTCAATTTAGCATACAATGCATGCAAATTGGTGACTGGAATCTTTATCCACAATGTCACCCGTCGAGTAAAATATGTTGTGTGGTTAGTAGTAGTAGCAATGAGAAAACAACGCGCTAAGTCAAAGGAGACTGGCAAAACAGACAGTTTAGGGGAGGGAGAATGCCTAGCTCTGTTTACATGCCACAATGCTAACGGCTCTTGACTATGCTAATCTGGATGATACAAGACATTGTGACAGGCGTAGGGGCTCAGATTAGTAAATGGTAGACGGGGGAAAAGGGTTTAGTGATATAGCTACACGGGTAAGCATACAGTGTACCCCAGCACAGAGGGAGCAGGCTACCGTCCTCAGCCAATTATTCCCCTGTGCCAGGTGCAGGGGGATATCTAAAAGGCTATTGGTAACCATGCCTCTCTGATGTTCTTAATAGCTACTGCTGTACAGATCAACTCATAATAGGCACTAGATAGGCAGACATGGCTCCCTTTTCCTTCTCAGAGTGGATAGCAAATGAAAACGGCATTGCTCCTGCCAAATTAATTTCCCAGACTAGGTCAGAGATCGCTGCTGCATATTCTGTAGTTTCCATGTGAGTCGACAAAGAAATTAGATATTCATATCTTGGATGATAAAATGGACAGGCATCAGTCTGGTTCGATAGAAAAATGTAGCCTATTACTTTCTTTTATTTAAAAAGATATAAGGAGGAACTAGGAAGATATGTTAAAATATTATGATTAAGGAAAGGAAGCCTATAATCTGACTCATATTTGCCATTGAGAGGATTCAAAAGATAACATACATTTGAAGCAGACCATTTAGACTGGCATCATGTTTAATATATAGGAACACAATTGATACGTTTAGAGAAGGCTTTTGCCACCCCCCCACAACAAATCAGAAGAGTGTGAATACTAAGGCATCTGTGTTGGATCATGTAATGTTAAGACACTGTCTAGCCTTTATTTCAACAGCCAATTGCTGTTGTCGCCTCAACTAAAAGTCTGTTTTCTCATATACAGTGCCGTGCAAAAGTTTTCATACCCCTTGGATTTCTTCACATTTTGCGTTACAAAGTAGGATTAAATGGATTTAATTGTATTTTTTGGGGTCAACAATCTACTCAAAATACTGTAATGTCAAAGGGTCATAAAAATACTAACATTTTTTTAAAGATTAGTTGAATTTGTGCTTGAAATTCAATACTTGATTGAGGGACCTTACAGATATTGTATGTATGGGAGGCAGAGGAATCATGCCAACCTCTATCATTTCACACAGAGTAAGTCCATGTAACTTATTATGTGATTTGTTAGGCCAAATTTTACTCCTGAACTAATGTAGGCTTGCCTGAACAAAGGGGCTGAATTTTTTTATTTTTTATTTTTACTTATGCAAAGACTATATTTTAGTTATCTAATATGCATTAATCTAAAAAAGTATCTTATTTTTCTTCCCCTTTGACATTACGGTATTTTGAAATTAAATCAGTTTTAATCCCACTTTGTAACACAATAAAATGTGAAGTATGAATACTTTTGCAAAGCACTGTAAATGTTTTATGCATTTGAAAACCAGCTACAAAAATAATTTCACATATCCTTATTTATTTCAATGAGGTGCTATACAAGTACTCTGTAATACTTCTAATGGAATATCTGTGGTCAATGCAAAGCCTTCGTCTGCATCGTATAAATGCCAATCTCACCTTAATATTATGATTTTTAAAAAGGAAGTGTATGGACGTTAACAAGACTGAATATTGACCCAGCACATGTAAATCACCTCTCTCCAGAGACGCTGGGCAGAATTTAAAGTCAGTATTATGGAATTACAAAACACATCACAGGCAGCATCATATGTATTAAATACCAGCAACTCAATAAATAAAACACCAAGACAGCCACATACAGTACACCTAACCCCACGAATAAAAAACACACAAAAAATGTCCAGCCCATATGTACAATTCCACAGTAAAAAGGCCTTATACTCACTGCATGAGTAGTGTAGATGGGTTAGCTGACAACATTACAAAAACGATGTGCACGCTTCAACAAGTCAGCATGTTGTGATTCTGGATGGTGAGATTGCTAACAAGAATGACAAGAAACTACCATGTGGGGAATCGTAAGTGGCTCGTTTCATCTTGTTATTGACACCATGTCTTCTTTTGATGTGTTTTTACTGATTTCATGTCATATAGTGTAATGAAACAGCAGGGAGCAGGCCTCGAACTCTCAACCTTCTAGCCCGAAGTCCAGTGCGCTATTGACTGTGCCATAAAAGCAGGCTAAAGCGGCAGAGTCGATATCCGCGTTTATAAACCCAGGGTCGTTACACTACTCCCTCCTTTCAAAGAGAGGGTCCTCGCGCTAGTTTGCGACTCAACGTCTTATAGGACCGCGCTCATCGGCCAAGCCCACGCACTGTCGTGGATGCAAGGTCCGATCACTTCTGACACCAATGTAATGAAACAGCAGGGAGTAGGTCTCGAACCCTCGACCTGAAGTCCAGCGCACTATCAACAAAAGCATGCTCCAGCGGCAGAGTCTATATCTGCGCTTATAAACCCAGGGTCGTTACAATAGCTAAAAATCACTAGCTAGCTAACCAACAACTATAACTATGTATTTGAGAGACAATAAGGACTCATTGTGAAAATGTATTTACGTTGTCAATAAACATTGGAGACGAAATATAGTTTACATGTTGTCAATAAATCTAAGCCAAACCGTCTGTCTTGCCCCATAGTTGTGCAAGCCTCGGTTTTGTTGCTAAACAACCAACCCGTCTGTAGGACATAGCCTTGGCTAACTCATCGTGAGTGTGAATTAGCCTAACCTTTTAAAATTATCATTATCTATACTGAAAAAAAAATGTAAATGCAACATGCAACAATTTCAATGATTTTACTAAATTACAGTTCATAGTTTCATCAACTGTCTGGGTGGCTGGTCTCAGACGATCCTGCAGGTGAAAAAGCTGGATGTGGAGGTCCTGGGCTCTGCATGGTTACACGTGGTCTGCGATTGTGAGGCCGATTAAACATACTGCCAAATTCTCCAAAACGATGTTGATGGTAGAAAAATGTACATTAAATTCTCTGGCAACAGCTCTGGTCGACATTCCTGCAATTGCACGCTCCCTCAAAACTTGAGACATCTGTTTCATTGTGTTGTGTGACAAAACTGCACATTTTAGAGTGGCCTTTTATTGTCCCCAGCACAAGGTGCACCTGTGTAAGGATCATGGTTCTTGATATGCCACACCTGTCAGAAGGATGGATTATCTTGGCAAAGGAGAAATGCTCACTAGCAGAGATGTAAACAATTTTGTGCACAACATTTTATAGAAATATGTTTTTGTGCATATTTTTATTCTTCTTCTGGGATCTTTTATTTCAGCTCATGAAACATGGGACCAACACTTTACATGTTGCGTTTATATTTATGTTTGGTATAATAGCAAATAGGTGCCGAATGGCACATAATACTGTAGTTTACAGTGGGTGTTCTAGCAAACAATCTCTTTATGTACAGTGTCTTCTGAAAGTATTCATACCCCTTGGCTTATTCCACATTTTGTTGTGTTACAGCGCTGTCAAATTGGTTGATGATCATTGCTGGACAACCATTTTCAGTTTTTGCCATAGATTTTCAAGTAGATTTAAGTCAAAACAATAACTCGGCCACTCGGAAGATTCACCGTCTTCTTGATAAGCAACTCCAGTGTAGATTTGGCCTTGTGTTGTATGTTATTGTCCTGCTGAAAGGTGAAATAATCTCTCAGTGTCTGGTGGACAGCAGACTGAACCAAGTTTTCCTCTAGGATTTTGTCTGTGCTTAGCTCCATTCCTTCTTTTTTTTTTAAATGTTTTTTTTACTCCACCAGTCTTTAATGATTACAAGCATACCCATAACATGATGCAGCCACCACTATGCTTGAAAATATGGAGAGTGGTACTCTGTAATGTGTTGTATTGGATTTGCCCCTAACATAACAAATGTTTTGCAGTATTACTTTAGTGCCTTGTTACAAAAAGGATGCAAGTTTTGAAAAATGTTTATTCTGTACAAGCATCCTTCTTTTCTCTTGGTCAATTAGGTTATTATTGTGGAGTAACTACCATGTTGTTGATCCATCCTCAGTTTTCTCCTATCACAACCATTAAACTGAAACTACTTTAAAGTCACCATTGGCCTCATGGTGAAATCCCTGGGTGGTTTCCTTCCTCTACGGCAACTGAGTTAGGAAGGACGCCTGCATTTTTGTAGTAACTGGGTGTATTGATACAGCATCCAAAATCCAAAGTGTAATTAATAACTTCACCATGCTCAAAGGGATATTCAGTGTCTCGTTTTTTTTCTTTACCCATCTACCACTATGTGCCCTTCTTTGCAAGGCATTGGAATATCTCCCTGTTCTTTGTGGTTGACTCTGTGTTTGAAATTCAATGCTCAACTGAGGGACCTTACAGATAATTGTATGTGTGTGGTAGAGATGAGATCAAAAATCATGTTAAAACACTATTATTGCACACAGAGTGAGTCCATGCAACTTGACTTGTTAAGCACATTTTTACTCCTAAACTTATTTAAACTATTTGACTAAAGACATTTCAGCTTTTCATTTTTAGTTCATTTGTAAACATTTCAAAAAACATTATTCCACTTTGACATTATGGGCTATTGTATGTAGGCCAGTGACCAAAAAATCTAAATGTAATCCATTTTAAATTCAGGCTGTAACACAACAACATTTGGAAAAGTCAAGGGCTATGAATGCTTTCTGAAGCCACTGTATATAGTTTTCAACAGTAAAATAGCTTATTTCTGTAGGCCTTTGAGTAGAATAGGACTAGTTCTTCACTATACCAGTGAGATTATTAGATTAAAGAAATGTAATAAATTGTCTATTCTTGTGTAAGTGGTGTTTAGTTTTGTATATTGTCATGGCTAGTGCAAAAACAAATTCCCTTTTAGGCCAAGACCATTTTCTGCTGATACCTTTAAGAGGAAATGGAAGCTTCTGAAATGAAAGGCATGGCAGACTCTTTCTCCTTCCATTCGTCATGTGTGCTTTTTTGCACCTTCCTGAGGGAAAACAATCAATTTGACATGTAAAGGTCTGTTGCTTAATCCCCCTCAGCCCGTTTGAATTAACAATACAGAACAAACAATTAAATGCCCTGTTGATTTACACAACACACACTTCAGGTAGTGGGTTTAGTAGAGATTAGGGTAAAGGAGAAGTTACTCAAATCCAGAAACTCCCAAGTGATGTCATACATTGGAGCTAGTTCAGTGTAGTTTGCCCTCTCCCACTCTCTCTCCCTGGAGTGCAGAACTGAGAAAGCTGCAAAAATGGGTCATGTGACTTGTGAAGTTGCTGGATGCAGACCTCACTCTGCTCTGTTGTCAGTGAATGCATCAGGGCCTAAAATTAACACCCACCACCAGCCAATTGAGGGTAGATTTTGGCATTGGCGGTTAAGATGTCCATTTCACCAGCCATGTTGGCAGGTGGTCAGGGCTCCACAGTGCGAGCATTCCCTCGCATTTGTGAATAAAAATGGTCATTTATGATCACATTTATAGTAAAATAAAAATGTTAAAGTATTTCTGACGTTTTGTTTCATAGCTAGTAAATGAATCGCACAAGGTCAAAGAACTACAAATCCTACATAGTCTATTCCACCTCGCACTGCAACACTGCCTGGCTGGGGGCTGTGCGCATGTGAAGAGCTCAGTAAAAGGTTCATTTTTAGAAGCGCTGTGCACAGGCATAAAAGTTGGTCTAATTTACTTGAAACGAAAGTCTACTGAAGTGAGACTTTGTCCTTGGCTATTTACATTGTTAGATTCACAAGCTAGGTTGTTTTTCTATGTTTGAATTTTAACTGCTAGGGAAGAAAAGACACTTCTACTAGTTAGACTCAACCTCGCAGGTTACCTTACCATGGTAACCTCACTCCCTTAAAGGGGCAGGTGGAAATGTTTGTCTCATCTGTGATATTTTGGTTAAAAGACTCAGGTCACAAAAAATGTCATTCGGCAATATACCACATTACTTCTTACTAGTAATAATTGTATTGTTTTGTTACATTACAAAATATGCTCATCCATTGTGTGTGTTTTGTTGGTGTCTCTGACTGGCTGGTAGATTTTAAAATCTACCTGCAACAGTGGATGGTAGACCAAAAAGTACATTTTATGCCCTGGAATGCATGATTTGCAAATCCACAAACTGTGGACAACTTCATTGTTTTATTGAAAGCATACGGCCAAATTAGCTATTTTTGTCAAAAGTTCTATTGGTTTTTAGTCAGGAAATGTGTACTTTTCCACCTTAAATATTTGTGATTATTTTATATCGCCGACTGCCTCCACAACTGCGCATGTGACCCCTCAAAAAAACAACCAAGAACATGTCTGATGAAGAAAGAGTCACGAGTGAGGAGGAAGAGTAGCCTAATTGAACTCCTTGACAAGAGTCACTAGAGACTCAAAGCCACAAGAGGGAAGAACACATTTCAAACTTTGCTTTAGATGTGTTATTTATTTGAGCCAGAGTAGTCTATTCTGATGAAGAATTGAGGCAAATTGAACTTCAGACGGCAGCCTCTGTTCTAGAAACCGAGGCTGCAACAGCAGCTGGGCCGGGGGCCCAATCCATCCCTGCAGAGAATTAGAATTCATGACTACAATTCTTACAGACATGGAGGAGCTTATTGTTGATTTGGAGCAGTTAGTTTGCTTTCGCAACCACATGGATTTTTTGCTGCCCACAAAAACACTGGTGTCTTGTAAAAAAATCTGTATTCCAAAAAGGAATACAGATTCCAGCTGGGCCAAATGGACAATTATCCAACGAGTAAGTAGCTAAACTTTACTTTACTTAACTAGGCAAGTCAGTTAACTTTAAGAACAAATTCTTATTTTCAATGACGGCCTAGGAACAGTGGGTTAACTGCCTGTTCAGGGGCAGTACGACAGATTTGAACTTGCAACCTTCTGGTTACTAGTCCAACGCTCTAACCACTAGGCTACCCTGCCACCGAATGATCTCTTATTATAAACCTCTATGTGGAGGTTAGTGGGTTTATGTTTTCACATTTGTCCAAAACACTATATAGCCTATGTTTATTTATCCCAATGTTTTTGAGATATTCTATTCTGCAATGTAAGGTGACACAGTCTATTGTCTCCTCAACCCCCCCTTTGTCATAAATACATGCTAACCTGTAGAGCACCTAGGCCTATATGTCTACATCAGTGGAGGCTTCTCAGAGGAAGAAGGGGAGGCCATCCTCCTTAGTTAATGTAATTTATACCATTAAAAATTATATCATTTTTTTAGATAAAACTATAAATATATTAACGTCACCAAATAATTGATTAAAACACACTGTTTTGCAATGAATATCTACAGTAGCCTCAGCAGCACTCTGTAGGGTAACACCATAACTGTAGCCGGAGGACAGATAACTTCTGTCCTCCTCTGGGTACATTGACTTCAATACAAAACCTAGGAGTTTCATGGTTCTCACACACTTAAAAAAAAAAATTTTTTTATTTAACTAGGTAAGTCACTTAAGAACAAATTCTTATTTTCAATTACGGCCTAGGAAAAGTGTGTTAACTGCCTTGTTCAGGGGCAGAATGACAGATTTTAACATTGTCAGCTCGGGGATTCAATCTTGCAACCTTTCGGTTACTAGTACAGTGCTCTAACCACTAGGGTACCTGCCACCCCTTCCATAGACTTACACAGTAATTATGATAACTTCCAGAGGAGTACTCCAACCAATCAGAGCTCTTGCAGCATGAACTGACATGTTGTCCACCCAATCAAAAGATCAGAGTATTAATCTAATACTGAAAGCATAAGCTACAACTAGCTAGCACTGCATTGCATAAAATGTGGTGAGTAGTTGACTCAAAGAGAGAGAAATACAATAGTTGAACAGTTTTGAACTAATTAATTTCTTCCAAAATGAAGGAGAAGCAAGATAGCGAGAGAGAGCTATATTTGGTTGTATTTAAAAAAAAAAAATTAAAACGTTGACCTTCACTTAGCTAACAATGCAGATAGCTAGTTTAGCCTACTCAAACACCCGGCTCAAATAGAGAGGGACGCTATGTTAGCTAGCTGGCTATGGCTCTGGAACGCTCCCAAGTCAAGGTTTTGTTAATTTATTGCCACCAGGGCCCGCCGGTGTAAATGCATGAATGTAGAGGGTTTACTAACGTGTTAGTTCTAGTATCTATGTTGACTATGATTTGACAACGATGTAGGCTGTGTGTAGCATTAGTGCATTAGTGGTCATGATATGAAGGTTTGGCTTGGAAAGCTGATGTGATGCACTGAAGTCCACAAGCGAAGGGAAAAGGTGAAAGGATAACAGCGTGTAGATAGTAGCGAGAAGGAATAATATATACAACGAGCATAGTAATCATGCTGTTTTCATGTGGCTGCTATGAAAGTGAACTGTGTTTGCGTGTGATCAGAGGTGTATTCATTCCGCCAATTCTGTTGAAAAACATTTCTTAAAACGGAAGCAAACGGAACGAAACAGGGATAAAAAGAACTAGATCAGCAAGATGTAGCCAAGAGTGTGCAAGGAGATATTGAATGTGTCACTGTCTGTCACTTTGATTACTCAAAATTCTCTCGACCTGTGCACCTACGTCGTAAACTTTCATTCATAGGCTAGGTTGTAGCAACCTCATGATGGGTATAGGGAAAATTTTAGCATCATGTAGTAGCCTAAACCTTTCGATATTACATTGAACTGGGTGAATGGAATAAGAATGACAGTCATCCAATATGCTGTAATAGAAATAAGGCCATTATCCTCCCTCATCTTAAACAGCACCGACCACCACTGGTCTGATAACACAATAAGAACACCTCAAACTCAAAGGATCAGGCTAGACTACATACCTCTGCACGCTTGCTTTGTCGCTTTCGCTTCTCAAACACGCTGTGTATTTTGGCACTGCGCCAGATCCAGTCCATAGAAATACAGTAGCAACAGCTGTATCTATAAGTATCCTTCGGTTTTCTGTCCCCATCATTTCAGATTGCATATCTTGTTCCTATGCATAGTCGCTGAAGTGCTTGGTACACACACACAGCGATGTAAGGTTGGCTGCAGGAGTATGTAACCCACATTGTATTTACTATTTCTAACTGCTACTAACCATCTTTTGCTTATCTTTTACCGGAAAACTGTGAAACTTCTTCCCTTGATTTCCTATATAAAGTGCAGCCAGGGGCCAAACACCAGCTTGCTCTTGCTGCCATCTCTTTTTCCACTTTGCATAATTAACTTTACCTGCGATAGTCCTAACTTTATCAACTTTCGCAACAGCTCCAAAATATCGTGACATTTCTCCATAGCAGGGTCTCCCTCATGAGGGTGCCCACAAGTGCAGTTGTTACCTATTTTCGCTGCTGTGGCAGTCCGCTATATAAAATAATTGCACGTTTTAGGTGGAAAATTACATATTTCCAGACTCCAAACCGATAGTACTATTGACAAAAACAGCTAATTCGACCGTACACTTTCAAAGAAACTATGAATTTGTCCACAGATTTGTGAATCCTGCATTCACTGACAACGAAGCAGAGTGAGGCCTGCATAGTCACATGACCCGTTTTTGCAGCGGTCTCAGTTCTGCACTCCAGGGACAGAGTATGGAATCACTTGGGAGTTTTGGATATGGGATAAACTATTCCTTTAAAGGAGATTAAGAGTTACAGTATGTTTGTGCAGCTCCTAGTGGCTAGTTTTTAAACTACAAAATAGGGAAAGGGGATACTTAGTTGCATAACTGAATGCATTCAACCGAAACATGTCTTTCGCATTTAACCCAACCCCTCTGAATCAGAGAGGTGCGGATGGCTGCCTTAATCGACATCCACGTCATCGGCGCTCGGGGAGCAGAAAGGCAGATTTTTCCACCTTGCAGGCTCTGGAATTTGGAAAAGCAACCTTTCGGTTACTGTCCCCACGCTCTAATTGCTAGGCTACCTGCCTATTCAACAGGAGGGCAAAAATAATTGGAATAAACAGGAGGCCACCTGTGGTTGCCTTCATACACAACCACAAATTCAGAAACACAGCTTATCAACACATAAGCCTACCTGATTTTTGCTGTCTGATTTCACCTCCTTCTGTTGTGCATGTGCCCTCAGGTACGAGCCCTGTTTGGCTGCGTTGATCCCCAGTGTCACTCTGTTGCGTTCAATGATGTCCTCCCTTGGTATGTCTGGCTTTCTGCTGGACAAGTGCCGCGAACCCTTTGATTTAGAGGACATCGAATTCTGTAACTGTTTCTCGGCCACTGTCCCACTAGCCTGTCCGTACTGCTCTTGATTGTAGTAAATCTGAAAAGCTCTATCATTTCTGTCATGTGTCTCCCTGTAACGGTCTTCCAGGTCAGGAAAGCTAGCATGGATTTCACCACCAGTGGCATTGGTTGGATTCCTCACACCTCGGTTGGCCTTGACTCTCTGGTGTGGGATTCTTTCCATGGCTTTTTCAGATGGCACACCAGGACTTGGGTGGGTGGACTCTGGCAAGCTATCCCCTATAACTTGGTTCTGATGAAGGTGGTAGGAAAATGCAGGTGAAACCTCTCTGATAACTTGATTCTGCAGTGGGGGGAGGTGGTAAGACGTTAGGGGGTGTTTAGATTGAAGTTCGTTACTTGTGATTTCTGGAGTCATACTCTCTGCAAGAGCTGGACTGCAGGAAAATATGTATCTGTATCCTCCACTCCCTGAAAGCTCCTGTCCTCTCTCGCTATGGCTCTCCTCAGATTGTTCATCCGAGTTGTAGGATTCTTCCTCGAGGGGAAGTGGTGGGGTCATCTTGTCGAACTGTCGAGCTCCCTCAAGATTAGTCCTCCAGTTGGGATCGTAGCGCAATTCTGCGTAGGTGTCATCGTAGTGCATCTGTCTGCAAAGTTTGAGAATAGAGGCGTTAGTAGAATATTTACATGACTAGTGGAATTTGCATTTTCTTTAGTGACCAACCTAAATCAGAACACTATAATGGGAAAGACCAATGTGAATGATTAAAACATCATAAAAAGGTACAATAGGCTGGCCTATGATGAAATAAAATATATTGCAAGAAATGGAAGATCCTATTATTGTCATTGAATACAAAAGTATTAGGACCAAGTAGGCCTCCATTCCTGAAAATAAAGATTTTACGAAAAACCCAACAAGCTTTGAGAGGTCAGCAGTACAATAGGTGTTACTGTACACCTCAACAATACTGATGGTGTCCTTAAACAATGAGAGTGAGTCCTTCTTTGAACAGACAAGCCACTGTTCCAAATTGAATTTGACATCAGCACATTATTTGCCTGTATTTATACGTAATCTTCATATTTTCATCTCCTTATCCAATAATGAGGGAGTGCCTGAAGACTACTACTGGCGAATGGTTCACAAATGGGAATTTTCAGCTTAGAAAATGGACTGAAATTGCTACCTAATGTGCCCCTTCTAACGGGGATGAAAAGATCTCATTAAAATAATTAGCAGAGTGCCTCTTTGTTGTGCTGCTTGGCGGACGAGGGGAAGCGTACTCCTCATCTCATGATGCCCCTGCCCGGGGCTGCCTAGGTGTAGGGCACTTCACTCAATGAGGCCAAAAGGGTAAGGGATGGCTCAGTAATGACTGGAGAAGGTGGAGAATTTATTATGGATACAACACAGCTGGGCGACGTCTTCTTTACCGTGCACAAAACAACACCCATAGGCTATTATATAGTAGTCGAGATAATGACCAAACACGCAACAAAATGTACTCGGTTGATTTCAAGAAACAGTGTAAGAATAAAAACTGAACTGTGGGGGAAGTAAAAAGAGATTATGGAAAATGTTCAAACGTGTTTCTTTATCAGCATTCAAAAGAAATCACGAGGTAAACAGAAAAATATTGCACTGGATGAATAGAGGTGCTTGAATGGGGACATTCATTGATTGAATGACGAGTAGGCTATACATGGGTGTGAAATGCCCACTGTTGTGAATGTGGACGCCCGGCTTTGAGGACAGAGCCGATCAATGAGACTATGACGCTGGGAAATTGGGACTGTTCTCAGGGCAGACAATCTGAAATTGACCCTTTTGTGAGTATCTGCCATGGTCATTTTCACTGAAACAATGTGTGCCTACGTGGTGAAGTGGATCTTCATTTGGCGGGCATCAATTTGCCCGGAACCAACAATGAGAGAATAGCCCCTCTCTGTTTAGGGTGAAATTATTATTGCGAGGTCAGTGAGGAAACAGTTCCTGTAGATGGGGAGAGTGAAAAACAGATGTGGGGGTCCTCTCTTCAGATTCCTGCATCAGAGAGGTCTCTGGCATGTTGACAATGAAGAGCTGGCCAGTTAATGGACAGCAGAGTGACCACTTATTGTGATAACCTCCAACAAAATTTAAATCTAATTTGCCTTAAATGAAGGCAGTTACTCGGAAAGTACCTAAATTAGCCTGACACGTCTGCTGACAGCTCAATTAATTTGCCAATGCGTGCATCAGGCTCAATTATTGGCCTTGTTCACTTGTTGAGTGAAGAATTAACGCTATTCATCTTTTATCTTCCATGTGCTGTTTAGTGAGAAAAATGCTTTATTGTTTCAGGAGTTTTCCATATAACATTTTACATAAGCACTGTATTATAATCTTCATTTTGATTAATTTGTGTACTTGAAAACAGTATTTTCTAATGCAATAAACAGATTAGACCTAATTAAAAGTGAGGCACTAATTTGCCTAAAGTAAATAGCGCAACAATGATATAATTCACTTGAATTGTTCTAATGTTCAGAAAAGCTAAATAAAAAGTGGAATGCCTTGGCTCATTTGAAAACAATCACAGTTGGTTGTAACATAATTATCAATAAATAATGCCCTGTAGGCCTACTTCCCCTGTAGCCTATTTGTATTTTGGACACTTCTGATTATGATTTAGTGTACAACATAACATGTTCCAGTAAAGATTTGAATAAATAGCACATCTAGTTTAACTGAAATCTGATCAGCTTGTTCAAACATTACAATGGGAAAAAATACATGCTTACACTAATGTTATAGGCTATACTACCCTTTGAGATGCACAAGAAGAAGACAAATACGTTTGAGGTGCCACTTATGATCTACTACTGCCACCTACTGACCAAACTGAAAATGTCTTAAAGTCTACTTTGGGAAAATATACTGAACAAAAATATCAATGCAAGCAACATGATAAGTGTTGGTCCAATGTTTCATGAACTGAAATAAATTATCCCTGAAAATGTCCATACGCAGAAAAAGTGTAGTTCTCTTCAATATTGTACACAAATTTGTTTACATCCATGTTAGTGAGCATTTCTCCTTTGCCAAGATAATCCATCCACATGACAGGTGGAATATCAAGAAGCTGATTAAACAACATGATCATTACACAGGTGCACCTTGTACTGGGGACAATAAAAGGCCACTCTAAAATGTGCAGTTTTGTCACACAACACAATGCCACAGATGTCTCAAGTTGAGGGAGCTTGCAATTGGCATGCTGACTGCAGGAATGTCCACCAGAGCTGTTGCCAGAGAATTGAATGTTAATTTCTCCACCATAAGCTGCCTCCAACGTTGTTTTAGAGAATTTGGCCGTATGTCCAATTGGCCTCACAACCGCAGACCACATGTAACCACGCCAGCCCAGGATCTCCACATCCGACTTCTTCACCTGCGGGATCGTCTAAGACCAGCCACCCAGACAGCTGATGAAAATGTGGGATGGCACAACCAAAGAATTTCTGCACAAACTGTCACAAACCATCTCAGGGAAGTTCATCTGCATGCTTGTCGTCCTCATGACCTGACTGCAGTGCGGCGTCGTAACCGACTTCAGTGGGGAAATGCTCACCTTAAATGGCCACTACCACGCTGGAGAAGTGTACTCTTCACAGATGAATCCCAGTTTCAACTATACCAGGCAGATGGCGTGTATTCCGTCGTGTAGGAAAGCGGTTTGCGTATGTCACTGTTGTGAACAGAGTGCCCCATGATGGCGGTGAGGTTATGGTATGGGCAGGCATAAGCTACGAACAACAAACACAATTGCATTTTATCGATGGCAATTTTAATGCAGAGATACAGTGACAAGATCCTGTCGTGCCATTCATCCGCCGCCATCCCCTCATGTTTCAGCATGATAATGCTCGCAAGGTTTTGTACACAATTATTGGAAGCTAAAAATGTCCCAGTTCTTCCATGGCCTGTGTACTCAAGACATGTCACCCATTGAGCATGTTTGTGACGCTCTGGATTGACGTGTACAACAGCGTGTTCCAGTTCCCCCCAATATCCAGCAACTTTACACAGCCATGGAAGAGTAGTGGGACACATTTCACAGGCCACAATCAACAGCCTGATCAAGTCTATGCAAAGGAGATGTGTTGCGCTGCATGAGGAAAATGGTGGTCACACCAGATACTGACTGGTTTTCTGATCCATGGCCCTACCTTTTTTAAAGGAATCTGTGACCAACAGATGTATACAGTCACTTGCGAAAGTATTCGGCCCCCTTGAACTTTGCGACCTTTTGCCACATTTCAGGCTTCAAACATAAAGATATAAAACTGTATTTTTTGTGAAGAATCAACAACAAGTGGGACACAATCATGAAGTGGAACGACATTTATTGGATATTTCAAACTTTTTTAACAAATCAAAAACTGAAAAATTGGGCGTGCAAAATTATTCAGCCTGTTCAAGGGGGCCGAATACTTTCGCAAGGCACTGTATGTGTATTCCCAGTCATGTGAAATCCATAGATTAGGGCCTAAGGAATTCATTTTAATTGACTGATTTCCTTATATGAACTGTAACTCAGTTAAATCTATGAAATTGTTGCATGCTGCATTTATATTTCTGTTCAGTGTATAAGATAACAATGTTTAGGCCTATTGCCAGTGATATGAATGCCTACTTGACATTATGCATCTACACCGGTCACATTAACTGTAGGCCTATTTCCAATGGCTGAGAATCTGTCAGGATCCATCCCATGCATAATAGAATTTGGATGAACTTGGCAGATTGACTGAATCTCTTTGGCAGACCATTTATGAATGGTGTTTTTGCCTCTTTGTATCTGCATCATGAGACAAATATTTATGTCCTGCTTTGTAAATACATTTTGAACATTAGACACATTTGTTGAAGAGTCACATTGATATTCAGCACAATGTCTTATGAGAAATCTATTTTTTTACCCCTTCTGGATCGCAAACCTATTTACTTTTCATTCTCCTACACAGACGGTTATCCTAACAGTATTAAGTATAGGCTGAGTCATGCAAAAAATGTGAACAACATGGTTCAAGACTTGATTTCTACACTATTGTTTGATGTGGCAGATGAAAATGGTCCTCACAAAGCTATTACATGAGTTGCAAGTGTATTGTGTAGGCCTACTTTGGTTGTTTTTATATGTAGGCCTACTTCCATGCAGTAGTACAGGGCACTCTAGTTTTCAGTTTGCTTAGGTTACGATGACAGTATAACCATCACCATATAGCAGTGGTGATAAAGCAAAGGTTTAGGGCCTACCTGGACACCTCTTTGTCTCTGCTCTGCTGCTGGATGTTCTTTTTGTTCTGCCTGGGTGGTGAAACCTCGAGACTATCATAGACATGAAGTTCCCCCTCATCTAGACATGAGCCATCTGTGGCTTCCTCTTGGGGTTGTGTCATTTTTTGGTCACCAGACTCAACACCAATTCGCCTCTGAAGCTCAAGCTGGTAGTCCCTCTCCTGGACCAAGCTCTCTGTGTCCGATTCAGCGGCGTCCCACAGGCTTAAACCAACCTCTGGTTTTAGTGGACAGGGTTTCCTGTGTTCATCCTTTAACCTGACATAGGTCTTTCCGTGCTCAGGTCCCTTTTTACCTTCCATTTTGTACTGCTGTGCTGAGGAAAAAGTTGAGAGCTTGGTTGTAGTTGAACTGTCACTGTCAGTATGCTGCTTTCATTACAGTACAGTAGGTGTGCACAGATGTTTACTTTACTGATGGCTGCTTGTTCACTTCTTGAAAAACCTCTGTATCAAAAAGCTAAATGACATATTCAGAATAGAATATTCGCGATATTTTCACACATTTCTTAGGCTTAGCTGCTAACGTTAGCTGTCAGAAGCGGACATTGCCTTCAACTTTACTTGTTGTGGAGAATTAGTTAGCAAACTCAACACTTTGTTCAGAACCTTGAAAATAACAGAGGACTAGTATCTAACCTTACCTCTGTAGCACATTTTTCGCACGTGTAGATAAATTGTAACGTTTGAAATTTTGCCAGCCATGTTAATAGGTAACTTATGGAAGAAAGAAAGAGCGATAACACACAGCAAGCTCCCAATGCTTTCGCACAACACTGGGACATAAAAAAAAAATCACAATGAGACATCATCACACGAAGTGTGCCCGACCGCCCAATTTAGGGTGTCTGGCTCATGAACTAACGTTAGCCTATACTATCATTTGATTCTCTAATTAAACGTGTCACTTTATGTTGACTACTGAACTGGGTTTGCTTTGCTCCGCTTCTTGCTCCCCTAGGCAACAACCACCAACAACTATGGTTTGCTTGTCTATCTAAAACGGTTTAGACAGTTTATTAGCGTGAGAGAAAATGTTAAAAGCTGAGAGACGCTGGTATTATCGACTGGTTTATACAATGTCAAAAGACACTCACCAATGTTATTCTCCAGTTCTGAAGAAAGGCAACCATGGAAACGAACGGACGCGTACAGACAGTGATTTGCGCCTGCGCAGGGGTATTGGAGGCTTTGCAGGGCATCCAATTATGCGTATATTAAAATGACTGGACCAATTGACCCTTCGCTAAGACGTGTCCTCTGAGACATGCAGCCCGGAGGGAAAAAGTTGTAAAGATAGAAGAGAAGCATGGAGAAAACGCATGATTTGGGCCCAGTGGGAGTGACATTTTTTTTTTTTTTTCCCTTTCGTTTGGCTGATCCATATGTAGTCTCAGGCCGGGTAGAAAATAAATTGGGTACTATTAAAATCGGTGAAAGCAGTTCAAAGTGGACTTCAAATCACATTTTATTTGTCACGTGCGCTGAATACAACCGGTGTAGGCACCTTATCGTGAAATGCTTACTTTTTTTCGCACCATTGGTTAGAGCCTGTAAGTAAGCATTTCACTGTAAGGTTGTTGTATACGTAACCTGCTGTATTCGGCGCACGTGACAAATAAACGTTGATTTGATTTAACCAACAATGCAGTTCAAGAAATGTACTAAATAAACTAAAGTCGATTTTTGTTTAATCAAAAAGTAACACAAGAAAATTACATAACAATAACAAGGCTGTATACAGGTGGTACCTATACCGAGTCAATG
The DNA here is from genome assembly GCF_034236695.1 of Oncorhynchus nerka. Lineage (NCBI taxonomy): Eukaryota > Metazoa > Chordata > Actinopteri > Salmoniformes > Salmonidae > Oncorhynchus > Oncorhynchus nerka. The sequence continues at coordinate 77,970,798 of NC_088405.1, forward strand.
TGTGGGGGTACAGGTTAGTCGAAGTAATTTGACTATGCATAGATAATAAACAGCGAGTAGAACAGGCAAAAAAAAAGCGAAGGGGGGTCAATGTAAATAGTCTGGTTATGGCTTGGGTGTGTAAGGAATTGCTATTTCGTATGCAGGTGACTAACTTACTGCTAATTACATGGCTACAACTCACAGTAAAGCCTGTGGGGTCCCCTACAGGATAGCTCCCACATTACACACATAATCTCCTATGTAACCGAACACTGTGTGCCCGAAGAAGATCCTACGATGACGGACAGACAACTGAGCCAATGGCGGAAGACTACAGACTACAACCAGCTGAACCAATCCGGAGATCCGATCTTCCTAGGGTCAACCTACTTTCTGTGACGTATATAAGGGCTGTGCTGACTGTTTACGCTCTCTCTGCCTGCTGTTCCAACACGAACTAACGGAAGAGCCGTATTTACGTGTACCAGATATTCTCCCTCTGAAATAAACTGTCGCTTGTCGTACAATTTTAACACCTGGTCTGAATCGATCCTTAACCGGCTCACCCTTCTAATATCCTTTTATCAACAGGTGTAGAACCTGTTAAAGAGCCTTTTGGTGCTAGACTTGGCGCTCCGGTACCGCTTGCCATGCGGTAGCAGAGAGAACAGTCTATGGCTTGGGTGACTGGAGGATTCAACCATTTGTTGGGTCTTCCTCTGACACCGCCAAGTATATAGGTCCTGGATGTCAGGAAGGTTAGCCCCAGTGGTGTACTGGGCCATACGCACTACCCTCTGTAGAGCCTTACGGTCAGATGCCGAGCAGTTGCCAAACCAGGTGATGATGCAGGATGCTCTCGATGGTGGAGCTGGATAACTTTTTGATGATCTGGGGACCAATGCCAAATCTTATCAGTCTCCTGAGGGGAGAAAGTGTTGTTGTGCCCTCTTCACAACTGTCTTGGTGTGTTTGGACCAGTTGGTGATGAGGACACCAAGGAACTTGAAACTCTCAACCCACTCCACTTCATCCTGTTAATGGCCTGTTCGGCCCTCCTTTTCCTATAGTCCACAATCTGCTCCTGTGATGATTTTCTGTGTTTCTTCCGTCCAGAGGGAGGGGGCGCTTAGTGTAACGCGACTAACGACAAGACCTGTAACTTGCTTTGCTCTCCGGAGCAGGGTGCCTTTGAAAGGTGTGATTACTGGGGTGGCGTTAATTGTTGAGGTGGAACAACTGAAATGGAAATTCCCTCTGATGGTTGCCGTTTGGTGTGACGCAGACCTGGTGGCGAGTGTGGTGAAACCAAGAAGACTTTGTCTGTCCTTTTGAGTTTTGAATATTTACCTGATAAAGTCATGTTAGGATATATCAGTTATCCAGTGAGAGCCTTTGTGCCGAACCCACTAAGGTGTTTCATATGACAATTCCGAGATGTCAGAAGTGTGCAGGAGGGCATGGGACAAAGGAATGTGTAGTATTGGTGGAAAATGCGGTGTGTCAATTGTGGGGGCAGTTCCATAGAATGTTGCTATTTAGCAGCATTGATTGGACTTCGTTGTTTTTGGTATCTTTAAGTTTGTTTTCAATGTATTACACTAAGCATACAGTCTTGTTGTTTGGATAATGTTTAAATGTTTAAACGGTGCTGGAATAGCAGAGGCAGTGCTCCTGTTGTCTTTGTGCTGACTTGAGGTAACTCTGTGGTTCTAAAATCAGTAGTTGTTATTAGTAAACGGTCAAAAACATTAACTTGCTTGACCATGCTGTAGGTCATATAATTGTTTGTTACATGCGATATTTGCTTTGTAGACTTTACTGGGCAGATGTTGCTCTCTGGTTTTGTGATGAAACTTTTTGTTTTCTCAGCCTTCTTATACATTTTTGTTGTCTCTGCCTTCTTGCATATCACAGTGGCATAGAAGAAACTTGACTTACCCACTGCTTTTACCCACGCACTGCTACTGTACAGAAGAGTTACAAGGTGTGTTGAATGAAAGAGTCCCGGCAAACATACATGGAATTCGGAAAGTATTCAGACCACTTGACTTTTTCAAAACGGTTTCAACCGTGTTTTCCCCTCGTGAATCTACACCTAATACCCAATAATGACAAAGCAAAAACAGGTTTTTAGAAGTTTTTGCAATTGTATTGAAAATAAAAAAACTGAAATATCACATTTACATAAATATTCAGACCCGTTACTCAGTACTTTGTGAAGCACCTTTGGCAACGATTACAGCATAGCGTCTTCTTGGGTATGACGCTACAAGCTTGGCACACCTGTATTTGGGGAGTTTCTCCCATTCTTCGCTGCAGATCCTCTTAAACTCTGTCAGTTTTGATAGGGAGTGTTGCTGCACAGCTATTTTCAGGTCTCTCCAGAGATTTTCAATCGGGTTCAAGTCCTGGCTCTGTCTGGGCCACTCAAGGACATTCAGAGACTTGTCCCGAAGCCACTCCTGCATTGTCTTGGCAGTGTGCTCCAGAGTGTGTGGTCGTTGGAAGGTGAACCTTCACCCCAGTCTGAGGTCCTGAACACTCTGGAGCAGGTTTTCATCAAGGATCTCTCTGTACATTGCTCCATTCATCTTTCCCTTGATCCTGACTAGTCTCCCAGTCCCTGCCACTGAACAACATCCCCATAGCATGATGCTGCCACCACCATGCTTAACCTAAGGATGCTGCCAGGTTTCCTTCAGATGTGACGCTTGGCATTCAGGCCAAACAGTTCAATCTTGGTTCCATCAGAATGATGCATGAAACATGTAGGTATTACAGACTCGGTCAGGGAGAGGTTGAAAATGTCAGTGAAGACACTTGCCAGTTGGTCCGTGCATGCTTTGAGTACACATCCTGGTAATCCGTCTGGCCCCGCGGCTTTGTGAATGTTGACCTTCTGAAAGGTCTTGCTCACATCGGCTACCGAGAGCGTTATCACACAGTCATCCAGAACAGCTAGTGCTCTCGTGCATGCTTCAGTGTTACTTGCCTCGAAGCGAGCACAAAAGGCATTTAGCTTGTCTGGTAAGTTTTTAATTAACGTGGCAGGTTAGGTGGATTCATGTAGAAGGTTAGGAGAACTAACAGCAGGTTAGGTGAAATAACGTAGCCGGTTAGGAGATTGAGGTTAAGGTTAGAAAAAGGGGATAGGTGTTAGCTACAATTGTCAACAAATGTTGTCCCCGACGCAACCAATAGATGGAGGTGTTGTCCATTATCATAACACCGGGAAAATATTGTCTGAGCCCGAAGGGGCTGGGTTTAGTGAATATGTTTGTTGTTTTGTTCGGTGATTTCACCTCAGTTTTTTTATTTAACTAGGCAAGTCAGTTATAAACAAATTCTTATTTACAATGACGGCCAAACCCAGATGACGCTGGACCAATTGTGCACCACCCTATGGGACTCCCAATCACGGCTGGTTGTGAGACAGCCTGGAAATGAGCCAGGGTCTGTAGTGACACCTCTAGCACTGAGATGCAGTGCCTTAGACTGCTGAACCACTTGGGAGTTTTCCTCAAGAAATGCAACTGAAAAGACTTGTGTCTTGTGTGTGTCATATATTTTATAGATCAATAAAAACAAACTCCCTCTTTAAGGATACTGTATTCCCCCTCCATATATTTCCAAAGTTCCTTCATCTTCTTCTTCTACATCGGACTACAAGCCACTCGGGTTTACCCGTTCTGGGCATATGCACTCCTGACATCCTGTAGCGTATCACAAATGCTTCACAATGTATTTCTTAAAAATAATAATATAGCCTAAATAATTCATTTAGTTTCTTTAGGCTACCTGGCTTGCTCCTGACTTGTTATTTAATACCCTGTTGAAATGTCGAACGTAAATTGATAGTGACAGAATCACACATTACTTCCCAAGCAAAATCAATTATTTGTCTCGTTGGCTATAGGTTGTAGTGCAGCCTCTGAATCTTATAGAAACAAACCTAAGATATCTCGTATGCATCGGAGTCACGTCTTTCCTGGCATTTTACAGCTTGTTTCTAGCATAAAGCTTTGTGGAATAAAGCGTTGTTATATGTCACTTTATATAATCAGATCCATTCAAATCTGTTCTAAATCTTAAAGAGGTAACGTAAACTCACGTATACTTGTACATCGCCTTGGTCCGTACAATTGCCCATATTTTAGCGCCCCAAAAACGTAATACTTCCAGATCAACTGTAATGTCAATTCCATTGTAAAGCACAATTTCTCCCCTTTCCAACAGAATCGATTACATGACCTAAACACTGCTTGTTTCTGCATAATTCAAGCAGGCAATGAGCCCCGTCAGGTCTTTTTAAAAATGGCGGGTGGGGAAGCGAAACTAATGCGTGATAGTGAGGAGAGATGTTGTGTGGGAAAATGTATTTTTTTCACTTGATCTGTCCAACTTATCACCTTATTGCCTCTAAAATGTCAATAAAACACTATAAAGAGTTTATATAATGTGTCATTACATACCTATTTCAAGGTTTGTGTCGAATTTGAATCGGGTTTTTAGGGCGGTGCTAAAGTGATCTTAGAAGTAAACAGCGGCTTTGAGAATGATTATTGCATGCAATGATGACAAAAAATTGACTAGGTACCCCCCCCCTTACCCCCGTCACTGTCAATTTCTTGTTTTTAAAGGATGATAGAGGTGCTACTGTAACGGATGTTTCAATCGGTGACGTCACTTGCTCTGAGACCTTGAAGTAGTAGTTCCCCTTGCTCTGTAAGGGCCGCGGTTTTTGTGGAGCGATGGGTAACGATGCCTCGAGGTTGACTGTTGTTGATGTGTGCAGAGGGTCCCTGGTTCGTGCGAGGGGACGGTCTAAAGTTATACTGTTACACTACACTTGGTGGAGAGATTGTAAAACAGAAATAGTTGCTTTATGCGTGCTGTACGTTATGTAACGGAGGGTCTGTTTTTTCAACTTTTCTCCAATACATGAGGCATTACCATGTCGATGAACGCTTGAATAGAAACCTAGTTCACACCCCGGATTTTGAACAACACAGTCGCTACAGTCGCATTAGTTTTCTTTATAGCCTCGTTTGAATGTTGCGGTTGCGCACATTTGTAGGAATTGGGTGAGTTTACGTTAGGCCTATGCGTTTGGCCATTTGCATTAACCAAAGCCACAAATCCCTCATACCCCTTCAATTCGATCCCTGGTTTTAACTTAACACACCAAGCAGTTCACTGAGATATTTAAGGAGTGCATGGTGACTGAAGGAATTGGCTGACAAAATCTATGGATACTAGACTATCATTTCATCTGTCAAACAGGTAGGCCAACTTCTTATTTCTTGAATAGGAAGAAATAGGCTCCAACACAAAACCCTTGTTGTTAGTAGCCTGAAGTCAAATTAAAATGAAGACTGTTTAAATGAATTAGGCCTTCTCGAATTAGCCTACATTAAGCACCCATGCGCTGTCCATCTCTGCGGCTGCAGCTTCATAGTAATATAAGTTATGAAAATTATTATAAAATGGCTTATTGTGAGGTTAATAAATAATATATAAATATAATATATACAAATATATAATATAAATGTATATAATATATTTAAAATATATACATATATACATGTATATGTAAAAAAAATATATATATATATATATATTTACTTTTTTACAATTAAATATCTACGTGCGGACTAGGCCTACTGATGTCCTGTTCAGTTTGAGAGGGAGCTTGCGAAGATAAGGAGGACCGGAGGTACGCTTGTATTGTTGCCAATAATGAAGCTATTTATCAAATGTATTAATCAAATGTATTAAATGTAATGTAAATGTTATCAGAGTTATTAACCTCACAATTAGCCATTTCATAATAATTTACATAACTTATATACACTGCTCAAAAAAATAAAGGGAACACTAAGATAACACATCCCTGATCTGAATGAATGAAATATTCTTATTAAATACTTTTTTCTTTACATAGTTGAATGTGCTGACAACAAAATCACACAAAAATTATCAATGGAAATCAAATTTAGCAACCCATGGAGGTCTGGATTTGGAGTCACACTCAAAATTAAAGTGGAAAACCCCACTACAGGCTGATCCAACTTTGATGTAATGTCCTTAATACAAGTCAAAATGACACAGTAGTGTGTGTGGCCTCCACGTGCCTGAATGACCTCCCTACAACGCCTGGGCATGCTCCTGATGAGGTGGCGGATGGTCTCCTGAGGGATCTCCTCCCAGACCTGGACTAAAGCATCCGCAAACTCCTGGACAGTCTGTGGTGCAACGTGGCCTCACACAGGAAGCGGCGCAGGTCCTAATCCAGGCACTTGTCATCTCCCGTCTGGATTACTGCAACTCGCTGTTGGCTGGGCTCCCTGCCTGTGCCATTAAACCCCTACAACTCATCCAGAACGCCGCAGCCCGTCTGGTGTTCAACCTTCCCAAGTTCTCTCACGTCACCCCGCTCCTCCGCTCCCTCCACTGGCTTCCAGTTGAAGCTCGCATCCGCTACAAGACCATGGTGCTTGCCTACGGAGCTGTGAGGGGAACGGCACCTCAGTACCTCCAGGCTCTGATCAGGCCCTACACCCAAACAAGGGCACTGCGTTCATCCACCTCTGGCCTGCTCGCCTCCCTACCACTGAGGAAGTACAGTTCCCGCTCAGCCCAGTCAAAACTGTTCGCTGCTCTGGCCCCCAATGGTGGAACAAACTCCCTCACGACGCCAGGACAGCGGAGTCAATCACCACCTTCCGGAGACACCTGAAACCCCACCTCTTTAAAGAATACCTAGGATAGGATAAAGTAATCCTTCTCCCCCTCCCTTAAAAGATTTAGATGCACTATTGTAAAGTGGCTGTTCCACTGGATGTCATAAGGTGAACGCACCAATTTGTAAAAATGTTTTTTATTTATTTTTATTTCACTCTGGAACCAGGTAAGAGAACAAGTTCTCATTTGTCTGCTAAATGACAGACAACACAGAGTTAAATGTAAAAATGTAAATGTGGGCAGTCTATATACAATGTGTGGATGGGAGGTAGGCGAGATTAACATGATAAATGTCCATGTACAGAAAAATGTAAATGCTCAACATGATGTCCCAGATTCAGGGTCTGGGGAACGGGCAGGCCAGTCCATAGCATCAATGCCTTCCTCTTGCAGGAACTGCTGACACACTCCAGCCACATGATGTCTAGTATTGTCTTGCATTAGGAGGAACCCTGGGCCAACCGCACCAGCATATGGTCTCACAAGGGGTCTGAGGATCTCATCTTGGTACCTAATGGCAGTCAGGCTACCTCTGGCGAGCACATGGAGGACTGTGCGGCTCCCCAAAGAAATGCAACCCCACACCATGACTGACCCACCGCCAAACCGGTCATGCTGGAGGATGTTGCAGGCAGCAGAACGTTCTCCACGGCGTCTCCAGACTGTCACGTCTGTCACATGTGCTCAGTGTGAACCTGCTTTCATCTGTGAAGAGCACAGGGCGCCAGTGGCGAATTTGCCAATCTTGGTGTTCTCTGTGGACGTCAAGCCCTCATACCACCCTCATGGAGTCTGTTTCTGACCGTTTGAGCAGACACATGCACATTTGTGGCCTGCTGGAGGTCATTTTGCAGGGCTCTGGCAGTGCTCCTCCTGCTCCTCCTTGCACAAAGGCGGAGGTAGCGGTCCTGCTAATGGGTTGTTGCCCTCCTCCACGTCTCCTGATGTACTGGCCTGTCTCCTGGTAGCGCCTCCATGCTCTGGACACTACGCTGACAGACACAGCAAACCTTCTTGCCACAGCTCGCATTGATGTGCCATCCTGGATGAGCTGCACTACCTGAGCCACTTGTGTGGGTTGTAGACTCCGTCTCATGCTACCACTAGAGTGAAAGCACCGCCAGCATTCAAAAGTGACCAAAACATCAGCCAGGAAGCATAGGAACTGAGAAGTGGTCTGTGGTCCCCACCTGCAGAACCACTCCTTTATTGGGGGTGTCTTGCCTATAATTTCCACCTGTTGTCTATTCCATCTACACAACAGCATGTGAAATTTATTGTCAATCAGTTTTGCTTCCTAAGTGGACAGTTTGATTTCACAGAAGTGTGATTGACTTGGAGTTACATTGTGTTGTTTAAGTGTTCCCTTTATTTTTTTGAGCAGCGTATATACATTCGAAGAAACATTTGACTTGCTTCCTGAAGTACCACCACACACGGCACATTCATTGGTTAGCCAGAACAAAAAGCAGGGCAGGCTGAAGCTCATGATTGGGAATGCCTATCCATTGCAGTGTGTAATGCAGTGTAGCCTAGTTTTATATACACCATCCCAGCAGCGCAAAAACGGGAAGGAAGTACATTTTCTTAGAAATATAATTGTGCCCTGTGCTTCTCTAAGCATGCTCTTCGTATAGCCTGGGCCTTTAGTATAGGCTATGGATCATTTGAGACTAGGCGCACATGATATTTCGTGCCCAGCAGAGTATCAGGGATTTGACATTTAATCCATTACAAATTACATGACACTCCCCTGGCCTAAATAAAAAATATACTAAACCCCGCGACTGAAATTTAAAAAGCATGACCCTCCCCCATTTTCCGCTGGGAAACAGGTGTGTTAATTTCGACCCCTCCCTAATATCTTTCTTTACTAGCTATTGGCAGTCCTCCATCACCCTTAATTGCAGTTGTTAAAACGGCCAGCTTCAGTCAGCTGATTCTATCCATCACTTAAGGTTAGTTCTAGTTGGGCAGCTTAGTCTCCCATTCAGAGGACCCCCACTTTCGTTAGTGTCTTATTGGTCAAGGTCACGCTAACTAATTACCACCACATCTCCTGCAGTCAGTGGCCTTGATTCCCGGGACTTCAGTTTCAGTCAGTCTATGACCCCAGCACGCTGTGTGGTCAGAAACATGCCTACCCCCCTGCTGAACTTCTCCTCCTGTGGACTGAATCCCTGTGTGTCTGATGTTTAATTGTGTATGCATCTAAACGACCACATAGTTAATGTCAGTTATCTGAACCATGAGTAGTCAGATGTGTGTGGACATCTTACAAGGATCACCTTTCAATTTTCGTCTAAAATGACATACCTAAATCTAATATGCATATTATTGGTACCGTTTGTGGAATTGTGAAAGGAATGTAGAATATAACACAAAAGATCTGGTGAAAGATAATACAAAGGAAAAAAACAACCGTTCTTTTGCATTTTTTTTGTACCATCATCTTTGAAATGCAAGACAAAGGCCATAATGTATTATTCCAGCCCAGCTGCAATTTAGATTTTGGCCAGTAGATGGCAGCAGCATATGTGCAAAGTTTTAGACTTATCCAATGAACCATTGCATTTCTGTTAAATGTTGTAGCATGACTGCCTAAGTGCTCTTTGTCTTATGCTGTGTGACCAGGGTACTCAGAAGCAAAGAGAAATTTAGTCATCACAAAACCTGTGCCTAATTTGTTTATTAATAACTATGTTCAGAACTGTGCACTCTCCTCAAACAATAGCATGGTATTATTTCACTGTAATAGCTACTGTAAATTAAACAATGCAGTTAGATTAACAAGAACAAGCTTTCTGCCAATATTAAATGTCTATGTCCTGGGAAATGTTCTTGTACATACATCATGCTAATTGCATTAGTCTACGTTAGCTCAACCGTCCTGGGGATGGTATACCGATCCCGAATAAGTTTTAAATTCCCATTAACCTGGACAGCCGCCTCATCCTTGTTCTGACCGGACATTCTGTAGTGGCTGCTACCTGCCTTAAGCCAGCAACCATAGACTGGGTTACTACAGATGGTCTATTGGGATAATTCAGCAAAATTACCCCACCATATGTAGTCTGACAAACTGCAATAACTGTTTTCTAAATCTAACTGTAAAGCAATTGAAGACAATGTTACCCGAATTACCCTATAAAGCAGTCTGGTTTCTGTGCGTGACCAGGTAAAGACACAAGAATTCCCTAACCAACAGCCCATGAACATCAACTGCAAAAAGTAGACTTTATATTTCATGCCAAATTGCTAGGTTTCCATTTAACTGGCGACAGATCTATGCAAATATTTTGGAATCCGTGTGAAGTGTAATACTTCCAAATGGACCTAATGCAGATAACAGCACACTAAATAAACTGTTTCGTGTAAGTTTGTCCCGAATAAGAATGTAAAGCTAACTATGTCGCACTCAAGGCTGATAGTCATCACAAAAACTTGCAGTAAATAGCAAATGTGCCTAGCCAACAGCTCGCATATAGTGCGAGTAGACTAATCTACACTAGCCCACCCCAGTCAGAGGGAGGACCTTATTTGCGCAAAAAGGGGTTTCCGCCATTTCCCACAATACATTTTACAGACATGTAAAATGAACAAATTCAGTCAGCATTTATAAAATTACACAAACTTCTCCATCACATGTTAATGGATACAACTACTTGCATAACTGTAGCACAAAACATGGTTATTGAGAAACTGGATGATTGCCTGACTAAGTTGGAGCTGCTAAATATCTATAATATTTATTGGTAGGACCACAAACACTGGTCTAGCAGCTGGACGTTTATGGTTAAGGGAAGTCACAAGTGAGATTAAACTTTGTCATAAGAATATTAACCAAAATAAGGACCTTATCAAAATCACTTGAGATCAACATTTAGAAGTTGTGGAAGGTCACCATGTTTTATTTTGTCTTAAAGGCACAATATACTCCATGTGAAATCTGACAGCCTAGTTGAGCAAACATAAAATTACTGTTCTGTAGCAAACAAAGTTGCAATAGAAGTGTGATCAGGCAACCTTTTTTCTAACTTTAAAATCTCACTGACAAGAGTCACTGACTCCATCACAAACAGGTAGAACATTTCAAACGTTGCTTGTGAGGGGGGAGGTAGTTGCAGAAACAGTGGAATGGTTTAGTCGACTTCCTCAAGTCAGTTAAGATAACCCACAGCCACCAGGAGCCGCACCACCAGCTCCGGGGTATCGACCAGCCACACCGTCGGGTATACCAGCACCTTGGTACAACATGGCGATGCTCCTTCTGGTGGTGCTCATACTCTTCCTTATCAGCAGTCTAAGAAACATAAACAGATTAACATGAGCAAAATATTAAATGGCCTTCAAATGAGAAATATTTAACTTCAGTCGCTCAGACATCCAAGGAAGGTATTGGGCCATCTTTGGTCTTTCAACCTCTGGTGGAAACTACGAATGGCAGGAATAAACTTCATCACAGCGAAACTACTGGGTTAGGGCTAGTAACTGTAGGCCATTTTCTAGTCTTACAATGCCATCACCACAACAAACTTACCCTTGTCATTGGTGATAGTGATCTTGTCCTCCTTGCCAGTGTGCTTGTCAGCTGCAGACGCCTTCATGAGGTCGTTAGCGTCAACGTCAAAGGTGACCTCAATCTGAAGAACATTGCAAGGAGCAGGTTGTTGTCCTTGGTCATGGCCCTCTCATCCTCATACACCTGGAGGATACCGTCTATATTAGCTAAAACATACATGGTTTTCAAACGAGAAGTACATTAAAATAGTCGCTCAGACATCCAAGGAAGGTATTGTGCCATCTTTGGTCTTTCAACCTCTGGTGGAAACTACGAATGGCAGGAATAAACTTCATCACAGCGAGTGGCCCAAGACTGTACAAGGCATAACAAATGAATTCTTACCTAGTTCTTGTCAAGCCAGCCGATGACCTCGTTGCACTTGTCCAGAATCTTGGTCTTGTCCTCGTCAGTGATCTTGCCCTGTAGTTTCTCATCCTCCACTGTGGATTTCATGTTGAAAGAGTAGGACTCCAGGGAGTTTTTGGAGGAAACCTTGTCACGCTGCACATCATCCTCACACTTGTACTTCTCAGCCTCCTGGACCATGCGCTCAATGACCTTATGGCAAAATACAATCAAGTCAACCAACATGAAAAGAACCACAGATTCAACTGTACATCATTGTAGACTCAAAAGTACTACTGTCGCTCAGACATCCAAGGAAGGTATTGGGCCATCTTTGGTCTTTCAACCTCTGGTGGAAACTACGAATGGCAGGAATAAACTTCATCACAGCGAAACTACTGGGTTAGGGCTAGTAACTGTAGGCCATTTTCTAGTCTTACAATGCCATCACCACAACAAACTTACCCTTGTCATTGGTGATAGTGATCTTGTCCTCTTCGCCAGCTGCAGACGCCTTCATGATGTCGTTAGCGTCAATGTTAAAGGTGACCTCAATCTGAAGAACACCGCGAGGTGCAGGGGGGATTCCAGTCAGCGCCAACTTGCACAACAGGTTGTTGTCCTTGGTCATGGCCCTCTCACCCTCATACACCTGGAGGATACGGTCTATATTAGCTAAAAACATACATGGTCATCAAATGAGAAGTACATTAAAATAGTCGCTCAGACATCCAAGGAAGGTATTGGGCCATCTTTGGTCTTTCAACCTCTGGTGGAAACTACGAATGGCAGGAGTAAACTTCATCACAGCAAATAATCCCTGCATTGCAGTCCTTCTCAACAGAATAAAGATCATAGCAAGCCATTTACCTACTTATCCAAGCCACAGGAAATGGGAGCAGCAGTTGGCTCATTGAAGATATGCAGTACATTCAGGCCTGAGATGGTGCCAGCATCTTTGGATGCCTGGCGCTGGGAGTCTTTAAAATAAGCAGGCACGGTAACGACTGCATTGTTGACTGTCTAGGAAAAGAAAAAAACAATATAAATTTTTATAATTCAATAACAGGGAATCAAGAAACTGACCAGTCATTGCAAAACTAAAAACTACACCTTCCTTTTCAGATTTAAAATAAATACATGTCAATTTAGAGTCAACACATTTGAAATTATAAATTTTCCAGGGTAGGCTTCAGCAATCTCCATCTTGACCAGAACCATAGAGGAAATGTATTCTGGGTAGGACTTAGCCTCTCCTTTGTATTAAACTTGGAGCTTGGGTCGAGTAGAATCATTGAAACGGCAAACCATACAACTATCCAAATACAATTTTCAATTAAAATATAGCAATTTAATGATAAAATTATCAGAACTTAAAAACGTACCGAATACTGTGTAACCCGATTATTGACGGCATCACCAATAAGTCTGAGTCTGTGAAGGAAACATAACTTGAAGTGGTCCTGTTGCCATGGTCGTTGGCAATGATTTCAACCATGCTGGAACACACCCAAGCAGGAGTAGGTGCTCCCGAGATCAATGCCAACTGCTGGTCTCGTAGACATGTTGCCTAAACACAGGAATACGGATAAGTTTAAGTCACCCCAAAACAAATTAAGCTTTCGATCAATAAAAATGTGCTACATATTAGGTTGCGCATAATTACACTTCTATAAAGAAATCTCGCCATTAAAATGTGTGTCACACCACGTGGGTTGCAGTTTCATTGCCGCGTCACGTCGGAAACTAGTGCGAAACTAACGACTTTAACCACAGCACTAGAACGTTCTAGCTTACAACTAGCTAGGCCGACAACTACGAGGATGATCGCGTGCCTTTTCCTTTAATTAACATGTGTACAAACGTTGGAACCGTTAGTCGAATGTCTTTCAAACTGCCTGCACTGCAAATGACCAAACTCGACCTGTCATATATGCGACCACGACAAAGGTTGACCGGCTCGCTAATTAACACACTATACGATACATTTAGTTGGCTAGCCATGTTAGAGAAACAGTCAAAGTAAATTGGGATCGAATGGTGACAAACTAGTTATAGTGAGTTTATTAAATCAATGTGTCTACTAGCCTTCTTCAGACCGGATAACGACGTCAGCATGCTAAATACCATGCTTATGTCGAACGAAAATTAATGTATTGATTACGTTAAGAATAAACTATCTTGTACTAACCAAATTCGTGACCGAGTGTGACGCTGATGTTGGTCGGAGTTAAACAACGGCAAAGCCTTCCTTCGACCTTGTGAGAGAATAGAGAAAGAAGGAAATGTGATTCTTTAACTTTTATATCGCCGGCAACGCAACCAATCATAGCTCTGGACTCCACTTTTCATTCCAAAACACCAATAAAAATACAGGACGGCCCATGCGTTCCCTCCCACTTCTGCGACAAAGACCAAGCGCTCTTGCCGCGGTCAAAGACAACAGTAAAACTAGATTTCCGAGTGTTCGTAGCAATAGGGAACTCGGGAGGAAAAAACGAGCTCTGACTTGGATAATCGATTTAAACGGTCATCCAACTCGGGAACTCGAGCCTCTTTCTAGAGCTCCGACTTTCCAAGCTGAAGATCACGGACATCATGATTTGACCTCCCTTTCCTCCTCGAGTTCCCAGTTTTCTTGAAAGCACCAAAAGTATTCAAAGCAATGAGTTTGAGGGAGACACCCAACATGCAAAAGCATTAAGAACAGTGATGCCAGTTTAGCAATTTTCAAACAGCACCTAGCAACAAATTTAGCTACTTTTAAACATTTATTTTTAACTTTTAGCAACTTTTGAGAAATGACTCAAATGCTAAAATGCACGCATTTTCCCTCGAAATTACACAAAAACTATTTTCTCTGTCACACGCTCAGTCCCAACACAAGTACCTGGCTGCAAAAGTGCATTGTGAGTGACGTCAGCAGCAGGCGCTCAGCTCGTGCACAAGCAGCAGCAGGCAGGCCGCAAATTCAGCAAATTGCAAATCATTGTTGGCTGATAAGCAGCAGTAGTGCGGGTTCGACGAGCCAAACCCGGGAATATAGTTGGTCACGAATGTTTGATCTTGAACAGAATTTACAACATCAATCAACATGTCTCAATCAAAATTGTACAGAAAAGAGTGGGAGTCTGTACCTGAACAAATGTCAAATCATATTTTTTGCCAAGATGGCCAGTCAATTTGAGTAACGTTATTGTGTATTCTACATAATGACGCAGTTTTACGTTATCACGTAATAACATCACAACGTCATTTAGCAATTCTTGGCAAAAAAAAAATCTACCTGCCTCTAGCAATTTACACTGAAAATTAGTTGGCAACACTGATTAAGAAATGATTCCAGGTATTACATGGTTATGCCAGTGTCTGAACGCAGATGCGCATAATCCCGAGATTTCGGGGAATGCTTGCGAGACAGACCAAACCATGCCGGGGTTTGGGAAGTTAATGAGGGAAGTGAAAATTTAATTTTCTCGAAATCTAAAGACACAACGTAGATTCGAGCCAATGTCTTAAGTAGTTGAACATGTTATTACCCCAACCTCGTGGAAGTGAAGATGGAGTAAAAATAACCTCATATCGAAGGGGTGCGCAAGATTACGTGTTTCTACACATGATTTTAGCTAGCATTGTATGACTTCGCATTGCATGATTTCTTTGAAGGAGCACTTTTAGTCTACCTTCATAATGTACTACTTTGATTTGCCCAGTTTTGCATCAGCGTTTTTACAAATCATATTTCAGAAATTCAACCACACATTTGTTTGATCATCAAACCGGATAGCAACTTCTGTCCAGTGACTTCCACAAAGCATATATAATGTAAGGGAACACCCCCCTGAAATGGACAAAAATGAATGGGAAGTCATTGGCACTGGACAAACCGTATACACGGTGTCCAATACCACTCAATTCGGCGTCGTTTCGTTCAAAGTTGATTGCAAATGCCAGTTGTAACACTTTAAAAATCCAACAGGTGGCGAGCGCGCTCCACAGTGGTTTTTCATATTGCAAATGCAACACAAGTCAACATCCAAAAGCAAAATTTTGAAAAAGTGAGAAAAAAAATCTAAAACTTATCACCCACAAAATTAGTGCTTTCTGGACCGTTTTTCAAAATTCTTTCGATTTTGCATTTGCAATATGTTTCAATGGGCATTTACCATCACGAATTTGGCATGCTCAAAAATCCTGCAGGAATGCAAAATTGACTGACCTGATGAACACAGGATGGCCGGGGAGTGATAGTTGTTCCTTTCCATCGCTCTTTGTGTTGACTTCATCATGTCCATTTGGTGATGTTTTTTCACTGTTTAATCATATTGCAAGTGCACGTGCATTTGCAATATGTTTCAATGGGCATGTACCATCACGAATTTGGCATGCTCAAAAATCCTGCTGGAATGCGAAATTGACTGGCCCGATGAATTCGGGATGGCTGGGCAGTGATTCTGGTTCCTCTGTTTCTCGGTCCGAGAACCTTCTAGAGTCACGTAACTCACCACACCCTATCGACTTGAGGTCTAGAACAGGTTTCTAAAGTTTCGGAACTCTAGGTCTGACGGTTCTTTAAAAGTTCCAACAAGGTTAACTAATGCAGGCAGTGTATGTCTCTACGCATCCCAATGTGTCCCTCCTTCCAAGCTGTGTGTGTGTGATTTAGTTTTTCTTTGAAATTTTATGGGAAAAATGACTGATTTACAGTTCATGGGGGTTGCCTAATCACACATATGAAGTTTTGGAAAGATCTGACTTTTTTAACCCTTCGAAACAGCCCCTGAGACACCAATTATGGCACTTCCGGTTGGCACAGGAAGCTATAAGTAAACACATATCCTCATTGGGGTATGCTTTTACAGAATCCTGAGTTTTAAGTCTTTACGTTAAGAACTGACTGATTTACACAGGGTTGAATGCACTTTTTCTATCAAACTGCAGGCAGGGTATGGATATACACTTTTAGGGTGATTTTAACCACTTCCGGTTGGTCCAGGAAGCTTAGAATCGACACAGGTAGACCTCATAGTGGCCTGATGGACTGTCATCGAAGACAGGTTCATACGGCATTCATAACCACATAGGCTTCAGGTTGAATTTAGGGGTGCAGGCAATGTATTCCTATGGGGAGAGAAGTCAATGCAAACTGTTTGATGTAAACACCTTCTTTTAACTGTTAAGGGTTAATGCCACACGGTCAAGGTTAGGCTTGCACAGATCGGGAGGACCTCAGGAACGTACCTGAGGTCGAATTGTGCTTCTCACCCTAACGGTTCTCTCACTGTCACCCAAAAGCAAATGATATTTAGGGCCAGGCTTCATTTTGGGCCTTCTACTTCTACTACTTCAAGGTCGCTGCACTCAGAGCGAGCTACGGTCAAGTGGGGCGTCTCGTTGAACTCGGCACAGTCTGGAGACTATGGTGATGCCATCTTTTGTGTTGATTTCAGAATGCCATTTTGGTGATGGTACCTCACTGTTTAAACATATTGCAAATGGACAAGAGTCACCAGCAAGTCACCGTCCATCAGTCAATTAGATATCATTCTGACACCAAACTGATACCAATTGACACCAAACCCACTTTTTCCAACTCATTTAGAAGCCAACTATCACATATGTCAGAGCAGCCCCATAATTCACAGCGCCTTCAGTTTAAAACATAATAAAAACGTAAAACACATAGTTACGTTCTAGCTGCGGGTCCAGTTTGGACATTATGTGTAGGCCTATGTGAGGCGACCCCGAATCCCGAGTTTCGGCTCGATAGGTCCTTCGGTGCCTGAGCAAAACCCTAATTGGTGCTGAAAATCCACTTTTTTCCATGCCTTGCTACGGGGTCCTTGAAGGAGCTATCGGACAGAAACGTTGGGGTCCGTCTCTATGGGCCGAGCCGGTTTCAATGCACCTAGTCTTGCGTCTCTGAGACTTTTCTAAATGTCGTCATTTTCGTAATGGTCAAAATTAATTGAAGTCATTGCAAATGTACGAGGCTGTTTCTCGGTCCGAGAACCTTCTAGAGCCACGTAACTCACCACGCACTATCGACCTGAGGTCTAGAACAGGTTTCTAAAGTTTCAGAACTCTAGGTCTGACGGTTATTTTTTAGCTCAAACAAAGCTAACTATTGCAGGCACTGTCTGTCTCTACGCACCCCAATACGTCCCTCCTTCCAAGTTGTGTGTGTGTGTGATTTAGTTTTTCTTTTAAATTGTATGGGAAAAATGACTGATTTACAGTTCATGGGGGTTGCCTAATAACACATATGAAAGATCTGACTTTTTTAACCCTTCGAAACAGCCCCTGTGACACCAATTATGGCACTTCCGGTTGGCACAGGAAACTATAAGTAAACACATATCCTGATTGGGGTATGCCTTTACAGAATCCTGAGTTTTAAGTCTTTACGTTAACCTCTTCAACCTATGGGGGCGCTATGTCATTATTGGATAAAAAAACGTGCCCGTTTTAAGCGCAATATTTTGTCACAAAAAGATGCTCGACTGTGCATATAGTCGCCAGCTTTGGAAAGAAAACACTCTGACGTTTTCAAAACTGCAAAGATATTATCTGTGAGTGCCCCAGAACTGATCTCACAGGCGAAACCAAGATGAAACTTCAAACAGGAAATGAGCAGGATTTTTGACGCTCTGTTTTACTATGTCTCCTTATATGGCTGTGAATATGCTGTGAACGAGCTTATGCGCTCTGCCGTTCGTCCAAGATGTCTGCAGCATTGTGACGTATTTGTAGGCATATCATTGGAAGATTGGCCATTAAGAGACTACATTTGCCAGGGTCCCGTCCGGTGTCCTTTGTCTAAATTGGTGCGTAATTCTCAGTGGCAATCATTTTACCATGCGATACAGACAGAGAAGCACACTTCCAGGAACGATACATCATTGAAGAGATATGTAGAAAACCACCTTGAGGATTGATTCTAAACAACATTTGCCATGTTTCAGTCGATATTATGGAGTTATTATGGAAAAAGTTCGGCGTTTTTATAACTGAATTTTCGTTTTTTTTTGGTAGCCAAACATGACGCAGAAAACGGACCGATTTCTCCTGCACAAATAATCTTTCAGGAAAACGGAACATTTGCTATCTAACTGAGAGTCTCCTCATTGAAAACATCCGAAGTTCTTCAAAGGTAAATGATTTATTGAATGTTTTTGCTGGTTTTTGTGAAAATGTTGCCTGGTGATGCTAACGCTAAATGCTAATGCTAAATGCTAACGCTAAATGCTAAATGCTAGTTTTGCTATGGTAGAGAAGCATATTTTTGAAAATCTGAGATGACAGTGTTGTTAACCTCTTAAGTCGACCCTCTACTTTTTTGAACATTCTGTTAAAAATCGCGCAACATTTCAGCGCCCTGCTACTCATGCCAGGAATATAGTATATGCATTTGCTTAGTCTGTGTGGATAGAAAACACTCAGACGTTTATAAAACTGGTTAAATCACTGCTGTGGCTTTACCAGAACGGCATTTACATCGAAAAGCACAGGAAAAACTGATCACTGAAAATGGGAAAATATATCCATGCGCTACTTGAACCCATTGATAAAGGTGAACCACAATTAATTGACTGAGGTTGCAGTACCTACAGCTTCCACACGGTGTCTAGAGTCTTGTCATTTCCCTTCGAGTTTTTTCTTGGTCAAACACATGCAGGGCACCGTATCTCCTCAGGTCTAGGACCGGATATTTTCGTTGAGTTTCTAGCCGGACATTTTTCCAGACGGACAGCTAATGATCTTTACATCGCCTCCTGATGAATTTTATCGCTTATTAACGTTTACTAATACCTAAAGTTGCATTACAAACGTATTTCGAAGTGTTTTGTGAAAGTTTATCGTCGACTTTTTGAATTTTAAAAAATGACGTTACGTTTTGAAACGATGTTTTTTTCGTTTATCACACAGTCTACATATAACGATATCTAGGCTTTATATGGACCGATTTAATCGAAATAAAGACCCAAATAGTGTTTATGGGACATCTAGGAGTGCCAACAAAGAAGATGGTGAAAGGTAATGAATGTTTTCTATTTTATTGTGCGGTTTGTGTAACGCCGAAATGCTAATTATTTTGTTTACGTCCCCTGCGGGTCTTTTGGGGTGTTACATGCTATCAGATAATAGCTTCTCATGCTTTCGCCGAAAAGCATTTTAAAAATCTGACTTGTTGCCTGGATTCACAACGAGTGTAGCTTTAATTCGATACCCTGCATGTGTATTTTAATGAACTTTTGAGTTTTAACTAATACTATTAGCATTTAGCGTAGCGCATTTGCATTTCCAGAGCTCTAGTTGGGACGCAAGCGTCCCGAGTAGAAGCAAGAGGTTAACAAAAGGCTAAGCATGAGAGCTAGCATATTGATTTCATTTCATTTGCGATTTTCATGAATAGTTAACGTTACGTTATGGTAATAGCTTGAGGCTGTAGTCATGATCCCGGATCCGGGTTGGCTCGACGCAAGAAGTTAAGAACTGAGTTATTTACGGAGGGTTTAGTGAGTGTGTGTTATTTCAGAAAATCACAGAAATCTCACAGAGCTCCGCAGCACACTCTGCAACTGGATCTGTAACTGTTTTTAAAAAAAAAACGATTTTTGAACATCACCAATTTGACATTGTATGATTTCTCTTAAATGACGATAGATAAATGGCTGGTTCTTTTTTTATTGACACCGGAGGCTCCTTGACTTTGACGTGAAGCAGAAAAATTATTGCTCTATTTTCATTTTGGACCTTTACTCCCAGAAAAATGGCCATAACTCAAAAACCGTTGAGGCCTAGACGCCATCTTGTTCGGGGCCAACTGCCCATTATGCCAAACCTACGCTCACCAAGTTTCGGCTTCGAAATATTTTCAGTTTTGGAGATAAGGCCACGTCGTGATTCGTGATGTTTTGTACATTTGCACAATTATTGCTTAAGGTCTGCCTACAGCGGCCTCTCAATGGCAAGGCAATGGCAAAAAACCCTAGACAAAACACACCACATAAATAACCCATGTCACACCCTGGCCTGACCAAAATAATAAAGAAAACACAAAATACTAAGACCAGGGCGTGACAGTAATGATCTTTTTATTTTCTCATGATTTGGTTGGGTCTAATTGTGTTGCTGTCCTGGGGCTCTGTGGGGTCTGTTGTGAACAGAGCCCCAGGACCAGCTTGCTTTGGGGACTCTTCTCTAAATTAACCTCTCTGTAGGCGATGGCTTTGCTATGGAAGGTTCGGGAATCGCTTCCTTTTAGATGGTTGTAGAATTTAACTGATCTTTTCTGGGTTTTGATAATTAGCAGATATCGGCCTAATTCTGCTCAGCATGCATTATTTGGTGTTTTACGTTGTACACAGAGGATGTTTTTTCAGAATTCTTCATGCAGAGTCTCTATTTGGTGTTTGGCACATTTTGTGAATTCTTGGATGGTGAGCTGACCCCATACCTCACAACCATATTTCTGTCATGCCTCGTTCATATGCCGCGTTCAGGTGCTCGTCGGAACTCTGACATTTTCAGCAAGCTACTGGTTGTAGGTATACACATTCAACCAGTTAACAAGTTGACAATTTCTGAGTTCCGACTAGCACATGAACACAGCAACATTAACCATAAGCAAAGATAATTATAATTAACCCAAGATAGTTCAACTGTGTCATTTACAGTGGGAGCAAATTAAGCATAGTGGGCAGAACAAGCATGGAGGTGGGCAATGCCAAGCACAGCATGTATTTGCATATTTCCGTTAGGAAACACCTTGTCTGTGAAATGCACTTGTGCACAAACAATTAGACCTTGCACTCCTTCTAGACAACGCCATTTTATAAAACTTTGACAAAGCATCAAGTTTATAAAACATAGAGTGCACTGTGTTCGTAACAGATGTATAGTTTTGAGAACGGAAAACTGTATTGAGATCAGATGTTTCATCGATAAGAACATTTGCAGTATGTCGGCCCAGTTTCACCTAGTTCCATCCTCTTTCCCAACTGGTGACGGGGCAAGAGAAAACCTTCTTCTTCTCCTTCTTCTTGGTGGACTACATCCGAAAATGTGTATTGCTGCCACCGATTGGATGGCGTAAAAACCGAGATACTTTAACGGAGAAAAAAATACTCATAATATTCTCAAAAACAAAACAAAAGTCAATGTACTCCTTCACTTAGTCAAATGTACTCAGAACTCTACACAGGCTCTGGGGCTCTGATGGTAATGATGTTTGTTTTGATGATAATTATTAGGTGGAGGTCGCTAGCTACAGTATAGCCAAGCTTTTAGCTAGTTAGCTGCACTGTAAGATAGCTTGACTTGCTAGAAAACAAGTTGAGGAAAAAAAAAAAAACATGTTTTATTATTGACTGAAACCATATGTTTCTCCTGTCTTGAATGAAAAGGTCATATTTTACAATCTCCCAAAATAAATGCAATCCCTGACGAAAGACTAGGTACTTTTTCTACATTTTATTTAAAAAATTCTCACTGTCATTTATATATATTTTTATATTTGGTATTTTTAATTGCATAGCAATTCAAAATATACAGTGCATTCGGAAAGTATTCAGAACCCTTGACTTTTTCCACATGTTGTTACGTTACAGCCTTTTTCTAAAATTGGTTAAATAAAAAAAATGTCCACATCATCCTACACACAATACCCCATAGTGACAAAGCAAAAACAGGTTTTTAGACATTTTTGCAAATGTATTACAAATAAAAAACTGAAATACCTTATTTACATAAGTATTAAGACCCTTTGCTATGAGACTCGAAATTGAGCTCAGGTGCTGTCACGCCTTAGTATTCTGTGTTTTCTTTATTATTGTGGTTAGGCCAGGGTGTGACATGGGTGATTATGTGTTTGTCTTGTCTAGGGGTTTTGTAGATTGATGGGGTTGTGTTCAGTGTAGTATTCTAGGTAAGTCTATGGTTGCCTAGAGTGGTTCTCAATCAGAGGCAGGTGTTTATCGTTGTCTCTGATTGGGAACCATATTTAGGCAGCCATATTCTTTGAATATTTTGTGGGTGATTGTTCCTGTCTCTGTGTTTTGCACCAGTTAGGACTGTTTCGGGTTTTCCACGGTTTCTTATTTTGTATTGTGTTCACGGTTTCATCTTTCATTAAAGATGTTTATAAATAACCACGCTGCATTTTGGTCCTCTCCTTCCCAGGAAGAAAACTGTTACAGGTGCATCCTTTTTCCATTGATCATCCTTGAGATGTTTCAGATGAGCACAACGGTTTGAGAAGACTGTTTGAAAACTGAGTTACAAAACTCTACACTACCATTAATTCTTCACATTGTGAATTTGACAAACATTAAAATTAATTATGTGTTGACTTACCTTGGCCTGAGAGTTTTGATAGCCGTGTAATTCTCAAGTTGAAAATGCCCCGTCAAGTAGAGACACTGAAGCCCAGCTAGCCTAGCTAGCCTGTAACCTAGCTAGCTCGGCAGTCTCAAATTGATTTTTTTCAATGCTACAGAAGCGGTTTACTTTGCTTTATTCCAGGACAATGTGGACCGCCTGGACTTTCAATGTACATAACTACCTTTCAAAAGTTTGGGGTCATTTAGAAATGTCCTTGTTTTTGAAAGATCCTTTTTGTCCATTAAAATAACATCAAATTGATCAGAAATACAGTGTAGACATTGTTAATGTTGTAAATGACTATTGTAGCTAGAAACAGCTGATTAAAAAAAAAAAAAAGGAATATCTACATGTGTTGCAGAGCGCATTATCAGCAACCATCACTCCTGTGTTCCAATGGCACGTTGTGTTAGCTATTCCAGGTTTATAATTTTAAAAGGCTAATTGATCATTAGAAAACCCTTTTGCAATTAAGTTAGCGCAGCGTAAAACTGTTCTGAATAAAGAAGCAATAAAACTGGCCGCCTTTAGACTAGTTGAGTAGCTGGAGTATCAGCATTTGTGGGTTCGATTACAGGCTCAAAATGGCCAGAAACAAAGAACTTTCATCTGAAACTCGTCCGTCTATTCTTGTTCTGAGAAATGAAGTCTATTCCATGCGAGAAAATGCAAAGAAACTGAAGATCTTGTACAACGCTGTGTACTACTCCCTTCACAGAACAGCGCAAACAGGCTCTAACCAGAATAGAAAGAGGATTGGGATGCCCCGGTGGACAACTGAGCAAGAGGGCAAGTACATTAGTGTCTAGTTTGAGAAACAGATGCCTCACAAGTCCTCAACTGGCAACTTCATTAAATAGTAACTTCAAAACACCAGTCTCAACGTCAGCAGTGAAGAGGAAACTCCGGGATGCTGGCCTTCTAGGTAGAGTTGCAAAGAAAAAAACATATCTCAGACTGGCAATAAAAATAAAATATTAAGATGGGCAAAATAACACAGATACTGGACAGATGAAGGCCAGCATCCCGGAATTGCTTTTTCACTGTTGACGTTGAGACTGGTGTTTTGTGGGTACTATTTAATGAAGCTGCAAATTGAGGACTTGTGAGGTGTCTGCTTCTCAAGCGTTTGACATTATAGATCATAATCTGCTGCTAGAAAAACATATGTGTCATGGCTTTACACCTCCTGCTATATTGTGGATAAAGAGTTACTTGTCTAACAAGACAGAGGGTGTTTTTTAATGGAAGCTTCTCCAACATAATCCAGGTAGAATCAGGAATTCCCCAGGGTAGCTGTTTACATTCCTTACCCTTTTCAATCTTTACTAACAACATTCCACTGGCTTTACTCAAAATGTGTCTATGTGTCTATGTATGTGGAAATTGAGCAAGTTGAGGTGCCTAAACTTCTTGGAGTAACCCTGGATTGTAAACTGTCATATTCAAATATATTGATGCAACATTAGCTAAGATTGGGGGAAGTCTGTCCACAATAAAGCGCTGCTCTGCCAACTTAACTATCAACAAGGCAGGTCCTACAGGCCGTAGTTTTGTTGCACCTAGACTACTGTTCAGTAGTGTGGTCAGGTGCCACAAAGAGGGACTTAGGAACATTACAATTGGCTCAGAAAAGGGCAGCACGGCTGTCCCTTAAAAGTGCACAAAAAGATAAAATTAATGATATGCATGTCAATCTCTCTTGGCTCAAAGTGGAAGAGAGATTGACTTCATCACTACTTGTTTTTGTAAGAAGTGTTGATAAGTTCAATGTACCGAGTTGTCTGTGTAAACTACTAGCACACAGCTTGGACATCCATATATGCCCCACAAGACATGCCACCAGAGGTCTCTTCACAATCCCCAAGTCCAGAATAGACTATCGGAGGTGCATAGTATTACATAGAACTCTATTCAACATCAGGTAACTGATGCAAGCAGTAGAATCGGATTGAAAAGAAACAGTAAAAATACAACTTTTGTCTCTTCACAGCAGGGACTGTGAAGAGGCTCACATAAAAGGTACAGACACATGCATACATTGTAATATTGTTGCATGGTGGTATTATACCTTTTGTATTGTACATTTTGTATTGTAGTGGTGTAATAATGTTATGATGTACTATTTTATCTTTTGTTTTATATGTAATGTAAGTGCTAAAATGTGTTTGGACCCCAGGAAGAGTAGCTGCTGCCTTGTATCCATAATAAATACAAATACAACTTGATTGGAGTCCACCTGTGGTAAATTCAATTGACTGGACATGTTTATTTTTTATTTTGCCTTTATTTAACTAGGCAAGTCAGTTAAAAACAAATTCTTATTTATAATGACGGCCTACCCCGGCCAAACCCGGATGACGCTGCTCCAATTGTGCACCGCCCTATGGAACTCCCAATCACGGCCGGATGCGATACAGACGTGATACAGACATGATTTGGAAAGGCACACACCTGTATATATAAGGTTCCACCGGGGTTAAGGCCTTAATCAGGGGTTAAGGCCTTGGTCACTCTGACAGAGCTCCAGCGTTTCTCTGTGGACATGGGAGAACCTTCCAGAAGGACAACCATCTCTGCAGCACTCCACCAATCAGGTCTTTATGGTAGAGTGGCCAGACAGAAGCCCCTCAGTAAAAGGCACATGACAGCCCACTTGGAGTTTGCCAAAAGCCACCTAAAGACTCTCAGACCATGAGAAACAAGACTCTGGTCTGATGAAACCAACATTGAACGCTTTGGCCTGAATGCAAAACATCTGGAGGAAACCTAGCATCATCCCTACGATGAAGCATGGTGGTAGCAGCATCATGTTGCAGGGATGTTTTTCAGCGGCAGGGACTGGGAGACTAGTCAGGATTGAGGCAAAGATGAATGGAGCAAAGTACAGAGCGCTCCTTGATGAAAACCTGCTCCAGAACACTTAGGACCTCAGACTGGGGTGAAGGTTCACCTTCCAACAGAACAACGACCCTAAGCACACAGCCATGACAACGCAGGAGTGGCTTCGAGACAAGTCTCTGAATGTCCTTGAGTGGCCCAGCCAGAGCCCGGATTTGAACCCGATCGAACATCTCTGGAGAGAGCTGAAAATAGCTGTGCAGCAACGCTCCCCTTCCAACCTTACAGAGCTTGTGAGGATCTGCAGAGAAGAATGGGAGAAACTCCCCAAATACAGGTGTGCCAAGCTTGTAGCGTCATTTCCAAGAAGACTAGAGGTTGTAATCGCTGCCAAAGCTGCTTCAACAAAGTACTGAGTAAAGGCTCTGAATAGTTATGTAAATGCTATGTTTCAATTTTCAGTTTCTTAATACATTTGCAAAAAAAACTAAAACCTGTTTTTGCTTTATCCTTATTGGGTATTGTGTGTTGATTGATGAGGGGAAAAAACTATTTATTCCATTTTAGAATAAGTAACAAAATGTGGAAAAAGTCAACGGGTCTGAATTCTTTCCTAATGCGCTGTACAATATAGAAAAAACTAAGTGTATACAACGGAGTATACAAATATTACAAACAACAGAAGGTAATACAGCATTTTGATTTATTTTTTGTTATGAGAAGGTGTTTAAATATTGTTGAACTTTATTCTCAAAAATAATAAACAGAAGTTTCACTCAAAATGGAATTTAGCTAAAATAAGAATGAGGTTGATTACGAAGAAAGGCTTTGCATATTCTTTGCTACACTGAGTGTACAAAACATTAACACTTTCCCCCAACCCACAGGGATGCTGGTCTCCGGTTGTTAATTACAGAAGGTACAAGAAACATGAATTTATTTTTAAAACATTTAAAGATAATGTTTAGTAGGGGTAGCACTTGTGGATTAATTTATATGAAACTTCTTTAATCATATTAGTTTAAAGACATTTCTGTGATAGAGACCAAATATTTTCCATTAATATTTCTTAAAAGGGCCATTCCAGAAAGATATGACATATGAAAACTCTCCTCCATCTTGTCTTGGATCCATCTTGTCCTCCCTATGCTCTCTGTCCAGTAGCGGAATGAGTTTTCATGAGGATAAACGTACGGCATAATGAAATACGTCACGATGTTAACAGGGCATCACACTAATTATCTTAGGAGACCCCCAGAAGTATGCACACTTTGTTCTAGCCCAGCATTCAACTAGCAGAACAGTTCATGGTATTTGTTATTCAAAGGTATGTAGGCCAATTGAGAAATCACCCAAACAAAGATAGTGTAGATACAATTACTGAAAATCAAATCAGAGTGTAGCGGGGTGCGTAATTGGCGGCAGAGAAGTCGGGTGCAGGAGAGCAGAACTGGGTGATAACCAGAGATTTATTTAGCAAAACCAACGGCATCCAGAATAACAAGATACATGGGCACAAAAATAACCCGTCGTGCACTCACAGGAAACGTGCACAAGCACTACAATAAACAATCCCACACAAAGACATGGGGGAACAGAGGGTTAAGTACACAACAAGTAATTGAGGGAACTGAAACCAGGTGTGAGGAAAAACAAGACAAAACACATGGAAAATGAAAAGTGGATCGATGATGGCTTGAAGACCTCCGAGCGCCGCCCGAACAACGAGAGGACCCGACTTCAGCGGAAGTCGTGACACAGAGTTCAGTTGTTACACGTGCAGGATGCAGCAGGTGTAAACAGTACAGTGAAATGCTTGCTTACAAGCTCAACAATGCAGTTGTACTAAGTAATATAAAAGTACACCGTAGAATAAAATAAATACACACGAGAATACACACTATAAACAAGGTGGGGGAATACTTCCACAGAATAATCCATACCTATGTTGTATATTTTTATTTTATTTCAGTATAAAAATAAACTTGGATTTAAAAATATATATCATACATAATAGCAGCTTATGAGCCTGTGTATACACATAATTATCCACTGTATCACAGTAACGTTACATGTTTCAAAACAATATTAAAATAAAAAATATATTTTTTGTCACATTTTAGGTGCTTATGATTTCAATTCTCTATGTGAATTCCCAATATTAAAACATTTTTTACAGTTCCGTCTCCTTGATCTGAGGGCTTAGGGTTGCTCCATCTGTTTGTGGGATGACTTGAATTTCAGGAGCCTCTTCTGTTTTGGTGCTTGTTGTTGTTGTCGTCTCTGTTGCCATTGGTTCCTCAACGACATACTTTGTGAATCCAATGTTAAAAAGTCCTAGAAAAACAGGCATTTTTTAAATCATGTGGAACATAAAATGTCCTACATTTTAGCATATATTAGACACCCTACTGGGCACACACTGGTTGAATCAAAGTTGTTTCCACATAATTTCAATTAAATTAAGTTGAATCAACGTGGAATAGACGTTGAATTGTGGGATAGGTCTTATAATTGTGCTTTTTGTCATTGTGTTCTTTCATTGGTTGATTTTCTTTCTTCATATGGCATGTCACAGAAATCAGACTATGTAGGATGTAAAATATTACCATTTCCCCTTCTTCTGGATTGTTTCTCTTCATTGCTTGATTTTGATCTACTGCTCTCCACAGATTGATCAGAGTCTTCATTTTCTGTAATGATCAAAACTATGATAATTTCTGAGTAATTACTTGTGAAAAGTTTAAGATTTAGTGGCAACCCAAGTCCTTGAGGGCTGCAGGTTATTCACTGTTTTTTGTTCTTTCTGATCTAGACCTGAAAAACCATGTTTGGTTAATATCAACTGATCCAAGAAAGAAGAAAGGAAACCCAACTGAGTGAAATTCCAGTTGAGGACTAGTTGTGCACAACTGCCATAAACCAAAGATGACCAAACATGCAAAGTCATGAGAAGATCCTAAACAGTGAGAGCCGAGAGGTGTGCTGGTCTCTAGTTACCTTTCTTCCAGAGTATGTGAGCCCTCCTCAGCTTGATTACAAAGAATGCAACGACCACCAGCAGACCAAGGATGAGGCACGTCACGAGGAAGATGAGCAACGGCGCACTGCTTCCATTTCCTCTCTGCCTCTCCGTCTCATCGAAGATTCCTGTGAATGAGACCACCAGTGCAACTTTAGCCTCTTCTACTGTAGCCTTATATCCAAATCTGGCTTACACAGCCCCTAAACATGACACACTTAACCAGATCTGTATGCACTTCGGAAAAATAGTAAGACCGTCTTACCTGAATCCTATTGTTTTATCCACAAATACACTCCATATCCTCTAGAAAAAGGTGACTGTAGGTACTGTCTGGAATAGCTGTATGATGAATGCATCATACAGCTATTCCAGACAGTACCTACAGTCACCTTTTTCTAGAGGATATGGAGTGTATTTGTGGATAAAACAATCGTTTTTCAATTGATTATACTATTGGATACTGCTTTGATGGACATCTGAATATTTTTCAGGTATTTTTACAAATGTTCCATCCCGAGAATAAATCGCTTTTCCCGCCAAAACAGGAAGTGTCATTCAAAAGCAATTTAAAGCAAATAAAAATGTCTGGATTTGATTAGAGCTTTGATCAGTATGAAAATTCAAACCTGATGCTACCTGAGCCGTATATTAAATACATTTTATGAGCCCTACAGTAACGACATTTAATGAGCCGAAGCCTAAAAAAGCCCAAATGATTGTGCCGTTATCCAATACATATATGATATAGTCTATTGCACATTACGCACGACATAAAAAACATAAAAGTCCATAGATGTAGCTAGCTATATGCTCTCTTGGTTAAATAAATTAAACTAGCTCCAGCAGACTAATCTTTTTGATTGTGAATTCTATTACTGTAATATATTGTAGGCTATTATATTGTAATATATGGACTGCAATTATGCACATCGTTCAAACCATGATAAAGCAGAAGAGAACCTGCGATTCGGGTGCAGCAAATGCGGTCTACAAAGTTACAAGTATAGGCTAGCGAATTTGATGTTAATTTTGAAATATAATTGGGCCTATTTGTATAATTAGTTGGCTGACGAATACAGTGCATTCGGGAAAGTATTCAGACCCCTTTACTTTTTCCACATTTTGTTACATTACAGCGTTATTCTAAAACGGATTAAATAGTTTATTTCCCTCATTAATCTACACATAATACCCCATAATAACAAAGCAAAAACTGGATTTTATAAATGTTTGAAAATGTATTTAAAAAAAAACTGAAATATCACATTAACATAAGTATTCAGATCCTTTACTTTGGCTGTGATTACAGCCTCAAGTCTTCCTGGGTGTGACGCTACAAGCTTGGCACACTAGTATTTGGGGAGGTTCTCCCATTCTTCTCTGCGAAACCTCTCAAGCTCTGTCAGGTTTGATGGACAGCTATTTTCAGGTCTCTCCAGAGAAGTTCGAACGGGTTCATGTCCGGGCTCTGGCTGGGCCACTCAAAGACATTCAGAGACTTGTCCTAAAGCCACTCCTGCGTTGACTTGGCTGTGTGCTTAGGGTTGTTGTCCTGTTGGAAGGTGAACCTTCGCTCCAGTCTGAGGTCCTTAACACTCTGGAGCAGGTTTTCATTAAGGATCTCTGTACTTTGCTCCACTCATCTTTCCCTCGATCCTTTCCCTCGAGCAATTGGCCTAGCGTCATCCGGGTTAGGGAGGGTTTGGCCGGAAGGGAAATCCTTGTCTCATCACACACCAGCGACTCCTGTGGCGGGCCGGGCGCAGTGCACGCTAACCAGGTCACCAGGTGCACTGTGTTTCCTCTGACACATCGGTGCGGCTGGCTTCCGGGTTAGATGCGCGCTGTGTTAAGAAGCAGTGCGGCTTGTTTGGGTTGTGTTCCGGAGGACACATGACTTTCGACCTTCGTCTCTCCCGAGCCCGCACGGGTGTTGTAGCGATGAGACAAGATAGTAACTACTAACAATTGGATACCACAAAGTTGGGGGTAAAATAAAAATAATAAAAAATGATGGAGAATGATGGAGACCACTGTGTTCTTGGGGACCTTCAATGCTGCAGAAATGTTTTGGTACCATTCCCCAGATCTGTGCCTCTACACAATCCTGTCTTGGAGCTCTACAGACAATTCCTTCGACCTCATGGCTTGGTTTTTGCTCTGACATGCACTGTCAACTGTGGGATCTTATGTGTGTGCCTTTCCAAATCATGTCCAATCAATTGAATTTACCACAGGTGAACACCAATCAAGTTGTAGAAACGTCAAGGAGGATCAACGTAAACAGGATGCACAATTCCGAGTCTGAATACTTTTTGTAAATAACGTATTTCTGTTCTTTATTTTTAATAATAGTCTAGCTTTCCTCCATGGGACTCTAAGAGCTAAGGAGCGTTTTTTAAGGAGGCCAGTGGAGCACAGGTGATTTAAAGCAACGATATTCAAGTGATAGTTTTTTTTAAAACTCTGCAGCTGCAATAGTTTTTTAAACGATCTTTACAATTAAAAACAAGGTGACCCCAAAAGCCAGATGAGTAAAAATAGACCGCATTCGGTCTTTATATTACTGTAGCATAGGCTATGCTGTAGGCTAAATGTAGGCCTCCCGGTCACAAGACAAAAAGTGGTCTGTCTGTCTGTCCCCACCCTGAGCCTTGATTCATCATGCAGAGGGCATAGAGAAGCCAGATTTAGATATCGCATGTAATTTAGCAGTTCCCTTTCACGCCATGCTGTTCATATAAATCATTTATCATAATTTACCTGTTTCTCACAGTTATTTATCCCGGGGAAAAGGGAGTAGTTTTGGCCCGTAAATCCGGGTAAATCTCGGTCACGGTTCCCACCATTCAACCATAATTTGTAGTGATGGAAAGTCACCACTAGGTGGAGAAGCAGCCCACTGAATAACTTGTAAGACTAGATGGCAATGATACTGTGAATTTCTTCCCATACAATACTAGCTATGGTTAGTCTCGTTCTTACCTGTAGTACTGGTTGAGTTGCTACTGCTGTCATTAGCAAGTGTGTACCCTGTAGCTTCAAACACTGAGTGGGCTGGCTGACCTGGAGGTGAAGATATTCAACAGACATTGATAACTCCAATGACGAAATGCATTTGTTGATTCATTACAAACTAAATAGACTTCTAGTTGTTGATTTGTGATTTTATTGTATTGATATTACAGTACAGTGCAAGTCATTTTCACTCACTGATTGTACTACAGATGAAAATGTTGTAATTTAAGTCAATATATATAACAACAAATGGCAAAATCCAGGTACCTTAAATGAACACAAAAAAAGCATGAGCTGAAATTCTGGTTTAAATTGAGGACCTATATGGCTAATATTGCTATTCACTTCCATTTCAGGAAACATCCTTGATGGTATGAGAACAAAGTGCCTTTGTTTTGCACCTAAGCAGTTTTCAAACTTTTCACAAACACAAACTTTTCACATGTTGAAAACTAACTCACAAAACATTTGTAGATGTAACCTCAGGGCAACATGGCTGTTAATAAAATGTCTTACTTACTGTGAGTGCTGAGTTGTGAGTCAGGGGTTGATGCTGGTGAACGCTTTGTATTGGGCCAATCTAAGGCTGTAGCTGTTGGTTTTTCTGTTGACACCTGTGTACCAGGCCAACGGGAGACTGTTGTTGGACCTTCTGTACTTGGCCAATGAGAGGTTCTCGAAGTGGAGTGTGATTCCTCAGAGGCTATACGATAGAAGGGAATTTCAGTTATTGATGTTTGTGTGGTAAAGATACCCTAGTGTGCCATGACCCTACAGTTCTTATGGCCTAATTTTAAACCAGTGAGAAAGTACCCACAGTGTGACTGTGCAGTGAAACCACAAATGTGCACACTTTCCTTTCAATGTTCCTCAAATAGAACACTACAAGCAGAACTACATTTTAAATAAAGTTATACCTGTTATTTTAAATTCTTTGTTGGATATTTCCACCTTACTTTCAAGGAGGTCATCTGAGCTTTATGTCATAGTATTGTCATTTTTTATACCCTGCTAAATTCAACCTCCCATAGCTTGAAAGTGTGAACAATGAACTCGTGACTTACGATTCTGTCCAATTTTTACGAAATTCATCAGAGAAGAATTGTGTAAGGCTGGATGGCGAACGATGCATTTCACTGTGACTCTCCTCTTGTGGGACTGAACATGCAAGATATCCAGGGAGGAATATGTGTTTTTTTCCAAAAGATACTGGGACTGAGGCTGAGCTAAATAACAAGAGAAAGGTTCAATTAACTTTTGGTAAAGTGTCAAAATGTCATATGTAACAGAACGTCAACAACCATCATACTTATTCTTATAATACTGACCTGCACTGCCCTTTACAGGGAGAATACAGACATTTCACTTCCCTTTATTTTGGATGAGATAAAGTGGAATGTGTGGGGGATTTGTTTTCGCAGGGGAAGTCTAAACTGTTTTGAGGCATTTCCCTTCGTTATATATCATCACAACATCCTCAGTCTCTTACTACTCCATTTTGACTTGTCTTGTGTTTTTATTTTCCACAATCCCTTAAAGTGGTTGTTATCATTGGTTAAATATATTGAATAATGTAAGTGGGGCTCCAGGTAGCCTGGAGGGTCGGAACATTAGGCCAGTAAGTGAAAGGCTGCTGGATCGAATCCCCGAGCTGACAAGGTAAAAATCTGTCGTTCTGCTCCTGAGCAAGGCAGTTAACCCACTGTACCCTGGGCGCCGAAGACATGAATGTCAATTAAGGCAGCCCTCTGCACTTCTCAGATTCAGAGGGGTTGGGTTAAATACGAAAGACACATTTCAGTTGAATGCTTTCAGTTGTACAACTGACTAGGTATCCCCCTTTTAAGTGAACGGCAGGGCGGGGCAGGGAAGCAAACCAAGGTCGCTGGTGTGAAATGCAAACACCCTATGCATTGTGCCAATAGAGTTAACCCACTTCGTGTGAAATGCAAACACCCTATGCATTGTGTCAATAGAGTTAACCCACTTGGTGTGAAATTGAAACGTTCCTGATTTTGCGAAGAATGCTACACTGCCCCCTCCAGACAGAAAAGGCAAGTCTCTGCACTTCAATCTACCGTTAACCTCTTACACGTCTGGCCGTGCTTTCCGATAGCCCCACGGCCGCCATTCCACTTCTGTCACAAATATAGTGTCAGGGGTTATGCTCTGCCAGGAAGTCTTGTTAAGTGTTGATTGTGCACAGGTGTGGCAACCAGGGTGTGGCAACTGGCAGAGCAGTGAGGCTGTTGGAGTTTGGTGGCCATGTAAACCTTTGATTTGAATATTTAGTTTTTGTTTTGTTGTCCTTTTTGTATATACTATTATTTGTTGGCCATGCACCATTTTTTAACATAACTCACTTGGGCTGGTCAACCAGGAGTCAAAACACACCCTTTAGCTAGGCCTAGGACCCCTAGAAATAGTAAGTGTACCAAAATCAGAAGATTTCGATCGTAACATAATCCCTTGCCACGAAATCTACTAAGTGAATCTAGAATAAAGGTGACTTACCATCAATTTCTAACCCACTCCCCAAAAGCCATGACATTTTGGGAGGATGGCTATTTCCCACTGCAGAACATTTGATGGTAGTCTTTCCATTGTGTTCTGTTATCTCCAATTTTGGCATACCTTGAGAATGACAAAAAGAGTGAGGTTATGATTTTGGGATTCAACTGAATTAGTTGGAAGTGGGAATGGGGCAAGCACTCTACCACCTGACATCTGCTAAATATGTGTATGTGACCAATAACATTTGATTTGATCCAATATGAATGTTCGGTCACACTTTATTTAGATAGATTATCTAGAGATGGTCATACTATGTTTATAAGCAACTGCTTACTAAGGTTATGGTTAGGATAAGGGTTAGTGGATAATTAGTTGAAATGTTGTTGACAATTATCGAACATGTACAAATCATTTACATAGGACTATCCACATAAAGTGTTACCGAATATTATACTAGCAACGGTCATCAAAATTGTTAAAAGGTTTTATAAACAATTATCATAAATGCAACAGTTGGACAATGGATGAAGATATATTTTTTAATCCATCAGGTATTGAATGAATTATAGCACATAACATGTTTTACTGGCACGGACAAATAATGAGTTCAGGTATTTTTGGGAATTCAGGTATTCAATTTGTAAAATGTTTTTCTTCTTCTTAGAATGCACTCATATATACATTTTCTATTGTTATCAGGTATTTATTTTATATTGTGTTAAAATAAAGAAAATTATATGTGCCTCATTTGCATAAATATCCAGTGAGATTTAGGTGACAAGTGGATTTTGCAACCCCTCAAACACAGGAAATAGATGGCTGAAAAAGACACATCCCCAAGTGGGCGGGGCATTCGCGTTGACAATTCTACTCAATAAAGACAAAGGCTGTGTGCTTTCTTAATCACTATAGACAACAATGCTATGACAATATGTCATACTTACCCAAAACTGTCACGGTAACTGACTTCACTACAGGCACTTTTGTGTAATGTAAACATGTGTAGAGGCCTCCATCTTTGAAGGTGACATCAGACACACTGACTGAAAAATCGGACTCGGACAAGTTGATTATCTTGTAGCGCTTATCCCTCAGGGCTGTTAGTGAAGATAAGGAAGAGAGAATGCATGTCACATCATGACTCAACTACTTTAGTTCATAACAAAGATGTTACAATATGAGTAGGAACAAACATTTTTACTTGTATCATGTACAACTATTATTATTCTAGCCATATAGCTGTCAACATGTATTGCTCATTTAGTGGGCTTCCAGTCTACATTCAAATGGAGATACTGCTTCGTTTCTGTATATAAAATAAAATGAATGTCTATATGTGGTATTATAATATCCTCACCCTTATGGTCATTGAAAAACATCACATGCCCGTTAGGATTCTTCCATTCCACGTGGCTCCTGTGAGCATTTCTAATGTGACACTTAATAGTTAGAGTCTCACCCTCCATCACGGTCATATGTTGCACTGCAACGGAACCTGCAATGGCAAATACAAAATGAGTTAGTATAGGACATACTTTGATTGACAGGATAGAATGTTCCAACATGATTGAAACATGAACATAATGAAACATGTTCACCCTACTTTTCAACAGCACTTTCCTCTTTCTTACAGTATTCCATTAACATAATATG
Source organism: Oncorhynchus nerka (assembly GCF_034236695.1). Taxonomy (NCBI): domain Eukaryota; kingdom Metazoa; phylum Chordata; class Actinopteri; order Salmoniformes; family Salmonidae; genus Oncorhynchus; species Oncorhynchus nerka. Next base: position 78,006,872 of record NC_088405.1, read on the forward strand.
ATTATGGATGGACTGTATTGAAAAGCAATCATGCAGAGGAGATTTAGGGGTCGTAGAATGATGAGTAAGTGGGCAGTGTAAATGATCTGGATAAGACCTGACAGACCCTTATACCGACCCCTCATTTCTCACAGCTCTGACTCATAGCACTATTCTACCACTCTGCCTGCCCTTGGTCTCAGACTCTGCCTCTGGGGGCCACAGATGAAACTGAAGTAGACTGAGTTGCTATTGTCGGGCTTGAGGTGTGACAAACAACATGCGGGGTGTGCATTTGCCCCTACACTGCACGTAGGCCTACAGATTATGCAGCCAACTTTCACACAGCCTTCTACACTGCAACTGACAGGAAATCAAACATAGTGTGGTCAGTCACCATTCACATGAGGGGTGTGAAAGCGAAAGCAAGGGGCATGTGGTTTTTGTCACACTGTCTACGTGAGCGTCATGTGTTCCTTTTTCCTATGCTACTGCTATGATGACTAGTGGTAGGCCTTCTGTATATGGAACAATTAACTGTGGTGGCAAATTGACATCGTTGGTGTTGGTGGGCTTGAAAGGTTTTGAAGGGTAACTGTTTTCATACATTGTGTGGGCTAAAATAATGTAACCTTATAATAGGGCAATGCTATATAGCACCTACTGAAATTAAAGAAATTAAAGAAATTCCATGGGGATGGTCTATGGTGATCCATGGAATTACTGTAATTTAGAATTAAACCGCTGTGATTATTAGAGCTGTCTTCAACGATTGAATTCAATATTCATATATTAAATGAGGTACAGTATATGAACCCCAATGAGAGCTGATGACAACCTTTAATGGTTGAAACATTGTGATAATAAACACAGAGCTTGTATTACAGTGCTGAGTCTTTTTGCCAATTCCTAATATACTGCATAACTAGACTCTTTTTGTTATCAATTTAAAAACCATGCTATATGATTAAAAAGTCACCAAATGACATTCAGGGATGCAAAGAATCATTTGCCAACATATTTAAACAAGGCAACAAGTAGTACACATTTTCACTGTGATACAATCCAAAGAGCATTTGATCATGTTTATTATTTTTGTGTTGTCACTACTTGTCAGACTGCCAGAAAAACCACAAGATGGTTATCGTACTATACTCTATCAATAAGGCACGAGGGGGTATGATATATGGCCAATATACCACGGCTAAGGGCTGTTCTTTTGCTCGACGCAACGCAGAGTGCCTGGATACAGCACTTAGCAGTGGTGTATTGGCCATATACCACAAGCCCCTGAGTTGCCTTATTGCTATTATAAACTGGTTACCAACATAATTAGAACAGTATACCCATGGTATACGGTCTGATATACCACGGCTTTCAGGCAAATCAACATTCAGTCCTCGAACCACCCAGATTATAAAATAGTATTGTATATACGCTATGTGACACTGAAAATAAAAAACTGATGACATTGGCAGATTATTGAACATTTTTGGAAGATATTGTGTAATCAAAGGTAGGGCACTGTGGTCAACAGTGGCTTTCTGTGTTTCTCTAAGTATTCACCTGTATACAACATTTCTCTCCAACCCGAGTACATTTTAATAACAGCATTAATTTATCTCAATATATTGGTAACATCATTCAGATGCACTTATAGTAGAGCAATTCCCCTCCACAATTCTCATGAAAACAACCAAATGTGTCACAGCACCAGTATCAATAAAAAAAACAGTTCCATTTTAATTGATCTGACATGCTGACAAAGATTGTGGAAACATTTACAATTTAAAAAATATCTAAATATAAATACAGCAAACATATTGATTTGTGTTATCTTACAACAAAAACATATATCTCTGTCAATCTGTATTGTATAGGCCTACATGTACCCTGCCTGGGTACTTTGTACCTAATTGTCTCTGACACAATTACTTTCAGTGAAGTAGCCTACTCACCCCTTACAAACAAGACTAGGAAGCAAAGCTGCAGCTTTAGTGGCATCTTGACTGTCAGATTCAGATGTGGACTATCAGAGCCACTTCCTCTCTGAGGTGCCTTTATACACTACAGCAAGGGGCCTTCCATGACATCACAGCAAAATTCATGGGGTTTCCACGCAACACTGAATACATTTACTTTCAAAGGCATTTCGGGTGATAGATTTAGAGGTTGTTGATCACATGGAATGAAAAATAAAGCAATGTTGATTGGATTATGAATTGACAATATTAAGAATGTCTATTTTCTTGTCTTTATGACATCTCTTGAAAGTTATCACCATGCACCAATGTTGTAGCCTGGTAGAACCAGCCTGATCCCTGCGTTTACTATTCTATTTCACTTATAATACTATATCAGTCTGGGCGTTGTCCAATAGATGCGGGGTTGGAGGCATTAATGTTATTATGGTGAATCATCGAAAGACTGGGTGTAGTAGTGTGAGTCTGCTGGATCCCAGCCCACTCTGGATGAAATAGTAGACCAGGTAGCCAAAATGGCTTTAAAACTAGATTTAATTGGCATTATTGATCCACTTGGTAGAGGTGAGGCCAGATGTAAGATTAAAGACATTTTTATAGATGTGTGGCAAAAGAGGTGGGACCACGAGCCCAAGATCCGGCATTTATATGCCCTCCAAAGAAAGGTTGGTGGACCAAAATTCAAAGGTCAGATTAGGAAGGAAGAGGTGGTGTTTGATCGGTTGGGCCTAGGACATTGAACTCATTACATCTGGTTGGCAAGCATGTGAATAGTTTGTGTACAGTGTATGGTTGATGAAACAGTGAAGCATGTGTTGATGTATTGTTGTAGGTACCGGAATGTAAAAGAGAGGGAAAGATTCATGTGTATGGTTATTGAGGTTGTATGGGGGGTTGTAAGGGATTTTTTGGATGGGTTTATTAGAAGTTAGTAAGGCTCTTTTTTTCTTTTCTTAGTAGTACAGGATTGGGTAGGAGGGTTGAGTTTTTCTTAATGTTTGTTTCTTTTTTAATTTATTGTAGGTGGTAGCATGCACGTCTAACATTTGTTTGCGGACCACCATAATACCATAGAAGACTAGATGCAGCGTTTTGGAATAGAGCACAATAGTAATGGAGTCTTTTTGTAGGCACTAACTCCACCATGGTTTGTAGGAAAAAACCTATGGGAGAATGAATGGAGTTTTTTGGGGATAAACACACGAAAATAAGGTTTGTGGTAAACACAAGCTTAGTTAGATTTTATACGTTTTGTTCTATGAGATAATCTCCATCAGCTAACATTACTTTTTGTGAATTTTGAAGCATGTATTTTACACAAAGCACAAAGGATTCATAATTCATAAAGGTCATGTTAACTGACTGATATTATCTCATAGAACAAAACGCAGGGAAACAGGGAAACTTAAATCAGTTTAATCTAATTTCTATCTGCATGTTAAATGTGCAACCAGAGGGAAAACAATTCTAGACAACCTTTACTCCACACACAGAGACGGGTACAAAGCTATCCCTCGCCCTCCATTTGCAAATCTGACCATAATTCTATCCTCCTGATTCCTGCTTACAAGCAAAAATTAAAGCAGGAAGCACCAGTGACTCGGTCTATAAAAAAAGTGGCCAGATAAAGCAGATGCTAAACTACAGGACTGTTTTGCTAGCACAGACTGGAATACGTTTCCCGGAATTCTTCCGATGGCATTTAGGAGTAAACCACATCAGACACTGGCTTTATCAATAAGTGCATCGAGGACGTCATCCCCACAGTGACTGTACGTACATACCCCAACCAGAAGCCATGGATTACAGGCAACATTCGCACTGAGCTAAAGAGTAGAGCTGAGTGGGACTCTTACCTGGAAGCTTATAAGAAATCCCGCTATACCCTCTGACGAACCATCAAACAGGCAAAGAGTCAATACAGGGCTAAGATCGAATCATACTACACCGGCTCCGATGCTCTTCGGCTATGACAGGGCTTGCAAACTATTACAGACTACAAAGGGAAGCATAGCTGAGAGCTGCCCAGTGACACGAGCCTACCAGACGAGCTAAATAACTTCTATGCTCGCTTTGAGGTAAGTAACATGCATGAGAGCATCAGCTGTTCCGGAAGACTGTGTGATCACACTCTCCGTAGCTGATGTGAGTAAGACGGCAGGGTAGCCTAGTGGTTAGAGCGTTGGACTAGTAACTGGAAGGTTGCAAGTTCAAACCCCCGAGCTGACAAGGTACAAATCTGTCGTTCTGCTCCTGAACAGGCAGTTAACCCACTGTTCCTAGGCCGTCATTGAAAATAAGAATTTGTTCTTAACTGACTTGCCTGGTTAAATAAAGGTTAAAAAAAGACCTTTAAACAGGTCAACATTAACAAGGCCGCAGGACATGTGCTCCGAGCATGCGCTGTCTTCACTGACATTTTCAACCTCTCTCTGTCTGAGTCTGTAATACCAACATGTTTCAAGCAGACCACCATAGTCCCTGTGCCCAAGAACACTAAGGTAACCTGTCTAAATGACTCACGTCCGTAGCCAGGAAATGCTTTGAAAGCTGGTCATGGCTCACATCAACACCATTATCCCAGAAACCCTAGACCCACTCCATACTGCACCAACAGATCTACAGATGATGCAATCTCTATTGCTCTCCACACTGCCATTTCACACCTGGACAAAAGGAACACCTATGTGAGAATGCTATTTTCTACAGATCAGCATTCAACACCATAGTGCCCTCAAAGCTCATCACTAACCGTAGGACCATGGGACTAAACACCTCCCTCTGCAACTGGATCCTGGTCTTCATGACTGGCTGCCCCCAGGTGGTAAGGGTAGGTAACAACACATCCGCCACGCTGATCCTCAACACAGGGGTGCGTGCTCAGTCCCCTCCTGTACTCTGTTTACTCATGACTGCACGTCTAGGCACTACTCCAACACCATTATTAAGTTTGCTGATGACTCAACAGTGGCAGGCCTGATCACCAACAATGATGAGACAGGCTATAGGGAGGAGGTCAGAGACCTGACCATGTGGTGCAAGGACAACAACCTTTCCCTCAACGTGATCAAGACAAAGGAGATGATTGTGGTCTACAGGAAAAGGAGGACTGAGCACGCCACCATTCTCATCGATGGGGCTGTAGTGGAACAGGTTGAGAGATTCAAGTTCCTTTCGTCCACATCACCAACAAACTAACATGGTCAAAGCACACCAAGACAGTCGTGAAGAGGGCACGACAAAACTTATTCTCCCTCAGGAGACTGAAAAAATCTGGCATGGGTCCTCAAATCCTCAAAAGGTTTTACAGCTACACCATCAAGAGCATCCTGACGGGCTGCATCACTGCCTGGTATGGCAACTTCTCGGCCTCCAACTGCAAGGCACTACAGAGGGTAGTGCGAACGGCCAGATACATCACCGGGGCAAAGCTTCCTGCCATCCAAGACCTCTATACCAGGTGGTGTCAGAGGAAGGCCCTAAAAATTGTCAAAGACTCCAGCCACTCTAGTCATAGACTATTCTCTCTGCTACCGCATGGCAAGCGGTATCGGAGCGCCAAGTCTAGGTCTAAGAGGCTTTCAAACAGCTTATACCCCCAAACCATAAGACTCCTGAACAGCTAATCAAATGTCTACCCAGACTATTTGCATTGCCCCCCCCCCCCCTCTTCTACGCTGCTGCTACTCTCTGTTATTATTTATGCATAGTCACTTTAATAACTCTACCTACATGTACATATTACCTCAACACCGGTACCCCCGCTATTGTTATTTACTGTTGCTCTTTAATTATTTGTTATTCTTATCTCTTACTTTTTAAAAAGGTATTTTCTTAAAACTGCATTGTTGGTTAAGGGCTTGTAAGTAAGCATTTCACTGTAAGGTATTCGGCGCATGTGACAAATCATTTTAATTTTAATTTTATTTGTATAATATCTCCTAAGCCTTTGTTAACCTCAGGCCTTATTTTCAGCGTTTATCCCAAAACCCTATTCTTTCCCTATAGGAATGGCTGAACAAACCACATGTACGATTTATTAAAAGTTAAAGAGCAGCAGACTAGTGAGCAGATATTTTTTGTATTTTTTCTTTACATAGGCATTGCGCCATGGCCACCACTGACAAAATCTTTTCCATAACCATCTGCATTTGTGATAAGAACTGATTTTGTTGGGTCCCCACTTACATTGCATGAAATTGGCACTTTGGTGTACATTAAGAACACACAGCTTAGACATTCCCACCCCTTCCACCTCATCACAAGTGAGCTGATGTTAGAGAAGTAAATTGCCGAACCTGACTCACAGGATGGAAAAAGCCAAAGACAGTTTTTACAAACCGAAATTGCCAACAAATGTGTGTTTGATAATAGTGCCAGCCGAAAATAAAGCACTCAGGCTCAGACGGTTTCAATGAGGAATGACAGACTGATCTGTGAAGAGAAATGGTGAACGGAATGGTGAGAATGGTGAACGCAGCAATCAGGCTAGGTTCACCAGGCTATACCAATGTTGTACAGTGACTACTGTTGTTTGAGGTCTATTGGAAGTAGGATGAGGTTCACAGCTCTACAACATACTAATAGAATGAATCTGCAAATCATTTATCATTTCCTTTTAGTACAATTTCAAATCAAAAAAGAAAAACTAGCAGAACATTTAAATGTTTAACACAAACGCCCACTTCCAAATTGAGCGTTTGCCCCACCCCCTAGACATGGGTGTTTGTGCAGGCTCAATCTAAAAGTTCAGTGAAAATTCCACAGAGGCAATCAAGGGTGAGCTATTACAATATCTGTCCAATCCTTTCAGAACTATACGTGCTTTGGAAGTAGGGTATGGGGGTTGATTTAGAATTGTGTAAGAATATAGTCAAGAGCATTTTCTAGACTAAAGCCTCAAATAGAAGGCTACAATTACATCTACTCAATATCTCTTCAGCTCAGTGTTCTATGATGGCATCTAGTGGAGAAACTTCATGCAATTAAATCCAGTGGTTGATACTGCATCTTGCATCAATAATAGAGTATGAGGAACTACACAGAAAGCTGCACAATCCCCCCTCTCTCTAGAAGAGTCCCATGCACAAAAGCAAACGGGAACCTTCTTCAAAGGCCTGTGGGACTATCCTACTGCTGTCACCAGTGTAGAAATTGAAGTGGAACCGCCATAGGGGGGATCGAACCAGCGACTCTGTGGTTTTGGGGCAAATGAACTTCCACAGTATGAGTCATAATACCCATAAAACCTAGCGGTCAAACAGGGAAATGGTTCCAATCATTTCCCCACCATTCAATATGGGGATTTTAGAAACACTTCAAATAAGGTCTGTGTTCCGTCTAGGCTGACCCGGACGTGGCGTTTTGATAACCGTGTAACTACAGGGTAAGCCTACATGACACACAGCCCTTATTTTAAGTGTTTCTAAAATTGCCTATGGGAAAAATTAATGGTGGAAAAACGATTGGAACCATTTCCCTGTTTGACCGCTAGGTTTTATGGGTATTATGACACCTGTGGAAGTTCATTTGCCCCAAAACCACAGAGTCGCTGGTTCGATCCCCCCTATGGCGGTTCCACTTCAATTTCTACACTGGTGACAGCAGTAGGATAGTCCCACAGGCCTTTGAAGAAGGTTCCCGTTTGCTTTTGTGCATGGGACTCTTCTAGAGAGAGGGGGGATTGTGTAGCTTTCTGTGTAGTTCCTCATATACTCTATAATGGGAGTATCAACACAGGCAGTGCAACTGTCAAAAGACCTCAGGGCCACACGTTCAAATCCTGTTTTGGCTGTTCACTATGAATTGAAGGCTGACATACAGAGCCACCAGTAACGTGACATTGTTACATTTCCTTCCTGGCAACATTTAGCCTAGAGGTAAGGCAGCAGGTAGCTTAGTGGTTAGAGTGTTGGGCCAGCAAAAGGTTTCTAGATCGAATCCCCGAGCTGACATGTCAAAATCTGTCGTTGTGCCCCTGAACAAGGCAGTTAACCCACTGTTCCTAGGCTGTCATTATAAGTCAGAATTTGTTCTTAACTGTCTTGCCAAGTTAAATAAAGGTTAAATAAAACATTTAAATTAGTGGGGGCTGCTGAGGGGAAGATGGCTCATAATGGCTGGAACAGAATCAATGTGTTTGATGCCACTCCATTCCAGCCATTATTATTAGTAGCCTCCACTGGTGTAAATGTGGTTGTATATTGGCAGATGTAAAAGCACAGTTCAAACTACATTTCTGGGACTCTGATTTCAGTGGGTCAGTCCCAGTTAATTGATTAGGAAAGGTCTAGAATATTATCTTGCTATTTCCGGGGCTATATAAATATTCTGTCGACCTACGTTTTTCCCCCCAAGGAATTTATGTAACGCACGAGCTAAACTTCAACCAATCAGAGTTCAATGCGTTGAGGGACAGCGTACAGAAAAATGTAACTGATCCTAGTGCTGGTTGATTCTTTACGTACATTCTGATTCTAGATCAGTTTCAGTCTGCTAGAACATACTAGAAGTGCAACATTTCTTTTCACCGGCAGGTGAGGAGTTATTGGAAGAAGATATCCGGAAGAGGCTTCGTCTCATTCATCGGGTTGCGGAGACTGCGAACAGCTTTCATTCCGAATTGCGTCCATTATATCCAGGTAATTAATGCAACAAAATGTTCATCTGTTATATCCTACATCATTGTCAGTTATAGGCATATGTAATGTGACGTTTCCTACAACTGTTTCTTGGCTACCCATATTCACTTTTGTGTCAGTGTGTCCTTATAATTAGAATCCACATGTGTATACTTATTTGTTGATTTAAGATAATTTGATGTCTACATTGTTGTATTCACTGGGGGTTTATTCAACCATTCTCTGAGACGACAACTAAGAGATGCCAGAGCAGTCTCTAGAAAATGTAATACGGTACCGGTGAAATGGCCGCAATTAATTGTAATGCGCATGGATGCGGAGCCAGCTGTACTGCAGTACTTACAGCGTTGTCCTTCAGAATCCCGGGTGGGGGAGGGTACAAAACGGTCGTGACTTGCGACAGATGAAATTTACCATTGAAATAGCTCGAGAGTTTGAACTGGATGTTTTGAAACCAGCCAGCAATAGACAGCTCTAAACTGATTGAGGACCACATTCATTAGTAATTAGGTCCTCAATCAGTTTAGAGCTGCCCTAGAGCAGAGGTTCCCAAACTTTTTATACCCCTTCAAACATTCAACCTCCAGCTGCATATCCCCTCTAGCACCAGGGTCAGCACACTCTCAAATGTGTTTTTTTTGCCATTGTTGTAAGCCTACCACACACACTATATGATACATTTCTTAAACATAAGAATGAGTGTGAGTTGTTGTCACAACCCGGCTCGTGGGAAGTGACAAAGAGCTCTTAATTGGACCAGGGCACAAATAATAATAATCAATAATTTTGCTCTTTCGATGAACAAACCTTATTTGTTCATTGGAAATTATGAATAACTCACCAAATCAAATCAAATCAAATTTTATTTGTCACATACACATGGTTAGCAGATGTTAATGCGAGTGTAGCGAAATGCTTGTGCTTCTAGTTCCGACAATGCAGTGATAACCAACAAGTAATCTAACTAACAATTCCAAAGCTACTGTCTTATACACAGTGTAAGGGGATAAAGAATATGTACATAAGGATATATGAATGAGTGATGGTACAGAGCAGCATACAGTAGATGGTATCGAGTACAGTATATACATATGAGATGAGTATGTAGACAAAGTAAACAAAGTGGCATAGTTAAAGTGGCTAGTGATACATGTATTACATAAGGATGCAGTCGATGATGTAGAGTACAGTATATACATACGTATGCATATGAGATGAATAATGTAGGGTAAGTAACATTATATAAGGTAGCATTGTTTAAAGTGGCTAGTGATATATTTACATAATTTCCCATCAATTCCCATTATTAAAGTGGCTGGAGTTGGGTCAGTGTCAATGACAGTGTGTTGGCAGCAGCCACTCAATGTTAGTGGTGGCTGTTTAACAGTCTGATGGCCTTGAGATAGAAGCTGTTTTTCAGTCTCTCGGTCCCAGCTTTGGATGCACCTGTACTGACCTCGCCTTCTGGATGATAGCGGGGTGAACAGGCAGTGGTTCGGGTGGTTGATGTCCTTGATGATCTTTATGGCCTTCCTGTAACATCGGGTGGTGTAGGTGTCCTGGAGGGCAGGTAGTTTGCCCCCGGTGATGCGTTGTGCAGACCTCACTACCCTCTGGAGAGCCTTACGGTTGAGGGTGGAGCAGTTGCCGTACCAGGCGGTGATACAGCCCGCCAGGATGCTCTCGATTGTGCATCTGTAGAAGTTTGTGAGTGCTTTTGGTGACAAGCCGAATTTCTTCAGCCTCCTGAGGTTGAAGAGGCGCTGCTGCGCCTTCTTCACGACGCTGTCAGTGTGAGTGGACCAATTCAGTTTGTCTGTGATGTGTATGCCGAGGAACTTAAAACTTGCTACCCTCTCCACTACTGTTCCATCGATGTGGATAGGGGGGTGTTCCCTCTGCTGTTTCCTGAAGTCCACAATCATCTCCTTAGTTTTGTTGACGTTGAGTGTGAGGTTATTTTCCTGACACCACACTCCGAGGGCCCTCACCTCCTCCCTGTAGGCCGTCTCGTCGTTGGTTAATGAGAAGGGTGTGCTTGAAAGGATGCACATAACTCCACAATGTTGGGTTGTATTAGAGAGGGTCTCAATCTTAAATCATTTCCCACACACAGTCTGTGCCTGTATTTAGTTTTCATGCTAGTGAGGGCCGAGAATCCACTCTCACATAGGTACATGGTTGCAAAGGGCATCAGTGTCTTAACAGTGCGACTTGCCAAGGCAGGATACTCTGAGCGCAGCCCAATCCAGAAGTCTGGCAGTGGCTTCTGATTAAATAACATTTTCACAGAACTGCTTGTTGCAATTTCGATGAGGCTCTCTTGTTCAGATATCGGTAAGTGGACTGGAGGCAAGGCACGAAAGGGATAACGAATCCAGTTGTTCATGTCGTCTGTTTCGGGAAAGTACCTGCGTAATTGCACACCCAGCTCACTCAGGTGCTTCGCTATATCACATTTGACATTGTCCGTAAGCTTGAGTTCATTTGCACACAAAAAAATCATACAATGATGGAAAGACCTGTATGTTGTCCTTGTTAATGCAGACAGAGAAGAGCTCCAACTTCTTAATCATAGTCTCAATTTTGTCCTGCACAATGAATATAGCTGCAGAGAGTCCCTGTAATCCTAGATTCAGATCATTCAGGCGAGAAAAAACATCACCCAGATAGGCCAGTCGTGGGAGAAACTCGTCATCATGCAAGCGGTCAGACAAGTAAAAATGGTCAGTAAAGAACTTTAATCTTGTCTCTCAATTTTAAAAAACGTGTCAATACTTTGCCTCTTGATAACCAGCACACTTCTATATGTTGTAAAAGTGTTACATGGTCGCTGCCCATATCATTGCATAATGCAGAAAATACACGAGAGTTCAGGGGCCTTGCTTTAACAAAGATAATATTTCACTGTAGTGTCCAAAACGTCTTTCAAGCTGTCAGGCATTCCACTATGTCTCCTTGTCATGGCTTTTGCGCCATCAGTACAGATACCAACACATATTGACCACCAAAGTCCATTTTATGTCACAAAGCTGTCCAGTACTTAAATAAATTAGACTCCTGTTGTCCTGGTTTCCAGTGGTTTGCAGAAGAGGATGTCTTCCTTAATTGACCCTCCATAAACGTAATGGACATATACCAGGAGCTGTGCCAGGCCCGCTACATCTGTTGACTCATCCGTCTGTAACGCACAGAATCCCCCCTCAATCAGCCTCCTGAGAAATTATCTTCAGCGAGACTGGGGTTCGGCAGGTCCTTAAGGCCTAATGTGGCTCCGCTCTACTCACAGAACTGGAGTTACAACTCCGGTAACTATCGTTCTATATCGTGGAGCTCTGCCCCATAGGGGAGCTCAACACTCCAAAATGTGCTCCCTGCCGAGCCTAACTCTTCCCACTTAATGAACAGGTCGGGCCCAGCAATGGCTACGACCAAATCCCGCAGTACTGTAACACACTGTGAAAACAGACTGTGTCACAATGTACTGCGTCCTCGGTCTAATCCACCCTACTCAGTCTAAAAGCATAGCCAATGACTAGTGGGCAGATAAACATATTGAGTCATACTAATCTGTACGAGTGGATAGATGAGCTCAAAACTGTCAATACTAAAGATTAGTCTTAAGATTAGTCTAAAAGTACTGTAACACAAGTCATAGACTTGTGAGCAGGATACAACACATGACTCTACTGTGCTACACCCTCAGCCAGGAGTCATGTCATGTAGTTATTCTAATAGGAGAAAGCGGACCTGATGGAAACCCTGTCCATTGATCCTGCGTTTCCCGCCTTCCCACCAGCAAAGCTGAGAATACGCAGAACCAATTTAGAAGACCTACTCACTGATTTCTCAGTGTAACCCGCCACACTCAATCCATAGGCAAAGCCAATGATTCGTGGGCAGATAATAGAATATGGGCCACCTACTCTGCATCAGCAGATAGATGATACCTTAATATTCTATCAAATTTAGTGACCGGTTTAATAGTAAAGTAATACTAGTTACAACACTATTTCCCTCATCACTCCTCCCCAACACAGTGATACACTGGTGGGCAGTCTCGACGTTCCCTGTTGTACTGACAGTGTCAGACAAAGGTCATGTCGCACGCCTCTCTCCTTGACAAAAAGAGCAGACCTAATGGGAAACCTGCCCAATCTTCCTGCATCTTTTCTTAATTCAAGTTCTCACTTCATCCATGCTGAGTACAGAACGAGCTAGAGAGTTATACGACATGTCTAACAGGTAGAATCGGATAAAAGGAGACCGTGACGCTAACGGCGCCGCTACTCCACGAGTTGAGTGGGCTCTTATTCCCTGAGGCAGTGGCCACCCTGCCACCTCATAAGCCGTCTCATTGCCTTCACAAAGCCAATGAGACAGCCGCTGTTTTGAAAGTGGTCTACCCAGTGTACTAGCACTGTGACACACAAATAGCTGAAGCGATGACCTAGTCGTCACTGTGCGTTACACGTAGCACGCCAAGGCGCGCACTGGGCACAGGCGATGAAGCCTCTCCTCTCTCCACTCCACATGGGGGGTGCTCAACGGTCTGTGACCTATAAAAGCTCTTAATAACCTTTGGCATAAATGCAGGGTTAGGACGTAACACCGCTCTGCTCAGATCGCCGTTAATGGCAAGGCAGTCGGGTCTCGTCGAAAGAGCACCCAAATCACTGACGTGCTTGGCCGTAGTCAAAGCAAGCAACAGTGCCGTCTTCAGAGAACATCTTGAGGGGGATTTGATTCAGTGGCCCGAACGGCGTCTCGCAGAACGCCTTGAGTACCAAAGTTCCAAAGCTCTAGGCATTGGCCTAAGCTGCTGTGTTCCCAATAGAAACTGTTTCACTAGAGGGTGACAAGATGATGTCTCTGCCAAACCCATCATGACAAGCTGAAATTGCTGCCGCGAACACGTTAATGGTGGTGGGTGAGCGCTGTTTGTGAAACATGAACTGTAGGAAAGAGAGCATGCCCTTGACATGACAGCATACAGGTTCCACATTCTCTGTGGCAGTTTTTTTTTCAATCTTGGTCAGTAGAGTGGATTTTTCCGGAGAAAAATCCAGACACTTCCCAACATCCTCGTCTTCTCTAGCGGCGCCGTCATCATATGACGCCTCAGAACCTGAGGCTAACACAGACATGGCGTCCTCTAGAGGGAGATCTACCCTGAAATGCCCACTGCTGCTTCCTCTCCTTTAAGAAAGGAGGGCGCAGCTAGGGCATTTCGGGGGATCTGTGAGGCTGCCCCTAGCACGCTGTGAACTTAAGCTCACAAAACATAAGTTGTGCAGGACCATAGCCGCCATAGTGGATCAGCGACACTGAGCTCTTAAAAGAGCTTTTGGGGTGGAAAATGCGTGCTCATTGAAGGATGATGTCGAGACCAGGAGATCGACAGCGGGTTCGTCCTGAGACTTCTCTCTTCTCTTCTAGGCTTCTTCAGGCCAGTCCTGTCGCTGAAGATAATGGGAGGCTGATTGAGGGGAAGAGTCCCCTTATATAGGGACACCTGTACTCCTATTGACTGCAGGTGTGTGTATAATTTCTCAGGCTATTCACTGCCTAGGCAGCGGGGTAAACCACGAGGAGCAGAGCTCCACGATATAGAACATCTCCTGCCATGTCACTGATGTGTTGTGAAACAGTGTTGTTTGATGAAGGCATTGTCTGTATAGTTTTTTGGGCCTTTTCCCCCAACATTGTCCCAGCCGCATATCCGCGGCAGCAGGAGGAATTAAGTCCTTCAAATAGTATGGGACTTGCCTGTCCTAGCCACTCGGTAGCTCACCATATAAGACGCTTGTAGCCCCTTCTTATTAATGGTATCTGTTGCTTCTATACGTCTTACTACTCTAAAGTTGTCTTTATTGTCGCTCCAAAACTCCCGGTGGCTTAATTTTCAAATGGTCATGTTTTGTTTCTAAATGTCTGCGCAATAGTGAAGGTTTCCAGCGAGAGAGTAACGGTTAATGTGATTGGATGTTATTTATTTGACTAGGCTACCTGTATTTGACATTGTGTTGTTATTTCGCTGAACACTAGATGGTTTAATTTTATTTTTGGCAATGAAACGAGGCTACTCAGGCAAGAAAAAAACCTCACCAAATGTGAATCACATTTTTATTTGTCATACTCCGATGGCATTGGGCGTACCCCAGTTTGGGAATACCTGCCCTCGAGGCACCAGAACATCACATTTAAGAACATTTTGAAGATTGTTCCACAAATAAGGTGCAAGAAAACAGAATGCTGATTTACCTAACTCAGTAGAGACAGAATTTTCAGAGTTGGCCATCCCTGAGACCAGGTGTGGTAACTCGTATGTCTAAAGTTTAGTAATGATGTTAGGTACAGTGGGACTTTTTGCAAAAGGGATTTATAAATGAAAAAATGGTAATGTATCAACCTACGTGACATCAAAGAGGGCCAACCAACTTTCTGGTAGAAAATGCAGTGATGAGTACTAAAATTGGCACTGTAATAAAATGTAGTGTAACCGCATCTAACCGCTTTAATGAAGTGGCAGCTGCTTCATATAGATGTCGCCATAGTCTAGGACCGAGAGGAACGCTGACTGAATAATCTGCGTTCTACTATTTAGCGAAAGGCAGGACCTATTTCTATAGAATAAGCCCATTTTTATTCTCCGCTTCTTAGCAAACTAATCAATCTGCTTTTTAAAAGACAGCTTTTCACCTATCAATACTGTATGCCAATATATTTGCAAGCATGGTCACGATCAAGTACATATTGTTAAATCAGACTTATTTTTATGGGCTCCAGAGAAGAACATATACTTAGTTTTACCTGCATTCAGCACTAATTTCAGGTCAATAAAGCTTTTCTGTAATACAATGATGACCGACTGTAGTTCAGCTAGAGCCTGGTCAACTGTGGGGGCAATAGCATACACAACAGTATCATCGGCATACAAGTGCAGGCTACATTTTTATTTTATTTTTTACATTCAATATTCTTAATGTAAATAGTAAAAAGTACAGGACCCGGAATTGACCTCTTTCGTAAAATCCAGGAAATCTGTTTGAACACCATCAGTAGATATACATTGAGTTTCATCTGTCAAGTAATTTTATAACCAGTTACATGCAGCCTGGTCTAGACCAATTGAGGAAAGCATCCGAATTAGCAGTGACTGATCAACAGTATCGAAAGCCAATGAAGAGGGCAGCACAATGTTGACTTTATACTTTTAACTATAGACTCTTCATTCATTTGTAATGACAGCTAAGTAGTATTCATATGGGATGTAAGTGACATGCCAATTTAGCTAACGTCACGACGTGAGTGCTTCCTACTAGGTAGCAGTATTTACGGTGTTGCTGGTGGCTGCTAAAGGCGTCCGTATGCTTCCCAGACTAAATAGTTTCCGCATACATATGAAGATATTTTGTGGTGTTTTTTCGGCAAAAAAAGAGGCAAGCCAAAGTCTGTAGACAAATCCTACACTTCCTCATCAGCGATTGGTCAAAAGTAGGGATTCTTTAATGAAGTGCCTGTTGTCATTTAACGAGAGACGACTCGATCTCATGCACATTTTTTCACTGGAGAAATACTGCACCAAATATTGTAGTCAGATGCAAAATTGCGCAACTAAGATCTCGACAAAAGCGTCAAAATGAATGGCAGATTTCTTCAGTTATCTTCATTGAATTTTGAGGAAGTGTACTGGGTTTTCTCGTAATTCAAGCGAAGGTCTTTTAAAGGAGTATGCGAGCACACTCATTCGGCTAGTAGAGCTCGGCTAGACGCCAGCCAAACTGAAGCATGCTGACAATGTCATCCCTCCCATGATTTGATAAAAAGTAGGATACTACCCTATACAATAAATAACTAATACTGATAACCATCTAGATGTCAAGAATGAACGGTAACAACAAGCACTGCGGTCCAGCAACAGTGTGGGAAGTAGCTGGGCTAGAGTAGCCAATATTAGGTTGACAGTCACAGTAAGCACACTCAGGGCCGGCCCGCACATTAGGCAGGATTACGCGGCTGCCTAATTGACACACAAAACCTCACATAATTCTGCTCAAAAACACTGACCATTTCTCTCAACCAGTGGTATATAGGATTTTTAGGGGAGCGCTGATTCCGCCCTTTGATGAGCAGTACCCACTTTGTCAAAGGCAGGAGTGTAAAATATTTAGCATGTCCATTCCCTGTGCGCCTCTCCACGGTGCTGTTGGAGATGCATCGCTGTGGCGCTCCACCAACATTCCGTTAAAAAAAACATCTAACTTAAGCTATTTCTGCTACATAATTTATGGTATAAAAAAGAATGTGGACTTTTCTGTAGCCTACAGGCTGGAGATAGAATGTATGACAATGTAATGAGAAGGACACTTTTTACGTTATGCGTGTTTCTCCGATCAAATAGCCTAACCTAAATGACGCCTAATCAAATGAAAAATACACTGACATGTTAAAACACCTAGCTTTGACGCTAACAAACAGCATATCATAAAAGCAGGACAGGTCAAAGTAAAATGGACAATATGGAATGGACAATCAGGCTAAGACTGAGACAAGAATTTCCCTGTATTTAGCGCCATGCATAATTTCTTCAATTCTGACCAGTTTCCCAGTCCCTGCCGATGAAAAACATACCAACATGCTTCGCTGTGGGGATGGTGTTCTCGGGGTGATGAGAGGTGTTGGGTTTGCGCCAGACATAGCATTTTCCTTGATGACCAAAAGGCTACCATTGTCTCATCTAACCAGAGTACCTTCTTCCATATGTTTGGGGAGTCTCCCACATGCCTTCTGGCAAACACCGAACGTGTTTGCTTATTTTTTTCTTTAAGCAATGGCTTTTTTCTGGACACTCTTCTGTAAAGCCCAGCTCTGAAGAGTGTACGGCTTAAAGTGGTCCTATGGACAGATACCCCAATCTCCGCTGTGGAGCTTTGCAGCTCCTTCAGGGTTATCTTTGGTCTCTTTGTTGCCTCTCTGATTAAAGACCTTGCCTGGTCCGTGAGTTTTGGTGGGCGGCCCTCTCTTGGCAGGTTTGTTGTGGTACCATATTCTTTCCATTTTTAAATAATGGATTTAATGGTGCTCCGTGGGATGTTCAAAGGTTCAGATATTTTTTTTATAACCCAACCCTGATCTGTACTTCTCCACGACTTTGTCCCTGACCTGTTTGGAGAGCTCCTTGGTCTTCATGGTGCCGCTTGGTGGTGCCCCTTGCTTAGTGGTGTTGCAGACTCTGGGGCCTTTCAGAACAGGTGTATATATACTGAGTTCATGTGACAGATCATGTGACACTTAAATAAAGTCCACCTGTATTTAATCTAACTAATTATGTGACTTCTGAAGGTAATTGGTTCCACCAGATCTTATTTAGGGGCTTCATAGCAAAGGGGGTGAATACATATGCACCACTTTTCCTCTTTACATTTTGTTGGGAAACAAGTTATTTTTTTCATTTCACTTCATCAGTTTGGACTATTTTGTGTATGTCCATTACATGAAATCCAAATAAAAATCTATTTAAATTACAGGTTGTAATTCAATAAAATAGGAAAAATGCCAAGGTGGGTGAATACTTTTGCAAGGCACTGTAACTTCTGATGAATTTGGGTATCTGATATTCAGAGCTTAAATTGCCAAGTTGATTAGTTACAGGAATCAGGACTAATAAAGCCAATGCAACTGCCTGTTTTACAAACTGTAGTTCTACCATATGGATGGGCATTCATTGAATTCCATTGTGGGCTGACACTGTAGGCTACACCCCAGTAAGCATGGGCCAATTTCTTTTGGATGTTTGGTTCAGATTTGGTCCGGTCTGAACTGGCCTTGATTTGGTCCAAAAATAGACTTCTATAAATGACGTCTTTTCAACTTTCATTCAGAACTTAAAATGAACCTAACTCTAACGTCTGGAAAATACGTATTTTAGATGTCTTTTCAATGTAATTTTGCTTACTGGGGCTATTCTAGATTTTGCTGGGTATAGATCGGTTAGCTGACAACAGTAAGGAAAATGATGTGCGCGCTTCCTGTTTTGTGATTCTGGTTGGCCAGATTGCTTGCAAGAATGACCAGAAACTGCCAAATGGGGAGAATCATAAGTGGCTCATTTCATCTTGTTATTGATTCCATGTAAAAAAAAAATTGATGTTTTGACTGATTCTATTTCAATGTTAATATGGCTAAAATTCACTAGCTAGCTAACAATAAGGCGACCAGATTTCTGAAATGAAAACCGGGGACATTTCCAGTTCGGTGGTATATCACTATATCATTAAAATATCCAATGTTATTATCTATGAAATAAAAATGGGGGACAATTCTGATTTCATGTATTTAGTCTAATAGGCACACTGTGATAGAGAAAACAACTATATTAGAGAAACATTACAGACAAGACAGAACTGATCTGAACAGCCATTCAGTGGTCCTGGTAGAATAAGAGCGGAAGACCACATGAACAAAATTTAAAAAACAGACAATAGTATATATGAAATGCTTAACAACATAATAAAGAAGTAAGACGATGATGAGATTGGTAACTACATAATATACTTATACCAACCTAATCTGTATATTTCTCAGAAGAATGTATTTTCTTCAGGATTCCCTCTGTCTTTGGCAAGCTTCTCCATGAACTCCTGGCAGGGGAGGTTGAAGTTTGTCTTCACAATAAGCATGGCCTTGATGGTAGGAACAGTGAACCTATTTCTTGCTGCTGTCCAAATATCATTCATTTGGGAGAACACTCTCTCGACTGGTGCTTTACTTCCAGGTAAGCACATGACAACAGACGCTAATCAGCCAGGTTAGTGTGTGGGACGTTATTCTTTTTGAAGTGGGTAACCACCATGCTCCATCTCTGACTAAGCGGTGTCTCAGATGTTTTCCATTCTTCAAGCGATCCCCCCTTTAGGAACTCTTGCAGGCCAGTAACCTCGTCAAACAATGCATCCACATTCATGGTCACTTTGGGGCTGCCATCATATACAGTTGAACTCGGAATCTGGATCTCTTCACGCTGAGGTTGCCTTTTTAAAAGGAGACAATGTAAATCTTTTATATTTATCTGTGTGCTTTCCCCATGCTTGCAAGTAGTTCACAGCCACAGTGAGGAATGATTGGGATGTTTTGAGAAAGCTCTCTTTAGACATTGCTCTATTTTCCTCTAGCTCTCTCAGAAGTCCTCTGACCAAAACTGGAATGAAGTTGTCATCACGTCTTGCAGTCAATTTTGCTTCAACGTTCCCAGAATTTCAGCTGACTCCACAGCACAGCGGTCCTGGCCTTCAAGCATCTTGATCGTGTCACTGAATACGGGCAGGTTTCCATGGACAAAGGCCAGCCAAACTTGAGTCAGTGGATCTTCAAACATTGTTCGCAGGACAACAGGGTATTTGTCTTCAGAAAGAAACAAATATTTCAATGGCACATACATTTTCATCACTCGTTCTAGAGCAGGGAGCAGGGACAGCCAGCAAACATAGCTGTGTCCTAAAATGATACTCCTGGCCAACAAACTCACAAAAGCTCTTCAGTTTTTCTACTCTGACGGTGAAAATAGGAAAATATCTTTGTTAGCAGGTACTCAACATCAAGGGATATCATATCCAAAGCTGTTCTGGCCGTGTTATGAATGATGTGGGCAGCACAACCTAAGCCAATCCCCTCCTGTTGCAGAGCATTTTTAACTTTGGTATGGACATTGATCCTCCCCAGCCTATTCAGTCCTCCAAAGTTGGTATTTGTCTTGTCGGCAGGGAATTCCACGACTTTGTTTTCCAGGTTAGATTTTTGGATGACCACCAGGACCTCAGATGCAATTTCCTCTGCAATTTGCTTCCTCTGCTTTTCCACAGCAGTTTTCTCTTAAACTAGTGCAAGCAAGTAACGTTAGTTAGTAGAAGACGAGTGAATGAAGCTGCTATAGTGAGCAGCCCCATCTGTTGGCCAAAACAAGCACAACACGATTGAGACATCAACCGGTAGGCTCCTGCCTGGTCTTTCTTGCCACGTAAAATATTATTTCATTTCGTGGTCTGTTTTTAACGCATAGTTAAAAACGGGGACAGCTCCAGCCGGGGACAGGCCACCAAAAACGGGTCTGGTCACCCTAGCTAACAAACAACTTTAACAATGCATTTGAGAGACAAGTGTTCATTGTGCTAATTTATTTATGTTTTCAATAAACATTGGAGACTAAATATAGTTTACATGTTGTCAATAATCTAAGCCAACTCTGTTTGTTTTGCCCCATAGTTGCGCATGCCTTGGTTTTGTTGCTAAACAACCAGCCTGTCTATAGGAGGGCACAATTTCTTTGGCCAATCTAGGGTGGCAGAACAGCCAGGACTGGGCCTGAGCACACGCATGCAACAGTACAACCATCATCAACTCTTTCATCGAAAATAAACAATCATACATTTTATTAACTGAGAATGTACAATTACTTTGTGTAAAGCTAACAGTTAAATATGACTCATTCATCCTCTGGCTTCAAAGTGTTAAATCCAACTCTTGCGGTAGTTCAATTGTAAATCTCGTCTGTCGCTGTATTGCATCTAGTCACAACCGTGCAAAGCACGTGCCTCCCCAGATGGTCAGGGATCATCCCAGATAAAGATAAATCGCATTTGCAAACCACGCCAAACTGGGTGAAAGTGCAATGATGCAATTGCCAAGACAAGACATTCTGACATTTGATTGTGTAACATAATAATAGTAGGCTAAATAGTGTTGATGGTGTTCACTGTAGTATAATTTATAGGTTCAGAGATTAAAAAAGCACCCCAGCTTATTTTGTGTGTACTCCTAATAGCTTGAGTGCCATTACCCACAGCCCTATGGGTTTGTATGCCCTTGGAAATTCCCTGCTGTCTCAATGTGTCAACCTCTGCTACATGGTGAATTTCCCATGGGACTGCAGTAGCATAGTCTTTACAGTAGTAAGGCAGCACACCATGTATACCTCTTGCCTTGCCTAAAATGGCTGCCTGGCCCATCCAATGCCAGCCCATACATGAATGGCGAAGATGCATAAAGATGGCAGCCCCCATGTACTTACCACAAATGCCTCGTTTGCTAAGTTCACCATATTGTACATTGCTCACCGTTAAAAAATTGTAAAGGCAATACATGATTCAAATTCTAGCTCCAAGACAGCGGCGAAAAAGTAGATTGTGCTGATTGGTTCAATTTGCCAGTTTAAGAACTTTGTGGGAAGTAATAAAAACAAGGATGTCATTTCCAATAGTACCTCTATTTTTTTCGCCACTCAGCAAATTTCAGGTTTGCTGAGCACACCTTAAACGTGATAATTCTGTGCAACTTCCGGCGTGTGTTTACTGTAAACATTGAGGCTTTACTCGCTTTAAGTTAGTTTTAACGGTGACCACATAGGCTATTGTGACTATTTGATCAAAGTGTAGGCCTACCAGAGTGGCCTACCATCAAAACAAAAAATGCATCCCATAACATTTTAACATGGAAATAGCTGTTCTATCATTCACCTACAGTAGCAGCAAGTGTGTGTTGTTCAATGTAGGCCTACATTTCATGAGATTTAAAAAAAACAAAAACATGGAGGGCTTGTAATGAACCTGTTTATCCACTTGTCCTGAAAATGTTGTTGTTTGATGCAATAAACCACTTTACAAAATAACATTCATTATTATTCCCATACCATTATTACAAGGAATCAGACAAATGCTACCCTCTTCCTATTGGCTACTTAGCTTATTCAAGACCACTCAAAATACAACACTGCCCCTTTAAAACATAAAAAAAAGCTATTTACCTGCCTTGCTATTCAAAGATGGATAGAAATGCACACATTTTGTGCTCTTGTAGGAAGCAACCACTCCCCTATTATTGAATAGAAATGAGCTATAACTGGGATAATAACTCACTAACTAGCAAAAAATATGAACACATGTACGCAGGTGACAACATGCAGATCTCAAAACAAGCACCTCTACTCGTGACTGCTCATGCAGTAAACACAGTCCAGTTCAAAGTGAACAGCACAGATCCATATATGGCTATTTACATATAGGCCAACCAGTTCTGATAGGTTATGGTGCGCCGGTCTGTGTAAAGTATGTGCTTGTCAATGCAGTAGAACCCTACTCCGATGTGTTCTGCCTACAAGAAAATCTCTTGCATAGTTTGCTTTGTTTCGGTATGTTACATTGGAAGTGGCTAATATTGTGTTGATTCAAGCACAATTCCCACGGTAGAGCAAAACGTTGATAGTGTTAATTAAAGGAGGAAACTGAGTGAAGTTCAATCTTGTGCTTCTCTGCGCACGCTGATATTTCTTCTGCACTGCAGTCCAAGAGGAGCTGCGTGCAGTTTAGTAGGAACATTGTTAATATCTGAATTTCTCTATATTTATGCACCTTTGCCATCAGTTTAAAGAGCGACTGTCCCTAAAAAGCAACTTCTCATTTTGAAAATGGCCTATCAATCAATATGTGCAGATACATTTATTCTAGTGTCAAAATTGACTACGAAGTTTAAATAAGAAAATGTTGGTCATTAAGTATGTCTTGTACAAAACTGAGATTTGCAAGATGATAGGAAAACAAAATTATGTCATGGAATGAATCGTACCGTAACAGTTTTCCATGGGCTGTGTTTATTTTAATCTTGCCCAAATTCCCACAACTTGCAGAACCCAAGTAATCATCAATTCAGAACTCCGATCACAATGCCAATGGTCAATTTGGTTGACATTCGATATCACAATGGGGCTAGTTAGGGACCATCAGTAAATTACACAGTGTACATGGAACAATAATTTAAAAGGTCAATAGCTCCAAATTTTAATGACTTAACCTTAAACCAACTATAAATTGTAGAACTTAATTTACAAATATTGAAAGCATTCAATGAGACAACTAAAAGATGTGCAACATGAAAAATATTGTCCCTTTTTACATTGTGTACTTTGACGGCCCCTAACTATCCCCAGAGATACCCTATCCAAAGTAAAACCAACTTTGCCACGGTGGCACACCAGCTGACTGAAGCTAATTGGCTTAATAATTTGGCTAACTCTTTCCACCTGCGTACACACAGGAAACACCCACATCAAGCCACACCACAAAACAAACTCACCTTTGAATTCTGTCAAGGCCGTTAGCATTTTTTTAATGAACCAAATCTAAAACAAGGCCAAATCAGGAAGTGCAGTTGCCCTTTAAATGAAACTGAAGGCCTAAGACTTTTTTGGAACCGGAGTAGTCACCGTTCTTAGGAATTGAATTTCAACACAACGAGTTGGCATATTTCTCCATTAAGGAAGTTGCACATGTAATCTATGGTGGCTACGTTTACCCAGGCAGCCCAATTCAGATTTTTTTCCAACTTTTTTTTTTTACTAATCTGATCAGCTTTGAAAAATATATTGTCACATCAGAGCTGATCTGATTGGTCAAAAGACCAATTTGTTAAAAAAATATCAGAATTGGGCTGCCTGTGTAAATACAGTCACAGTGATTCATAAACTACAGTCCAAAGTCTCTATGGGTCACTTTACTTTGAGTGATGATGACTGCCACCTATTGTAAAGACTTTGCTCATCATTAAATATGTATCTGTTTTCACAGCAACTATGTCTAAGGGAACAGCAGTTGGCATTGATCTCGGGACCACTTACTCCTGCGTGGGTGTGTTCCAGCATGGTAAGGTTGAAATCATTGCCAACGACCAGGGTAACAGGACCACACCAAGCTACGTTGCCTTCACTGACTCTGAGAGGCTCATCGGTGATGCTGCCAAGAATCAGGTTGCCATGAACCCCTGCAACACAGTGTTCGGTAGGTTTATGTATTGCAATGGTGATTATTGGTAGATGTTTGTAAAGGTGTGATGCAGTTCCTGCCATTTGTAGTTTCCACCAGAGGTTTTATAACCTTCCTTGGATGTCTGAGTGAGAAACCAAAGATCAACTGCTATGATCGGAGTATGTCTATAATGCAATTGTTTTAACATACTTTTTATTTGCGTATTCCAGATGCTAAGCGTTTGATTGGTAGAAGATTTGAGGACACTGTGGTTCAGTCTGACATGAAACACTGGCCTTTCAACGTCATCAGCGATAGCGGACGCCCCAAAGTGGAGGTTGAATACAAAGGCGAGACCAAGAGCTTCTACCCTGAGGAAATCTCCTCCATGGTGTTGGTCAAGATGAAGGAGATTGCAGAGGCCTACCTCGGGAAGGTGAGTTTGAGTTGCATTGCAGTCTATTTCAGATTTTTATTGACAGTCTATTCATTCACAACTTCTTCTTTTTTTCTACCCTCATTTTTGCAGACTGTATCAAATGCGGTTGTAACAGTGCCAGCTTACTTTAACGACTCTCAGCGCCAAGCAACCAAAGACGCTGGAACAATCTCTGGTCTGAATGTTCTGCGAATCATCAATGAGCCAACCGCTGCCGCTATTGCTTATGGCTTGGACAAGAAGGTGAGACACATGTATATTTTTAGAGCTCAGGAAGGTCTATTGAAATAATAATTTGATTTGGACAAACTAGATTTAAATCGCTATGATGAAGTTTATTCCTGCCATTAAGTTCTATATATATATCACACAGACGCACTGTACATGAGACAATATTTTTGTATGTATATATATCTCTCTCTCTCTAGCTAGCCATGTGTCATACCATTTAAATATTGAACATTCTTCTGTTTCAGGTTGGTGCTGAAAGAAATGTCCTTATCTTTGATCTGGGTGGCGGCACCTTTGATGTGTCCATCCTGACCATTGAGGATGGCATCTTTGAGGTCAAGTCCACTGCTGGAGACACCCATCTGGGTGGAGAAGACTTTGACAACCGCATGGTCAACCACTTCATCGCAGAGTTCAAACGAAAGTACAAGAAAGATATCAGTGACAACAAGAGAGCTGTTCGCCGTCTCCGTACCGCCTGTGAGAGGGCAAAGCGCACCCTGTCCTCCAGCACCCAGGCCAGCATCGAGATTGACTCTCTGTACGAGGGAATCGACTTCTACACCTCCATCACCAGAGCTCGTTTTGAGGAACTCAACGCAGACCTTTTCCGTGGCACCTTGGACCCAGTGGAGAAATCCCTCCGTGATGCCAAGATGGACAAGGCCCAGGTCCACGATATTGTCCTGGTCGGAGGCTCCACTCGTATCCCCAAGATCCAGAAATTGCTCCAAGATTTCTTTAACGGCAAAGAGCTCAACAAGAGCATCAACCCCGACGAGGCTGTGGCCTATGGCGCTGGTGGGTCACTGATCATCTTGTGTTCACTCTGTGGTCATTGGGCTGCTATAACTAGCCCTATCCTAATAGTTTAGCTGTGATTAAGTTTATTCCTGCCATTAGTACTCAACAGACAAAAGATGGACCAAAACCTTCCTTTTTTAATGTCTGAGTAACAATGTTACTGTGGCTCTACAATTATGTTTTTACATGAGTCTAACCTCACCATTCCCTTTTACAGCTGTCCAGGCAGCCATCCTCTCAGGTGACAAGTCTGAAAATGTCCAGGACCTGCTTCTGCTGGATGTCACCCCCCTGTCCCTGGGTATTGAGACAGCTGGAGGTGTCATGACTGTCCTGATCAAACGTAACACCACCATCCCAACCAAGCAGACCCAGACCTTCACCACCTACTCAGACAACCAGCCTGGTGTGCTCATTCAGGTGAAAATACCCTGCATAAAATGTACATTTCAGGGCAATGTTTCCTCATTCCTTTAGCCACTTGCTGTGATGAAGTTTACTCTTGCCATTCATAGTTTCCACCAGAGGTTGAAAGACAAAAGATGTCCCAATACCTTTGTTGGATGTCTAAGGGACTATTTAGTGAAATGTACTTCTCATTTGATGACCATGTATGTTTTTAGCTAATATAGACTGTATCCTCCAGGTGTATGAGGGTGAGAGGGCCATGACCAAGGACAACAACCTGTTGGGCAAGTTTGAGTTGACTGGAATCCCCCCTGCACCTCGCGGTGTTCCTCAGATTGAGGTCACGTTCGACATTGATGCAAACGGCATCCTCAATGTCTCTGCCGTTGATAAGAGCACTGGCAAGGAGAATAAGATCACCATCACCAATGACAAAGGTAGACACAATAAAATGTGACCAAAGTGAAATGCTATTACAATATGATGCCCACTTGGATAGTGAGAGTATCCTTAACTTAAGACTTTTTTTTTTTTTTTGTCTGACCAGGTCGCCTAAGCAAGGAGGACATTGAGCGCATGGTCCAGGAGGCTGAGAAGTACAAGTGTGAGGATGATGTGCAGCGTGACAAGGTTTCCTCCAAAAACTCCCTGGAGTCCTACTCTTTCAACATGAAATCCACAGTGGAGGATGAGAAACTACAGGGCAAGATCAGTGATGAGGACAAGACCAAGATTCTGGACAAGTGCAATGAGATCATTGCCTGGCTGGATAAGAACCAGGTACAGTATGTTGCTGTGCCCATTAATTTAAACCAAGTTATTACCTATAACGTGTCAAGAAGGTAAATAAATCAATCATAATCTGTATATATTTTTTCACAGACTGCGGAGAAGGAAGAGTATGAGCACCAGCAACAGGAGCTGGAGAAGGTGTGCAACCCCATCATCACCAAATTGTACCAGAGTGCCGGTGGTATGCCTGGTGGAATGCCTGGAGGCTTCTCAGGCGCTGGCGGTGCTGCTCCTGGAGGTGGTGGATCCTCAGGCCCCACCATCGAGGAAGTCGATTAAACCCAATGTCCCATCTCATCACTCTGTAAACACAAAGCATGTTATACCCCAGAGTCCCAATCTGTAAATTTGGTCATTGGCTGAGTAATTAATTTAAACTGATAAAAGCTGCTATGTGTGTTTTGAATACTTGAATATGTACACTGTCAAAACAATTGGGATTTTAAGGAAGAAGAGTTTGCCTGTCTACACATTTTGAGTCCTGGAGAATAAATGATTATTTAGGTCACTAACCACGTTTCCATCCACAGTTTTTATGAGTAAAAAATTCACGATAGCTGTGATGTTAATGGCTAGTTTCGGTACAATTTTATAAATACCGACAGATAATTTGTTCATTCGACATGGTGGGATCTTTTTGTGTCTGTAAAATTAATTATGTGAGAAATGGTGGTGGAAATGCCTTTATGCGCAAATATTGATTTAATAACCAACATATCGAAGTAAACTTGGGAGTCACATAACGATATAGTGTGTGTGGTCCTCCCACTATGACTCAACCATGCAGTTTATTAGGCTACAAATGAAATAACTTATGAACTTCACAGGGTGGTGAAAGAGCACTATGATCTTGATGCTACTTTCCAATAAATATTGAGGGTCTTATTCTGGTGACGATGATCGATGCTTGACTGCCGTTTGACAAATAAAAGTATTCTCGCTCGTATCCATAATAATCTGCACAGGTGAGGTTCTTGAGTTAAATAAGCAATTGACATCCCATCATGCTTAGGGTCACGTTTTGGCTATGCCCCCATAGATAACAATGCCTCCATCCACAAGGCATGAGTGGTCACTGAATGGGTTGATGAGGATGAAAACGATGTTAACCATATGCCATGGCATCAAATATCCCAAAATATCAACCCAATTATGTGCGATAGCTTTTTCCATCAACAAAACACAAAAATATGGATTCTCGTGGAAGAATGGTGTCGCATCCCTCCAATAGAGTTCCAGACACTTGTAGAATCTATGCCAAGGTGCATTGAAGCTGTTCTGGCTCATGGTGACCCAACGCCTTATTAAGACACTTTATGTTTGTGTTTCCTTTATTTTGGCAGTTAACATTTATATTTTTTTAAATTGATAAATAAGAAACTTTCACAACAGAACTGCACAGTGGTCACTTTAGGAATGGTTAGTGCTATCCAGAATCCTTGGGACGTCCCCTCAACGGGGTGACATCAGAGTTGGCGTCCCAAGGAATCCCTTTAGACTTATGTAGGCCATTGCACCGACTGCATCAGTCCACTAAGGGTAGAATCAAAGAGGATAGTGAAAAACACTTGTCTAAACTTCATCCTATTCATATAGAGATAAATAGTAATGGTGTCTTTTGGTAGGCACTAACTCCAGCATGGTTCGTTGAACAAACATATTGGGAAATTAATGTCGTTTCTGTAGGGTTTTTGAATAAACGCTCAAAATAAGGTCTGTGGTTAACCTAGGCTTAGGATATCTTATGTTTTGTTCTATGAGAATCTTCATCAGCTCATGTGAATTTTTGTGATTTTTAAGAATTAAGTAATAAAAAAAAATCACAAACATTAACTGACTGATGAAGTAATTGAGATAATAATAATAATAAAATGAGCTAATCATGATTATCATAGAATAAAACTTATAAGATTTCCTAAGCCTCTATTAACCTCACCTTAATTTCCCAAAACCCTATTCATGTCTCATAGGAATTGCTTAATGAACCAGAGGCAACTCCGTTCCTTCCGGTTTTTATGATTACATCCTGGCGAACTTTATTAACAGCAGAGAGATGCTCTAAAGAAAAGAGACGCTTATCTAGGAAATTAGTTTAAGTGCAGTGCATTCGGAAAGTATTCAGACCCCTTGACTTATTCCACATTTTGTAACGTTACAGCCTTATTCTAAAATGGATAAAATTGTTTTTTTTCGCTTATCAATCTACACACAATACCCCATAATGACAAAGCAAAAACAGGTTTTAGAAATGTTTGCAAAAAAATTAAAATACTACATTTACATAAGTGTTCAGACCCTTTACTCAGTTTTCATCAAGGATCTTTCTGTACTTTGCTCCGTTCATCTTACCCTTGATCCTGACTAGTCTCATTAATCATGCAAACACATTTATTTTTTCATTGTTACATGGGATTAGTGAGATTCAAACCTCTTCTGTTCTCTACCCATGGAGCTAGCGCGCCCTCTTTTTTTATGCATACAAAGCAGTTCATTTTAATCTAGGAAACAAGCACTCATTAAGATCAAGTGTGGCCAATTAGTGGCACCTGAAAAGATAAAGCATGGAGAGAGGTTTGTTAATGCTGAGAACGGAATGTATATGTATTTAAATAACATTCTTAGAACATTCTCAGAATGTTACTACATTCTTTATTTATTGAACATTTTCTTAACGTTCTCTGAGCAATTTATTATTTGAGAACATTCCTGTCAAACCAGTTGGACAACGTTCCTAGAAAAAAATTGTTAGAGGAACGAAAAATTCTGTTAGAGGAATGAAATACAAAGAAAATGAAAATAAAAATGGTCAAGTTCCTTAAAAGCCAAGCAATATGTTGCACCATTCCCAGAAAGTTGTATGCAAAATAACCATAGGACTAGCAGTCGTTCAATCTTCTTGTCGCAACAGTTGGGACAATTCGGAGTACAACGCATTTCTCTGGATTGAGGTACATTTTCCGAGGCTCCACGGTGTCTTAATCTAAACAGGAAGCCTGACTGACCCCAATACAACTATAAGCAAGCACAGGGTCAGAATTTATTCTGGATAGTTAATAGGTAGAAAGAGTGGGAAGTTTTAAGTACCTGGGAATCATAATGGACAACAATAAAAAATGCCAACAAAGACAACTGAATGTCAACACTGGATACTCTCCAACTACTACACCTGCCATATAGAGAGTGTACTAACTTTCTGTTTCCTAGCCTGGTACAATGGGCTGTTAGTATCAAACAAGGTCATCCTCAGGAGGACTGTGAACCTGGGGTAAAATAGCCACCGGATAATTTACAAGGTCTTTCCCCATTTTCGCCAGCTGTTAAAAATAAGTTCAAGTTAGGCAAAGATTTGTCTATTCAAGGAAGAGTTTTGATAACTACGGCTGAAGGCATGTCTAGAGCCTCGTATGTGTTATCTTGTCTCAACACTCCCAAATATATTTGCTCCCAATTAGATAAGACACGGTTTAAATGTATGGAAAAATAAACATCACAAAGTAAACGATGTGATGTGGGCCAGCTACTCAACTCAGGTGGAATTCAGGTGGAACTTCCAATGTGTTGTAAATTGGCCATAGGTATGGACTCTATCATACAAATAATGTGCTCACTAACAAAGTGAGAGAAACATTCTTTCAAATAACTCAGATGTTACCCCTCCAACAAAACTATTTGGAAATGTACACTACATGTATTTTTGATTTTGTGTTTATCTGTTTGTGATGTTTTGTATTAACATTTTTAAGAAGGATGTATAGATTTTTGCAACACATTTGAAATTGAAAAATAAATACATAAATATATTTTCAATTTCATATATATACACTGCTCAAAAAAATAAAGGGAACACTAAAATAACACATTCTAGATCTGAAGGAAGGAAATATTCTTATTAAATACTTTTGTCTTTACATAGTTGAATGTGCTGACAACAAAATCACATAAAAACTATCAATGGAAATCAAATTTATCAACCCATGGAGGTCTGGATTTGGAGTCACACTCAAAATTAAAGGGGAAAACCACACTACAGGCTGATCCAACTTTGATGTAATGTCCTTAAAACAAGTCAAAATGAGGCTCAGTAGTGTGTGTGGCCTCCACGTGCCTGTATGACCTCCCTACAATGCCTGGGCATGCTCCTGATGAGGTGGCGGATGGTCTCCTGAGGGATCTCCTCCCAGACCTGGACTAAAGCATCCGCCAACTCCTGGACAGTCTGTGGTGCATTGGTGGATGGAGCGAGACATGATGTCCCAGATGTGCTCAATTGGATTCAGGTCTGGGGAACGGGCGGGCCAGTCCATGGCATCAATGCCTTCCTCTTGCAGGAACTGCTGACACACTCCAGCCACATGAGGTCTAGCATTGGCTTGCATTAGGAGGAACCCAGGGCCAACCACACCAGCATATGGTCTCACAAGGGGTCTGAGGATCTCATCTCGGTACCTAATGGCAGTCAGGCTACCTCTGGCGAGCACATGGAGGACTGTGCGGCCCCCCAAAGAAATGCCACCCCACACCATGACTGACCCACCTCCAAACCGGTCATGCTGGAGGATGTTGCAGGCAGCAGAACGTTCTCCACGGCGTCTCCAGACTGTCACGTTTGTCACATGTGCTCAGTGTGAACCTGCCAATCTTGGTGTTCCCTGGCAAATGCCAAACGTCCTGCACGGTGTTGGGCTGTAAGCTCAACCCCCACCTGTGGACGTCGGGCCCTCATACCACCCTCATGGAGTCTGTTTCTGACCGTTTGAGCAGACACATGCACATTTGTGGCCTGCTGGAGGTCATTTTGCTCCTCCCGCTCCTCCTTGCACAAAGGCGGAGGTAGCGGTCCTGCTGCTGGGTTGTTGCCCTCCTACGGCCTCCTCCACGTCTCCTGATGTACTGGCCTGTCTCCTGGTAGCGCCTCCATGCTCTGGACACTACGCTGACAGACACAGCAAACCTTCTTGCCACATCTCGAGCTGCACTACCTGAGCCACTTGTGTGGGTTGTAGACTCCGTCTCATGCTACCACTAGAGTGAAACCACCGCCAGCATTCAAAGTGACCAAAACATCAGTCAGGAAGCATAGGAACTGAGAAGTGGTCTGTGGTCCCCACCTGCAGAACCACTCCTTTGTTGGGGTGTCTTGCTAAATGCCTATAATTTCCACCTGTTGTCTATTCTATTTGCACAACAGCATGTGAAATTTATTGTCAATCAGTGTTGCTTCCTAAGTGCACAGTTTGATTTTACAGAAGTGTGATTGACTTGGAGTTACATTGTGTTGTTTAAGTGTTCCCTTTATTTTTTTGAGCAGTGTATATACATACATAAATGATGGGACGCGTTCATATGGTATTACGCATGCGCACAAAACATATGGCATTTCCACCACAGAAGAAGACTAATTTGACGTCTATTTCCGGGATAAGGATACAACGCAGACATGAAAACGTGTATTTTGGACTGCACCTTCAGATGTAGATAGTAGAACGTTCCAGAAACAGCGGGCGGCATATGCAAACGAACAGTTTGTTTATCAAAAACCTCTTGAAGAGAAATAATGTCAGTCATAGCAGAGGAAAATGTCCGTGGCATTGGCGGTAGTGTTTTCAAGGAGATCAGTGCTGATAATGACGAAGACAATCAACCCACCGAAATTGAGAGTCTGTGCATGAATTGTTACCAAAATGTAAGTAAATGGCTAGCTAACACACTGACCAGTTAATTGAACGTATGGACTTGTCTGTATCGCTGTAGGATTGACTCATCTAACATGTTGTGTTCTCTCCATTTTTGTAGGGAATGACACGTATTCTTCTTACGAAGATTCCTTTCTTTAAAGAAGTTATCATCAGTTCTTTCACCTGTCCCAACTGCAGCTGGTCGAACACTGAAATCCAATCAGCTGGTCGCATACAGGATCAAGGCATCGCCTACACACTCAAAGTCAAGTCAAAACAGGTAGTCTAAGTAGGATGCAGTTCCTTTCCCAGGCATATGCTGAACCACTGATAAGTAACTGTGCAGGCTATGAGCTGTAGCTAGCCTGAGTGCCAGTCTGTTTGTATCATGCCACTCATTGTCATGGCAAAACAGCAATGGAGTTGGCATTGTCAAGAAGGAACCTGCAAGTAAGTGTTTTGTTGGACGATGTAAACCATGTGTGTCCCGTACATAGGACTAATGAAACTTGAAACATTGGCAAGCGCAGAAACAGATCCAGGACTAGGCTAGACCAGATGAGTTTAAGGTTTGTGGGCTAGCCTACTCCGTTACCATCCAAGACATGTTCAGAGGTTAACTAGCTCTGGCAACCAAAATGGCCTCATACTCCATCTAAACTATAATTGTCATCACAATTGAGAATCACATTTTATTGGTCACACACATATTTAGCGGATGTTGTGGGTGTAGTGAAATGCTTGTGTTCCTAGCTCCAACAGTGCAGTGGTATCTAACAATACACACATCTAAAAGTAAAATAAAATAATTAAGAAATATATAAATATTAGGATGAGCAATGTCAGTGGCATTGACTATATAATATAGTATACATATGAGATGATCAAAGCAGAATGTAAACATTATTGAAGTGAATAGTGTAACATTATTAAAGTGGCCAGTGACTCTGTATATAGGGCATCAGCCTCTAAGGTGCAGGCTTGAGTTACTGGGTGGTAGCCGGCTAGTGATGGCTATTTAACAGTCTGCTGGCATTGAGGTAGAAGCTGTTTTTCAGTCTCGGTCCTAGCTTTGATGCACAAAACACTGCTATGAATACTTTATTATCACATCAAAATAATTTTACAAATGCAAAATATACACTTACTGTTTCCTTGTGTTTGGAGAAAAGGTTTACAAAGCCTCAGACTTTTGTTTCCACCTCCATGGCCCAGCTTTGTGTCAACAGGGCCATGGCCTCAGTGGACCTACTCTGATTTGGGGCCAAGGCATAGTCACTGGTGCTTTTCAGCTTTCATTTACATAACGATGGTTAACTGTGAACATGGGTTAACACCTTCTCACAAAGCAACTGTTGACTCAGGGGTTGACTGTGCTCTTCACACATCTTTAGTGTCACACTCCGTGATGGAAACAGTTCCCAAAATATAACACTAGAGTGAACATTAACATAATCACTGACAACACACTGGTGCTGTAATGGAAAACTATGCAACACATCCATTGGAAATATTGCCACGTGGGATTCTGTTAAAATGAACAGCTTTTTCACCTTTTCGGCTTGGATTCAAACCATCAAGCTTTCTGTTACTGGCCCAAAGCTCTAATCCAGGGGTGTCTCATTCCATGGAGGGCATAGTGTCAGTGGGTTTTTCCTTTCAGTTAAGACCTAGACAACCAAGTGAGGGGAATTTTTTACTAATTAGTGACCTTTAATTAATCAATCAAGATCAAGGGAGGAGTGAACCTGCAGACACTCAGCCCTCTTGAATGAGTTTGACACGTGCGCTAACCATTAGGCTGGCTACCTGCCATGTATAGTGATTTTACCTCTTGTTTTTTGAAAATTCTTTCCCGATATGAAAGTAAAGTTCCAAAGCTTTCCTATACAAAGCGGACGGCATGGCTAATGTGCACAACAGTCCCTCCTGACCCTCTGTCTAAACAGTATAGTTAACGTTTAGACAGAACACACCGTCAGGACTGTTGTACACATTGGCTGTGCCGACGTCAATGCTTCTCTTGAGGACCAGACTAGCTTCAGAACACCTTTTTAATTAATATAGCTAGCTTAGAAAGAAAACAATATCTAACTTGTATTATTTGATTTATATCTTGTATTAGATATTTAGTCTGTTTTTTGTAATCTCATTTTGTAGGATATGAATCGAGAAGTTGTCAAAGCAGACAGTGCAACCACCAGAATCCCAGAACTGGATTTTGAAATCCCCCCATACACTCAGAAGGGCTGTAAGTACTCACTCAGTTTTTATTGATTTTGAAAACAATATTCACTCTTCATGCATACATGCCACTGTCATGTCGCCACTGATATTTTGTCGGACTGATAATTGCTAGCCTGGTCCCAGATCCAATATCATCCAATATACTGGCTTTTACGGCTGAGATTCCTTAGCTTTTAATTATTTTATTTTTTACTGGGATCATTTAAATTTTATTTATACACATATTTGCCAAAGGCGGCAGGAGTGTTGTAGGCTAAACTTGACTAAATTAATCCAACTGTTGTATTAAGTGAAGCTTTGTTTACTTAGAATAACACTTTTGCATGTAGATGTACAGTATCCACATATGCCTCAATCTCATTCAAGCCATTAACTGTTCCTCTTGCTCCCCAGCACTCTCTACCATCGAAGGCCTCATAGACCGTGCAGTTGCAGGGTTGGAGCAAGACCAACAACTAAGAAATGTATAATCTTTGTTTACTTTGATCATACCAAATGCCATATGTACTTCACTGCTTGTTGACTAAAATCATGTTAACTCTTGAAGGCAACTGCACCAGAAGTTGCTGTAAAGATTGATGAGTTCATTGATAAATTGAAGAAGTTGAAAGAAGGTGTATTCACACTGGTAAGTCCAATTTTATTGCCCAGCCTCAACCATGTACAAGATTAAAGTTAAATGGAATTGAATATTTCTGGCAATACAATTTTAGGTCATTGATGATCCATCTGGGAACAGTTTTGTGGAGAACCCCTTTGCTCCGCAGAAAGATGAGGCTCTCTCGGTCAGCCACTACAAGAGAACACCCCAACAGGACGCCCAGTTAGGAATAAAGGTGCGTGGTTTGATTTGACACATCACAACTCTCCTGTAAGGGGACATATCTGTTTTAGAAAAGGCAATGCCTCCGATGCTGTCATGTCTTGTGCGTGTAGAATCCTCATAAGGTAGAAAAAAACAAGACGGCATACATTTATAATTTGACCCATGTTCACCAGTATAAACTTCTATATAGCAAAAGTGACTTAAAATGTAGCTTTTTTTGTTATTGCTTAGGCTGAAGACGAGGAGGAAAAGCCCAGTAATGACATTGACTGTATGAGAAATGAGGTGGGATTTCCAGACATTTTGCATCCCAATTTGGAGTTTTTCCTCAATAATTGACCTTTGAGTAATATACCTTATTTCTCCCTCAGGTGTTGACGTTTAATACAAACTGTCCAGAGTGCAATGCCCCAGCCTCGACAAACATGAAGCTTGTCCGTATCCTTTCCAGGCTGTTTGGTTGTCCCCAGCATGGTGTAGTGTAAGGTTAAGGCACGTAAATGCCATTTACCTTTTTTTATTTTGCGCAACCATTCCTCTCCTTTTGCAGGAAAATGCATTGAAAGAATAGTGGTACTTTACTTCACCACGAATGGCAGTCGGCATTTACCCACCTTTTTTAATTATTATATATTTTTTTACCACTACATCACTGTTCAGTAACTTTTTTTTTTTTTTTTTACCCCTTTTTTCATGATATCCAATTACGATCTTGTCTCATCACTGCAGCTCCCCAGCGGACTCGGGAGAGGTGATGGTCGAGTCATGCGTCCTCCCAACCGCTCTTAACACCCGCCCACTTAACCCGGAAGCCAGCCACACCAATGTGCGGGACGAAACACTGTTCAACTGACGACCGAAGTTAGCCTGCAGGCGCCGGCCCGCCACGAGCCAAGTACACCCCCTGGCCTAACCCAATTGTGGGTTATTGGGCCAATTGTACGCTGCCCTGGTCGCTGCTGGTTGTGACACAACCTGGAACCTGGGTCTGTAGTGATGCCTCAAGCACTGCAATCAAGTGCCTTAGACCACTGTGCCACTCGGGAGGCCCAGTGTAGAATGTTTCATTTTGCAAGGTTTAGGTATCCTTTAGGTATCCTTTACAATTCCTCAGAAATACCCCATTTCAAAGAAGTCATTATCATGGCAACAAACTGTGATGACTGTGGACATCGAACCAACGAAGTAAGTGTCCTCTTTTTATTTTCTTGGCACATGTATTTATTTTCAAGGCATATTAACAGATATTGAAAATATCTTAATATGAATGCATTCTAATTTGCCCATCTAATCTGTGGTTTAGGTGAAATCTGGTGGAGCCACAGAAGAGCTGGGCACCAAGATAACTCTTCACCTCACTGACGTGTCTGACATGTCCAGAGATCTTCTCAAGGTAGCCCCCTCTTTGTACTTTATCTTGCATTCACTAGTTTTTTTTACTGTAGCATTTTTATTAACCTGGTCCCAGGTCTGTTTGTGCTTTTGCCAACTCCATTACTACCATTGTCAAGCCAAACAATGTTTGGCATGACGAGGAGTTGGCATGATAGCACAAACAGACTGGTACTTAGGCTACCGTTGCATGGCAGAAAGTTCATAGCACCCATGCCAAATGGAGCTCATAATATGAATACTGTCATGATTGAAGTGGTTCAGGTATTTGTTGTCCTGTCTTAAGAGTTTGGGTCTTTTCATAATCAATTCCTGTCAGTAATGGAACATAATTTTTTCCACGGGAGAGCAATGCTATTCCTGAATCAGGATGGAGTTGACTCAACCATGTTGTGCCGGTTTGTGTTTGCAGTCGGAGACATGTAGCATCCTCATACCTGAGCTGGAGTTTGAGTTGGGGATGGCAGCTGTCGGTGGCAAATTCACCACCTTGGAGGGACTCCTCAAAGACATCAAAGATCTGGTGAGCAGACTGTTGAGAAGTAGGGGGGGGGATGAAGGGAGATCCAGCAGGAAGGATGTACAGAGGGATTGAGCTCCAGTGGAGAGTTGTATATGTTTTAATGCTGGTTGTGTTACTTCTAGTCCATGGACTCTGCACCTGGGAATCACTGTTGGCTTGGATACCTTTGCCATGGCTGTAATGTAATTCAAAGGCAGCGGTGCACAACTCCAGTCCTAATTTAGACATGTGAAGCCAGGTGTGGCCAATCATGGACATTAATTGATTAGTTAAATACTAGGGAGAAACCAAAACCAGCAGGACTGCCATCCTCAAGGATTTAAGTTGTGCACCCCTGTTCTATGGTCTCTTTCACTGTGGACTCGAGCTATATTATATTCATGTTTTCATCCACCGCCACTGTTTTCCTCCAGATTGTTTCCAAAAATCCATTCACTTGTGGAGACAGCTCCACTTCAGATCGAACAGAGAAACTGAAACTTTTTGGCGAGAAGATTGACAAGGTTAGAGGCATAAAATCATTGAATATCACTGTTTTGTTTGGAGCTAGTTTTGGTCTAACTTTACATATAATACCTTAGTGTAATTACACGTCCCAAAGTATTTACCCATGGAACATTTTTACGTATTTATTTGCATTCAATTTGTGAACTAACTCTGAATAACTCTTTGGCTAATAGTCTCACTCTAGAATATTTTTTAAAGATCCAATGTCTCCATTGTGAGTTTATTGCAATTCTTTTAAATTGTGAATGTTACCATCTGGTATAAGTCATAAATACTAACAATATGTATCTGCACTGTAAATGCACTATAACTACCATGTAAATATGCTTTTGTACATGTAATGTATATTTGGGACCGTAGTTGTATATTATAACTAGGTTGTATATTTTAACTAGGTTTAACTCACTTATTGTGAATCCTCAAACAACTGTTAGTATGACATGAGATTTAGACTAAACAAAAGCTCATGCAACAATTTCACATATGCTGTATCTGAGAAGAATACTTTCACATGTTTGGCTGGGCAACAAAGTAGAGTTTTTGAATGCAGAACAGTCTGGCACCCATGCTGAAACTGTTGCATCTCAAAGTGTAATGGAGGCTGAGTGGCACTTAAAACACCTCTTCCAAAAAAATACTGTAGATCATGGCGGGAGAAATGGACGTGCACGTTGTTCTCGACGACCCTGCAGGGAACAGCTATCTCCAGGTAAAAGACACTCTTCTTTCACAGATGTCTGAGGTTCAAACGCATCGTCTCCTCTCAGTTGTTTAATTTGTAATGAATTGATTTGTCGTGTTTGTCTGCAGAACGTCTATGCCCCTGACCCAGACCCAGAGATGACAACTGAGAAGTACACCAGGACATTTGAGCAGAATGAAGACCTTGGTCTCAATGACATGAAGACAGAGGGCTATCAGGAGTAAGGACATCTGCAGCAGCAGGAAGGTTTATCTTACAAAAACAACGCATCCCATAAATGTAATTTCAGATATTTGCCCTCACTGTAGTTGCTGACTCACAAGGACATATGCTCC
This sequence comes from Oncorhynchus nerka, assembly GCF_034236695.1. Classification (NCBI taxonomy): domain Eukaryota; kingdom Metazoa; phylum Chordata; class Actinopteri; order Salmoniformes; family Salmonidae; genus Oncorhynchus; species Oncorhynchus nerka. The sequence continues at coordinate 78,046,147 of NC_088405.1, forward strand.
TGATGTCTTACAGTTATGATATATGGTTGAAACGTTTGAAATATACCTTATTTAAAAGGAAACAATCAATATGGTGTTAATCATTTGATTAGAGAAGTATGTGCATTTATAAATAAGAAATGCACGAACATCCAGTTTATGAATTAACCAAATTTAAATCACTTGTATGTGTATTCACATATGTAGGTCTGATTCAGTGGAATTTCTTATGTTCTTTTCCATGGGAATAAATGAACTAAGAATACAGACCCATGGCTGATGTAGATATTTTGGGGGGAGGCTTCTTTCCTATGTTCAATGTATAGTATGCATTATATAAACCTGTAGAATTCAGTACCACAATCTTCAATTATAATAACACTGCATAAATGCCCACAGATCTTAAAATAACAAATTCGAGATTCGTTTCAATGCAGTGTCCTTTGTTCATGTGCGCCCTGAATGAAAATTCACGGATTGTGAAAACAGACTAGACTGACGTTTGTGCACGTGCCCAATACCACTACAGAACATTTACTGAAATAATCAAATGTACATTTGACTGAACTCAAGATGTTACATTGTTTAGCACAAAATGTGTTGATAAAGTACTACTAAAAACAAACTCAATATTGGTCCATATATGCCTACAATAAAATATCTGTGGCATTATTCACCCCACCATCAAATGCGCCTGCATAGTCCAGATCCAAGAGGCCACAGTGACGAATGTTATTATATACGAAAACTCTTGTTTCAATTGTGACGATACATATTTCTATGAATGGGCCAAATAAACGACGTCGGGTAGGCTATGCATTGCAGACGGACAAAGCTTATTTTTTTCTCAATCATTCCTGTTTCAGGTAGTGCTGGCATTAAAAATGAGTTTCTATACAGAGAATGTGGCTCTTAAAGGAGCTCAGCTTTTGTGATCTTTACTGTCCAAGCTGGTTATTTGCTCTTTGCTGGTTTTTCAGTCTTCTTGGGTAGGACAGCAATATTTGGCAATACTCCTCCTTGAGCGATGGTGACGCCACCTAAAAGCTTTTAGAGTTCCTCGTCGTTGCGGGCTAGCCAGCTGAAGGTGGCGGGGGATGATTCTGGTCTTATCATCCCTTGCAGCGTTGCCAGCCAACTCGAGGATCTCAGTGGTTAGGTATTCAAGCACAGTAGCCAAATACACTGGAGCTCCAGCACCGACACACTCTGCATAGTTGCCTTTGCGCAGTAACCTGTGGGCACATCCTACAGGGAATTGAAGGACGGCGCGGGACGAACGGGACTTTGCCTTCGCTCTGCCTTTCCTCCAGTTTTGCCTCTACCAGACATCGTATTTGGATTGATACGAATGACTATAATAATTGACAATGCAGTACATGGACTTTGCTTTCTGCCTTTACGTAATGTGGTTGAGAATTGTATTTATACCTCGAGTGTCCCTCCTTATTGGACGGATAGAATGGAAACGCTTTAACCAATGGTGATAAACTACAGCATTCAAATGTCCAATAGCAAAAGCGCCTCGCTCCACAGTTTTGCATTGCAAAACACATATATATATATATATATACACACACACACGACAGAAGCATCTGTTCTGCTCTAGTTTCTCAACCGCCACTTATACACCAAGCATATACAAGAAAATGCCTGAATCGGCCTCTGCCCTGAAGGGCAAAACAAAAAAAAAGAGGACCAAAACACAGAAGATATTAATCAAGAAGCGACGCAAGACCAGGAAAGACAACTATGCTATTTATTTGTATAAATTGCTGAAACTGATCCATCCTGACACTGGCATCTCCTCTAAAGAAACGGGCATCACAAATTAGTTTATGAATTACATTTTCGAGCCCACCGCAGGCGACACTTCCCGTGAGCTGGAGTAAGAGACTACCGTTAACCAGAGGCTGTGTGGCGACTGAGGAGTTACATGGTCACAGCACTACACCACAGAGGAAACCCTTTATTGGGGCGGCAGGGTAGCCTAGTGGTTAGAGCATTGGACTAGTAACCGGAAGGTTGCAAGTTCAAACCCCCGAGCTGACAAGGTACAAATCTGTCGTTCTGCCCCTGAACAGGCAGTTAACCCACTGTTCCTAGGCCGTCATTGAAAATAAGAATTTGTTGTTAACTGACTTGCCTGGTTAAATAAAGGTTGCGCACGGCTCGCTATATGATCAACCTCTACAAATTATTTTTTGTAGCCTATGCTACAGCAGGCCTGTTAACTTCAACTTTGTCCTAATATATATTTCATTCATTTAAAATCCACATTTTAACATATGTGATACCATTTTAATGTTCTTTAAATGTGCAGATGGCTCTTCACCTTTCAGTGATCGTTAATTTCATTTAAGCTCCAGATTTGGAATAAGAACTTTAAAGGGGCCTTATAGAGTTATAAGACAATCCAAAGGTAAAATCTGCTGTTTCTGATCTGTTGGCTGTGGAATAAATGTGTTTTAACAGAGCCATGGAAAAAACTACACCAGCCACAATTGGTGAGGATTGGCTCATGGTAATTGCTGGAGTGGAATCGATAGCTACAGTAACTCTAGTTCTATGAGTGGAGCGGAGCCCAATAGGGGAGCTCTGTTCCTAGTGGTTGTCATGATGTGGCCCTCTTTGGGAGTAGCGAGTGCCTTCTCCCTCTTACACCCAGGATATTTTATCTCCGGTCGTAAATTCTTAGAGGAGACTCTCTCCTCAAGGCCAGGCAGTAGAGTCAGAGAGAGTTTCACAGTAGAACAAAGGAACTTCTTCTACATTACAGAACTTGAGAACTGAACAATACCCATTTTTTGGAGAATGTGGACACGGCCGGTGGAGAATCCAGCTACGACCAGTCCATTTTGTGACCTCAGGAAAGACAATACAGCCACATTACCATAACTCTGTTTTATACAGGAGCCTCAGTTCTGAGGCTCGCATCTAATTATTATATAAAATGAATGAGTAAAGATGAAACTATTTGTGTAATGTGATTTTAAACCGTTAATGTGAAAATTGTATTTGTGTTTAAAGTTTCACTAAGTCATTGACCCGCCCCCATAAGCACAGACATCGATCGGGCGTCATGGGATAGCTTTTCCGAATAAAACCCCCACCTGGAGAAGCCCACTGTAGACCATGCGTACCTCAATTACCAAGAGGGCTAAGGTTTGAGTAGAGACCATGCGTACCTTCAGTATAAGCTAAGGTTGTAATGGTTGTTAAACTCAGACTTATCGATACCAACAGAATAAGAGCAAATCTTCGATACTAATTATTAGTCTGAAGTATCCATTCTGACAACGAAGGACTTCATGGGAGAGAGAGCAGTTAAGATGAACTTTCCAACAGAAAGACGGACGATTCCAACAGAGATCATGACGACACACTGAGCGTAAATATATTGATTGCAATTATTCCCGAATGAGTGAGCGTTCATGTGCAGAGGATTAGCATTTCAATTATTATAATTATCAACTATGAGTCTTTTGTCTTTCGCGCCCTTCTCAGTCCCTTTGTCTACCAAGCCGCCATACCGGTTTAGCCCACTAGGTCACATCCCCTATCATTTCCTTGTAACCATACCTACTGTTTGTTTATGCATTTCTGTGATTTATTTAGTTAGTAAATAAATGATTAAGACAATTGATGTATGGATGATTCATAGCAAAGACTGGGTTCGTGCAGATAACTAACAATTTAGGTTGGAATGAGACTAAAGTGAGGTAAAGAATAATTCATTAATTAGAAGACTAATTGATCAGATATTAAAATATCTGAAGAGTTATAATAGGAAAATTATAACTTGGTAATCTGAAGATTTTTCTTGGTGCCCCGACTTCCTAGTTAATTACATTTACATGGTTAGTTTAATCACGTAATAATAATTAGAGAATTGATTTGATAAAATAAGTCTTCGATTTAATGATGCCAAAGACACGACATGGTTTACCCCGCTGCCTAGGCAGCAGATAGCCTGAGAGAAAATTATGCACACACCTGCAGCCAATAGGAGTGCAGGTATCCCTATATAAGGAGATGCTTCCCCTCAATCAGCCTCCCTAGAAATGATCTTCAGTGAGACTGGGGGTCGGCAGGTCCTTAAGTCCTAATGGAGCTCCGCTCCACTCATAGAACTGGAGTTACAACTCCGGCAACTATCGTTCTATATCGTGGAGCTCTGCTCCTAGTGGTTTAAGGCGGAGCACAACGCTCCAAAGTGTGCTCCCTGCCGAGCCTAACACTTCACACTTAATGAACAGGTCGGGCCCAGCAATGGCTACGACCAAAACCCGCAGTACTGTAACACACTGTGAAAACAGACTGTGTCACAATGTACTGCGTCCTTGGTCTAAACCACCCTACTCAGTCTAAAGGCATAGTCAATGACTAGTGGGCAGATAAACATAATGAGTCATACTAATCTGTACCAGTGGATAGATGAGCTCAAAACTGTCAATACTAAAGATTAGTCTAATAGTACATTAACACCAGTTACAGACACTATATCCCTAATCCCTCCACCCAAACACAGTCATAGACCTGTGAGCAGGATACAACACATGACTACTGTGCCACACCCCCAGCCAGGAGTCATGTCATGTAGTTATTCTAATAGGAGAAAGTGACCTTGATGGAAACCCTGTCCATTTGGTCCAGTGTTTTCCGCCTTAATTCTAGCCTTCACATCAGCAAAGCTGAGTACAGGCTGAACCAACTTAGAAGACTCTCTTCTCAGTGCAACCCGCCACACTTAATCGATAGGCAAAGCCAATGATTTGTGGGCAGATAACAGAATATGGGCTAGATATTCCCTACTGTACTGACAAAGTCAGAGGTGATATCGCACGTGTCGCTCTCTTTGCCAAAATAAGCGGACCTGATGGGAACCCAGCCCAATAGTCCCACATCTTATCTTAAGTTCTCCCTTCAGCCACGCTGCGTACAGAACAAGCTAGAGAGTTTGACGACGTCCAACAGGTAGAATTGGAATAAAGGAGACGGTGACGACCACGATGCTGCTGCACGAATATCATCTACCCCAGTTCCTCTGAAAAGGGCCGTAGACGCCGCTACTCCACGAGTGGAGAGGGCTTTTACGCCTTGAGGTATTGGTTGCCCTGCTACCTCATAAGCCGTCTCAATGCCTTCGCAAAGCCAATGAGACAGCCGCTGTTTCAAAGGTGATCTACCCAGTGTACTAGCACCGTGACACACAAACAGCTGAGGTGATGACCTAATCATCGCTGCACGTAACACGCCAAGGCGCACCCCGGGCACAAGCGATGCAGTCTCTCCTCTCTCTGCTCCGCATGGGGAGGGGGGAAGAAAGCCCATAACGCAGCGGTCTGAGACCTGTATGAGTTCTTAATAACTGTTGGTATAAATGCCGAGTTAGGAAGTAATACCGCTCTGCTCACTGATGGCAAGGCAGTCGGGTCTCGCCGAAAGGGCACACAAATCACTGACGTGCTTGGCTGTAGTCAAGGCAAGCAACAGTGCCGTCTTCAGAGACAACACCTTGAGGGGGATTTGATTCAATGGCTCGAACGGCGTCTTCCAGAGCGCCTCGAGTACCAAAGTTAAATCCCACTGGGGCAATGTGGCTCTAGCCGCTGGCCTAAGCCACCGCATTCCCAATAGAAACTGTTTCACTAGAGGGTGACTGAAAATGTTGTCTCTGCCAAACCCCTCATGACAAGCTGAAATCGCTGCCGCGAACACCTTGATTGTGGCGGGTGAGCGCTGCGTGTCAAACATGAACTGTAGGAAAAAGAGCACGCCTTGACATGACAGCACACGGGGTCCACATTCTCTGTGGCACACCATTGTGAAAACACGTTCCATCTGCTGGCATACGTCCTGGGTGTGGAACTGTCACGCGAGCCCTGTAGGGTTCTGATTATTGAATCAGATAACCCACGGCGGCTCTAACTTGTCCTTCTCGGGTCAGACCCTCAGTGGCTGGCTGATTAGAGGCAATTGCTCTATTATGCCTGCCGCCTGAGCCATCGCGTCCTCTCTGTGGAATTGGCCATGATGGCGCAATCAACATTTAGGTCATCTCTGCGTACCACGGAACCCCTGGGCGATCGGGGCAATCAAATGATTGATAGTTCTCCTGTTCTGATGGAAATGCGTACAGGCGAACTTCTGGCCACTGGTGTGCAAAAGCGCCTATCCCTAGTGGTGGTTTGTCCTGGGCTCGTAGAGAGAACCATCGGAGACAATACGCGTTCACACGTGACGCGAACAGGTCCACCTCGGCTCTCCCGAACCGTTCCCATATTTGGAGAGCAATGTTGGGGTGCAGCTGCCACTTGTCTCGGGGACCCCCTCGAGACATGAGGTCTGCTCCGACGTTCTGATATCCTGGAATGTGTGCTGCTGTCAACTAGCGAAGGTGCTCTTGAGCCCACAGTCACAATTCCTCCGCCAACCTTTGGAGTGCAGGAGACCTGACTCCCCCGTGGCAATTTATGTAGGCTACTGAAGTTCGATTGTCCAACCAGACCAGCACATTGTGGCCCCGTAGGGTAGACGTGAAGTGGGTCAGAAACAGTAGAACTGTCTCCAGTTCCAGAAGGTTGATGTGGTGTCCCGAGGGAGGCCACACACTGACTGCCCGAGCCTGACATGTCCTTCCCCTTCCAGTCAGACAAGCTTCTGTATACACTGGAATGTAGGATAACACTCTGCCTAATGGGACCTCTTGCATCAAAACGCACGGGTCTCTCCAATAGTTCAGGTCCGTTCTGTGCGAGAGGGGAACTACCGACAACCGACGAAGGTGCCTCACAGGGTACAGTCTTAGTTGGGCAAACCATCGCTGTGTTCTGCGCATGTGCAGACAGTCATGATGGAATGCGCTGTTACCATGTGATTCGGATAAAACCTTTCGTAGGGCTAGCAACAGGTCAGCCCGTCGAGGATCGGTAATTCAAGCCTTCATAGTCAGTGTCTAGCTGTAACCCCAGGTAGACAATCCGATGACTGGGCCAGGGATCACTGTTTTCCCAATTCACAGCGAACCCCAGACGTGTGAGATTAATCATTGTCTGTGTTGTGTGTGCCAGCGCCACACGACACAGACAATGGGGCCAGAACCAATAGGTCGTCTAGGTAGGCTTGTAGCCGTATCCCTTGACGCAACGGTTCCAATGCCGCCTCGACGCATTTGGAAAAGGTGTGAGATGCCAGGGCATACCTGAATGGAATACTCATAAACCACCGCTTGAAAGGCGAAATGCAGAAACTTCCTGTGACGCGGATGTATCGGAACATGAAAGTATGCGTCCTTTAGGTCTAAGCTTATACAAAAGTCCTTGTTGTGGATACATTCCAGCAGACGTTTTGTTGTGAGCATTCGGAATGGCTGTTTGGCTACTCTCTCGATGAGAGTGCATAAATCCAATATGGGCCTCGTCCCCCCCCCCCGTCTTTTTTGGCACTAGGAAGTAGGGTGAATATAGCACGCTGTTCCTTTACTTCTGGGGAATTACTATGACCGCCTCCTTCGCTAAAAGTTCCGTAATCTCTTTCACGAGCGGCGACTTTCTCTGGCATCTTCATCACCGTCTCCACCACATCCCTCCCCCATTTTCGGGTTCGGTGGAATTGGATGTCATAACCCTTCTCTAGTGCCCGACTTAGCCAGGAGGAGAGGGTGCAGCTTTGCTGCCTCTCTAAATAATGCTCTGAGAGCAGGAGAACACAAAGCTGTGGTACAGACAGTAGGAAGGACCTCTATTCCTCTATGGCCCAAGCCGCCGCTGTCCCCCAACACTGAAGTGGTGGGACAGCCCAGGATGGGCCCAATTCGAAAGGGGGAGGGAATATTGATGCTTTCTGTGAGAAGCAGGGGCGCTGACACTTCAGTTATATGTGTAACCTTGTGGTTCCAGCTCTCCGTGAACGCACCACGGGTCTGAGCTACACAGAGGCGTCTGCCAAAGATAGTGTGCCGTCTCCCAACAGCGATTGCATCATCGGCCCAACATGGTGCTGTGTATGCAGGCTGCTCTTTAAACCCTGAGCTACTTCACTCCTAAGAGTGTGTAGTGTAGGGTTTTTATGAGGTATAGAATGACTGCTCATTAAGAGCGTCCATCTTGCTTTCCTCATGTCATTCCCACTCACAACGTCCTTCTGTGTGTGCTCAGCTACGCACTCATAGTGGGCTGTGCTACATGCAGAGTGGTGAGAGGAAGAGAGAGGTAGAAAAGGAACCTGATCGGACTCAGTTTTGTTATGGAAAATAGGTTCTCTTGTGACAGTCAGATGGAACACATTCTTTATTAACAAAGGACACATTTGCTCCTCCATCCCTTTGCAAGGGCGGGGGATGAACAGTAGGTGCTGTCACAAGAAGTGCTGCGCTCTCTTCCGTTCTCTCCCGCTCGTCCCGTCATGGTCGTCATCTCTTCTGACTGCCTCTCGGCAGCCAGGGCAATGAAATGAAAACCTCTCTCGTCAGTTGAGCCGCTTCTCTGGTGTTGCAGGAGGGGCGGGGCCCGCTCTTGGTACACCAGGTGCTGCTGCTTGACGGGCTCTCCGTCTGGCTGTAGACCTGGGTCTACTGGAGACGGTGGAGCGAGGGGGTTCCTTTTGAAGCTGCTCTAGACTCTCTTGCCAATGGCAGGTGTCTAGACAGCTGCTTCTTCTCCTCAAGCTTCCCAAAACTCACCGTCGCATTTTGGCGGCGGTTCCGAAGAGACTGCGTTCAATAGGGCAGCTTTGTCGGGTTCCTTCATAGCCGTCAGACAGCCAGAGGTGTCGCTCCACGACCACCGAAGTGGCTGTGGACCTCCCCGCACATATAGCCGACGCCTGTATGAGATGGAGGATGGCGCCGGAAATCTTTGACCCTTCCTCTATCTCCTCTCCCGACAGCTCAGTTCTACCCTTGGTGAGACGGGATAGAGAGGCTGCCAGTAGGGCAATATTGTTAGCTGCCGTTACAGCTTGTACACCTAGTGGGAAGGACTTCTCCAACAGCTGTGCTGTGAGCCAGTCATAGGTAGTGTGGGTTTCTTGGACAATGGCCAGGAGCTCAAACCTGGGGTGAGGTACTCAGCTAGTGTGTCCTCGAGCCTAGAGATCTCCTGAGGCTGTTTCCATCCACTCTGGTGAATGGGGTGTACGCCGTCGCCTGCGTTCTGATGCACCCTCCACATATTTAGCGAGCGAGGTGCCAAAGGCAAAGCCACCCATCTTGCTCTGGATTAGGGGCCGCCCACCATCATATCCACTTCTGGTTCAGAGGGAATGGGGGACAGTGTAATCTCCAGGGCCCTGTAAAGTCAGAGTGCAGAGAGGCCGATGCATAGGAGGGGGCTGCTGAGAATTCAGAGCCTGTCTCTTCCTTGCACAAGGATGTGAAATTCCCCTCACTCTCACTAGGAAGGGGGGTCATTTCAGCCTTGGTTTTTCCAAAATCCTCGTCATCTCCAGAGGTGCAGTCGTCGTCTGACGCCTCAGAACCTGAGGCTAACATAGACAATGACATCCTCTAGATGGGTATCCTCCCTGAAAATGCCCACCGATGCTTCCTCTCCTTTAAAGAAAGGTGGGTGCAGCTAGGGCATTTGTGCAGCTAGGGCAGTTGTGTGGGTCTGAAGCCGCCATAGAGGAGCAGCGACACTGAGCTTTAAAAAGAGCCTTTGGGGGTGGGAAAGGCGTGCTCGTGAAGGACAACTTCGAGAACAGGATATCGACGTGGGTTCGTCCTGAGATTTCTTCTAGGCTTCTTCATTCCAGTCCTGTTGCTGAAGATAATGGGAGGCTGATTGAGGGAAAACGTCCCCTTGTATAGGGACACCTGTACTCCTATTGGCTGCAGGTGTGTGCATAATTTTCTCTCAGGCTATTCACTGCCTAGGCAGCAGGGTAAACCACTAGGAGCAGTTCTCCCCTATGGGGTGGAGCTCCACGATATAGAACAGTGGAATGGTATCAAATAAATCCTACACATGGTTTGATGCCATTCCATTTGCTCCATTCCAGCCATTATTATTATCTGTCCTCCCCTGAACAGCCTCCACTGATACCAACATATGGCAATAGATGCCAAGACTCAAATGTCTATTTTATGTACAGGTGATCTGTTCAAAGTAAAGATGACACTATTTGAATCTTGTTGCAACACTGTCTCCTATATTTGGTGTCTCTTCGTCGAATGCTTTTTTGACTGTGGTCCATGACTGGGCCCCAATTCTCCACCCATCTCCCAAAGTGTGCACTTGCACACTCCCAATAACAATGGTGAAAACTCCTTCCAGACAATGATTTCACCTATCCAATGCTTTTAAATCCATAAGAGGGAGTGTGCACAATGCACATGCACACTTTGGGAGAATTGGGATGCAGGCTAATAGTCCCAAAAATCTTCCTCTCATCTCTTTTCCTTCAGTTCATGAACACTAATCTGGAGGAAGTAGAACACTGAAAGCAGTTTGGTGAAAATCTATTCTGCGCTTTCATTTATCAGTGGTAATAATGAGGAAAAAGAGTAGAGTAAAGGAATATTAGGATACAACCATATTATACGCCACCCAAAGAAGGCAGTTACTCATGTCCATACGAATACAAGCAGATCATCTGAATGTATGACATTTTATGAGCTCAAATACCCATGAAATCTAAAACGATACAGGATACTACAGTAAACAATGCAAGACCAGATTTAATCATGTATTATGTGCTTATTGAGGGTGATGCCCGCCGCTGGTGAAAATGAAACCAAAGGTAAATTCATAGAGGTTGTGGACATGGAATACTATACAATGTTATTTTGTGGACTGTTTTTACAGTATATTTGACCCCAAAGTGTATTCTGTTTTTGCTAAATAAGTTAACAAAACTCTTGGTTCCAACTGTAGAATACAAAAAACATCTTACCCCAGGACACTATCCTAGGAAAAGAAAAAGGAGCACTGATGTCCGACATACGGAGGTTCATTAGGGACAAACACAGGTTTATATTTCGGAGTGTCATACACCTTTTTAAGTAGAATATCATATCTTGGCAAGTAGGCTACATATATATATATTTCGAGTCTAATAACCTGGAAGGTGATACTGTATGGTTACTCTGATGAACCTTGGTGCTATAGGCAGGTAGCCTAGTGGTAAGAGCGTTGAGCCAGTAACCGAAAGGTTGCTAGATTGAATCCCAGAGTTGTCAAGGTAAAAGTTTGTCGTTCTGCCCCTGAACGAGGCAGTTAACTCACTGTTCCTATGCCGTCATTGTAAATAAGAATTTGTTCTTAACTGACTTGCCTAGTTAAAAAAGCTAAATGTAAATAAAACATAAAGCTCTATAATATCAATTATATAAAGTTTGAGGTGAGGGAGAAAGTGTGGTGGAACAAGTGTTGTTAGCATTGTTATGTATCTTGCTAGCTGGAACCGGATTTTCCGTTAGCTAGCCAGAGAAATGCTGAGCAACATTAGCCAACTTAACTGATGAAATAATTGAGTTTATGGTGTGAAAATTAGCTGGCTAATAAATTCAGACTGCTAATGTTAGCTCATCTGATGTTGTGATGTTAGTAAGCTAACCAATTCGCTATAGTATTAACTGGTAACGTTATACAACTTCTTGCCATTCCTCAAGATATAACGCGTTACTGTTAGTTGCTTACTGGACTCTGGCAATCTGTGTGAAATGTTAACTAGCTAACCAACTAACTACTATCTGTGAACTGTTTTCCCTCTAGTATGTGGTTTATTTTCAGAATGAGAGAATTAGGTGAAAATAAGGCGTTGTTTGTTAAACTAGTGGATTCAGGGATCAAGTGTAGCTGGAGCTGGGCCTGGCTTACACTGGATGCCATTATAGAGGTGAAAGGAACACCACGCACTTTCCCTCTAATACAAAGTGGTATGCCAAGTGTACTCTCTGCCTGAAAGAGAGAAATTATGCCAACAAAGGGTATCTTGCTCTGCTGGCACATTGTAGAAGAGATGTCCACAGGCAGAAAGTGTACAATGTAGTAATGTGCAGTGTAGCCCAAATATATTGCTTTTGTTGTGTTGAATTTGACAGTAACACGTGTGTGAGTGAGGGGGAATTATTAAAGTTTTTACTCCGTGAACGTTATTTTTGCACACGTAGCCTTGTGCACTTGATCGGTGGCCACTATAATGGAGCAAAAATAGAATGCCTGTTTGTTTCATTCTATTTCTACTTAAGATGTTTTTTCCCCCCATGTGCAATATTTAGATGTGTGTGTGTGGTCACAAGTGTTCTATTATAAAGGCTGTCATGGCTAACTGCAATATTAGTGTGGTGTTTTTCTCAAGATGAGTGTCATTTGCAGTAAAGTCTAGACCACAAATAACATTGTATTGCTTTCTTAATTTTTTTTAGCTATGAGTTTAGCAGGGATTTTTTTGCATGTTTCAGTGTCACCTTTTTGGGCCCTTACCAGTTTCCATCCCTGAAACAATCAGATAACGGCACAGTATAACAGTGGTGTGCAGAACGGCATCTCGGAATGCACAGCTCGTCTGTCCTTGTCACGGAAGGGCTATTGAAGCAGACGAGTATATCAGGTTCCACTCTTATCTAAAAAAAGAAGAAGCGGCTCCACTGGGCAAGCGATCACCAACACTGGACAAGTGAGGAGTGGAAAAACATTGCCTGGTCTAACGAATCCCGGTTCCTGTTGCGTCATGCTGATGGCAGAGTCAGGGTTTGGCGTAAGCCCCATCCTGCCAGGTGTCAACGGTTCAGGCTGGTTGTAATGGTGTGAAGAATGTTTTCCTGGCAAACGCTAGGTCTCCTAACAATTTGAGCAACGTTTCCATGCCCCGAATAATTCAAGGTGTTCTGGAGGCAAAGGTGAGTCTGGTCGAGTACTAGATGGGTGTACCTAATATACTGGCCACATAGTATATCAATGAATTGCACACATAGATGTGGCCTAAAGACAAGATTCAATTGACAGTAGTCTGATGGGTGACCACATTGTCAATAGTAAATTAAGAAATATGATGAACAGCGCAGCGTGTGTAATAGACATAATTTTTCAAATCATCCTATAGAGGTTCATGCAGGTCATACGTCTAGATTTACAATTAAGAAAAATATCAACTCAACATGTGAAGTGTTGGTCCCATGTTTCATTTGCTAAAATAGAAGATCCCAGAAATGTTCTGGACGCACCAAAAGCTTATTTCTCTCAAATTTTGTGCACAAATTTGTTTACATCCCTGCCAAGATAATCCATCCACCTGACAGGTGTGGCATATCAATATGCGGATTAAGCAGCATGAACATTACACAGGTGCACCTTGTGATGGGAACAATAAAAGGCCACTCTAAAATGTGCAGTTTTGTCACACAACACAATGCCATAGATGTCTCAAGTTTTGAGAGCGTGTGCAATTGGCATGCTGACTGCAGGAATGTCCACCATGGCAGCTTAGACTGTTAGAATGTTGAAGTCAAAATGACAAACGGGATGGCGCGAGACCAGGCTTTTCTAGTGGGATAGTCCACCACAATTTAAAAAATGCTTCCTTACTTTGAGAGTAGTAATCCATAGTTTGTTAATTTAGCTACTGCCACCAACTTCTAACATCATCCTTATTGACCAAAATGATGGGAGTAATGAGGCATCCGTTGTTACATTGTATGGCCAAGTTCTGTTAAGAATGACCGTAACGTTTGATTTTTACAGCCCGATGTTTACCAGGTAGTTCCTTAGAAATGACCTATAAATGGCACCATAAAAAGGTAATTACCTAATAACTGCATAGTAGTTACACTTTTCTGAGTATCCATTGAATATAGTTTCTTAGTTGTAAATAGCAGCAAAGTAGCTAAAAATGGACTACATAGAAACCATTTTATATGAATGGAGAACCTTGTCTATGTGGACTTTTTCACGTTAATTGACACCGGCACTTAATAGAGGGATCCAATAATAATGCGATAGCCTCAATTCCAGGCTTATACAGCTCTTATGTAGCTCTCAGAGACACATGTTTAGAAAAACTCTCTGTAAGATCATCTGCAGGACATTGTTAGCTCCATTCAGTCTCCTGTATTTAACAAGGAACCGGTCCAGCTCAATTGTTCAGGCGACGCTGACATTACCACTTTTGTTTTGTCTCGTTGGGTGTGTCCCTCATTCTAAAAGGCAGTGATTGTGTCAGAGACCTCATTTCAAGCAAACAGTTACAGCCTAAAGCTAAAAGAGAGAAGAAGAAAAAGAGGTGATTTGGTCTATATATCAAACAACAGACACATAGGTTTTCACATACATTGCCTTCAGAAAGTATACACACCCTCTAACTTTTCCCACATTGTATTGTGTTACAAGGTGGGATGGGATAGGATAAAAAACGTTTTGTTATTTTTATCAACGATCTACACAAAATACATTGGGAGAATTATAATTATAATTACATAATTATTCGACCCCCTGAATCAATACATATTAGAATCACCTTTGGCAGCGATTATATCTTTTGGGGTAAGTCTCTAAGAGCTTTGCACACCTGGAATGTACAATATTTGTACATTCTTCTTTAAAAAATTCTTCACGGTCTGTCAAGGGGATTGTTGATCATTACTAGACAGCTATTTTCATGTCTTGCCATAGATTTTCAAGCCAATTTAAGTCAAAACTGTAACTAGGCCACTCAGGAACATTCAATGTCGTCTTGGTAAGCAACTCTAGTATAGATTTGGCCTTGTGTTTTAGGTTATTGTCTGCTGAAAAGTGAATTTGTCTCCCATTGTCTGTTGAAAAGCATACTGAACCAGGTTTTCCTCCTATATTTTTGCCTGTGCTTAGCTCTCTTCCGTTTCTTTTTATCAACAAAAAAACCTCCCTAGTTCTTGCCGATGAAAGGCATACCCATAACTTGATGCAGTCACCACCATGCTTGAAAATATGAAGAGTGGTACTCAGGGATGTGTTGGATTTGCCCCAAACATAATGCTTTGTATTCAGGACATAAAGTCAATTTCCAGGAACTCCTTTTTGGTTCCAGGTAGAACTATTTTGTAATACATGTAGAACCCTCTGTGGAAAGAGTTCTACATTGAACCAAAAAAGGTTCTACCTGGAACCAAAAGGATTCTCCTATGTGGACAGCCGAAGAACCCTTTTTGGTTCTAGATTGCACGTTTTTTTTTAAGAGTGTACCAATAGGTGCTTTTCTTTGCGAAGCATTTGAAAATCAACCTGGTCTTTGTGGTTGAATCTGTGTTTGAAATTCACTGCTCAACTGAGGGACCTTAAAGGTAATTGTATGTGTGGGGTACAGAGATGAGGTGGTCATTCTAAAATCATGTCAAACATTATTATTGCACTCAGTGAGTCCATGCAACTTATTATGTCCCTTCTTAAGTGTATTTTTACTCCTGAACTTATTTAGGCTTGTCATAACAAATTTTAATCAATTTTAAATTCAGACTGTAACACAACAAAACTGAGAAAAAGTCAGTGTGAATAGTTTCTGAAGGCACTGCAGGCTCCCATAAAAAGTGCCATCCATACTGTGAACCAAATCAAATTGTATTGGTTGCAAACACATATTTAGCAGATGATATTGAGTAGTGAAATGCTTGTCTTCCTAGCTCCAACAGTGGAGTAATATTTAACAATACACACATCTAAAAGTAAAAATGTAATTTAGAAATATTAGTATGAGCAATGTCAGAGTCCAGAGCATAAATATATCTATATATGTGATGGGATGCATAGACAGAATATATATTCTATATACATACTATCTGAAGAATACGTAGGATTCCTTTTTCCACATTTTGTTACATAACAGCCTTATTCTAAAATGGATCAAATTATTTTATTTCCTCATCAATCTACACATACAGGTTTTTAGACATTTTTGCAAAAGTAAACTCAGCAACAACAAAAAACGTCCCTTTTTCAGCACCCTGTCTTTCAAAGATAATTCGTAAAAATCCAAATAACTTCACAGATCTTCATTGTAAATGGTTTTAACACTGTTTCTCATGCTTGTTCAATGAACCATAAACAATTAATGAACATGCACCTGTGGAACGGTCGTTAAGACACTAACACCTTACAGACGGAAGGCAATTAAGTTCACAGTTATGAAAACTCAGGACACTAAAGAGGCCTTTCTACTGACTCTGAAAAACACCAAAAGAAAGGTGCACAGGGTCCCTGCTCCTCTGCGTGAACATGCCCTAGGGCATGCTGCAAGGAGGCATGAGCACTGCAGATGTGGCCAGGGCAATAAATTGCAATGTCCGTACTGTGGGATGCCTAAGACAGAGCTACAGAGAAACAGGATGGACAGCTGATCGTCCTCGCAGTGGCAGACCATGTAACAGCATTTGCACAGGATTGGTACATCCGAATATCACACCTGCGGGACAGGTACAGGATGGCAACAACAACTGCCTGAGTTACAGGAACGCACAAATCCCTCCATCAGTGCTCAGATTGTCCGCAATAGGCAGAGAGAGGCTGGACTGAAGGCTTGTAGGCCTGTTGTGAGGCAGGTCCTCACCAGACATCACCGGCAGCACAAACCCACCGTCGCTGGAACAGACAGGACTGGCAAAAAGTGCTCTTCACCGACGAGTTGCGGTTTTGTCTCACCAGTGGTGATGGTCGGATTCTCTGGTCTGATGAAACCAAAATTGTACTTGTTGGCCTGAATGCCAAGCGTCATGTCTGGAGGAAACCTGGCACCATCCCTAAGGTGAAGCATGGTGGTGTCTGCATCATGCTGTGGGGATATTTTTCAGCGACAGGAAGACTAGCCAGGATTGAGGGAAAGATGAACGGAGCAAAGTACAGCGAGATCCTTGACGAAAACCTGCTCCAGAGCGCTCAAGACCTCAGACTGGGGTGAAGGTTCACCTTCCAACAGTACTACGACCCTAATCACACAGTCAAGGCAACGCAGGAGTGGCTTCGGGAAAAGTCTCTGAATGTCTTTGAGTGGCCCAGCCAGAGTCCGGACTTACCCGATCTAACATCTCTAGAGAGACCTGAAAATGGCTGTGCAGCCACACTCCCCATCCAATCTGACAGAGCTTGAGAGGATCTGCAGAGAATAATGGGAGAAACTCCCCAAATACGTGTGTGCCAAGCTTGTTGCTGTAATCGCTGCCAAAGGTGCTTCAACAAAGTACTAAGTAAAGGATCTGAATAGTTATGTAAATGTGATATTTCGTTTAAAAAGTTTTTTTGATATATTTGCAATAATTTCTTTAAACTTGTTTATGCTTTGTCATTATGGGGTATTATTTAATCAATTTTAGAATAAGGCTGTAAAGTAACAATGTGGGAAAATTAAGGGGTCTGAATACTTTCCGAAGACACTATATATGTACAGCATAGGATGAGCCTTGACTAGAATACAGTATATACATATAAAATGGGTAAAACAGCATGTAAACATTATTAAAGTGACCAGAATTCATTTTTTTTAGTGACGAGTGTTCCATGTCTGTGTACATAGGGCAGCAGCCTCTAAGGTGCAAGGTTGAGTAACCGGGTGGTAGCCGGCTAGTGACTGACTAAGTTCAGAGCAGGGTGCTGGGTCGAGCTGGCTGGTGATGGCCATTTTAATAGTCTCGGTCCCAGCTTTGATGCACCTGTACTGAACTCGCCTTCTGGATGATAGCGGTGTGAACAACTAGAGGTCGGGTGGCTGAGGTCCTTGATGATCTTCTTGTCCTTCCTGTGACATCGGGTGCTGTAGATGTCCTGGAGGGCGGGCAGTTGGTCCTTGGTGATGCATTGGGCAGACCGCACCACCCTCTGGAGAGCCCTGCGGTTGCGGGCGATGCAGTTGCTGTACAAGGCAGTGATACAGCCCGATGCTCTCAATAGTTCACCTGTAAAAGTTTGTGAGGGTCTTAAAGGTCAAGCAGAATGTCTTCAGCCTCCTGAGGTTGAACCATTTCAGATTGTCAGTGATGTGTATACCAAGGAACTTTAAGCTTTTCAAATTCTCCACTGCGGCCCTGTCGATGTAGATGGGGGTGTGTTCCCTCTGTCTCCTGAAGTACATGATCAGGTCCTTCGTTTTGTTGACGTTAAGGAAGAGGTTATTTTCCTGGCACCACTCCACCCCCATTCACCGCCTCCAACCAGGTGGCAGATTTTCATCAACATATAGTGGAACTGTCAATAAGGTTAGGCAACTCATGTAGAGTAGGACTCCTGGACATTTCTACCACTGTGGATCTCCAGAGGGAGGAATTTGTTGTCTTATGGCCGCTGTCTTAATGATTTCATCACAAGTTGGCTCACAATAGGGACATTTAGCAAAACACAGGACTCTTTAGATGAAGTGTTGCCACTTTCACTGCAGAATTGTTAACTTTTCTGTGGCGCTGGTCATATGCTTCGGGAGGGTGGTCACGTGTGCTAGCAGAGCAGAAGTGCTGGGTCCGAGCCTTGGCCAAATCAGTGTGACGTCCGTTACACACAGACCAGAAGCATGCAACTCAAAGACTGAACAACTTGTGAATTCATGACAATTTTCACAAGGCAAAGATGATACTATGAATTCTTTATGATGCATTATAAGCAAATTATTTTTTTTATTTTTTATTTTACCAGGCAAGTCAGTTAAGAACAAATTCTTATTTTCAATGACGGCCTAGGAACAGTGGGTTAACTGCCTGTTCAGGGGCAGAACGACAGATTTGTACCTTGTCAGCTCGGGGGTTTGAACTTGCAACCTTCCGGTTACTAGTCCAACGCTCTAACCACTACCCTGCCGCCCCAATAATGCCTTATGGGCTTTACATAATCTACTATAATGCATTACATAGGTGTAACTATATTCATAAAACAAGCCACAGCCTTGTTCATAATGCACTATAAATGTTTAGATGTTTATGAGAAGTTTATTTTTTATGTATTTTTTATTTCACCTTTATTTTTATTATTATTATTATTATTATTTAACCAGGTAAGCTAGTTTTTTTTTTGTGTGTGTGAATTTTTACCCCTTTTTCTCCCCAATTTCGTGGTATCCAATTGCTGTAGTAGCTACTATCTTGTCTCATCACTACAACTCCCGTACGGGCTCGGGAGAGACGAAGGTTGAAAGTCATGCGTCCTCCGATACACAACCCAACCAGCCGCACTGCTTCTTAACACAGCGCACATCCAACCCGGAAGCCAGCCGCACCAATGTGCCGTAAGGAAACACCGTGTACCTGGCAACCTTGGTTAGCGTGCACTGCGCCCGTCCCACCACAGGAGTCGCTGGTGCGCGATGAGACAAGGACATCCCTACCGACCAAGCCCTCCCTAACCCGGACGACGCTAGGCCAATTGTGCGTCGCCCCACGGACCTCCCGGTCGCGGCCGGTTACGACAGAGCCTGGGTGCGAATCCAGAGTCGCTGATGGCACAGCTGGCCAGGTAAGCTAGTTGAGAACAACTTCTCATTTACAACTGCGACTTGGCCAAGATAAAGCAAAGCAGTGCGACACAAATAACAACACAGAGTTACACATGGAATAAACAAGCGTACAGTCAATAACACAATAGAAAAAAAGAAAGTCTATATACAGTGTGTGCAAATGGCGTGAGGAGGTAAGGCAATAAATAGGCCATAGTAGCAAAGTAATTACAATTTAGCAGATTAACACTGGAGTGATGGATGAGCAGATGATGATGTGCAAGTAGTGAAACTGGTATGCAAAAGAGAGCAGAAAAGTAAATAAAAACAATATGGGGATGAGGTAGGTAGATTGGATGGGCTATTTACAGTTGGACTATGTACAGCTGCAGCGATTGGTTAGCTGCTCAGATAGCTGATGTTTAAAGTTAGTGAGGGAAATGTAAGTCTCGAGCTTCAGTGATTTTTGCAATTCGTTCCAGTCACTGGCAGCAGAGAACTGGAAGGAAAGGCGGCCAAATGAGGTGTTGGCTTTGGAGATGACCTGTGAGATATACCTGCTGGAGAGCGTGCTACGGGTGGGTGTTGTTATTGTGACCAGTGAGCTGAGATAAGGCAGAGCTTTACCTAGCATACACTTATAGATGACCTGGAGCCAGTGGGTCTGGCGACGAATATGTAGCGAGGACCAGCCGACTAGAGCATACAGGTCACAGTGGTGGGTGGTATAAGGGGCTTTGGTGACAAAACGGATGGCACTGTGATAGACTGCATCCAGTTTGCTGAGTAGAGTATTGGAAGCTATCTTGTAGATGACATCGACGAAGTCGAGAATCGGTAGGATACTCAGTTTTACTAGGGTACGTGTGGCGACGTGAGTGAACGAGGCTTTGTTGCGAAATAGAAAGTTGATTCTAGATTTGATTTTGGATTGGAGATGTTTGATATGAGTCTGCAAGGAGAGTTTACAGTCTAGCCAGACACCTAGATATTTGTAGTTGTCCTCGTATTCTAGGTCAGAACCATCCAGAGTAGTGATGTTAGTCAGGCGGGCGGGTGCGGACAGCGAACGGTTGAAAAGCATGCATTTGGTTATACTAGCGTTTAAGAGCAGTTGGAGGCCACGGAAGGAGTGTTGTATGGCGTTGAAGCTCATTTGGAGGTTAGTTAACAGTGTCAAAAGAAGGGCCAGATGTATACAGAATAGTGTCGTCTGCGTAGAGGTGGATGAGGGAATCACCCGCAGCAAGAGCAACATTGTTGATATATACAGAGAAAATAGTCAGCCCGAGAATTGAACCCTGTGGTACCCCCATAGAGACTGCCAGAGGACCGGACAACAGGCCCTCCGATTTGACACACTGAACTCTGTCAGCGAAGTAGTTGGTGAACCAGGCGAGGCAGTCATTTGAGAAACCAAGGCTGTTGAGTCTGCCGATAAGAATGTGGTGATTGACAGAGTCGAAAGCCTTGGCCAGGTCGATGAATACGGCTGCACAGTATTGTCTCTTATCGATGGCGGTTATGATATTGTTTAGGACCTTGAGCGTGGCTGAGGTGCACCCATGACCAGCTCAGAAACCAGATTGAATAGTGGAGAAGGTACGGTTGGATTCGAAATTGTCGGTGATCTGTTTGTTAACTTGGCTTTCGAAGATCTTAGAAAGGCAAGGCATATTGCGTTATAGCGCTGATGTTGTGAATAATGCATTATGCATAGCTCATATTGCGTTATAAATTCTTCTATAGGCTAAGTGTTTAGACTCATGCATAATACTGTACAGTATTTCACATTTGAATTTGGGGGATGACAAACCTTTTTAACCAGCCCATTTTTTCATCATCACAATAAATCACGTCTCAATGTACACTACCGGTCAAAAGTTTAAGAACACCTACTTATTCAATAGGTTTTTCTTTATTTTTTACTATTTTCTACATTGTAGAATAAAAGTAAAGACATCAAAACTATGAAATAACACATATGGAATTATGTAGTAATCAAAAAAAGTGTTAAACAAATCAAAATATATTTTATATTTGAGATTCTTCAAGTAGCAACCCTTTGCCTTGATGACAGCTATGCACCCTCTTGGCATTCTCTCAACCAGCTTCACACGGAATGCTTTTCCAACAGTCTTGAAGGAGTTCCCACATATCCTGAGCACTTGTCAGCTGCTTTTTCTTCACCCTGTGGTCCAACTAATCCCAAACCATCTCAATTATGGTTGAGGTTGGGGGAATGTGAAGGCCAGGTCATCTGATGCAGCACTCCAACACTATCCTTGGTAAAATATCCCTTACACAGCCTGGAGGTGTATTGGGTCATTGTCCTGTTAAAAAACAAATGATAGTCCCACTAATCCCAAACCACATGCGATGGCATATCACTGCAGAATGCTGTGGTAGCCATGCTGGTTAAGTGTGCCTTGATTTCTAAATAAATCACAGACAGTGTCACCAGAAAAGCCCCCCCCACACCATCATACTTCCTCCTCCATGCTTTACGGTGGGAAATACACATGCAGAGATCATCCGTTCACCCACAAAGTGTCTCACAAAGACATGGCAGTTGGAACCAAAAATCTCCAACTTGGACTCCAGACCAAAGGACAGATTTCCACCGGTCCTTTGCTCATGTTTTTTAGCCCAAGCAAGTCTCTTCTTCTTATTGGTGTCCTTTAGTAGTGGTTTCTTTGCAGTAATTCAACCATGAATGCCCGATTCACACAGTCTTCACTGAACAGTTGTGTCACGATCGTCGTAGTGAGAAGACCAAAGCGCAGCGTGATCAGAATACATACTTTTTAATGAATGACGAAGAACACTTAACAAACTATATAAAACAACAAACCGAACGTGAAGCTATATAATACTAGTGCAGACACATGCAACAAGACATAGACAATAACCCATGAAATACCCAAAGATGGCTGCCTAAATATGGTTCCCAATCAGAGACAACGATAAACACCTGCCTCTAATTGAGAACCAATCTAGGCAACCATAGACATATATAAACACCTAGATGATAAACAACCCCATAAACCTACAAAACCCATAAACAGTACAAAAACACACACATCACCCATGTCACACCCTGACCTAACCAAAACAATAAAGAAAACAAAGAATACTCAGGTCAGGGCATGACAAGTTGATGTTGAGATGTGTCTGTTACTTGAACTCTGTGATGTATTTATTTGGGCTGCAATTTTTGAGGCTGGTAACTCTAATGAACTTATTCTCTCCAGCAGAGGTAACTCTGGGTCTTCCATTCCTGTGGCGGTCCTCAGGAGAGCCAGTTTCATCATAGCGCTTGATGGTTTTTGCGACTGCACTTGAAGAAACTTTAAAAGTTCTTGAAATTTTCCATGTTAACTGACCATGTCTTAACTTCTTAATGATGGACTGTTGGTTCTCATTGCTATTTTGAGCTGTTTTTGCCATAATATGGACTTGGTCTTTTACCAAATAGGGGTATCTTCTGTATACCACCCCTACCTTGTCACAACACAACTGATTGGCTCGAATGCATTAAGAAGGAAAGAAATTATTCAAATTAAGTTTTAAGAAGGCACACCTGTTAATTGAAATGCATTCCAGGTGACTACCTCATGAAGCTGGTTGAGAGAATGCCAAGTGTGTGCAAAGCTGTCATCAAGACAAAGGGTGGCTATTTGAAGAATCTCAATGTAGAAAATAATACAAATAAAGAAAAACCCTTAGACCGGTGGTGTAGAGCTGGAGAACATAGAGACTTCCACTAAATATAAAAGGTTATTGTGTTCCAGAGATGTGTCAGATGATCCTGAAGACAAAGCAGTCACCAGTGGTGTTTAAGCTTCTCGCATTGCTCTCTTGGCATTCCCTTTTCTTCTCCCAGCCACCTGTTTTTTGTCGGTTGCCCTCTTTCACACCCATTCACTGCAAAGGAGGCCAGTATAAATAGCTGTGATTCATGAAGGGAGAAAGAGAATAAGAAAGAGAGACTGAAAGAGAGGAGAAGGAAGATATATCACACAAGGTAATTTCACATCTTCTCAATTATGATTGTTAACAATGCAACAGGGAGGAATGGGAAGGAAAATTATGACACCATTGAAAAATACATTAATAGATGAATTGGACTCACCTGGTTAATTTAAGGATGAATAATAACAGAAAACAGGGTTCTTACATGTACGTAGTTATCACACGACTTGTGAAGAAATCTTTTACATTTATATTTCCTACCGGGATTAATTACATTTGTCAAATTCTTTTCACAATGAGAAAAACATGTACAATTTGAATGCAAAGCTATATATATGAACATTAAAGTATTTTGCATTTCACCTGTCAGATTGGCCTTGCAAAAGCAGTTCTGAGAGAGATCCTGATATCTGGGTTTCCCCCTCCTTTGGTTTGAAGACAATGTGGCGGGCCCTCATGTATCAGCTTGCTCTGATTCCTCTCGTCCAGGCTCAAAATGACTACTGCAGAACACACCGTACCTTCAGGGAGCCAGGTCAGTGGAGCTGCAGCCCAAATTCCCCTTCCTCCCTACCTGTCTCACACCTTTCCTTTCCTGTCCCCCTTCCACTTTCTCACCTTACATTCTTTACCACGTTTGTCAGTTGGGGCCACCCAACAGTTTGTGGAGTCTTTGTTTTTTTGAGTGAGGTCCATATGTGGGCAATGGGAAATAGATAAAGGCCAGATGTGATGTCATGCATCTTTGCAGTGTATAGATGTGTGTCATGGTTGCAGGTGTCAGGTAAACATGTTTGCGTGGTTTAAAGGCAATAAAAATGTGGTCATGCACACTCATGAGGTACTGGGCAGACAAATGTACTGTATAAATGTTAAATATTGCACTCAAATGCCCCTTTGGAAATGCTTGCCTTTCTTGTAGTAAACAGAGTGCCTATAGCTACTGTAGGAGTTAAGTGGACAGAACAGTAGTGGACTGTCTACTGTGGTAATGTGTGACCTGGTGTCCCCTCAGTCAACACTGACATTAATGTCTGCTGTGGTAATATGTGGCCTGGTGTCCCCACAGCCAACACTGACATTAACGTCTACTGTGGCACAAATCGCATGGAGCTCCATATCTTGCTATGTCCCGTCTACTTTGGTGGATACAATGAAACACTGATGTCCCTCAACGCTCAGTACTTCAAGGGAGAGTGCCGGGGGACACCTGATTGGACGGTCGACCCGCCTATTCTGAAATACAACTTCTCCATCACAGAGGAGGCGGTGTCCGCCTGCAACAACAAAATAAAGGTAATTCTAGTTTGTTTGAGTAGTTATATTTCTATGGTATCACACTGACCGTGGAGGAGACATTTGGTGGTTGACACTAGAAGATGTTGCTTCAACTCTGGGTAGATGGATTTGACCCTGAACCTAGTAACATGTGACTCTCTCTCTGACACAGATCACTCAGGAGGTGGGTTCTGGGCTCTTTGCAGATTTCTCCAGCGTTCAGTTTGTCAACATCTCGGGCATGATCAACTCTCTGGACCCCAGTGCGGGAACGATCACCTACCGCCAGGAAATGATTTACAAATTCTCCTGCCGCTATCCACTCCAGTACTTGGTCAACAACACTGAGATGACCGTGTGAGTAACCCAGGCCACCTTTACTCTTAGGTTCACTTCATCTGAAGTCAATTCAGGGAAGGACTTCCTCAATAGTAAAACCCTCAATGGGAAGTTATCAAATGGAGGCAGATTCATGCCAAAACAAATAAAAATAACAAGATTGCAATAACATTGATATTGGAGTATTGTTTTATGTGAACTGGGACTGAACCGAGTTTAAGTAAAAACAACCTCAAACCTGACCATACCAGTGACGTGGTGTTTGCAAGTAGCTGGTTATGGCGGGTGGACTAATGCTTTTGAGTTTTGTATTATAGGTTAAATCATACGGTGTATCATATGGTGACCTGGATGGTGATACGCTGCAGTTTTTCTCACAGCAATTGATAGTAGCTAACAGGCAGACATTTTTCTTTTTTTACAAACAGGTCTGGGGTGAGCCTAGCAGTCAAAGACAGCAATGGGAGTTTCATCAGTACCCTGAGTATGATGCTCTACTCGGTAAGAATGTGTTTCTATGATCCATTTTCTATGACAGAGGAGAAGAAAGTGAGGTGTAATCACTAATTGTAGATAATATTTCGTGTACACATGGAAAAAACTGTGTTAGCAGTTTCCAAATTGATCTGGGTGCAATAACACACAAAATGTTTGTATTATTTTTTACATTCTGATTTCCTCCAGTATTTCTGGTATGAATGTTCATCATTTAATTCAACTATATTGAGAGGACCAATGTGCTTGTGAATTCTTGAATGATCCCAAATGACAGTCTTCACCGACTTGTTCCGATTGGCTCCAAGGACAGGTTCTACACAACCCAGCTCAAGGTCCCTGAGGTAGGCTTGACGCTGAAGACACGCATCTTTGTGGAGGTCAAGGCCACCAATCTCACTGGAAGGTACGGGTATAGTAAATCTGGATTGAAGAAAACATGGAGTTTTAAGCAATAAGGCACAAGAGGCCATGCTATGTGGTGAATACAGTTAAAGGGTGTTGTTCGGGCCAATGCGGAGCGGCTAAGGCATCTCGTTCAATCAGTGGCCGGAACTATCTGTTTCATGAAAGTGAAAAAAAATACTGGTAGTTATTTACTGACCGTAGTAGACTATATTGTGATGGAGTATGTCATTTCCCATCAAACCTCATTATCAACGTTTTAAAGAAACTATGTCAATGGTCCCATTTAGAATATTGCCAAATATTTCACGTGAAAGAAAATACATTTTCGCCAACAATTATTTTCTTCTCCATCATTTCTAGGTTCAACGTGTTGTTGGACCGATGCTATGCCACAACCAGTCCTTACCCCGTCAACAGCACTTATTATGACCTCTTTGTTGGGTAAGTGATACAACCCAGACGAAACTGTGCGAGCTTACTCCTTTGGGACACGTTGTCAGTCACACAAAGCTTTACTTTTAGGAATAATTAGATTACTAAGATATTCAGACATCCTATAGGACAAAACATGTACATACAGTAGATGGGGAAAAGACTAGAAACTCAGTTGCAGCTACATTCTAGCTATTAATTAATTATCATGTTATCAAGATCACCTAGTTTTTTCCTTGACATAACTTAGTGCCTTGCCTCGCTCAGGTGTAACCGGGATGGCCAGACGGTGATGGGGGTGAATGGGCAACAGCAGGAAGCTCGTTTCTCGTTTGAGGCCTTCCGCTTCGTCCAGCACAAGAACAGGACGTTGTCCACTTTCTACCTGCACTGCTCTACCAGACTCTGTGAGAGGTCCGTCTGCACCTCCCTGCAACAGGTCAGTCACTTCTCCTGTGCGGATGTTGTAGCCACATTCCAGCCTATCTGGAAAGTAGTTGTGATGCACCAATTAACCAACAATTGAATGCCACCTCATTGCAGTCGGGCATTAGATTGCATGATCAAATGTGGTTACTGCCACTTTAAACACCTATCCTGGCATTGTGATATTTGTGGCACTATGTACAGGGCCGTGCACAGACCTTTTGGGGGGCAGGTGCTTAAACAAAACAAGAGCACACCAAACATTACATTTTTTTTCACAACCACGGTCACAGACTCATTGAGCAATTATGACTTTGATTATTTAGTTACATAAAAGTAAATGGCCACATCTTCATGGCTAATTAAATGACACATACAGTGGGATAAAAAAGTAAACATACAGTAAATGATGCTAGCAATGACCTATGACCTTGTGTAAGAAAGCTATTCCAACCACCCCTTTACTCCTCAGAACTGCACGGACATCAGCTCAAGGAGGAAGCGGGAGGTCCAGGACACGTCTGTGACCGACACAGCCACAGTCAGCTCCGGCCCCATCCGCACCCAAGTGGACAACGGTGAGCAACAACCACTGACCGTTCATGACCATCATTCACATCAACATTCATCTGTGCATCAGCAAGAATGACTCAAATATATTGAAGGCACAGTAACACTTTACTGATCACATGTACTTACTGCATGTTCATATACCAGTAATGCCATTTTGGTTGAGGGGGTTTTCATGTTATGAACGCATCATTTCCTTTTATTTCTTATGCAGGTGATACTGTCGGAATTGTATCTGAAGGTATGCATCTACTTTTCATCACAACTATTGATATAGCTACAGTACCAGTCAAAAGTTTGGACGCACCTACCTATTCCAGGGTTTTTCTTTATTTTGACTATTTCCTACATTTTAGAATAATCGTGAAGACATCAAAATTATGCAATAACACATATGGAATCATGTAGCAACCAAAAAACACCCACTCATTCAAGGGTTTTTCTTTATTTGTACTATTTTCTACATAGAGATTCTTCAAAGTAGCCACCCTTTGCCTTGATGACAACTTTGCACTCTTGGCATTCTCTCAAACAGCTTCATGAAATAGTCACCTGGAATGCATTTCAATTAAGAGGTGTGCCTTGTTAATTTGTGGAATTTCTTTCCTTCTTAATGCGTTTGAGCCAATCAGTTGTGTTGTGACAAGGTAGGGGTGGTATACAGAAGATAGGGCTAAGTCCATATTATGGCAAGAACAGCTAAAATAAGGAGAGAAGCGACAGTCCATGCAGAACATTTCAAGTTTCTTCAAGTGCAGTCGCAAAAACCATCAAGCGCTTTGATGAAACTGGCTCTCATGAGGACCGCCACAGGAAAGGAAGAAATTGCAGGCCAAAAATGCTTCACAGAGTTCACGTAAGATACACATCTCAACATCAGTTGTTCAGAAGAGACTGCGTGAATCAGGCCTTCATGGTCAAATTGCTGCAAAGAAACCACTACTAAATGACACCAATAATAAGATTTGCTTAGGCCAAGAAACATGAGCATTGGACATTAGATCGGCAGAAATTTGTCCTTTGGTCTGATGAGTCCAAATTTGAGATGTTTGGTTCCAACCGCTATGTCTTTGTGAGACGCAGAATAGGGGAAACAGATGATCTCCCCATTGGTGGTTCCTACCGTGAAGCATGGAGGTGGTGTGATGGTGACTCTGTCAGAGTACTCTATATTTGAATTTCAAAGGATATAATACAAAAGTTGTCTAGAAACAATCTTTGTGAAGTATTTTCTCTGAACCCATGTCCTCTTTGCAGTTTCCGAGCAGTTGGGTGGAAAACACAGATCCTTGCAAGGTGTTGCCATAGCAGCAGGGATTGTTGGTGCGCTCTGTATCTCCATGGTAGCCTTCATTGCGTACTGGATCATTGTGCCAAGGACCATTGGGGCCACAGAGAAGAGAATGCTCTTCACTACAAAAGAGTGACAGTTTAGGGGAAGGCTTTGCCCCGTTACTCTTAAGGTGGTTTCCTCTATGTCCTAGTTCTTATGATCACTGACTTAAGTAGGTGGGTCAGTGACAGTGCAATAACTTAATGAATATATCTGTAACCTGCACATATAGCACTGCATGTTTAAATTGTTTATTTCCATTTTAAAGACATGTAAAGTCTGGTATTAAGGGCTATCTTCTTTGTCTGGGGGTAAGGTCAAGTATAAATGGATGCTATTCCATATCTATTATCATAATCCAAATTGTCAAATCAAACATGACTACCTATTTTGGTGTATTAGTTTCAAGGGCTTCGATGCTGTCCATCAAATCATGTTTAAATGCACATTTTCTATAACCTGTCTTTCAATTTCCCAGTCTTTACAAATACTGGTGTATAAAACCACTCGGTAAAGTTTTTAAAAGTAAAATATAATAAAGGGCCTGTTTTTCCATGATGTTTCATAATCTGTCCTACTGCTCTTTAAGTTCTCTAGCCTCAGACTACCAGACAATTACACATTCAAACAGGCCGTTCTGGAATTTAAACTCAATGAATTGGAGCGTAACCATTACCTGATTACAGAATGGACCCTAGCCCAAAGTTACAATGGTACCGTTGAATGTGTATTTGTAGACACTTTATTTTTTTAAAGACATGGATGAGGGAATAAATACACATGCCACTGTTCATCCATCCATCATTTCAGTAAAAAAAAAAAAAAAAAAGTATTGAAAAAACATTAATTAAAAGTTTAGAAACAAAAACGTTGGCATCTCCCTTCCCGTTTATTCCCCCCCACAAACCATCTGAAGTGACGCAAAGAGCAGAAATCATCCCACTGGGTACAAACGTCAATTCAACGTCTATTCCACATTGGTTCAACATCACTTAATTTCAATGAAATTAAGTGGAAACGTTGATTTACCCAGTGAAACTCCTCTGCTAGAGGTTCAAGCAGCTTGAAACATGGACAATATCTGCTTATTTTTCAGGCAGTGCAACACAGTCGAGCAGTCCTCAAATTCATACTGGCATCCATACACAAACACCAGGGTAGTGTTCAGTAGGGCACATCGTAACAAAACGTTATGCAACAGAATACGATCATGTGCCATTTCACTCCATTGCAACAATGTTTTCCCACTATTGCCCATGACAGCCCCTTGGTGATTGAAGTTTACTGAACTATCTGTATTGAGTACAATTTATAGACTGCACATAAGTATTGCATATCAAAAGATAACTGTCATTCAATGTAACATGTTTTTTCCCCCTCATCCTAAGTCAGTTATGAATTTTCAGAAAGAACAATGCTAATTAGAACATGGAGAGAGGGTTCTGGACAAAATATGGATTTTACACATGAACACAGTGGATGGTTGTCAATGTCAATCATATTTTGATGATAATTTCCCTCATGGTGTATAGAATACACACCACGATTGTTTTGCATTTTCTCAGCGACAATACAAGGCATTAAGCAAGGAATTCAATATTCAAAAGACAACTGAAACACCATTCCATTTGCCAAGAGGTGTATACATTAGCTAGTTCAATCCCAATGAGATCTTTCTCAAACAGACAGAAAACACATTAAAAGTGAATGAAAGCAAGATTTTCCCGAAGAAAACACAGATCTGAGGATAACCGTGCTTGAGAGGAGAAGTCACAACCTTTTTTGATTACAGAATATGACAAAAGCTGAATTTTGCAGGGGAGGAAACATCGAGTCTTGTTATTATTGGTCCTTCCAAAACAAAACATTTTGTATCAGGTATTTGTTCTGTTCTATGCAGGAAATTATAGTGGTCAAAATAAGGTTGTTTGCATGCAGGAAAGTATGCCTAAACCATAAGGGTAGAATAGAAACTTGAGGTCTTGGGTTCAGTTCATTCACTGGTTATTCCAGACTTGGTAAGTGCTCCTTGCTCACCATGTCAGTGAGAGGAGAGATGTATAAAGATCAACAAGGGGCATAAAGATCAACAGAAATTGAGAAAGGAGGGGGGGGGCGATTAAGGTGTCTGAGCTGATCCAGTGTCTTTCTGGTTTTCAACATATGGGTGGAAAAACAACCCCCCTCTTAAAAAAAAAGAAAAAGAAAATGGAGGAAACTGGAACAATTAAACATCGTCAATAAATACAATTAAATCTTCTCAGTTCCAGCTGTTATAACTCATCCCCTACATGCTTTTCTGACTTGTCTTTCTCTGTTGATTCTGAAAATGGAGAGGAATACAATATTATACTCTAGTATATAACAGTACAACATATTACTTTGAAAAGGTTTTATACTATCATAGTTGCGCCACCTTGAATGGAATGCCAAAATCTATTCCTTTCCATTAGATTCCCACTTGTGTAGCCAGAAATTGTAAGACACCTGGGTGCCAATTTTCACATGCAAAAGGATAGTTGCTTCGGCAGACGTACCTGTACTTGCAGTTTCATCTTTAGGCTGCGATTGGCTGGACGAATCTGTGTTCTGTCCAGTGGGCTCTTTGGTGGGCGGTTCCTCTCCTGGCTGCACCACCGGAGTGGCTTCTGTCAAATGAAAACAAATCCCACCAATGAAAAGATGGGTCTGATCGGTGATTACATTTTTGTCGAAAAGGGATCTTTGACAAGTTATTGCACACGTGATTACATGATTTCCTGTTTCAAAGCATTTTGCTAAGGTGTGGCCTGTTGAACATGACCCTCCCTATATATAAAGCCATAACAAAAATGGGTTGGGTTTTCCCCACTCTCTCTGACCTTTGTCTTTAGTCTCCTCCTTGGGAGGTATGACTTTCTCCTCTGTTTTGCTGCTGTTGGCCTTGCTGCTGCTCTCTGAGGCGGTGCTGTTGGCCTTGGCCTTGGCCCTGGGCTTGGCAAACTTGGCCTTGTTAAGCAGGTAGTGGACCTCGCGGTCCAGCAGAGACAGCTTGGACTCTATGTCTTTGGACAGCAGCACGGGCCGCTCTGTGGGAGAACGCTTCTCCTGCTCGGCCACCGTGTCGTTCTTCCACGTCTGTAGAAGAGGGGGAGGTGTTGGGGGGTAAACATGAACAAATAATAATAATAAAAAGGTTGTTTCTTTGTTCCACATTGATGACAAACGAGGGACAATAACCATGTGAACCACGTCATCTCATATTTGAGTAATTTTGAATTCTTGAGGTAATGGTCCATCAAAAACAAAATCTTGGCAAAGGTATCAATGAGTAAAACAAATAGAAGTTTATGAATCACACATACAATGGTCTCGTTGATGACTCTGTCTAACGTCTTCAGCTCCACTTCGGTGAAGATTTGGTCGTCCTCTGGTGTTAGTTTGACGCTCCTTGAGGAAAAAAAACATGTCAAATGGATGCATTGTAAATGTCACCTCTGAAGCTAAGCAGAGTTGGTTCTGGTCGCTCCCTGGATGGGAAACTCGATGCTGCTGGAAATGGCGTAAGAGGGCCAGTGGGGGGGCTCTAAGGAGATCCCAATGCCCCAGGGCCGTGAAAGGGACGGGTGCCATCTTTAGGATGGGATGTTAAAACGGTGTCCCGATTCTTTGGGGTCACTAAAGATCCAATGGCACTTATCGTAAGAGTAGGGGTGTTAACCCTAGTGTACTGGGTAAATTCCCAATCTGGCCCTCAATCCATCATGGCCACATAATCTAAAACTTCCAATTGGCTCATTCATCCCCTCCCCTTGTAACTCTTCCCCCCCCAGGTCGTTTCTGTAAAAGAGAATATGTTCCCAGTCAACTTAACTGGTAAAATCCGTTTAGCATTTTCCCTACTAATGGTTAAGGTTAGGATTGGGGAAGCTGATCCTAGAGCTGTCGGGACCCACCTGAGGAAGAAGCTGGAGTGGTTGAGCATGCTCTCCAGGGCGGCCAGGTGGTCGGGCCACTTCCTGCGCTCCTCCACACGGAAGAACATGGCCTTGCACAGTTTCCTGAGCTCCTGCAGCTTTTCCCGCAGCTCCTTGGTGACTGCAGAGTAGCCATCCTCATCCATCCAGGCCGACGCCTCGCTCAGCTTGGTCATGATGGTCTCCTTCTCCTCCTCTGACACCACCGCCTGGTACTCCTCCTGGTACATCTTGTCCTTAGGAGGAAGGAGAGGAAAGGGGGGGGGGGGGAAATTAGACAGCTGCAAGAAGTGGGTTATATACACACACCTATGGGGGGGGGGCATACTGGTGTTGTGCTGTTCTAACCTGGGTCTCAAAAATGAATGCCTCAAGGCTGTTCAGTGTCTTCTCCCTCTCCTGCTTCTCCAGGTCTCTATCAGTCAGGTCTTGGAGCCTGTCAGGTCAAGAGGAAATCAAAAACATTATTGCAGCCAATTTGGAGGTTGGAGGTTGCTGGGGCTCGAACCTGGATCTATCAGTCTGTGAAACAACTTAATCATTACACCAAGAGATCCAAAACCAATGGCGAAGTTGCTAGGTTTTGAACCAAGTCAGGATGCTACATGAATATCATTATAGATTGAAAAAATCTACGTTTAACTTCCCCACCCTGCACATTTGAAGCCTCCAAAAATGTCAGAAGGAAAGATAGCGCAACATACTTCTTGTTTGAGGAGGCGATAGCTTCCAAGCTAGGGTTAAGGATGTCGTTCACTTGGAGCTCCACTGAGACATCTTCAGAGAACTTAGTTCTCTTGTGAGGCTTGGCTTTCTTCGCCGCCGCTGCGTCCTTCTCCTCCTTCCCCGCCGCCTTCTCCTCCTCCGCCGCCTCCTTCTCCTCCTCCTCCGCCGCCTCCTTCTCCTCCTCCTCCGCCGCCTCCTTCTCCTCCGCCTCCTTCTCCTCCTCCTCCTCGCCGCCTCCTTCTCCTCCTCCGCCGCCTCCTTCTTCTCCTCCTCCTCCTCCGCCGCCTCCTCCTTCTCCGCCTCCTTCTCCTCCTCCGCTCCATTTTTTCCTCCCTCCTTTTCAGAGAAAGATGATTCATTTACATAATGGTAATGACACCTAGTTATTTAATGTCCAATTCAAACGGAGAACGAGGTAAAACTCATTCATGTGAGGTGTATACTTTACTGACAACATCCTGTAACCAAATGCTTCATACAAAACTTTAAGTTTCAAAATGTTCATTAAACACGAAAGCACTGAATACACCCCAGGGCTGAGCGTCCCGGTGTTCATGTGGTCTCCAACTGAGCAGAGTGCTTACCTGAGGGTCAGCCTTGCTGTCCAATGCCTCTCCCTTAGTCTTCTCTTGGGTTGGGACCTCCTCCTCCTGTTTCTCCCCAGGCTCCTGCTTCTCTTCCTGGGGAGCAGCCTCCTCCTTCTTGCTCTGCTCCTTCCCAGACTCTGAAGGAACCTCCTCCTCATCCTGGGCACAGAAACAATAGGGGAGAGGCAGGGAGTGTTAGACAGCAATGAACTAGTGTGAAGGAGAGGAACTCTGGAGCATGTTACATTAGGATGGGGACTGAGGAGAGGATTACCTGAACTGGTTCTGTCACATTTGCATTGGGCTCTGAGGATCCCCCTCCAAACAGGCTGGAAATGGTATTTCCTAGTTCTGACAAATCAAAAGAGACAGAATTCAGACATGGAAGAGACTATGACTGACTAATGGGGGGAAATCAGATGTCAATTGATTACATAAAACCCACTTGTCAGAGTTGATTCCTCATCCTTCTCCTCTACAATGGTCTCAAAGACAGACTCCACCTAAAAAATAAAAAATAAATATTAAAGCAATAGATCACCAAAATAAAATTATTTACATGTATTTTGCAACCATCTTTAAAAAAGTTAAATGTCTGATAAATTCTGTATCTGAGATTTTATTGTACTTCCAGAGAGGAGCTCCATAAGCATCAGAGGGGTGCACTGACCATAGAGATCACATCATTCACATTCTATAAGTAATTCTATGGTACTGACCCGGTCCAGGAGGAGCATGCCACTCTCATCCATGTTGAAGTGGGCCTTGATGCCCTTGGACTCAGCATCCATGTGCTTCTGGAAGCTGCTGCTCACCCCAGACAGCTGCACTGTGGTCAGGTTGAGAGAGCCAAACACACTGGCGGAGGAAAGGAAGAGAAAAAGAAGTGAGGTGGACATTTAAAATCAGATGCAACATAAGGTTGTGTTATGGCTGTTTATTTGATTTCTGTTACAATTCAAAACTGTATTTGTCCCCTTAGCCCTAATAGAATTGGCTAATAGCCAATGGCAAACTAATGCTGTTACAGTATAGTATATCCTTAATTTCCCAGAATTTTCCTTGGGAGAGGTGCTGCAGTGTTGTGACCTGACATCACCCTGATCCAATCACGCGCAACCAGAGAAAATCAACGACACCTGCCCTCTGTGCTTTCTCTGTCTGACCCTCCATCACAGAAGGCACTGAGGGAGGCTTAAACAATAGATTTTCGGACCGATTCATGCTACATTTGGATTGGTTTGTGCTCCTGTGGACCAATGCACTCGTATCTTAACATTTAAACCCGATTCTGATACGCGTCGGTGAATCGTTACATCTCTACTGTTTTGCCGTGTTGTTTCACACAGAGTGGGCTAAGTCTATGTGCCAGTTCCCTGGACACAGTTTAAACAAAGTCCTGGGAAAATAAAAACATGCTCAATGGAGAACCCATTTAATTAATCTGTGTCCAGGAAAACAGCCCTAAGTTCCTACCAATTAAACCCATCTTTATTGGAGAGGTGCTCACCTGAGGTCATTTTGGCCCAAGAAGCTGAGGTCTCCATAGTTGATGTCAAAGGCAAAGTCATCAGTGTAGCGGTTGAAGGTGATGACCTTGCGCTGGGGGTAGGGGGCCATCCTCTGGAACAGGATACGCTTGTTGTGTTTCAGGCTCCTGGAGCCATCCTCATCCTCCGTCTCCCTGGTGAACTCCACCTGGAGAATGAGAGTGATGAATGAAAAGATGAGCACCGTATGATAGAGTTGTGGTGCTAAGCTTTTCCATTCATTTTGGGTGGAGGTGTATAGCTGAACTTACATAACTGATGCCGTGGGATGTGGACCCATCTTAACCATTTTTTAATATATTTTTTAACCCCTTTTACTCCCCAATTTTGCAATATCCAAGTGGTAGTTACTGTCTTGTCCCATCGCTGCAACTCCCGTATGCACTCGGGAGAGGCGAAGGTCGAGAACCGTGCGTCTTCCGAAACACGACCCCGCCAAGCCGCACTGCTTCTTGACACAATGCATGCTTAACCTGAAAGCCAGCAACACCAATGGGTTGGAGGAAACGGCGTACAGCTGGCGACCAAAGTCTGAATGCGCCCGGCCGCCACAAGGAGTCGCTAGAGCGCGATGGGACAAGGACATCCCAACCGGCCAAACCCTCCCCTATCCCGGACGGGGCTGAGCCAAATTGTGTGTTGCTTCATGGGTCTCCCGGTCACATACAACGCAGCCTGGTATCAAACCAGGATCTGTAGTGACACAGCTAGCACAGTGACGCAGTGCCTTAGACCGCTGTGCCACTCGGGAGGCTTGACAATAGACAACTTTTGGGGTTTCGTCTCCTCTAAAAGGAATGGATGGATGGTAATGGAATTATTTAAAAAAAGGGATGGGGTTCAATGTTAAAGAATGAGCTGTGTTACCTGGATGGGGAAAACAGCTGCCTCCCTGACCAGGAAGGGTTTCACTTTAAAGGCCTTGCTGAGGGCAGCGGCCTGGTACACAGCACCCATAGCTGCAGCCTCGTCTGCATTGATGTTCTTTCCCAGCTCCTCTCTACACACACACACACACACACACACAGTGGTCAATGTCATGCAGATATCTTGTTTATTCAAAGTGATAGTTCACTCCAAAAACAAGGTTGGCCAGAGACATTGTCATACCTCAAAAGCAGTAAAATTCTGTGGATGTAAGGCATATCAAGCGTACGTGAACTAATCTTCAGTCTAATAAATCCATGTAATATACCGTTATTTCCGGACTATAAGCCGCTACTTTATTCCCACACTTTTAACCTTGCGGTTTATACAATGACGCGGCTAATTTATGGATTTTTCCCGCTTTCACAAGATTCATGCCGCCAAAAAACTGAGCACCGTCACAATGTGACGTAAATCGAGCGCGCTCAAACTTCCCATCATTCTGATTATGGTAGTAATTGTGTCACCCTCATCATGGCAAAGACATGGAGAAATGCATATGATGCAGCTTTCAAGTTGAAGGCGGTTGATCTGGCTGTTGGAAAAGGAAATAGAGCTGCTGCACGTCGCCACATCCTGACTGATGTCAGCCCATTCTTGCATAATCAATGCTTGGAGTTTGTCAGAATTTGTGGGGTTTTGTTTTTACACCCACCTCTTGAGGATTGACCACAAGTTCTCAATGGGGTTAAGGTCTGGGGAGTTTCCTGGCCATGGACCCAAAATATTGATGTTTTGTTCCGAGCCACTTAGTTATCACTTTTGCCTTATGGCAAGGTGCTCCATCATGCTGAAAAGGCATTGTTCATCACCAAACTGTTCCTGTATGGTTGGGAGAAGTTGCTCTCGGAGGATGTGTTGGTACCATGCTTTATTCATGGCTCTGTTCTTAGGCAAAATTGTGAGTGAGCCCACTCCCTTGGCTGAGAAGCAACCCCACACATGAATGGTCTCAGGATGCTTTACTGTTGGCATGACACAGGACTGATGGTAGAGCTCACCTTGTCTTCTCTGGACAAGCTTTTTTCCGGATCCCCCAAAACAATCGGACAGGGGATTCATCGGAGAAAATGACTTTACCCCAGTCCTCAGCAGTCCAATCCCTGTACCTTTTTCAGAATATCAGTCTGTCCCTGATGTTTTTCCTGGAGAGAAGTGGCTTCTTTGCTGCCCTTCTTGACAATAGGCCATCCTCAAAGTCTTTGCCTCACTGTGCGTGCAGATGCACTCACACCTGCCTGCTGCCATTCCTGAGCAAGCTCTGTACTGGTGGTGCCCCGATCCCGCAGCTGAATCAACTTTAGGAGACGGTCCTGGCACTTGCTGGACTTTTTTGGGCGCCCTGGAGCCTTCTTCACAACAATTGAAACGCTCTCCTTGAAGTGCTTGATGATCTGATAAATGGTTGATTTAGGTGCAATCTTACTGGCAGCAATATCCTTTTCTGTGAAGCCCTTTTTGTGCAAAGCAATGATGACGGCACGTGTTTCCTTGCAGGTAACCATGGTTGGCAGAGGAAGAACAATGATTCCAAGCTCCACCCTCCTTTTGAGTTCAAATAACAGACTGGAAGCGTCAATCAGCATAACAGAGTGATCTCCAGCCTTGTCCTCATCAACTCATACCTGTGTTAACGAGAGAATCACTGACATGTCAGCTGGTCCTTTTGTGGCAGGGCTGAAATGCAGTAGAAATGTTTTTTGGGGATTCAGTTCATTTGCATGGCAAAGAGGGACTTTGCAATTAATTGCAATTCATCTGATCACTCTTCATAACATTCTGGAGTATATGCAAATTGCCATCATACAAACTGAGGCAGCAGACTTTGTGAAAATAGATATTTGTGTCATTCAAAAACTTTTGGCCATGACTATACTATCCTCCATAGTACAAAGTCAACCTATTCTATTCTGCGTGATAAATAAATATTCCAAACATAGTCTTGGACAGTTGTGGGATGTGATAAGAGTAATACAACCACTAGCATCTAAAAACCTTTTTTATGCAATGTGGCTGACGCAACGGATCAGAACATTGAGCTTAAAATGTGGATAAACTATTAGGCCATTTCTTCACATAATAAGCGCAGCAATGCACACATGGTAGTAGGCTATAAGCAGGAATGTTCCATTACTGGAACACACCATTATCAAAAGTGACCGCAAATGCAATTATGCAGTAATGCTTTTATTGTAAAGGTGCATTTTTATGGTGAAAATGATCTTCCCCAAACTTGAAACTTATGCGATGCTTATATATGCCAGTTAGGCTCTACACCCCTTGCAAAGCAGATTGTGCTTAATTTGAAAAAGTTATTTGGCCACTTTAGTTGTGATACAAACCGTATTAAAACATATAGCCTTATGGGCTAGGCTCCATGAGGTGTGTGACTATTGATGGACTCTGGATTCTAACTCCTGAACTTGGGATAGGGTTAATTATCAGGTATCCTATTGAAATATTGAGTGCTTCGGTTTAGAGGGTCAACACTAGAAGTTGGTTATTTTTTCCTCTGCATTGTTGGGAAGGGCCTGTAAGTAAGCATTTCACTATTGGTCTACACCTGTTGTTTACAAAGTATGTGACAAATAACATTTTATTTGATGTACAGTAATGCCGTGGAAGGCTTGCTTACACCAGTCCAGTCATGTCACAATATATTATGTGCTAGCCATAAGACTAAGAAGAGTACGTATTTACATTGCTTGAACATTTCTCTTCTTAGTCCTATGGCTAATGATATACATTTTGAGGGTATTCGAACAGGATATTGCCTTTGTAATTGTCTCCTCTATCCCTAACTCCATGCAAATGTCCATTTGTCTCTCCTGATCTCTATTGATGCTTCCTTGACCCAGAGTAAATTACATATGGATGGTCAGATATGGTTTTTGACACGCTCACTACAGTTGTCCTCCTTTCAGGCTTACAAGCTGCGAGTGACCCACCTGTACCCGCTCAAGCAGCACAGCATTTTGGTCTCGGTTGGGCAGGACGAGCAAGGAGTTAACCCCCTTGTAAGAACATTTGTAGGATGTATTTAATACAGACTATCAGAAATAGAGTGTGTTAGTTTTCTTGGTTATTTGTGAACTGTTATTAAAACCATTATTAAAAAGTCAGGTCACATTAAGGGAGGAACAGTTTATTTCCCGCGCCACTTAATTTCCTGCCTAGCAACAGAGATGTAGTGTTGAGAGGAGATTCCACCCCAAATTGGGGTACATACAGTTGAAGTTTACATACACCTTAGCCAAATACATCTAAACTCAGTTTTCCACAATTCCTGAAATGTAATCCTAGTAAAAAGTCCGTTAGGATCACCACTTTATTTTAAGAATGTGAAATGTCAGAATAATAGTAGAGAAGCTTTTATTTCTTCCATCACATTCCC
Source organism: Oncorhynchus nerka (assembly GCF_034236695.1). Classification (NCBI taxonomy): domain Eukaryota; kingdom Metazoa; phylum Chordata; class Actinopteri; order Salmoniformes; family Salmonidae; genus Oncorhynchus; species Oncorhynchus nerka. Next base: position 78,085,902 of record NC_088405.1, read on the forward strand.
AGTCGGTCAGAAGTTTACATACACTAATTTGTATTTGGTAGCATTGCCTTTAAATTGTTTAACTTGGGCCAAACGTTTTGGGTAGCCTTCCACAAGCTTCCCACAAAAAGCTGGGTGAATTTTGGCCCATTCCTCCTGACAGAGCTGGTGTAACTGAGTCAGGATTGTAGGCCTCCTTACTCGTACATGCCTTTTCAGTTCTGCCCACAAATTTTCTATGGGATTGAGGTCAGGGCTTTATGATGGCCACTCCAATACCTTGACTTGTTATCCTTAAGCCATTTTGCCACAACTTTGGAAGTATGCTTGGGGTTATTGTCCATTTGGAAGACCCATTTGCGACCAAGCTTTAACTTCCTGAGTGATGTCTTATGTTGCTTCAATACATCCACATAATTTCCCCTTTCACATGATGCCATCTATTTTGTGAAGTCCACCAGTCGCTCCTGCAGCAAAGCACCCCCACAACGATGCCATGGTTCACCGTGCTTCACGGTTGGGATGGTGTTCTTCGGCTTGCAAGCCTCCCCCTTTTTCCTTCAAACATAACGATGGTCATTATGGCCAAACAGTTCTATTTTTGTTTCATCAGACCAGAGGACATTTCTCCAAAAAGTACGATCTTTGTCCCCATGTGCAGTTGCAAACCGTATTCTGGCTTTTTTATGGTGTTTTGGAGCAGTGGTTTCTCGTTTTAGTGTGGATATAGATACTTTTGTACCGGTTTCCTCCAGCATCTTCACAAGGTCCTTTTGCTGTTGTTCTGGGATTGATTTGCACTTTTTGCACCAAAGTACGTTCATCTCGAGGAGACAGAACGCGTCTCCTTCCTGAGCGGGATGACGGCTGAGTCGTCCCATGGTGTTTATACTTGTGTACTATTGTTTGTATTTATGAACATGGTACCTTCAGGCATTTGGAAGTAGCTCCCAAGGATGAACCAGACTTGTGGGGGTCTACAATTTATTTTCTGAGGTCTTGGCTGATTTTTTTTCGATTTTCCCATGATGTCCTAAACGACTTGCCAAAACTATAGTTTGTTTACAAAAAATTTGTGGAGTGGTTGAAAAACTAGTTTTAATGACTAACCTAAGTGTATCTAAACTTCCGACTTCAACTGTATCCATCACTATTGTAACCCATCAGACTTTTCATATACTAAATAATATATCACATTTGTTTTGATTTAGATTGGACCATTATGCACCTGCATCGAAATAGGGGCAGCGGGGGAAAAAACCCACATGTCATATATGCACATAGAGTTGAAGTAGGAAGTTTACATACACTTAGGTTAGTCATTAAAACTAGTTTTTCAACCACTCCACAAATTTCTTGTTAACAAACTCTAGTTTTGGAAAGTCGGTTAGGACATCTACTTTGTGCATGAGTACCAGGTAGTTAGCAAGTTTGGTAGGCTACTAATAACCAGCAGCAGCATCAGAGCTTGGAGAAGCCTAATTACCATGACTAAACAGTCATGTGGAATTTAACTGCCCGTGTGGTGGTAATACGGTCACCGCAACAGCACTAGACATACTTACTTCCCAACGGATTTGAGCAGCACCTCCTGCACCTTAGGCACTCGGGTGGAGCCGCCCACCAGGATCACCTGCTCAATCTCGTCCTGTTAGAAGACAATGTTGGAAGATATACAAACAGTATTTGCAAATAACAAACATTAACATAACACGTGTTTGTTCAATCTATAAATCCCTGAAGGCTTGTCATGCTGAAACATGTCAGAGTTTAACATATTGTTCCATTGAACATTCCACCACATTAAATAGGAATTTCATATCAAACCGATATCAAAGTGCAACTTTTTAGTCACACAGACATCAACTATCCTACTTCAGTTTTTGATTCTAAGGGCTCCAGACTAACATTTCTCCCTGGCGGCACTTTTTTAGTTTGTGGCACCAGCCCATAATTGAGGAACAAAACAAACAAAAAAATTCAGCAGCTTCACACAATAAAATACACTTGAGTCATCTTATAAAGTCAATATAAAATTCATTCACAATGCCTTAAGTGTACTAGACTACTGAGATATACAAATAAGTTGTTATAGCCAACATGTCCAAGCAGGAAAGCATGATTCTAAATACTTTGATATGCAACCTAATCCAGCCCCCCACACCTCTGAATCAGAGGGGTTGGGTTAAATGCAGAAGATACATTTCAGTTGTACAACTGACTAGGTATCCCCCTTTCCTGTGATTGTCATGAATTTTAGGTAGACTTGACTATTTTACTCTCAAAATAGGGTGCCAGAATTTCTCAGTTCAATAGAGATGAATTGTCCTTCCTTTTTATGTGCATCAATATTATAATTAGGCCTCATTCAACAAAACTAAAAACACAGCTAGATCTCTAACTAAATATAACACCTACTGCTAGTAGCCACGTATTCATATAACAGTAAATGTAATGTCCTAAAAAGGACTAGTGCACTCGCGGTAGCTGATGCGCAATTTCGCAGGCTCCATATTTCAAAGCCATATGAGATATCGTGATTGTAAAACCGTGTGCTTTGAGCTCAATAGTGATTGTTAAGGAATAAATTATTCTACAGAAGGCAGAGACCCTCCTCTCTTTAATATTGACAACAAGTTGCTTCCAAAGTTGTGTTTCACGGAGGGGCACACGAGGGGGAAGAGAAAGTTTGAGATGCTTGCACCTTACAGCAGCCGGCCTCAGCGAAACAGGCAGGCACAGCGGCAGCACAGCCACTTCTATTACAGAAATCATGAGGATAAAGCCCTTTACTGTTGAACAAATTCATGGTTTTATCTGCCCCCAAAAATAAGATGTTTTGATTGAGGTGACCATGTGCAGATCACACCAGTGTAACCAAAAATGATTTAACTGGCACAGCCAAGTCAAAGGGTTACAGTCTGGAGCCCTGGACCCTGGTATGCAATTGTGATTAGATAATGCATTCTCTTAAAATCCTAAGGAGCGTAGACATTCCACAGACCCAGGGGATTGGGAAACTACAATGATCTTTTTGATACTGCCAATTTTCCTGTGTTTTTTTGTGGGTCAAATTATGCTTTTGTCTACGTCATTGTTTATGCATAAAAGACAGTTTCCCCCAAGAGGTAGATATAGTGATTGATCAATAAGATCAAATGTTCATTAGGGCACACGATGGGAATAAAAAATAAAAAATTATTTTGCAACAGGAGTCTCTTCCTGTTTCAGTCAATTTTTTCCCATTGTGTTAATAATGAATAAACACAAACTATGGTGACTCACCAGGGACATCTCTGCAGAGCTAAGGGCCTCCTGTACAGGTCCAGGCACTCTCTCAAACAGGTCAGCACACAGGGCCTCAAACTCCACACGGGTCACCTTGGCCTTGAAGTCCATTTCATCTAGAAGCCCCTCCACCTGAACATCATACAGCAAGAGTGAGAACATTTAGTTTAGATTACAGTATAGCGCTATGGTGACAATGAAACTGACAGAGCAGCATGTCCCTTCACCTGTGCCATGAATTCGGCGTTGGCGCTCAGCACCGTCTTGAGTCTCTGGGCCTCCTTGAGGAGCTTAGCCATGGCGCGGTGGTTCTCCCTCACGTCCTTCTTGGTCTTCTTCTGCTCGTTGAACAGCTTGGCTAGGTGGTCCCGCAGCCGCAGATCCATCTCAAAGCCCCCTAGAGAGCGGTCAAACCTGGCCAGAGATGGAGAACATCTGCTAGGTTAGGAACATTTGGGAAATGCGCTTGTCATAGCTCCACCATAATTTAAAACACAACAACTATTACTTCATATTGATCAGAGTAGAGGTTAAGGTGTGTGCTTTCCCCAACATCCTGTGTGTGTGTGTGTGTATACAGGCCCTTTCGTCTCACCCTACTCCTCGGATCTGGAGCTGTGGCTGGGTGCCAGAATCTTTGGTCTTGACCGTCTGGTATGTGACGATGGTTGCCGTCGTGCTGCCTGAACCCATGTCATAGAACATCATGTTCTGTAGAGGGAGACAACAGGCATGACTATAAGACTAGGGTTACACAAAGCAACTTTAATGCAATTACAGGTTGAAAGAGACATCTTAAGCAACTTTGCTTACACATGAAGCAACTTATGAAGCTCAAAAAGTTACCAGTTGGTTCTGAATATAACAACCTAGTTCAATATAATAAAAAAAATCCAAATGTAAAAGCAGCATAGATAGTGCACCTGAGCTGTGCTGTTGATGTCTTTCCTCCTGAAGACACCATAGTTGAGCGCCACCGCCGTGTTGTCGTTGATGAGCTGAAGAACCTTAACACCTGCCATCTGTGCGGCCTGCAGGACCGCCCTACGCTCTGCCTGATTGAAAAAGGCTGGGACGGTGATCACTGCATCTTTGATGGGCTGCTCTGTAAGCGAGAGTAAAATACATTGTCAGGCGGGGTTTCAAAATAATTATACAACACATAAAATGTTGAATGAGAAAACCTTTTCCCCATACTACTAGTGAACATACAAACCTGCAAAGTCCTGAGCCAGTCCACGTGAATAGTTCAAAACCATGCCCAGGAGCTCCTCTGGAGAGTACTGCATTACTCTGTAGGAAAACAGAGAGCAGGCATTAGAACTAAGCAATCTATTCCACAACTACAGCATAAGACATACTGGATCAATAACATTGTCACAGGCTGTGTAATGTGTTATTTAGGCAGTATGCAAAGGAACGTCATACACTAATAACTGATAAGTGTTTGGGTAAGCATTTTGCCCCTCATCACCAATGGCTCATAGACTTGAGTATTATTTGTACTCTTCAAAAGTACTTCAACAATGAATCACTTGGCTCAATCTGCTGCTAAAACGAAAGAAAAAGATAATCAATGATAGGAAATCAGATAAGACTTACTCCGAGTTTCTAAAGACAACTGTGTCCCGACTCGCATCTTTCACCAGTTGGTGCTCGGAGAAACGTTTCTGGTAGAACGCCACCTGTGGGTTGTCGTGCTTCTTGCCTAGGAGGCTCTGAAGATACCTATAGACAAATTTGGGGTTCTTCACAGACTGCGGATGAAAGAGAAATCCAAATCAAAGTCAGTGTAGATATGAATTAATTAACTGTATAGATCCCCAGAGGGAAATACAGAGTACTAACTGTATGATATACATTTTAAAATGTGTGACCTGGTAGGTTCCTATGACAAAGGGCCAGTGGTGAAATGTACTTAATAAAACATACTTTAAAGTATTACTTAAGTTGTTTTTTGGGTTATATGTACTTTATTATTAGATTTTTACTACTATATTTTTGCCAACTTTTACTTTACTACATTAAAAAAAAAAAAAAGTACTTTTCATTCCAAACCCTAAACCCATAAGTACTTGTTACATTTTGAATGCTTAGCAGGACAAGAAAATGGTCCGATTCACACATTTATCAAGAGAAGATCTCTCGTCATCCCTACTGCCTCTGATCAGGCGGCCTCACTACACACACACACACACACATGCTACCTTTGTAAATTATGTCCGAGTGTTGGAGTAGCCCTGGCTATCCGGAAATAAAAACAAACAAAAAATACCCCAAAAATGGTGCAGTCTGGTTTGCTTAATATAAGGAATTTGAAATTATTTCTGCTTTTACTTTGTACTTAAGTATATTTTTGCAATTACATTAACTTTGATACTTAAGTATATTTAAAACCAAATACTTTTACTCAAGAAGTATTTTACTGGGTGACTCACTTTTATTAGAGTCATTTTCTATTAAGGCATCTTTACTTTTACTCAAGTATGACAATTGGGTACTTTTTCCACCACGACAAAGTGCCTTACCACTCCTAATGCACCGTCTCCAAAAAGTCGCTCATTTTCTTTCAAACACACGGCTATTGGAGTTTTCCTCCTGGACTCCCTGTGCCACACAAAGGAAAAGAGAGTCCATTGAAACATGAAGCTTTGAGAATGCATTTTATCATTAACTGACACTTCATTCCCTCTCTCAACTGTTCAGTTACCCAATTTCGTTTTCCACACTTTTCAGAGGCATGCATGTGTTAAGATGGCACAGACCCACTTAGTTATTTCCAAGTTAGCTATTGTTCCTTACAATGTATGTTATCTTATTAAACATCAGCAACAATGGATGTTAATAGTTGTGAATACATAAAAAACAAACATGAAATGGAGTAGGGATTTCCATCTAAAAGCACAAAGTCAATAATCCATGGTGATATGGTTAGAAATAAAGGCAATACTCACTTGTTTAAAGCAATCTCCATTGGCACGCCAGGTTTTACTATCGCTACTTTCATCCACTCACTGCCTAGGTCAACTGACATGACTGCTACAGAGGCTGTATGGACAAAATAATGGGTATGGTTATTGTATTACCTGTACTTTTGTAATAACAAAGTGATTACACAATTTAGGTGAGAAAAGACTAAAGAGGATTAGCTTCAATAGTTTCTCACTGGCTACAGTGGTGTGGTGGCAATGTGCGCAAATAATGTCAAATGTTTTGACAAGTCCTTCGCGTCAGTTGAAATGAAATCATTGTTCACCCGTGCATCAGTAAATTAACTTGTGTAAATAGGTACAAATATGAACTGCGCATCATATTGTGAAGTGACACAGTAGAGTAGATTAACTAAAATCTCTACATGTGTCCATTTTATTCTCACACTCAAAATGGAGGCATTCAGATGTGTTGAAATTTGCATTTGGTGTTAGGCAAATATGCCAGTGCTTGATGCAGGCAGGTGTCTTGGATGGAATAAGCATGTGCAGCGTTAGTACCCGTTTGTGAAGGCAGCAGAGCCAGGACAAGGCAGAAGAGAGCCCATAACATCTTCCTCCTCATGGTGACCTGTACACACAAAGCAGAACAAAGACATTGATTTTCAAACCCTAATAGCAGCCTCCCTGGTGACATGGTAACTGTGCTCAATATAATTGGTTCACTATTGTGAGACCTCATAAGGAGCAAAATTATTGGCAACTCAGGAATCTATCAAAGATACATTCGCTTCTATATGTACAAAGCCCTTTGCTACAAATGTCCTTGGTTTTAAAAGTCAACTTTGGGAATCAAATATCTTTTACTACAACCTTCCAGTCTGTGCAGTCCCACATGCTCAAGAAGTTAGATTTTTTTATTGAATGCATATAAGCAAATAGGAAACAAGTGTGCTGTTTCAGGAAGGAAATAGTGAGGACAGCTGCATGCTCTAGAAGCAGCAAAGCAAATGCAGTGCTTTGTGAAAGTATTCAGAGCCCTTTACTTTTCCACATTGTTACATTACAGCCTTATTCTAAAATATATTAAATACATTTTCCCCCTTATTCTACACAACACCCTATAATTAAAAAACAATAATACCTTATTTACATAACTATTCAAACCCTTTGATATGAGACTTGAAATTGAGCTCAGGTGCATCCTTTTTCCATTGATCATCCTTGAGATGTTTAACAACTTGATAATTAGAGTCCACCTGTGGTAAATTCAAATAATTGGACATTATTTGGAAAGGCACACACCTGTCTAAATAAGGTCTCACAGTTGACAGTGCATGCCACAGCAAAAACAAAGCCATGATGAGGTCGAAGGAATTGTCCGTAGAGCTCTGAGACAGGATTGTGTCGAGGCACAGATCTGGAAGGGTACCAAAAACTTTAACATCAAAAGTCCACAAACAGTGGCCTCCATCATTCTTAAATGGAATAAGTTTGGAATCACCAAGACTCTTCCTAGAGTTGGCTGCCCAGCCAAACTGAGCAATCGGGGGAGAAGGGCCTTGTTCAGGGATGTGACCAAGAACTCAATGGTCACTGACAGCACTCTAGAGTTCCTCTGCGGTGATGGGAGAACCTTCCAGAAGGACAACAATCTCTGCAGCACAACACCAATCAGGGCTTTCTGGTAGAGTGGCCAGACAGAAGCCACTCAGTAAAAGGCACATTAGGCAAACTCCGAATGGGCTGTCAAAGGCACCTAAAGGACTCTCCGACCATGAGAAATAAGATTTTCTGGTTCGGATAAAACCAAGATTGAACTCTTTGGCCTGAATGCCAAGCGTCACGTCTGGAGGAAAACTGGCACCATCCCTACGGTGAAGCGTGGTGGTAGCAGCATCATGCTGTGTCGATGTTTATCAGTGGCAAGGACTGGGGGACTAGTCAGGATCAAGGGAAAGATGAACAAAGCAAAGTACAGAGATCATTGATAACCTGCTCCAGAGAGCTCAGGACCTCAGAGAGGGGCAAAGATACAACTTCCAACGACCCTAAGCGCACAGCCAAGACATTGCAGGAGTGACTTCGGGACAAGTCTCAGTCCTTGAGTGGCCTAGCCAGAGCCCATACTTGAACCCGATAGAACATCTCTGGAGAGACCTGAAAATAGCTGTGCAGCGACGCTCCCCAACAAAACTCGAGGCTGTAATCGCTGCCAAAAGTGCTTTGACAAAGTACAAAGTAAAGGGTGTGAATACTTATGTAAAATGTGATATCAGTTTAATACATTTGCCAACATTTCTAAATCCGTTTTTGCCATGTCATTATGGGGTATTGTGTGTAGATTGAGAGGGGAAACAATATTCAATTTTAGAATAAGGCTGTAAAGTAAAATGTGGGGGGAAAAAAAGGATCTGAATGCACAAGAGATTGCATCTCAAGATCCCTCCGGTCCGAGTGTCCATTCCTTCACCTGCACTGTTGAACAGGAGGAGAGGTAAAAGCAAATGCCTGGTGGGCATACACCATATTGCTTTCCCCTATAATAGCCTCTTTCAACACCAGTGCAGATGTAGGAAGAACAGTTTAGAATATTACAATTATCTGCCATTACTCTTCAGCACCTCATAGGGTTCTTTAGACATCAGTTCCAAACTCTAGGTGTCAGCTTGTCCAGGTGCAGTCAAGGTACAGTAGCATGCCCTTTGATCTTAACGCGCAATCTAATTGGCCTGATCCCACCGACGAACTTCTTTGACACGTGGCATGAATTGTACAGTACCTTTTCAAGTATTCTACTTAGCAAATCAGAGTAGATTAGTTCTGTGACTGTCAATTGAAGTGCTTGATGGAGTCAGGAAGCATGGTGACATATTGAAGTAATACTTTTTCTAGCTGCGGACTAGGGCACGGAATGAAGGATATAGCATAGCAAAGGTCTCAAGTGGCAAATAGCCATTAGCTTGTTGATTGCCTATATAGCATGCAGTTATTCAAATACATGAGCGTAGAAACTTCTAGTCCCATCAGAGTACTGACGTACTACTATGGACGCCCAGAACAGGTGATGCCTTGAGCATTAAAAAAAAACAAAGCAGTCTTTGGTTCTGGAAACAGGTTCAACGAGCTAACTTAGGTTAGGTAAAAAAAAAAGCCATATAGTTAACTAGAATACTATACACCTTAAATAAAAATCTCAACCAGCCTAGCAAGTTTATTTGAAATGAGGCTGTTAGGAAATAACCGCTAGTTACTGCTTCAATTAACCTATGAACAACAGTATTTGCAGGTAGATAAAGAATGGAAAAACAATGACTTAGCTAGCTAGGCACATTTATGAGAGGAGTGACAGAGCAGACCCTTACCTTCTCGAGCCGGCAGCAGTTGAGTTTTTTTAAAGCAGGCTGATTTACACAAAAATATCAAAATGAGAGCACGACTTGCAACAAGCTAAAACTTCCAATCTCGTATTATTTGCGTTGTATGTTTCTTACTGTTGGCTATATGTATTGACTGAAAATATCTTCATAGCCACACTAATAACGGTTTATTGATTTTCCCTTGCTATATCACCGGCTTGTTCTCACCATAGGGCCCAGAACGCGGCGTGATCTCATTGGATCCACTCGAGTCGTTGTTCCGCTAGGAGAGCGCTGACACATAGAGCCTGCCTTCTACGTTCCAAGTACTGCAGAGCGATAGGTCCACGTGCAGTGATGGCTGGCGAGAAGAAATCTTTGTCGATGTGTGATTGGTCCACGTTCAATTGATGGGGGGGAAATTATATAACGACATTGTCTTAAGGTGACCTACTTTATCGGCGACTACTAGTAGTTGTAGTCAAAACACTGTTGTAGTCCATTTAATTGATTCCTGATTGATTGATTGATTTATTGATCTGACTATCCATGACTTATTGGTACATATGTTTAATTTTAATGAGTTCTTATCTTTATTTTATGCAAGTAAAAAAAACGATTTAATGGGTGGTATGTCAAAACTAACATGACGAACACCGAACAACTTTATTTTCTGACCTTCACACTTACAGCCTGCCGCCTACATTGATATTCATATTATATCGTGTGTTGATTGAATTTTCATTTTATTTGTATAATTTACATTTATCGCTCTCATTCCTCTCTCTCGCGTGACTTGTGGGTGGGTATCACATGATTTAGTCACTGTGAGGATACAGTGCGAAGAGAATGGCTGCATTCTTACAGTGGAGACGATTTGTATTTTTTGATAAAGAGACAGTGAAGGACGTTGGAGATAATGGGAAAAACGTAGTTCTCCCCATCGGCATATCGGCTTGTGACTCGGGCCGGAGCCACATCATTCTTGGAGATATTCTTTCAGTGTTTTCCATGATGTGAACAGCCTAGCTAGCTATTGCTCGCTAACTTGATGCACAGACACCCCTCCCTGCAAGCAGTCTGTCTAAGCAAGTGAGCTAATAATGCTTCCTAGCTAGTTCCAAGTAAGGAAATTATGAATAATGATTTAGCTAGTTAAATAGCAACATGTGAGTTGGCTAGTATGCTAGCTGACGTTAGCAAACAGCCAGGACATGAGCCTTTTTTAGTTAACTAGGTAAGAAGCTAGCCTAGGTGCCAGTTTGAGAAATTAGCTTGAAGGGAGTGAATCAAAAATATTAGACTGGCTTTCAAAGGCACAATCATCTGAATCAATGGCCCTGTTCAAATAGCCCCTTGAAAAGTACTGATGCACCAAGTCTGGAACCAACAGGACCCTGAATCTTTTACTCCCAAGCCATAAGACTGCTAAATAGTTAATTAAATAGTTTACCATAGCTACCTGGACTGTCTGCTTTGACCCTTTTTGCACAAATTATTTTTACTCATCACATATACTAGGGCTGTTCAACTGTATTCTTAAGGGGCCAGATTTGAAAAAGGTTATTTACAGGGGGCAGACATTATTTAAATATTGTATATACTCTATATATATATATATATAACTTTTCTTTGGTGTGTGCTTTGTTATAATTTAAATTTATTTTATTTTACCCCTTCATCCCCAATTTTGTGGGATCCAATTGGTAGTTACAGTCTTGTCCCATTGCTGCAACTCCCGTACAGACTCAGGAGAGGCGAAGGTCGAGAGCTGTGCGTCCTCCGAAACACAACCCAGCCAAGCCGCACTGCTTCTTGACACAATGCCCACTTAACCCGGAAGCCAGCCACACCAATGTGTCGGAGGAAACACCGTACACCTGGCGACCATGTCAGCGTGCATTGCGCCCGGCCCACCACAGGAGTCGCTAGTGCACGATGGGACATGGGCTGCTGTTCAAACTCATAAAAGACACCCTCACTTACCCTCGCCTTATGCCCTTGTGGGAATCCCCATCGCCATCTTGGAGGGTGGTCCAAATGATTAGCCAAGCAAGGGAAGTTTGCAACATAAGCCCCTCAGCCCTCGTTTTTAGTTGAGTTTGTGAGTGTACAATTATGTTCACTCCGGCTCCTGAAACTCCCCAAAATTACATTTGCGATGATTGTACATCCGCTAAGAAAAGTCTGCAAAAACTTAAAAACATCATCAATGGAGAAGTCAACATACAAGTGCAAATAAATTAGAAATTGTGCTCCTAATGCACATGACTGCACAAACACGTCTCGTAAAAAGTAAATATGTTTTTGTTTGCTTATCTTTTGGAAATTGTAGATTTGACATTTTTTTCCTTCATCAGAAGTTCCAGCTAAGCAGGCTAATGTTAGTTAGCTAATTCATTTGCTAGTTATCATACAGTAAGCTTATATTAATAATTATATATTTAATATAAGTAGACATGCACTCATAATTGACTGTAGCGCATATAATGCACCCATATGCTACTGGTGGCTGAAAACACAATCATCACAGGATGAACGAGTGATGAATTTCCGGCCAAGGGTGGTCCTCCCTTGCCCTGAAAGTGTATACTCGTCAGACTTCATGATACGTCATCAGAAGTGTCCACTTAATTTGAGGGCTGAGGGGATGTCTTTTAAGTATTTGGACCGCAACCAAGAACATCCCTGCCGGCCAAACCCTCCCCTAACCCAGACGATGCTGGGCCAATTGTGCACCGCCCCATGGGTCTCCCGGTCGCGGCTGGTCTCGAACCAGGATCTCTAGTGGCACAGACCACTGTGCCACTCGGCAGGCTGGCCAAACATTTTCTACATGGGATTACTCTTCCTAGGACCGGTGTAAAAAACAATGTAGAAACAATTATAATTTTATAAAGCATTTATTAAAATGAAATGTTAAAATTAATTTTATGTGCTTAAGATTAGTCTAATTCAGTGCATCAAATTGTTTAAGTAATGTAACACATTTGTACTTTTAACAGAGTTGACCTGCATCACATTAAGACATTTCTCCTTTCCTGTCTGTTTTACATACATAGCTTGACAATTTAGTATTCACACATAGGAGACCTTTTATGCATGGCATATCTCAGTTGACCAGCATCACATTCAGCTCCATTTTCTATTTCTTTATCATTTCATTATTTTCTCTGTCTTGTTCTTTTTTTTTTACACATAGAAACCTTTTATGCTGACTATCTTTTGTGGAGAAGTCTCTCTCTTACGGGTCCCCATAACAAACTGCACCACCTCTGTGGGGACTCGTTGCGATGTTAACTTTCAGTTTATCTAAAAACTCAGGCATCATGGTAGAGATCTGTACTGATGATGACTGAATATAGTTGTGCAGCGTAGGGAAATTGACTGTTTTGTTTGGGCTCAAATCAGAGGAGAAAATAACACTCATTTTGAAAATATGTTTTTAAATCACGTCAATAATCGTTTTATCCCTCCCCTCAGTGTGCGAATTGCACTATGACATTCCGCGTGGTCTCTTGCGTTTTATGAGACTGATAATAAAGATGTCATTTAAACTGTAAAAATTAATTACCTTTTAATGTGGCATGAAGACAACCAGACATAATATTTTAATCTAGTTGTCAAACAAATTACTTCAAAAAGTAGGCTGTGCATGTTCTTCCACTCCAAAATAAGCCCCGCATCCAAACTGCATGTATACTCTTGCCATTTGATGAATGGAAATGGACATCTGTTACAAAACACCAAACCATGTGCCTAATGACATTCAGCCTGAAAAGTCGGGACACTGAAATGGGGCTGAAAGTGTCCTGGGAAAATGGGATGGTCACCCTAACACTCACGGTCAATTTACTAGACTAGGCCACAGTGTGTATTACCATGAACTTCAAATAGGCCTAGCGGTAGCCAGTCATGTAGTGGTTAAAAATAGGTAGGTAACTCTGAAAAAAGACCTTCAATGCATTTTTATGAAAAATATGGGTAAAAGGCATTACCTTCCACTAGGCCTACACCACTGCCGGTAGTCAACCCTCTCAGCCGAGGCAATTTTACCCACATGACCACACGCAGAACATGTGGCCTACATTCAATTGAATGAGTTGAATCAAAACATGTTTTACACCCTAGTTCATGAGTTCTCCATAATTCATGAGTTAATGCTTGGAGTCTTCACAGATCCTGTGAAATAAAACACTACTTTTCTTTCCTTACATTAATTACATTTATGACAGTGTTAGGCTATTTATCATTGTTAAGCATTTAACAATTGAATTAGAACATTGAACTTAAACCCAGTACGAATCCTGGATCGTGGAGATCTCTGAAGATGCACTGTAAGTGCAACTATGCCTATGTAACAGTTCATGATGTTTCACTGTGAAAACACTTCTCTTGGGCACACAAATCCAAAATAATGTAGGCCTATGCCATTACAAAATCGAAAGCTTCTAACCGAATGTTAAGCTCTTCTAACTGAAATAGTCACCTTATAGGCCTATTGTCATTTAATAATAAAGCAAAATAAATGGTTGACTACTTCTGGGCACAGAGAACACCAGTACCGGCGTGCAACTGAAAAGCAAAGCAATGAGCACCCTAAACAGCTGACTGACTAAAGCAAAATGTCTGTCCTTGTCTGTCCTATTAATATTCTGTATTATTTTGTGTGGACCCCATGAAGAGTAGCTGCTGCTTTTGCAACAGCTAATGGGATCCTTAATCAAATACCCAATGGATAAGTGTAATGCGTTAGAATAAAGGCATATGCTATTTTTATCAAGGATGCATAGCAAACAAATGGAGAAAATGAGGAAGTACAAAGTAACATCTATATGTAAAGGAACTTAGCTGAGGCCTAAATTCAGCACTACTGAGTGGACAGTGCCGTCACAGAAATAAATGGTTTAACAAGGGATGTCAAACTCATTCCATGGAGGGCCTAGTGTCTGCAAGTTTTTGATTTTTCCTTTCAATCAAGCCCTAGACAACCAGGTGTGTGGAGTTCCTTACTTATTAGTGACCTTAATTCATCAATCAAGTACAAAGGTGTAGCAAAAGCACGCAGCCACTCGGCCCTCTGTGGAATAAGTTTGACACCTGTAGTTTAAACCATGACATAGATGTGGGTGTGTTTGTTTCATTAGGATGCTTTTATTTCCATATTTATCACGGTAAAACATATTTACCACTACATTTTAGACAAATAGGATAATTACTAAATTAGCATTATTTAAAGCTCCCCCCTCAAGTTGGAATGTTTTGGATTCAGGGGATCTGAGTCCCCCCTGGCTCCCCCATAATTCGCACCTTGCCTCCCATGTAGTCCCAAATTATTTAAAATCCATTCAATTGATTGAAGATGTTACTAAATAACAAACATCTGAACTCCACAGCAAGCTTTTTCGCTAGATATGTTTTGTCTTTCTTGTCGCGGCAATTGCTCCCTAACCTCACATGGCCTGCTCTCTTAAGAGGTTTATTACCTTTTCTTAGCCATTGAACGTCCTAATGTAAAAGTAGGCTAGATCATGATGCTCAGCAGACTACGAAACAAGCGCTGTTGCAGGCTAGATGATGATTGGATAAAGTTGATGAAATCCATAACTCCATGGTGTCAACTCACCGCTGAGTTAAGCGCAAAGCACACGGGTGTATCAGGCAGTGTAGTGACCTCATCTTCTTTAAAAGAGCTGATAGGCGGGTAGACATACCCTGTACCCCTTTAAACAACTCGGATTGGCTGTAACTGGGTGATATAGAGGGGATTCGATTAATCTTGCCCGAGCACCCGTTTAGGCGTGTGTTCCACCGGCTTAAAGTTGATTACATTCGTCGGCTCAAATCAAAAGTGACATAGGTTAGCACGTGGACTATGAGTAGGATTCCGTGTTTTCACATGAGAAAAGTGATTGCTTTTGATAATATGCCTTCCCAATGGAAACTAGTTTGAAAATGTGAACATATATTTTATGAATGCTGGATCATGCTGGCTTGTTGACAACATAACCAAGCGGCGCAGATTGCTGTTCAATTTGAGCAGGGCGCTCCTCCCTCACCATCTTCGCCCAGTTACGTGACAGGACAGTTCAACCCGGGCCAGTTTAATAGAAATCTACCATTTAATGCCAGCACTTAATGGGTGTGACTACAGGAAAACCGATTATTCCATTGGAGAATATTGAATGAGGGCTCCTTTTGGCACTAAACGTCAGATAAAAAAAACAAGTGGAAATGATATATAATGTTTTTTTACTGGCTTATACACAATACCCCATATAATGTCAAAGTGGAATTATGTTTTTAGAAATTGTTACAAATTGATTAAAAATGAAAATCTGGAATGTCTTGAGTCAATAAGTACTCAACCCTTTGTTATGGCAAGCCAAAATAAGTTCATGAGTAAACATTTGCTTTGCAAGTCACATAATAAGTTGCATGGACTCACTCTTTGTGCAATAATAGATACAATTATCTGTAAGGTCCCTCAGTTGAGCAGTGAATTTCAAACACAGATTCAACCACAGAGACCAGGGAGGTTTTCCAATGCCTCGCAAAGAAGGGCACCTATTGGTAGATGGGTAAAACAAAAAAATATCAGTTTGAGCATGGTGAAGTTATTAACTACACTTTGGATGGTGTATCAATACAACCAGTCACAACAAAGATCCACGTTTCCTTCCTAACTCAGTTGCCGGAGAGGAAGAAAACCACTCCGGGATTTCACCATGAAGCCAATGGTGACTTTAAAACAGTTACAGTTTAATAGCTGTAATGAATTCACCTTTCAGCAAGACAATAACTTAGAACACAAGGGCAAATCTACACTGGAGTTGCTTTCCAAAAAGACAGTGAATGTTCCCAAGGGGCCGAGTTACAGTTTTGACTAAATCTGCTTGAAAATGTTTATTTTATTTTATTTATTTCACCTTTATTTAACCAGGCAGGCAAGTTGAGAACAAGTTCTCATTTACAATTGCGACCTGGCCAAGATAAAGCAAAGCAGTTCGACACATACAACGACACAGAGTTACACATGGAGTAAAACAAACATACAGTCAATAATACAACAAAATCTATGGCAAGACTTTAAAACGGTTGTCTAGTAATGACTAACAACCAATTTGACAAAGCTTGAAAAGAATAATGGACAAATATTGTACAATCCAGATGTGCAAAGCTCTTAGAGACTTACCCAGAAAGACGCACAGCTGTAATTGCTGCCAAAGGTGATTCTAATATGTATTGACTCAGGAGTGTGAATACTTATGTAAATGGGATATTTCTGTATTTCATTATCAATACATTTGCAAACATTTCTCAAAACATTTTGTCACTTTGTCATTTTGGGGTATTGTGTGTAGGTAGATCGTTGAGAAAAAACATATACAGTACCTTGCGAAAGTATTCGGCCCCCTTGAACTTTGCGACCTTTTGCCACATTTCAGGCTTCAAACATAAAGATATAAAACTGTATTTTTTTGTGAAGAATCAACAACAAGTGGGACACAATCATGAAGTGGAACGACATTTATTGGATATTTCAAACTTTTTTAACAAATCAAAAACTGAAAAATTGGTGGTGAATTTTGTCCCATTCCTCCTGACAGAGCTGGTGTAACGGAGTCAGGTTTGTATGCCTCCTTGCTAGCACACATTTTTTTCAGTTCTGTCCACACATTTCTATATGATTGAGGTCAGGGCTTTGTGATGGCCACTCCAATACTTGACTTTGTTGTCCTTAAGCCATTAAGCCATTTTGCCACAACTTTGGAAGTATGCTCGGGGTCATTGTCCATTTGGAGACCCATTTGCGACCAAGCTTTAACAAGACTGATGTCTTGAGTTGTTGCTTCAATATATCCACATCATTTTCCTACTTCATGATGCCATCTATTATGTGAATTGCACCAGTCCCTTCAGCAAAGCACCCCCACAACATGATGCTGCCACCCCCTTTCTTCACGGTTGGGATGCGGTTCTTCAGCTTGCAAGCCTCCCCCTTTTTCCTCCAAGCATAACTATGGTCATTATGGCCAAACAGTTCTATTTTTGTTTCATCAGAACAGAGGGCATTTCTCCAAAAAGTACGATTTTTGTCCCCATGTTGGAGCAGTGGCCATTTGTCCCCATTTTGGAGCAGTGGCTTCTTCCTTGCTGAGCGGCCTTTCAAGTTATAGGACTCGTTTTACGGTGGATATAGATACTTTTGTACCTGTTTCCTCCAGCATCTTCAGAAGGTCCTTTGCTGTTGTTCTGGGATTGATTTGCACTTTTCGCACTAAAGTACGTTCATCTCTAGGAGACAGAACGCATCTCCTTTCTGAGTGGTATGACTTCTGCGTTGTCCCATGGTGTTTATACTTGCGTACTATTGTTTGTACAGATGAACGTGGTACCTTCACGCGTTTGGAAATTGCTCCCAAGGATGAACCAGACTTGTGGAGGTCTACAATTTTTTTCTGAGGTCTTGGCTGATTTCTTTAGATTTTTCCATGATGTCAATCAAAGAGGCACTGAGTTTGAAGTTAGGCCTTGAAATACATCCACACGTACACCTCCAATTGACTCAAATGATGTCAATTAACATATCAGAAGCTTCTAAAGCCATGACATAATTTTCTGGAATTTTCCAAGCTGTTTAAAGGCACAGTCAACGTAATGTATGTAAACTTCTGACCCACTGGAATTGTGATAGTGAATTATAAGTGGAATAATCTGTCTGTAAACAATTGTTGGAAAAATTACTTGTGTCATGCACAAAGTAGATGTCCTAACCTCTTGCCAAAACTATAGTTTGTTAACAAGAAATTTGTGGAGTGGTTGAAAAACGAGTTTTAATGACTCCAACCTAAGTGTATGTAAACATCCGACTTCAACTGTATGTACATAGCTACCTCAATTAACTCGGGCCCCCGCTTATATCATGTCACAATATACATTTACATTTACATTTAAGTAATTTAGCAGACGCTCTTATCCAGAGCGACTTACAAATTGGTACATTCACCTTATGACCTCCAGTGGAACAGTAGTGCATCTAAATCTTTTCAGGGGGAGGGGGGGTGAGAGGGATTACTTTATCCTATCCTAGGTATTCCTTAAAGAGGTGGGGTTTCAGGTGTCTCCGGAAGGTGGTGATTGACTCCGCTGTCCTGGCGTCGTGAGGGAGTTTGTTCCACCATTGGGGGGCCAGAGCAGCGAACAGTTTTGACTGGGCTGAGCGGGAACTGTACTTCCTCAGTGGTAGGGAGGCGAGCAGGCCAGAGGTGGATGAACGCAGTGCCCTTGTTTGGGTGTAGGGCCTGATCAGAGCCTGGAGGTACTGAGGTGCCGTTCCCCTCACAGCTCCGTAGGCAAGCACCATGGTCTTGTAGCGGATGCGAGCTTCAACTGGAAGCCAGTGGAGGGAGCGGAGGAGCGGGGTGACGTGAGAGAACTTGGGAAGGTTGAACACCAGACGGGCTGCGGCGTTCTGGATGAGTTGTAGGGGTTTAATGGCACAGGCAGGGAGCCCAGCCAACAGCGAGTTGCAGTAATCCAGACGGGAGATGACAAGTGCCTGGATTAGGACCTGCGCCGCTTCCTGTGTGAGGCAGGGTCGTACTCTGCGGATGTTGTAGAGCATGAACCTACAGGAACGGGCCACCGCCTTGATGTTAGTTGAGAACGACAGGGTGTTGTCCAGGATCACGCCAAGGTTCTTAGCGCTCTGGGAGGAGGACACAATGGAGTTGTCAACCGTGATGGCGAGATCATGGAACGGGCAGTCCTTCCCGGGAGGAAGAGCAGCTCCGTCTTGCCGAGGTTCAGCTTGAGGTGGTGATCCGTCATCCACACGGATATGTCTGCCAGACATGCAGAGATGCGATTCGCCACCTGGTCATCAGAAGGGGAAAGGAGAAGATTAATTGTGTGTCGTCTGCATAGCAATGATAGGAGAGACCATGTGAGGTTATGACAGAGCCAAGTGACTTGGTGTATAGCGAGAATAGGAGAGGGCCTAGAACAGAGCCCTGGGGGACACCAGTGGTGAGAGCACGTGGTGTGGAGACGTGGAGAATATATTATGTGCTAGCCATAAGACTAAGAAGAGTACATATTTACATTGCTTGAACATTTCTCTTCTTAGTCCTATGGCTAATGATATACATTTTGAGAGTATTCGAAAAGGGTATTGCCTTTGTAATTGTCTCCTCTATCCCTAACTCCATGCAAATGTCCATTTGTCTCTCCTGATCTCTATTGATGCTTCCTTGACCCAGAGTAAATTACATATGGATGGTCAGATATGGTTTTTGACGCGACTAGAGCGACTTACAAATTGGTACATTCACCTTATGACCTCCAGTGGAACAGTAGTGCATCTAAATCTTTTCAGGGGGAGGGGGGGTGAGAGGGATTACTTTATCCTATCCTAGGTATTCCTTAAAGAGGTGGGGTTTCAGGTGTCTCCGGAAGGTGGTGATTGACTCCGCTGTCCTGGCGTCGTGAGGGAGTTTGTTCCACCATTGGGGGGCCAGAGCAGCGAACAGTTTTGACTGGGCTGAGCGGGAACTGTACTTCCTCAGTGGTAGGGAGGCGAGCAGGCCAGAGGTGGATGAACGCAGTGCCCTTGTTTGGGTGTAGGGCCTGATCAGAGCCTGGAGGTACTGAGGTGCCGTTCCCCTCACAGCTCCGTAGGCAAGCACCATGGTCTTGTAGCGGATGCGAGCTTCAACTGGAAGCCAGTGGAGGGAGCGGAGGAGCGGGGTGACGTGAGAGAACTTGGGAAGGTTGAACACCAGACGGGCTGCGGCGTTCTGGATGAGTTGTAGGGGTTTAATGGCACAGGCAGGGAGCCCAGCCAACAGCGAGTTGCAGTAATCCAGACGGGAGATGACAAGTGCCTGGATTAGGACCTGCGCCGCTTCCTGTGTGAGGCAGGGTCGTACTCTGCGGATGTTGTAGAGCATGAACCTACAGGAACGGGCCACCGCCTTGATGTTAGTTGAGAACGACAGGGTGTTGTCCAGGATCACGCCAAGGTTCTTAGCGCTCTGGGAGGAGGACACAATGGAGTTGTCAACCGTGATGGCGAGATCATGGAACGGGCAGTCCTTCCCCGGGAGGAAGAGCAGCTCCGTCTTGCCGAGGTTCAGCTTGAGGTGGTGATCCGTCATCCACACGGATATGTCTGCCAGACATGCAGAGATGCGATTCGCCACCTGGTCATCAGAAGGGGGAAAGGAGAAGATTAATTGTGTGTCGTCTGCATAGCAATGATAGGAGAGACCATGTGAGGTTATGACAGAGCCAAGTGACTTGGTGTATAGCGAGAATAGGAGAGGGCCTAGAACAGAGCCCTGGGGGACACCAGTGGTGAGAGCACGTGGTGTGGAGACGTGGAGAATATATTATGTGCTAGCCATAAGACTAAGAAGAGTACATATTTACATTGCTTGAACATTTCTCTTCTTAGTCCTATGGCTAATGATATACATTTTGAGAGTATTCGAAAAGGGTATTGCCTTTGTAATTGTCTCCTCTATCCCTAACTCCATGCAAATGTCCATTTGTCTCTCCTGATCTCTATTGATGCTTCCTTGACCCAGAGTAAATTACATATGGATGGTCAGATATGGTTTTTGACACGCTCACTACAGTTGTCCTCCTTTCAGGCTTACAAGCTGCGAGTGACCCACCTGTACCCGCTCAAGCAGCACAGCATTTTGGTCTCGGTTGGGCAGGACGAGCAAGGAGTTAACCCCCTTGTAAGAACATTTGTAGGATGTATTTAATACAGACTATCAAAAATAGAGTGTGTTAGTTTTCTTGGTTATTTGTGAACTGTTATTAAAACCTAGCTGTTTCCCAGGCGAAGGTATGGAATCTGGACAAGCGAGACAGCAGGAATCCTCTGTGTACCAGAATATTCCCAGCTATTCCTGGGAACAAGCCACCAGAGGTGTCCTGCCTCACTGTACACGAGAACCTCAACTTTATGGCCATTGGTAAGCAGCATTTCTGCGCTACCTGGGGCGGCAGGTAGCCTAGTGGTTAGAGCATTGGACTAGCAACCGGAAGGTTAGCTCGGAACCCCCGAGCTGACAAGGTACAAATATGTCGTTCTGCCCCTGAACAAATCAAATTCAAATCAAATTTTATTTGTCACATACACATGGTTAGCAGATGTTAGTGCGAGTGTAGCGAAATGCTTGGTCCTAGGGCTCAGGTCCTCCGAGAGAGAGAAAGAAAGAGAGAAAGAGAGAATTAGAGAGCATACTTAAATTCACACAGGACACCAGATAGGACAGGAGAAGTACTCCAGATATAACAAACTGACCCTAGCCCCCCGACACATAAACTACTGCAGCATAAATACTGGAGGCTGAGACAGGAGGGGTCAGGAGACACTGTGGCCCCATCCGATAACACCCCCGGACAGGGCCAAACAGGAAGGATATAACCCCACCCACTTTGCCAAAGCACAGCCCCCACACCACTAGAGGGATATCTTCAACCACCAACTTACCATCCTGAGACAAGGCCGAGTATAGCCCACAAAGATCTCCGCCACGGCACAACCCAAGGGGGGGGCGCCAACCCAGACAGGAAGATCACATCAGTGACTCAGCCCACTCAGCGACGCACCCCTCCTAGGGACGGTATGAAAGAGCCCTAGTAAGCCAGTGACTCAGTTCAAGGCCAGGGTCAGTCTTTATTTATTGCAACAATGAAACACAATAATTCATTTTATTCTAAATCAATTTATATGGATGTGGACAAACGCAGAAGGTTGTATTTTCAACCAAACCATATATGCATATTTGCAGGTGATATAACTATATTAACTCCTATGACAATGTATTGAATGTAACTTCTGTACTCAGGTCTGAATTTGGGAGCAGAGATATGTCTCCGTCAGAGAAGCAAACCTTGACTATCTACGACCTGAACAACAAGTTCATCGCCTACAGCGCTTCCTTTGACGACATCATCGAAGTTCTGGCCGAATGGGGCTCCTTCTACATCCTGACTCGGGACAGAAAGATGTTTGTGCTGCAGGAGAAAGACACTCAGACCAAGCTAGAGGTGAGGCCAAAGTGCACTGACTGACGTCATGCCTTCTTTTCGCCTCAAACGTATTATGTTAAACTCTGTATCGGATTGAACTGGAAACTGGAGGGCAACAGGTTTTAGATCCCAGGTATCGTTTACTGCCGTTGTGCCATTGAGTAAGGCACTTAACTCTTCAATCTGTCTTTAGATGCTATTCAAGAAGAATCTGTTTGTGATGGCCATAAACTTAGCTAAGAGTCAGCACTTAGACAGGGACGGGCTGTGTGAGATCTTCAGGTAGTACGGTGACCACCTCTACATGAAGGGGGACCTTGATGGCGCCATCCAACAGTGCATCCGGTAATGCTCACCCAGGGGTCGATGTATCTAACTTCAACTTCATAATATATAGTTAATAATGATAAATAAGATGTATATGCAGGATTTAAGTCGCTTCAAGCTCATGTCATAGATGCTGATATAGTTAATATTAAACATGGGATTTTACAGAAAAGTAATCCCATAGAGTTGGGATTGTATAACATCAATAAGGAAATGTATATTGTACATAAACACAGCAAAAAAGAAACTGTCTTTCAAAGATAATTACTAAAAATCCAAATAATTTCACAGATCTTCATTGTAAAGGGTTTAAACACTGTGTGTGAAGGTTTACTTTCCGGGCCTTCAGATAATCATGGTCCAGACTAAAGTCTGGGATTAGTTGAGTAGTTGAAGCAGGTGTGTTAGGGATGGCTTGGAACAAAAGCATACACACCCAGTTGCTTTTAAGGACTAGAATCATTGCCCATAGAAGGATTTTGGGTTAGAAACTGATGATAGTAATAATAATATATGCCATGTACGACATTATGCATGTATGGTCTCCCAGCGCTCGGACATAATTTAATTTCCCCTTAGACCCCTTTAGAGCAGCGAGAGCGAGGTCCAGTTCCACGTAGAAATTGCCATCAAGGTGCTGCGCCAGGCAGGCTACCACAGTCACGCAGCCTTCCTGGCCGAGAGGCACCAGGACCACGAGTGGTACCTGAAGATCCAGCTGGAGGACCTGAAGGTAATAGAGATTAGAAAATAGTAGAGGATGTAGTACTGTTAAGATCAGCCTTCTGGGTTAGATATATAGACATCAGGTACCCCCTAGCTCACATGGCCTATCTGACAGATCTCTTAAGCTTGTCCCTGATAAAATATGCTAGGTGAGCTTTCAGACCGCTTTGAGACCGTCTCAGGCTGTTGGACAATGTTGAAATGAGCAGCAAATGGGGCGGCAGGTAGCCTAATGGTTAGCGCATTGGACTATTAACCGAAAGGTTGTAAGATCGAATCCCCGAGCGGACAAGGTAAAAATCTGTCGTTCTGTCCCTGAACAAGGCAGTTAACCCACTATTCCTAGGCCATCATTGAAATAAGAATTTGTTCTTAAAACTGACTTGCCTAGTTAAATTAAAGTAAATGTAATTTGATGGTATATAGATAGGAATAAACAATACATTATGTTGCTATGAATGAAGGCTTCCCCAGGATGTTGCATTATTGAAATTCAGAGTCAAAATCTACATTAAGGATGTAACATTTTAACATCCTTGAGCAGCAGGGTGTTGTGGTAGGCGTTGGCCAGAGACTTCCGGTGCAGAGCCTACAGGTTTTAGACACGCTGAGCATCCAGAAAGGGACGTATCTCGTAAGAGGGCTCGAGCTTCCCGATCGTGCTTTTGGTGCTGCCTTCTGTCCACATTCAGTACATATTTTAGGCAGCTCCTCTACTCCCATTGTTGGATCACAAAACCCATTTTCAAATGACAATTTCTGATTATAATTGGACAAAGAGCCTCTTCCCCTACTCTTGGGTAAAGTCAATCCGATTTGAACGACCCTTTACCGAAATTCAAACCCCTTTGTCTTCCTCCTCTATGTTCCATACAGAACTACGAGGAGGCCTTGTGCTATTGGGAGACATTGAGGGACTTCCCTTCGAGCAGTCAGAGCGCTACGGCAAGACCCTGATCCACCACGCTGCACCTCAAGGGCCTGTGTACCGACTACAGCTGGGACACCACGGACAGAGGCAGCCAACAAGGTCAGCCAGTTAGCCGTTAGCTGTTAACAGCTACATCCCCAGGCAGCCGATTAGTCTAGCAGCATTAGCACTTTGGATTTGAGATCCTTTCCCTAATTAAAATGGCTTTACCAATTTAGTCTAAGACAGCTTATAAGGATGGTACTATTTATAATGGTTATTACCTTTATTTAACCAGGCAAGTCAGTTAAGAACAAATTCTTATTTTCAATGACTGCCTAGGAACAGTGGGTTAACTGCCTGTTCAGGGGAAGAACGACAGATTTGTACCTTGTAGGCTCGGGGGTTTGAACTTGCAACCTTCCGGTTACTAGTCCAACGCTCTAACCACTAGGCTACCCTGCCGCCCCATCAAGTTATGGTAAAATGCATATTTCATGGTAATAGTAATAACACTACTCATTGTAGTGGTCAGAACTTGGTGATACCAGGATGCAGGATGGGACATAAACCTAACAACTTCAATTATTAATTTCTCTGAACAGGGGAAATATACCATCACCAAATTCACTGAGAATACATTACAGAGGATGAAGACACAATACTCCGAGCCGCAGCTCTATACTGCTTGTCTGACACAAAGAACTGATATTGTATACTCGTTGCTGGTGTGTGTGTGTGTGTGGGGGGTCCGTGGGTGGCTTATGACAATTTATTTAGATTCCTTACTCATTGTTAGGAAAAAGTTTGGTCCAAATCAGATGTTAGATACTATATTTATTGAATATGATATGAACCACACGCATTTCGTTACACTCGCAATAACATCTGCTAACCATGTGTATGTGACCAATAACATTGGATTTGAATCCTTTAAATTAAAATGGCCAATTTGGGTGCAATCAATTAGCTGAATTCTTTTGATCTAATTATATTTCAGCAAAATAATGTTGCAGAAATGCTAATCTGATCAATTTCTAACTACAGAAATGATTTCAAAACAATCTGATATGGTGGGTGTCATGGCTTGCTGAAATTACATGGAACTTGTACCTTTATCTCCCAGGCCAATTCAGAGGAGTTCATCCCTGTGTTTGCTAATAACCCGCAGGAGCTAAGGGCCTTCCTGGAGCACATCATCAAGGTGGAGCCCTTCTTCTCTCAGGGGGTGTACGACACGCTGCTAGTGCTACGGCTGCAGGACTGGGCACATGAACAAGACCCTGAGGTGATGGAAACACACACACATGTGTACTGTAAACCGCCATGTGTTCACGCAAACAACCTAAAATTGTATAGATATACAAAATGTGCAAAATGTTACAAAGGAAATATTAGATGATGTATCTGCAGCCTAAATTACTTTGAATTAAGATTTCAGGATAAACACATTTCCTCAACTTGTAGTGTCACCAGTTCATGTTAAACTATTTATGTGTTTTGTCTTGAGTATCAAACGTTTTATTTTTGTCCGGTCTGTCTGACTGTCTTTCTATTTTCGCTGGCAGAGGAAGAAGGTCCTGCAGGGGGCAGCACTGTCCTTGCTGAGGAGCGACAACACCGTATCTGACAAGGCCCTCGTCCTGTGCCAGATGCACAACTTCAAAGAAGGGGTCCTGTACCTCTATGAGAAGGGCAAGCTGTGAGTCTTCCTGTCTCTTAACCTTTGCAGTCAGAAACACTTCAAATTCCAATATTTCTGCTTCTCTCTGAAGTGTGCATGCGTTGACTCCACCTCGTGGATTTAAAACCATGGAATTGGTGTAGCCGGATTGTCTACCATTTAACACCCAGATCCAATGCTTTAAAATCTGTGATGAAGAGTGAACAAGTGCAGACTATGGGGACTTCATTGGTATGTACTGATATAATTATCAATGATGTCATTTGAATGATGTCATTCTCTCTCTAGGTACCAGCAGATCATGCACTACCACATGCAGAATGAGGAGTACGGCAAAGTGGTGGAGGCCTGCTCCCAGCGCTATGGTGACCAGGAAGTGTGCCTGTGGGAGCAGGCGCTGGGCTACTTTGCCCGCAAAGAGGAGAACTGCAAGGCCTACATCAGCCAAGTCATGCAGCACATCGACCAGAACAATCTGATGCCTCCCTTATTGGGTAAGCTGGTGGCCATTTTTCTCAGTTTTTCTCCTTCTCTGTAGATGAAGACTCTGGGGCTTTCTGAAGGGATTTCCCTAGTAGTCACTGTCTGAATTCTTTCAGACCTCACCAACTTAAAATAAACTCAAGTGTTCTTTGCAGTTTTCTGCCTCCACTTCCTTCCTGTTATTGAATGTCTCACTAGCTAGAGTGTTTCTGTTCTGTTTGACTGCGTGGCTAACCTCAAATCAATATATGAAAAACGAGTGCAGATTTATTTCTGTCATATGCGTACATTCATGATAAACGTGCCAGTTGCTGGGTTAAGTAATCTATAGGGCTTTATAAGTTAATAGGAAAAGTAATCGGAGCATTATAACAGAGTTTGAGAATTTTATTGGGCACTGTTGCTAAGTTTTGTGTGTATGTATGTGCTTGTCTATGTGCGTGTTGGTCCACAGTGGTGCAGACGCTGGCACACAACTCCACAGCCCGCTGTCCTCATCAACAAGCTGCAGAGGGAGACACAGCAGATCGAGGATGACGAGCGCAAGATCCGCCAGTACCGTGAGGAGACGGCCCACCTCCGCACTGAGATCCAGGAACTCAGAAGCAGGTGAGGGAGAGGAAAATCATAGTCAAAGTCCAGTCCAAAAACAAACCCTATCCCCTAGAGCTGGGTCATGTTCACAACTGGAGTTTCCTCCATAGTCCTTCCATCCAGTTCTTTGACATCTATGTGGAGTGAAGGCTAAGGGCAGTTTTAGTCCTCCGCACTAAGATACACAAGCACATTCTAAATTTGTTTGATGGCTGAACTTCGAAGCAAATTTAACTACATTCTGAATGTGTTTTTAGTACTGTATTTTTAAAGCTTGAATTAACCTCCCAATGACCATTCATTGAAACTATACTGATTTCAAAGTATTTTTTTGTTTCTCTCACAAGTGCAAAGATTTTCCAGAAGACCAAATGCAGCATGTGTAACAGCCCCCTCGAGCTGCCCTCTGTTCACTTCCTGTGCAGTCATTCTTTCAGTCATTCTTTCCACCACTGCTTTGAAAGCTATGCAGAGAGCGAGGTAGAGTGTTCCACTTGCATACCAGAAAACCGCAAGGTCATGGAAATGCTGCATGCCCAGGACCAGAAGCGAGACCTACACGACCACTTCACCAGACAGGTGGAACACACACACATTTAAATACTTAAATGTTTAACTATTTAAATCACCAATCAAATTTACATTAAAAAAGGATCCAAACATTTCAAAGGTCTCTGTATGCAGGGCACTCAAGGGTACAGAAAGCACCTCCTTCTCCAAACAGCTAGGCTGTCCACGACAGCTGAAACAGTACAGTACCTTGGCCAACTGCTTTGCCGTAATCTGGAGGCCACGCACTGCAAGACTGTCAAATATCAGCGGCACCAGCTTGCACCTACACCTGAGGTTGTCCAAGCATGCCATGAGGGGCTGGTATTTAAGAAGCTTGTCGGCAAAGGCCTGCTCCATGTTTTTGTATTTGGCACATAGGAAAAAACAACATCTAACCAGCGTCCTCTTACACAATAATGTTTATGGATTTGTGCTGTTGGTGAGACTACCTGTCTCACCTCGCTGGCTATTAGGTTGACAAGGCGGTCATGTCTAGCAATGTACAAATCATTGTATGGACAGCAATCATTCACAACATGGGCAGTGGACTCCATTACATTTGACTTCTGTAGAAAACATGGTTTGCAGGGTCCCAGAGTGCTAGATTATACACTATGGTGGAAAATTGCAAGGTTATGTTATAATACCTTTATTGCATCAAATGCTTGTTTTTATGCAACAGATAGAGTATTCTTATAACTATTGTGTGTGTGTTCTACTGAGGATGGGCCTCTGGGAGATAACACTGACAGGAGATTTACGATGTCTTTTGGGTGATAAAACCCAGAGACCACATTCCAGAGTATGAGTTAATGTTTCTGTTCTATATGGCACCAGGGAGAGATGACCCCAGGGCCAGACCCTGGCCTGTACACAAAGATGACTGTTTTTACAGTAGATACTGTCTGCTGTGAATTATATCAAATCAAAATGTATTTGTCACATGCGCCGAACAAAACAGGTGTAGTAGACCTTACAGTGAAATGCTTACTTACAGGCTCTAACCAATGGTGCGGGGAAGAAAGGTATATGTGTGTGTGTGTGTGTGTGTGTGTGTGTGTGTGTGTGTGTGTGTGTGTGTGTGTGTAGGTAAGTAAAGAAATCAAATATCCAGACACCTGTTAGTCAGGCTTATTGAGGTAGTATGTACATGTAGGTATCGTTAAAGTGACTATGCATATATGATGAACAGAGAGTAGCAGAAGCGTAAAAAGAGGGGTTGGCGGGTGGTGGGACACAATGCACCATAGCCAATGTGCGGGAGCACTGGTTGGTCGGGCCATTTAGGTATTATGTACATGAATGTATAGTTAAAGTGACTATGCATATAAGATAAACAGAGAGTAGCAGCAGCGTAAGAGGGGCTGGGGGAGGGGCACACAATGCAAATAGTCCGGGTAAGCATTTGGTTACCTGTTCAGGAGTCTTATGGCTTGGGGGTAAAAACTGTTGAGAAGCCTTTTTGTCCTAGACTTGGCACCCCGGTACCACTTGCCATGCGGTAGTAGAGAGAACAGTCTATGACTGGAGTGGCTGGGGTCTTTGACAATTTTTAGGGCCTTCCTCTGACACCGCCTGGTGTAGAGGTCCTGGATGGCAGGCAGCTTTTCCCCAGTGATGTACTGGGCCGTACGCACTACCCTCTGAAGTGCCTTGTGGTCGGAGGCCAAGCAATTGCCGTACCAGGCAGTGATGCAACCGGTCAGGATGCTCTTCATGTTGCAGCTGTAGAACCTTTTGAGGATCTCGGGACCCATGCCAAATCTTTTTAGTTTCCTGAGGGGGAATAGGCTTTGTCGTGCCCTCTTCACGACTGTCTTGGTGTGTTTAGACCAATCTAATTTGTTGTTGATGTGGACTCCAAGGAATTTGAAGCTCTCAACCTGCTCCACTACAGCCCCGTCAATGAGAATGGGGACGTGCTCGGTGCTCTTTTTCCTGTAGTCCACAATCATCTCCTTAGTCTTGGTTACGTTGAGGGATAGGTTGTTATTCTGGCACCACCCGGCCAGGTCTCTGACCTCCTCCCTACAGGCTGTCTCGTCGTTGTCGGTGATCAGGCCTACCACTGTTGTGTCGTCAGCAAACTTAATGAGGGTGTTGGAGTCGTGCCTGGCCATGCAGTCGTGGGTGAACAGGGAGTACAGGAGGGGACTGAGCATGCACCCCTGGGGGGCTCCAGTGTTGAGGATCAGCGTGGCAGATGTGTTGCTACCTACCCTCACTACCTGGGGGCGGCCTGTCAGGAAGTCCATGATCCAGTTGCAGAGGGAGGTGTTTAGTCCCAGAATCCTTAGCTTGGTGATGAGCTTTGAGGGTACTATGGTGTTGAACGCTGAGCTGTAGTCACTGAACAGCATTCTCACATAGGTGTTCCTTTTGTCCAGGTGGGAAAGGGCAGTGTGGAGTGCAATAGAGATTGCATCATCTGTGGATCCGTTTGGGCGGTGGATCCGTTTGGGCGGAAATTGGAGTGGGTCTAGGGTTTCTGGGATAATGGTGTTGATGTGAGCCATTACCAGCCTTTCAAAGCACTTCATGGCTACGGACGTGAGTGCTACGGGTCTGTAGTCATTTAGGCAGGTTGCCTTTGTGTTCTTGGCCACAGGGACAATGGTGGTCTGCTTGAAGCATGTTGGTATTACAGACTCAATCAGGGACATGTTGAAAATGTAAGTGAAGACACCTGCCAGTTGGTCAGCACATGCCCGGAGCACACGTCTGGTAATCTGTCTGACCCCGCAGCCTTGTGTATGTTGACCTGTTTAAAGGTCTTACTCACGTCGGCTACGGAGAGCGTGATCACACAGTCATCCGGAACAGCTGATGCTCTCATGCATGCCTCAGTGTTGCTTGCCTCGAAGTGAGCATAGAAGTGATTTAGCTTGCCTGGTAGGCTCGTGTCACTGGGCAGCTCGCGGCTGTGCTTCCCTCTGTAGTCTGTAATAGTTTACAAGCCCTGCCACATCCGACGAGCGTCGGAGCCGGTGCAGTATGATTCAATCTTAGTCCTGTATTGAGTCTTTGCCTGTTTGATGGTTCGTCGCAGGGCATAGCGGGATTTCTTTTAAGCTTCCGGGTTAGAGTACCGCACCTTGAAAGCGGCAGCTCTAGCCTTTAGCTCAGTGCGAATGTTGCCTGTAATCCATGGCTTCTGGTTGCGGTATGTACGTACAGTCACTGTGGGGACAACGTCTTCAATGCACTTATTGATAAAGCCAGTGACTGATGTGGTGTATTCCTCAATGTCATCGGAAGAGTCCCGGAACATGTTCCAGTCTGTGATAGCAAAGCAGTCCTGTAGTTTAGCATCTGCTTCATCTGACCATTTTTTTTATAGACCGAGTCACTGGTGCTTCCTGCTTTAAGTTTAGCTTGTAAGCAGGAATCAGGAGGATAGAGTTGTGGTCGGATTTACCAAATGGAGGGCGAGTGAGAGCTTTGTACGCGTCTGTGTGTGGAGTACAGGTGATCTAGAATTTTTCCCTCTGGTTGCACATTTAACATGTTGATAGAGATTTGGTAGAACTGATTTAAGCTTCCCTGCATAAAAGTCTCCGGGCCCTAGGAGTGCCGCCTCTGGGTGAGTGGTTTCCTGTTTGCTTATTTCCTTATACAGCTGACTGAGTGCGATCTTAGTGCCAGTATCTGTCTGTGGTGGTAAATAAACAGCCACGAAAAGTATAGCTGAGAACTCTCTAGGCAAGTAGTGTGGCCTGCAGTTTATCACAATATACTCTACTTCAGGCGAGCAAATCTAGAGACTTCCTTAGATTTCGTGCACCAGCTGTTGTTTACAAATATGCACAGACAGTATGCAGTGTGTATCCCGCTAGCTGAATATCCATGTCGTCATTCAGCCATGATTCCGTGAAGCATAGGATATTACAGTTTTTGATGTCCGATTGGTAGGATATTCGTGATCGTACCTCATCTAGTTTATTGTCCAATGATTGCATGTTGGCGAGTAATATTGACGGTAACGGCATCTTTCCTAGTTGTCTTCTGCGGGCCCGGACGAGGCATCCGGCTCTTCGTCCTCTGCATCGCTTCCTATTGCGAATAATTGGGATGTATGCCCTGTGGGGTGTTTGGAGAATATCGTGTGAGTCCTGCATGTTGTTGTTGTTGTTGAAGAAATCTTTGTCTAATACGAGTGATCACTGTCCTGATATCCAGAAGCTCTTTTCTTCCGTAAGATACGGTTGCAGAAACATTATGTACAAAATAATTGACAAATATCGCGGAAAAAACCCACATAATAGCACAATTGGTTAGGAGACCGTAAAACGGCGGCCATCTCCTCCGGCGCCATCTTGGAGAGAGTGTAGGTATCTTTCATACAAATCTTAACCTTGTGACCCATTCTATATATCTGTTGTTCGTCATGTAGGTTGAAAGTGGTGTATCTCGGCTATAAAATACCTATGTATGTTTGTCTCGGGGCTCTCAACGAATCATCTGAGTGTGATTCGTCGACCAGCCATCGCTATTGCAAAGCTCTCACTAATAAAAACTTAGTTTAAGTATAACTCTGACTTGTGTGATAAGTTTGTCTCTCCTCTGATAGTAAAGAAATTAACCACCACAACACACACACACTGTCACGCCCTGACCTTAGAGATCCTTATTATTCTCTATGTTTGGGTGTCAAGTCAGGGTGTGACTCGGGTGGGAAATGCTATGTTTTCTATTTCTTTGTTTTTGGCCGAGTGTGGTTCCCAATCAGAGGCAGCTGTCTATCGTTGTCTCTGATTGGGAATCATACTTAGGCAGCCTGTTTTCCACCTGAGTTTGTGGGATCTTGTTTTCTGTTTAGTTTCTTAGCTTTACAGAACTGTGCGCTTTCGTTTTTTGTCTTTATTATTTTGTTTTGGTGTCATCAATAAAAAGATGATGTACGCCTACCACGCTGAGCCTTGGTCCACTCTTCATTCTACAAATGAGAGCCGTAACACACACACAACATGGAAATACACTCTTTGCTTGTCTTTTCTCTGCTATATTGGCACGACTTAAAACTACAACAGTTTTGTATCGAGGTTAATTAATTCAATAAGAACTAGTAATAGTGCAACACATATATGAAGTCTGTGGTTCAATATAAAATTCACTATTTAAATATTTAAATATTTAATTTACCACTAAAGTTCTCGATCTTTCTTTCAGAACTGATGTGAAGCCTACTACTTCTCTATGATGGCTAACTTTTTTATTTCTATGCATTTCAGCTGCGCAGCTCCAACAACGGTCTCTCCGTGGCGGACTACTTTGGCCGCGGGGTGTTCAACAAGCTGACCCTGGTCACTGACCCTCCGGGCAGCAAGGCGGAAAGCCTGGAGGCAAACCTGCAGAGGGACCTTCTCATCCACACCAAGAGCTGAGGGCCACAGTGCCCAACGGATGTGGTTTGCAACCCTACACTATTACTCATACGATCATGCTTACCCAAACCAAACTGGGTTGGCTCTCATATTTTCTTTTCAGATGGTTCTTTTCAGCATGGTTGGTTGGCTTGGTTTGTGGCTCAGTAGTGTGAAAAGCCATTTGATGCTGTGTTATACGCCAGTTGTTAAAACACGCTGTCTTCTGCTCAAGCTAAGAATGAACTATTATACCCCGATGCAGAGCAGCAGACCCTCTGTTCAATGGGGACCCTGACCCATAGTGCTTTGTTCTGAAGTTCAGGATGCCACACTATTTAGTCATGATGAATCTGAGTCAGACTCCTGTTGCAACACCAGTAAGAGATGTGTTGGTAGTTTGTTGCTATGCCAGGTGTTTCTGAATGTGTAATGATGTTCTGATGCATGTTACTTAACACGTCTGTGCATCTGGGGAATTGTGTTCATTAGGGCAAATAATGTAAAACATTTTTTAAATGCTTTGCACCAGAAAATGAATATGAGCGTTTCTTATTGGACAAGTCCATTTATTACCTGTTTTCTTCCATTTGGTACCTAATAAACACAACCCTGGTCCATGCACTGAGCACAGAGGTTCAGAAGAATGATGGGTTGTTGGAAGGATTATGTTTCATGCACTTGATTTAGGTTTTTATTGTATAATGTATATATAATGTCTTTGAGCACTCCATTGTAATTTACAATCTTTAATAAGTTAGAATTTTTTTGTCATGTTTTAAAGTGTTTTTTTCCAAGTAGACTTCTAAATCTTTGAATAAAGAAATATATGTCCCTTGTTGTGCCTTCTCCAAATGCAACGTGTTGTGCCTTCTCCAAATGCAACGTGTTCTGCATGTCTTTTTTTCTGTATGCCATGCCATCTCCTATTTGGGTTGTATAGAAATGGAATCCATCTCACACTGAATTTGGCTACCCCCAACATCAATAATGCCTTTAATACACTTGTCTTCAAGGTGATGGCCTCAAATTTGCAATTTGTGGTTGGTGTGTAGTGGGGTGCGTAATTGGCGGCAGAGAAGTCGCGTCGCTGGTCTCCTAGCTGCCACCGATTCTTTTTCCTTTTCTTTTGGTTATGTCTGTTATGTGTTTTCACCTGGTTTCATTTTGGTTAATTAGGGGGGGGGGGGGGGTTGTTTTCGTGTACTGTTAGTTTGGGTTGCGTTTTTCGCTAGTTCTTGTTTTACAGGTGGTTTTTCCCTGGACTGTGTGAGTGGGTTTCATGACTGACTACTGCTGTAGTCAGGTGTCCTGTGATTTTTTTAACTGGTTTATTAAACGCCCTTTTCATTCTGAACTTGTTTCTCCTGCCCCTGACTCCACATCTCCTTGACAATCTACGGCTTCTTAGACTTGCTTTCAATGAGAATGAAATATCTATAACACCATTTCTATTTAATTTGGTCAGGTCACCCAAAGAATTACATATTACAGTTACAGAGTATGACAACCAAGCAGAGCTAACCCAAGGCCACGCCTGCAACAAGCCACACCTCCAGATCCTCTAGTAGGCTGTCCCCGCTAAAATATGTTTGTTTTATTTTTCAATAATTTGTTGTTAGAGTTTTGCTTCCACTTTGAAATTAGAGTATTTTGTCTAGATTGTTGACCAAAAAGTACAATTAAATCCATTTTAATCACACTTGATTAAGTTGAGGGGTGTGAATACATTCTGTACACACTGTATCGCTGCTTTAAAAAGTGTGATGCGTCTTGCTGTCTTCAGAAGCCACCTCCAATCTCTCTGTGGTTTGTGGGTGGAAGAAGCACATCATGCATCTTTTTTGAGCTAGCTCTCATGTGTATGAGAGTTTAACTTTTGATCGGTCTGGCAAGCTATGGCATGATGGTAAACTGGTTGATTTTTAAGAGAAATTCCACAGAAAAACCGTTATTCTCGAGATGTCCCCTCCAACTGGTTATTCTCCTATTGACCTTGAGCACCACAACACATTCAGGTAAGTTACTTTGCTTGAAAAAATTGTGCTGCGTCTAATTTGAAAAATACAGAAGGCAGTGATTTTTGTTGATCAAATTGTTTTATGTAGATTATCATAATGGGTAAATCTCAACATCAGCATTTGGTCCCCTTTTTCTGTCTTAAAACATTTGGCAACTCATCCTATCAGTCTGTCCGTTTATTGGGTATTGGTGAACATGTAATTCATTACATTGTATTTGCTTTTCTGTAATCCTTAAGAGTATTGACGATATAAGTAACATAAAATAGAAAATCTGCATCGAAATCCGTGAGTTTAAAGTAGAGGAAGGTGGAAGGTGACCGAGCTACAGCAGTGTTTGTCAGACCATGAGAAATCCCGAAAAGCAGTCTTCTCACGAAAACGTCTATGGCATCCGAATGGTTTGGCCTACGAAGTAATCGGGGTTAACAATGTGTCAAAAAAAACACATATTTCCTGAGCTTTCTTATATCTATCTCCTAGATATAGGACAGACACTTCAGAACCTTATTCTTCATGATTCATTGTTTTACTGTCTCCTTTGCCTTTTATGTGTTATTAAATACGTTTCTATAGTAGTAAAGGCCAAATTAAATATTTTATCAAATAATTTGAAATATTTTTTTTAAACCTAAAGGGGTTCAAAAATGTATAAATCAATACATCAAATTGCTATATGGTATGACCATCTTAAAACAATTCCATATATTAGCTTCGTAGAACTTGCCCCACCCCTCAACGGCTTAGACTTTTAGAGGTTCTGCATATAAACTCTGATTCACTAGGTCTAGGATATGAGTTGAGGTTTAAACTAAATGGCACTGCATCGCTTCATACAGCATGGCAAAGTATATTGGCCATTTATTTCATATATTTCAAGGGTTGTGTACTGTAGAGTTCAAAAGGAACTCATACTCCAAGCAATGCAAAATAAATAACCCAAGGAGGCCGAGATGCAAAAATAATTCATTTAATACATGCTCGAAATAATACAACAAGTGAAAGTGCAAAGTACATGGATTCAATTAATGATATTATTTTTGCATCTTGCCCTCCTTGGGTTATTTATTTTCTATGGTTTTGAGTGTGAGTACCTTTTGAACTCTACAGATATTTTATTTTCCACGCACCAGTCGCATTTCATTCTAGCCTGAGCGCAAACCCTCATACTGGGTTTCTAAGGATGGTGTAGCTACTACCATATTTTCTGTCTAACAAATAACCCCCCATTCCATTCATTAATTGTAGGACAATGAGTTTTTACTGTAAAAGACACAACAAAAAATCTAATTTTATCAGTCACATGCGCCGAATACAACAGGTGTAGACCTTACAGTGAAATGCTTACTTACGAGCCTCTAACCAACAATGCAGTTAAAAAAAATACAGATAAGAATAAGAGATAAAAGTAATTAAAGAGCAGCAGTGAAATAACAATAGCAAAACTATATACAGGGGGGTACCGATACAGAGTCAATGTGCGGGGGGCACTGGTTATTTGAGGTAGTATGTACATGTAGGATGAGTTATTAAAGTGACTATGCATAGATGACAACAGAGTAGCAGTGGTATCAGGGGGGAGGGGGCACTGCATATAGTCTGGGTAGCCATTTGATTAGGTGTTCAGGAGTATTATGGCTTGTGGGAAGAAGCTGTTTGGAAGCCTCGTGGACCTAGACTTGGCACTCCGGTACCGTTTGCCATGTGGTAGCAGAGAGAACAGTCTATGACTAGAGTGGCTGGACTCTTTGACCCTTTTTAGGGCCTTCCTCTGACACCGCCTGGTATAGAGGTCCTGGATGGAAGGAAGCTTGGCCCCAGTGATGTACTGGGCCGTTCGCACTACCCTCTGTAGTGCCTTGCCGTCGGAGGCCGAGCAATTGCCATACCAGACAGTGATGCAACCAGTCATGCTCTCAATGGTGCAGCTGTAGAGCCTTTTGAGGATCTGAAGACCCATGACAAATTTTTTCAGTCTCCTGAGGGGGAATAGGTTTTGTCGTGCCCTCTTCACGACTGTCTTGGTGTGGATGGACCATGTTAGTTTGTTGACGATGTGGACACCAAGGAACTTGAAGCTCTCAACCTGCTCCACTGCAGCCCTGTCGATGAGAATTGGGGCGTGCTCAGTCCTCTTTTTCCTGTAGTCCACAATCATCTCCTTTGTCTTGATCACATTGAGGTAGAGGTTGTAGTCCTGGCACCACACAGCCAGGTCTCTGACCTCCCAATAGGCTGTCTTGTCGTTGTCTGTGATCAGGCCTACCACTGTTGTGTCATCGGCAAATTGAATGATGGTGTTGGAGTCGTGCCTGGCCGTGCAGTCATGAGTGAACAGGAAGTACAGGAGGGGACTGAGCATGCACCCCTGAGGGGCCCCTGTGTTGAGGATCAGCGTGGCGGATGTGTTGTTACCTACCCTTACTACCTGGGGGCGGCCCGTCAGGATCTTCAGGATCCAGTTGCAGAGGGAGGTGTTTAGTCCCAGGGTCTTTAGCTTATTGATGAGCTTTGAGGGCACTTTGGTGTTGAATGCTGAGCCGTAGTCAATGAATAGCATTCTCACATAGGTGTTCCTTTTGTCCAGGTGGGAAAGGGCAGTGTGGAACGCAATAGAGATTGTGTCATCTGTGGATCTGTTGGGGAGGAATGCAAATTGCTGTGGGTCTGGGGTTTCTTGGATGATGGTGTTGATGTGAGCAATGACCAGCCTTTCAAGGCACTTCATGGCTACAGACGTGAGTGCTACGGGTTGGTAGTTGTTTAGCCAGGTTATCTTAATGTTCTTGGGCACAGGGACTATGTTCGTATTACAGACTCGGACAGGGAGAGGTTGAAAATGTCAGTGAAGACACTTTTGTTGTTATTCTGTCTCTCACTGTTCAAATAAACCTACCATTAAAATTATAGACTGATCATTTCATTGTCAGTGGGCAAACGTACAAAATCAGCAGGGGATCAAATACTTTTTTCCCTCACTGTAACGGCGGACGTAAGGTATTGCATGTCTTTATATGAGACCAGGAACATTTTACATTGGCAGTTAGAATTAAAACGACAAAGGAGAACATCATTCTGAGAGAAGCCTTACTTGACATACAGACTAGATCCATGAGAGAGAATCTGGTACTTACAGGTATCCAAGAGAAATAAGGAGAGGTTCCTGACACTGTAGTAAGAGAGTTCCTCCTTACAGCGCTTCAGATTCCAACCGAAACTATCGACAAAATCCAACTCGAACGTGTACACTGCTTAATACAGAGAGGGCAGAGGTACCCAATCGTTGCAAAATGTGCTTTCCTTAAGATAAAATAATGGTTAAAAGCCTGGGTGAAAGACTTGCTTGCACGAAAATAGGCATGCATGACCAGTTCCCGAAGGAAATTCCAGAACAGTGTAAATTTTGTTTCCAACTGTCAAGGAAAATAGATTCAAGGGAAACTGTATATTGATAAACTGTATATTGATAACCAGTTGTTCAGAGACACAGACTACTCCATGGCTATTTTCAAAATTACAAAGTTCTCATAAAGGAGGCAAATAAGGAAACACACAATTCTAGCCCGGTTATGGATTGTAATAATGCAACAAAAAATATAGCTTTTCTATCTATCTTAAAATATAACTAATTGGAACACTAAAGCACTAATTCAACATCGTGGAGATAAAAACTCAGTAAACAGAGGCACAGTATGTATGGATGGATGGTGTGGTGTGTGTTTTTTGGTGTTTGGGAAAGTGTGGCGTTGAGTGAGAAAGGAAATGGTTGCATTTCCCAGAACCAATGTATTGCTGTGAGCAGGGGTTGTGAGGGAGCTTTCAATGTTGTTCAGATGAGGGACATAGATTTTATAATGAATTATACATCATATTTATTTATTGTCCTATCATGGTGGAACAGTGTTTTAAAATAAATTATACACATAATTTATTTATTGTCCTATCATGGGGATCCCGGAGGGCTGCCCGCACCCAGGCAGTGGCAGTGCTGGCAACACTAGGTGCAGTAACCCATGGGGAGGGGGTCACACTCGGACATTCAGAGAGGGGGAATATTATTGTGGCCCTGGTGGCACAAAATCAAAGGTCTGACTGCACGGAGATGCTTGGGAATATGGTCAGTACGGGTGACCATGTTGTGGGTGTTTCATGTGAAGAGGGTATATCTGATCTCCATCATCTGGGACATGACAATGGTAAAGCTAATGCCCATTTGTTTTTGCACAGTTTTACATGCCTTCTCATACAGCTGCAACTGTATATGCGTTCGTAAATCAAGACCTTTCTTGAGTTGGGCTCTGGGATGGTGCAAATGTTGAGAATCTGAGTCTATGGTTGTTGTGGGGGAAAGGGGTTGAGTGTGTAAGAGTGTGTGTGTGTATCCCACAACTGTTGCGAGGGAGTAAAAGATGTTAGGGACAATATAAGATGATTCAAAATAATTGTTTGCTAATATAATAATTGCTTGCCATAATGTAATTTTGGTAATGGCGAGACTGGTGAGAGGTAAAAATCCTTAGCATAAATTGCCAACATTACTACAAATATCAATAGCTAATTTTGGAAAATAAGAAACAGGATTTAAAAAATATATATACAGTTGAAGTCGGAAGTTTACATACAACTTAGCCAAATACATTTAAACTCAGTTTTTCACAATTCCTGACATTTAACCCTAGTAAAAATTCCCTGTCTTAGGTCTGTTAGGATCACCACTTTATTTTAAGAATGTGAAATGTCAGAATAATAGGAGTGTGAGTGGGTCAGAAGTTTACATACACTAATTTGTATTTGGTAACATTGCCTTTAAATTGTTGAACTTGGGTCAAACATTTTGGGTAGCCTTCCACAAGCTTCCCACAATAAGTTGGGTGAATTTTGTCCCATTCCTCCTGACAGAGTTGGTGTAACGGAGTCAGGTTTGTATGCCTCCTTGCTCACACATGCTTTTTCTGTTCTGCCCACATATTTTCTATAGGATTGAGGTCAGGGCTTTGTGATGGCCACTCCAATACCTTGACTTTGTTGTCCTTCAGCCATTTTGCCACAACTTTGGAAGTATGCTTGGGGTAATTGTCCATTTGGAAGACCCATTTGCGACCAAGCTTTAACTTCCTGACTGATGTCTAGATGTTGCTTCAATATATCCACATAATTTTCCTACCTCATGATGCCATCTATTTTGTGAAGTGCACCAGTCCCCCCTGCAGCAAAGCACCCCCACAACATGATACTTCCGGCGCCGACAGAGATGGCCGCCTCGCTTCGCGTTCCTAGGAAACTATGCAGTTTTTTGTTTTTTTACGTGTTATTTCTTACATTAGTACCCCAGGTCATCTTAGGTTTCATTACATACAGTCGAGAAGAACTACTGAATATAAGATCAGCGTCAACTCACCATCAGTACGACCAAGAATATGTTTTCCGCGACGCGGATCCTGTGTTCTGCCTTACAAACAGGACAACGGAATGGATCGCATGCAGCGACCCAAGAAAACGACTCCGAAAAAGAGGGAAACGTAGCGGTCTTCTGGTCAGACTCTGGACAAGGGCACATCGCGCACCACTCCCCAGCATTCTTCTTGCCAATGTCCAGTCTCTTGACAACAAGGTTGATGAAATCCGAGCAAGGGTAGCATTCCAGAGGGACATCAGAGACTGCAACGTTCTCTGCTTCACGGAAACATGGCTTACTGGGAAGACGCTATCCGATGCGGTGCAGCCAACGGGTTTCTCCACGCATCGTGCCGACAGAAACAAACATCTTTCTGGAAAGAAGAGTGGCGGGGGCGTATGCCTCATGACTAACGAGACATGGTGTGATGAAGGAAACATACAGGAACTCAAATCCTTCTGTTCACCTGATTTAGAATTCCTCACAATCAAATGTAGACCGCATCATCTTCCAAGAGAATTCTCTTCGATTATAATCACAGCCGTATATACCCCCCCCAAGCAGACACATCGATGGCTCTGAAGGAACTTTATTTAACTCTTTGCAAACTGGAAACCATTTATCCGGAGGCTGCGTTCATTGTAGCTGGGGATTTTAACAAAGCTAATCTGAAAACAAGACTCCCTAAATTTTATCAGCATATCGATTGCGCAACCAGGGGTGGTAAAACCTTGGATCATTGTTACTCTAACTTCCGCGACGCATATAAGGCCCTGCCCCGCCCCCCTTTCGGAAAAGCTGACCACGACTCCATTTTGTTGATCCCTGCCTACAGGCAGAAACTTAAACAAGAGGCTCCCACGCTGAGGTCTGTCCAACGCTGGTCAGACCAAGCTGACTCCACACTCCAAGACTGCTTCCATCACGTGGACTGGGACATGTTTCGTATTGCGTCAGATACAAATATTGACGAATACGCTGATTCGGTGTGCGAGTTCATTAGAACGTGCGTTGAAGATGTCGTTCCCATAGCAACGATAAAAACATTCCCTAACCAGAAACCGTGGATTGATGGCAGCATTCGCGTGAAACTGAAAGCGCGAACCACTGCTTTTAATCAGGGCAAGGTGTCTGGCAACATGACCGAATACAAACAGTGCAGCTATTCCCTCCGCAAGGCTATTAAACAAGCTAAGCGTCAGTACAGAGACAAAGTAGAATCTCAATTCAACGGCTCAGACACAAGAGGCATGTGGCAGGGTCTACAGTCAATCACGGACTACAAGAAGAAACCCAGCCCAGTCACGGACCAGGATGTCTTGCTCCCAGGCAGACTAAATAACTTTTTTGCCCGCTTTGAGGACAATACAGTGCCACTGACATGGCCTGCAACGAAAACATGCGGTCTCTCCTTCACTGCAGCTGAGGTGAGTAAGACATTTAAACGTGTTAACCCTCGCAAGGCTGCAGGCCCAGACGGCATCCCCAGCCGCGCCCTCAGAGCATGCGCAGACCAGCTGGCCGGTGTGTTTACGGACATATTCAATCAATCCCTATACCAGTCTGCTGTTCCCACATGCTTCAAGAGGGCCACCATTGTTCCTGTTCCCAAGAAAGCTAAGGTAACTGAGCTAAACGACTACCGCCCCGTAGCACTCACTTCCGTCATCATGAAGTGCTTTGAGAGACTAGTCAAGGACCATATCACCTCCACCCTACCTGACACCCTAGACCCACTCCAATTTGCTTACCGCCCAAATAGGTCCACAGACGATGCAATCTCAACCACACTGCACACTGCCCTAACCCACCTGGACAAGAGGAATACCTATGTGAGAATGCTGTTCCATCGACTACAGCTCGGCATTCAACACCATAGTACCCTCCAAGCTCATCATCAAGCCTAAGGCCCTGGGTCTCAACCCTGCCCTGTGCAACTGGGTCCTGGACTTCCTGACGGGCCGCCCCCAGGTGGTGAGGGTAGGCAACAACATCTCCTCCCCGCTGATCCTCAACACGGGGGCCCCACAAGGGTGCGTTCTGAGCCCTCTCCTGTACTCCCTGTTCACCCACGACTGCGTGGCCACGCACGCCTCCAACTCAATCATCAAGTTTGCGGACGACACAACAGTGGTAGGCTTGATTACCAACAACGACGAGACGGCCTACAGGGAGGAGGTGAGGGCCCTCGGAGTGTGGTGTCAGGAAAATAACCTCACACTCAACGTCAACAAAACTAAGGAGATGATTGTGGACTTCAGGAAACAGCAGAGGGAACACCCCCCTATCCACATCGATGGAACAGTAGTGGAGAGGGTAGCAAGTTTTAAGTTCCTCGGCATACACATCACAGACAAACTGAATTGGTCCACTCACACTGACAGCGTCGTGAAGAAGGCGCAGCAGCGCCTCTTCAACCTCAGGAGGCTGAAGAAATTTGGCTTGTCACCAATAGCACTCACAAACTTCTACAGATGCACAATCGAGAGCATCCTGGCGGGCTGTATCACCGCCTGGTACGGCAACTGCTCCACCCTCAACCGTAAGGCTCTCCAGAGGGTAGTGAGGTCTGCACAACGCATCACCGGGGGCAAACTACCTGCCCTCCAGGACACCTACACCACCCGATGTTACAGGAAGGCAATAAAGATCATCAAGGACATCAACCACCCGAACCACTGCCTGTTCACCCCGCTATCATCCAGAAGGCGAGGTCAGTACAGGTGCATCAAAGCTGGGACCGAGAGACTGAAAAACAGCTTCTATCTCAAGGCCATCAGACTGTTAAACAGCCACCACTAACATTGAGTGGCTGCTGCCAACACACTGTCATTGACACTGACCCAACTCCAGCCACTTTAATAATGGGAATTGATGGGAAATTATGTAAATATATCACTAGCCACTTTAAACAATGCTACCTTATATAATGTTACTTACCCTACATTATTCATCACATATGCATACGTATATACTGTACTCTACATCATCGACTGCATCCTTATGTAATACATGTATCACTAGCCACTTTAACTATGCCACTTTGTTTACTTTGTCTACATACTCATCTCATATGTATATACTGTACTCGATACCATCTACTGTATGCTGCTCTGTACCATCACTCATTCATATATCCTTATGTACATATTCTTTATCCCCTTACACTGTGTATAAGACAGTAGTTTTGGAATTGTTAGTTAGATTACTTGTTGGTTATCACTGCATTGTCGGAACTAGAAGCACAAGCATTTCGCTACACTCGCATTAACATCTGCTAACCATGTGTATGTGACAAATAAAATTTGATTTGATTTGCCACCCCCGTGCTTCACGGTTGGGATGGTGTCCTTCAACTTGCAAGCCTCCCTCTTTTTTCCTCTAAACATAACAATAGTCATTATGGACAAACAGTTCTGTTTTTGTTTCATCAGACCAGAGGACATTTCTCCAAAAAGTACGATCTTTGTGATCCAAGTGGTACATATAAAGAACAAGTCCATTTAAAGAAATTGGAGGCCTCTTACACCTCAGTGTTGTGATGCAAAAATTCTAGCTTAATGCTTGGATCTGTCACGACTTCTGCCGAAATCAGCCCCTCTCCTTGTTCGGGCGGCGTTCGGCGATCGATGTCACCGGCTTTCTAGCCATCGCCGCTCCATTTTTCGTATATACATTTGTCTTGTTTCCATACACACCTGGTTTTCATTTCCCCAATTAAGCTACTTGTATTTAACCCTCTGTTTCCAATCATGTTTTGTGTGTAATTGTTTTCATGTTAGGTGGTGTTAGTTTACGCGGTCTACTTTTATGTTCCATTTTTTGAGCGCGTTTGTTTCATGTAGTGCTCTCGTTTCTTGGAACTATAATAAAAGTGCGCCTGTTCATTTTAATCTGCTCTCCTGCACTTGACTTCGTTGCCAATACACCATCC
Source organism: Oncorhynchus nerka (assembly GCF_034236695.1). Lineage (NCBI taxonomy): Eukaryota > Metazoa > Chordata > Actinopteri > Salmoniformes > Salmonidae > Oncorhynchus > Oncorhynchus nerka. Next base: position 78,130,503 of record NC_088405.1, read on the forward strand.
TGACAGAATTACACACCTTCAATGGAGTCAGCAGGAGCAGGTACCCGGTTAGAGGAGTCGAGGAGTGCGTCCAGGAACATTCGGCCATGTTACAAACATCTTGGCAGGAGCATATAATTAAAAAGGTGTTGTTAGATATTATTCAGGCTTTTTACACGGACGATACATTGGAGATAATATAAGACAAGTACTGGAAACAATAGAATACTACGAAACATCAGGGACACAAGGCCATGTTTTCATAGCTGATTTTGAAAAGGCTTTTGATAAAGTACGACTGGAGTTTATTTATAAATGCCTAGAATATTTCAATTTTGGAGAATCTCTTATAAAATGGGTTCAAGTTATGCATAGGTCACCCTAGGTGTAAAATAGTAAGTAATGGCTACATCTCAGAAAGTTTTAAACTGTCAAGAGGAGTAAAACAAGGTTGTCCACTATTGGCATATCTATTTATTATTTCCAACAATAATATTAAGGTCCAACAATAATATTAAGGGATTAGAAATCCGTGGTTTAAAAACAAAGCTGTCATTTTACACTGATTCATGTTTTCTTTTTAAACCACAATTAGAACCCCTCCACAGCCTCATAGAGGATCTAGATATTTTTGCTAACCTCTCTGGATTAAAACCAAATTATGATAAGTCTAGTATATTATGTATTGGATCACAAAAAAATGCCACTTTTACATTACCGTGTAGTTAATTAAATGTTCTGACGGGGATGTGGACATACTCTGTATACAAATTCCGAAAGAAAGACATGATCTTACCTACATTTAAAAAAAATAGATTTGCTACCATGAAAAGGAAAATACCTGTCTATTTGTGGAAAAATCACCCTGATCTTTAGTCATATCACAGTTGACCTATTTACTTATGATTTTGCTTAAACCTAGTGACCTGCTTTTTAAATTATATGAACAAAAAATATTCAATTTTTATTTGGAATGGCAAGCCAGACAAAATTAAAAGGGCCTAATTATACACTGCTCAAAAAATAAAGGGAACACTTAAACAACACAATGTAACTCCAAGTCAATCACACTTTTGTGAAATCAAACTGTCCACTTAGGAAGCAACACTGATTGACAATACATTTCACATGCTGTTGTGCAAATGGAATAGACAACAGGTGGAAATTATAGGCAATTAGCAAGACATAAAGGAGTGGTTCTGCAGGTGGTGACCACAGACCACTTCTCAGTTCCTATGCTTCCTGGCTGATGTTTTGGTCACTTTTGAATGCTGGCGGTGCTTTCACTCTAGTGGTAGCATGAGACGGAGTCTACAACCCACACAAGTGGCTCAGGTAGTGCAGCTCATCCAGGATGGCACATCAATGCGAGCTGTGGCAAGAAGGTTTGCTGTGTCTGTCAGCGTAGTGTCCAGAGCATGGAGGCGCTACCAGGAGACAGGCCAGTACATCAGGAGACGTGGAGGAGGCCGTAGGAGGGCAACAACCCAGCAGCAGGACCACTACCTCCGCCTTTGTGCAAGGAGGAGCAGGAGGAGCACTGCCAGAGCCCTGCAAAATGACCTCCAGCAGGCCACAAATGTGCATGTGTCTGCTCAAACGGTCAGAAACAGACTCCATGAGGGTGGTATGAGGGCCCGACGTCCACAGGTGGGGGTTGTGCTTACAGCCCAACACCGTGCAGGATGTTTGGCATTTGCCAGAGAACACCAAGATTGGCAAATTCGCCACTGGCGCCCTGTGCTCTTCACAGATGAAAGCAGGTTCACACTGAACACATGTGACAGACGTGACAGAGTCTGGAGACGCCGTGGAGAACGTTCTGCTGCCTGCAACATCCTCCAGCATGACCGGTTTGGCGGTGGGTCAATCACAGTGTGGGGTGGCATTTCTTTGGGGGGCCGCACAGCCCTCCATGTACTCGCCAGAGGTAGCCTGACTGCCATTAGCTACCGAGATGAGATCCTCAGACCCCTTGTGAGACCATATGCTGGTGCGGTTGGCCCTGGGTTCCTCCTAATGCAAGACAATGCTAGACCTCATGTGGCTGGAGTGTGTCAGCAGTTCCTGCAAGAGGCATTGATACTATGGACTGGCCCGCCCGTTACCCAGACCTGAATCCAATTGAGCACATCTGGGACATCATGTCTCGCTCCATCCACCAACGCCACGTTAAACCACAGACTGTCCAGGAGTTGGCGGATGCTTTAGTCCAGGTCTGGGAGGAGATCCCTCAGGAGACCATCCGCCACCTCATCAGGAGCATGCCCAGGCGTTGTAGGGAGGTCATACAGGCACGTGGAGGCCACACACACTACTGAGCCTCATTTTGACTTGTTTTAAGGACATTACATCAAAGTTGGATCAGCCTGTAGTGTGGTTTTCCACTTTAATTTTGAGTGTGACTCCAAATCCAGACCTCCATGGGTTGATAAATTTGATTCCAGAATGGCCCTTTTCCCTTTATTCAGATTACAGCTGCTCACTTTCGGTTGTTTGAAAACAAAATAATCTCCAAAATATCGTTATTTTTTAAAACAAGCTTTAGAAAGTTGGTTGCAATGTCAGTTTAATCCACCTGAGATAGAACAAATAATACAACAAATATTGTGGTTAAACTCAAATATACTAATTGATAAAAAAACAAACATTTTTTGATAACATTATAAAAAAAAGGAAGATTTTGTAAATTAATTTAACACACCTGCTCCCCATTCACACCTGAGACCTTAACACTAACGAGTCACATGACACCGGGGAGGGAAAATGGCTAATTGGGCCCAATTTGTACATTTTCACTTAGGGGTGTACTCACTTTTGTGGCCAGTGGTTTAGACATTAATGGCTGTGTGTTGAGTTATTTTGAGGGAACAGAAAATTTACACTGTTATAGAAGCTGTACACTCACTATTTTACATTGTAGCAAAGTGTAATTTCTTCAGTATTGTTACATGAAAAGATATACTCAAATATTTACAAAAATGTGAGGGGTGTACTCACTTTTGTGATATACTGTATATTTACCCCCAAAATATATGGGGTATTGGAAATGATGCAGACAATTACATTGATGGAAGCAACAATCTTTCCACAATATTAAAGCTGATCCACCCCTAAATGTTTTTTTTTTAAAGACAAAGGTTAGGTGAATTGAGTTAAGTTTAGAACAAGGGTTAGAGTTTGCAAAAATGCTACAGTTGTCCCCGACATGACCAGAACATGCACATTTTGGATTGCTAGACTATAGCGTATTACGCACTCCCATCCTTTCCGACAAACCTCCCCAAGGTTGTTTCTGTCTCAAGTAACTAGACCATTAGTAGGTATCATACTTCTTGGAGGTGCTCAGAAATATGTAAAGTAGATTTTGTATTGCTCTATAGCTAGGCTGTGCTAACATGGCCATGATGTAAGTCTCTCACTCTTCCTCTCTCTTACAGGCAGGCCTGAAGTCCCAGGAGAAGGTATATGGGCTATATTAAACAAACCCATACAGTTTTCTGGATCCAGTATACCTTTGAAACTAATCAAAACAGTGGAATGGCGTCACAAAAGTGGAAACTCCCAGACACTCTGTATTCTCCATAAAATGGATGGGAACATCACCAACATATTCCCTGCATGCAATGGCACTGCACACTTCCTTTCCCACAATAAAACCTTTGTTATATACTCAGTGAGGGCAGAGGATGAAGGTGTCTATGAAGAAAGAGTGATTTATAAGAATAACACTATGGTCTCATTAAATATATCACTGTCAATCATTTGTAAGTACAGCATATTACCCTAACCCATTTTTACCTGTCTGTCTTTCTACACAGTAATGCCAACTGTGCTTCAGATTCAGTGGAAATCCATACATAGATATATGGAAATCACTAATAGATAAATCCAAGACTGTATTCATGGGGAGCACATGTCCATATAATGGAAGTCACAAAAGTTTGCCAGAGTAAAACAAGTCAGACACATTACCTATTGGATTCAAATTCAGAGATTCACAACTGATGAATGTTTTGGTCTCTTTAGCTCCTCCCTCCACCCTGCACATCAGCGTAAACTTCTCCCACGCGCTGCTAACAATGACCTGTGAGGTCAAGGGGTCAAACCTCTCCTATTGGTGGCTGAAGGATGACCAGCCCTTCCTCACGGATTCCAGATTGTTATTGGGTGAGAGAAACCAAACCTTACAGGTGAACAACCTGACCAAGGCTGACTGTGGGAAATACACCTGCTTGGTGGCCAACAAGGCAGGCCAGTCACGGGGCCACTTCCAACTCACAGGTGAGAGCAACATAAAAATATCCCCTAAACTTAACCTTTGCCTATGTCCATCATAGGAACATACTGGCAGTGTTCCAAGCTGACCACGTTGCAGTCGCCTGCCAGATCTTACAATGCCTAGATAGGTGTTACACATGTCAGCCAACCACATTGTATGATATAGCAATCTAATGCCTGATTGCGAAGTCGATGGCGGTGCACGCAGCCATTGGTTGATACGTGCAACCCAACTGCAATATAGTCGGTCTGGAACATAACCTAAACATAACCCTAAACTGAAACCAAACCTCTGTCCAGCAAAGGAACAAAATGACACATAATAATAATTCATATTGTCATTACTAATTGTGGATGATCAGTATCCAAATGCCAGTTTGTTCTAACATGATCTGTTCTATTTGTGGGCAGATAACCAATCCTCTGTGTGTAAGGATGGAATTGTCCGAGCCACACTGCCGATAGGCCAGAGAGAAGTTCTAATCATGGTAATATTGGGCATCTGCATATTCGGCCTGCTCATCATTTGCCTGCATCAGGAGATATCACCAGGGTAAATAGTGTCATTTACCGCAGTAATTAAACGTCTGTTTAGTAATGGCTGTTATGGTGGTTTCATGAAATTAAAAACAATATTTCTGTTTTTTGGCAAGGTAGAAATACGGAAGCATCTGGCAGGTATGGTTTTAGCCCCTTTTTCAAGATCGTTTGGTAACACTTTACTAAGGCCTGCACATATAATCCTTTTATAATATGTAATATGAGCCATTATAATGTCATACAAATAGGCTTATAATGTGATGTCTATGTATCTATCTCAAATGGCTGTTTATTAATCAGGTCATGCATTTTATGACAATGTATTGTACAATGTATTATACCTGAAAAGTGTTATCGATTGTTTATATACTTCTATACACACATCTATGGATAAAATACCATCCATTCTGTTATTTCATTTTCCTGTCATATTGTATTTGGACAGGACTTTGCAACAAGGAGCAGCATCCTGTCAGAAACAGGAGAGGTACAAACAGCATAACTTAAAGAAAGCATCTGTTTTTAGGAATGATCAAATATCATCACTATATTATACTACTATTGTAATAATGCCAAAATAAAAAATGCAGAATTAATTAAGGGCCTAATGTTAGATTAAAACTGATAAATTGTTTTTAGGAAGGAGAGACAGAGACACCCCTGTGTCCGAAAATCATGTGTATGATGAGATTGGAGATGAAGAGGTAAAAAAATACAATAACATTAACAAAGGGTTATTACTTGGTCACTCAATTAAGCAGTGTGGACCATTGATAAAATGCCTTAGCTCAGTGCATTCTTGCGTATGTGTGTCATCTCTAGGAGCAGCTTGAACAAGAGGTGGTGATCCCATTGCCATGCGTCTACACAGACTTCCTTCCAAACAGAAAACAAGCAGAGCCCCTAAAGGACTTTGGGTACTCCACCATTGGGCCAGCTAGCCTATGTGGAGTAACAGTGATCGAGGCAAGCGAACAAGGTCTTGAATGTAGGTTCCTAGTGGAGACAGCGGAGCATACTAAAAATATCTAATAAAATTGTATTTGTCACATGCGCCGAATACAATAGGTGTAGACTTTACCATGGGATGCTTAGTTACGAACCCTTTCCCAACAATGCAGAGTTAAAAACGTAAGAAAAATCTGCTAAAAAAGTAAATAGTAACAAAATAAAGACTATATTTTATTTACTTGTATTTCAACTTTATTTAACCAGCTAGTCTAGTTGAGAACAAGCTCTCATTTACGACTGTGACCTGTGACGACCCTCCCACTCTGTCTGCCGTATTTGCTCTTTGTTCTTGTTTCCTTATAAGGATGCTGGTGGGCGGAGTTGGGAGGGTCGTCAGCTACATGGGAAACACCTGGGCCCGGTGTCTCCCAGGAAAAATACACCACTTCCCCATTCATGGAAGAGACTCTCTCCATGCACACTTTGATAGTTTTTGTTGTGTTTCTAGCACCTTTCAACACCCTGCATTATCACATTCATGCATGCAAAACACTCACTTACACTACTGATTACACACACCATTGTATATTTTCCTTAGTTGCTTTATTTAATAAATATATATTTTGTTACTCCTTAACTCCACGTTGTCTCCCTTTTGTTACGGGCTTTGAGTCGGTTCGTGACAGACCTGACCAAGATAAAGCATAGCAGTGTGAACAGACAACAACACAGAGTTACACATGGAGTAAACAATAAACAAGTCAATAACACAGTAGAAAAAAGAGTCTATATACATTGTGTGCAAAAGGCATGAGGAGGTAGGCAAATAATTACAATTTAGCAGATTAATACTGGAGTGATAAATGATCAGATGGTAATGTGCAGGTAGAGATACTGGTGTGCAAAAAAGTTAATAAATAAAAACAGTATGGGGATGAGGTAGGTAAATTGGGTGGGCTATTTACCGATGGACTATGTACAGCTGCAGCGATCGGTTAGCTGCTCAGATAGCAGATGTTTAAAGTTGGTGAGGGAGATAAAAGTCTCCAACTTCAGCGATTTTTGCAATTCGTTCCAGTCACAGGCAGCAGAGAACTGGAAGGAAAGGCGGCCAAATGAGGTGTTGGCTTTAGGGATGATCAGTGAGATACACCTGCTGGAGCGCGTGCTACGGGAGGTTGTTGCCATCGTCACCAGTGAACTGAGATAAGGCGGAGCTTTACCTAGCATAGACTTGTAGATGACCTGGAGCCAGTGGGTCTGGCGACGAATATGTAGCAAGGGCCAGCCGACTAGAGCACACAGGTCGCAGTGGTGGGTGGTATAAGGTGCTTTAGTAACAAAACGGATGGCACTGTAATAAACTGCATCCAGTTTGCTGAGTAGAGTATTGGAAGCTATTTTGTAGATGACATCGCCGAAGTCGAGGATCGGTAGGATAGTCAGTTTTACTAGGGTAAGTTTGGCGGCGTGAGTGAAGGAGGCTTTGTTGCGAAATAGAAAGACGACTCTAGATTTGATTTTAGATTTGAGCTGTTGGCCCGAGGTTGGAGTAGCCAGGAGAAAGGCATGGCCAGCCGTTGAGAAATGCTTGTTGAAGTTTTCGATTATCATGGATTTATCGGTGGTGACTGTGTTACCTAGCCTCAGTGCAGTGGGCAGTTGGGAGGAGGTGCTCTTGTTCTCCATGGACTTTACAGTGTCCCAGAACTTTTTGGAGTTAGAGCTACAGGATGCACATTTCTGCTTGAAAAAGCTGGCCTTTGCTTTCCTGACTGACTGCGTGTATTGGTTCCTGACTTCCCTGAACAGTTGCATATCGCGGGGACTATTCGATGCTATTGCAGTCCGCCACAGGATGTTTTTGTGCTGGTCGAGGGCAGTCAGTTCTGGAGTGAACCAAGGGCTATATCTGTTCTTAGTTCTGCATTTTTTGAACGGAGCATGCTTATCTAAGATGGTGAGAAAGTTACTTTTAAAGAATGACCAGGCATCCTCAACTGACGGGATGAGGTCAATATCCTTCCAGGATACCCGGGCCAGGTCGATTAGTAAGGCCTGCTCCCAGAAGTGTTTTAAGGAGCGTTTGACAGAGATGAGGGGTGGTCGTTTGACCGCAGACCCGTAGCGGATACAGGCAATGAGGCAGTGATCGCTGAGATCCTGATTGAAGACAGCGGAGGTGTATTTGGAGGGCAGTTGGTCAGGATAATGTCTGAGGGTGCCCTTGTTTACAGATTTAGGGTTGTACCTGGTGGGATCCTTGATGATTTGTGTGAGATTGAGGGCATCTAGCTTAGATTGTAGGACTGCCGGGGTGTTAAGCATATCCCAGTTTAGGTCACCTAACAGAACAAACTCTGAAGCTAGATGGGGGGCGATCAATTCACAAATGGTGTGAATGTTTGGGTATGGACTTGGAAAGTAAGCCTGCAAAGTAATGTCAATCTCTGCAGTAGACTGCAACTCCTCCCCCTTTGGCAGTTCTATCTTTGACGGAAAATGTTATAGTTGGGTATGGAAATCTCAGAATTTTTGATGGCCTTCCTAAGCCAGGATTCAGACACGGCAAGGACATCAGGGTTGGCAGAGTGTGCTAAAGCAGTGAGTAAAACAAATTTAGGGAGGAGGCTTCTGATGTTGACATGCATGAAACCAAGGCTTTTTTGATCACAGAAGTCAACAAATGAGGGTGCCTGGGGACATGCAGGGCCTGGGTTTTGGAGGAGTAGGATGAGGGTGCGGCTAAAGGCTATCAAAACTGGTTGCCTAGAGCATTGGGGACAAAGAATAAAAGGAGCAGATTTCTGGGCGTGGTAGAATATATTCAGGGCATAATGCGCAGACAGGGGTATGGTGGGATGCGGGTACAGCGGAGGTAAGCTCAGGCACTGGGTGATGATAAGAGAGATTGTATCTCTGGACATGCTGGTTGTAATGGGTGAGGTCACCGCATGTGTGGGAGGTGGGACAAAGGAGGTATCAGAGGTATGAAGAGTGGAACTAGGGGCTCCATTGTAAACTAAAACAATGATAACTAACCTGAACAACAGTGTACAAGGCATATTGACATTTGAGAGAGACATACAGCGAGGCATAAAGTAATCGCAGGTGTTGATTGGGAGAGCTAGCTAAAACAACAGGTGAGACAACAACAGCTAATCAGCTAACACAACAACAGCAGGTAAAATGGTGATGACTAGGCAGAGAGGGTCAGATTAACTACACACAGAGCCCGAGTTCGCGGCTGGGGCCGACAGATAAAAAATAAATCAACAGAATGGAGTACTGTGATTAATGGACAGTCCAGCAGGCATCAGCTATGTAGCCAAGTGATCATAGTGTCCAGGGGACAGCAGTAGATGGAACAGGGATGCCGCCACTACGCTAGCACGCGGGCGATACGGCGTTTAAAGTTAGTAGCCCGGGGCTAGTAGGAGCGTCTGCTCCGACGGAGGCCGGTTGAAGGCACAGCGGATGGAGTATTCGTCGGTGGTGGTGCGGCAGGGCGCCGTGTCGACTGAGAATCCAAGCCAGATGGCGAAAGAGGTATTGTAGAATTTAGTTTGCTAGCCGGGAGATGCGCCTGGCTCACGGCTAACTGGTGCTAGCTTCGTGGCAGTGGCGTTAGCCTCTATAGCCAATCGGTAGCAGCGGTGATCCGGTGCCAAGGTCCAGAGTTTACAGCAAGGATCCGGTGGAGTATTGGGCTCTAGCCGTGTATGAGTGGGGTTCGGGTGAACAGCTGAGTAGGCCGGGAGGTGGGCCTCCCAGAAATCCGGCGTTGTTGTGGAGAGACAGTCCGATACTGGTAGACTAGCGAGTATTATCCAGGCTAAAAACAGGGCTGGTATCTGTGCAGAAGGTAAAAGCCGCTAGCAGTGGCTAACAATGACTAAATAGCTTGTAGCTAATTAGCTGGTTAGCTTCTGGAGGTTCTTGAATGTGTTCTAAAAATAAAAATAATAGCGATTCCGTATCACATTGGGTGAGGCAGGTTACCGGAAGGTATAATCTAATTAAAATAAATGTAAATATATATACAAAAAATACGAAAAAATACAAAAGTACACAAGAGGACAAACAAACACGTCTTCACTGCTACACCATCTTGGTTATGAGCCAAGGAGTACCGGTACCGAGTCAATGTGCAAGGGTATGAGGTAGAGGTATTTGAGTTAATATGTACATGTAGGTAGAGGTAAAAGTGACTAGGCAATCAGGATAGATAATACACAGAGTAGTAGCAGCGTATGTGAAGATTGTGAAAGAGTGTCTGTTCAGGAAGCCTTAAGCTGCCTATCGATCATTGTTTTTGAAACCAGTGGACAGCCGGTGGAAAATGTGCTCTTGCAACAGCTGCATAATGTGGATCACAGCCTATGGAATAAAAAGTGGGGCTTTTATTGTTAAATCTAATTCATGCTGATAAATTATTATTATTTAAAAACATTTTTTTTTTTAACTAGGCAAGTCAGTTAAGAATAAATTCTTATTTACAATGACGGCCTAGGAACAGTGGGTTAACTTCCTTGTTCAGGGGCAAAACGGCAGATTTTTACCTTGTCAGCGGTTACTGGCCCAATGCTCTAACCACTAGGCTACCTGCCACCCCTAATGGACACATGCTCAAACTCGCACACTTTTGATTGCTCCTTTAAGTCTATCTGTAGTTGCTACATCCATTTTTGGATTATAAATCCATTGATTCTTGAAGAATATAAAATTTATACATGGAAAAGGCAGTGTGGAGTGTAATAGAGATGGCGTCATCTGTGGATCTGTTGGGGTGGTATGCAAATTGGAGTGGCTCCAGGGTGTCTGGGATGATGGTGTTGATGTGAGCTATGACCAGCTTTTCAAAGTATTTCATGGCTACAGATGTGAGTGCTACAAGGCGATAGTCATTTAGACAGGTTACCTTGGCATTCTTGGGCACCAGGACTATGATGATCTGCTATGTAGATATTACAGACTGGGTCAGGGAGGTTGAAAATGTCTGTAAAGACACTTGCCAGCTGGTCATGCTTTGAGTACGCGTCCTGGTAATACGTCTGGCCCTGCAGCCTGTTTTAAAGGTCTGACTCACATCGGCTAAGAAGAGCAGTCGTCCAGAACAGTTGGCTCTTTCATGCATGGTTCAGTGTTGCTAGCTTCAAAGCGAGTATAGAAGGCATTTAGCTCGTCTGGTAGGCTTGTGTCACTGGGTAGCTCACGGCTGGGTTTACAAGCCCTGCCACATCCGACGACAGTCAGCCGGTATAGTAGGATTCAATCTTTGTCCTGTATTGACGCTTTGCCTGCTGGATGGTCTGTCGGAGGGCGTAGTGGGATATTTTATAAGCGTCTGGATTAGTGTCCTGCTCCTTGAAAGTGGCAGCGCAGGCCTTTAGCTCAGTGAGGATGTTGCCTGTAATCCATGTATTTGGGTTGGGATATGTACGTACGGTCACTGTGGGGACGACGCCATCGATGCTCTTATTAATGAAGCCAGTGACTGATGAATCCAGGAACATATTCCAGTCTGTGCTAGTGGATCAGTCCAGTAGTTTAGAATTCATTGGACCACTTCTGTATTGAACACTACTTTGTTAGTATTTTTGCTTTTAATCAGGAGTCAGATTTGCCAGACAGTGCTGTGAAGCATTAGCCACTTTTCTGATTTTCTCTATTTTTGCATATTTTAGACACTGAATGTTATCAGCTCTTCAACCAAAACCTAGTATTAGATAAAGGGAACCAGAGTGAACAAGTAACACAACATATTCATACTTTTTTTCAATGTATTTAATAAACAAAGTTAAGGAACACCAAATGCCCCTGTGCGAAAAAATACAATGAACAAAAATATAAACGCAACATGTAAAGTGTTGGTCCCATGTTTCATGAGCTGAAAGAAAATTAGCCAGAAATGTTCCAATACTCACAAAAAGCTTATTAAACTCATTTTGTGCCAAATTTGTTTACATCCCTGTTCATGAGCATTTCTCCTTTGCCAAGATAATACATCCAAGAAGCTGATTAAACAGCATGATCATTACACAGGTGCACCTTGTGTTGGGGACAACAAAAAGCCACTCTAAAATCTGCAGTTTTGTCATACAATGCCACAGATGTCTCAAGTTGAGGGAGCGTGCAATTGGCATGTCGATTGCAGGAATGTCCACCAGAGCTGTTGCCAGAGAATTTAATGTTAATTTCTCTACCATAAGCCGCCTCCAATGCCATTTTAGAGAATTTGGCAGTATATCCCACCGGACTCAATACAACAGACCATGTGTATGGCGTTGTGTGAGCGAGCATTTTGCTGATGTCAACGTTGTGAACAGAGTGCTCCATGGTGGTGGTGGGGTTATTGTATGGGCAGGCATAAGCTACGGACAACGAACACAATTTAATTTTATTGATGGCAATTTGAATGCACAAAAATAGAGACGAGATCCTGATGCCCATTGTGAGGCCCTTCTTTTTAAGGTATCTGTGACCAACAGATGCATATCTGTTTTCCCAGTCATGTGAAATCCAGAATAAGGACAAATAAATGTATTTCAATTGACTGATTTCCTCATATGAACTGTAATTCAGTAAAATCTTTCAAATTGTTGCATTTATATTTTTGTTCAGTATAATTGCCCTTTTACGCACAATAACTGGTCGTGCCACCTTTAGCTGCAATGACTGCAACAAAACACTTCCTGTAGTTGTGGATGAGTCATAGTAATTTTGGAACTGGCTTTAACTCAGCGGCATTTGTGGTCTTTCAGGTCCTGAGTTTAGGCCTGAACTGTGACTAGGCCATTCCAGAACTTTACATTTGTTGCCTTTCAGCCATTCGTGTGTGTTTTGGATCTTTGTCTTGCTGAATGACCTATCTGTGCTTCAGCTCACAGACAGATGACCTGACATTCTCCTTTAGAATGATCTAAAACAGAGAATTATTCATGGTTCCTTCAATGAACCCTGCTAGGTAAAGTCCCCCCTTATGTCAGCTCGCTGGTCACCATAGCATCTCCCACCTGTAGCACACGCTCCAGCAGGTATATCTCTCTAGTCACCCCCAAAACCAATTCTTTCTTTGGCCGCCTCTCCTTCCAGTTCTCTGTTGCCAATGACTGGAACGAACTACAAAAATCTCTGAAACTAGAAACACTTATCTCCCTCACTAGCTTTAAGCACCAGCTGTCAGAGCAGCTCACATATTACTGCACCTGTACATAGCCCACCTATAATTTAGCCCAAACAACTACCTCTTATTTATATTATTTATTTATCTCCTTTGCACCCCATTATTTTTATTTCTACTTTGCACATTCTTCCACTGAAAATCTACCATTCCAGTGTTTTACTTGCTATATTGTATTTACTTTGCCACCATGGCCTTTTTTTGCCTTTACCTCCCTTATCTCACCTCATTTGCTCACATCGTATATAGACTTGTTTCTACTGTATTATTGATTGTATGTTTGTTTTACTCCATGTGTAACTCTGTGTTGTTGTATGTGTCGAACTGCTTTGCTTTATCTTGGCCAGGTCGCAATTGTAAATGAGAACTTGTTCTCAACTTGCCTACCTGGTTAAATAAAGGTGAAATAAAAACTAAAATGATGGCAAGTGGTCTAAGTCTTGAGGCAGCAAAGCATCCCCAAACCATCACACTACCACCAACATGCTTGACTGTTGGTTTGAGGTTCTTACTGTGGAATGCCGAGTTTGGTTTTCATCAGACCGAATAGGACCCATGTATTCCAAAAAGTTCCCCTTTTGACTAATCTGTCCATAGAACATTCTTCCAAGAGTCTTAATGATCATTCAGGTGCTTTTTGGCAAACTTGAGTCAACTTTTTAGATGAATTGGGTCCCGATATGTCTGGCGAAAACCAAACACCTCATACCAACGGTCAAGCATGGTGATCGCTGAGTTAAAGCAGTTCTACATGAAAGTGGGCCAAAATTCCTCCACAGGGATGTGAGAGACTAACACACAGGAAGTGTTTGGTTGCAGTCATTGAGTGTAAGGGGGAAATAACTTTTTCACACAGGAGCATTGGGTGTTGTATAACTTTGTTAATTAAATGAAGAATTATCCACATTGTTTATGTTCCCTTTATCTAATATTAGGTTTTGATCTGAGAACATTCAGAGTCAGAAATGTCCAAAAATAGAGAATCAGATAGTTATGGCACTGAGGTTAGAGATTACGCTATAGCAGGGGGTAGGCAACCCTGTTCCTGGAGTTTCACAGCTACTACCGGATTTTGTCCCAACTAGGCACCACACTGAGCTACTTAGCTAATTGATCAGTTCAGTGATTACTTAAATTCAACACATCTGGTCAAGTGCCTGCTGCACACCAGAACCAGGGTTGCCTGTGCCTATAGGGTTCAAAGCTTTTTCAAATAGATGATTTGCGGTCCAAAGCTTTTTCAAATAGATGATGCCGTGCTGCAATAGACTGCTTACGGTTACTTTAGGAATTGTTCAACAGAATCCAGAAATCACATTTTGATGTTGAAGAAACTATGCTGATGTACAAAAGGTTTAATACAGGTTACTTTAATAGGTGTTCAAGGAATAATAGTTGCGTCAGCAGACAGTGTTATGACATACGACTCAGTGGAAGGGGCTGAGGGCGATGGCTAAGGGATCCCTCACTAAGCAGGTGCTTCAGTAAGGCAAGGCTGCATTGAACAACTGGGCTGTAACAATCAAGTCCATACATGTCATGATACAGTACTATTGACATAAATAAGATCGAGCACACATTGTACAAACTATCAGAGGAAACATACTTTAGATCTGGCGTCACCTCTTCACAAGAACAAAAGGGAAGCTGTGATCTACATTCCTGTAAAGGGAGAACATTTATATAGTCTTTTTTTATCTGGGTGCATATTCGGTTTTTCTATTTTTGTAACTAAAGGAACAACTATAAAAAGGAAATTGTAATAAATAAACTTGAATACAGAGGATTTGGCAATTGTTCTTTGTAATTGCGTGAGTGTCCCTGGTTTCACCGTTTCCTGAAGTGAGAGCCTAATTGAACTGCAGAGAAGAAACATAAAACCATCTGGGGTGACACTGTCCCTCACAATTATAAAAACAAACTCTCTCATATTACTAAAAGACATTTGCAGGTAAGTCATAATTACTTACAACCAATGATGTATATATAATCTAGATGATTGACACAGGGAACTGTTTTGAAGCCACTGCGCCTCCATCATGGCACTCCCTCACCATTGTAAAAAATATTTTGGAAGCTAATGAAATACATTTAATGTCTACATTCGTTTGACACGTTTATTCTATTCAGACACATGAATGCATACTTTTAAATTGTGAGAAACATCCTTAAAGTACAATTCTTTGAAAGTATTAATGTTACTGTTCCCACTACAACAAAAGCCCATGTAATTGTGTCCTTTAAATATTGTAGAATTCCATTAATTCCTATGGAGTACTGCTTTTCTGAGGAGTGCCAATATGGCTGACTGGTGGCTTCAAAACCTCTCATTGGCCAATCCATAACATCAACAATCCAGGGTTTATATACATGGTTGATTACACCTCCACAGAGTTCACAGCACAGCAGCTGACTCGTCATGAGGCCCATAGGTTGAAACAAACTATTCACCTGTGAAAACAGTCCACCATCGCATACATACACAGTAGAGTCAAGACTTGAATTGGAATTATAAAAATACAGGTACAAAATCGATTACATTCAGGAGACAGTACCAGCACAAAGGGGTATCGTCTATATTTAATTTGATAACTAATCATATAGGAATTTTATAGAGGCATCTTCTAGATGTGGACCCCAGGAAGAGTAGGTGCTGCTTTAGCAGTAGCTAATGGGAATCCTAATAAAATACTAGTTAGAAAAGGCTGAGGGTGATACATAATGGCTGATTCTGAAGGGGTTTGTTTTCAACTTAGTTAAAGAATACTTCACTGCATAATTTCATAAGATAGACATGAATACCTGTGTAATCGTTTACATTTACCTCATGATATGGAGGAAGGCTAAACACTCTTAAAAGGAGAATTATGTGAAATGGGGGATAAATTAAAATCTTAAGATCATCATGATATCATTTTGGTTTGGGTCATAAGGTATAAATATTGTCTATTAAAAAGAGGCATTGAAAGGTATCAGTACAGTGTACACCATTCCCACGTGGGGTTTAAGTCTTAGGAAACCCATGAGATATATAGGATTAGTTGTGCTGATATAATACATTTGTTACCTGAAAATCTATACACCATGAAAATGCAGTGCAACTGCAATGCTAACCTTAGTTTTCAATAGAATTGTCATTGAAAGACAACTTTCCCCTTTCTTTGGCAAATGTCTGAAAACCACTTGTTATAAGCATGTACATCTCTGCTCTTTTTGGGGAAGGCAATGTCTTAATTTCTGTGAAATAACACCACTGATGTCCATCAGTGGAATAACTATGTGTAGTTTACTGCTTGGACAATTTTAGTCAGTCTTGAATTTATTCTCTCAAAACTGAAAAGTCTCACATTTTTCCCCCCAAAGTTTGTTGAAGTTTCTTTTGAGCTCAAAAGTCATGTTTTAGGTCTGCTCGTTCACAGTCCGTTTGTCAGCTTTTAGGGATGAATGAACAAATACAGCGAAGAGAGTCAGCATTGCGCATATCCCTCTACAAGTCAGCCCAATCCTGGAGAGATTTATTCAATATATTTTAAATTTATTCTACTTTGTGGCATTATAATCTCTTAGCCAAGACTAAATACCTCCATTGACAATAAGAGGGTAGAGCCTCTAAAGTTCATGCTGTGCCGACAGCACACATCATTCAGACATAGCCCAGAAATGGCAATGCAGTTGCTTTAAGAATACTAACTCAAAAAGGTGAAAACTACCTTTCTAGTAGTGCACCTCATCTCAGTGCACATTTGTTTAACGGGTACATTAAGCATAGATGCATCACTTTGTGTATGAGATTTTTCACAACAGTCTTAATCCAGTTAACTAGGCCTCAGGAAAGACCACTGAGGTTGGGAACACAAGATAAAGGAGAAATACAAAATCTAGTTCAACAGCATCATAATGCACACAGCTCTTAAGTGAAGGAGAAGGCTCCAATGTAATAAGAGAAACTCGAAGAGAAAAAGGCAAGGAGAGAAGTGTGATTTACTGCACAACCTAAGAAAAGGAGCATTGGTCAACTTGGAAACAAAAGAGTAATAATAATATGGTAAGTTCATGGAGGACATGTCGGTGGGGACTTGCAATGTGAGTTCGTCATACACTACTTTCTCCTTCTGATTAGCTTACACCCAGAGCATAAGTCAAGAGTCCCCCACTACAGCTCACACACTGTAAACAGAAGAACGGACACAAGGATCTGCTATCTGGATATGGAATGGATGCTAGCCTGTGCTACCTCGGTTAGAACATGCAATAAAACGTCTTTTTTTAAACAATGCGTTAAAAGCAATGACCATTGTCTTGTTATTGAAATACGTTCAAAAGCAAAACCTTGATGATTCTGATTGCCTAAGAGTGGACCATTACTTGGCATAAGAAAATATCAAAAGGCCAATAGGAAAAACAAAACGAGGGAAAACACATCACCCTACTAAGAAAAAGTTACATCTTAAAAGCGTCTCCTACTCCTAAAATTTGTGCAGCGTCTGTTAAAAAACTCTTAGGAAACTAGTAGCACACATTTGGATTAGCCTTGAAGATGCTACGCAGACTGCAATAAGATCAAGTATTGACACAAAATGCATTTTCATCATTCAAGTATATTCAAACGGATGTAAGAATTGTGTGAATGGTTGCGTAGTGGATGGGATGGTCGTCAGAAATAAAGAGCAGAGGTTGTGGTACGGTTAGGGTCGTGATGAGAGAGTTAAGGCCATGGAGAACCATTCATTCTGTTAGTAACTTTGCTTGTCATCACATTGAGCCCCACTGTAGAGGGTTGAACACCAGGTAAACAGGCAGATTAAGACTGAAAATATGCTAACCAAAGGCCTCCCATCTAAACTTAAACGCAAGCTTAAGTTTAAATGCAAGAGCCTCAATCTGTTGAGTTCAAACTGACCACCGTAGTAGCAGTTGCTAAGCTGGCGTGAAGGCTAGGGATAGATCAGTATTGAATACATGATGATGGCATCTTAATGGTTGACAGTGGTTACAACGTGCATGGGCGGCATGTAGCCTAGCAGTTAAGAGCTTTGGGCCAGTAACCGAAAGGTTGCTGGTTCAAATCCCCAAGACGACTAGGTGAAAAATCTATGTGCCCTTGAGCAATGCACTTAATCCCAATTGCTCTGGATAAGAGTGTCTGCTACATGGCTTAAAAGCTAATGGTCTGGAAGGTTAAGAGGTCTGCTGTATCTATAGACCACACTAAATAGTAAAATTAAGGTACACAAGTAAGGTCTGTGTATCTTGGAACCCTTTCAGTCACGAGGACTATCTACTCAGGCTGTGTTAGTTCAAGCATGAAGGCGTGCGGGAAAACACAATATCTGACTCATCCTACGTCGAGGTATGCTAGGTGGAATCTTCGCGAAACAGTGTGGTTGAAATGGAAGATGTTATCGTACGTGTGTAAATTTCCTTTCTTTTTTTAAATGCAATTTTTGTTAGCAAAACTTGACCTTTAAAATGGCGTAATATCAGACAAAGGTTACACGTTAACACAACTACCTCTAACGGAGAAGGAAGCCATGCTCTCAGGGACTGGTCTTCCTCTTCCACAGGGTCCTCTAGGCAGGAGTGTCTGGGAATGAGGGGCGATATGACCTCCTACTGCCAAGGGAAGTGTTCAGGAGAACACTGAGAAGGTCAGTTCACCCACTCTTTCCCCCTCAGACCAGAGCTCTAGAGCTAGTTTCACCACATAGGGGTCCATCAACGAGTCACATTCCGTCTCTTTCCTTCCTTCCAGGACAGGATGAGGAGTTGGAGGTTAAAAAGTTTAAACGAACAAGCGAGCATCTATTTTGTTTTGCCGGAGGCAAGAGGCTCCTCCACTTCATTGGTCAGCGCAGGAGATGAGCAAAGGGGTCTTGGCCATGTCCTTCTTCTGGCTGTCACCAATCACATGCTGGCCTCTGAGATAGGAGGAAGAGAATAAGGTAAAGGTTAAAACTTCTTATGGTTTAGATCCCGCTACCGGGATCGATATGACAACAGCCAGTGAAAGTGCAGGGTGCCAAATTCAAACAAAAATCTCATAATTAAAATTCCTCAAACATACATGTATCAAGCACACAAGTATTTTACACCATTTTAAAGATAAACTTGTTGTTAATCCCACCGCAGTGTCCGATTTCAAAAAGGCTTTACGACGAATGCACACCAAACGATTATGTTAGGTGAGTGCCTAATCACAGAAAAACAAAGCCATTTTTCCAGCCAAAGAGAGAAAAGCAGAAATAGAGAAAATTAATCACTAACCTTTGATGATCTTCATCAGATGACACTCATAGGACTTCATGTTACACAATACATGTATGTTTTGTTCGATAATCCAGTGATTTTTCAGAGAGCCACATCAATTTACAGAAATACTCATAAAACATTAATAAAAGATAAGTGTTAATCATGGAATTATAGGTCCACTTCTCCTTAATGCAACCGCTGTGTCAGATTTAAAAAAATGTTTACGGAAAAAGCTAACCATGCAGTAATCTGAGTACAGCGCTCAGACACAAATACAAGCCATACATGTGGAGTCAACAGAAGTCAGAAATAGCATTATAAATATTCACTTACCTTTGATGATCTTCATCAGAATGCACTCCCAGGAATCCCAGTTCCAGAATAAATGTTTGTTTTGTTTGATAAAGTCCATAATTTATGTCCAAATACCTTCTTGTTGTTCACGCATTTAGTTCACAAATCCAAATTCATGAGGCACGATCACTAGGTCCAGACGAAAAGTCAAAAAGTTCCGTTAGAGTCCGTAGAAACATGTCAAATGATGTATAGAATCAATCTTTAGGATGTTTTTAACATACATCTTCAATAATGTTCCAACTGGAGAATTCCTTTATCTTCAGAAATGCAATGGAACGCAGGTCGCTTTCACGGGAGCGTGCGTGATCAGCTCATGCCAGACACCTGGTTGAAAGAGCTCTCATTCCCTCCTCCTTCATAGTAGAAGCCTGAAACAAGGTTCTAAAGACTGTTGACATCTAGTGGAAGCCTTAGGAAGTGCAATATGACCCCATAGACACGGTCTATTCAATAGGGAATGAGTTGAAAAACTAGAAACCTCAGATTTCCCACTTCCTGGTTGGATTTCCTCTCAGGTTTTTGCCTGCCATATGAGTTCTGTTATACTCACAGACTTCATTCAAACAGTTTAAGAAACGTCAGAGTGTTTTCTATCCAAATCTACCATAATTTGCATATCTTAGCTTCTGGGCCTGAGTAGCAGGCATTTTACTCTGGGTACCTTATTCATCCAAGCTACTCAATACTGCCCCTCAGCCATAAGACATTTTAACAAATCAAGGTATGTACTTTTTGTTCTTGGCAAAGACTTGTGGTGTGGCATTTGTGCTGGGCCAATGGTTTGTTGTCTGGTTAGTGAAGACATGTCAAACTCAATTCCTGGAGGCCCGTGTGTCTTCAGGCTTTGGCTCCTCCATTGTACTTGATTGGTATATTAAGATAATTGATTAGTTAGGAACTCTGCAACTGATTATCTTGGTTACAATTACACACAAATTGATAGGTAATAATTGTATTTATTTAACCTTTATTTAACTAGGCAAGTCAGTTAAGAACAAATTCTTATTTACAATGATGGCCTACCCCGGCCAAACCCTAACCCGGATGACGCTGGGCCAATTGTGCGCAGCCCTATGGGACTCCCAATCACGGCCGGTTGTGATACAGCCTGGAATCAAACCAGCGTCTGTAGTGATGCCTCTAACACTGAGATGCTGCGCTACTTGGGAGCCCTAATAAAATATGGCACATTCAAAGTGTACAGAGAACATTTTAAACACAGGGGGTTTCAAAAAGTTTAAAAGCATAAGAACCTTGAAGCAAAGGTGCATCCCATGTAATATATTTATGTCTGCCTACCTGTGAATGTTCTCCATGGCTGCCACCTCTGCAAGGGCAGCCAGGCTAAAGAAGGCAGGCAGGTCTTCAGGTGCACTGCTCCTGTCCGCTTCCTCTTGCTTGGATGCATTGTAACACCCTGTTTCATTGCATAAAGTATCTTGGGATAATGGCTTGTCATCCTGCTCCGGGGTCAGGTCCCTGGCTTTGTCCTCTGTGAAGATAATTCAAAATGGTATGGATAGAACAACGCTCGTTGCTACCTCGTTTCTGTCATTTGTAATGGTTAAAAAAAACATTTGGCATTTTCTAGCTCACCTATTTACTTAAATCCAATGTATTTGATAATGTGCAGAATAAACTATTAGGAAAGACCATTCACCTTCGGCTGGGGATACCCTGCCGTCGGCCGAGCGCACCAGGTGGGTGATCTTGCTCTTCCTGGCCTTCCTTTTCTGGCTGCCCACAGGCACGCTAGGGCTAGTTCCCATGGCTTCTGGGTTCAGCGTGGCGGTGGCACAGGGGGCTGGGCTCGGCTTTGCCTTGTTGGCCTTGGCAGCCGAGTCTAACATGGGGGAGTCACTACGCATCGCTATGTCTGAGAAGAGAGGGGAAACATGGGGCACAATTCTTTTTTTAAAGAGCCATTCCTTTTCAATAAGGATTTTAGAATTCTTCCACTCAAATTCTAACTTCAGATCTGGGCACCAAACATCAAAGTAAATCATGAATTGACTGAATTTTTTTTGGGTCGGAAACCCTGTTCTGCTAGATGGCATGCATAGGATGTGACTTTTTCATTTACGCTAACAACTAAAGAGAGAATGTTTTAAATGTGTCTAAAATCAAAGTGTCTAGATTTACTGTGTCAAGTGATCTTTAAAAAATAATGGCTTTGGTATGAGGTAAGCATATGGTAGCAGGGGTCATAATGCAATCTAAGCGTATGGTACTTACATGGTCCATTTTTACATTGAGTAATGTATCCATTGTCTCCAACTATATGTAAATATCATGCCAAGAACATTCACAACTGGATTAAATAGTGCACACACATATTACATTACATGATGCTCTAATTCACCTTTATCCAAAGTATTGGGCTTCTTCTTTTTCTCCTTGTAATTGCTAACAATCTTGTGGAATAAAGTATTTTTCTGAGATGGAGATGGACCTTATATAACAAAAAAGAAACAAAAAAAGAGACCAGAGAATGGCATGCAATGTTAAATGGTAACAAGATCTCTTTTTTTCATGAGAGAGTGGTCAAGTTTCTGAAAGTGAGGAGCAAAATGAGCGGTATGGGGTATGGATGGGAATGGGGAGTTAAAACATATTGAAACATTTGGTGAACATTCCGGTGACATTTTGTGCTCACCCTTGGCAGGTTTCGGAGGTTGTTCCTCCGGTGTGGTGCTAATGTCAGTTTTCTTCTTGGTGACGACGGTGCTCTTTTTGTCGAATGTCAGAGGGCTGTACTGCGGCAGGCTGTTGAACTTCTTCTCAAACTCCTCCTCTAGTTTCCCCAAACTGCAAAGGTGATACATGTTGTTGATTAGATACAGGAGGAACATGCCCACCGCCATTTTCCAGGCCTTCATCATGCGGAAACACAGTGCCATTTGTTTGTCCCAGTTGATTGTTATATTTCTATTGAAATGCCAACACAATAATAGCTTTTTTCCAAGTTCCCTCTTGAGTGTTTCAAGAGTGCTTTGATCAGATAAGTAAGCTCCACTGTTGCTATGTTTCTCAATTACTGAGTGGTGGGAACTTTTTTGTTTGTTTGTCTACTTTTCTTAAACCGAAGAGGAAACAAAAAACGAAGATTGGTTCATCAGCCTAAGAACTGGCTCATTATCCAAGAAGGGCTTGAATTAAACATTCACTTTTGGGAACCCCTGAAACTATTAATGGGCTGAACCAATCTTAATATTCTTAATGCTTATAGAGGTGCCAAAATGAAAAATATCAAACACTTATGGGGTGCCCATAACTTAAACTGAGCGGCTATTTGCTCTCTCTTCAGGGGTTCCTCACAGGAAGATGTTAACTTGGACACAGAGGACTCCATCACACCACAAAGAAAGTGGAGCTAGTGATGAAAGACACATTTTTATTTCAGTATTTGTCATCATCCAACAATTCACTAATAGAACAGACTTGCAGCGTAAATTCAATGAGCAACAAGCCACGAGTGCACATAGCCAATCTTCCGTCACTCACTTCAATAACAACAAACGTGAATCCTTGCAGGACGAATGTGCCCCTTGAGAAATGGGATTATTGTCTGTTCACTATATTCTGCTCCCACTAGTGATCTTTCAGTGACAAGGGTAAATTAGGGTGAATTGGTCTTGGACAGAACTCACCCTGGCGCGGTCTCGTCTTTGGATTTGGACTTCTTAAGCTTCTTGAAATTACTGGGTCCCATCTGTGAGAAAGCCCAGGTCTCGTCAGTCCAGCCTCCTTCATCAGATGCACTTCGAAAAGAACCTCTTTTGCCTAATTAACACGCACACACACACATACACGCACTTACTTTAGAGTAGCCACCAGTAAAATTAAAACCCTGGGTCTTGCTCGGAATGGGCATAAATCAGCAGCATATTAAGATAGTAATTGTGGAGACAGGGTAGGGGGGGGTTACTAATGCGTACCTCTGTCCACGTTGGCCCTCAGTGAGGTCAGCATCCCTTCCGACACCAGGGTCTTGTACAGCGCCCCCTTGCAGCTTCTCTCAGACTTTCTGGAGCCACACCCCTCTGTGTTGGCCTCCAGTTCCCTCTCCCCGACTTTGTGCTTGATGTGCGGGGGGCTGGGAGGAGAGGTGGGCTCCTCTGTGCTGCTGCTAATATTGGCCTCCTTAGCCTCTATCTTGGGGCTTGCTGGATTCACCACCGTCTCCACGGTCAATGGAAGCTCTGTGCGTCCGTCGTCCTCTTTGTCCTTCACATTTCTCTCATCTTCCTTAGCCTTCAGGGGCCTCTTGGCTTTGGGCTTGGCCCTCTTTTTGGGTGAGCTGGACTCTACCAGAATGGTAACTGCGGCGGTGCGAGCCTTCTTCTTGGGCATATCCTCCCCGGCATCGCCCCAGGCCCCTTTAGCCACGGCTTCGATAGTGTAGAAGAGGCTCTCCAACTCCGACTCGGATGAAGGTCGCTTCTTGAGGGTCTTTTTGGGTGAGCCGGGACCAGGGCTCTTGTCTTTGTCCACCACTTTGGGCGGCTCTCTGGTGCTGGCGTCTTTCTTCCTTTTGATTATGGCTGCTTGGCCTCTGAGCAGCAGGAGACTAGGATCGGTCGGCATGGAGGAAGACGGGGGAAAGGAGAGAGGAAGATCATGGGTGTTGTCCCCAGCCTCCTCTACCACAGTCTCAGTTTTGATGTGTGGGGTGCAGGTATCGTCCTGTGTTTCCATCTTCCCTGCCTCGGAGGCCAAGCACATCTACACAAAACAAAACAGTTGACATGCAATCTTTGGACAATAAAATCGACGAGTTGCGTGGAAGATTAAACTACCAACTGGACATTAAAAACGAATATCTTATGCTTCACAGAGTCGTGGCTGAACGACGACAGCATACAGCTGGCTGGTTATATGATGTACCGGCAGGATAGAACAGCGGTGTCTGGTAAGACAAGGGGCAGCAGTCTATGTATTTTTGTATACAACAGCTGGTGCATAATATCTAAGGAAGTCTTGAGCTATTGCTCGCCTGAGGTAGAGTATCTCATGATAAGCTGTAGACGACACTACCTACCGAGAGAGTTTTCATCTGTATTCTTTGTAGCTCTTTTACATACCACCACAGTCAGAGCCTGGCACTAAGACAGATTTGAATGAGCTGTATTCCGCCATAAGCAAATAAGAAAACGTTCATCCAGGCGGCGCTCCTAGTAGCCAGGGACTTTAATACAGGGAAATACGTTTAACGTTAAATACGTTTTACCACATTTCTATCAGCATGTTAAATGTGCAACCAGAGGGAAAATAACAAGAGGCTTCTAAACGTCTTCTACCCCCAAGCCATAAGACTCCTGAACATCTAGTCAAAAGGCTACACAGACTATTTGCAGTGCACCCCCCCTTTACACCACTGCTACTCTGTTGTCATCTATGCATAGTCACTTTAATAACCCTACCTACATGTACATACTACCTCAAATAACCGGTGCCCTCGCCTATTGATTCTGTATCAGTACACCCCTGTATATAGTATTGCTAATGTTATTTTACTGCTGCTTTTTAATTACTTGTATTTATTATTCTTATCCATATTTTTTAAAAACTGCATTGTTGGTTAGGGGCTCGTAAGTAAGCATCTCACTGTAAGGTGAAATTCGGCACATTGTATTTGGCACATGTGACTAATAAAATTTGATATGAAACTAACATTTCAGTAGTCACATCGATGTGAAAGTGCTGGAGCTAACTATGAATCATTTCAACTGTAGGGTATTTCAAGAGTTCAATAGTATCAAAATGGACTTAAATGGAACCTTAATGAGGTAGGGCCTGCAGTACCTCAGCAAGCTGGAAGAGAGCGGACTGGCCACACTGCTTTCCCCCTGGTGCAGTCGACTGGCTCGAATCAGAGGAGATCTGCTTTGATACACAACAGAGGAGAATTAGACAATACATCATAAAAGACAATACAACAGCATTATGGAGTATGTAGTAGTGTGGAGTGGCAGACTTGAGACAGTGTAATGACTATACCTCTGCCAGTTGAAAAAGAGGGGACTTGACATTGGCAGTGGGTACGTCAGGCTTTCCCTGCTGTGAGGTTCCAGACCACATCTGAGGAAAAAGGTGAATGAGAAAATGGATAAGATCCTGGGCTTATGCATGTTCATATTTGTGACTTGTGTATATTTGTCCTAAACAGTATAGTATGGTTATTAGAGAGTAAATGCTTTCATTTGTGCCCTCCCTTACCAGGCATACCCGCACTGGGAATAGCCAATAGTGTCAGTATTTTAATTTTGTTGTTGTGGATTTCAGTAAGCAGGAAGATATCCCACTTAGTTTAAAAACAAACTACTTAAGAGTACATTACAATATGCAAGTATGCTTAGCAGTTGGCAGATCGCCTATAAAAATGTTACAGGCCAATAACATTGAGCTAAATCATGTGTAGACAAGCCTTTCCCTGAGAATACCCACGTCAGCCTGGTCCCCCAAACTCAAGGGCTTCCCTTTGCCAGCTGTGTCCATTAAACTCGGCTGACGCGTGCTGGAAGAGATCTGAAAAGGGACACAATTGAGGGTTGGCTGACCCATTTAAACAGGGATGAGCCTCACTTCCTTGTGCCACTATTTTAGGGAATGGTATAATTTTATGTGATGTGTTGGGTATTGTAAGAGCAAACCAAACCATTTATATGCAAATAGACAATACATCTAATGTAGGCTATTTTCGATACACATGTGCATTTAGGCAAATCTATAAACTGTTGTATCAGAGCGTATTTGCCGTAACAGCCCTATGTAATAGTTACAAGAGGTTAAAGAGAAAACATTCCCATTTCAGGTGGTTTTACCTCAGCAAGTTGGAATAGGGAGGATTTATCAGGGTACTTAGTGACATCTGTGGTTCCAGATTGTGATGAGCTGGAGGAAATCTGTGGAGGTTCAATTCACACATTCAGCATAAACATTTGAATAATGTGATCTTCAAATTTATATCTCACAGTGCTTTTAGAACACATATGAGAATTACTTAAGTGCCTCAGATATATTTCCACTAAAACTATGATTTCTAGATTAAAATTGTACTACAACAACAATGATAAACTCACTAGAATGGGCCTTTTCATAAATTGTCTCAAAGACCCTTAGATAACCATCTGAAGTCCTCCGGTGGTTAATTTCTGCACTACAGTCCAGGATTTAGTGGATATGACATGACATACCTCTCTGGAAGTAAGGGCATGCTCCCCAGCCAACAGTAGCATGCTTAGGCCACCCATCTTCGTGGGATCTGAGAAGGCACAAAATAAAAGCTAGTTAGGATATATTTTTACAAATTTGACATTCATTTAGTGGCAGCTATGCCGAGACATGACACATTTGATTAGCCTTTTTACCAGAAATGGAAACTTGACGCACCTGCCATGGCGAAATTAAGCTGTGGTGTGCTGTCAGTCTTGGGCAGTTTCTTGGCAGTGGCACAGCCCTTAGGGGAGTTGGAAGGGAAGGACCACACTTTATTGCGGGTGTTGCTGACAGTGTGGCAGGGGCTCTTGACTGGCTTGTTGGTGGCAGGGCACCACTTGTAGCCCGGGTTAGCCTTCATGAAGGCATCCTTGTACTGGAAAACGACAACGCCAGAAAGGTTATCAGTAAAAGCACACAGGAAATAATACATACTATAGCAAAAAGCAGCATATACTGAAAAACACAGTGGAGGCTCAGAGGAGGATGGGGAGGACCTTCCTACACAGTGAATTTGATAAAAATAGTGAAACATAGATTAAACTATAATAATAAACATGAAATAATATTATACATCACAAATACATACATGTATACACATCACCAAATAATAATGTGAAAATAATAATAATAATTAATGAAAAAAAAACACTTTTGCAATGAAGGTCTACAGTAGTCTTAACAGCACCTTCTAGGGTAGCCGGAGGGGATTTTCCAACCTCATCTGGGTACATTGAATCCAATACAAAACCTAGGAGGCTCATGGTTCTCACCCCCTTCCATAGACTTACATTCCTCATGAAGCTGGTTGAGAGAATTCCAAGAGTGTGCAAAGCTGTCATCAAGGCAAAGGGTGACTACTCTCTGTTCCAGACGTCCTAGACGACCAATTCTCATAGCTTTTAGCTGTACCCTTATCCTACTCGTCCTCTGTTCCTCTGGTGATGTAGAGGTGAATCCAGGCCCTGCAGTGCCTAGCTCCATTCCTATTCCCCAGGCGCTCTCTTTTGATGACTTCTGTAACCGTAATAGCCTTGGTTTCATGCATATTAACATTAGAAGCCTCCTCCCTAAGTTTGTTTTATTCACTGCTTTAGCACACTCTGCCAACCCGGATGTTCTAGCAAGGTCTGAATCCTGGCCTAGGAAGACCACCAAAAACTCTGAAATCTCCATCCCTATCTACAACATTTTCAGACAAGATAGAACGACCAAAGGGGGCGGTGTTGCTATCTACTGCATCCATAATGGTTCAGCGGTCAAACGACCTCAACTCATCACTGTCAAACGCTCCCTGAAACACTTCAGTGAGCAGGCCTTTCTAATCGACCTGGCCCGGGTATCCTGGAAGGATATTGACCTCATCCCGTCAGTAGAGAATGGCTGGTTATTTTTATTTTTTTAATGCCTTCCTCACCATCTTAAATAAATGTAGAACCAGGAACAGATATAGCCCTTGGTTCTCTCCAGACCTGACTGCCCTTAACTTCTCTAGGGTAGGGGGCAGCATTCGGAATTTTGGATGAAAAGCATGCCCATATTAAACTGCCTTCTACTCGAGCCCAGAGGATATGATATGCATATAATTGGTAGATTTGGATAGAAAACACTAATGTTTCCAAAACTGTTAAAATAGTGTCTGAGTATAACAGAACTGATTTGGCAGGCGAAAACCTGAGAAAAATCCATTCAGGAAGTAGGTTTATTTTTGGTTTTGTATTTTTCAATTCAATGCCATTACAGTATCCATTGACTTAGGATTCAAATTGCAGTTCCTATGCCTTCCACTAGATGTCAACAGTCTTTAGAAATGGTTTCAGGCTTGTATTCTGAAAAATGAGGGAGTAAGAGCAGTTGGAATGAGTGGACCCTGCAGTGTCACAGAGCTTTTTCATGCGCGCGACCGAGACAGTGCCTTTCTTGTTTACCTTTTATATTGACGATGTTATTGTCCAGTTGAAATATTATTTAGGCTAAAAACAACCTGAGGATTGAATATAAACATCGTTTGACATGTTTCTATGAACTTCACGGATACAATTTGGATTTTTTTGTCTGCCTGTTTTGACTGCGTTTGAGCCTGTGGATTACTGAAGAAAACGGTCAAACAAAAGGAGGTTTTTGGATATAAAGAGATTTTATCGAACAAAAGGAACATTTATTGAGTAAATGAATGTCTTCTGAGTGCAACCATATGAAGATCATCAAAGGTAAGGGATTAATTCTCTCTCTATTTCTGACTTGTGTAACTCTTTTACTTGGCTGGTTACTGTTTGTAATGACTTGTCTGCTGGGTTATGTTCTCAAATAATCGTAAGGTATGCTTTCGCCGTAAAGCATTTTTTAAATCTGACACCGTGGTTGGATTCACAAGAAGTTCATCTTTAAACCTATGTAAAATATGTTTTGTTTTATGAATTTTTACAATGAGTATTTCTGTATTTGAATTTGGCACTCTGCAATCTCACTAGATGTTGGCCAGGTGGGACGCTAGCGTCCCACATACCCTAGAGAGGTTAACCAACACAAAAACATCCTATGGCGTTCTGCATTAGCATCAAACAGCCCCCATGATATGCAACTTTTCAGGGAAGTTAGAAACCAATATACACAGCCAGTTAGAAAAGACAAGGCCAGCTTTTTCAAGCAGAAATTTGCTTCCTGCAACACAAACTCAAAAGTTCTGGGACACTGTAAAGTCCATGGAGAATAAGAACACCTCCTCCCAGCTGCCCACTGCACTGAGGATAGGAAACTGTCACCACCAATAAATCCACTATAATTGAGAATTTCAATGAGCATTTTTCAACGGCTGGCCATGCTTTCCACCTGGCTACCCCTACCCCGGTCAACAGCACTACACCCCCCACAGCAACTCGCCCAAGCCTTCCCCATTTCTGCTTCTCCCAAATCCAGTCAGCTGATGTTTTGAAAGAGCTGCAAAATCTGGACCCCTACAAATCAGCCGGGCTAGACAATCTGGACCCTTTCTTTCTAAAATTATCTGCCGAAATTGGTGCAACCCCTATTACTAGCCTGTTCAACCTCTTTTGTGTCGTCTGAGATTCCAAAAGATTGGAAAGCTGCCGCGGTCATCCCCCTCTTCAAAGGGGGAGACACTCTAGACCCAAACTGCTACAGATCTATATCTATCCTACCCTGTCTTTCTAAAGTCTTCGAAAGCCAAGTTAACAAACAGATTACCCACCATTTTGAATCCCACCGTACCTTCTCCGCTATGCAATCTGGTTTCAGAGCTGGTCATGGGTGCACCTCAGCCACGCTCAAGGTCCTAAACGACATCATAACCGCCATCGATAAGAGACAATACTGGGCAGCCGTATTCATTGACCTGGCCAAGGCTTTCGACTCTGTCAATCACCACATCCTCATCGGCAGACTCAATAGCCTAGGTTTCTCAAATGATTGCCTCGCCTGGTTCACCAACTACTTCTCTGATAGAGTTCAGTGTGTCAAATCGGAGGGCCTATTGTCTGGGCCTCTGGCAGTCTCTATGGGGGTGCCACAGGGTTCAATTCTTGGGCCGACTCTCTTCTCCGTATACATCAATGATGTCGCTCTTGCTACTGGTGAGTATCTAATCCACCTCTACGCAGACGACACCATTCTGTATACTTCTGGCCCGTCTTTGGACACTGTGTTTATAACCCTCCAGGCAAGCTTCAATGCCTTACAACTCTCCTTCCGTGGCCTGCAACTGCTCTTAAATACAAGTAAAACTAAATGCATGCTTTGCAAGTGATCACTGCCTGCACCTGCCCGCCCGTCCAGCATCACTACTCTGGACGGTTCAGACTTAGAATATGTGGACAACTACAAATACCTAGGTGTCTGGTTAGACTAAACTCTCCTTCCAGACTCACATCAAACATCTCCAATCCAAAGTGAAATCTATAATTGGCTTCCTATTTCGCAACAAAGCATCCTTCACTCATGCTTCCAAACATACCCTCGTAAAACTGACCATCCTACCGATCCTCGACTTCGGCGATGTCATTTACATAATAGCCTCCAATACCCTACTCAATAATTTGGATGCAGTCTATCACAGTGCCATCCGTTTTGTCACCAAAGCCCCATATACTACCTACCACTGTGACCTGTACGCTCTCGTTGGCTGGCCCTCGCTTCATACTCGTTCGCCAAACCCACTGGCTCCAGGTCATCTACAAGACCCTGCTAGGTAAAGTCCCCCCTTATCTAAGCTCGCTGGTCACCATAGCAGCACCCACCTGTAGCACGCGCTCCAGCAGGTATATCTCTCTGGTCACCCCCAAAACCAATTCCTCCTTTGGCGCCTCTCCTTCCAGTTCTCTGCTGCCAATGACTGGATCGAACTACAAAAATCTCTGAAACTGGAAACACTTATCTCCCTCACTAGCTTGAAGCACCAGCTGTCAGTGCAGCTCACATATTACTGCACCTGTACATAGCCCAAACAACTACCTCTTCCCCTACTGTATTTATTTATTTTTCTCCTTTGCACCCCATTATTTCTACTTTGCATTCTTCCACTGCAAATCGACCATTCCAGTGTGTTACTTGCTATATTGTATTTACTTCGCCAACATGGCCTTTTTTTGTTGCCTTTACCTCCCTTATCTTACCTCACTTGCTTACATTGTAAATATACTTATTTTTCTATTGTATTATTGACTGCATGTTTGTTTTACTCCATGTGTAACTCTATGTTGTTGTATGTGTCGAACTGCCTTGCTTTATCTTGGCCAGGTCGCAAATGTAAATGAGAACTTTCTCAACCAGCCTACCTGGTTAAATAAAAGGTGAAATAAAAATAAATAAAGAAAAAACTTTGAAGAATCGTTTAACACTTTCTTGGTTCCTACATGATTCCATGTGTTATTTCATAGTTTTGATGTCTTCACTATTATTCTACAATGTAGAAAATAGTAAAAATAATGAAAAACCCTTGAATGAGTAGGTGTCCAAACTTTTGACTGATACTATTTAATATATATATATATATATATATATGCACACACACAGTGGGGCAAAAATCACATTGTAGGATTTTTAATGAATTTATTTGCAAATTATGGTGGAAAATAAGTATTTGGTCAATAACAAAAGTTTCTCAATACTTTGTTATATACCCTTTGTTGGCAATGACAGAGGTCAAACGTTTTCTGTAAGTCTTCACAAGGTTTTCACACACTGTTGCTGGTATTTTGGCCCATTCCTCCATGCAGATCTCCTCTAGAGCAGTGATATTTTGGGGCTGTTGCTGGGCAACACGGACTTTCAACTCCCTCCAAAGATTTTCTATGGGGTTGAGATCTGGAGACTGGCTAGGCCACTCCAGGACCTTGAAATGCTTCTTACGAAGCCACTCCTTTGTTGCCCGGGCGGTGTGTTTGGGATCATTGTCATGCTGGAAGACCCAGCCACGTTTCATCTGCAATGCCCTTGCTGATGGAAGGAGGTTTTCACTCAAAATCTCACGATACATGGCCCCATTCATTCTTTCCTTTACACGGATCAGTCGTCCTGGTCCCTTTGCAGAAAAACAGCCCCAAAGTATGAGGTTTCCACCCCCATGCTTCACAGTAGGTATGATGTTATTTGGATGCAACTCAGCATTCTTTGTCCTCCAAACAAGACAAGTTGAGTTTTTACCAAAAAGTTCTATTTTGGTTTCATCTGACCATATGACATTCTCCCAATCTTCTTCTGGATCATCCAAATGCTCTCTAGCAAACTTCAGATGGGCCTGGGCATGTACTGGCTTAAGCAGGGGGACACGTCTGGCACTGCAGGATTTGAGTCCCTGGCGGCGTAGTGTGTTACTGATGATAGGCTTTGTTACTTTGGTCCCAGCTCTCTGCAGGTAATTCACTAGGTCCCCCCGTGTGGTTCTGGGATTTTTGCTCACTGTTCTTGTGATCATTTTGACCCCACGGGGTGAAATCTTGCGTGGAGCCCCAGATCGAGGGAGATTATCAGTGGTCTTGTATGTCTTCCATTTCCTAATAATTGCTCCCACAGTTGATTTCTTCAAACCAAGCTGCTTGCCGATTGCAGATTCAGTCTTCCCAGCCTGGTGCAGGTCTACAATTGTGTTTCTGGTGTCCTTTGACAGCTCTTTGGTCTTGGCCATAGTGGAGTTTGGAGTGTGGCTGTTTGAGGTTGTGGACAGGTGTCTTTTATACTGATAACAAGTTCAAACAGGTGCCATTAATACAGGTAACAAGTGGAGGACAGAGGAGCCTCTTAAAGAAGTAGTTACAGGTCTGTGAGAGCCAGAAATATTGCTTGTTTGTAGGTGACCAAATACTTATTTTCCACCATAATTTGCAAATAAATTAATAAAAAAATCCTACAATGTGATTTTTTTCTTCTCATTTTGTCTGTCATAGTTGAAGTGTACCTATGATGAAAATTACAGGGCTCTCTCATATTTTTAACTGGGAGAACTTGCACAATTGGTGGCTGACTAAATACTTTTTTTGCCCCAGTGTATGTCTCTTGTCTGAGCTGTTGAATAGCAACTCAATTTTTGCATAGAGACAACCCTGTATTGTCGTTTTGCCTCTTTGATTGCATTACAGAGGTCATAGCTGGTCTGTACACATCCATGTTCCCAGTCATATTGCCGTGACTAAATGTGGTGGTTCGGTAGTGGACTCAAAGAGAGAGAAAGACAATAATTGAAAAGTTTTGAATATATCCCTTCCTTCAAAACATTTTGAAGCAGCTGAGAGAGAGCTAGCTATATTTCATTGTATTTTTCTTCATATTTTACCTTTCATTTACTGAGTTAAAGCAGCTAATTTAGCCTAATGTTACTCAACAACCTGACTCACAGAGAGATAAATATAATTTATGTTAGCTAGTTGGCTTAGACTGTCCAACACAGCAACTCTTCCAGGTCAAGGTAAGCTTTGGTTTTATACATTTATTGCCACCGGGCCCGCCGGTGTAACCACTAAATGTACACTCACTGTACTGTGTGATTGTGCACATGGATTGGATGTTTACTAACACGATAGTTAAACTTTGTTGACTATAACGTTATGGTGACAAAAATGTAGGCTGTGTAGCGGTTATGGTATGAAGGTTTGGCTTGGGGAAGTTTTTGTGACTGGTCACAGACAGCTGTTGTGTTGTGCACTGAAGTCCACAAGCAATGGGAAAAGGTAAGAGAAGAGTGTATAATTTATTTTCGCATCTATGCAATGAGCTAAGTGATGATGCTGTATGTGGCTGCTATGAAAGTGAACTGTGTGTGGAGGTGATCAGGGGTGTATTCATTCTAACGATTCTGTTGAAAAATATGGAAGCAAATGGAATGAAACGTAGAGGGACCTACCTGAATTTGTTTTAGTTCCAAAACGTAACTGGTTGGACTAACGATTACACCCCAGATCAGCCAAGAGTATGAAAGGTGGTATTAAATGTGTCACTGTCTGTCACCTTAATTACTCCCAATTTTTCTCTCGACTTGTGTACCTGTTATAAATGTTCCTTTGTAGGCTAGGTTGTAGCAACCTCATGACGGGTATAGGGCAAATTTGAGTATCATGTAGTAGCCTAAACCTATCGATGCTACATTGAGCTGGGTGAATGGAATATAAATGCCAGCCATCCAATATGCTGTAATAGAAATAAGATCATGCTCATAAAAATAAAAACAATCGTCCTGCCTAATCTTAAAAGTCACCGACCGCCACTGCTGAAGAAGTGTTACATAACAGAACTTTCATATTTTGCTGGACTTCATTTGCATAGAGACAATCCAAAACAAGCTACGGTAGACTCATTCAGTAGTGTGCATACATTGTGGCTTTAGTTTCATGACCGATAAAAGGTACTAGAAAGATAGATAATGCATGTCTTACATGTCTTACTATGGCTACAACACTCCAGTTTCAAATGAGTTTGATTGTGATCCTGTGTTGTAACTCTTGATCAGCTTCAGGGTTAATTCTATCTGAATTCTAAATCAAATGATATTGTTTGCTTAGAGAAACAGTAAGGGGTGAACCCTAACATGCTGACCACACCGCTCGTGTCATGTGCGCAGCAAAATAATGTACACATATGCTTACTCGTACAATCATTGCACCCACACTGCTTGCACACATCACTGAGCGTTTAGCGTCTGCTAAAATAGAACTTGGTTCTATTTGTGACGCTTCACAAGCTGCAAGTCCCGCCTCTCCCTTCTCCTCATTAGTTTTTAGGAGCATATACCCACGTGGGTGATTAAAGATGAACTGAGGTCCACACTCTAGTTCAGTTGGTGGTAATGCACCTAAAAGTTGGTTGCAGGGCTTCCCGAGTGGCGCAGTGGTCTAGCTGTGATTCTGGGTTCGAGTCCAGGCTCTGTCGCAGCCGGCCGCGACCGGGAGGCCCATGGGGCGGCGCACAATTGGCCCAGCGTCGTCCGGGTTAGGGAGATACACTTGTCTCATCGCGCACTAGCGACTCCTGTGGCGGACCGTGCGTAGTGCACGCTGACACGGTCGCCAGGTGTGACACATTGGTGCGGCTTGATTCTGGGTTGGATGGGAATTGTGTCAAGAAGCAGTGTGGCTTGGTTGGGTTGTGTTTCGGAGGACGCATGGCTCTCGACCTTCGCCTCTCCCGAGTCCGTACGGGAGTTGCAGCGATGAAACAAGACTAACTACTACCAATTGGACATCACAAAATTGGGGAGTAAAAAAGGGGTGAAAAAAACAACATTTTTTTTTATTAAATTGGTTGCCAACCGCCATATAAAGTCCAAAGAAGAAGAAGCCTGAAGGAGATATATCTAGAAACAAACTCTGTTTACCCTTTTATCTGTGGATTAATTGTGGAGGACCTTGGAGGACCTTGTGCATTTCATGTAAAATAACAACCCAATGTTTAAATCCCAGGAATAACTAGCTAGCAACAGCAAGCTAGTTAGCTAAATGGCCATAAATGTTTAATGCTTTTCGACTTGTCTCCAACATTAATATAGTTGTGTGTCCTGATCGCATCTGGTGTGGGTGGCCAAAATCAACATATGCGCAATGGTGAGCGAGCGGTCTGGTCAGCATGCATCTTAAGAAAATGTTCACTTAGTCATCATGCATTGATATCACAGGGAGACTAAGTGAACATTTTACTGAATTGGTTAGAATTCGCCCCTAAGAGAATAAGAGACGTTTGACAATTCCAGAACGGGATTTTGGTGATGCTCACCTCCTTGGCCATGTCAGTGTACTTCTGTTTCTCTTTGGGCTCCAGCACGGCCCACCAATCAGCCAAGATCTTGGTGGCACCGCGGTTGTCCAGTCGAGGGTGTTCCTGCCTCACCAGCGATCGGTGGCGCTTGCAGAAAAGCAGGAAGGCATTCATGGGCCGGCGGGCCCGCTGCTCTGAAGAGTCCTCTTCCCCTGGCACCTTCGGCCCCCGGGTCTCCCTAACCAACAATGGCTCCTGTGGACAGACGCATCCAGTGATAGATGTTTTAATCTACATCATCACTACCCCCACCACCATTATTATCACAACAATGGTTAGGCTCTCAAATCTCTCTCAATTTGGAAGTAATTCAGAAATGTGTTTTATACTGAACAAAAATATAAAAACAATTTTAATTTTACTGAGCTACAGTTCATATTAGTAAATCAGTCAATTAGATTAAGGCATATGGATTTCACATGACTGGGCAGGAGTGCAGCCATAGCTGGGCATAGGCCCACCCACTGGGGAGCCAGGCCCAGCCAATCGGAATTAGTTTTTTTCCCCACAAAAGGGCATCATTACAGACAGAAATACTCCTCAGCATCCCCCGAACTCCCCCTCAGACGATCCCACAGGTGAACAAGTCGGATGTGGAGGTTCTGGGCTGGCATGGTTACATGTGGTCTGCGGTTGCTAGGCCGGTTAAGTGTACTGCCAAATACTCTAAAACCACATTGGAGGCAGCTTATGGTAGAGAAATTAACATTAAATTCTCTGGCAACAGCTCTGGTGGACATTTCTGCAGTCAGCATGCCAATTGCCCGCTACCTCAAAACTTGAGACATCTGTGGCATTGTGTTGTGTGGCATACTCCACATTTTAAAGTGCATTGTCCCCACCACAAGGTGCACCTGTGTAATAAGCATGCGGTTTAATCAGCTTCTTGATATGCCATACCTGTCAGGGATGTAAACACATTTGTGCACAACATTTGAGAAAAACAACTTTTTGTGTATATGGAGCATTTCTTGGAGGTTTTATTTCAGCTCATGAATCATGGGACCAACACTTTACATGTTGTGTTTATATTTTTGTTCAGTGTATTTTTTTTATATCATAGAACATGAAAGTGAATACTTCTAGACTACAGACTTAGTTATCAAAATGATGTGTGTTTTAGAAATTCAAATGTTCAAATCATATTTTCAACATGGTATTTCTGCCCCCACAGCCAGGCAGGGAGAGATACTTCATAGAGGGGGTAAAGTGCCCTTGGCTGGTGGTTCTATACTGGAGTGAGAGGTCACTGCATAATATACAGTGAACTAACAATAGACTGTCGTAAATGTTTCATGGGGCAATAGGCAAGTGGGAATGCAGCAAGAGATGTCCAGAGTTATGTTCAGTAGAAACCCGAAACTATCCATCTGAACTTGCCCAATAGGAAATGCTCTTTCATTTCAGAACGTACATACTGAACGCAACACCTGCAAAAGAGGACAGTCACCTTCTCTAGTTCTTCTTCGTCCTCCTCTTCCGAAAAGTCCAGGGCCTTCTTGGAGAGTAGCGGGTGCCATTGTAGACACTTGCGCTTGGGCCGCTTGCAGCTCACCTCCACCGGAGGCTCCTTACCCCTTCCTCCACCTTTCATGGCGCTGCCGAGCCTGGAGAGGGCAGAAAGGGAGTTCACTCAGAAACATCTAGACGCTGATCTTTTTTGCTTTTCCCCCACTAATAGGATTGGGTAAGCTGATCCTAGATCTTTACCTAGGGGAAACTTCTCAGGTCTTGTTGAGCACTATGATCAATGACTTTGTAAGTAAGCAGCACTATACAAATACATTGGATTGATTACTGACTGAATTCTTTAGTCTCTTGAGCAACTGTTGGTGGTAGGGATAGTGGTAGCGGAGAGTAAAGGTTAAAGGTCATGAAAAGTGATTAGAATACAAGATAGAAGCTAACCTCAAGTACTTCTACAGAAGCAGATGACTCACTGAAGTGTTGCATACCTAGTAGCACTGAAAACTCAGCAGCACTATTTTTAAATGACAAGGTAATTACTAAGAAAATATTGTTTCAGCAATAACCTAAGAATTACTAGTTGTTACACAAACACACTAGTAATGCACACCCATAACCCACAGTCCACGTGGTTATACAGTGGGGCAAAAAAGTATTTACTCAGCCACCCATTGTGCAAGTTCTTTTTTATGAATTTATTTGCAAATTATGGTGGAAAATAAGTATTTGGTCACCTACAAACAAGCAAGATTTCTGGCTCTCACAGACCTGTAACTTCTTCTTTAAGAGGCTCCTCTGTCCTCCACTCGTTACCTGTATTAATGGCACCTGTTTGAACTTGTTATCAGTATAAAAGACACCTGTCCACAACCTCAAACAATCACACTCCAAACTCCACTATGGCCAAGACCAAAGAGCTGTCAAAGGACACCAGAAACAAAATTGTAGACCTGCACCAGGCTGGGAAGACTGAATCTACAATAGGTAAGCAACTTGGTTTGAAGAAATCAACTGTGGGAGCAATTATTAGGAAATGGAAGACATAAAAGACCACTGATAATCTCCCTCGATCTGGGGCTCCACACAAGATCTCACCCCGTGGGGTCAAAATGATCACAAGAACGGTGAGCAAAAATCCCAGAACCACACGGGGGGACCTAGTGAATGACCTGCAGAGAGCTGGGACCAAAGTAACAAAGCCTACCATCAGTAACACACTACGCCGCCAGGGACTCATATCCTGCAGTGCCAGACGTGTCCCCCTGCTTAAGCCAGTACATGTCCAGGCCCATCTGAAGTTTGCTAGAGAGCATTTGGATGATCCAGAAGAAGATTGGGAGAATGTCATATGGTCAGATGAAAACAAAATATAACTTTTTGGTAAAAACTCAACTTGTCGTTTTTGGAGGACAAAGAATGCTGAGTTGCATCCAAAGATCACCATACCTACTGTGAAGCATGGGGGTGGAAACATGCTTTGGGGATGTTTTTCTGCAAAGGGACAAGGACGACTGATCCGTGTAAAGGAAAGAATGAATGGGGCCATGTATCGTGAGATTTTGAGTGAAAACCTCCTTCCATCAGCAAGGGCATTGAAGATGAAATGTGGCTGGGTCTTTCAGCATGACAATGATCCCAAACACACCGCCCGGGCAACAAAGGAGTGGCTTCGTAAGAAGCATTTCAAGGTCCTGGAGTGGCCTAGCCAGTCTCCAGATCTCAACCCCATAGAAAATCTTTGGAGGGAGTGGAAAGTCCGTGTTGCCCAGCAACAGCCCCAAAACGTCACTGCTCTAGAGGAGATCTGCATGGAGGAATGGGCCAAAATACCAGCAACAGTGTGTGAAAACCTTGTGAAGACTTACAGAAAACATTGGACCTCTGTTCTATACACCCTTTGTTGGCAATGACAAAGTATTGAGATAAACTTTTGTTATTGACCAAATACTTATTTTCCACCATAATTTGCAAATAAATTCATTAAAAATCCTACAATGTGATTTTCTGGATTTTTTCCCCTCATTTCATCTGTCATAGTTGAAGTGTACCTATGATGAAAATTACAGACCTCTCATCTTTTTAAGTGGCAGAACTTGCACAATTGGTGGCTGACTAAATACTTTTTTGCCTCACTGTATACACGGGTTGGGCAGGTTAAATAGAGGAAAACAATATATTTAAACAACTTATTGTGCAATTTATATTGATAGGCTAACATTGAGGTTTTTCTTTCATTATTTTTAGGCTGTCTGGCATTAGTGCGAAAGCTTTCTGTAAAGCCTAAACGTTACGCGCGCCAAAACCGCGAAACGCTTTTGGGAACGGGCAGAAAAAAATAGATCCACTAAGGAAAAATTACAATGTCTGAGTTTAATTCAATAAGAAAATAGCTGTGAAATGGAGAGTTGAAAATAAAAGAGCCAGAAAAGTAATGTTTGGGAAAGAGTTGGTGGTGGCAAAAGAGGATGATGGCAGTGCATATGTTATGTGTGATTGTGAGGTGCTATACAAATTCGACAGTCACCAGGCGATGACTTCAAATAAGCCTATGGCATGTCAAGGTTACTGTTGCATACTGTTCAGATAGGTTAAATGGAAACTGAAATCTGGACACTGACTGTAGGTCTATAACCTCTCACAGTCTTAATATTAACTCCTGCAGAATTAAGCATTTCTTGCAGTAAAATTCTACACCAAAATGTACATTTTGACTAGAGGAGTGGAGATTAGAGTTCTCCTTCAGGATCTTGAGATAATGTGAATGCGCAGTTAGATACTCTCTGTAGAGGTGCTATCTTTACCAGCATCATAAAAACTGATAGTAGCTTATTTCCACCACATCATCAATGCATGCAAGCCGAACTGACATCTTATCAGAATGTTGGGTCCCAGCTTTCTATTTCTTTACAACCGGTCAAACTGATGTCATTTGGAAAATGTATGAAAAAAGTACGAAAATGTATGCACTCTCTACTGCAAGTCACTCTGAATAAGAGTGATGACTAAATGACTAAAATGCTCTACCAACTTAGCCACACAGGACTTCTTCTAGAGCATCATATGACAGAAGAGAAGCTGCATGTATCTAATTATAGGAAATTGATAAACAAATATCCTACCAAAATGTCGGACATAAGCAGAAACATACAGGACCGGTCGAGTTAGGACACCTACTCATTTTTCCATTGTAGAATAATAGGGAAGACATCAAAACTATGAAATAACACATGGAAACATGTAGTAACCAACAAATTGAAATATATTTTATATTTGAGATTCTTCATAGTAGCCACCCTTTGCCTTGATGACAGCTTTGCATTCTCTCAACCAGCTTCATAATGGAGTCACCTGGAATGCATTTTAATTAACAGGTGTGCCTTGTTAAAAGTTCATTTGTAGAATTTCTTTCCTTAAATGTGTTCAAATAAGCAAAGAGAAATGACAGTCCATCATTACTTTAAGACATGAAGGTTAGTCAATCCGGAACATTTCAAGAACTTTGAGTTTCTTCAAATGTAGTCGCAAAACCCATCAAGCGTTATAACGAAACTGCCTCTCACGAGAACCGCCACAGGAAAGGAAGACCCAGAGTTATCTCTGCTGCAGAAGATAAGTTCATTAGAATTACCAGCCTCAGAAATCGGCAATTAACTGCACCTCATATTGCAGCCCAAATAAATGCTTAACAAAGTTAAAGTAACAGACACATCAACTGTTCAGAGGAGACTGTGTGAATCAGGCCTTCATGGTCGAATTGCTGCAAAGAAACCACTAGGACACAATAAGAATAAAGACTCACTTGGGCCAAGAAACATGAGCAATGGATATTAGAAGACTGTTGGAAATCTGTCTTTCGGTCTGATGAGTCCAAATTGGAGATTTTTGGTTCCAACCACCATGTCTTTGTGACGCAGAGTAGGTGAAAGGATGATCTCAGCATGTGTTGTTCCCACCGTGAAGAATGAAGGAGGTGGTGTGATGGTGCTTTGCTGGTGACACTGTCTGTGATTTATTTAGAATTCAAGGCACACAATCAGCATGGCTACCACAGCATTCTGCAGCAATGCTCCATCCAATCTGGTTTGCGGTTAGTGGGACTATCAATTGTTTTTCAACAGGACAAGACCCAAAACATACCTCCAGGCTGTGTAGGGGCTATTTGACCAAGAAGGAGAGCGATGGGGTGCTGCATCAGATTACCTGGCCTCCACAATCACCCAACCTCAACCCAATTGAGGATGGTTTGGGATGAGTTGGACCGCAAAGTGAAGGAAAAGCAGCCAGCAAATGCTCAGAATATGTGGGAAGTCCTTCAAGGCTGCTGGAAAAGCAATCCAGGTGACTACCTCATGAAGCTGGTTGAGAAAATGCCAAGAGTGTGCAAAGCTGTCATCAAGGCGAAGGGTGGCTACTTTGAAGGATCTAAAATATGTTGATTTGTTAAACACTTTTTTGGTTATTACATGATTCCATCTACGACTGTAGCCTACAGTGCATGGTCTATATTTTCAGGTTAGGGTCAAGTGCTGGCCTCCGATTTTCACTTTATCACATATAGTCGGGTGGTTGCGGATGGGTTAATAGCAATTGCGGGCGGGTACCGGGTGAACAAACAGCTGACCGAACCACCACTGACGCACACACGCACTTCATTGCA
Source organism: Oncorhynchus nerka (assembly GCF_034236695.1). Lineage (NCBI taxonomy): Eukaryota > Metazoa > Chordata > Actinopteri > Salmoniformes > Salmonidae > Oncorhynchus > Oncorhynchus nerka. The sequence goes on from NC_088405.1 coordinate 78,172,640, forward strand.
AAGTGGCACTGTGAGAACTAAGACAGCAGTTTGTGTATCTGCTTGGTTGAGGGAATCCAATTACCTGAAACACCCATTTCAGACATCAATCCAATGACATCAAATATGAAAGAATGCTACCGTATGTTGGAAACATTAATTATATAATACTACCTAATTAACCTTAAAAAGAAAACATTTGGGGGGGGGGGGGGGGTGATACTTTATCTTACTGTATCTTACTAAACTATTGCAGGTATTTGTAAGTCATAATCTTAAAAAACCAAGAGGAAATCAAAATTGTTACATGTGCAGTGCCTTCAGAAAGTATTCATACCCCTAGACTTTTTCCACATTTTGTTGTGTTACAGCCTGAACTTAAACATGATCAAATAGATATTTCTCGTCACTGGCCTACACACAATACCCCTAATGTCAAAGTGGAATTATGTTTTCAGATTTTGGGGGGAATTAAAAATGAAAACCCCTTTGTTATGACAAGCCTAAATTAGTTCAGGAGTAAAAAGGTGCTTAACAAGTGAAATAATTGGTTGCATGGTCTCACTCTGTGTGCAATAATAGTGTTTAACATGATTTTTGAATGACTACCTCATTCATCTCTGTACCCCACACATAATTATCTGTAAGATACCGGAGTCGAGCAGTGAATTTCAAACACAGATTCAACCACAAAGAACAGGGAAGTTTACCAATGCTTCGTAAAGAAAGGCACATGGGTAAAAAAAGCAAGTAGACATTGAATATCCTTTTGAGCATGGTGAAGTTATTATTAATGACATTTTATACACCCATTCACTATAAATATACAGGCGTCCTTCCTAACTCAATTGCCGGAGAGAAAGGAAACCACTCAGGGATTTCACCATGAGGCCAATGGTGACATTAAAACAGTTACAGTTTAATGGCTGTGATGGGAGATAACTGAGGGTGGATCAACAACATTGTAGTTACTCCACAATACTAACCTTAATGACAGAGTGAAAAGAAAGAAGCCTATACAGAATAAAAAATATTCCAAAACATGCATCCTGTTTGCAATAAGGCACTAAGATAAAACTGCAAAAAGCGTACAAAGCATTGTGTGGCAAATAAAACATCACTAAGTATCACTTCATATTTTAAAGCATGGTGGTGGCTGGATCATGCAATGATGGATATGCTTGTCATCGGCAAGGACTGGGGAGTTTTTTAGGATAAAAATAAACTGAAAATCCTAGAGGAAAACCTGGTTCAGTCTGCTTTCCAACAGACATCAGAAGACAAATTCACCTTTCAGCAGGACAATAACCTAGAACACAAGGCCAAATATACACTGGAGTTGCTTACCAAGATGACATTGAATGTTCCTCAGTAGCCTAGTTACAGTTTTGATCTAATTAAGCTTGAAAAATCGATGGCAAGATTTGAAAATGTCTGTCTAGCAATGATCAACAACCACCTTGACAGAGCTGTAAGATTTTTTTAAAGAATAAATGAGCAAATATTGTACAATCCAGGTGTGCAAAGCTCTTAGAGATTTACCCAGAAACATAGAAATCAGAATGTTTCAGATTAAAATAACATACTGAACAATATGTGTTATTAAATGTACTAACTATAAGCTTCTGCTGCTCTATACTACAATTGTGCAGATTCTAGTTTCCACCTTCATCCTTTGCCTATACTAACAGTATTGCAAACATGTTTGGTTCCTAATGTTAACAAAAAGCTGTCTGTGTCATGAGATTTTTATGATGCTTTATTATAAATAACTACACAATTGGTGACTTATTTTTTAATATATGGTATTGTTGTCAGTTTTAATTTAGAAATGACCAGTGATCCATAATTCAGATGAAATACTTTATTACCAATTCTTAAACAAGGCTAACCCTCTTCTGCACTATGCATAATTCCTAAATATATGCCTAAATAACATAACCAAAATAAAAATAAATCCTGAACTATGTGGACTGCAGGAATAAATGTGGTACCTACGGAGAACAAGCATCTGTGAAACTGCAACTGTAGTGTCAAGACATTATGTGGGAATTCCTGAGTTCAACAGCAGATAAACCATAGAAGATAATACTCTGAAACAGTCTTTTGCCCATCCCCGGGCAGGCTTGGGTAGAACGGGCATTTGTCCTTGTTTATTCATGTTTATTCCCTGTAAACAAAAAAACTCAGAGGTTGCACTGCACCAAGAGCCCAGCGTCGAGCCTTCTTGTGAGCAAACTCATTTATAATGTCTTTAAAGTTTCATTTTCTAGCTAAATGGTTTTCAATTGGAAGGATGGCAAGGCTGTTCAACCTGTCTTGGCACATTGTACATCTTAGATAGTTCTTTATAAGTTTCAGCTTACTGAAGACACATTCACCTCCATTAACTGTTACAGGCATTGTACAGAAGATTCGCAGTGTAATGCACACTTCTCCAAAAAAGGCTCTGTAGCTACATCTTGTGGATGGCATTTAGGATCTCTAAAGGAGAAAGACCATCTGAAAAAGTGGCACCATATAATGTCTTTAGATGTCACACTTCATTTTCAAATCCATCTGGGAGATATTTGGAGTACTTGTTTCTCAATTCGTGGCAAGATACACAAGATACACATTTTCCTAAATGTAAGTATTGGTGAAACTCCTCGCATGTAGCTGCAATCGTGTGGAGCCGCATGTCCAAATGTCTGATTATACTATCCAGAGCCACATAAAACAGTGTGTTACGAAATCCAGTGTCTGACATCTGTTCATTTGCTATGTCATCTTCAGTCTCATCAGGGAAACAATTTTTCTCTGGTGGTTCCTCTGTTCACTGTGAAACTGAGTAGATCCACCGATTTCTTTTGCCACCATGGAGGCTTCTGCCAGAACAGTGTCCCATTGATTATGCAGAGCCTGTATTTCTTCCTGTAGTGCCTTAATGTGAGCTGCTTCAGTGTCCAGAGAAATAATTCCTGACTGAAGAATTAGGCTTCTATTCTCAATACACTGCAAAACTTTTACGCAGAAAGTGAGCAGGAAGATTGCCTTGAAAGACATGAAGTAGCTTTTCAGACCTTTTGCTTCGTTTGTCAGGCAGCAAGAGGCATGTCTAGGGCCTTGATGATCGACAGTAATGAGTTGCCACTAGTTGGACCACAGCAATACGCGCACTCCATTGCGTGTCTGAAAGGCGGATAAGACAGCAGACAGTATTTTCCTTGAGAATGGCCCATCACTCTGGTCTGGCACTGAACAGATTGTGAAGATGATTCACAAAAGTTGATACTTCTTGGCACGACTGAGCTGCATGTACACCCACAAGAACAAGAGTATGGGAGGCACAAGGTGAGTATGTGGCCAGTGGATTATTTTGCAGTATGTGTGCTTGAACTCCCTTCACTTTCCCTGACATATTTGCACAATTATCATAGCAGATTGCCATGGTCAAGGCTGTCAATACCAGGCCCTTCCAATGCACTCAAAATCATTTCAGAAATGTCACTGCCTGTCTTTCTAGCAATGTCTTCAAATTCAAGAAAACGCTCAATTATTTTCCATTTGCCTGTTCCCTGAACTTTACCTTTGTGTACATGTCTCACCAATAATACATTTTGCTCAGCATGGGAAATGTCTGGAGTTGCATCACATATAACCGAGTAATAGTTTGCATCTTTTCTGACTAGATTTCTTTCTGCAGCTGACCGTCTATACCTCTAGCTGTTGTTATAGTATGCTGCAGATGTTTTCATTTCTAGTAACAGTTCATGCTCTGGTAGTTTGCCATACATTCCTCCTCCATTTCAATGATGATATCTTATAGCCATCCTTAATATTCGGAGAACTGGGTGATGGTTTACTTTGCTCATGAGGAAAAAAGAATACACGAAAAGTAATATGCCTTTACACTCTTAATATATATAAATAAGGCAGTCTCTTTGCAACATCTCTTCCGTTTTCTGACTTACTGTAGTGTAAATAGTTTTTCCTGAAAGACATCTGCATCGGTCTTTCTTTCATTTTCTGGAAACCCAATTTTGTTTTTTGAGGGGGGCATAGTGGTCATCTCTTGTGAATGCTTAGGCTACATCCCGGAGCAACTGTCTGATCAGCTGTATTTTTTTTGGGACAAACGGGATGGTTGGGTAGAGATGCCTGATCAGATTATGGTTATATGTTTTAATTTTCATCACAGATGTTTTTGTCTATCAGGATAGGGCCCCATGAATCATTCATGTTTTCCCCCACAATGACGCCCTTGGCTGTAATCATCACTGCCAGAGGTGATTTTAACATATCCAAATTCCAGCCATAAATGTGTATTCACAACATTTGTTTTCAACAGAGAACTCATAGATTTTGGTTTTAGTTGAATCCACAGTTTAGCTAGCAAGAGCAATATGGAAAGCTAGCATCAATGTAGCTCTACAAGTGTTTTCATGTTTGGTTGTTGGGATTGTTGTTTTAGTCCGACAATCGGGATGCAATGGGTTTATGTCAATTTTTCAATGTTATATGTAGTTTCCTTCCTAAAGAGACAAAGGTCACTTCAGTGTTCAAGCTAAAGTTGAAACTAGGGATGCACGATATATCAGTGAACATATCAGAATCGGACCATATTAGCTAAAAATGCCAGCATTGGTATCGGCCGATGTCTAGTTTAACTTCTCTAGGGTAGGGGGCAGCATTTGGAATTTTGGATGAAAAGCTTGCCCAAATTAAACTGCCTTCTACTCAGACCCAGAAGTTAGGATATGCATATAATTGGTAGATTTGGATAGAGTTTCCAAAACTATTAAAATAGTGTCTGTGAGTATAACAGAACTGATTTGGCAGGCGAAAACCTCAGAAAGACCCATTCAGGAAGTAGGATTTTTTAAAAAAGAAAGTTTTCTATTCAATACCATTACAGTATCCATTGACTTAGGACTCAAATTGCAGTTCCTATGCCTTCCACTAGATGTCAACAGTCTTTAGAAATGGTTTCAGGCTTGTATTCTGAAAAATGAGGGAGTAAGAGCAGTCGGAATGAGTGGACACTGCCGTGTCACAGAGCTTTTTCATGCGCGCGACCGAGAGAGTGCCTTTCTTGTTTACCTTTTATGTTGATGACGTACGTTATTGTCCGGTTGAAATATTATCGATTATTTAGGCTAAAAACCTGAGGATTGATTATGAACATCGTTTGAAATGTTTCTACGAACTTCACAGATACTATTTTGATTAATTGTCTGCCTGTTGTGACTCCGTTTGAGCCTGTGGATTACTGAAGAAAACGCGCAAACAAAACGGACGATTTTGGATATTGTGGTAGCAGAATCAGAATTAGTTAGGTAACATTGATAAATAAGATGTTTTAATCATATAATCATGCTTATGTGAGATAATGGTCATTAGAATGTCTTCTTAATGTTAATACTGTTGGCAGTTTTCAGTTATCCCTTCTCTCCTAGGGCTCAGTTACTTGGGGCCCAGAGAGGGGAGAGGTCAGGTTTGTCTTATCTGTGAATGTGTCTGTAACTATTCCTAAACCATGTGAAGGGATGGTGTGATTAATGGGGAACCAGTTAGTTGGCTCCACAATGTCTGTGAGACAGTCACTCCTCTCCGTAAGCTTGTCCAGGAGGCGTTGTATTTTTGATGGGAGTATCTAGAATTGACATTTGATATATGCTACTGGATGAGGTAATGTTTTGGTCCTAAGTGGTACCAAGAACGAGATAAGAACTTCGTTTAGGAGACCAAGCTGAACAATAATTTATAGCTGATGCTATCTAGCTATGGGATACTCCTCTTTCAAGTAAATCTTCCTTTGTGTAATGTTCCTAAGATCTGTTATTTGTCATGTGAGTGGAGATGCTATAAATGATACTAAGAACTGTTTTGTAAGCACTCTCAGAGAATTAATTTATAGACACCGAATTGATCTGAGAGTCACAGGGCTATGGTGAAGCTCATATAATTAAAGATGGACTTTATAATAACTCTGACTAGTGGTCAGAGGTTTGCTGTGGTTTGCTCTCTCATGATTTGGTAATACAGGAAATTTCCACGACAATATAAAGAGACTATCGAACAAAAGGAACATTTATTGAATAAATTAATGTCTTCTGAGTGCAACCATATGAAGATCATCAAAGGTCAGTGATTAATTTTCTCTCTATTTCTGACTTGTGTAACTCTTCTTCTTGGCTGGTTACTGTTTGTAATGATTTGTCTGATGGGCTATATTCTCAAATAATCGTAAGGTATGCTTTCGCCGTAAAGCATTTTTTAAATCTGACACCGTGGTTGGATTCACAAGAAGTTAATCTTTAAACCTATGTAAAATAGTTGATTATTTTCTGAATTGTTATAATGAGTATTTATGTATTTGACTTTGGCGCTCTGCAATCTCACTGGATGTTGGCCAGGTGGGACGCGATTGTCCCACATACCCTAGAGAGGTTAACACTGATGTGAAAAAACGATGTCAAAGCTGACTTGCATACCTATATAAACGTAGGTACATGACGTAATGACGCCACGTAAAATGTTGCACTACACGTGCAAAACAGCATTCCTAACCTAGAGCCCACAATGTAAACTTTTCATTTAACACGTCAAATAACACAGTTCTATTATAGAATGTTGTGTGTTCGGAATTTGCACGTGCAAGCCAAGCGCCACCACTACTATCAGTAGCACTGTCAAAGCTGTACAAAGAAAGATTGCAAACAAGCAAACACCGGCCACAAATGATGTGTTTACAATGCCGCAATGGTAATAAAGCATTATTTGCTCGACCGCAACTTCTGGGGTAGCTAGCTAGCTTTATCTTGGTACCTAGCTAGCACCAATACAACCAGCCTGAAAACAATGACGAGTATAAACTTCCCGATTCTTAGCAATGATTTAAGAATCCTTGTGAGTAACTACACTGCTCAAAAAAATAAAGGGAACACTTAAAACACAATGTAACTCCAAGTCAATCACACTTCTGTGAAATCAAACTGTCCACTTAGGAAGCAACACTGATTGACAATAAATTTCACATGCTGTTGTGCAAATGGAATAGACAACAGGTGGAAATTATAGGCAATTAGTGAGACACACCCAATAAAGGAGTGGTTCTGCAGGTGGGGACCACAGACCACTTCTCAGTTCCTATGCTTCCTGGCTGATGTTTTGGTCACTTTTGAATGCTGGCAGTGCTTTCACTCTAGTGGTAGCATGAGACAGAGTCTACAACCCACACAAGTGCCTCAGGTAGTGCAGCTCAACCAGGATGGCACATCAATGCGAGCTGTGGCAAGAAGGTTTGCTGTGTCTGTCAGCGTAGTGTCCAGAGCATGGAGGCGCTACCAGGAGACAGGCCAGTACATCAGGAGACGTGGAGGAGGCCGTAGGAGGGCAACAACCCAGCAGCAGGACCGCTACCTCCGCCTTTGTGCAAGGAGGAGCAGGAGGAGCACTGCCATAGCCCTGCAAAATGACCTCCAGCAGGCCAAAAATGTGCATGTGTCTGCTCAAATGGTCAGAAACAGACTCCATGAGGGTGGTATGAGGGCCTGACGTCCACAGGTGGGGGTTGTGCATACAGCCCAACACCGTGCAGGACGTTTTTCATTTGCCAGAGAACACCAAGATTGGCAAATTCGCCACTGGCACCCTGTGCTCTTCACAGATGAAAGCAGGTTCACACTGAGCACGTGACAGACGAGACAGTCTGGAGACGCCGTGGAGAACATTCTGCTGCCTGCAACATCCTCCAGCATGACCGGTTTGGTGGTGGGTCAGTCATGGTGTGTGGTGGCATTTCTTTGTGGGGCTGCACAGCCCTCCATGTGCTCGCCAGAGGTAGCCTGACTGCCATTAGGTACCGAGATGAGATCCTCAGACCCCTTGTGAGACCATATGCTGGTGCGGTTGGCCCTGGGTTCCTCCTAATGCAAGACAATGCTAGACCTCATGTGGCTGGAGTGTGTCAGCAGTTCCTGCAAGAGGAAGGCATTGATGCTATGGACTGGCCCGCCCGTTCCCCAGACCTGAATCCAATTGAGCACATCATGTCTCGCTCCATCCACCAACGCCACGTTGCACCACAGACTGTCCAGGAGTTCGCAGATGCTTTAGTCCAGGTCTGGGAGGAGATACCTCAGGAGACCATCCGCCACCTCATCAGGAGCATGCCCAGGCGTTGTAGGGAAGTCATACAGGCACGTGAAGGCCACATACACTAATGAGCCTCATTTTGACTTGTTTTAAGGACATTACATCAAAGTTGGATCAGCCTGTAGTGTGGTTTTCCACTTTAATTTTGAGTGCATCTCCAAATCCAGACCTCCATGAGTTGATAAATTTGATTTCCATTGATCATTTTTGTGCGATTTTGTTGTCAGCACATTCAACTATGTAAAGAAAAAAGTATTTAATAAGAATATTTCATTCATTCAGATCTAGGATGTGTTATTTTAGTGTTCCCTTTATTTTTTTGAGCAGTGTATTAGCTAGGTAACTACTACTTGTTGTTCGCCTATTGAAATTGAACTTCAGTTCATGAAAATAAATAGCTAGCCAGCTACTTAACCCTGTTGCCCAAAGCTAACGTTATATGAAGCTAGCCACAATAGTGGAATTTGTGGTTAGCCTTCAAAATAAAAGTACCTCTTTGAAAGTGATGCAGAAGGTTACAATTGGTGAAATCATGCCATATTTAAACTAGATCATGTTAAACAAGGTTGGAATGTGAAGTGAAATGGGGTATCAGTCTACTCGGTGACACACACAGACAAAACACAACTGTTTAGAGTTTATGCAAATATTAGCATTGTAGCTCTTATCGCGGGACTGGTGGGAAATCACCTCCCCAGTCAGCCTATTGTATGTATTGACATTCATATTTCTTTCTACAGCTTTACCTGAAGATTGGGGATAAATGAAATGTGGTATCAGTTTACTCAATACCCAAGATATTTTTTCCCAATGTCCTCAGAGTTATCAGACTCGAAAACATCCATGTAGTATTGTTTTTCCTTGGGAATAGTGTTCAATAAACATAGATTGACAATAAATGTAGCTTAATTCAGTTTTTCGAGAGTTTTGCAATAAGAGCTACGATGCTAATGTTCTCTGGGTGTCACTGAGTAGACTGATACCCCATGTCATTGATCCAAAATCCATAGGTAAGGCTGTAGTGAAATAATTGTGCCCCCAATGCAATTCTTAAGTATAATACATCCGGTGTGATTTCAACAGATTTTTGGAAAATTAATGATCTATTCTATTATGGCATAATTCTACTATTTGTATTCATTTGCATCACTGTCAATGACAAACTTTTATTTTGAAGGCTAACCGCAAAGTCCACTATTGTGACTAATCCTTATTGTGGCTAGTTTCACATAGATGGGTCCGACCACCATTAATCAAATAAGAACGGTCGTATAAATTAGGGTCATTTTAGATGATGACACCTTGCTATATATAGTTTGCTAGCTAACTATAGCTTCTGAAACAGATTGTCATTCTGCTATGTTTTTGGGGAAGAACAACCATGAGCTAGCTTGCTTTTTTTAATGACCAGCACTGTAGGTACGGTGAGACAACTTTACCAGCATCATAGCATACGTATCAATTAATCGTTGTGACATATGAAATACGAGTGATAGTGTAATCAATGTCTAATAACTACGTAAAATAATATGAACATGTTAAATTATGTGACGTGCAGTCATATTCAGGTCCTGATTGGTCAACAAGCTTATTTGACACGTCAAATCGTGTTATTTGACGCGCAAAAACCCAAACAGTGTTCCATAGTATGAGAAATCCTGGTTGAGAATGAAACGACTGAACGACGAAACAGCACAGTAAGTAAGTGAAAGAAATGGGTTTTGATTATGTTTTACTAGTAATGGGGACATGCGTGAATGCCAACAAAATTACTTTTTGGTCAGTGTGGTGTGTGTGTGTAACCTTTATTTAACTAGGCAAGTCAGTTAAGAACTTAAGAACAAATTCTTATTTACAATGACGGCCTACCCTGGTCAATGCTGGGCCAATTGTGCGCCGCTCTAAGGGACACCCAATCACGGCCGGATGTGATACAGCCTGGATTCGAACCAGGGACTGTAGTGACGCATCTTCCACTGAGATGCAGGGCCTTAGACCGTTGCGTCCATGCGTGTGTGTTAACTATTTAACTGCACTAGAATGCTTAAAAGGCTGCTAAAATATCGGTTATTTTATTTTTTAACAGGGAAAATATTAGATATCGGTATCGGCCAAAAATGTTATGTCGGTGCATCACTAGTTGAAACATTACCAGATTTTTTTCTAATTAGTGATTACCATTCTGTTACACATTCGAAACCCAACCCACGCTTAAACAACTAGAATAGGTCACTTTCAATATAAAAAAGGTCTTAACGGCCTGGTTAAGAGGAAAAGAGTCTATACATACCTTAAGAATTTAAAGGCTGACATTGTGTTCTTACAAGAAACACAACTTATAGCAAGTAAACATTAGAAATTAAAGAGGAAATGGGTGAGACAACGTTTTGCATCCTCTCACATTTGATGAATAGACATCCTTTTGTATCAGCAGGTTTGTTTTGGTGCAGGAGCATATATATTTGGAGTCTTGGACCCAATTGAATATTTATGTTCCTAACTTCGATGACCATATGTTTATTCAGAACGTATTCCTTCAGATTGCTCAAGCACCACCAGGCTGGCTACTGGCTGAAGGAGATGTAAATGTTTGTTTAGATAGAGTTCTTGATATGTACTCTGATAACCCCTCTCCTACCAAAGCCACCAAGTTCACCCTGTCATTCATAAAGGATCTCAATTCACTAGACGTCTGGAGACAGATGCACCCACAGGATAGGGACTACTCTTTTCACCCACACATGCATATAAACTTTTTTTGCAATCAAAAACTTTTTCATAAAGATACCGATTACCTCCCCAGATTGCTTAGTAACCATTCTCCTCTGGTATTATCAATCTCCATCCCTACCAAGATAAATGGAGCATATAGATGGAAACTAAATTATTCTCTCCTGAAACAACCTGAATTTTGTACATTCAAAGAGCAGATCAATATTCTTACTTTGAAAAACAAACCCTCTGCTCCTGACAGGTTCGTTCTTTGAGATGCATTGAAAGCCTATCTGAGGGGATAAAGCATTGCCTATACTAAAGGGTTGAAGAGAAAAGGGGCCGAACTAAAATGTCCTTGAATCTTAAAATGCTATACATTTTTTTTCTTCCACACAGGCTCTTGGTAAATAAAAAACTGAAACATAATACCTGGAACACGTATAAAGATGAGAGGGTCATTACTAAATCAAAACAGTGTTGCTACAAACTTGGAGAAAGCACACAATACACAAGTATTGGCATAGCAACTGAAAGCGGAGGAAAGTAAGAGGACAATTAATGCTATGGAAACTCTTACTAAACTCTAATATCTTTCAACCCTACTGAAATTAATGATAGTATTTCTTAAAAGTATGAGGACCTCTATACAGCCCAATCAAGCAATGATCTATCAGAGATGCCTTCCCCCCCAGACTTCTATAAATGTAAAGGACCTGTTGGTACCTTACCTTATGGAAGTACTTTAAAAAAAGCTGGGGAGGACAACTGCTTTCCAGAGTAACTCTCAAAAGCTGTGATTACAGTAATTCACAAGGGGAAAAACCTGCTAAAGTGCACCTCCTATAGACCACTCTCTCTCTCCTTAATACAGACTGTAAACTGATCACCATGATGCTATCTAAAAGACTGGAGTCATTGCTCCCTCTGCTGGCCAACCCAGATCAGACTGGCTTCATAATTCATCTCAGAAGGTTCTTTGATATAATTCACCTTGCTAACAAAAACAAAATACCTAGTGTCGCCCTCTCCCTCAATCCCAAAAAGGCCTTTGATAGGGTTGAATGGCCATATCACTTTCGCGTTTTGTAAGGTTAATGTCACTTTGGTATTTTGTTGTCTAATGTATATTTTTGGGTTTAGGAAAAAAAAGTGGAAAAGTATATAAAGAAACTGCATGATCAATTACACAGGCACACCTTCTGCTGGGGACAATACAAGTCCACTCAAATGTGCAGTTTTGTCACACAATACAATGCCAAAGATGTCTCAAGTTGAGGGAGCGTGCAATTGCCATGCTGACTGCAGGAATGTCCAGACCACAACCGCAGACCACGTGTAACCACGCCAGCCCAGGACCTCCAAATCCAGCTTCTTCACCTGCGGGATTGTCTGAGACCAGCCACCTGGACAGCTGATGAAACTGTGGGTTTGCACAACTGGAGAATCTCTGCACAAACTGTCAGACAGTCTCAGGGAAGCTCATCTGCGTGCTCGTCATCCTAACCAGGATCTTGACCTGACTGAAGTTTGGCGTCGTAACTGACTTCAGTGGACAAATGCTCACCTTCGATGGCCTCTGGCATGCTGGAGAAGTGTGCTCATCACAGATGAATCCCGGTTTCAACTGTACTGGGTAGATGGCAAACAGCATGTATGGCTTCTTGTGGGCAAGCGGCTTGCTGATGTCAACGTTGTGAACAGAGCGCACCATGGTGGCGGTGGGGTTATGGTATGGGCAGGCATAAGCTACGGACAACGAACACAATTGCATTTTATCAATGGGATTTTAAATGCACAGAGATACTGTGACGAGATGCTGAGGCCCATTGTCGTGCCATTCATCCGCCACCATCACCTTATGTTTCAGCAAAATAATGCACGCCCCCTTGTCACAAGGATCTGTACATAATTCCTGGAAGCTGAAAATGTCCCAAGTCTTCTGTGGCCTGCATACTCACTAGACAATGTGCATGTTTGGGATGCTCTGGATTGACGTATACAACAGCGTGTTCCAGTTCCCGCAACTTTGCACAGCCATTGAAAAAGAGTGGGTCAGCAAACCACAGGCCACAATCAACAGCCTGATCAACTCTGTGAAGGAGATGTGTTGCACTGCATGAAGCAAATTGTGGTCACACCAAATACTGTCTGGTTTTCTGATCCACTCCCCTACATTTTTCCTAAGAAATAAAACACGTTCCTTCTTCAGAAGTTCCAGCTAGGCAGGCTGGAAGGCGTATATTAATAATTATATAGTTAATATAAGTAGACATGCAATCATAATTGACTGTAGAGCATATAAAGCACCCACAAGCTAACGGTGAGTAAAAACACAATCATCGAGGGATAACGAATTTCCAGCCAAGGGCAGTCCGTTTAAAAATCGTTCCTTCCTCCCTCGCCCTGCAAGTATATACTCGTCAGACGTCATCAGAAGTGTCCACTTAATTTGAGGGCTGCGGGGAGAGGGTGTGTCTGTTAAGTGATTGGAATACAGCCAAAGTCTTCACTATATTCCTTAAACAATGCTTTGGTTCTATATTGCTCACATAATTTCTATTTGGCACATAATTGAAAAACAATTTAACTGGAAATCAAAATGGCATGCCTTACGAACTGGGGGGTGGCTTTTTGCATCCCCAAATTGTCGATATCATGGCCTGTAACGGTTTGAGAAAATTCCAAAATTTGAAAGATCAAGTGCTTTCGGAAAGTATTCAGTCCCCTTCACTTTTTCCACAGTGTTATATTACAGCCATATTCTAAAATGTATTTATTAGATTTTTTTTACCCCCCCTCAATCTACACACAATACCACCAGAATGATGAAGCAAGAACAGTTTTCTTTTTTAAGTTTGCAAATGTATTGAATATAAAATAGATATCACATTAACATAAGTATTCAGATCCTTTGTTCAGTACCTTGTTGAAGCACCTTTTGCAGCGATTACAGCCTTGAGTCTTCTTGGGTATGACGCTACAGGCTTCTCCCATTCTTCTCTGCAGATCCTCTCAAGCTCTATCAGGTTGGATGGCGAGGGTCGCTGCACAGCTATTTACAGGTCTCTCCAGAGATGTTCAAGTCCGGGCTCTGGCTGGGCCACTCAAGGACATTCAGAGACTTGTTCCGAAGCCACTACTGCATTATCTTGCCCCAGTCCGAGGTCCTGAGCGCTCTGGAGCAGGTTACCATCAAGGATCTCTCAGTACTTTTCTCTGTTCATCTTTCCCTCGATCCCGATTATTCTCCCAGTCCCTGCCACTGAAAAACATCCCCACAGCATGATGCTGCCACCACCATGCTTTACGATAGGGATGGTGACAGGTTTCCTCCAGACATGACGCCTGGCATTCAGGCCTAAGTGTTCAATCTTGGTTTCATCAGACCAGAGAATCTTGTTTCTCATGGTCTGAGAGTCCTTTAGGTGCCTTTTGCAAACTTCAAGCAGGCTGTCATGTGCCTTTTACTGAGGAGTGGCTTTCATCTGGTCACAAAGTCCTGATTGATGGAGTGCTGTAGAGATGGTTGTCCTTCTGGAAAGTTCTATCTTCACAGAGGAACTCAGGTGCTATGGCAGAGTGACCATCTGGTTTTTGGTCACCTCCATGACCAAGGCCCTTCTCCCCCGATTGCTCAGTTTGGCCAGGCTGCTAGCTCAAGGTTCCACACTTCTTCCATTTAAGAATGATGGAGGCCACTGTGTTCTTGGGGATCTTCAATGCTGCAGACATTTTTTGGTACCCTTCCCCAGATCTGTGCCTCGACACAATCCTGTCTTGGTGCTCTATGGACAATTCCTTCGACCTCATGGCTTGGTTTTTGCTGATATGCACAGTCAACTTTGGGACCTTATATAGACAGGTGTGTGACTTTCAATCAATTGAATTTACCACAGGTGGACTCCAATCAAGTTGTAGAAACATCAAGGATGATCAATGGAAACAGAATGCACCTGAGCTCAATTTCAAGTGTTATAGCAAAGGGACTGAATACTTTTTCTCTCTTTAATACATTTGCAAACATTTCTAAAAACATTTTTTTTGCCTTGTAATTATGGGGTATTGTGTGTAGATTGATGAGAAATGTTTTACTTAATACATTTTAGAATACATCTAACGTAACAAAATGTGGAGAAAGTGAAGTGGTCTGAATAGTTTCCGAATGTACTGTACATGCAACTCATTCTTTTATACTGTATTTTCTCACCACCCTTACATATTTTATTAATCACATGTTCTTGTGTTAAACATTGTAATGTTCAAATACCTATCACATACATTTAGTAGTGACAGGATGCATTTGAAACTTCACGTGCAGTAAAACGTTCATATGACTACAACTATTTTAACGATTTGAGCGGAAATTGTTTTACACAAAAAACAACGATACTAGTAATGAAAAAGAAAGCACTTCTAATAACCTAATTAACACCAGTCTGAAATTGCAGGATAACCTTTCTTTCGCATTGATTTCGACAAAAAATGTAATGGATTGGTGTTTCAGCATTGACTCAATGAAGATTTCGTTGTTCGCTGGGATATCCACCTGTGACTTGCACACAGTTACAAGCCTGGCTTGAGTTAGCAGCAGGTACAGGATCAATATTCACCTCCCTAAAATGGATGAAACCTGAGTTGGAATGTGAAGCTAACTAAAGCTGGCTAGCTTTAGAAAATCCTGCATAGATTTAGCTAGCGTCATTGTATAACCCTCAAGTCTTTGATAGCACCTTGATTAATTTCTCGGACATCATGGAGCGTGATGCGAGTGGTGTAACAAGGTGATAAAATAAACAAATAAATGACATTTGCCATTAACAAAAATGATTTGAGCGCTAGTAAGCCAGACAGACAAAATTGTCTAAATGTGCAATATTATCCCCCATTATACTGTAATTGACATTTGTCTCTATTTGCAGGCGGAAAATGTGACATGTACCATCTTTAACTTTGTCAAGAAAAACTCAGAGCTCTATGAGGGGTGTGCTATGGGGAAAGCATGCATAGCGTGCATATACACCTGACACCGAGTCACAGTTTCCCAGTTGGTGAAACAGCTAGCTAGTGTGCACAGGTTATGCAACTAGGAATCACTCAAATAAAGTAATTCATTCATTTTGAAACGTATCCTAATCATTTTAATTATAAGGGTACATCTCAGTCACTGATACAAATATCTACATAAAACCATAGAAATGGTTATTGTGCTTTTGCTAGATGCTATCAAATCAGGGATGGCAATCAATTATGTAATGTATGCATCATGAGAGCTATGCTTGTTAATGTAAGGATATAATAACATGGGGCTTCATGGCATATCAATGAGTGGATACCATGGGCCATTAATAACAAAAATTGGTCAACAAAAGACAATAATCCTTGACTTTGAAAATATGGGATGGATTGCAGGCATACTTACTTAGGCACAGACTATGGAAATGTTGTATCTGAAAGATGAAGATGAATCTGTCAGTCAGGCTGTTTCATGCGATGATGATGACCTATAAAATACAAGACACTTCTCTCAGTCAAGCGATTCATTTGCAATGCTTGGTTAATGCACCAAACAACCACAGAGGCTAGCGTTCTAGTTTTATTCTTCAGCAGGCATAGTAAACATGCGTATTAATCATCACTGTATTAATCATCACAATAACTTAAAAAGTGTATATAGTCAAGTCTTCGATATGTGATAAAGCTTCAAGTCTTCGATATGTGATAAAACTATGGTGGGACATTATTTGTTGTTGATGAAGTAGTGTCGATCCTAAATTCGTGCAACCTATCGGACATAAATGCACTTCCAGCAACGTTGACAACTATGGAGTAATTAACGTTCAGTACACAATAAAATATGCAATATCTGGTAGATATAGATCAGTAGAGATTATATACTACAGTATTGCAGCGTTTGTTTTCAGGTAAAACCGGTGCTGGCTGCAAACCCGATTAAGCTGTCACGGAATCAATAAAAGTGTACCCACGGTAAACATTCTATGAACATCAGTTTATACTAATTATATTTTGTTGATCTAGCCCAACGTTCTTTATGTTAAACTCAAATGTGCATATTCGTGCAAAATGTCGATCTAAGGTCTGACATGACAGACAAGCGAATGAGAGTCCATCTTGCTTTGGTGAAAATGAAAATATCACTCCTGTCAAACTCATATGCATTCATTGAAAAAGGTATTCCACATGTACAAATCGCCACCTTCCATTACTTAAACTAGGGATTTTCCGTCCAGAAAATTGCGGCAAACCGTTTGATGTGCATGGTCTCCCATTTCCTACCAGTTATTAGGAATAAAAGTAGCTTGTTAGCTTGCTAGCTCTCAAACGCGAATGGCACCAGTCCGTCCGCTGAATGTGTCATTATGCAAAACCTGCAATGGGTCCAAAAGCCCACGAGCCACTAAGTGACAAGCATCCATGGAATTGTACGCAAACTTCACTCATTTGATGGTTTTCACGCATTCGAACACTGCCATAATTCGCTTAGTAACAATGTAGCCGTGCATTTCATGGGGGAAGTGCTCCAGCTTAGCCATGTCGTACATGTTGTCTCAGGCTTTTGCATAGTCGATTTTCAAAATATATTTTTTACAGAACAGTGACTTAAAATGTACACCAAACGCCTTCGATGAATGGAATTCACGATTAAAACAACAACTTTATAAATGAAATCCCCTATTTGACAAACAATAATTCACGAAAAACAAAAAAAGCACCACGCTGACCACTTCCAGAGCAGCGATAACCAGCACAGATCTCACACTGGATGACTGAGTCATTTTGGGGAAAACGACAGGGATATTTATAAGGGATAAAATACCAACACGTTCTGTCATGACGGCATATACATATTAAAACATACCTCTGATACCCAGCTCGAATACAAGGGCCCTCTCATCCCCATCAGCGTCCTTCTTAAAACTTATTGACACATAACAGTTCGGCACTGGCTGTACAATAACACAAATAGGAACACTTCACCGGATGAACGCTACAGTCAGCGCGAGGCTCAACACAACAAATAAGATAAATTATCATTTACATCAGGTCGCAGTACTTTCGTTTTCCTCGGACAAATGTATACTCGTGTCTAATCTACCCTCCCCCGTTCGCAAAGTATTCTTGCGAAGCCTTGTGCAGTAGGCTATGATGTTCATAGCCAGTACTGACTGGCCTAGCCATTTCATCATAAACTATTCAGATTCTGGCCTTACAGCACACATATTTTAAACAAACTTTGTTCTTGCAACATTTTTGAAACAGGTCACTGAAAAGATGTGACTGGAGAGAAACTGATGACTGTTTAAGCAAAAAGCCATGCCTGTGTCTCAGTCGTGTGTGACTACTTAATATTAGCTTCCTGGGTGTTGCGTTACTGTAGGGATCGGAGTGTTTGGAAAATAAAGTGTAAAAAAAAATAAAGTAAAATTATGCCAGCACTCACCCGCAACAGGCCACCCAGAATGTAAAGCAAGCTAAATAAGTAAATGGTGGTGCTCCAACTGAGCCGTTGTCCACCTCATTCACTCTCTCTTAGTGTGCTTCTTTGATCAGAACAGTTTTTGCAACACACAGTACTGTACATGCAGAGTGAAAATATCCTTACCATGTAAGGCTGGTCGTGATTGGACGATAGTTTGAAAGACAGCCCAAAACAACCACACAGAGAGAACATTACATTTGTGTATTGTTCTGAGACAGCAAGATTAATATAACGTCTTCATAATGTTCAGGACATGTACAGTTACACTGCATAACCAGGTACTGTAGAGCGATAAAAACAAATGCACAGAAGGCCATACTTTTAAATGCAGATGTAATCAGATTTTAAATTAAATGTGCACCGTATAAGCATGAATAACGGCACATACAAATTGACAGTACAGGCAGCTATTGTGTTTCATGGAATAAGCCTTTCATGTCACATGTTTATTTGCAATCATTAATTTAATGAAAAAAGTCAAAGTTTCCCTTTCAGACATGAATTCTCCATGCAGTGCTTTCAGAAAGAATTCACACCCATTTACTTTTTACACATTTTGTATTACAAGATGGTCTTAACGTGGATTCAATTATCATTATTTTTGTCAACAATCTACACAAAATACTCTGTAATGTCTAAGTGGATGAAAAATTCTATCATTTGTAAAAAAAAATTAAAAAAGTATATCTTGATTAGATAAGTATTCAACCCCTGAGCCAATACATGTTAGAATGACCTTTGGCAGCGATTACAGCTGTGAGTCTTTCTGGGCAAGTCTCTGAGCTTTACACACCTGGATTGTACGATATTTTCAAATTATTCTTTTGAAAAGTCTTCAAGCTCTGTCAAGTTGGTTGTTGATCATTGCTAGACAGCCATTTTCAAGTCTTGATTTTCAAGCCAATTTAAGTCAAAACTGTAACCAAGGCCACTCGGAACATTCCATTTTGTCTTGGTAGGCAACTCCAGTGTATATTTGGCCTTGTGTTTTAGATTATTGTCCTGCTTAAAGGTTAATTTTTCTCTCAGTGTCTTTTGGAAAGTATATTGAAACAGGTTTTCCTTGAGGATTTTGCCGTTGTTTTGCTCTATTCTGTTTCTGTTTATCCTAAAAAAATCCCTAGTCCATGCCGATGACAAGCATACCCATAACATGATGGAGCCACCACCAATACAAATACAAAACTAGTTATTGAGTGTAAGGGGGCAACACAGACATAGGCGCGCACACTTTCACACTCATCATATGTTGCTGCTACTGTTCTGTATTCTTACTCTTATTATCTTTCCTGATGCCTTGTCACTTTACCCTGCCTTTACGTACATATCTACTTCAAATAGCTCATACACATTGATCTGGTACTGGTCCTCCCTGTATATAGTTAAATGATTTATTATGTGTGTTATATGTATTTTATTCCTCTTGTTACTTATTATTATTTTTTATATACTGTATTGCTTGGAATGGCTCATAAGCAAGCATTTCATGGTAAAGTTTACACCCGTTGTATTCAGTGCATGTGACAAATAAAATTTGATTTGATTTTGGCAATAAAGTATGTAGGGCCAAACATATTTTATTTAAACCTCTTAAGGCTAGGGGACAGTGTTCGAAAGTTCAGATGACTGACGTGTCCAAAGTAAACTGCCTGTTACTCAGGCCCAGAAGCTAGGATATGCATATAATAGCATTGGATAGAAAACACTCTGAAGTTTCTAAAACTGTTAAAATAATGTCTGTGAGTATAACAGAACAGATATCAAATCAAATCAATTTGATTTATATAGCCCTTCGTACATCAGCTGATATCTCAAAGTGCTGTACAGAAACCCAGCCTAAAACCCCAAACAGCAAGCAATGCAGGTGTAGAAGCACGGTGGCTAGGAAAAACTCCCTAGAAAGGCCAAAACCTAGGAAGAAACCTAGAGAGGAACCAGGCTATGTGGGGTGGCCAGTCCTCTTCTGGCTGTGCCAGGTGGAGATTATAACAGAACATGGCCAAGATGTTCAAATGTTCATAAATGACCAGCATGGTCAAATAATAATAATCACAGTCAGAACAGTTGAAACTGGAGGTGGACTGGGGACAGCAAGGAGTCATCATGTCAGGTAGTCCTGAGGCATGGTCCTAGGGCTCAGGTCCTCCAAGACAGAGTAAGAAAGAGAGAATTAGAGAGAGCATACTTAAATTCACACAGGACACCGGATAGGACAGGAGAAGTACTCCAGATATAACAAACTGACCCTAGCCCCCGACACATAAACTACTGCAGCATAAATACTGGAGGCTGAGACAGGAGGGGTCAGGAGACACTGTGGCCCCATCCGATATGCGGCCCCATCCGATACGGCAGGCAAAAACCAGATGAAAATACATCCAGATTTTTTTTTTGAGGTCACAGGCCATGGAATATACAAATAAATCGGATCCAGATTTCATTTTTTGAAAGTGAGGCAAGCAAGCAAATAAAAAATAAAATAGTTGACCCTTTTGTTTAAATACTGTAGCAACCTTAGTTCAACATCTAGCGACCAAATCAAGAGATGTTAACCTCTCGGGAGGCTAAAAGAGGCATAGAGGAAGTTGTGTATCTCTTTACTGGAAACCTAAGGACATATTTTTGCTATAATCGTGACATTTTTCCAGTAAAACTTTTTCAGATAATTTTTTTTGATTACATTTGTATGGCCTAACTAAACCTTGTCCAAGCCAGTATGGCCCAAAGGGCAGGATCTCCTGTTTCTGTAGTATGAGGCAGCTTGTTGTACAATTACACACCCTAGACAGGATGCTAGCTTGTCGCAGGGCATTAGTCTGTGGCAATACAGAGACTCATGAAAACAGATACATATTCATCATTGTCTGTCAAAAGTTGAACTATAGTAAACTTTTTGGGATGAGTTGCAGGCACACAAAGGCCAATGGACAATTATTTCCAAAACCATTGTCTCAATCTCAAATTGTTTTACAAAAAATCTCTGGCAGTAGCCAAGCAGAGAGGAAGTCATTGGTATTTCTCGACTGGGGATTGAACCCCCAACCTTCCAATCTCAGGGCAGAGACTAGCCACATGGTCACTGAGATTCATAGACCCTATCTACCCTTGACAGTTACGTGTGCTGAGACATCTGAGCACAGAGTTCGCTTTTAAATGACATAGTAGCTACCAAAATATTGGCTACTAAAAGCATATACAGGGGCTGACGTCATCACCATTCCACCCACCTGTGCTTTGCGAGCGAGAGGCGCCTTTCCATGAGTTAAAGACATACGTCCTAACGTGAGGAAAGTGTTTGGATGGCCTCAAAAATGCTAGCCAGCTAATTTTTGAAGAACAACATTTTGGGGGGTTAAAAGGATGCAGATGGTTCTGCTAATCCATTGCAATTAGCTTTTCTAGCAGCCTTGCTGGCTAGCTACACTAGTTAGCCAACTAGTTACAGTAGTTAGCTACTGCAATAAGTTCTTGAGTCATCGTAACATTAGCTTTGCCACGGTTTCCAGAATGCTCACTGGCACATAAAAAAAGTGTATACACGCTGGTGCATTTGGAATTCCATGATCGGAATACAAGGGCTGCATTAACTTTCACACACAGCCAGGGTTGGGTAGGTTTACTTTCCAAATGTAATCCACTACAATTACTAGTTACCTGTCCAAAATTGTAATCAGTAACATAACTTTTGGATTACCCAAACTCAGTAACGTAATCTGATTACATTCCGTTACTTTTAGATTACTTTCTCCTTAAAACCTCTTTGGGCTGAGATCCCGCTAACGGGATCAATATGACAACAGCCAGTGAAAGTACAGAGCGCCAAATTCAAAACAACAGAAATCCCTAAATTAAAATTGCTCAAACATACAAGTATTTTACACTATTTTAAAGACACACTTCTTGTTAATCCCACCACAGTGTCTGATTTCAAAAAGGCTTTACGACGAAAGCAAATCAAACGATTATGTTAGGTGAGTGCCTCGTCACAGAAAAACACAGCCATTTTTCCAGCCAAAGAGAGGAGTCACAAAAAGCAGAAATAGAGACAAATTAATCACTAACCTTTGATGATCTTCATCAGATGACACTCATAGGACTTCATGTTACACAATACATGTATGTTTTGTTCGATAAAGTTCGTATTTATAGAAAAAAATCTCAGTATACATTGGCGTGTTATGTTCAGTAGTTCCAAAACATCCGGTGATTTTGCAGAGAGCCACATCAATTTACAGAAATACTCAAAATAAACATTGATAAAAGATACAACTATTATGCATGAAATTATAGATCCACTTCTCCTTAATGCAACAGCTGTGTGAGATTTCAAAAAAGTTTTACGCAAAAAGCACCCCATGCAATAATCTGAGTACACCTCTCAGAGACCAAAACAACCCAAACAGATATCCGCCATGTTGTGTTTAGCCCAGTAATCCAAATTCATGACACGCGATCACTAGGTGCAGACGAAAAGTCAAAAAGTTCCGTTACAGTCCGTAGAAACGATGTATAGAATCAATCTTTATAGGATGTTTTTAACATAAATCTTCAATAATTTTCCAATCGGAGAATTCGTATGTCTGTAGAATTGCAATGGAACGTAAGCTAACTATCACATGAATGCGCGTGGTCAGCTCATGCCTCTCTGGCAGACCTCTGACTCATTCCCCTCTCATTCGCCCCCACCTCACAGTAGAAGCATCAAACAATGTTCTAAAGACTGTTGACATCTAGTGGAAGCCTTAGGAAGTGCAATATGACCCCATAGACACTGTGTATTCGATAGGGAATTAGTTGAAAAACAACAAACCTCAGATTTCCCACTTCCTGGTTGGATTTCTTCTCAGGTTTTTGCCTGCCATATGAGTTATGTTATACTCACAGACATCATTTAAACAGTTTTAGAAACTTCGGTGTGTTTTCTATCCAAATCTACTAATAATATGCATATATTAGCAACTGGGTCTGAGTAGCAGACAGTTTACTCTGGGCACCGTATTCATCCAAGCTACTCAATACTGCCCCCAGCCATAACAAGTTTAAGAGGCATTAGAAGAAGACAAAAATGTATGTTACCAATTGAACGACATCTATTGCAGGATAAATCAATGTTAAAGTTTACATAGCTAGCCATATATGGATGTAAAATTGTACTTTATTGGTTGGTTGTGTAGGCTTCTTCTAACCCATTGCTTTTTACTATATATAATATAGTAGGAAACAGCAGAGGGAGCATCCCCCTGTCTGCATCGATGGGACAGCAGTGGAGAAGGTGGAAAGTTTTAAGTTCCCCTGGGTACACATCACGGACAAACTGAAATGGTCTACCCAAACAGGCAGTGTGGTGAAGAAGGCGCAACAGCACCTCTTCAACCTCAAGAGGCTGAAGAAATTTGTCTTGTCACCTAAAACCCTCACAAACAGCTTCTATCTCAAGGCCATTAAACTGTTAAACAGCCATCACTAACACAGAGAGGCTGCTGATTACATACAGACTCGAAATCATTGGCCACTTTAATAAATGGATCACTAGTCACTTTAATAATGTTTACATATCTTACATACTCACCTCATATGTCTATACTATATTTTATACTATCTATTGCATCTTGCCTATGCCGCTCGGTCATCGCTCAGCCATATATTTATATGTATATATTCTTATTCCATCCCTTTAGATTTGTGTATATTAGGTAGTTGTTGCCGGAATTGTTAGAGTACTTGTTAGATATTACTGCACTGTCGGAACTAGAAGCACAAGCATTTCGCTACACTCACATTAACGTCTGCTAACCATGTGTATTTGACCAATACAATATGATTTGATTTTGAATAATATGATTCAATTCTATCGTTACATTATAAACCGAAGTCTATCAGAATTCCAGACATTGCAATAAATGTTATAGCCCTTGGTCTTCAAGAATAGGACTTGGAAATATGGAAGTAGAGATTAGCCAAATTGTTTTACCTGAGCATGACCTCAAAACTAATGACTCATTAGCCAGCCCTATACTGTTGTTTATGATTTTGTTGTCATGGAAAACTGACTGGGCTCATTTATTCGAGTTGAAAAATAAATGCTGCTCTCATGTAATGGCATGCTTTGAGCACTCCTGAAACGTCCCATTTACATGTGAAAAATGAATGCCATATGCTGCATTTGCTATAGGCCTATTATTGACCTTTTTTGTTGGTGACACTTTGATAACTTCACAATATGCAGCTGTTTAAAGGGCACATTTACAGATGAAACAATAACAAAGTGGACACCCTGCCTCTGTTTTGGTAAAAAGCTGTGGGATGGGCCAGAAGAAATGTAACCACTCTCAGATTAATAGACAGAGCAATGGATGCAAGGACTGACCATCCATGATATAAAAATGATTGTTTTAACCATGTCATGAGGCTGTGTTTGTTTACATTTACAATGTTTAAAAAACATTGGAGTAAAACAAGTTCATATTTTGGGTTCTCATGGAGTGTGACAGTTGAACTAGAATCAATATATATATATATATATATATATATATATATATATCATTTATAAGTCCAAAAACTGATGTAGCAACTGGAGATTGCACCTTTTAAGTCTATCAAAAGTGTGCAAGTTTGTGTCCATTAGGCCTATGGATTTTATTTGATCAGCATGAATTAGATTGAGCAATTAAAGCCCCACTTTTATTCCATAGTCTTGGATCTGCACTATGCAGCTATTGCAAGAGCGCATTTTTCACTGTATGTTCACAGGTTTCAAAAACAATGATTGATAGGCAGCTTAAACTTCTTGAATTCAACCAGTATTGGGTTGAAATACACATTTAGATTTGTGAGCAGCCAACCACAACAACCAAGGTGCAAATAACTAAATGAGAGAGCAGCAGTGTGATTCACATCAATGCGCTATGTAGATATCAATAATAAGTTATATTCGTATCGCCATAGACTACACCACTGCTGTCATCCTGACCTCAAACGTTTATTCAAGTTGGATAATCTTTGCAAACATCCTTTCTGAATTTAAATGTCATCCTCAAAGTAATCATCTAGTTTTTCAAAAGTATCTGTCGTCTGAATACAATACTTTAACTGGTAACGTAATGGATTACAGTTAACGTTTTTGTAATCCCTTACATGTAATGGATTACATGTGATCTGTTACTCCCCAACTCTGCACACAGCCATATAGGCTACTAGAAATATTTATTTATTTATTTATTTTTATTTCACCTTTATTTAACCAGGTAGGCTAGTTGAGAACAAGTTCTCATTTGCAACTGCGACCTGGCCAAGATAAAGCATAGCAGTGTGAACAGACAACACAGAGTTACACATGGAGTAAACAATTAACAAGTCAATAACACAGTAGAAAAAAATGGGCAGTCTATATACAATGTGTGCAAAAGGCATGAGGAGGTAGGCGTATAATACAATTTTGCAGATTAACACTGGAGTGATAAATGATCAGATGGTCATGTACAGGTAGAGATATTGATGTGCAAAAGAGCAGAAAACTAAATAAATAAAAAACAGTATAAAAACAGTATGGGAATGAGGTAGGTGAAAATGGGTGGGCTATTTACCAATAGACTATGTACAGCTGCAGCGATCGGTTAGCTGCTCGGATAGTTGATGTTTGAAGTTGGTGAGGGAGATAAAAGTCTCCAACTTCAGCGATTTTTGCAGTTCGTTCCAGTCACAGGCAGCAGAGTACTGGAACGAAAGGCGGCCAAATGAGGTGTTGGCTTTAGGGATGATCAGTGAGATACACCTGCTGGAGCGCGTGCTACGGATGGGTGTTGCCATCGTGACCAGTGAACTGAGATAAGGCGGAGCTTTACCTAGCATGGACTTGTAGATGACCTGGAGCCAGTGGGTCTGGCGACGAATATGTAGCGAGGGCCAGCCGACTAGAGCATACAAGTCGCAGTGGTGGGTGGTATAAGGTGCTTTGGTGACAAAACGGATGGCACTGTGATAGACTGCATCCAGTTTGCTGAGTAGAGTGTTGGAAGCCATTTTGTAGATGACATCGCCGAAGTCGAGGATCTATAGGATAGTCAGTTTTACTAGGGTAAGCTTGGCGGCGTGAGTGAAGGAGGCTTTGTTGCGGAATAGAAAGCCGACTCTTGATTTGATTTTCGATTGGAGATGTTTGATGTGAGTCTGGAAGGAGAGTTTGCAGTCTAGCCAGACACCTAGGTACTTATAGATGTCCACATATTCAAGGTCGGGACCATCCAGGGTGGTGATGCTAGTCGGGCATGCGGGTGCAGGCAGCGATCGGTTGAAAAGCATGCATTTGGTTTTACTCGCGTTTAAGAGCAGTTGGAGGCCACGGAAGTAGTGCTGTATGGCATTGAAGCTCGTTTGGAGGTTAGATAGCACAGTGTCCAATGACGGGCCGAAAGTATATAGAATGGTGTCGTCTGCGTAGAGGTGGATCAGGGAATCGCGCGCAGCAAGAGCAACATCATTGATATATACAGAGAAAAGAGTCGGCCCGAGAATTGAACCCTGTGGCACCCCCATAGAGACTGCCAGAGGACCGGACAGCATGCCCTCCGATTTGACACACTGAACTCTGTCTGCAAAGTAATTGGTGAACCAGGCAAGGCAGTCATCCGAAAAACCGAGGCTATTGAGTCTGCCGATAAGAATATGGTGATTGACAGAGTCGAAAGCCTTGGCGAGGTCGATGAAGACGGCTGCACAGTACTGTCTTTTATCGATGGCGATTATGATATCGTTTAGTACCTTGAGTGTGGCTGAGGTGCACCCGTGACCGGATCGGAAACCAGATTGCACAGCGGAGAAGGTACGGTGGGATTCGAGATGGTCAGTGACCTGTTTGTTGACTTGGCTTTCGAAGACCTTAG
This sequence comes from Oncorhynchus nerka, assembly GCF_034236695.1. Taxonomy (NCBI): domain Eukaryota; kingdom Metazoa; phylum Chordata; class Actinopteri; order Salmoniformes; family Salmonidae; genus Oncorhynchus; species Oncorhynchus nerka. Next base: position 78,199,850 of record NC_088405.1, read on the forward strand.
ATAAGGCAGGGCAGGATGGATATAGGTCTATAGCAGTTTGGGTCCAGGGTGTCTCCCCCTTTGAAGGGGGATGACTGCGGCAGCTTTCCAATCCTTGGGGATCTCAGACGGGGTTGGGGTTGCGACAATGGCGGCAGATAGTTTCAGAAATAGAGGGTCCAGATTGTCAAGCCCAGCTGATTTGTACGAGTCCAGGTTTTGCAGCTCTTTCAGAACATCTGCTATCTGGATTTGGGTAAAGGAGAACCTGGAGAGGCTTGGGCGAGGAGCTGCGGGGGGGCGGAGCTGTTGGCCGAGGTTGGAGTAGCCAGGCGGAAGGCATGGCCAGCCGTTGAGAAGTGCTTATTGAAGTTTTCGATAATCATGGATTTATCGGTGGAGACCGTGTTACCTAGCCTCAGTGCAGTGGGCAGCTGGGAGGAGGTGCTCTTGTTCTCCATGGACTTCACAGTGTCCCAGAACTTTTTGGAGTTGGAGCTACAGGATGCAAACTTCTGCCTGAAGAAGCTGGCCTTAGCTTTCCTGACTGACTGCGTGTATTGGTTCCTGACTTCCCTGAACAGTTGCATACCACGGGGGCTATTCGATGCTATTGCAGTCCGCCACAGGATGTTTTTGTGCTGGTCGAGGGCAGTCAGGTCTGGAGTGAACCAAGGGCTATATCTGTTCTTGGTTCTGCATTTTTTGAACGGAGCATGCTTATCTAAAATGGTGAGGAAGTTACTTTTAAAGAATGACCAGGCATCCTCAACTGACGGGATGAGGTCAATGTCCTTCCAGGATACCCGGGCCAGGTCGATTAGAAAGGCCTGCTCACAGAAGTGTTTTAGGGAGCGTTTGACAGTGATGAGGGGTGGTCGTTTGACTGCGGCTCCGTGGCGGATACAGGCAATGAGGCAGTGATCGCTGAGATCCTGATTGAAGACAGCGGAGGTGTATTTGGAGGGCCAGTTGGTCAGGATGACGTCTATGAGGGTGCCCTTGTTTACAGAGTTAGGGTTGTACCTGGTGGGTTCCTTGATGATTTGAGTGAGATTGAGGGCATCTAGCTTACATTGTAGGACTGCCGGGGTGTTAAGCATATCCCAGTTTAGGTCACCTAACAGAACAAACTCTGAAGCTAGATGGGGGGCGATCAATTCACAAATGGTGTCCAGGGCACAGCTGGGAGCTGAGGGTGGTCGGTAGCAGGCGGCAACAGTGAGAGACTTATTTCTGGAGAGAGTAATTTTCAAAATTAGTAGTTCGAACTGTTTGGGTATGGACCTGGAAAGTATGACATTACTTTGCAGGCTATCTCTGCAGTAGACTGCAACTCCGCCCCCTTTGGCAGTTCTATCTTGACGGAAGATGTTATAGTTGGGTATGGAAATCTCTGAATTTTTGGTGGCCTTCCTGAGCCAGGATTCAGACACGGCAAGGACATCAGGGTTAGCAGAGTGTGCTAAAGCAGTGAGTAAAACAAACTTAGGGAGGAGGCTTCTGATGTTGACATGCATAAAACCAAGGCTTTTTCGATCACAGAAGTCAACAAATGAGGGTACTTGGGGACATGCAGGGCCTGAGTTTACCTCCACATCACCCGCGGAACAGAGAAGGAGTAGTATGAGGGTGCGGCTAAAGGCTATCAAAACTGGTCGCCTAGAGCGTTGGGGGCAGAGGATAAGAGGAGCAGGTTTCTGGGCATGGTAGAATATATTCAGGGCATAATGCGCAGTGGTATGGTGGGGTGCGGGTACAGCGGAGGTAAGCCCAGGCACTGGGTGATGATGAGAGAGGTTGTATCTCTGGACATGCTGGTTGTAATGGGTGAGGTCACCGCATGTGTGGGAGGTGGGACAAAGGAGGTAACAGGGGTATGCAGAGTGGATCTAGGGGCTCCATTGTGAACTAAAACAATGATAACTAACCTGAACAACAGTATACAAGGCATATTGACATCTGAGAGAGACATACAGCGAGGCATACAGCGAGGCATACAGTAATCACAGGTGTTGAATTTGGAAAGCTAGCTAAAAACAGTAGGCGAGGCTAATCCGCTAGCACAACAAACAGCAGCACAACAAACAGCAGCACAACAAACAGCAGGTAAAATGGCGTTGACTAGGCCACGGGGCCGACAGGTAAAACAAACAAGCATATATATACATATATATATTTTCATGTGTTGTAGCCTGGACTGGTCTACTTCTCTTGAATTAAAGTCTTTGTGTAGCCAATGTGGAAGAGGTAGCTAGTTAGCTGTGCTAGTAGCGTCCATAGGTGACATCTGAATACTTTCCGACTGCACCGTATATTTACCTCTACCACTAGGGGGAGACATTTGCAGCGCTACAACAAAAGGGGTTGTGAATTATCTTCCTCATACAAAGAAGCCATTCAAAAGCAGCTAAGTCTCAGTTGTCTTCATTTATCGTGTTTTCAGGTAGAATTATTATCATTGGTTATCCGTCTCTGGGTGGTAAAACGAAAGACGAGAAACAGGACATTTAGGTTCATTGTGTCATTTTGCCATACCTGTATACTGTAAGCCTGTACAGTGTAGCCTCGCGAGCCAGCCTGATCTCGCGAACTTACATAAATGGTTCGCTACCACAAACCATTCATGTTAGCACACAAGATCAGGCTGGCTCGCGAGGCTAAAGCAATGGACCTTCATACAGTTTTCAAAGGAAGCAAGCATGTTACACTCAGGTAGGAGGATATGGTGACCATTAAAATAGGCATTGTTCAGTGTTTGTTATAGATTTCTCTGTAGCTGACAATTACTTATGCACATTGTAATCTTGATTTTTCCATTAAATCTGCTACCAAAACTACTGCTAGCAAGCTAGCTAGGCCATGGCCAAGTGTAATCATTTATAATTAAAACAGCTTGTTCAAAATCCACACTTCCTCCCCACCATGGACCAGCTTGCCCCTTATTGGTAACCACACACCACAGTCAACACCATCAACCAAATCAAAACCACCTAGAAAAAGGCAGGGCTATCCCTTTAAATGCCTCGCACCTGCACTCATGAGCTCTCTTCCCACCAAACCAAACCATTATTAACAGAATCCAACAGATGTGTTTATTGACTGTGAGTATTGTATGAGTGTGGTGTATGGCGGCCAAAAAAATGTAAATACAAAAAATGTAATAATAAGAGACATTGGATGATATGATCACCTGCAGTAGGCTACATATTATACATTAAGTGTGAAACATTACATGAGGATTATACAGAGATGCAATCAATATGATGTGAGAGGAGATTCCCAATATAATCAATAAAGGGTTGCCAAATTCTGTAGAATGTCTCTCACTTATTCCTCATGCAGTAAGTAATTTTCTCCAGTGGGATACAACTATTAACTTCAGATAGCCACATGGCAATTGGCAGGGGGTATCTGATTTCCATTTCAAGGCAATACATTTCTTTAAAATCGCTAGCTAGGAACATTTCTGTTAGCTTTATAGTGTGTCTGTCTTTGCCTAAGATTGGAATTAGTAAAGTTACCCAGTAGACAGACCTCCGGGTCTACAGGGAATGCAGCCCCATGAATTGAGGATATGGTATTGCATACTCCTTGCCAGAAACGGTGTAGTTTTGAACACTGCCAAATGGAATGTAGGAATGTTCCTTCATCTGAGCCACATCAGATGGCTCATTCATCACAAAACCAACTGATATTTCCAACTACTTTAATGATTTTTTAATTGGCAAGATTAGCAAACTTAGGCATGACATGCCAGCAACAAACGCTGACACTACACATCCAAGTATATTTGACCAAATTATGAAAGACAAGCATTGTAATTTTGAATTCCGTAAAGTGAGTGTGGAAGAAAAAATTATTGTTGTCTATCAACAATGACAAGCCAGCGGGGTCTGATAACTTGGATGGAAAATTACTGAGGATAATTGTGGATGATATTGCACTCTTATTTGCCATATTTTCAATTTAAGCCTCCTAGAATGTGTGTGCCCCAGGCTTGGAGGGAAGCAAAAGTCCCCTTTACAGGCTCAAATAGCCAACCAATCAGCCTGTTACCAACCCTAAGCAAACTTTTGGAAAAAATTGTGTTTGACCAGATACAACGCTATTTTACAGTAAACAAATTGACAACAGACTTTCAGCTTACAGGTAAGGACATCAACAAGTACAGCATTTACACAAATGACTGATGATTGGCTGAGATAAATGTATAATAAAAAGATTGTGGGGGCTGTTTTGTTAGACTTCAGTGTGGCTTTTGACATTATCGATCATAGTCTGCTGCTGGAAAAAGTAATGTGTTATTGCTTTACACCCCCTGCTATATTATGGATAAAGAGTTACTTGTCTAACAACCTGTCCATCTTTACTAATGACATAACATTGAGTAAAGCCAGAGTGTCTATGTATGTGGATGACTCAACACTATACATTTCAGCTACTACAGCAACTGAAATGACTGCAACACTTAACAAAGAGTTGCAGTTAGTTTTAGAGTGGGTGGCAAGGAATAAGTTAGTCCTAAATATTTCTAAAACTAAAAGCATTGTATTTGGGGCGTCAGGTAGCGTAGTGGTTAGAGTGTTGGACCAGTAACTGAAAGGTTGCAATATTTAATCCCCGCGCTGACAAGGTAGAAATCTGTCATTCTGCCCCTGAACAAGGCAGTTGACCCATTGTTCCTAGGCTGTCATTGAAAATAAAATGTGTTCTTAACTGACATGCCGAGTTAAATAAAGGTAAAAAATAAATAAGATACTGTGGGTCACTCTATAGTTCCTCATCAAGACTAATACCTAAATCTTTTCCTCATCTAACTCAGGCAGTGGTAATCCTGACATAAGAGCATCATGAATATGGGAAATGGTCTTGATTAGTGGTTGGTCTGCATGGCAGAGTTGTTCAATAGGTGACATTTTAGGAAGGTTTCATTGGCCCTTGAGATTCACCCTAATAAAATGTCGTAGTTGAAGGTAACTAAGGAAGTCCTTGTTAGAAAAGTGGTATTTCTTTTTCAGCTGTTCAACGGACATCAGCATTCCCTCCTCAAATCAATTTTTCCAGAAGAGTGATACCCTTGTCAGACCATGGTCTAAAGTTACCATTCTGGAAAAACATAGGAATCAATCTATTGTTCCATAAAGGGGTTTTAGGGAAAATAAATCCATCTCATCTGAACAGCTCATGCAGTTTGCACCATGCCAGGACAGAATGTATAGTTAAAGGGTTGTCTGTGATGGTTTTTATAGATTTTATAGATGTCCCATTTGTATAACAAATCTGCCCCAGTTTTCTCATATTCCTCAAACTTTTCAATGTTCAACCATGAGGGGGAAGGACCATTGTCAAACCAGGTTTAGGCCCCTTGACCAGTTTGTCCAAACTAACCCTAGGAGTCTTGCCGTGCCAGATAAACCGTCTGGTCAGCTTGTCGAGGGAGGAAACGAATGCTGCGGGTACAGGGATGGCGAGAGATTGAAACAAATATAGAAATCTGGGCAGGACATTAATTTTAATAACATTAACCCGACCCAGTAGAGTGACAGGCAAGTCCATCCATTTACACAGGTCACCCTCTACCTTTTGCAACAAACCGGACAGATTGAGTTTATAAAGGTTCTTCAGGTTACCATCCACCATTATTCCCAAATCTGTGAAGCCCATAGGCAACCATCTAAAAGGAAACTTATGCTTGATGGTATGATGGTCAAAGACAGACTATGATAAGATCCCACTTTTATCAAAATTGACCTTATATCAAGAGAAATAACTATAATGCTGTAATAGGTTCTATAAGTGAGAGAGGGAATGTTCTGGGTTTATTAGAAATAAGATAAGGTAATCTGCAAAAAGTGATGATTTAGGAGTATGGGGGCCCACCTGAAAGCCATGTATGTCAGGGCACGTTCTAAGGGCCTCAGCCAACGGTTTGATGACGAGGGCTAAGAGGTGGGGGCTAATATGGCAATGCGGTCTGTTCCCCCTATAGAGAGGGAAACAGGAGTAAGTAATCCTGTTGGTAGCAATCCTAGCTTTAGGACATTTGTAGAGTGATTTTCGCAAGTTTACAAATACAGTGTCAAACTTTTCCAAAACTTGAAAGAGATATGGCCATTCGACCCTATCAAAGGCCTTTTCAGCATCAAGGGAGACTGATACTAGGTAATTTATTTTTGTTAACAGGGTGAATCATATCAAAGAACCGTTTAAGATTATTGGAGGACAATCTATTAGTTATGAAGCTGGTCTGATCTGGGTTGACCAGCAGAGGGAGCAATGACTCCAGTCTTTTAGATAGCATCATGGTGATCAGTTTACAGTCTGTATTAAGGAGAGAGAGTGGTCTATAGGTGCACTTTAGCAGGTTTTTCCCTTTCTTGTGAATTACTGTAATCACAGCTTTTGAGAGATACTCTGGAAAGCAGTTGTACTCCCCAACTTTTTTAAAGTACTTCCATAAGGTAGGGTACCAACAGGTCCTTTAAATTCTTTATAGAACTCTGGGGGGCATCCTTCTCAGGAGATTTATTAGAAGGTAAAGATTTAATGGCCTCCAACAATTCAGGGACTGAGAATTGGTTACTCCGGTGCTGTCTTCCTCTGACAGGCATGAGAGGTTGAGAGAGGAGAGAAAAGAGTCGATCTCTGATAGATCATTGCTTGATTGGGAAGTTTAGAGGTCCTCATAGTATTTCTTAAAAGCATCATTAATTTCAGTACAGTCGAAATATATCTCATGAGTAAGAGTTTCTATAGCATTAATTGTCCTCTTATTTTCCTCTGCTTTCAGTTGCCATGCCAATACTTTGTGTGCTTTCTCTCCAAGTTTGTAATAACACTGTTTTGATCTAGTAATGGCCCTCTCAGCTTGATAGAAAGCCTCTGGTTGTAAGGGTTTTCTGGTGAAAGAGAGGCGGACCAAAATGCAGCATGGTGGTTATTCATGTTCTTTAATTTATAAAGAAACTACACATGAGATAACTAACAAAAACAACAAACGTGAGAAAACCTAAAACAGTCCCATCTGGTGCAAACACAAAGACCGGAACAATCACCCACAAACACACAGTGAAACCCAGGCTACCTAAGTATGATTCTCAATCAGAGACAACTAATGACACCTGCCTCTGATTGAGAACCATACTAGGCCGAAACATAGAAATACCCAAATCATAGAAAAACAAACAGACTGCCCACCCAACTCACGCCCTGACCAGACTAACTAAATACAAAACACAGGAAATAAAGGTCAGAACGTGACAGTACCCCCCCCCCCCCCCCCCCCCAAAGGTGCGGACTCCGGCCGCAAAACCTTGACCTATAGGGGAGGGTCTGGGTGGGCGTCTGTCCGCGGTGGCGGCTCTGGCGCGGGACGCGGACCCCACTTCACAATTGTCTTAGTCCGCCTTATTGTCCGCCTCCGTGGCTTTCTCACCATGGCCATCCTTATCAATGACCCCACTGGACAGAGGGGCAGAAGCTCGGGACAGAGGGGCTCTGGCGCCTCTGGGCTGAGGCGCCTCTGGGCTCTGGCGCCTCTGGGCTGAGGGGCTCTGGGCTGAGGGGCTCTGGCGCGGGACACTCCGGCAACGGCGCCGGACAGGCGGGACACTCCGGCAGCGGCGCCGGACAGGCGGGACACTCCGGCAGCGGCGCCGGACAGGCGGGACACTCCGGCAACACTGGGCAGACTGGCGGCGCTGGCGGCGCTGGGCAGACTGGCGGCGCTGGGCAGACTGGCGGCGCTGGGCAGACTGGCGGCGCTGGAGAGGAAGGCTCTGGCAGTGCTGGACTGAGAAGCTCTGGCGCCTCTGGACTGAGAAGCGGGAGCTCTGGCAGCGCCGGACAGGAGGGAACACCTGTGTTGATGGAACGGAGAGACAGCCTGGTGCGGGGTGCCGGCACTGGTGGTACCGGGCTGGGGACACACACCTCAGGGCGAATGCCTTGCATACTACGCCAAATCAACTGCTCTCTCTTCGCACTCCCCCAATTCTATTAACACCTCCTCGAGTGTCTCCTCATCTCCCATCCGTTCACTCTCCTCCATTCTGTCCAATAACTCCTCGACCCTCTCAGACTCAGCCCTCAGCTTCGCCGACAGCTCGGATAACATCCATGGCTCCTTACGGTAAACAGGGGGAGTTGGCTCAGGTCTGGCTCCTGACTCTGCCACACTCTCCCTGTCCCCCCCCCCCAAGACATTTTTGGGGGTGCCTCTCGGGCTTCCAGCCGCTCTGCCGTGCTAGCTCCTCATAATGCCGCCTCTCTGCCTTCGCTGCCTCCAGCTCGGCTTTGGGCGGGCAATATTCCCCTGGCTCTTCCCAGGGTCCTTTCCCGTCAAGGATCTCCTCCCAAGTCCATCTCTCCAAATAGTGCAGCCTCTCCCACTGCTACTGCTGCTGCTGCTCCTGTTGCTGTTGCTGCTGCCTCTGTTGCTTCTCCTGCTGCTGCCTCTGTTGCTTCTCCTGCTGCTGCCTTTGCTGCTGCTGCTCCTGCTGCACCTGTCGCTTCTCCTGCTGCTGCTGTTGCCTCTGTTTACCACGCCGCTTGGTCCTTGGTTGGTGGGTGATTCTGTAAGGGTTTTCTGGTGAAAGAGAGGCGGACCAAAATGCAGCATGGTGGTTATTCATGTTCTTTCATTTATAAAGAAACTACACATGAGATAACTAACAAAAACAACAAACGTGAGAAAACCTAAAACAGTCCCATCTGGTGCAAACACAAAGACAGGAACAATCACCCACGAACACACAGTGAAACCCAGGCTACCTAAGTATGATTCTCAATCAGAGACAACTAATGACACCTGCCTCTGATTGAGAACCATACTAGGCCGAAACATAGAAATACCCAAATCATAGAAAAACAAAAATAGACTGCCCACCCAACTCGCACCCTGACCATACTAACTAAATACAAAACACAGGAAATAAAGGTCAGAACGTGACACTGGTAAGTTTTCTCTAGCTCAAAGATTTCAGATTCAAGGACATTCAGTTCAGCACCGTGTGGGTGCATCTGTTTCCAGACGTCTAGTAAATTGAGATCCTTCATGAATGACATGGTGACCTTGGCGGCTTTGGTAAGAGGGGAGATTTTATCAGAGAACCTATCAAGAACTGTATCTAAACAGCCAATAGCCATCCTGGTGGTGCCTGAGCAACCTGAAGGAAGATATTATGAATAAACATAATGTATGGACATCGAAGTTAGGAGCATACATATTCAAAACGGTCCAAGACTCCGAATACATATGCCCCTGCACCAACAAACAAACCTGATCAGATATGGTGTTGCTGATAAAAAAAGGAGTTGTGTCTATTTAGCAAAATTGCAGTTCCTCTTGCATTGGAGTTCAAAGACAACGGAAAAAGTTTTCCCACTCATTCCCGCTTTAATTTCTTGTGTTCACTGGCTGTAAGATGTGTTTCTGGTACGAACACAATGTCAGCCTTTAATTTCTTAAGGTATGTATAGACTCTTTTCCTCTGAACCGGGCTGTTACGGCCTTTAATGTTGAATGTGACATATTTTAGTGGATTAAGCATGGGTTCGGTTTCAAATATATAACCGAATGGTAATTACTCATATGTAAATAGTCAGTTAATGTTTCAACTTTAGTTTGGACACTGAAGTGACCTACTGTACAGTGCATTCGAAAAGTATTCAAACCCCTTAACTTTTTCCAAATTTTGTTACATAACAGCCTTATTCTAAAATTGATTAAACCATGAGAAACAAGATTCTCTGGTCTGATGAAACCAAGATTGAACTCTTTGGGCTGAATGCCAAGCATCACTTCTGGTGGAAACCTGGCACCATCCCTAAGGTGAGCATGGGAGTGGCAGCATCATGCTGTGGGGAGGTTTTCAGGGGCAGGGACTGGGAGACTAATCAGGATCGAGGGAAAGATGAACGGAGAAAGTACAGAGAGATCCTTAATGAAAACCTGCTCCAGAGCGCTCAAGACCTCAGATTTGGGCGAAGGTTCACCTTCCAACAGAACAATGACCCTAAGCACACAGCCAAGACAACGCAATGGCTTTGGGACAAGTCTCTGAATGTCATCGAGTGGCCCAGCCAGAGACCGGACCTGAACTTGATTGAAAATCTCTGAAGAGACCTGAAAATAGCTGTGCAGTGACACTCCGTTTATGTATTTTTTTAACCTGTTTTTGCTTAGTCATTATGAGTTATTGTGTGTAGATTGATGAGGGATATTTGTTAAAATTCTATTTTAGAATAAGGCTGTAACGTTCCAAAATGTGTGTGTGTGTGGGGGGGGGGGTACTGTCATGCCCTGACCATAGAGAGCCTTTTTATTCTCTATTTTGGTTAGGTTGGAGTGTGACTAGGGTCGGAAATCTAGGGTGTTTATTTCTATGTTGGCCTGGTATGGTTCCCAATCAGAGGCAGCTGTTTATCGTTGTCTCGTTGTCTCTGATTGGGGATCATATTTAGGAAGCCATTCCCCCACTGTGTGTTGTGGGATCTTGTTTAAGTGTAGTTGCCTGTGAGCAATTCATTTGCGTCACGTTTCGGTCGGTCTTTATTGTTTTTGTGCGTTTCACTCGAAAAACATATCACGCTGCGCTTTGGTCCGAATGTTATTACGAAGATCGTGACAAGAAGAAAAAATATGAACCCCACCCACCCTGATTGTCAGACTAAAATCACATTCCCCAACAATCATACATGAAAACACTTGTAGAGACACATTGTTGCTGGCTCTCCATTTTGCTCTTACTAGCTGAAGTTTGGAATAAACTAAAACCAAAACCTACAAAAAAACAACTAAAATCTCTATATTGAAAACAAATGTTGTGAATAGACCTTTATGGCTAAACATTTTACTGTCAACAATAAGGGCTGCTTGAGTCTCTTTTCAGGAGAAGAAGATAAACATAAATGGGGGGAAAAGCAATGGGCCTAGGCCTACTAATTTTCTTTGCCCAATGGATATTGTCAAAACCAAAACATACTCTCCTGTAAATGTAATAGAACTCACCACAGGAAAAATAACTCTTAGTTGAAAATGTCCAAATTATTTGTAGCGGTAAACAGATCCAAATTCCAAATGTTACCTTAGATTGTAAACAGTCATGGTCAAAACATATAGATTCAATGGTTGTAAAGATGGGGAGAGGTCTGTCTGTAATAACGAGAAGCTCTGCTTTGTTGACACCACACTCCAAAAAGCAAATCCTGCAGAATATATTTTTGTCTTATCTTGATTATTGTCCAGTCGTGTGGTCGGGTGCTGCAAGGAAAGGCCTAGTTTAGATGCAGCTGGCCCAGAACAGAGCTGCATGTCTTGCTCTTCGTTGTAATCAGAGAGCTGATATAAATAAGTGTTTAGGAGAAACTGACTGCATCACTTGTTATTTTTGTGAGAAACATTAATGTGTTGAAAATCTCAAATTGTTTGCATAGTCAATTTACTCACAGCTCTGACACACACACTTACCCCACCAGACATGCCACCAAAACCCAGTATCTTTCCCTGTCCTGGAAACAGAGGAACCTGGTCAGGACGTCCCGTGGGGGCTTATCTGGTGTGGTTAAGGTTTTGTGGGCATGTTCGATTTCCAATGGCTTTGTAAAGTTGGTTATGCCCAGAACATCAGGGATCCATTGAGTGAAGAAAAGGACGGGATCACCGCCCTCGCTGTCCTCCTTCAATCCGACCACACGCTTATTGCTACATCTGCTCTGGTTCTCCATCTGGTCCAACTTGTTTGTGAGATAGGCATTGTCTTTCTGCAGCTGTTTGATAACCTGGTCATGTCAGGTGATGGTATCTTCAACCATGCTAAATCACAAGTCAGCCTCAGAGGTTCTCAAAAGGAAGGCATTCAGGGAGGATTTCAGGCCGTCAATGGAAGAATGTTCAACCAATTTCTGCCATCTGAGTTATCAGGACTAATGCCAATCTTGCTAGCTGTGGAGTTATTATTATCTTGGGATTCAACTATGTTTTGGTCAACCTTCTTGCCTCTCGGCCGGAGGTCCATGGCTCTTTGAGAAGGTAAGTACCTTTAAAACGGTATAAGATTACCTTTAAAACGGTATAAGATACATGTATGTTTGATGTATTTCTGTTGTTTTGAATTTGGCGCCCTGCACTTTCACTGGCTGTTGTCTTATCATCCCGTTAACGGGATTGGAGCGTGCAATTGCGATGCTGACTGCAGAGATGTCCATCAGAGAATTGAATGTTAATTTTTCTACCAAGGCCATTTTAGAGAATAGGTCAGTACGACCAATCGGCCTCTGAACCGCAGTCCACGTGTAACCACACCAGCCCAGAACCTCCACATCCGGCTTCTTCACCTGCGGGATCGTCTGCGATCAGCCACCCGGAGAGCTGATGAAACTGAGGAGTATTTCTGTCTGCAGCAAAGCTCTTTTTGGGGTAAAAACTAATTCGGATTGCCTGGACCTGGCTCCCCAGTGGCTGGCCCAGTCGTGAAATCCATAGATTAGGGCCTAATAAATTCATTTCAAATGACTGATTTCCTTATATGAACTGTAACTCAGTAAAATCATAGAATGGATGACTCGTATGTATACCAAACACGCTAACAAAAGTAGGTAATTGGACATAAATAACGGACATTATCGAACAAATCAAGCATTTATTGTGGACCTGTGATTCCTTGGAGTGCATTCTGATGAAGATCATCAAACGTAAGGGAATATTTAGCATGTAATTTATGGTTTATGTTGACTACAACATGGCGGCTATTTTGACTTGATTGTTCTGAGCGCGGTCTCAGATCATTGCATGGTTTGCTTTTTCCGTAAAGTTTTTTTGAAATATGACACAGCAGTTGCATTAAGGACAGGTATATCTATAATTCCATGTGTATAACTTGTATTATCATCTACATTTATGATGAGTATTTCTGTTGAATCGATGTGGCTATGCAAAATCACTGGATGTTTTTGGAACTAGTGAATGTAACACGCCAATATAAAATCCCGATTTAAATTTAAATATGAACTTTATAAAACAAAACATACATGTATTGTGTAACATGATGTCCTATGAGTGTCATCTGATGAAGATCATCAAAGGTTAGTGATTCATTTTTATCTCTATTTGTGCTTTTTGTGACTCCTCTCTTTGGCTGGGAAAATGGCTGTGTTTTTCTGTGGCTTGGTGGTGACCTAACATAATCGTTTGTGGTGCTTTCGCCGTAAATCCTATTTGAAATCGGACATTGTGGTGGGATTAACAACAAGACTACCTTTAAAACGGTATAAGATACATGTATGTTTGAGACATATTAATAATGAGATTTCTGTTGTTTTGAATTTGGCGCCCTGCTCTTTCACTGGCTGTTGTCATATCATCCCATTAATGGGATTGCAGCCCAAAGAGTTAATTAATCCAAGAAACACCCACATCAAACCAATCCCCCAAGACACAAACTTTGTCTTCTCAGTTGCCTTTCTTTATGAGGAGAACAACCGAGGTGAAATCAGTCAGTTCAGCACCACTTTAATTTAGAAAATAAAAACAAATGGCATTGGCAAAATTATTGGAACCACGGAGCTAGTACTTGCTTGCATAGCCTTTGGCCAAGATAGCTGCCGATAAACGCTTCTTGTAGCCATCAATGAGCTTGCTACATTTTTCTACTAGCAATTTGGCCCACTCTTCAGCTGCAAACTGCTCTAATTCTTCAATTTTTGAGGGGTATCTTCCACAAACTGCAGTTTTCAGATCTCGCCTTAGGTTTTTAGATCTGGACTCATCACTGGCCACTCCAGAGCAGTCCCACAATTCCTTTTGAACCATTGGGTGATTTTTTGATGCATTTGGGGTTGTTGTCTGGCTGGACAGCCCACAATCTTCAATGGACAATGGGTTAAACATTGCACTCCAAAACACTTGCACACATTCAAGGTCCCCAGTACCAAAGGCAGCCAAGCAACCCCACAGAATTATTGGATCCTTCTCCGTGTTTGATTCTAGGAAGGGTGTTATTTTTCTTTGAATGCTTAATTTGGTCATTGGTAACATAGGAAGACCCCACTGCTGAAAGAGACACAAGAAAGCCTGACTGAACTTCCCGAAAACAAACCTAAATCCTGGAGGTGTGGACTGATTAAACAAAATTAGACCTCTTTGGCAATACAGATCAGCAAAATGTTTATCGATGGCCAAATTAAGCGTTTCAAAGAAAAGGACATCCCCTGAGCCATGAACCTATTTACTTAATCCTTGTAATTCTTAAGTGAAACCTAAGCCTTCCACGAGAGAGCGCCACTGCTGCCCATCTTCAGCCTGTTTGGGGATGGTTTTCCATGACAGGCCACAATTCTTCATCTCCTTCTGTACATCAATGATCAACATCAATGATTAGCTGATACCCCACCCTCTAGATCTTTTCCCGATGTCAATCATGTCTTTAGGAGGAAATGTAACTAGCTTGGTTACAATTTGTGATGAGTGAATGTGTTGCAGAAATAAAAAGGCATATGCTAAACTTTTTTTTTTTTTTTCACGGGGGGTGCCCTTTTTTCATTTTGTGCACCTGCCCCCTGAAACGTATGTGCCTGTTAAAATGAATTAATAATGTTGTGAAACAGAGAACGGTGTGACATGTGGACTTAGTACAAGAAGAGAGTTACTATACGGCACAGTTACTATACGGCACACAATCTCTCCAGTGAGTGTTTATAATGCAGTTGATCAGGTCTCTCTGACTTGAATGTCTGGTTTTCTGCATGGGTGGAATTAAGGTCAAAATAGGTCATAAGTCTCTTTTTCTCAGAATTAAATAGCGTGGTCATGAAAAGAGAGTTTTCATCGTGGAGCTGCTTTATTAGACATGTAGACGTTATTGGTGTCCTATATACTATTAAAATCACAAATGTGTGGCGAGGAAAATCTTGTCCATCTTGCTGTAGGTCTATTGTCTCTCAGTCTCATTTACTGTACCTATGATGTTTAAATTAATGCTCAATAAATCATTTAACTAATGGCCTCCACATACTGTACTTTCTTTATGCAAGGTCCCCCTCACAACTCTATCACAACTCTATCAAGTTTTGTAGGACAATAGCAATGTCAAGAACCACATGAAACTGAAGGAATCAATGGGGTCTGGTCTGTGGCTGTATCATCACTTCACTTCCTTCTTGACGAGTGTCACTTAGGCCTATCTCGACAAAAAACATATTTTCAACACGCAAACATTAAATACAAGAAAGTTATCTGCATGTTTGAATAAATGTAATTTTCATGTCAATTTGCTTTGGAAATCATAAAACACAAATTGATATTTCCTTTTTATGTCCCAATCGTTTTTTGTTTATTTTACACTAGTGTTTGTGAACTACCTTCGTCTGTTGACAAGTTAGCCCAACAAAAGAAACAGCGAAGGAAGGGTAGAAAGTAGGAACACATTCATCAGGTGATGTTTGTTATTATAAACTGGGTGATTCAAGCCCTGAATGTTGATTGCCTGACAGCCATGATATATCAGACCATATACCACGTGTATGACAAAACACTTATTTTTACTGCTCTAATTACATTGGTGACCAGTTTATAATAGCAATAAGGCCCAAGGAGGTGTGGTATATGGCCAATATATTATGGCTAAGGCCTGTGTCCAGGCACTCCGCGTTGCATCGTGCATAAGAACATCCCTTGGCCTTGGTATCTTGGCCATATATCACACCTCATCGGGCCTTATTGCTTAAACAGACACCATGATTGAGACATGGTCGTGCCCTTGTTCTCTTCTGCCTCTATCTGCCTAGACTAAGTAAAGGTCCGTTTTTAAAATAATACTATGCTATTTTATACCCTTCAGGTTGACAAGCATTGGTAGATCATTAAAGTGAATTAATATAGATTTCTCCCAAAATAAGAAATAAGCAAACTGATTATTTACTGTACTGTCTGAAATTCTCAGTAAAGCTTGTTAGGAATGGTAATGTTTAGGCTATTTCTTACCAAAATGTGACAGAACTTAATGAAATGTATTATTTTGGTCAGCAAGATACCATGTTGACTGTATATCAACCTGCACATATCAGAGCTAGAATTGGAGCCTCTGTAACTTTACACTGCCAATTCAACTACACTGGAAAAGGACCTGAAGCTATATTTAAGAAATTCAGCACCAACCAGGAAGGATGTCAATGGAACTGAAGATATCATCTGTGCAGATGCTGTTTCAGCAAAATACTTGCTAGTCTGTACAAACTCCCATACCATTAAGAGACTCTGACCCAAGCACAACCAGGTGTATTATTGTCATGTGGAAATGCCAAACCCTGACAGGACAACCAGAATTCAAGGAAACGGAACCATGTTTCACCCTACTGTAAGTAAAAATGGCACTTACAGTAACAATTTTTGCAATATAGAGAAGAGAAATAAGCATAATGTCATGTATTTTAATCAGATGTGTTTCTGTTTTGTTCTCATATCAAAGTGGAGTCCACCACTGTTCATATAAGACCACAGAGCATAGTTCCGGGAGTGAGAGGGGAACTTGTCTGCACCACTTCCTGGTTCAACCCCAGAGACATACACATTCTCTGGTCCTGTGGTTATCACCATGTACCACCAGACAATGTCGCCACCAGCATAAACAGCAGTACAGACGGAACCTTCTCTCTGAACAGCCAACTCAGGTCCATCCCTGTGGCTGTGAACAAGGCCATTGAGTGCACCTGTGTGGTTTCTCATCTGCTCTGGCCACACAAGAAAAGTGCAAGTTACACAAATGGATGTGATTCTATACCAAAAAAGGAATATGTGACTAGATCCCAGAAACAGTCTCAAATAGCAACAATCTAAGTTGAGATTGATGTATAGTACTGATATCATGCTGAAAAGAGCATCACGCTCAATATAAAATGTGAGTCTATGCCATTATCTTGCAGATGGACCCAGCACTGTGACTGTGCGGAACCACTATGGGGCTGTGATACAGGGCTCCCTGTGCATGGCTATGGGATCGTGATCAAGCAGGCAGACAATAGGTAATATACTATTGATGTATTATTATATATGTCGTGTCTTTACTATCATTAACTGAAGACTTTTAGTTTTTATCAAAGATTCTCTGTAATTAGCATGTTGTGATGAACTAATCAGGCAAATGTAATTAACTAGGAAGTCGGGGCACCAAGGAAAATATTCAGATTACAAAAAATAATTTTCCTAATACAACTTTTCAGATATTTTAATATCTGATCAATTAGTCTTCTTAATTAATTAATTATTTATTTTACCTCACGTTAGTCTCATTCCAAACGTTGTTTATTGTTGGTTATCTGCACAAACCCAGTCTTCACTATGAGTCATTCATACATCAATTGTCTTAAATCATTTATTTACTAACTAAGTAATTCACAGAAATGCAGAAACAAACAGTAGATAGTTACAAGGAAATGATAACTTAGTTTCCCTAGTGGGATAAACCGGTATCGCGGCTTGGTGGACTAAAAGGGAAGTGGGGGTCAACTGAGATGAGACACTACAAAGTTGATAATTATAACAATTGAAATGCTAATCCTTTGCACATGAACGCTAACTCATTTGGGAATAATTGCAATCAATATATATATTTACGCTCAGTGTGTCGTCAGGATCTCTGTTGAAAAGTTTGTTTCTGTTGGAGAGTCTGTCCGCCCTTTCTCTGTCGTGGTTAGAATGGTTAGTTCAGAGTGACATTCATTCATGTCGTTATGGATAGATGTTTCGGCGGTTCTCGGTCTTCGCGTTCAATGATACCGAATTCCCAGCTGCAGACTAGTAATTAATATCAAAGACTTGTTCTTATTCTGTCGGTATTGAAAGTCTAAGAGTTTAACCACGTGGGATGGTTAAAAGATTCAGCAGTCTGGTCTCAAACCTTGGCCCTCTCGTTATCGAGGTATGCTGGTCTGCAACCTTTGTCCTCTCGTAATTGAGAGAAACATGGTCTGTTGAGAAATTCTCAAGCTGGGTGTTTTATTCGGAAGAGCAGAAAATGGCCTGTCCCAGGATGCCCGACCATAACTGTGCTGATTTAGTTAAACTCCAAAGGGAATTGGAGTTTCCTTCATTAAACAGTCCAAAATCACATTACACAATTTCACAAACAGTATCATCATCACTCATTCATCTTATACAACAATCATAACAGAGGCTATAATATAAACAGCGTTATGGTAATGTGGCCATATTGTACCAAACGGACCAGTTCGTAGCTGGATTCTTCACCAATCTTTTATACCTTCTCCAGAACATAAATGTTGTTTGGACGTCAAGTTCTGTGAGGTGGAAGAAATTCCTTTGTTCTCTCAATGAAAACTCACTCTCTCTATATACTGTGGCCATGAGGAGATAATCTCGTCCAGGAATTTACGACCTAAGGTTACAGCAGCCTGAGTGTAAGAGACAGAGAGAGGGGGATGGTGCTCGCTGTACCCAAAGAGGGGAACGTCATGACATACTGCATAAGAATAATATTCTGTTATTATTATGGCGAATTTACACTAAGGACTTACCAAAAAGGCTCAGACATTTTTGTTTCCACCTCCATGCCCCGGCCTCCGTGTCTAGCAGGGCCATGGCCTCAGTGGACCTGCTATGACTTGCGGCCAAGGCATAGTCACTGGTACTTTTCATCTAGCAGTTACATAACAATGACTAACTGTGAACATGGGTTAACATCTTCCATGCTTCACACCTCAGAAAGCAACTGTCTTGATGATGTAGAGCTTGTTGATTCGGCTCTTCACAAATTCCCCCAAACTAACACTAAAGATACATTAACATAATCACTGGTGACACATTGGTGCTTTAATGGAAAATCCTATTAGTACATTATAACATCTGCATGCCATGATGTTCAGGTCCTGATAGGCCATGTCTCAAACTACTAGAGAGTAATCACTGTCTAACCACCAGTGTTATACTACTGATCATACCCACCAGTCTGTCATAGACCTAGGGCATACCTATATGAGTCACTAAGTTTAACAATGGGTGCCAGGACAGTTTTGTTATTGCCTAAACATTTTTGGATTCTTCTATTATTATAATTTCTAGGAGAGACACCAGGGGCCATACTGCTGTATTGCAAAGAATCCATTTGGACAGACCAACAGCAGCATCATGCTACTGCTAACTGAAGAAGAAAAACCAAGAGGGGATTTTACTGAAAATTTTGTTTGCCTGTTGGACAGGATACATGTAGAATGGCTCAGGAGTGACTGTAACTGAAAATGTGTGAGATACACATTAACCTCTTAAGTCGACCCTCTACTTTTTTGAACATTTTGTTAAAAATCGTGCAACATTTCAGCGCCCTGCTACTCATGCCAGGAATATAGTACGTTCATATGGTTAGAATGTGTGGATAGGAAACCCTCGGACGTTTTTAAAACTGGTTAAATCACGACTGTGGCTATAACATAACGTGCGTTACATCGGAAAGCGCAGGAAAACCTGATCACAGAAAATGGAAATAAATATCCTTGCGCCACTTCCAGCAATTGTTAACAGTGAGCCGAATTAGATAAGACCGAGCATTCAACTCCCACAGCATCCCCATGTTGTCTAGAGTCTTGTGAATTGAATCATCTTTGATTCTTGGTTGAACCGAAACAGGGGCACCACTTACCTCCGGTCTCCGCCCAGATCATTCCGGAAGAGCTCTCTCGTGAAATTTTTTCCAAGACGACAGCTAATGATTTTTACATCGCCTAAGGATGATTTTTATCGCTTATTAACGTTTACTAATACCTAAAGTAGCATTACAAACGTATTTCGAAGTGTTTTGTGAAAGTTTATCGTCTACTTTTTGAATTTTAAAAAATTATGTTACGTTGTGAAATCGCTGTTTTTTTCGTTTATCACACAGTCTACATATAACGATATCTTGGCTTTATATGGCCCGATTTAATCGAAATAAAGACCCAATAGTGTTTATGGGACATCTAGGAGTGCCAACAAAGAAGATGGTGAAAGGTAATGACTGTTTTCTATTTTATTGTGCGGTTTGTGTAACGCCGAAATGCTAATTATTTTGTTTACGTCCCCTGCTGTGCTTTTGTGTTGTAGTGTATTGGTGCATGCTATCAGATAATAGCTTCTCATGCTGTCGCCGAAAAGCATTTTAAAAATCTGACTTGTTGCCTGGATTCACAACGAGTGTAGCTTTAATTTGATACCCTGCATGTGTATTTTAATGAACTTTTGAGTTTTAACTAATACTATTAGCATTTAGCGTAGCGCATTTGCATTTCCAGAGCTCTAGTTGGGACGCAAGCGTCCCAAGTAGAAGCAAGAGGTTAACCTCTCTGGGATCGTTCGGGACGCTAGCGTCCCACCTCGCCAACAGCCAGTGAAATTGCAAGGCGCCAAATTCAAAACAACAGAAATCTCATAATTAAAATTACTCAATCATACAAGTATTTTACACCATTTTAAAGATACACTTCTCGTTAATCCAACCACAGTGTCCGATTTCAAAAAGGCTTTTTGGCGAAAGCAAAACATATCATTATGTTAGGTCAGCAACTAGTCACAGAAAGCATTCAGCCATTTTACAACCAAAGAGAGATGTCACAAAAATCAGAAATATAGATAAAATGAATCACTAACCTTTGACGATCTTCATCAGATGACACTCCCAGAGATCAATTGTTACACAATACATGTATGTTTTGTTCTATCAAGTTCATATTTATATCCAAAAACCTCAGTTTACATTGGCATGTTCAGAAATGCCTCGAAAACATCCGGAGAAATTGCAGAGAGCCACATCAAATAACAGAAATACTCATCATAAACTTTGATGAAAGATACATGTTTTACATAGAATTAAAGATAAACTTGTTCTTAATGCAACCGCTGTGTCAGATTTCAAAAAAGATTTACGGCAAAGCACACTATTCAATAATCTGAGAACAGCTTTCAGCCACAAAAGCAAGCCATACAGTTACCTGCCAAATTGTGGAGTCAACAAAAGTCATAAATAGCATTATAAATCTTCACTTACCTTTGCTGATCTTCGTCGGAATGCACTCCCAGGACTCCCAATTCCATAAGAAATGTCCGTTTTGTTCGATTACGTCCATATTTATGTCCAAATACCTCCGTTTTGTTCACACATTTAGTTCACTATTCCAAAGGCACAATGAGCAAGCGCAAAATCCAGACGAAAAGTCAAAAGAGTTCCATTACAGTTTGTAGAAACATGTCAAACGATGTTTACAATCAATCCTTAGGGTCTTTTTATAATAAATCTTCAATAATATTCCAACCGGACAATAGCGTGTTCATTACAGAGGAAAAAGAAGGAACGGTGCACACGCGTGACAGCGCAGTAAACAACTGATTGGCCTCAGCCTAGTTCACTTGTTGAAACAGCTCTTATTCGACACCCTCAAACAACTTTCTAAAGACTGTTGACATCTGCTGGAAGCCTTGGGAAGTGCAATCTGGCCCCATAGACACAGCATATTGGATAGGCAATCACTTAAATGAAACGACAAACCTCAGATTTCCCACTTCCTGATTGGATTTGTCTCAGGTTTTCGCCTGCCATATGAGTTCTGTTATACTCACAGACATCATTCAAACAGTTTTAGAAACTTCAGAGTGTTCTCTATCCAATACTACTAATAATATGCATATATTAGCCAGACAGAGTAGCAGGCAGTTTACTCTGGGCGTCTTATTCATCCAAGCTACTCAATACTGCCCCTGTCACCAAGAAGTCAGTGGGGTACTTTACCACTTTTTAACCTCATGTTAATTTTATCTAACAACATACCAGTGTCTCCGTAAAAATGTAAATTTGCTACATTCTGTAGGTGTCCTGGAGGGCCGGTAGTTTGCCCCCAGTGATGATTTGTGCAGACCTCACTACCCTCTGGAGAGCCTTTGTCATACCAGGTGGTGATACAGCCCGACAGGATGCTCTCAATTGTGCATCTGTAAAAGTTTGTGAGTGTTTTTGATGACAAGCCAAATTTCTTCAGCCTCCTGAGATTGAAGAGGCGCTGCTATGCCTTCCTCACCACTCTGTCTGTGTGGGTGGACCATTTCAGTTTGTCCGTGATGTGTACGCCGAGGAACTTAAAACTTTCCAACTTCTCCACTACTGTACCATCGATGTGGATAGGGGGCTGCTCCCTCTGCTGTTTCCTGAAGTCCACGATCGTCTCTTTTGTTTTGTTGACATTGAGTGTGAGATTATTTTCCTGACACCACACTCCGAGGGCCCTCACCTCCTACCTGTAGGCCGTTTTGCCGTTGTTGGTAATCAAGCCTACCACTGTAGTGTCGTCTGCAAACTTGATGATCGAGTTGGAGGCTTGCATGGCCACGCAGTCATGGGTGAACGGGGAGTACAGGAGAGGGCTGAGAATGCACCCTTTTGGGTCCCCAGTGTTGAGGATCAGCGGGCTGGAGATGTTGTTTCCTACCCTCAATACCTGGGGGCGGCACGGCAGGAAGTCCAGGACCCAGTTGCACAGGGCGGGGTCTAGTCCCAGGGTCTCGGGCTTAATGATGAGTTTGGAGGGTACTATGGTGTTAAATGCTGAGCTGTAGTCGATGAACAGCATTCTTACATAGGTATTCCTCTTGTCCAGATGGGTTAGGGCAGTGTGCAGTGTTATTGCAATTGCGTCGTCTGTGGACCTATTGGGGCGGTAAGCAAATTGGAGTGGGTCAGGTAGGGTGGAGGTGGTATGGTCCTTGACTAGTCTCTCAAAGCACTTCATGATGACGGAAGTGAGTGCTACGGGGCAATAGTCATTTAGCTCAGTTACCTTAGCTTTCTTGGGAACAGGAACAATGGGGTCCCTCTTGAAGCATGTGGGAATAGCAGACTGGGAAAAGGATTGATTGAATATGTCCGTAAACACACCAGCCAGCTAGTCTGCGCATGCTCTGAGGATGAAGCTAGGGATGTCGTCTTGGCCGGCAGCCTTGTGAGGGTTAACACGTTTTAATGTTTTACTCACGTTGACTGCAGTGAAGGAGAGCCCACAGGTTTTGGTAGCGGGTCATGTCGGTGGCACTGTATTGTCTTCAAAGCGAGCAAAGAAGTTGTTTAGTTTGTCTGCGAGCAAGACATTGTGGTCCACGACGGGGCTGGTTTTCTTTTTGTAGTCCGTGATTGACTGTAGACCCTGCCATATACTTCTCGTGTCTGTGCCGTTGAATTGCGACTCAACTTTGTCTCTATACTGACGCTTAGCTTGTTTGATTGCCCTGCGAAGGGAATAGCTACACTGTTTGTATTCGGTCATGTTTCTGGTCGCCTTGCCCTGATTAAAAGCAGTGGTTCGCGCTTTCAGTTTTGCGCAAATGCTGCCATCAATCCACAGTTTCTGGTTGGGGAAGGTTTTAATTGTCGCTGTAGGTACAACATTGAATTGTTTACGTGTTTTTTATGCGGGGGAAATGGTAAGACAAGCGGAACTACGTGGCTAAGAAATGTTGTAACGGGGATCCCATGCTGTGCTTGCTAGGTTTTTTGTATTTTCGGGTGTAGTTCGTAACGGTTGAAACGTGTATGGAAACGTGGATGGTAATGCTATAATAATTAAGGATGAAGCATGAATTCATGTCACGTTCTGACCTTAGTCCCTTTGTTTTGTCTTTTGTTTTAGTATGGTCAGGGCGTGAGTTGGGTGGGTTGTCTATGTTAGTTTGTCTATGATTTTCTATTTCTGTGTTTGGCCTGGTATGGTTCTCAATCAGAGGCAGCTGTCAATCGTTGTCCCTGATTGAGAACCATATTTAGGTAGCCTGTTTTCCATTGTGTTTTGTGGGTGGTTGTTTCAGTCTTTGTGTGTCTACACCAGACAGAACTGTTCCGGTTGTTTCTTTGTTGTTTTGTTATTCAGTGTTCAGTTTTCATTAAATAAGATGAACACTTACGACGCTGCGCTTTGGTCCTCACCTTCTTCCCACGACAGCCGTTACAGAAACACCCACCACCAAAGGACCAAGCAGCGTGGTATGGCAGCAGCAGCAGCAGCAGTGATCGCAGGAATCCTGGACATGGGAGGAGATTCTGGACGGCAAGGGACCCTGGGCACAGGCTGGAGAATATCGCCGCCCCAAGGCTGAGCTGGAGGCAGCGAAAGCCGAGAGGCGGTGGTATGAGGAGGCAGCACGGCAGCGCAGTTGGAAGCCCGAGAGGCAGCCCCAAAAACGTATTGGGGGGTGCACACGGGGAGTGTGGCTAAGTCAGGTAGGAGACCTGAGCCAACTCCCCGTGCTTACCGTGGAGAGAGAGGTAAGGCGCACGGTGTCCCCGGTGCGTAGACTGGAGCTGAAGCAAGGCAACGGTTAGCTTGGGATTGTGTCCTGGCGGAGGTACGAAGAACAGACCAATCCCTCCTCCAGGTTCAATGACAATGGCGCATGTGGCCCTGGACTGAGTTACCGTTAGATGGAGGAAGGCCAGTGACGAGCACAGTCGTACGAGGGATGAGGCGGCAGAGACAGAGTGGAGTGCTTACTGAACACAGGAGCTAAACTGTGATACTCTGGAGGAACAGAAGACAGGTCTGGGGGTTCTGGAATGGACTGGAGTACAGACAAGGCAGGTGGAAAGACAGAATGTAGACAATTGGAAAGACAGAATGTACTCCAAGTAGTAACCCTGCTGCTGGGCCAGTCAATCTGTGGGTTGTGTAGTTTTAACCACGGATGGCCCAGAACCAGAGGAGAATAGGAACTGTTGATTATGTGGGAACTGATCTTTTCTTGGTGATTACCAGAGAGACGCAGGATGACTGGAACGGCTTTCTCACAGACACGGGAGAGAAGCTTACCATTGAGAGCGTAGGCATTGAGAGGTGGAACAGTGTCCAGGTCCAACTGGTTGACAACACCTCGGTCCAAAAAGCTCTCGTTGGCACCTGAATCTGTAAGAGCAGCTAAAGGAAAAGACTGACGCTGCCACACACGGTTGGCCTGAAACAGGGGTCTGGGGGAAGATGGGCAGGCGATTTGACCCAATAGTATTTTCCCCATATCACCCAAGCTTCTTACTGGATGCAGGGAACAAGTGGAAACAAGGTGACGAACCTGGCCACGGTATAGACAGCTCCTAGTATCGACACGCTGCTGCCTCTCCTCTGGAGATGAGCTGCATGGGTTCAGATTCAGAACATACCTGGGGTTGGGATACATTCTAAGGAAAATAACAAGGCACTGAAGCAGATGTTAAGGAACTTGCAACCTACCCTCTCCCTCCGCCAATCCCGGAGACGGTTGTCAATGCGGATAGTGAAAGAAATTAGTTCATCAAGATCATCAGGTTCCTTTCTGGACACCAACTCGTCCTTTAGTGTCTCAGTGAGTGCGTTACGGAATGCTCCCTGAAGAGCCTCTTCATCCCAGCCTCTCTCTGCGACGAGGGAATGGAACTCACATGCCAGTTCAGCAACACTCTGGGAGCCTTGACAGAGGGACAGGAGTCATTTAGCAGCGTCCTTTCTGCAAACTGGGTGGTCAAAAACCTTCCTCATCTCCTCCGTGAATCTACTATAGGAGAAGCAAATGGGTGACTGTCTCTCCCACACAGCAGTGGCTCAGGAAAGCGCTGCTCCACAGAGGCAACCAATCAAAAACTAAATATTGGCTCGTTCACTAGCATACGAGTAAGGCTGTTGCTCAAATACTAGTGAACATTGTACCAAAAAGGCTCTGCAGTTTCCGAGATTACCATCGTAGCGCTCTGGAGGCGGAACAAATGGCTCCCGGGCGGAGAGGAGGGACTTGGGACAGGTTGTGAGCTTTGGGCAAAGGTTTGACTCTGTAGGACAGACAGGTTCTGTGAAAACTCATTGATAGTCTCCAGAAGGGTTTTAAGAGCTTGGTCATGTTGATTGAGCAGGGAGCCTTGACCAATGAGCATTTGGTGGACTATCAGCACTCAAGTGCTTCCATCTGTCAAGACACAAGAGGCTGTGGCAGAAGTTGCTGCTAACCAAGCAGCTTTAGGAGTAATGGTTAAGCAAGAATGCCAACTAGAAGAGCTTCAGAGACTCGAAGATGAAGATTAGAAGAGGACAGCGGAGCAAGAAGCTGAGGCTGTGAAACGCAGCTTAAAGAAGCTAGGCTGTGAGTCAAGTTAGAGGTTGAAAATGCTGCCAGACGAAGGACACTAGAAGACAAGCGTAGAGATCTAGAGTGCCTAGAAGTGCTCAAGAAACTAAATGTTGCCAAGGCGTGGATGCAAGTGTTTGAGCAAGATGAATACTCAGAGGATGAGAAGAGAGAACTACTCTCTAACTGCAAATCTGTGAAAGAGAAAGAAGTCATGCACAAAAGTTGCTAATTTCACAGTCTCTCACCACAACATGTTGTGACAAGCACACAACAAGAAGATAGCACCAAGACCATGGTCAGGTTACTAGCGGAATCCATCAGTTTAAGCCGCCTCCCCATACCAGAACTAGTAACATTCATCGGAGAACCACTCTCATTCACTGACTGGAAGGTCTTGTTTCAGACTCTGATAGACAGGAAGAACTGAGAAGATATACTACTTATTAAAAGAAGAAGTGAGTGAAGTCAGTCTCTCCTCTACTTTTAGCCAAGAGACAGACTGGCATGCATAGTATTTATAGTAGCCCTCTGATTACAGTGAAGAGCAAGACGTTCCTCTCTGTTCTGGGCCAGCTGTAGTTCTTCTACGTCCTTCTTTGCAGCACCTGACCATATGACCGGGCAATGATCAAAATAAGATAAAAGGCTGCAGGACTTGCTTTGTGGAGTGTGGTGTCAAAAAAGCAAAGCCTCTCTTTATCACGGACAGATCTCTCCCCATCTTTACAACCATAGAATGAATATGCTTTGACCATGACAGTTTACAATCCAAGTTAACACCAAGTAATTTAGTCTCCTCAACTTGCCCAGCCACATTATTCATTATCATATATAGCTGAAGTCTAGAAATTAGGGAATGATTTGTACCATCAGCATAGACACACAGGCTTTGTAGGAGGTCATTAGTCAAATTCTAAAAGAGTACAGGGCCAAGAGAGCTGCGGTACACCACACTTTACATGTTTAGCATTAGAGAAGCTTCCACTTATTTAACTAGGCAAGTCAGTTAAGAACAAATTCTTATTTTCAATGACTACCTAGGAACAGTGGATTAACTGCCTTGTTCAGGGGCAGAACATCAGATGTTTACCTTGTCACCTCGGGTACTCGATCTTGCTACCTTTGGTTACGAGTCCAACGCTCTAACCACTAGGCTACCTGCCGCCCCATTCTAGAAACCCCTCTGTGTTCTATTAAATAGATAGGTCTGAATACACGACATGGCAGAGCCATAACACATACGTTTTTTCAACAACAGGTTATTATCTTGAGATTCAGTATTTTATCATAACAGAAGTGTCGCAATGCCGGCTGAGTAGATGATGCTTGCACCAATTTCCTGCGTTTACATTACATACATCTCTGTGTGTGTGTGTGCGTGTGTTGACTCTGTAGCCATGCAATGCTTTGACACACATCTAAGCCATCATCCCACACACCGGACCCACTCCAATTCACATACAACCCAAAAAGAGCCACAGAAGACGCAATGTCATGTATTGTCATGTTATGTCTTGTTCCTCTTCTTTCTCTTCACTTTGTTTCCCCCTGCTGGTCGTATTAGGTTACCTTCTCTTCCTTTCCTTCCCCCAGCTGTTCCTCATCTCCTTTAACTACCTCGTTTACCCTCTCCCACCTGTTCCCTTTTTCCCTCTGATTAGGTCTCTATTTCTCTCTCTGTTTCTGCTTCTGTCTTTGTCAGATTCTCGTTTGCTTCACCCTTGTCCCGTCCTGTCGTAATCTGCCTCTTCATCAGATGCTACGTGTGATCAGGTACCTCTGTCCTCTACAACCCGCGCCTACCCGGAGAGACCAGCAGTCTGTTGCCGCTAACCCTGCTATTCTCCTCTGCTGCTAGAAGGGGACTCTCCTGTAAAGATCAGAGGACTTTATGATTTATTTGTCGCCCTCTCTGCGGGTTGTCTATTTTGTCAATCGATACATCTGAAGAGGATCTATGTCTTCCCTGTGTTTTGACATTAAAAGACTCTGTTTCTGTTAAACCGCTTTTGGGTCCTCACTCACCTGCATAACACGCAATCTCTATTGAACTCCACACTTCCCTTTCCCACCTCGACAAGAGGAACAGGAATGCTTTTCATTGATTACAGGTCAGCGTTTAACACCATAGTGCACTTCAAACTCATCACTAAGCTAAGAACCCTAGGACTGAACACCTCCCCCTGCAACAGGATGCTGGACTTCCTGACACCAGGTGGTGAGGGTAGGCAACAACACATCCGTTATGCTGACCCTGTACGGGAGCCCCTGTACCTATTCACCCATGACTGCGTGGCCGTGTATAACTCCAACACCATCATTAAATTTGGCAACGACACAACGGTGGTAGGCCTGATCACCGACGACAATGAGACAGCCTATAGGGAGGTGGTGAGAGACCTGGCAGGGTGGTGCCAGGACAACAACCTCTCCCTCAAAATCATCAAGACAAAGGATCCGATCGTGGACCACAGGAAATGGATGGCGGAGCAGCCCCCATTCACATCTACGAGGCTGTAGTGGAGCAGATTGAGAGCTTCAAGTTCCTCTGAGTCCACATCACTAAAGATCTATCATGGTCCACACACACACAAACACAGTTGTGAAGACGGCACAACAACACCTCTTCCCCCTCAGGAGGCTGAAAAGATTTAGCATTGACTCTCAGATCCTCAAACAGTTCTACAGCATCTTGACTGGCTGCATCATCGCTTCGTATGGCAACAGCTTGGCATCGACCGCAAGGCGCTATAGACGGTAGTGCGTACAACCCAGTACATCACTAGGGCCAATCTCCCTGCAATCCAGGACCTCTATACAGGACCTCTATGGTGTGGATCTGCTTTTTTTCTAAAGCATCTTTCTTTCTTCCGAACCGGAATCCCCCAACAGAAGCTAGCCAGTTAATAACTAGCTACTAGCCAGTAGTCAGCTAACCACTGCTAGCGGTCATCAGCTAACCAGTTTGCACAACGCGATTCAAACCAGAGCATATCCGGACCTATTTTCTTTCCATATCCCCGGATTCCTACAGAAAGCTCTAAACCTTTTCACCTGGATCATCGCACCAAGCTATCTGCAATCCAAGTGGCAACTCCTGGCTAATGTCTCTGTCCTGAAGCAAGCACCAATTAGCCTGGAGCTAGCCCATGCTAGACCCATTTCCCGGCTAGCTAAAGAGGTCCATCAGCCACTCCTGGGCTACAATACCTATTTTGCTAACTGGTCTGGACCCCTTTTACTGCCGGTACGGGGTACTGAGCCCCGCCGATCCTTCACGACTGGACTACCGATGTAATCTGCTCGAGGGGGGTTACTCAACTTGATCCTACGTCACAACGTCCCCTGAATGCCCATCTGCTAGCCTGCTAGCCTGCTAGCCGCGGCCCGCTAGCTGTCTAGAGCATATTAGACTGTTAGCTGAATAGATCCATCTGCAATTTCTTGGGACACTATACCTATTTTGCCAATTGGACTCGACCCCTTTGCTAAACGGAAACCTACTAATGCATCACGACTGGTCTACCAATGTAACCGCTTGAGAAGGCTATAACAGACTTCCTCTGTCGCGAAGTCCATCTAAGGCCCTTCCGCTAGCTTGCTAGCCCCGGCCTGCTAGCTGTCTGAATCGCCGTGTCTCCAGCCAGCCTAATCTACTCACTGGACCCCTATGATCACTCGGCTATGCATGCCTCTCCCTAATGTCAATATGCCTTGTCCATTGCTGTTCTGGTTAGTGATTATTGTCTTATTTCACTGTTTCGCCTCTAGCCCTGCTCAATATGCCTCAGCCAACCATTTAGTTCCACCTCCCACACATGTGGTGACATCACCTGGTTTAAATGTGTCTAGAGACAATATCTCTCTCATCATCACTCAATGCCTAGGTTTACCTCCAATGTACTTACATCCTACCATACCTTTGTATGTACATTATGCCTTGAATCTATTCTATCGGGCCCAGAAACCTGCTCCTTTTACTCTCTGTTCCGAACATACTAGATGACCAGTTCTTATAGCCTTTAGCCATTCCCTTATCCTACTCCTCCTCTGTTCCTCTGGTGATGTAGAGGTTAATCTCCACTCCTATTCAACAGGTGCACTCATTTGTTTACCTCTGTAACTGTAAAAGCCTTGGATTCATGCATGTTAACATTAGAAGCCTCCTCCCTAAGTTTGTTTTATTCACTGCTTTAACACACTCTGCCAACCCGAATGTCCTAGCCATGTTTAAATCCTGGCTTAGGAAGACCACCAAAACCCCTGAAATTTCCATCCCTAACTGTAACATTTTCCGACAAGATAGAACTGCCAAAGGGGGCGGAGTTGAAATCTACTACAGAGATAGCCTGCAGAGTTCTGTCTTACTATCCAGGTCTGTACCCAAACAATTTGAGCTTCCACTTTTAAAAATGCACCTTTCCAGAAAGAAGTCTCTCACCGTTGCTGCTTGCTATAGACCACCCTCTGCCCCCAGCTGTGCCCTGGACTCCATATGTGAATTGATTGCCCCCCCCCCCATCTATCTTCAGGGCTCGTGCTGCTAGGTGACCTAAACTGGGACATGCTTAACACCCCGGCCATCCTACAATCTAAGCTTGATGCCCTCACACAAATCATCAATGAACCTACCAGGTACAACCCCAAATCCGTAAACACGGGCACCCTCATAGATATCATCCTAACCAACTTGCCTCCAAATACACCTCCGCTGTTTTCAACCAAGATCTCAGTGATCACTGCCTCATTGCCTGCTTCCGTAATGGGTCTGCGGTCAAACGACCACACCTCATCACTGTCAAACGCTCCCTAAAACACTTCAGCGAGCAGGCCTTTCTAATCGAGCTGGCCCGGGTATCCTGGAAGGATATTTACCTCATCCCGTCAGTAGAGGATGCCTGGTTATTCTTTAAAAGAGCCTTCCTCACCATCTTAAATAAGCATGCCACATTCAAAAAATGTAGAACCAGGAACAGATAGAGCACTTGGTTCACTCCAGACCTGACTGCCCTTGACCAGCACAAAAACATCCTGTGGCGTACTGCATTAGCATCGAATAGCCCCCGTGATATGCAACTTTCCAAGTTAGGAACCAATATACACATGCAGTTAGGAAAGCTAAGGCTAGCTAATTCAAACAGAAATTTGCATCCTGTAGCACAAACTCAAACAAGTTCTGGGACACTGTAAAGTCCATGGAGAATAAGAGCACCTTCTCCCAGCTGCCCACTGCACTGAGGCTAGGAAACACTGTCACCGCTGATAAATTGAGAATTTCAATAAGCATTTTTCTACGGCTGGCCATGATTTCCACCTGGCTATCCCTACCCCGGTCAACTGCACTGCACCCACCACAACAACTCTCCCAAGCCTCCCCATTTCTCCTTCACCCAAATCCAGATAACTGATGTACTGAAGGAGTTGCAAAATCTGGACCCCTACAAATCAGCCGGGCTAGACAATCTGGACCCTCTCTTTATAAAATGATCTGCCGAAATTGTTGCAACCCCTATTACTAGCCTGTTCAACCTCTCTTTCGTATCGTCTGAGATTTCCAAAGATTGGAAAGCTGCCGCGGTCATCCCCCTCTTCAAAGGGGGAGGCTCTCTAGACCCAAACTGCTACAGACCTATATCTATCCTACCCTGCTTTTCTAAGGTCTTTGAAAGCCAAGTTAACAAACATATTACTGACAATTTTGAATCCCACTGTACCTTCTCCGCTATGCAATCTGGTTTCAGAGCTGGTCATGGGTGCACCTCAGCCACGCTCAAGGTCCTAAATAATATCATAACCGCCATCGATAAGAGACATTACTGTGCAGCCATATTCATCGACCTGGCCAAGGCTTTCAACTCTCAATCACCACATTCTTATCGGCAGACTCATCTGCCTTTGTTTCTCAAATGACTGCCTCGCCTGGTTCAACAACTACTTCTCTGATAGAGTTCAGTGTGTCAAATCGGAGGGCCTGTTGTCTGGACCTCTGGCAGTCTCTACGGGGGTGCCACAGGGTTCAATTCTCGGGCCTTCTTATTGCCTTTCCTCCCTTATCTTACCTAATTTGCACACACTGTATATGTACTTTTTGTACTGTATTATTGACTGTATGTTTGTTTATTCCATGTGTAACTCTGTGTTGTTGCTTGTGTCGTTCTGCTTTGCTTTATCTTGGCCAGGTCGCAGTTGTAAATGAGAACTTGTTCTCAACTAGCCTACCTGGTTAAATAAAGGTGAAAAAATATATATATATTCCAGGTGGTGTCAGAGGAAAGCCCTAAAAATAGCTGAGGACTCCAGCCGCCCAAGTTATAGACGGTTCTCTCTGCTACAATATGACAGGCAGTACCTCATATGTATGCTCGTTGTTCTCACAAGGGTCTTGACTTGACTGCAGTTCGTCGTTATATCCAACTTCTGTGGGAAAACGCTCACTTTCAATGGTCATTGGCACACTGGAGAATTGTGCTCTTCACGGATGAATCCCGCTTTCAAATTTTCTATGGCAGATGGTAATTTGAATGCACAGAGATACCGTGATGAGATTCTGAGGCCCATTGTCGTACCATTCATCTGCCACCATCACCCCATGTTTCAGCATGATAATGCATGGCTCCATGTTGCAAGGACCTGTACACAATTCCTGGAAGCTGAAAATGTCCCAGGCCTGCATACTCATTAGAAATGTCACCCATTGAACATGTTTGGGATGCTCTGGATGGACGTCTATGACAGCATGTTTCCTTATATGGAACTGTAACTCAGAAAAATCTTTAAAATTGTTGCATATTGCGTTTATATTTTTGTTCAGTGTAGTTCATTAAATAGTGAACCAAATAGCTGCCAGGTCTATCTGCATTGACCCTTTTTTCACAAACTTTTTTGACCCATCACATACGCTGCTGCTACTGTTTATTATCTGTCACTTTATTTGGAGTTATATGTACATACAATGAGCTCCAAAAGTATTGGGACAGTGACACCTATTTTTTTTTAGCTCTGTACTCCAACACTTTGGATTTGAAATGATACAATTATGAGGTTAATGTGAAGACTGTCAGCTTTAATTTGAGGGTATTTTCATCCATATCGAGTGAACCATTTAGAAATTACAGCACTTTTTTGTACACACAGTGCATTTTGTTACAATACCCCATAATGACAAACCAATGTTTAGGGTCGTTTTCCTGTTGGTGTAACCAATACTCAGGGAGAAAAAGGTATAGATTCACACGCAGAGCGCGACAGATGTTTATTGAGCCTACGCAGAAGGCAGGAATCGTGGTCACAGGCAGGCAATGGTTAAACACAGGTAGGCAGGGACAATGGAACCTACCTAAGATGTCACCTATTGAACAACTCTGCCACGCAGACCAACCACTGTTCAAGACCATTTCCCGTGTTTACAATGCTCTTATGTCAGGACTAACACTGCCTGGGCTAGATAAACCCCGACTTAGATGGGAGAAAGATCTGGGTATTGATCTTGATGAGGATCTATGGAGTGACCTATGCAGGGATGGGGTTACATCCACATTGAACTCCAGATACAGACTGATCCAGTTTAATTTCCTCCATCAGCTCTATATCACCCCATCTAGACTGCACAAGTTCAACCCAGATATCTCCTCCCTATGTTTTAGATGTGGCTCAGATGAAGGAACATTCCTCCATTCCACTTGGCAGTGTTCAAAACTACACGGTTTCTGGCAGGGGGTATGCGATACCATATCCTCAATTCACGGGTTGCATTCCCTTTAGACCCGGAGGTCTGTCTACTGGGTAACTTTACTAACACCAATCTTAGGCAAAGCCATACTATAAAGCTAACAGAAATATTGCTAGCGATTGCCAAGAAATGTAGTGCCTTGAAATGGAAATTGGATTCCTCCCTGCCAGTTGCAATGTGGCTTTCGGAAGTTAATAGTTGTATCCCTTTGGAGAAAATCACTTACTGCTTGAGGAATAAGTTAAAGACATTTTACAGAATTTGGCAACCTTTTATTGATTATATGGAGAATCTCCCCCCACATCTCATTGATTGAATCTATATATAATCCTCACATAATGTTTCACACGTAACGTATAATATGTAGCCTACGGCAGGTGATCCAATGTCTCGTTATATTGTTATTATTTTTTTTATTTTTTATTGTTGTATGTTTGTTTATATAATTATAATTATAATTTATTCTTGTTACGTTCGTCTGATACTGTCACTTTGTCCTATCGTTGTCTAATATCTTTTCACTTTTGTTTTGAATGTTCTTAATTGGAAAATGCAAAAATAAAATATTTTAAAAAATATATAAAAAAAACATAGGTAGGCAGTCAAAAACAAACAATACCTCACAACCATTCAAATAGAAATAACTAAATAGGGAGTTGATGAGACCAGGTGAGAAACGAACACAGGTGAAATCATGTGTATTTAGCCACGTTATTGTTACTCATTGTGTATTTATTATTACATGTATTATTACGTGTTTTACTTATGTTATTTCTCTATTTTCTTTCTATCTGCATTGTTGGGAAAGGCCCGTAAGTAATCATTTCACTGTTAGTCTCCACCTGTTGTTTACGAAGCATGAATACAATTTGATTAGATTTGAGGTGTGTGTTCAAGTTCTCTCTTGTCCATTTTTACGACAAATAAGGCTGGAGAGTCACCCTCTGAGAATACCAATTGAGCTGGAAAAGCAATTTGTTGGCTGTCAGGGAGAGCCTTCCTTCAAGGCCTTTTGTGAAAGGTGAATTAACACAAACTTTAGGCTGCCCCCTGAGACACTCAGAGACAAAATACCGTAGCATTCAGCTTGGCTGAGCTTCTTATCCCTCTCATTGCAACATACCCTGCCTTGATCTCTCTTCTATTCCTTTTCACTAACACTATTTTCACCAATCTTATGGTAACTGGGGAATGACATGGTGTATGGTGGGTATCCAAAAGGAACACCGCTGAACTTAGACATGCCTTCGCATTGCAAAAACACTACCTGAAATACACAGTGGATACACAAATGAAAAGAATACACAACTCCCACCATAACTTCTGCTTTTTAGCCATTTGCTGATCGTAATCAAAGCTATAGGATTGAGAAGCCATTCTACCCTCACAATCCTGAGCTACTGTACTGTACATTTCACAACCGTCGACAACAGCTATCAATAGTTGTTTACATGGTAGTTAGGTATTTTCGCCCAAACCTAGTATTGTGTTTAATGTATGGTCCTGATTTTTGCTTTGCAGTCCAAGATAAAGATGTATTTTCTTCTGGACAATCTCACCTGAATGTCTAGCAAGGGAGAAAGGTTGAGTAAAAGTAAAACAAATAAAACATTGCTAAAAGAGATGTCCTTATATACTGTAGTTGGTTCACATTTGATTTGGCCTGTGTGTTATAATAACTTCAGATGGAGACAGATAATCAATTCATAGGAAATTTCACTCCTGGGAGAAAGCATAAGGTTATGTTGTAGGGTTGTATACCTCACATGTCTTCAAAAAATTGGTAGGGCCTTCTCGCAGGAAGTATGGCAAGCCTCGGGGCACAGCCTCTCTCTTCCTTTGGTTGGAAGAGAGACAAAAAAAGCACAATTGACTGTTTTACAACATTGTTCATGTGGTTGTCAATGTTAAGATCTCATCCACAATACTGATGTGTATTTAAAAAAAGTAGCAATTATCAATACACCAAAACGTAGGTAATAACTGTACGGAAGACTTTGTCAATATAATATTACTTCTGAGGTGTTGACCTGTTGCACACTCGACAACCACTGTGATTATTATTATTTGACCCTGCTGGTCATCAATGAACATTTGAACATCTTGGCCATGTTCTGTTATAATCTCCACCCGGCACAGCCAGAAGAGGACTGGCCACCCCTCATAGCCTGGTTCTTCTCTAGGTTGCTTCCTAGGTTCTGGCCTTTCTATGGAGTTTTTCCTAGCCACCGTGCTTCCACACCTGCATTGCTTGCTGCTTGGGGTTTTAGGCTGGGTTTCTGTACAGCACTTTGTGACATCGGCTGATGTAATAAGGGCTTTATGAATACATTTGATGGATTGAAATTTGATTGAGGTAGTTTTGTGGCAAAAAAAAAGGTTTAAATATGTGTCCAAAACACTTAAATATTTCCTGAACTTTCTTTTATCTCCCATTTTTAGGACAGGCACTTCAAAACCTTATTCCTTATGATTTATTTGTTGATTTTTTTTGTTGCCATTTATGAATGGGCTATTCAATGCGTTTGTATGGGCTATAGTAGTAAAGGGAAGTAATCAGCAATCAATAGCAATGTAATACTAAAAATAATATAAGGTAGAACAAAAACACACAAGAAATACAAATAAGAAATAATACGAACAAGAGAAAGTAAGTAAGCATACTATATACAGGGTCAGTCAGTTCTAGTACCAAATTTACAATCTGCAGGGATACTGGAGTGATAGAAGTAGATATGTATAGAGATAAGGTGACCAGGCAACAGGATATATGATAAACAGAGTAGCAGCCGGGTATATGATGATTGTATGTGAGTGGGTGTGCGTGTGTGTAGTCAGTATGAATGTATGTGCATATGTGTGTGTGAGAAAATTGTGAAGTGAGTGTCAGTGTGTGTGAGTGTGTAGGGCCCTATGAGTTTGCATAAAAAGCAAATAAAGGGGTAACTCAGATAGTCCTTGTAGCCATTTTGTTAGTTATTTATATAGTTAGCTGTTAAGCCATCTTATGTCTCTGGGATAGAAATGCTTCAGGAGGCTGTTGGTGTCAGACTTGATGCACCGGTACCGCTTGTCGTGCGGAAGCAGAGAGAACACTATGGCTTGGGTGACTATATCACACCGCCTCATGTAGAGGGATGGCAGGGAGCCCGCGCCCCAGTGATGTACTGGGCTGTCCGCACCACCCTCTGTAGTGCCATGTGATCGAGGGCGGTGCTATTGCCATACCAAGCAGTGATGCAGCCAGTCAAGATGCTCTCAATATTGACTCCCTTTATAAATACAGGTTAAATAAATACAAATAAGTGAAACGTAGAGCATGTTCATAGAACTTCAAATCGGCTTAAACGGAAAGCTAACACCCTGCCATCATCTGTGAAGCTCAAAATGTGAGAGATTTTAGATTAGACCATCACACAAGCTCAATATTTGAATACCTTGAACCAGTTTCCAATTCATATAAGTCTCTTGATGTATTGCCACTGTGCAGTATTTGTAAAGGTTAGGTTTGAATTTGTTAGATGCTGTATTTCTTCTAAATGTCACCCCTGTCAAAAGTGGGCAGACAAATAAATAGGCTGTACATGAATGATTTTAAATGTATGATATTTCAAAGGATAACTCAATGCTATACATGAAATAAATGCTTCACTTGCTGTATTGCTGTACAATATACTATAAGAACATAGAGTACAATGCAGAGCAGTATTAACCTAATCATTATACAGTTGAAGTCGGAAGTTTGCATACACTTACGTTGGAGTCTTTAAAATTAGTTTTTCAACCACTCCACAAATTTCTTGTTAAAACTATAGTTTAGGCAAGTCGGTTAGGACATCTACAGTGGGGCAAAAAAGGATTTAGTCATATGGTCAGATGAAAACAAAATATAACTTTTTGGTAAAAACTCAACTTGTCGTGTTTGGAGGACAAAGAATGCTGAGTTGCATCCAAAGAACACCAAAGCTACTGTGAAGCATGGGGGTGGAAACATCATGCTTTGGGGCTGTTTTTCTGCAAAGGGACCAGGACGACTGATCCATGTAAAGGAAAGAATGGATGGGGCCATGTATCGTGAGATTTTGAGTGAAAACCTCCTTCCATCATCAAGGGCATTGAAGATTAAATGTGGCTGGGTCTTTCAGCATAACAATGATCCCAAACACACCACCCGGGCAACAAAGGAGTGACTTCGTAAGAAGCATTTCAAGGTCCTGGAGTGGCCTAGCCAGTCTCCAGATCTCAACCCCATAGAAAATCTTTGGAGGGAGTTGAAAGTCCGTGTTGCCCAGCAACAGCCCCAAAACATCACTGCTCTAGAGGAGATCTGCATGGAGGAATGGGCCAAAATACCAGCAACAGTGTACGAAAACCTTGTGAAGACTTACAGAAAACGTTTGACCTCTGTCAATGCCAACAAAGGGTATATAACAAAGTATTGAGATAAACTTTTGTTATTGACCAAATACTTACTTTCCGCCATAATTTGCAAATAAATTCATTAAAAATCCTACAATGTGATTTTCTGGATTTTTTCTCTCATTTTGTCTGCCATAGTTGAAGTGTACCTATGATAAAAATTACAGGCCTCTCTCATCTTTTTAAGTGGGAGAACTTGCACAATTGTTTACAGACAGATTATTTCACTTATAATTCACTGTATCACAATTCCAGTGGGTCAGAAGTTTCCATACACTAAGTTGACTGTGCCTTTAAACAGCTTGGAAAATTCCAGGAAATTATGTCATGGCTTTAGAAGCTTCTGACAGGCTAATTGACATCATTTGAGTCAATTGGAGGTGTACCTGTGGATGTATTTCAATGCCTACCTTCAAACTCAAACTCATCTCTTTGCTTAACATCATGAGAAAATCAATAGAAATCAGCCAAGACTTCAGAAAACAAATTGTAGACCTCCACAAGTCTAGTTCATCCTTTTGAGCAATTTCCAAACGCCTGAAGGTACCACGTTCATCTGTACAAACAATAGTACGCAAGTATAAACACCATGGAACCACGCAGCCATCATACCGCTCAGGAAGGAGACTAATTCTGTCTTCTACAGATGAACATACTTTGGTGCAAAAAGTGCAAATCAATCCCACAACAACAGCAAAGGACCTTGTGAAGATGCTGGAGGAAACATGTACAAAAGTATCTATATCCATAGTAAAACGAGTCACATATCGATATAACCTGAAAGGCCGCTCAGCAAGGAAGAAGCCACTGCTCCAAAACCGCCATAAATGAGATGACGCTGGAGAGACGAAGCAAGTACGGGGAGTAAAACGTTTAATAAAGATGGACATGGAACGAGACAGAAACAGCATCAGCAAACTAATACTAAAGACCAAAAACAATACATTGCAGCAGCGGGGAACAGAGCTGGGGATCTGACAAATATAGGGGAGGAAATGAACAGGTGATAAGTGAGTCCAGGTGAGTCCATGGATGGCAGGAGTGAGTGATGCAGGGCAACCTGGCACCCTCAAGCGCCAGTGGGAGGGAAGAACAGGAGCAGATGTAATAGCCAGACTACGGTTTGCAACTACACATGGGGAAAAAGATCGTACTTTTTGGAGAAATGTCCTCTGGTCTGATGAAACAAAAATAGAACAGTTTGTTCATAATAACCATCTTTATGTTTGGAGGAAAAAGGGGGAGGCTTGCAAGCCGAAGAACACCATCCCAACCGTGAAGCACAGGGGTGGCAGCATCATGTTGTGGGGGTGGCAGCATCATGTTGTGGGGGTGCTTTGCTGCAGGAGGGACTGGTGCACTTCACAAAATAGATGGCATCATGAGGATGTAAAATTATGTGGATATATTGAAGCAACATCCCAAGACATCAGTCAGCAAGTTAAAACTTCTTTGGGATAGGGGCAGCATTTTCACTTTTGGATGAATAGCGTGCCCAGAGTAAACTGCCTCCTACTCAGTCCCAGATGCTAATATATGCATATTATTATTAATATTGGATAGAAAGCCCTCTAAAGTTTCGAAAACTGTTGGCAGGCAAAAACCTGAGAAAAAATCCAAACAGGAAGTGGGAAATCTGAGGTTTGTAGTTTTTTAACTCAGCCCCTATCGAATGCACAGTGGGATATGGGTTATTTTGCACTTCCTAAGGCTTCCACTAGATGTCAACTGTCTTTAGAACATTGTTTCAGGCTTCTACAGCAAAGGGGGGCCGGATGAGAGCTGTTTGACTAAGGGGTCTGGCAGCAGCCTCGTTCTCAGTCACGCGCATTTCACATGAGAGGTAGCCCTCGTTCCATTGCTTTTCTACAGACAATGGAATTCTCCGGTTGGAACATTATTGAACATTTATGATATAAACATCCTAAAGATTGATTCTATACTTAGTTTGACAAGTTTCTTCGCCCTGTAATATAACTTTTTGAACTTTTCGTCCTACTGGACCTGAACACACTTTTGGATATGTTTACTAAACGTGTAAACAAAAGGAGGTGTTTGGACATAAATTATTAACTTTATCGAACAAATCAAACATTTATTGTGGAACTGGGATTCCTGGGAGTGCATTCTGATGAAGATCATCAAAGGTAAGTGAATATTTATAATGCCATTTTTGACTAATGTTGACTGCGCAACATGGCGGATATTTCTTTTGGCTGGTTTGGGCTCTGAGCACCATACTCAGATTATGCTTTTTCCGTAAAGTTTTTTTAAAATATAAATATGAACTTTATTAAACAAAACATACATGTATTGTGTAACATGAAGTCCTAAGAGTGTCATCTGATGAAGATCATCAAAGGTTAGTGATTCATTTTATCTTTATTTGTGCTTTTTGTGACTCCTCTCTTTGGCTGGAAAAATGGCTGTCATCAGAAATGGGTCTTCCAAATGGACACTGACCCCAAGCATACTTCCAAAGTTGTGGCAAAATGGCTTAAGGACAACAAAGTCAAGGTATTGGAGTGGCCATCACAAAGCCCTGACCGCAATCCTATAATGTGTAGGGAGAACTGAAAAAGCGTGTGTGAGCTAGGAGGCCTACAAACCCGACTCAGTTACACCAGCTCTGTCAGGAGGAATGGGCCAAAATTCAATCAACTTATTGTGGGAAGCTTGTGGAAGGCTACCCGAAACGTTTGAGCCACATTAAACAATTTAAAGGCAATGCTACCAAATACCAATTGAGTGTATGTACATTTCTGAACCACTGGGAATGTGGTGAAATAAATAAAAGCTTAAATAAATCATTCTCTCTACTACTATTCTGACATTTCACATCCTTAAAATAAAGTGGTGATCCTAACTGACCTAAGACAATTTTTACCAGGATTAAATGTCAAGAATTGTGAAAAACTGAGTTGAAATGTATTTAGCTAAGGTGTTTGTAAACTTCCGACTTCAACTGTATTGTGGCGAAATCCTGCACGGAGCCTTCACTGTGCGCTGCCACTTTAAGAGCGCATCAGCAGTAAGGAAGGAGGAAATAAAGACAGCCTTTTCAGCTCTTTGGGGAGGAGCTCTTGGTTGGCGCGGCAGTTTGATTGTGTGTGCTATGCTGCAGATGCCCTTGTTTATTTTCAGCGTGTGTAGTTTATAAAGTATTTAACTCAATCATCGGTGTGACCGCTCTAGGTCGTGGTTGTTATCGTTTGGGACCACACCGGTTATGGATCGCATGGATTAGTAGCAACATTGATGCGAAGCTTTGACATACAAACCAACAAAACATCAGATAGTCAGACAGTACACTGGCAAGCCTCCTTTGTTGTCTGTGAACACCCCCCACATTCATACCCTCTGCACTCCTCCACTGGAAGATAATTCAGATTATTGCAAATCCTCTGACTGGGTTCTTTCTTGTAAATTGTTTCTATGAAGTTGCTGTTCAATTGCGCTGCCATTATTATTATTATTATATTATTATTAGAATATTATGAGGTATTCTGGTGGGGTTACCCCTGTGCTGTGCTGTGGGTTTTATAGGGTGTGTAATTCCCTTTTCTCTCCACTGGCTATCTGGTAAACAGGCTACACTCTGGGCAGTCTCTTCTGCTGATGTGTGTGGGTCTGGTAGTGGTACTCCGCCTATTCTACTCTTTTCCTTTCGGCATAGTTAATACCTGCCTGGCGCCTGAACAAAATCTTTACCTTTACCCCTCTCTAATAAATACCGCTACAGTATATTATGTCTGTTTTAACACATTTTAAAACAGACACATATTACACAAGTGCTTCTGAAATTATTATTGAAACAAAATCCTGATGTCTGAGAGTCAAGAGAAACCTTATTTTCATTTTTTTTCTTTCTCTTTTTTGCCAGGCCATCCAGCCACTTTGTGCGCCAGTAGTACATGCAATCAGCTAACTCATTTCTTCAAGGTGTGGGGGGTGGTCTTTGCCTGGAAAGAGATACTCTGTTAGTCCCTTGTAAACACACTCACAAATGTCTCACTCCAAGGTGTCTGCCTCTCTCTCTCTCTCCCTCTGCCAGATTCAGCTAAGCACCAGCACTAAGAGAGAAAGAGAGCGGGAGAGATGGACAGAGGGGAGAGAGCAAGCGAGAGAGAGACAGAGAGCTCCGAGAGAGCT
This sequence comes from Oncorhynchus nerka, assembly GCF_034236695.1. Lineage (NCBI taxonomy): Eukaryota > Metazoa > Chordata > Actinopteri > Salmoniformes > Salmonidae > Oncorhynchus > Oncorhynchus nerka. Next base: position 78,242,239 of record NC_088405.1, read on the forward strand.
GAGACAGGTCAAGCATTAGAGGGAGAGAGCTGAGAGAGCAAGCAAGAGAGGGAAAGAGCTGAGAGAGAGCAAGCTAGAAAGGGAGAGAGCTGAGAGAGAGGAAAAGAGAGTAAGCAAGAGAGTGCGTACTGTATACTACAGGATGCGCTGCCTTATCTATTCCCACGTCTGTATGCGTGTGAACCGAAGCAAGGAGTGAGCATTGGGAGTATTTTCTGCTTCTCCTTTCAGCCAGAGTGAGCATTCGGAGTATTTTCTGCTTCTCCTTTCAGCCAGGTGTTTTTCGGGGTTGAACATTTCAATAGGAATGTCAGCTACAGTGTTGGCATGAAATGAAATGTAAAAAGGCTTTGAGTCTGTCTTGGAGGTGGAACAGAGCTTGGAAACATAGGAGAGTGAACTGGATATCATGGACTGAATTGGATTCTACACAGCAAGAGGAACGCTGTCAGACTGGAGTTACAATTAAGACTTAAAGTAAGTTCTAATCGTCTCTCTTTCTTCATTGATGCCTCCTTTGTCCAAGTCCTTATCACTTGGAGATGCTAGTGGTTAATCTAGTCAGTCTTTCAGTCTTGTGTTCATTGACGGGAGTGAGCTATAGTGTGTTGTCTCACAGTGAAGAGGGACACAACCATGTACAGGTGCTGAACTCCTCCATGTCTTCTGTGTTATTTTGTTGCCGTCACCAAAGGACATGTTGAAGACAAAAACATTATGTGTCTACAGTTAGCATCCTGAGTGTCATGTTCTAAACAGAAGAAATTATTTCCCTACTGAAAATGTAGATTTTGTTTCTTCTAAATATTGTGTTTCTTTGTAATAACACTGCAAACACATTTAGAGCTAAACGTGTTTAAAATGCATTTTCAGTTTCAGCAAGTTTATTGCAAATAGATTGAAAATATAGATGTCACGTTCTTTCAAAATCGAACCCAGAAGCAGACCAGGACAAGGAGAGTAGGAAGAAGGTGAGTATTTATTTACAAGTGAATGTGAATGGGTAGATATATCCAGGTGGCGTAGCGGGCAGCGGTGGTGAGTTGATGGGAGTAAATAGGTGGATCCAATGGGGTAGCGGAATCCTCCGACGACCAGGCGGGAATGGGGTAAATGATCCGGGTGAGTAATGTTCATGGCTAACGATCCGGCAGGGAATGGATGTCAGGTCAGAGCTTTTGAAGGGGAGAGGTGATGATCAGGACAGGTGTGCAGATTACTGATGGGATACAGGTGCGGGTGAACATCTCCCAACAAGCTAATTCGCCCGGCAACCAGACAGGGTGCGTTCCAGGACACCGAAAACACACTCCAGGACAGAAACACAGGCAAACACAGACTCAGGAAGCGGGATTCGTGACAATAGATTTGGTGTTTTTAACAAACTCAGCAAAAAAAAGAAATGTCCTTTTTTCAGGACTGTGTCTTTCAAAGACAATTCGTAAAAATCAAATAACTTCCCAGATCTTCATTTTAAAGGGTTTAAACACTGTTTCCCATACAATTAATGAACATGCACCTGTGGAACTGTCTTTAAGACACTAACAGTGTCCCAGACATGCTCAATGGGGTAGGCATTTAAGGTCACAGTAAAGAAAACTTAGGACACTAAAGAGGCCTTTCTACTGGCTCTGAAAAACACCAAAAGAAAGATGGCCATGGTCCCTGCTCATCTGTGTGAACGCGCCTTAGGCATGCTGCAAAGGAAGCATGAGGCCTGCAGATGTGGCCAGGGCAATAAATTGCAATGCCCGTACTGTGAGACACCTAAGACAGCGCTACGGACAGCTGATCGTCCTCGCTGTGGCAAACCACATGTAACAACACCTGCACAGGATTGGTACATCCGAACAACACACCTGCGGGACAGGTACAGGATGGCGACAACAACTGCCCAAGTTACACCAGGAACGCACAATCCCTCCATCAGTGCTCAGACCGTCCGCAAAAAGGCTGAAAGAGACTGGACTGAGGGCTTGTAGGCCTGTTGTAAGGCAGGTCCTCACCAGACATCACAGGCAACAACGTCGCCTATGGACCAGACAGGACTGGCAAAAAGTTTTCTTCACTGACGAGAGGCGGTTTTGTCTCACCACGGGTGATGGTTGGATTCGTGTTTATCGTCGAAGGAATGAGCGTTACACCGAGGCCTGTACTCTGGAGCGGGATCGATTTGGAGGTGGAGGGCCCGTCATAGTCTGGGGCGGTATGTCATAGCGTCATCGGACTGAGCTTGTTGTCATTGCAGGCAATCTCAATGCTGTGCGTTACCGGGAAGACATCCTCCTCCCTCACGTGGTACCCTTCCTGCAGGCTCATCCTGACATGACCCTCCAGCATGACAATGCCACCAGCTATACTGCTTGGTCTGTGCGTGATTTCCTGCAAGACAGGAATGTCAGTGTTCTGCCATTGCCAGCGAAGAGCCCGGATCTCAATCCCATTGAGCACGTCTGGGACCTGTTGGATCGGAGGGTGAGGGCTATATATTTTATATTTGAGGTTCTTCAAAGTAGCCATCTTTTGCCTTGATGACAGCTTTGCACACTCTTGGCATTCTCTCAACCAGCTTCACTTGGAATGCTTTTCCAATAGTCTTGAAGGAGTTCCCACATATGCTGAGCACTTGTTGGCTGCTTTTTCTTCACTCTGCAGTCCAACTCATCCCAAACCATCTCAATTGGGTTGACGTTGGGTGATTGTGGAGGCCAAGTCATCTGATGCAGCACTTCATCTCTCTCCTTATTGGTCAAATATCTCTTACACAGCCTGGAAGTGTGTTGAGTCATTGTCCTGATGAAACACAAATGATAGTCCCACTAAATGCAATCCCGATGGACTGGCGTATCAGTGCAGAATGCTGTGGTAGCCATGCTTGTCAAGAGTGCCTTGAATTCTAAATACATTGCTGACAGTGTCACCATTAAATCACCATCACACCTCCTCCAAGCTTCACGGTGGGAACCACACATGCAGATATCATTCGTTCACCTACTCTGCGTCTCACACACATCAGTTGGAACCAAAAATCTGAAATTTGGACTCATCAGACCAAAGGACAGATTTCCACCAGTCTAATGTCCGTTGCTTATGTTTCTTGGCCCAAGCAAGTCTCTTCTTTTTATTGATGTCCTTTAGTAGTGGTTTCTTCGCCACAATTTGACCATGAAGGCCTGATTCACGCAGTCTTCTCTGAACAGATGTTGAGATATGTCTGTTACTTGAACTGTGTGAAGCATTTATTTGTGCTGCAATCTGAGGTGCAGTTAACTCTAATGAACTTATCCTCTGCAGCAGAGGTAACTCTGGGTCTTCCTTTCCAATGGCGGTCCTCATGAGAGCCAGTTTCATCATAGCGCTTAATGTTTTTTGCAGCCTCACTTGAAGAAACATTCAAAGTTATTTAAATTTTCCCCATTGACTGACCTTCATGTCTTAAAGTAATGATGGACTGTCGTTTTTCTTTGCTTAATTGAGCTGTTCTTGTCATAATTTGAACTTGGTCATTTACCAAATATATATCTTCTGTATACCACCCATAACCTGTCACAACACAACGGAATTGCCCGCGCCTCGTGAGTTTCGATTTGTTTACTAAACGCGTAAACAAAAGGAGGTGTTTGGACATAAATTATCGAACAAATCAAACATTTATTGTGGAACTGGGATTCCTGGGAGTGCATTCTGATGAAGATCATCAAAGGTAAGTTAATATTTATAATGCTATTTTTGACTAATATTGACTCCAACATGGCGTATATCTGTTTGGCTTGATTTGTCATCTGAGTGCCGTACTCAGATTATGCTTTTTCCGTAAAGTTTTTTTGAAATCTGACACAACGGTTGCATTAAGGAGAAGTTTATCTAAAGTTCCTTGTATAATAGTTGTATCTATTATCAATGTTTATTATGAGTATTTCTGTGAATTCGTGTGACTCTCTGCAAAATCACTGCATGTTTTGGAGCTACTGAACATAACACGCCAATGTAAAATGAGATTTTTGGATATAAATATTCACTTTATCGAACAAAACATATATGTATTGTGTAACATGAAGTCCTATGTGTGTCATCTGATGAAGATCATCAAAGGTTAGTGATTCATTTTATCTATATTTTTGCTTTTTGTGACAACTCTCTTTGGCTGGAAATGTCGCTGTTTTTTTCTGTGACTTGGTGGTGACCTAACATAATTGTTTGTGGAGCTTTCGCTGTAAAGCCTTTTTGGAATCAGACATTAACGAGAATTTTATCTTTAAAATTGTGCCTAATACTTGTATGTTTGAGAAATTTGATTTATGAGATTTCTGTTTTGAATTTGGCGCCCTGCAATTTCATTGGCTGTTGGCGAGGGGTTCCACTCCCAGACAGATTAATTGAAATACATTCCAGGTGACTACCTCATGAAGCTGGTTGCGAGCACGCCATGAGTGTGCAAAGCTTTCATCAAGGCAAGTGGTGGCTACTTTGAAGAATTTAAAATATAAATTATATTTTGATTTGTTTTAAAACTTTTTTGGTTACTACATGATTCCATATGTGTTTTTTCATATGTTAGCTTCGTAGAAACCCAGCCCGGGCCCTTAGTCAGTTAATAAGGTCTATCAGTTTATTTAAGTTCCTAACTTCTGATGGAACGGAATTGTTATGTTTTTCCTTCCCCAGTCAATTTGAAACTTTCTGTGGACCTTTTGTTAAGATGGATGAACATTATTTAAACAGAGTATCCATTTTTGTAAGGAACATCATAAGCCCTACAATCCTACATGCAAACGGAATGGTCTTTCTTGTTCAGGTGTTCCAGAAGCAGTTATCAGAATTTTGTATTGGTGTCAATCCTCTGTAAACTCTGCCTACTACACTCTTTGTAAAAATGTTGCTAGGTAGAACCATATTGGGTTCTTCAGCTTGTCTCCATAGGGGAACCCTTTTTGGTGCTAGGTAGAACACTTTGCAGGTTGAACCTTTTTATAGTCACTTGTTTTGTAAATAAGAATATAATGTTTCTGAACAATTCTACATTAAAGTGGATGCTACCATGATTAGAGATAATCATAAATTAATTACGAGTTAGAAAGTTAGAGGCGCAAAGATCGTACCCCTGTTACCAATAACAGGGGAAGTAACATTGGGGGGTATGATATGTATGCCTCACACTTTCTCACTCATCATTATTCACGATTCATTCATGATTATCCTTAATCATGGTAGCAATAACAAATACAATTAAAAAGCTTATTCAGATTCAGAAGGGATCTATGTAGAATCCTTCTTGCCTTCCAAAGAATCATCAAAGACCACTTTCTATCAAACTGTTCTTAGGATGAAAAAGCCTCTAGGTAGAAACTTTTGCCTTACAAAGAATGCTCGTCTTCCAAAAAGGGTTCTTCAGATGAAAACGGTTCTTGGTAGAAACCTATCCCTCCGCAAGAATCTCCATTGAAAGTGCTTTTTAGTCCAGGACTAGGCTTAATCTGTGTCCAGGAAACCTCCCCATAGTGTTTTTGTCATAGGCCTAACTAATGTATAGGCCAACATGCCATTGCACCAATGCTGGAGGGGTCTCAGAGTAATAGACTTGATAATGATATGAATTATCTGGTATTCATTTGCAATGTCAACAAAAAGCAAAGCCCACAGATAATACATCATAAAGGGCTATTGGTAATGTAGCCGCAGGTAGTCCCTTTTTAAATCAACATAATTTACTGACAGCCAGCACAGTCACATTAAGATCATCAGATATGCGCATATGCAAACAGCTATGATCTAATATCTAAATATGCGTTGACCTTAATCAGAGCCGAGGTTTGATGAACAGAAACTCTATTCTTTCCCACAAACACATGTTCCCATATCTCCTCGTGCAAAAACTGTGTTTTAATGTAAGGTAAAATACTTTTGGAGGATAAGAAACTAGAACTTGGTTACGCTATTGCTTTAAATTAGAAGCATCATGGACTTTCTAAACTCCTTCTCTCCAGGCTATTGTAAGGCTACTGTACAATGAGCTATTGATGCGTGTTCAAAACAAGTGCTTTTGATTCTGTTCTACTGAGGTAGTGCTGCCTGAAATTCAAAGCCATCTTTCTGAGGATGATCAGAGAGGTATCTCCAGCCTTAAGCAGAGGGAATTCTGCATAAGCAATACACAGAGCAAGGGTTGTGCTTAGCTACTTTTGTCATACTACCACAGTAGCAAGTAGACTCTTAAATCTCTCTTTCTCTCACTCTCGCTCTCTCACCATCTTTCTCTGTGTAGTTTTTCACAGCCAAAACACAAATGGAATCCAACTGCATAAATATATATTTATTTGTGTTATCTACGTTAACCTGCCTTAAAACCACTGAGCAAATGTATAAGAAGTGACTACTATAAGTAAGGAAGTGCGCCTTATTTTGTCCTTCTCTCTTGTATTGGTTTTATTTTCCCAGTTAAAACACATTAAGTCTAGTCTTGGATTGAAACACACTAACCAGTTATCCTTCAATGTCAGAAAGAAACGTTCAACTGCAGGGGCTTCTGAACCCAATTTAATCCGCTGTTAGAGACTGACAGGTTCCATGCTATGTTTACATTTATAGGAACTCTCCTGGGGCTGGAATCTCTACACAGCAAGGGAGAGGCAGTACTGCATGCTGTGGATTAAAAACATGGGCTATGAAATGTCTACATACTCTTTATGTATTAGGGTTTTGTTGTACAGTTTACTGTAGGCAATCTGTAGGTATGTAATCATTCATCCCATATCCAACCATCACTAATCTCATCACGTCCATGGCAAGACATGTGAGACTCCTTGTGTAAGATCTCATTTAATTGATTGTGTGTGACATGGGTTTGTCTCCTTCTTTCACACATTTCACTCATATTCTGTCTCATATTCAGGTTCTGAGACATAGAATAAATAGACGTGAAGCTAGTGATCTTTGATGGATTGTTCCATATGAATTCACTTCTGTATGTACAGTCCCTTCGAAAAGTATTCAGACCTCTTCACTTTTCCACATTTTGTTATGTTACAGCCTTATTCTAAAATTGATTAAATAAAATAAAGAATCCTCCGCAATCTACAACACACAATACCCCATAATGACAAAGTGAAAACAGGTTTTTAGAAATTTTGGCAAATTACTTAAACATACCTTATTTATATAAATATTTAGACCCTTTGCTATGAGACTCGAAATTGAGCTCAGGTGCATCCTGTTTCCATTAACCATCCTTGAAAGATTTCTACAACCTGATCGGTGTCCACCTGTGGTAAATTCAATTGATTGGACATGATTTTGAAAGGCAAACACCTGTCTATATAAGGTCCCAAAATTGACAGTGCATGTCAGAGCAAAAACAAAACCATGAGGTCGAAGGAATTGTCTGTGGCTCTCTGAGACAGGTTTGTGTTGAGGTGCAGATCTGAAGAAGCGTTCCAAAAACAATCTGCAGCATTGAAAGTTCTCAAGAAAACAGTGGCCTCCATCATTCTGAAATGGAAGAAGTTTGGAACCACCAAGACTCTTCCTAGAGCTGGCCAAACTGAGAAATCGGGGCAGAAGGGCCTTGGTGAGAGAGATGGCCAAGAACCCGATGGTCACTGACAGAAATCTAGAGTTTCTCTGTGGAGATGGGAGAACCTTCCAGAAGGACAACCATCTCTGCAGCACTTCACAAATCAAGCCTTTATGGTTGACTGGCCATAAGGAAGCCACTCCTTACGATAGCCCGCTTGGAGTTTGCCAAAAGGCACCTAAAGACTCTCAGACCATGAGAAACAAGATTCTCTGGTCTGATGAAACCAAGATCTTTGGCCTGAATGCCAAGCGTTACATCTGGAGGAAACCTGGCACCATCCCTACAGTGAAGCATGGTGGTGGCAGCATCATGCTGTGAGGGTGTTTTTCGGTGGTAGGGACTGGGAGACTAGTCAGGATCGAGGCACAGATGAACAGAGCAAAGTACAGAGATTCTTTATGAAAACCTGTTCCAGAGCTCTCAGGACCTCAGACTGGGGCGAGGGTTTACTTTCCAACAGAACAACTACCCTAAGCACACAGCCAAGACAATGCAGAAGTGGCTTTGGGACAAGTGTCTGAATGTCCTTGAGTGGCCCAGCCAGAGACCAGACTTGAACCCGATTTGAACAAGGCCCTTCTACCCCGATTGCTCAGTTTGACCAGGCTCTACGGACAGTTCCTTCGACCTCTTGGCTTGTTTTTTGCTCTGACATGCACTGTCAACTGTGGAACCTTAAATAGACAAGTGTGTGTGCCTTTCCAAATCATGTCTAATCAATTTAATTTACCACAGGCGGACTCCAATCAAGTTGCAGAAACATCTCAAGGATGATCAACGGAAACAGGATGCACCTGAGCTCAATTTCGAGTCGCATAGCAAAGGTTTCTGAATACAGTAAATAAGGTGGTTTTGTTTTTTGTTCTTTATAAATTTGCAAACGTTTTTGAACCGGTTTTCGGTCATTAAGTAAATTACGTGTCAAACTTATTCCACGGAGGGCCAAGTGTCTGCAGGTTTTCGCTCCTCCTTTGTACTTGTTTGATGAATTAAGGCAGCTAATTAGTCAAATACTCCCCTCACCTGGTTTTCACCTGTTTTAAAGATATACTGGTTCTTAATGCAACCACTGTCAGATTTTTTTTAAACGGTACGAAAAAAGCATACCATGCAATAATCTGAGACGGCGCTAAGACGTAAATATATTTCTCCGCCATGTTGTAGTCAACAGAAATACGAAATTACATCATAAATATTCCCTTACCTTTGATGATCTTTCATCAGAATGCAGTGCAAGGAATCCTAGTTCCGCAATAAATTGTTGTTTTGTTCCATAATGTCCATTACTAGTGTCCAATTAGATACTTTTGCTAGCACGTTTAGTTCACATGTTCAAAAGCTGGCGCTGGTCCAAGCGAACTCGGACGAAAACTTCAAAAAGTTATATTCCAGGTCGAATAAACTGGTCAAACTAAGTAGAGAATCAATCTTCAGGATGTTATTATCATTTATATCCAATAACGTTCCAACCGGAGCATTCGTTTTTGTCTACAGGGTAATGGAACGCAAGACAATATAATGACTACTGCGCGTAACCAGGAACTGGCATTCTGCCAGACCAGTGACTCAAATAGCTGCCATCTGGTCCCACATAACACTAGAGGCTTCATTCCACGTTCTACTGACTGTTGACATCTAGTGGAAGGCGTAGGAAGTGCGAACAGATCCATATCTTATTTGGATGTGAATAGGCGATGAGTTGAAAATCAACCAGCCCCAGAATTTCCACTTCCTGTTTGGAAGTTTGCCTGCCCTATGAGTTCTGTTATACTCACAGACATAACTCAAACAGTTTTAGAAACTTCAGAGTGTTTTCTATCCACTAGTAATGATAATGCATATATTAGCATCTGGGACAGAGTAGGAGGCAGTTCACTATGGGCACGCAATTCATCCAAAGTGAAAATGCTGACCCCTATCCCTAAAAGGTTATTAATTGAAAGCAAATACATGGAATGAGTTTGACACTCCTGATATAAATCAACAGTCAGAACCTTGAAAGTTGCGGGGTGGCCGGTAGCCTAGTGGTTGGAGCGTTGGACTAGTAACCAAAAGGGTTGCAAGTTCAAATCCCTGAGCTGACAAGGTAACAATCTGTTGTTCTGAACAAGGCAATTAATCCACTGTTCCTAGGCTTTGAAAATAAGATTTTTTTCTTAACTGACTTTCCTAGTTAAATCAAAGGTGCATGGAGGTGTGGTTTGGAGCTTTGCTTCTATTTTGAGAGAAAGGAGCAGAGACGCTCTTTCACTTTGACATCCGACTTTGCGGTCTAAGATTTGATGTTTTCATTGAAAATGTAGCTTTCGAAACTCTCCGACAGCTCAATTACAGAGAAAATCCATATCTAATAATATCTTCCATGATGAACTCAAATTGTACTGAGAGAATTAAATTCCCTGCGTTTATTTACTGTTTTAGTGACTAGTTCAATAATACATTATGATATGATTAGAAATGCATGATATCTGCCATAAACTCATGGTATTACACACCATTGTAGAGGTGAGGTGAGCTGTCATACTGCTCAAGCTTGACAATAATCAAATGTCTATGTGCTGTCATCTTCCTGCCTGGGTTTGCTGGCTCCTTTGTATGCTCCAAACCAAGTTAAACATGACTGATTTTAGTACAATTGCACACACTTCACTATCGATTTCAGGGGTATGTCAAGGCTGCACTGTTTTGACTTGTTCATTCAGAATCCATCTGCCGAGGTGGTTATGTTTCTGAGCGTCGGTGAAACACCGCTAATCCGCCACGCTGTTCTGCTCATGAGAAAGAAAATGTTTGCTCAGATTGCACAAACACAATCATCCTATCTGCAGCCCTTTACAGCTCCACCAAGAAAGTGGAAAATTTGTAGAATTAAAACAAGATATTTTCTCAACTCTGTGTAATTATTGTATTTTTTGGTCTTGGTGTTATGGATGGAATTGTGTTTATTTTACCTTAGAAATTCTTGTTCAATGACCTGTCCTGAGTCTGAAATGTACTATTTTGCTTTGTCTGTTATAAAGTGAAATAAGTAGGAGAGCGAAACACACGTGATTAAAAATTATGCTAAACTGGTCCAGTTTGTTATCTACACATGAATTTTTTTCCTTATTTATCAAGCATAAACAGTAAGAGTAACAATAATAGTAGCAGTAAGAGTAACAATAATAGTAACAGTAATAGTACAAACGGACATTATCAACGTTTTTGGAGTGGGTATAGGATTCAATGGTGATTGGCAGGGGAAATTGTCTCCTGAATTGACGCTTTGTCACACACCTGAAGAATTAGTCCAATCTTTTACATACTGTTTGTGTGAGTTCAGTTAAGAGTTAAGTTTCAAAGTATATGACACATTGCATATACATTCCTTGAAGGAATATTGCACCATCTACCCAGGAGAAAGTGAAAATAAGTATAGGAAATGGATTTCTGTTTCAATTACAAGTTAACAAATAACTCGTGCCAATAGCCACACAATATCAGCCTTCACAATCATATGGTACTTAAATATATCCCCAACTCCTCATATGTTTAAATGAATCAGACTCCTCACTCTTTCACCATAAAGAAGTTATATGATTACACCCATGAAACATTTTCTCGCCCTCATCTTCAGTCATAGAACATGTGTAATCGATCAAAATAACCGATACATTAAGCAATCAATCAAATTAATTTATAAAGCCCTTTTTACATCGATGTCACAAAGTGCTATACAGACACCCAGCCTAAAACCCCAAACAGCAAGCAATGCAGATTTAGAAGCACGGTGGCTAGGGAAAAACTCCCTAGAAAGGCAGGAACCTAGGAAGAAACCTAGAGAGGAACCAGGGTCTGAGGGGTGGCCAGTCCTCTTCTGGCTGTGCCGGGTGGAGATTATAACAGTACATGGCCAAGATGTTCAAACATTCATAGATGACCAGCATGGTCAAATAATAATAATCACAGTGGTTGTAGAGGGTGCAACAGGTCAGCACCTCAGGCATAAATGTCAGTTGACTTTTCATAGCCTATCATTCAGAGTTCGAGACAGTATGAGAAAGTCGAAAACAGCAGGTCCGGAACAAGGTAGAATGTCCGGTGAACAGGTCAGGGTTCCATAGCCGCAGGAAGAACAGTTGAAACTGGAGCAGCAGTACGACCAGGTGGACTGGGGACAGCAAGGAGTCATCAGGCCAGGTAGTCCCGAGGCATGGTCCTAGGGCTCAGGTCCTCCGAGAGAAGAGAAAGAGAGACATTTAGAGGGAGCATACTTAAATTCACACATGACCCCCAGATAAGACAGGAGAAATACTCCAGATATAACAGACTGACCCTAGCCCCAGAGACAAACTATTGCAGCATAATTACTGGAGGCTGAGACCGGAGGAGTCTGGAGACGATACCCCCGGACAGGGCCAAAGCACAGCCCCCACACCACGAAAGGGATATCTTCAACCACCAACTTACTACCCTGAGACAAGGCCGAGTATAGCCCCACGAAGATCTCACCCATGGCACGAACAAGAGGGGGGTGCCAACCCGAACAGAAAGACCACATCAGACTCAACCCACTCACGTGACACACCCCTCCTAGGGACGGCATGGAGGAGCACCAGTAAGCCAGTGACCCAGCCCCTGTAATAGGGTTAGAGAAAGAGAATCCCAGTGGAGGGAGGGGAACCGGCCAGGCAGAGACAGCAAGGGTGGTTCGTCGCTCCAGTGCTTTTCTGTTCACCTTCACACCCCTGGGCCAGACTACACTCAATCATAGGACCTACTGAAGAGATGGTCTGTTATAAATGTCGAGACCGAGTCTGCGTCTCTCACATGGATAGGCAGACCATTCCATAAAAATGGAGCTCTATAGGAGAAAGCCCTGCCTCCAGCTGTTTGCTTAGAAGTTCTAGGGGCAATAAGGAGGCCTGCAAAAGCGTACGTGTAGGTATGTACGGCAGGACCAACTCAGAAAGATAGGCGCAAGCCCATGTAATGCTTTGTAGGTTAGCAGTAAAACCTTGAAATCAAACCTAGCCTTAGTGTAGAGAGGCTAGCACTGGGGTAATATGATTTTTAAAAATTGGTTCTATTCAAAATTCTAGCAGCCATGTTTAGCACTAACTGAAGTTTATTTAGTGCTTTATACGGGTAGCCGGAAAGTAGAGCATTGCAGTAGTCTAATCTGGAAGTGACAAAAGCATGGATTCATTTTTCTGCATTTTTGTACAGAAAGTTTCAGATTTTTGCAATGTTACTTAAATGGAAAAAAGCTGTCGAAACAGTCTTGATATGTTCATCAAAAGAGATCAGGGTCCAGAGTAACGCAGAGGGGTGGTGAGTCGGAAGTAGGTGCAGGTGAAACGTTTTAATAAAACAACAAAACCAAGAACACGACACTAACATAAGACAGAACACCAATACACAAGAACAATACCAACTAGCGAGTGACCCTGGGAGAGTGACATATAAAGCGGAGGAAATTATGAAGGTAATGGAGTCCAGGTGTGAATCATAGGTGCACGTAATAATGAGTGCCAGATGTGCGTATTGATGAATCCCAGGACCGGTGGTTAGTACTCTGGCAACGTCGTAAGCCGAAGGAGAGGAGCAGGAGCAGACAGGACAGGAGTAACAGTAACCCCCCTCTGATGTGCGGCTCCAGCCGCAGTATGACACTGACCAGGGGGATGACCCCGAGGGCGAGGAGTCGATCCGGGCTGCGAAGGTGGGAATCACGGATGATGTTGGGGTCCAGAATGTCCTCCACCTGAACCCAACACCGCTCCTCAGGGCCATACCCCTCCCAGTCCACCAGATACTGGAGCCGACCCCCACGATGTCGGGAGACCAGTAGGGATTTGACAAAGTACATCGGGCTCCCCTTGATGTCCAGGGGCGTGGGGGTGTCGTGGGGGACAGCATCAACTAGGGGACAAGGAACCACCGGCCTGAGAAGGGAGACATGAAAAGAGGGTGAGATACAGGTTCCAATTACCAAGTCACTACCGTATGTCACCTCATTGACCCTCTGGAGAACCTTGAACGGCCCCACAAACCGGGGGCTCAGTTTCTTGCAGGCAGAGAGCCAGACGCAGGGGTCTCGCTGTGGTGATGGTCTGCCTGCTCCTTCTGACGATGGACAGCATGCTGGAGTCTCACGTGTGCATTGTTCCACACCACCTCCGCATGCTTGAACTACTCCTCTACCGCAGGAGCTGTGGTCTGGCCCGGGGTCCACGGGGCCAGGGCCGGCTGGAAACCCAACACACACACTGGAAGGGGGTCAACCCAGTGGAGGAGTGACATAGAGAGTTCTGGGCATACTCTGCCCAAGGAAGGAAATGTGCCCACTCACCTGCCGCTCCTGACAGTGACTCCTCAGGAACCTCCCCAGCTCCTGATTCATCTCTCCACCTGCACCTGTTAGACTGAGGCCAATACCCGGATGTGAGACTAACCGTGACCCCAAGCTTCTCCAAGAAGGCCCTCCATACTCTGGGTGTGAATTGGTGGCTACGGTCCGAGACGATGTCCTCCAGAAGGCCATAATGCCGGAAGACCTCCTGGAAGAGTGCCTCAGTGACCTGGAGAGCAGTAGGAGACCAGGAAGAGGGATTAAACAACATGACTTGGAAAATCTATCCACTACCACGGTGAAACCATCAGGGGGAAGATCAGTAACAAAGTCAATGGACAGATGGGACCAAGGTTGCTGAGGCATGGGAAGTGGCAGGAGCTTCCCTGCTGGATGGAGCAATCTGGGGGGACTTGTTTTGCGCACACACGGAACAGGAGTTGACATACCGCGTAACATCCTGCACCAATTTCAGTGTCACTGTCTTTGTGACAAAACTGCCCCTACACCCACCTCCGATGCGTCTGCCTCAACCACAAAAGTTTGCGTGTTTTAGCAAGTGGCGGAGGTAAAACGCCCCTTGAAGATGAAAGGCCTCATCGGCTTTTGGAGACAGACCAAACCATCCTACGAGGCCCACCCTTGAGGGAGCAGGTGAGGGGCGGTGATGGCACTGAAGATCCTGATGAAGCAGCGGTAAAAGTTGGAAAACCCCCAAAAACGTTGTAACCTCTTGATGGTGGATGGGACTGGCCATGACCTTAGCGCATCTACCTTCTTCTCCTCCTTCCTCACTCCCTGCGGGCTGATTTGGTAACCCAGGAAGGAGACAGCCCTCTGGTGGAATTGGCACTTCTCCGCCTTGACGAACAGGGGATCAGCGAAGAGGCATTCCAGGACTGCTCAAACATGAGTGATGTGATCCTCCAGGTTAGTCGAGAAGATCAGGATGTCATCAATGTACACAATCCCCTGACGTCCGAGCATGTCCCTGAACACCTCGTTGACGAATGCCTGGAACACTGACAGAGCATTGGCTAAACCAAAGGGAATAACCAAGTACTCGTAGTGACCAGACATCGTGCTGAATGCTGTCTTCCATTCATCCCTCTCCCGGATGCGAATGAGATTGTAGGCACTCCGCAGGTCCAGTTTGGTGAAGAACCGGGCCCCGCGGAGCTGCTCGATGGCATCAGCGGGAGAGGGTACCGATACTTTGTGGTGATGTCATTGAGTCCACGATAATCGATACAAGGGCGTAATCCTCCCTCCTTTTTGGCCACGAAGAACAAACCAGCCGACGCAGTGGACTTGGATCTGTGGATGAGGTGTAGCACAGGAAAACAGGTCAATGGCACAGTCCCAGGGGCAATGAGGAGGGAGACAGATAGCGCGCGTCTTGGAGAATACCTCCCTTAGATCCTGATATTCCCCTGGAATGTTGGGCTGGAGGGCAAACGGGACTCTCAACCGGCGTGGACCCACAGGGGACAGGAAAGCAGGTCTTCCGGCATTCAGCTGACCAGTCGGTGATTCTCATCCTCGACCATGAGATGTTATGGTGCTGAAGCCAAGGTAGGCCGAGGATGATCTTGTGAACTTGTGCATAGGTGATGAAGAAGGGGATGTTTTCCTGGGGATTGGGCTCCATGGTGAGGGTTAGTGGTTGGGTGATGTGTGTGATGGTTCCAGATCCTAGAGGCCAACAGTCGAGACCTTAAACTGGAAATGGAGAGAAGAGCGGGTAGGTAGTAATATTGAGAGAGGAGGCAAGGGTCTAATCCATAATGTTCCCCATGACGCTGGAATCCAGATACAGGGCATTGGAGCCAGAGTGATGGGTACTACAAATAGTCTAACAGGAAGAGCAGTAAATGGAATACTCACTCCTGGTCCAGGGGATGTAACATCACGTGACCGTCCCTCTGCTCTAGAGGATCTCCGATTCTGAAGTAACAGACACAGCTGGCACTTTTGCCCTCCCTGGCCACAGTACAAACAGAGCCCCAGCTGCATGCGTCTGCTTCATTCCGCCGCGGGAGGGCGTGTGACCCTTACCTCCATGGGTTCAGGCTCTGATCCCAAACACTCGCCGAAGGAGGGAGAGAAGCGATCTAGATGCCAATGCTACAGGAGGAGGTTATCCAGATGGATGGCCATCACAATGAGTGTGTCCAGGTTGAGGTTGTCATCTCGGCAGGCCAGTTCCGCCTGGACCTCCTCGCACAGACCTCTTCTAAATAACGTCCTGAGTGCCGGCTCATACCATCCACTGGAAGCTGCTACCATTGGTTAGAGCCTGTAAGTAAGCATTTCACTGTAAGGTCTACCTATACCTGTTGTATTCGGCGCATGTGACAAATCAACTTTGATTTGATTTACTGTCTGGAAGGTGAACGCATACTCAGCAGCCATCTGATTCCCCTGCTGTAGCTGAAGCAGACGCTCACCTCCCTCTCTGCCCTCCGCGGGATGATCGAAAATACATTTAAACAGAGCCATGAATCCCTCATAAGACTCAAGCTCCTCTCTCCCAGACGGCCGTAGCACATTCCAATGCCCGCCCAGTCAGCAGAGAAATAACCGTAGCAACCTTAGACCTCTCAGTGGTGGGATCTGGCGACCTCGCACGCCGGAGGGGAGGAGCAGGAGCAGACGTGACAGACATCCCCAAGAGGTAAAATATATTGTGAAAACAATAGAGGTCCCAAAACGGAACCTTGAGGAACACCGACATTTACCGTTGATTTGTCAGAGGACAAACCATCCACAGAGACAAACTGATATCTTTCCAACAGATAAGATCAAAACTAGGCCAGAACTTGTCCGTGTAGACCAATTTGGGTTTCCAATCTCTCCAAAGGAATGTGGTGACCGATGGTATCAAAAGCAGTACTAAGGTCTAGGAGCACGAGGACAGATGTAGAGCCTTGGTATGACGCCATTAAAATGTAATTTACCACCTTCACGAGTGCAGTCTCAGTGCTATGATGGGGTCTAAAACCAGACTGAAGTGTTTCGTATACATTGTTTGTCTTCAGGAAGGCAGTGAGTTGCTGTGCAATAGCTTTTTCTAAAAATGTTGAGAGGAATGAGAGATTTGATATCGGCCGATAGTTTTTTATGTTTTCTGGGTCAAGGTTTGGCTTTTTCAAGAGAGGCGTTTTTATTGCCACTTCTAGTGAGTTTGGTACACATCCGGTGGATAGAGAGGCATTTATTATGTTCAACATAGGAAGGCCAAATACAGGAAGCAGCTCTTTCAGTAGTTTAGTTGGAATAGGGTCCAGTATGCAGCTTGAAGATTTAGAGGCCATGACTATTTTCATCAATGTGTCAAGAGATATAGTATTAAAAAACTTGAGTGTCTCCCTTGATCCTAGGTCCAGACAGTGTTGTGCAGACTCAGGACAACTAAGCTTTGGAGAAATATGCAGATTTAAAGATGAGTCCGTAATTTGCTGTCTAATGATCATAATCTTTTCGTCAAAGAAGTTAATGAATTTCACTGCTGAAGTGAAAGCCATCCTCTCTTGGGGAATGCTGCTTTTTTAGTTAGCTTTGCAACAATATCAAAAATATATTTTGGATTGTTCTTATTCTCCTCAATTAAGTTGGAAAAATAGGATGATCAAGCTCTTCGATACTGCACTGTACTGTCTTTCCAAGCTAGTCGGAAGACCTCCAGTTTGGTGAAGCGCCATTTCCGTTCCAGTTTTCTGGAAGCTTGCTTCAGGGCTCCGGTATTTTCTGTATACCAGGGAGCTAGTTTGTTATAACAAATGTTTTTTATTTTTAGGGGTGCGGCTGCATCTGGAATATTATGCAAGGTTAAATTGAGTTCCTCAGTTAGGTGGTTATCTGATTGTTGTACTCTGACGTCCTTGGGTAGGTGGAGGGAGTCTTGAAGGGCATCTAGGAATCTTTGGGTTGTCTGAGAATTTATAGCACAACTTTTGATGATCCTTGGATGGGGTCTGAGCAGATTATTTGTTGCGATTACAAACATAATAAAATGGTGGTCCGATAGTCCAGGATAATGAGGAAAAACATTTAGATCCACAACATTTATTCAATGGGACAAAACTAGATCCAGAGTATGACTGTGACAGTGAGTAGGTCCAGAGACATGTTGGACAAAACCCACTGAGTCGATGATGGCTCTGAAAGCCCTTTGGAGTGGGTCTATGGACTTTTCCATGTGAATATTAAAGTCACAAAAAATTAGAATATTATCTGCCATGAATACGAGGTCCGATAGGAATTCAAGGAACTCAGTGAGGAACGCTGTATATGTCCCAGGAGACCAGTAAACATTAGCTATAAAAAGTGATTGAATAAGCTGCATAGATTTCTTGACTAGAAGCTCAATAGACTAAAAGTCTTCTTTTTTTTTGTAAATTGAAATTTGGTATCGAAATGTTAGCAACACCTCCGCCTTTGCGAGATGCACAGGGGATATGGTCACTAGTGTAACCAGGAGGAGAGGCCTCATTTAACACAGTAAATTCATCAGGCTTAAGCCATGTTTCAGTCAGGCCAATCACATCAACATTATGATCAGTGATTAGTTAATTGACTATAACTGCCTTGGAAGTGAGGGATCTGACATTTAGTAGCCCTATTTTGAGATGTAAGATATTACAATCTCTTTCAATAATGACAGGAATAGAGGTCTTTATTCCAGTGAGATTGCTAAGGCGAGCACCGCGATGTTTAGTTTTGCCCAACCTAGATCGAGGCACGGTCACGGTCTCAATGGAGATAGCTGAGCTGACTACACTGACTGTGCTAGTGCTAACAGCCTGCTGCCTGGCCTGCACCCTATTTCATTGTGGAGCTAGGGGAGTTAGAGCCCTGTTCATAGATAGGATGAGAGCATCCCCCCCAGCTAGGATGGAGTCCGTCACTCCTCAGCAGGCCAGTCTTGGTCCTGTTTGTGGGTGAGTCCCAGAAAGCGGGCCAATAATCAACAAATTCTATCTTTTGGGAGGGACAGAAAACAGTTTTCAACCAGTGATTTAAATGTGAGACTCTGCTGTAGTGCTCATCACTCCCCCTAACTGGGAGGGGTCCAGAGACAACTACTCAATGCCGACACATCTTTAGCTGATTTACACGCTGAGGCTGTGTTGCGCTTGATGACCTCTGACTGTTCCATCCTAACATCGTTGGTGCCGACATGGATAACAATATCCTTATACTCTCTACACTCGCCAGTTTTAGCCTTAACCAGCACCATCTTCAGATTAGCCTTAACGTCGGTAGCCCCGCCCCCTGGTAAACAGCCTATGATCGCTGGATGATTATTTTTAAGTCTAATACTGCGGGTAATGGAGTCGCCAATGACTAGAGTATTCAATTTGTCAGAGCTAATGGTGGGAAGCTTCAGCGTCTCAGACCCCATAACGGGTGGAGGAGAGACCAGAGAAACCTCGGCCTCTGACTAGTTGCTTAATGGGGAGAACCAGTTGAAAGTTTCTGTTGGCTGAATGAGCGACACCGGTTGAGCATTCCTACAGCATTTCCTTCAAGAAGCCATGAGAAAGTTGTCCGGCTGCGGGGACTGTGCGAGGGGATTTATACTACTATCTGTACTTATTTGTGGCACAGACGCCGTTTCATCCTTTCCTACACTTAAATTACCCTTGCCTAACGATTGCGTCTGAAGCTGGGCTTGTAGCATGGCTATCTTTACCCTAAAGCGATCTTTCTCCTGTATATTATTGTAATGAGTATGATGGGAGACAGTGTGCTGGTTTCAAGCGCAGCGCGCAGGGCGCAGCAGGTGATTATTAGTAAAAGACCACAGGAGGAGGCAGGTAGCTGGGTCCAGGGATAGGGACAGGCAGAAGGTCATACATAGGGACTCCAAAAAGGTAACAGTACAGGCAGGGAAAAGGCTAATAATGTAGTCCAGGAGATCAGGCAAGAGGTTGACGACAGGAAATCTGATAGGCAAAAGTACTGGCAGGTAATAAGGCAAAAAGGCATCGTTAGTGAGGATGGCCAAAAACTACGATACATGGGAGGACTACTACTGAAATAAACAGCGCTCTGAATAGACCATGTATCAAAACAAATGGAACAATGGAATAGTCCCAAAAGTAAAAACCCCACACCCATCGTTCACTCCAGGCATGTTCAATCAAACAGTCAAAGTATTTGAAAGAAAACAAATAGGCTACTATTTGAACCCATGTGTGATCACAAATCAGACGTTACTTTTGAAACACAAAGGGAGGAGGAGCAGCAGGAGTTGGGAGCAGAGAGGAACACAACAAGCCGGTACCCAGAACCCCCACTCATTGCCTGGAGCTGTGGTGCCTTTGTTGCCATAGCAACTGTCATTAAGTGTAATAGTGTGGTCTGTATTGGAGTCACAAGGGGGGTTTCAATCGACAAAGACAAGTTGGCTCCTTTGTCTGTCTGTGGCCTCTATCATTTCTTTGTCCTTCAATATACAGTGCTGTAATTAAGTACAGCAAGTTGGTATAAACATCCTCTGTGTCTGTGACTAAAACACTAACTCCTGAAGCATGATGTACAGAAAAAGGCACTTATTATTCATAAGTAAATTAAAAGGGCACATTCCTATCACGCCTCCAATAATAAGGACATCAGTTTGATTAATCATCACGTGGGTTTAGTTTTGCTTGATTTGATATTTTGAAAGACATACTGTATAATATACTGTGTACTATCCAGAGGGGTACAGAACAATCATGTTAATATGGGTTCGGGGACAACACATGCAGTTTTTGTAAAGTCTGCTTCCAACTCGCACTCTCAAACATGTTGATCCCCTGAACGCAGCTCACTTTCCAGCTCACACTCTGAAACACATAGATCCCCTGAACGCAGCTCACTCTCCAGATTCCAATCACCTGAATTCTGATCACCTGTTCACACACCTGTATGTCATTATCACACACTATTTAGTTCAGTTCTTTGCGAGGTATTATTTGTTTTGTGACACACTTCTAGTCAGAGCTCTGGTTTGCCCGTAATTTAATCCTCCCGTATATGATAGTTTTTGCCTGCCTCACTAACAACGCCTTTTGCCTATTCCCTGCCTGTACCTTAACCTATTGGATTTCCTGTAATCAACCTATTGCCTGATCTCCCAGATGACGTTACTAGCCTTTTCCCTGCCTGTACTGTTGCCTTTTTGGACCCCCTGTGTATGAACTTCTGCCTGCCCCTGGACCCTGCTACTTTTCTCCTCCTGTGGTCCTTTACAAATAAACACCTGCTGCATCCTGTGCTTGAAACCATCTCTTTGTCTCACATTGTGTTCATTACAGTTTTGTGTTAATGCAACTTGTTACATCTGCACCAATTACTTGTGGAGTCCATTCCTAGGACCATGTAAATGTCCTCTGTCGAATCAACTTCTATTCGCCTCCCTCTGGTTCTCGGCTGCATCGTGACATCGTTTTATATCACTTCACTGCAGCGGTACGTCAAAGGGGCAGTCCTTAGAAAGGCATTTATCCAACTCGAATGCTTCACGGGACAGATATGGCAAAGCAATCGCTGAATTTGTCAGGAGGATCAATCGATTTTACTGTGTAAAAGTGTTATCTAATTCTCTTTACTTTTACATATTTTTCATACTGAATGTTATCAGATCTTCAACCAAATCTAATATTAGATAAAGGGAACCTGAGTGAAAAAATAACACAACAAATACATACTAATTTAATTTATTTCATAAACAAAGTTGTGCAACACCCAATACGCCTGTGTGAAAAAGTAATTGCCCTTAATAAACTGGTTGTGTCACCTTTAGCTGCAATGACTCCAACCAAACACTTGCAGTTGTTGAGTATCTCACGTCACTGTGGAGGCAGCAAAGCATCCCTAAACCATCACCAAAATGCTTGACCGTTGGTATTAGGTTCTTACTGTGGAATGCAGTGATGGTTTTCGCCAAGCATAACTTATTTATTATCTAACTAGACAAGTCAGTTCAGAACAAATTCTTATTTACAATGACTGCCTACCCCAGCCAAACCCTAACGAGGACGATGCTGGGCGTATTGTCCGCCGCCCTGTGGGACTCACAATCATGGCCGGTTGTGATATAGCCTGGAATCGAACCAGGGTCTGTAGTGACGCATTTAGCACTGAAATGCAGTAACTTAGACCGCTGCGCCACTCGGGAGCACAAATATGGGACCCATGTCATCCAAAAAGTTATCCTTTTGACTAATCTGACCATAGAACATTCATAAAAGATTCTTGATGATCATCCAGATGCTTCCAGGAGTTTTTTGGCAAACTTTAATCACTTTTTGGTTGAAAATGGTCCCATTATGTCTGGTGAAAACCTAACACTGCATTCCACTGTAAGAACCTCTGTAACGGATTTCCTCCTCTTCGTCTGGGGAGGAGTAAGGATCGGACCAAAGCGCAGCGTGGTAAGTGTTCATGATGATTTTTTAATATTTTTTAAACGAAACAGTACCGTGTGGCCAAAACACTCACACGGAAACAAACAAAAGTGAAACCCAGGCTACCTAAGTATGATTCTCAATCAGAGACAACTAACGACACCTGCCTCTGATTGAGAACCATACTAGGCCGAACACAAAAACCAACATAGAAAAACAAACAGACTGCCCACCCCAACTCACGCCCTGACCATACTAAAACAAAGACAAAGCAAAGGAACTAAGGTCAGAACGTGACAACCTCATTCCAACGGTCAAGCATGGTGGTGGTCGTGTGATGGTTTTGGGATGCTATACTGCTTCAGGACCTGGACCACTTGGTTTAATAGAAGGAACCATGAATTCTTCCCTGTATCAGAGAATTCTACAGGAGAATGTCAGGCCATCCGTCTGTGAGCTGAAGCTGAAGAACAGCTGGGTCATCCAAAATGTGTTAAAAAGCAACACATTTGACATTTTGGAATGGCCTAGTCAAAGTCCAGACCTAATCCCAATTGAGATATTGTGTCAGGACTTGAAAAAAGCAGTTTATGCTTGAAAACCCACATATGTCACTGAGCAGTTATGCATGCAAGAGTGAGCTAAAATTCCTCCACAGCGATGTGAGAAACTGATCAACAACTACATGAAGAATTTGGTTGCAACAACCAGCACAACCAGTTATTGATTATAAGGGGGCAATTACTTGTTCACACATTTATATTTGTAAACTCAGGTTCCCGTTATCTAATATTAGCTTTTGGTTGAAGATCTGATAACATTCCATTTGCAAAATTTGCAAAAAGCGGCTTCCTGAGTGGCGCAGCGGTCTAAGGCACTGCATCACATTGTTGCGGTGTCACTACAGCCTGGGGTTCGATGTGTCACAACCGGCCATGACCGAGAGTCCCATAGGGTGGCACACAATTGGCCCAGCGTTGTCTGGGTTGCGGGAGGGTTTGGCCGGAGGGGCTTTACTTGGCTCATCGCACTCTAGTGACTCATTGTAGCGGGCTGCAGGCTGACTTTGGTCGTCAGTTGAACAGTGTTTTCTCCGACACATCGGTGCAGCTGACTTCTGGGTTAAGCCAACAGGTGTTAAGAAGCGTGGCTTGGTTTGTCATGTTTCAGACGTCGCATGACTTGACCTTTGCCTCTCCCAAGCCCGTTGGGGAGTTGCAGAGATGAGACGAGATCTTAATCATAAAGTAGGGAAGGAAAAGAGGGTAAAAAAATATAGAATAATATGCAAAAAACAGAGAAAATCAGAAAGGGGGCAAATACTGTTTCAAGGCACTGTAAATAAATAACTTTTGTCAGGTCAACTTTAACATGATTTTTGAATGATGACCTCATCTGTACCCCACATACAACCGTTTTGGGTCACTTAGAAATGTCCTTGTTTTTGAAAGAAAAGCCATTTTTGGGGTATTTTTTAAATAACATGAAATTGATCAGAAATACAGTGTAGACATTGTTTATTTTGTAAATTACTATTATAGCTGGAAACGGCTGATTAAAAAAAAGGAATATCTACATAGGCGTACAGAGGCCCATAATCAGCAACCATCACTCCTGTGTTCCAATAGCATGCAGTGTTAGCTAATCCAAGTTTATCATTTTAAAGGGCTAATTGATCACTAGAAAACCCTTTAGCGTTCATGATAGCACAGCTGAAAACTGTTGTGCTAATTAAAGAAGCAATAAAACTGGCCTTCTTTAGACTAGTTGAGTATCTGAAGCATTGGCATTTGTAGGTTCGATTACAGGCTCAAAATGGCCAGAAACAAAGAGCTTTCTTCTGAAATTCATCAGTCTATTCTTGTTCTGAGAAATGAAAGCTATTCCATGCGAGAAATTGCCAGGAAACTGAAGATCTCGTACAACGCTGTGTACTTTTCCCTTCACAGAACAGCGCAAACTGGCCCTAACCAGAATAGAAAGAGGAGTGGGAGGCCCCGGTGCACAACTGAGCAAGAGGCCAAGTAATTTAGAGTGTCTGGTTTGAGAAACAGATGCCTCACAAGTTCTCAAGTGGCAGCTTCATTAACATAATTGCAAAAAGGTTTTCCAGTGATCAATTAGCCTTTTAAAATTATTGACTTGGATTAGCTAACACAACGTGCACAGGAGTACACAGGAGTGATGGTTGCTGATAATGGGCCTCTGCTCGCCTATGCACGTAGATATTCCATTAAAAAATCTGCCGTTTCAAGCTACAGTAGTCATTTACAATGTCTACACCGTATTTCTGATCACTTTAATGTTATTTTCATAGACAAAAAATGTGCCTTTCTTTCAAAAACAAGGAAATTACCCCAAACTTTTGAACGGGAATGTATCTGCAAGGTCCCTGAGTTCAGCAGTGAATTTCAAACACAGACTCAACCACGAAGACCAGGGATGTTATCCAAAGCCTTGCAAAGAAAGGCACCTATGGGTAGATGGGTAAAACTATTTTAAAAAGCAGACATTGAATATCCTTTTGAGCATGGTGAAGTTATTAATTACACTTTGGATGCAATACATCCAGTCACTACAAAGATGCAGGTGTCCTTCCGAACTCAGTTGCCGGAGAGGAAGGAAACAGTTCAGGGAATTCACCATGAGGCCAGTTACAGAGTTTAATGGCTGTGATAGGAGAAAAATTAGGATGGATCAACAACATTGTAGTTACTCCACAATCCTAACTTAATTGACAGAGTGAAAGGAAGGAAACCTGCACAGAATATATATTCCAAAGCATGCATCCTGTTTGCAACAAAGCACAAATGTAATACCACAAACAATGTGGTAAAGCAATTCACTTTTTGTCCTGAATACAATGTGTTTTTTGGGGGAAAATCCAATACAACACATTACTGAGTACCACTGTCCGTATTTTCAAGTATAGTGGTGGCTGCATCATGTTATGGGTATGATTGTAATCATTAAGGACAGGGTAGTTTTTCAGGATAAAAAAGAAATGGAATGGAGCTAAGCAGGCAAATTCCTAAAGGAATACCTGGATCAGTCTGCTTTCCACCAGACACTGGGAGATTAATTCACCTTTCAGCAGGACAATAACCTGAAATACAAGGCCAAATCTACACTGGAGTTGCTTACCAAGAAGACAGTGACTGTTCCTGCGTGGAAAAGTTACATTTTCGACTTAAATCTGCTTGAAAATAAGTCTATGGCAATATTTGAAAATGATTGTCTAGCAATAATCAACAACCAATTTGACTGAGCTTGAAGAATGATGGGCAAATAGTGTACAATCCAGGTGTGTAAAGCTCTTAGAGCCTTACCCAGAAAGACTCTCAGCTGCCAAAGGTGATTCTAACATGTATTGACTCAGGGGTGTGAATATTTATGTAAATGAGATATTTCTGTATTTCATTTTCAAAAAAAGTCTAAAAACATGTTTTCACTTTGCTATTTTACCAGCCAAGTCAGTTAAGAACAAAATCTTATTTTCAATGACGGCCTAGGAACAGTGGGTTAACTGCCTGTTCAGGGGCAGAACAACAGATATGTACCTAATTTAGTCCAACACTCTAACCACTAGGCTACCCTGCCCTATAGTGTGTGTAGATGGGTGAGAAAAAATATACATTTGATCCCTTTTGAATTCAGTCTGTAACAACAAAATGTGGAATAAGTTAAGGGGTATGAATACTTTCTGAAGGCACTGTATATGCACTGTATATGTACGATATATATATATATATATATATCGTACAAGTCAAGTTTGGATAAGTCAAGTTTGGACACATCTACTCATTCAAGGGTTTTTATTTATTTGGACTCTTTTCTACATTGTAGAATAATAGTGAAGACATCAAAATGTTGAAATAACACATATGGAATCATGTAGTAACCACAAAAGTGTTAAACAAATCATAACATGTTTTATATTTGAGATTCTTCAAAATAGTCTTGCCTTGATGACAGCTTTGCACACGCTTGGCATTCTCTCAACCAGCTTCACCTGGAATGCTTTTCCAAAAGTCTTGAAGGAGTTCCGACCTAACCTGAGCACTTGTTGGCTGCTTTTCCTTCACTCTGCGGTCCTACTACTAAATATAAGAGCAACTCACCATCATTACGACCAGGAATATGACTTTCCTGAAGCGGATCCTGTGTTCTGCCTTCCACCCAGGACAACGGATTGGATGACAGCCGGCGACCCAAAACAACGACGTCGTAAAAGAGGCAAACGAGGCGGTCTTCTGGTCAGGCTCCGGAGACGGGCACATCGCGCACCACCCCCTTTGCATACTACTCGCCAATGTCCGGTCTCTTGACAACAAGGTTGATGAAATCCGAGCAAGGGTAGCATTCCAGAGAGACATCAGAGACTGTAACTTTCTTTGCTTCACGGAAACATGGCTCACTCGAGAGATGCTAACGGAGTCGGTGCAGCCAGCTGGTTTCTTCACGCACCGTGCCGATAGAAACAAGCATCTTTCTGGTAAGAAGAGGGGCAGGGGGGTATGCCTTATGATTAACGAGACGTGGTGTGATCATAACAACATACAGGAACTCAAGTCCTTGTTGATGTTGAGATGTGTGTGTTACTTGAACTCTGAAGCATTTATTTGGGCTGAAAATTCTGAGGCTGGTAACTCTAATGAACTTATCCTCTGCAGCAGAGGTAACTCTGGGTCTTCTTTTCCTGTGGGGGTCCTCATGAGAGCCAATTTCATCATAGGGCTTGATGGTTTTTGCGACTGCGCTTGAAGAAACTTTAAAAGTTCTTGACATTTCAAGATTGACTGACCATGTCTTAAAGTAATGATGGACTGTCGTTTCTCTTTGCTTATTTGAGCTGTTCTTACCATAATATGGACTTGGTCATTTACCCAAATAGCCCCACCACCACCTTGTCATAGTACCACTGATTGGCTCAAATGTACTAAGGAGGAAAGAAATTCCACAAATGAACTTTTAACAAGGCGAACCTGTTAATTGAAATGCATTCGAGGTGATTACCATATGAAGTTGGTTGAGAGAATGCCAAGAGTTTGCAAAGCGGTGGTGGCTATTTTGAAGAATCTCAAATATAAAATATATACACTTCTATATATATATATATTTATACACTTTTTGGTTACTACATGATTTGTGTTATTTCATAGTTTTGATGTCTTCACTGTTACATTCCACAATGTAAAAATTAAGGAAAACCGTTGAGTGTGTGTGTGTGTGTGTGTGTGTGTGTGTGTGTGTGTGTGTGTGTGTGTGTGTGTGTGTGTGTGTGTGTGTGTGTGTGTGTATATATGTTTGTGTATATATATGTATATGTATGTATACATATATACAATGGGGAGAACAAGTATTTGATACACTGCCGATTTTGCAGGTTTCCCCACTTACAAAGCATGTAGAGGTCTGTAATTGTTATCATAGGTACACCTCAACTGTGAGAGACGGAATCTAAAACAAAAATCCTGAAAATAACATTGTATGATTTTTGAGTAGTTCATTTGCATTTTGTTGCATGACATAAGTATTTGATACATCAGAAAAGCAGAACTTAATATTTGGTACAGAAATCTTTGTTTGCAATTACAGAGATCATATGTTTCCTGTAATTCTTAACCAGGTTTGTGTACACTGCAGCAGGGATTTTGGCCCACTCCTCCATACAGACCTTCTCTAGATCCTTCAGCTTTCGGGGCTGTCGCTGGGCAATACGGACTTTCACCTCCCTCCAAAGATCTTCTATTGGGTTCTGGTCTGGAGACTGGCTAGGCCACTCCAGGACCTTGAGATGCTTCTTACTCCTTAGTTGCCGTGGCTGTGTGTTTCGGGTCGTTGTCATGCTGGAAGACCCAGCCACGACCCATCTTCAATGCTCTTACTGAGGGAAGAAGGTTGTTGGCCAAGATCTCGCGATACATGGCCCCATCCATCCTCCCCTCAATACGGTGCAGTCGTCCTGTCCCCTTTGCAGAAAAGCATCCCCAAAGAATGATGTTTCCACCTCCATGCTTCACGGTTGGGATGGTGTTCTTGGGGTCATACTCATCCTTCTTCTTCCTCCAAACACGGCGAGTGGAGTTTAGACCAAAAAGCTATATTTTTGGTCTCATTAGACCACATGACCTTCTCCCATTCCTCCTCTGGATCATCCAGATGGTCATTGGCAAACTTCAGACGGCCTGGACATGCGCTGGCTTGAGCAGGGGGACCTTGCGTGCGCTGCAGGATTTTAATCCATGACTGCGTAGTGTGTTTCTAATGGTTTTCTTTGAGACTGTGGTCCCAGCTCTCTTCAGTTCATTGACCAGGTCCTGCCGTGTAGTTCTGGGCTGATCCCTCACCTTCCTCATGATCATTGATGCCCCACGAGGTGAGATCTTGCATGGAGCCACAGACCGAGGGTGATTGACCGTCTTCTTGAACTTCTTCCATTTTCTAATAATTGCGCCAACAGTTGTTGCCTTCTCACCAAGCTGCTTGCCTATTGTCCTGTAGCCCATCCCAGCCTTGTGCAGGTCTACAATTTTATCTATGATGTCCTTACACAGCTCTCTGGTCTTGGCCATTGTGGAGAGGTTGGAGTCTGTTTGATTGAGTGTGTGGACAGGTGTCTTTTATACAGGTAACAAGTTCAAAAAGGTGCAGTTAATACAGGTAATGAGTGGAGAACAGGAGGGCTTCTTAAAGAAAAACTAACATGTATGTGAGAGCCGGAATTCTTACTGGTTGGTAGGTGATCAAATAATTATGTCATGCAATAAAATGCATGCATGGGGATTTACTTAAAAATCATACAACGTGATTTTCTGGATTTTTGTTTTAGATTCCGTCTCTCACGGTTGAAGTGTACCTATGATAAAAATTACAGATCTCTACATATTTTGTAAGTCGGAAAACCTGCAAAATCGTTAGTGTATCAAATACTTGTTCTCCCCACTGTGTGTATATATATATGTATACTATACCTTTCAGTTAATCCAAGTAATGAAGATGATTACTATTATTTATATATCACTACAGTACTCAGCTACCAATGTGTTGCCTCATTCAGAAACCTTGACAGAAGGCAGACATTGATCATGGTTCATTTATGTTTGTATTCTCATATCCTACCTGAATAATTAAATAGAGCATGGAGAGATATTTATCAGAGGAAGAGAAACTGTATTTGTTATATTGGGCTGAGACAGATGGAAGAAGATAAACTTTGGAAATGTTGGAATTCCAATATGGCTCCAAATACAATTTTATGTGTAGCAGTTGATTTTCCAGTTCTCTTAAATCATACTGTAAATTGTGTTTAGGATATTCTATCTTGAGAAATGCCACATATATAGAATATTTTTTTCTCTGTACCTAAGCTTTTTTCCACTTGGTCTCAACTCAAGAGTAGGTTTCACGTACTCAGTGGCTCTAAAAAAAAAAAACTGTCAGAAAACAATGACTCATTTTATATCCTGAACAATTGTTTAAATTGTCTCAAACTACAAAAGAATAGAAGATATGAGTCATTTCTATGGAATGTATTTCTGGTATCGTGTAGCATGATAGAGTACTCAAACACACAGACCTAAAGCATTACATTCAGTGCAGCACGCTAGTGCTCTAATAGGAAAGTAGTTTGAGCATGTGTAGATGCTGCTCCTCCTGGATAAATTGCAGGTGTTTTATTGCAACTGGGACCACAGAGCGGGCACAAGACCAGCTGACCTTGGCTATATCTCTTTACAATGGGAGGAATAATACCAGGGATACAGACTGTGGGGCGAAGGAAGAGCTGTAATGAGCAAGCAATGGGAGAATGGCAGAGTGGACAGAGGTGGTAGAAGCCAATGCTACCACATCCCCACTTTTTTGCCAGTTGTGCAACATTTTTGTTCCTTCTAACTTGGCAATATTGGAGAAAGCAATTGTTGTCAAAACATTCAATTTGCTACGATCAAAATTAGGAGTTTCACTGAAACAGGAATGCAGAAACACACTTTTAAGTATTTTCCAACTAAGAGCGAAGAATGGGTGGTATCGGCAGTGTAGTGATGGGTTTGTTATCTCTCCCTGAAACTGGCCCTTTACTATGAACAGACTTTGTTTTAAGAGCATCCAACTGCTTTAATTAGAAGACTTGAGTGAATGGACCCAAGGCAATTGGATGAGAAAAACAAACAAATTCTATTGATTCATGTGTGTTTTAAATCAGTTTTGGGAAAGCTACTTTGAAAATATAGTTTATCAAGCTACCAAGTACTTCACACTGGAAGAAGTTGAGCTACAGTTAAGAAACCCTTAAGAGAAATATAGTTTGTTTAACTAAAGTTACTTAGAAAAAGTAGTGTCTGATTGTCATAATACAAAGGTAAGAAACATGACTGCAAGAACACATCACTCTCTGGAGTCAGATGATAACAGTGCAGTGAGATCTGTATAACAGTCAGAGAGTGAGTGCAAGCTACTGCAAAATAGAGTTAAATTGCTAGTTGAATTACACTTAGGAAATTACTCCCCAACACTGGTTGGAATATAAAGCATCATTCAAGAGAAGACTTTCTCGTACAATGAGGTTAACAAAGCCTTTTTTTGAATAAAATGAAATGATAACATTTGTCATTGATTTCATTATCGTTTTGGATTAGGAAATAAGACAGACTTGTCATTCAACAGGAGCCAACTGCCAGAATCAGATTTTGGAGTTTTTCAAGGATACCCTTCTCTCTGTCATCCTGTAATCTTATTTTGTGAGCTGCCTTCCATCGTCTTCTGTCATGGCCCTTAAAGTAAAATACCCTAACAAATATCTTCTTCAAAAAAGGAGACTGAGACGGGGTGCATGCCTTTTCAAGAATTTGATGCTGTCTGTCTCACCTGTCTGGTACTAAAGAATAAATGGGTTGTGAGATTTCAAACATGTCATCAGTTGTTGTTGTGTTTTTTTGTGACAAATTCTGAAGAAATCTGACAAATGTTTTCTTTGTTGAAGAGGTTATCGAGTCCAAAGCATATACAGAATTTGACACATCATTCAATATAATCTTATATTACTTCACTGATGAACAATTTATCTTAAAATGACTAATTCACTCATTCTGAGTACTCTTTTATTTCACATTGCCATTTTAATACAGTAGCTTTGATCTCGACTGGTCTAGTCTGTCACAGGGCAGGGAGTTCAGACAGTTCCTCCTCATCCAAAACACCTGCTGCATGCACTCCTCAGAGAAACAACCGTATTCTAATCCCCATGCCAAAAGTATTTAGCTAATTTCCTGCTAAATTACCACTTTCAGCATGTTCTTCAATCCAATCTTGATCCAATTTAGAAATGTCTCACTGTACTGCCTCTCGTATAGTCGGTTTTCTTTTTTACCATCTGTGAAATTCCTTCGATTAGAGGATTATTTTTACCATGTCAAATATGTGGCAGTTTGGGGGCTTTAGGAATTCTGCTCAGAATGTGGCCCTTTCATAACGCTAGTCAGGAAATTAAAGCGAATGAAAAGAAATGACACAACTGTCTGTCTGACTACCCATGTGACTGCTGCTTGTACTGCAGATGAAAGACCTGAATGCTATGCATCACTCGCTTTGTTTTTCAATGCCTCATCCCTAAAATTCCGTTCAGAGGGCTGTGACATTTTTTACGTGATTTATTCCATTGTCCCACCATGCCCCCCTTCTCCTTCCGTCAGCTTTCAACAATCACAGCCTTTGTTTTAGGAATGAGAAGCAGCATTCTTCCAGAGGGATGACCTCTTCTGTCTCCACAGGGGCTGGCATTGAGGAAGAGTACCCTGCTGCCGGTGGATCGAATACTCCCGCCCGAACGCACAGCCCGGATCAGCCTGCTCAGACTCAAAGCTTCTCAGTGGGGCAAATCACTTTGTCTAGTTTACTGGAGAGAGAGGAGGAAGCTGACTTAATGGGTCCCGTCTGACACACTATAGCACCATCACCAGACACTACAGGATTTGCCTCCCTGAGAAGAGCAGCAGATCCAATGTCCTTGTGAGTATGATGAGTCATTCATGTTTGAGCTGCTGTGGCATTTGATTTCCCTCTTATTTTGGAATCAGTCCCAATCTCAACCACAGGAAAATAATGACCACCATCATAGAGTGTTGACACACATGGGGATGTCTGTTCTATAGATTCTATTTCTATGATCAAAGTCAAGAAT
The DNA here is from genome assembly GCF_034236695.1 of Oncorhynchus nerka. Taxonomy (NCBI): domain Eukaryota; kingdom Metazoa; phylum Chordata; class Actinopteri; order Salmoniformes; family Salmonidae; genus Oncorhynchus; species Oncorhynchus nerka. Next base: position 78,274,725 of record NC_088405.1, read on the forward strand.
GTTTAACCTGCTGTCCAGGTTCAGGGACTGATCCAATTGGATTGACCTGAGAACTACATGTCATGTAGGTCTGTGGCACAAATAGGTAGTATTTATAATGATGATTCTGTAACTGCATAGATGCCCATGCAGACCACTCATGGGAACACAAAGATTGGTTCCTACTGACCAGTGCAGTCAAAAATGTGATTTTCCTGTGTTTTATATATATTTCAATACAATGAGGTTGAAATGATACTGTGAAATTGTGATGCCCGTTTAGTGTAAGAGCTGTTTGAAAAGACTGCGCCTGTTTTTGTGGGATGAAGTTTTGGCCTTCCACGGTGACATCACTATGCAGTAAATTAGTTAACGTACCAATAAGAAAGAGAGTTCCAAATATTTTGTCTAATAACAGAAGTTTTCAGTTTCCCCTCCCCACTCAGACCATTCCCAAACAGTCCTATCAAAATTCTTGCTTAAGAAATTGCTCTTTGCTAAGCATCTATTTTTGTTTCTTTTTGACAATTTTAATTGAAAACAATCACAGTAATTATTGTATTTTATAATTGGCACTGATAACACTCCATGATGCTGTGTCATGCTGTATGCATGCAAAACATGTCTGCATCTGTATGTGCACTTCACATATTAAAACCAATACATTAGTCTACTTTCTCTTTAACATTTAAAATGGACAACAATCCACTGTATTCCATGCTGACATATTTATAACCTTAACCTAAAGCATCTTTCCTGTCCTACTCCCACCTTGTGACGGTCGTTAATGCCGACAACATTGTGGATTTCCCGACTGAGACTGGGATTTAACACAAAAAGACCCCTGTCTGAGTGTTTTGATATCAGAAGTCGAAAGTTTACATGCACTTAGGTTGGAGTCATTAAAACTAGTTTTTCAACCACTCCACAAATTTCTTGTTAATAATTTTTTTCTTGTTATAATTTTGCAAGTCGGTTAGGACATCTACTTTGTCCATGATACACGTAAAGTTCCCAACAATTCTTTACAGACAGATTATTTCACTTATAATTCACTGTATCACAATTGCAGTGGGTCAGATGTTTACATACACTATGTTGATTGTGCCTTTAAACAGCTTGGAAAATTCCAGAAAATTATGTCATGGCTTTAGAAGAATGTACATATTTTGAGTCCATTGGAGGTGTACCTGTGGATGTATTGTTTGCTTGACATCATGGAAAAATAAAATAAAAATCAGCCAAGACCTCAGAAAAAAAATGTAGACCTCCACAAGTCTGGTTCATCCTTGGGATCAATTTCCAAACGCCTGAATGTACCACGTTCATCTGTACAAACAATAGTACGCAAGTATAAACACCATGGGACCACGCAGCCGTCATACCGCTCAGGAAGGAGATGTGCCCGGTGTCCTATTGTCCTACTGCCAGGTGTCCTACTGTACCACAAACATTGTCGATGGCAATTTGACTTTACAGCCATCCCATTGACTTTGTGGCTGAGAGCCTGTATAGTATTGCAACAAGCAGCTCACAGCAGAGGCAATATGGCTGCCTTGATAAGTGTCCGCATTTGATTATTAAAAGACCCGCAAATGTTTCGCCGACTGAACCACCCGCACGGTCCAACCAGAGTTTATGGGTGGCCTGCTTACAGTTACCGGGCCATTCCCACATGTAACAAGGCCAACCCCAGTGGTTTCCATTAGTAAGGATCCCTGCATCTTCCAGTGTGGTTTATGGTTTGGTCCTTGTCCAGCTCCTTCACTGAGTGTGAGTGTGAGTGTGTGTGTGGACACGCACGCACGCGAGGCTCTTCGTGAAGTCTCTGGAGCATGGAGCATGCAGTGAGACTTGCTGTCAGTCCCCCAAATCTATGGCATTCAGAGGACAAACTCCAGAGCTGCCAAGCATTTGAAAAAGTGGCCTGACTGTTATATCTACAGTACCTATCAGTTAGATTCAGTTTGCACATCTACTATATCTACCGTAATTTCCGGACTATAAGCCGCTACTTTATTCCCACGCTTTGAACCTCGCGGTTTATACAATGACGCAGCTAATTTATGGATTTTTCCCGCTTTCACAAGATTCATGCCGCCAAAAAACTGAGCACCGTCACATAATGTGACGTAAATCGAGCGCGCTCAAACTTCCCATCATTCTGATTACGGTAGTAATTGTGTCACCCTCATCATGGCAAAGACACGGAGAAATGCATATAATGCAGCTTTCAAGTTGAAGGCGATCGATCTGGCTGTCGGAAAAGGAAATAGAGCTGCTGCACGGGAGCTTGGCCTTAATGAGTCGATGATAAGAAGTTGGAAACAGCAAGGTGAGGAACTGACTCAGTGCAAAAAGAAAACAAAAGCTTTCAGAGGGAAGAAAAGCAGATGGCCCAAAGTATTTGCAGCCACTCGACATCAGTGTAAATCGTGCATTTAAGGTGGCGCTACGTGTTCAGTTGGAGGCTTGGATGACAAGTGGGGAGAAATCCTTCACTAAAACGGGCCGCATGCGAAGAGCAACTTATGGTCAAGTCTGCCAGTGGGTCCTGACAGCGTGGAGCATTGTCAAAAAATCCACTATCATCAACGGGTTTCGAAAGGCTGGACTGCTGCGTGTTGAAGGGGCAGCATGAGCTCAGCGGGGTATTTGCCTCCGGATGAAAGTGACGAGAGCGACAATGAAAACGATCCAACATCGGATGAAGCAATTCTGAGGCTATTCAACTCCGACACCGAAGGAGATGACTTCAGTGGTTTCAGTGCACATGAGAAGGAAGATAGTGACCAATGACTTTCTTGGTAGGCTACTGTTTAATTTTTGTTACAAGCCGTGTTTCGTTTAAAGGCTGTGTAAAGTTAATTTGTTTCAATGTACCGGTAGGCACCTGCGGTTTATAGACATGTGCGGCTTATTTATGTACAAAATACATATTTTTTAATAATTCACTGGGTGCGGTTTATATTCAGGTGCGCTTAATAGTCCAGCAATTACGGTAGGCATCACAAAGCTGAAAAAGATGTAACTATTAATTGTCACTAGTAAGCACATAAGAGGTAGTGAGCATTTACAAACATCAATACAGTAAGTGTAACGAGGGAGTAACAATGAAAAAAGTAAGTTGGTTTGTTGTCAGATAAATCAGATACTGTAAGTGTTGTGTGTTGGGCGGTTTTCTCATTCCATCACAATGTCCTGGGGGGGGGTTGTATTGTGTGATGTGCTTTGATATTATTTTGTCACTCAGAAAAGCTTTGCATGTAAAACAAGCTGAGTTCATATCATGAATATAAACATTTAATATATCTACACTGGGTTGGCTTTGCTTGTCTGGCTTTTTAAGCTCAAGATTTTTAATACAAGTTTGTTTGCAGATTTTAATAATACCCCTATTATGACCTGTGGCTATATTATTCCAGTATGATACACTTTACAGTCCATTCACGTCTTAATATACTGACACAAGAGAAAACACCGTTGTTGTTGTTGTTCCTCTTTTCATCACTGTTTAGTGAGGAAGAACAAGGTCATGGTTTTGTCTTGACTCAGTCCAATCACATAATGACATCCATGGTATGTGCTTTGCTTACCACGCAAAATGGAGTGGAGTCTAAAACTAGACTTAATATACTATCATCAAATAACTGCTTAAAACAGTAACATCTTATATTTTATGTTCATAGTCTGTTTTTAACTCTACCTATTTATATTTGCCAACCACAAAACATACACGGATCTTAGAAATGAGGCTAATGTCAAATAGCAACACATTTTTACTAACCTTCACCTGCTCATAGTTGTTTAATATCACATGATGCACACCAGATGATGTCATCAGTGTCACCGGATTATGTCATCGGAAACTCTTTGCTTTCTATTTTTTTTGGCTACAAAACATAGCAACCTGCCATTTTCACAATTTGATATTGGGTTGGTGCTGAAGATATTGAATTTAATGTTGAAAAAGGGTGGAATTTCCCTTTAACAATGAATATAGATATTAGTCATGGTTGCTCTAATACCACATCAAACTGATTACATAATTATAATGCACAGTGTGTCAGCTTTAGGCTTGCCATGTAGTGCCCATGTTGGAGCAATGCTGGATGTGTTCCCTTTCTAATGAGCCCCAGCCTCTAGATAGGCTTGGTGTGGGCTAGCCCGTGCTAGGCTTGGTGTGGGCTAGCCCGTGCTAGGTTTGGTGTGGGCTAGCCTGTGCTAGGCTTGGTGTGGGCTAGCCGGTGCTAGGCTTGGTGTGGGCTAGCTCGTGCTAGGCTTGGTGTGGGCTAACCCTTGCTGGGCTTGGTGTGGGCTAGCCCATGCTGGGTTTGATGTGGGCTAGTCCATACTGGGCTTGGTATGGGCTGGCCTGTGTTGGATTGGTGTGGGCTAGTCTGTGTTGGGCTGTTTTAGGCTAGCTCGTGTTGGGCTGGTGTGGGCTAGCACGTGTTGGTCTGGCGTGGACTTGGTGTAGACTAGCACGTGTTGGTCTGGCGTGGACTTGGTGCAGGCTAGCACGTGTTGAGCTTGGAGTGGTCCTGTTGGGTTGGTGTTGGTGTGGTCGTGTTGGGCTGGTGTGGGCTTGGTATGGTCGTTTTGGGTTGGTGTTGGGCTGGGGCTGGTGTGGTCGTGTTGGGCTGGTGTGGGCTTGGTGTGGTTGTGTAGGGCTGGTGTGGGCTTGGTGTGATTGTGTTGGGCTAGTGTGGGTTTGGTGTGGTTGTGTTTAGCTGGTATGGGTTTGGTGTGGTCGTGTTGGGCTGGTGTGTGCTTGGTGTGGTCATGTTGGGCTGGTGGGAGTTTGGTGTGGTCATGTTGGGCTGGTGGGGGCTTGGTATGGTCTAGCCTGTGTTGGGTTTTTGTTCGCTAGCACATGATGGGCTGATGTGGGATTGTTGTGGGCTAACCTTGCCCACTGAATACCCACATGGGGTCAATGGGGTCATGTTGGCTGGGTTTACATTAACCATAACTGTTATCATACAAACAACCAGTTGAACATGGTGGTTTGGTGTTAGGATTGCAGGCCAATTCTCTTTCCACAGGTTGGCCATAATATCACATTGTGCTGATACTGTCCTAATGGGTAATGTAGGCTATAATGATGTTGCATTAGGGCTCAGAGCTTTCATAAGGTTTGATTTAAAGTAATGTTTGTGTCTCAGACAGAAGTTTCTATTTTTCAAGTAATTTTTTTCAAGTTTTCCAAATTGATTTCCAGGATGCTCTGTAATGTCAATTGCCCTCCGGATATGAATTATACATAATTAACAAAGAGACCCCCAACACGACTCGCCTAGCTCGAAAATTAGATACTGTGTCCCTTTGATCTCCCAGACTGAGGTTTATCCTCTTTAATCAAGGATTAATTACATCTAAAGAGCTGTGACTAACAAGCCTATCTTTCTTGTTCACACATCGAAGGTGAGGAGAATGAAAAGAGGGTGGGTGGCTATTTTTTGTGCCTTATTTATCCCTCCTGTTTTGGTTGGAGATAGGTGGTAACTTAAAGAGGAGTATTTGATTTATGGAATACATATATCCTACCTAGCCGAATAGACAGTCTCTTAGCTCAATACACTATCTCTCTGTTTCCTTTTATGTTGATGCATTTAAATGTGTTTAGTTGTGAAATGTGTTAATCGTGCTTTTGGGGAGCCAAGAGATCAGCATTTGTGTTTGTCATCCTTTCAACCAAAACAGTCAGTCAGTTGGTTGGTTGGTTTGCACGTGAGTAGCTCTGGACAGAATGAGACAGAATAATTTCCTTAAACCCACGGAAATGATTTTAAGTCAAACATACTTGTGGATTTAAAGGGATAGTTCACCCAAATTACTGTTGTTTTCTTACATAATCTATCCCTTTAATTTGAAACAAACCCGATTATACTACTAGATTGAAGTCAGAGAGTAATACCTTAAGCCGACAGTACTGTAAAGTTTGGTCAAATGAGATCTCCCCGCAGATTTCACATCATGAATCATGATCTAAGAAACACCTGGCATTTCTATGCTTACAGCTCTGTATAATTTCTCATTTTCAGATTTAGGGTTTACTGTCCTCCCCATTTATCCTTCCACCAGCTGCCAATAGTATAAGTAGTCAATTGAAACTAGATAATCTGCACAGAGAGGGAAGTACTAATGCTTTGAACCTGCACAATAACGATTTAAACATCAGATGTCATTCAAAAACCTAGGAATACAACCAATTTATGCTTTCTCAGATCATTAGCAGTAGGAGCTATTCTTTATATGTAGTGTTCCAGTTTTTTATAAGGCAGAAAGAAATGAAAGCTTGCAGCCGTCTCTGACATATTTTCTAGGGTGCAATGGCTTTGAAGGGGCAGCAGGTTCCTTTGCAAATGCTTTATCTCTGCAGAACACGTCTGGGAGCTATAGCAGAACCTCAATGGAGGGTTAGCATGTTGTGAATTCAGACAGATTTAACATTGCCGCAATGGTCGCCCGTTAGATGGCAGCTAGCTCCACCATGGGTCAACCCATCCATCTATGAACTGGATAAATCTAGCCCGTTTGAAAAGTGGAGAATTACTGTCACTGATTCTTTAGGTTCAACACTTTATAATGAAGCCATGGTTCAGAAAGGTGTGTGCTAGCCCACACCAGCACAACACAAGCTAGCCCACAGCAATCCCACATCAGCCCAACACAGGCTAGCCCAGCAAAGGCACATTGGCCCAATGTTGGCAGCCTACTTGGGGACAACATTTGTGCCAATGTGGGCATGTTTTCTGGGAAGCAAAATGATGGGGCTGCCATTGGGCTAAAATACAAGTTCAGGATTGTGGCTTTAATCTAAAAACAATCCATATTCAGAGCTTAGATCATTTGTATTTTAATTCAGTCTGCAATGTAAATGGTTAAAAATAACAAAGGGAAATAAATATATACAAAAAGCATTCAGACCCCTTTACTTTTACCTCATTGTTACGTTACAGCCTTATTCTCAAATTAATTAAATAGTATTCTTCGACACACAATATCCCATAATGACAAGGAAAAAACAGGTTTTTAGACATTTTTAAATATCACATTTACATAAGTATTCAGACCCTTTACTCTACTCAGTAATTTTTTCAAAACACCTTTGGATGTGATTACAGCATAGAGTCTTCTTGGCACATCTGTATTTGGGGAGTTTCTCCCATTCTTCTTTGCAGATCCTCTCAAACTCTGTCAGGTTGGATGGGGAGCGTTGCTGCACAGCTATTTTCAGGTCTCTCTAAAGAGATGTTCGATCGGGTTCAAGACCGGGCTCTGGCTGGGCCATTCAAGGACATTCAGAGACTTGTCCCGAAGCCACTCCTGTATTGTCTTGGCTGTGTGCTTAGGGTCATTGTCCTGTTGAAAGGTGAACCTTCGCCCCAGTCTGAGGTCCTGAGCGCTCTGGAGCAGGTTTTCATCAAGGATCTCTCTGTATTTGCTCCGTTCATCTTTGCCTCGATCCGGACTAGTCTCCCAGTTCCTGAAAACCATCCCCACAGCATGATGCTGCCACCACCATGCTTCACCATAGGGATGGTGCCAAGTTTCCTCCAGACGTGATGCTTGGTATTCAGGCCAAATAGTTTAATCTTGGTTTCATCAGACCAGACAATCTTGTTTCTCATAGTCTGAGAATCTTTAGGTGCCTTTTGGCAAACTCCTAGCAGGCTGTCATGTGCCTTTTACTGAGGAGTGGCTTCTGTCTGGCCACCCTACCATAAAGGCTTGATTAGTGGAGTGCTGCAGAGACTGTTGTCCTTCTGGAAGGTTCTCCCATGTCCACAGAGGAACTCTAAAGCTCTGTCAGAGTAACCATCGGGTTCTTGGTCACCTCCCTGATCAAGACCCTTCTCCCCCAATTGCTCAGTTTAGAAATAGTTTTGGTGGTTACAAACTTCTTCCATTTAAGAATGATTGAGAGGGCTCCCGGGTGGCGCAGTGTTTAAGGGCGCTGTACTGCAGCGCCAGCTGTGCCACCAGAGACTCTGGGTTCGCGCCCAGTCTCGTAACTGGCCATGACCGGGAGGTCCATGGGGCGACGCACAATTGGCATAGCGTTGTCTGGCTAAGGGAGGGCTTGGCCGGTAGGGATATCCTTGTGTCATCGCGCACCAGTGACTCCTGTGGCGGGCCGGGTGCAGTGCACGCTAACCAAGGTTGCCAGGTGCACGGTGTTTCCTCCGACACATTGGTGCGGCTGGCTTCCGGGTTGGATGCGCACTGTGTTAAGAAGTGCGGCTTGGTTGGATTGTGTATCGGAGGACGCATGACTTTCAACCTTCGTCTCTCCCGAGCCCGTACAGGAGTTGTAGCGATGAGACAAGATAGTAGCTACTAACAATTGGATACCATGAAATTGGGGAGAAAAAAGGGGGTAACATTTTTTTTTTAAACACACAAAAAAATAATGATTGAGGCCACTGTATTCTTGGAGGAACTGTAGACATTTTTTGGTACCCTTCCCCAGATCTGTGCCTCAACACAATCCTGTCTCGGAGCTCTACGGACAGTTCCTTCGACCTCATGGCTTGGTTTTTGCTCTGACATGCACTGTCAACTGTGGGACCTTAAATAGACAAGTGTGTGCCTTTCCAAATCATGTCTAATCAATAGATTTTACCACAGGTGGACTTCATTAAAGTTGTAGAAATACCTCAAGGATGTTCAATGGAAACAAAATGCACCTGAGCTCAATTTCAAGTCTCATAGCAAAGGATCTGAATACTTACGAAAATAAAGTATATCTGTTTTAAAATTTTAATACAATTGCAAAAATGTCTAAAAAGCAGTTTTTTCTTTGTCATTATGGGGTATTGTGTGTAGATTGCTGAGGATTTCTTTTTAATTAATCAATTTTATAATAAGGCTGAAACGTAACAAAATGTGGAAAAAGTGAATACTCTCCGAAGGCACTATATATAAAAGTCACAATAGCCGCAATGATGGCGTCAACATAAACAAGAAATTACATGATAAATATTCCCTTACATTTGATCTACATCAGAAAGCACTCCAGGAATCCCAGGTCCACAATAAATGTTTGTTTTGTTCGATAATGTCCGTTATTTATGTCCAAATACCTTCTTTTATTAGCGTGTTTGGTATACATATCCAAACGCTCATTCTGGTCAGCGTTGCGTCGGACAAAAACTTCCAAAAGTCATATTACAGGTCGAAGAAACATTTAAAACTAAGTGCAGAATCAATCATTAGGATGTTTTTAACATATAGCTTCAATAAAGTTCCAACCGGAGTATTCCTTTGTGTCTTCATGAGCAATGGAACGCAAGTGGATACCATGAGGAATAAGCGTGATCAATGCCAACATCATTAATAGATTCTGATAGATTCTGCTCTCATTCACTCCCACAACACAGGATAAGTCTCATTCAAATTTCTATAGATGGTTGACATCTAGTGGAACCCCTAGGCAGTGCAACATCATTAATATCTCAAGGGGATTTCATTGGGGACTGTGGTGAATACATACAAAGCTCAGATTTCTCACTTCCTGTTTTGATTTCTCAGGATTTTGCCTGCCATATGAGTTCTGTTATACTCACAGACACCATTCAAACAGTTTTAGAAACTTTAGAATGTTTTCTATCCAATATTAATAATAATATGCATATATTAGCAACTGAGCCTGAGGAGCAGGCCGTTTACTTTGGGCAACTTATTCATCCAAGCTACTCAATACTGCCCCCCAGCCATAAGAAGTTATTAATCACCGTATTCTTATCGGCAGCCTTGGTTTCTCAAATGACTGCCTTGCCTGGTTCACCAACTGCTTCTCAGGTAGAGTTCAGTGTGTCAAATCGGAGGGCCTGTTGTCCGGACCTCTGGCAGTCCCTATGGGGGTGCCACAGGGTTCAATTCTCGGGGCTGACTCTTTTCTCTGTATATATCAACGATGGCGCTCTTGCTGCTGGTGATTCCTTGATCCACCTCTACACAGACGACACCATTCTGTGTACATCTGGCTCTTCTATGGACACTGTGTTAACAAACCTCCAAACAAGCTTCAGTGCCATACAACACTCCTTCCGTGGCCTCCAACTGCTCTTAAACGCTAGTAAAACTAAATGCGTGCTTTTCAACCAATCGCTGTCCGCACCCGCCTGCCCGACTAGCATCACTAGTCTGGACGGTTCTGACTTAGAATATGTGGACAACTACATATACCTAGGTGTCTGGCTAGACTGTAAACTCTCCTTCCAGACTTATATTAAGCATCTCCAATCCAAAATTACATTTAGAATAAGCTTCCTATTTCGCAACAAAGCCTCCTTCACTCACGCTGCCAAACATACCCTCATAAAACTGACTATCCTACCGATCCTCGACTTTGGCGATGTAATTTACAAAATACCCTTCAACAATCTATTCAGCAAACTGTATGCAGTCTATCATAGTGCCATCTGTTTTGTCACCAAAGCCCCATATACCACCCACCACTGCGACCTGTATGCTCTCATCGACTGGCCCTCACTACATATTCGTCACCAGACCCACGGGCTCCAGGTCATCTATAAGTCTTTGCTAAGTAATGCTCCACCTTATCTCAGCCCACTGGTCACCATAACAACACCCACCCACAGCACGCCTCCAGTAGGTATATCTCACTGGTCATCCCCAAAGCCAACACCTACTTTGGCCGCTTTTCCTTACAGTTCTCTGCTGCCAATGACTGGAACGAATTGCAAAAATCATTGAAGTTGGAGACTTATATCTCCCTCACTAACTTTAAGCATCAGCTATCTGAGCAGCTTATCGATCGCTGCATCTGTACACAGCCCATCTGTAAATAGCCCATCCAACTAACTACCTCATCCCCATATTGTTTTTTTATTTACTTTTTTTTGCTCTTTTGCACACCAGTATTTCTACTGGCACATCATCATCTGCATATCTATCACTCCAGTCTTAATTAGCTAAATTGTAATTACTTCCCTACTATGGCTTATTTATTGCTTTACCTCCTTACGCCATTTGACCACACTGTATTTAGATTTTTCTATTGTGTTATTGACTGTACTTTTGTTTATCCCACGTGTAACACTGTGTTGTTTTTTGTCGCACTGCTTTGCTTTATCTTGGCCAGGTCGCAGTTGTAAATGAGAACTTGTTCTCAACTGGCCTACCTGATTAAATAAAGGTGAAATAAAAATGTAAAAAAAATAATAATAAAAAATGACAATGCCACCAGCCATACTGCTCGTTTTGTGCGCGATTTCCTGCAAGACAGGAATGTCAGTGTCTGCCATGGCCAGTTAAGAGCCCGGATCTCAATCCCATTGAGCACGTCTGGGACCTGATGGATCGGAGAGTGAGGGCTCACAGAACTGGCAAATCTGGTGCAGTCCACGAGGAGGAGATGCACTGCAGTTCTTAATGCAGCTGGTGGCCACACCAGATACTGACTGTTACTTTTGATTTTGACCCCCCCCCTTTGTTCAGGGACACATTATTACATTTCTGTTAGTCACATGTCTGTGGAACTTGTTCAGTTTATGTCTCGGTGGTTGAATCTTGTAATGTTCATACAAATATTTACACAAAATAAACGCAGTTGACAGTGAGAGGACATAATTTTTTTTGCTGAGTTTATATATTCTGATGACAAGTTATGAGGCTTGCATGGAGTATGAGCACATGAATCATGCAGTTACTGGCAGTTCAACCAATGCTTACAGCCCTACTTCTTAGCCTTAACAGGTCAATTGGCTAACAATAATCATTGCATGTCAAAACAGAGGAAAACGACATGTTAACATGTCTGTAAGTAGACTGTTAATGTGTTGCCAATATCAAAACGATATTTCCAGAGGGACCTGTAAAAGTGTAAAGGAGACTAAGCACATAACACTCCCCATCTGTTGTGTGTTGCAGGTAATGACGTGGCTCAGGTTTGACCTCGGAGATGCCGAAGAGACGAGACATTCTGGCCATCGTGTTGATCGTGTTGCCTTGGACGCTACTCATCACTGTTTGGCATCAGGGTGCCATCAACCCCTTGCTAGCTGCTCGAAAGGGTAAAAGTCGTTCCTGCATTTACCTAGGGGGGTTTCATGGTTAGTCTCTCTAGTAAAGGAAACCATTTTTGCTTATTTTGGGATGCTCCTCTTTATATAGTACACTTTAGAGACATGATTAAAAATAACAGCGTCTACACATGTCCCTGATTTTACAGCTGATTTTTTGGGGCATTTTCCCCCACTTAACATTTTATCAGAATATGCTTCATTCTCTATTGCAAGACTTTTAAGACAATGGGGATATGTTTTTGTTCATAATGAGCTGAAAATCTCACCTGTGTGTGAAGGAAAATTGTCATTTTGTGAGACCGTGGTCGCTATCAATTTCAGCTCTATCAGTACAACATGTATGGTCCGCGAAATTGAATTGCACTATATATACAAACGTATGTGGACACCCTTTCAAATGAGTGGATTCAACTATTTCAGTTACACCCGTTGCTGGCAGGTGTATAAAATCGAGCACACAGCCATGCGATCTCCATAGACAAACATTGGCAATAGAATGGCCTTACTGAACAGCCCCACCATGGCACCATCGTAGGATGCCACCTTTCCAATAAGTCAGTTCGTCAAATTTCTGCCCTGCTAGAGCTGCCCCGGTCAACTGTAAGTACTGTTATTGTGAAGTGGAAAAACCTAGGAGTGACAACGGCTCAGCCGCGAAGTGGTAGGCCACACAAGCTCACAGAATGGGAGTGCATACAAATCTGTCCTTGGTTACAATACAAGGCCTAATCGCCCAAAATCAGTGCCAAACCTCACTGATGCGCTTGTGGCTGAATTTGAAGCAAATCCCGCAGCAAATGTTCCAACATCTATTGGAAAGCCTTCCCCAAGAGTAGAGGCTGTTATATCAGCAAGGGGGGGGGGGGGATTTTGGAATGAAATGTTTGACAAGGTCGTGTAGTGTATTTCTCTATTTGGGTTCACACCTTAAACTAACTCATATTAGTCTGACAACTACTTCATTCCTTTATAAATTAGTGATGAGTATATTATATTTATCACAAGGAGAATACATGTCTCGCAAAAGAGCATGGCATTAGATTTCAGAATGATACGTTTGTTCAAAACATTTACTCCATAACATATGGGTAAGTCCAACTGTATAACTATGTACAACTATTTGCACGACTAGATCTTGCCTTACTCTCTACGAAGGCCATCTTTCTGGAAACATACAGTTCCTAAACAGTCTATAATAATTTATTATACCAACAATACCAGCTTTCTTTCCCTTCTCCTAGATGACAGACATGAGAGTCGACGAGACTCCCGGAACACCTTCACCCTCAAGAAGCCCTGCTCCTCTGAGAACAACAAGGACATTGTGGAGGTGGTACACACCGAATACGTCTACAGCCGCCCGCCGCCCTGGTCTGATGTCCTCCCCACCCTCCACGTCGTCACCCCAACCTACAGCCGGCCGGTCCAGAAGGCAGAGCTGACACGTCTGGCTAACACCTTCCTCCACGTGCCTAACCTGCACTGGATCCTGGTGGAGGACTCTCCGAGACGAACCCCACTGGTCACCAGGCTTCTCCGGGAAACAAGCCTGAACTACACTCACCTCAACGTGGAGACACCCAGGAACTATAAGCTGCGTGGGGACACGAGGGACCCCAGGATACCCCGGGGAACCATGCAGAGGAACCTGGCCCTGCGCTGGCTCCGAGAGACGTTCAGCTCCAATAATAGACACAGCCAGCCAGGTATCGTCTACTTTGCAGATGATGACAACACCTACAGTCTGGAGCTGTTTGAGGAGGTGAGTGGAACAGGGAGAGATGTTGTGCAGTACAGAGTTGTTTCCTCTTGAGTTACCAAAATAGGCTACATTTTTGGCTTCAGTGCACACTAACTGTGTAATGACATAAAGAACATGAATCTTTGCAGTATTCCATAAGGTAAATGCACAGCCTAAAAACATAGGCATCACTTGACACCTGCCTTTTTGCGCATGATAACATAAATTAATATTATATACTGGAAAATCAATACTTATTGATCACATGGTAATCCTTCTCCAACCAATGACTCAACCATATAATTACATATAGAATACAAATCTCTATGGGAACAACCCTCTCTCTCCATCTTGTGTAGATGCGTTCAACGAGGAAGGTGTCGGTGTGGCCTGTAGCCTTTGTGGGCGGCCTGCGCTACGAGTCCCCTAAGGTCAACACCCTGGGCAAGGTGTATGGATGGAAGACTGTGTTTGACCCCCACCGACCCTTTGCCATAGACATGGCTGGGTTTGCGGTGAACCTCCGCCTCATTCTCTTTAAACCTCAGGCCTACTTCAAGCTGCGGGGAGTCAAGGGAGGATACCAGGAGAGCAGCTTACTGCGGGAGCTGGTCACCCTCAATGACCTGGAGCCCAAGGCTGCTAATTGCACTAAGGTGAGGAACTGATAGTTGTTCTGTGTGGCTCAGTTGATAGAGCATGATGCTTGCAACACTATGGTTGTGGGTTTGATTCCACCCATAATAAAATATATGCACTTACTACTGTAAGTTTCTCTGGATAAAAGTGTCTGCTAAATGGCATATACTATTATTATATTAAAGAGGTGTGTTGTGACTGTTGACCATTACAATACAAGTAGACAATTATATTGGTTACAGCTGATATTACACTGACATTATAATCTTATTTTTATTTTATTTATTTTTATTTAACTAGGCAAGTCAGTTAAGAACAAATTCTTATTTTCAATGACTGCCTAGGAACAGTGGGTTAACTGCCTGTTCAAGGGCAGAACAACAGATTCGTACCTTGTCAGCTCGGGGGTTTGAACTTGCAACCTTCCGGTTACTAGTCCAATGCTCTAAGCACTAGGCTACCCTGCCGCCCCAGGGTAGCCTAGTAGTGACTTCATTTCAACTAGTTTGGTGCTCTGAAAATGTGGTCATAACAAATAGTGGTATGCACAGCACAGGAAGTCACTGAAGCAAACTGGTCTTTTAGTTGTTCTTTTCCACTGTAAATGGAGGAGAATAATGCTCTTACTGTATGGATTTCAATAGGCTTTCAGTTGCTAAGGCCTTTATTCCTCAACATTTTTTACATTTTGCCTCATGAAATGTACTTCCGATCAAATGCTTTAGAAAATGCATGTTGTTTCATAAACCCATGTGTTTTAGACCCCTTGCATCTCACCTGTGTTCACACACACAGTTCCGCACTCCATAAACCTTCAGCAAATGTTGACCATGTTTGAATATCAGTGCGAATCTAGCAAGTGAATCATACTTCCGCTCTCTACAACAATACAAACATCTTCCAAAACACGATAAAAAAGGTGCGCAAAGATTTGTGGATCTTTGAACTGGTACAAACATGCTTTCAGCTGTACCTTCTCCACCCTTTTAACTTGAACCCCCCCCACCCACCAGGTACTTGTATGGCACACTAGGACAGAGAAGCCTGTTCTGGTGAATGAGGGAAAGAAAGGATTTACCGACTCCAACGTGGAGATATGAAACTTCTTCCAACACAGGTAATAAGAAAGCTTTACATTGACTGGGATTATGTACCTTTCCCAAAGTTCCCAGGTTTTTCAAACGGAATTTTGCAACCTTATGTCTGAGGGCCAACCTGTCTGAGGGCCAACCTGTCTATCTGAGCCTCTGTGAGCTTATTATTATTATATTAAAACATTTAATATTATTTTATTATTCATAGAGTAAAGCTTTGCCGAATCTGTCTGAATTTGTATAACAGGGATGTTATGATTTCATAAAATAAAAACTTGACAAGTGATCCATACTAAAAAGCTATTTTTATGGTTTAATGCCTATGAACCCCTCTTCAAAACCAGTTGCCTAAACTATTCTCTCAATGTTTGGTAATAATGAAAATGTAACTCTGAAATTATTTCTTAATTGTGTATTTTCTTTATCTCCTAAGCCCATATACTTTACACCATTGAGTTATTAATAAATATGACTGACTGACAAAAGACAAGGCAGGCAGGATTGGAGTTTAATATGTATTTACAGTAATAGTACTGTAAAGGGAGTCAGACAGCCACCTTGTCTACTACAAGCAGCACATAGCCACGTATCAATACAGGCGTAGAATATCAAAGCATAGCTTCAAAGATGGTGATACTGTATCTAGCTAAGCATTTTACTGATGCATCGATGGAAGCTGTACACGAGGAGCTAGCCAGTCGCCAGAGTGCAGCTTAAGACAAAAGACTGTCGGTGGTTCAGACTACTGTCGGTGGTTCCTTACAGTGGCCAATAAGAAGCATTGTCAACCCAGCCGACACAAACCAACTGTCCAATCAACATCCTTAAAACTAGGTACTGGACCAAACCGGACCAATCAGGGGACCTGAATGGCCCTTGTTTGCTGGTGATTGGGCTCCCTTTGTCGTAGAGCGGACTCTTGGGGTGTGGAGCAGACCTGGATAAAGGGGTCCTTGTCTGACTCGAGTCAGCATTGACTGAAATAATGATCTGGAGAGGACATGAACCCTTCCCACGTTCCACTGTAAAACACTGAACAGACACAGACAGCTACACTCCCTCAAATAACTAATTATGACACGTCTCATACACAGACACAGATAGGCGTGCACAGTGTACAGACATACAAATGCGTGTGCACAGACACACACATACATACATGCGTGATGCACACAGACTTTTGGTTGTTTGTTTTTTGTCCATTTGCACATGTTTACTGATCACATAACACTACTGATTGTATCAGCACTTTAAGATCAGGCTCTGCTGCCTATGTTCATTTTGGTGTGAAATGCTGTTTCACCTCCAACAGAAAATAGGTGAGGACGTTTGCCAGTGAAAACGTTTTATTTAAAAAATAAAAAATAAATGTTATAATGCTAGTCAATGCAATATTATTATTTCACAACACATACTACAGTCACAGGATACATGCCAGTAATAGTCTTCCCTTGATACAGTATGTCATTTTCTGACCAGTCTGGACCCCAAACGCCACTTATTGACCTTTGATTTGATATTCAAAGGTAAACAGAAGGAATACTTCTGCATTGTAAACTGCCACTGTAATATTTATATGTAAATACGATCATAAAAATGTACTTAGTATGTCAGCATCTCTTTGCTTTCCTTGTTTGACGTGGTTTATTATTCTTGTTGATATTGTAATTTCTGTTCAAAATCATAGCATTGGTTTAATTTTGTATTAATTAGTCCTATACAGTCCTGGTCTCAGGGAAGATACATTATTGAAGTGCCAAGCACATACAGCACACTAACTCATATTTGCCAATTTGATGAATACTAAAATAAAACTGCTGAAGCTCTTGTAGTCTATCAATCAGTGGTCAGATGATACAGGTATAACATTTTGTTTGGAAGCAAGGGTCACCAGAATGCTATCATTAACATGACATGCCATTTGTTATAACCAAAATACTTGTCATCATGACACATACAGACGTTGATGACTTGTTTAGCCAACACAATGATTCCAGTTGAAAATAGCTTTGTTTTTAGGCTGTGATATTTTGTTCTCGTTACTAGATTCAATACAAATCCAGTTTGGATGATATTTATGTCAATAAAATTATGAACAATATTGTATGGTGAGTTATCCCCATACAATCTACAGCATTTTGGGTCCCAGAGAAAAATTTAAAATAAGATCCATCCAGTATTATTGTTTATTAAAAGTACAGTAGCTTGGGAATGCAGTTACTGAATGTCCACAGCCATGCCCAGATCAGGAGTCTCTTCAAACGTGATTTTATAATCAGCTTCCTGCTCTTCAAACACAATGACCTGCATGATGATGATTATGATGTTGATGAAAATGAAGATGATGAAGAAACACATGAGGGTAACTGAACAAGACTGTAAGTAAACACAGCTTTGTGAACCTAAGACCAAGAACCTAAGAGCATGTATGATCTCTTTTAATGTCTTATTTTACCATAATGTTGCTGACTGAGTGCTTGTAGTGAGTCCTACCTGGTTTACTCCACTGTTGAGAAAAGGTCCTGGGAGGTAGAGTGTTTGCTGGGGGCCGATATACCAGTGGCGCCCCAGGTTCAAACCATTGATGAAGACTACCCCTTTGCCCCAGCCCTGCAAAGATTATTATAGGCATTACAAAATTATCAACATCATAACTTTACTGTCACCCCTTTAGTTTACGCCTCATAAATCATTAATGTGCTTGCTGAAAGCCACCTCAAACATACTACTTCAATACCATAAGTACTATCAACACATTTTTTTCAAGGGATTTTCTAGTTCATTCTTAGAAAATGTATCTATTTACAATTCACTTAGGAGGAATTCAGATTTGAGCTATGGGACTTTATTCCCTTTTTATGCACTTTTATCTTTATGCGTATTTTGACCTTGAACTTGTGTGTGAGAAAACGCGTGTGACAGCCAGCTATTGGTTTGTGGTGGAGATCTTAGAAATGTATGGCGGAGGTGAGTATACAGATACGCCGTATTCTGCCATGGTTTAATACCCTCATAATTTCACCCCTTTTACGCATGAGGAAACCATGAATAAGGTCGAGCACCGGTTGGTTCCAAGTGGAAAAACATCTGCTATAGAAATAACACCATTCTCCATGCGCTATAATGTAGAAATTGATAAGAGCCAGGTAATTGAGTTTGGAGAAGGGGATTGTAATTACAAATAGCATTTTTTTTAGATGATATGATATTTACTTATGATCGCTGGAGACAAATGTGAAACCAGTCATATGGAAGCAAACATTTCAACATGATATGTACAGTGCATTCAGAAAGTCTTTAGACCCCTTGACTTTTTCAACATTTTGTTGCATTACAGCCTTAAAATGTATTAAATTGTTTCCCCCCCTCATTAGTCTACAAAGCTAAAACTGTTTAAAAATAATAATAATAATGAAAAATGACATTTATATACAATAGCAATCAAAAGTTTGGACACACCTACTCATTCCAAGGGTGTTCTTTATTTTTTACTATTTTATACGTTGTAGAATAATAGTGAAGACATCAAAACTATGAAATAACATATAGAATCAAGTAGAAACCAAAAATGTGTTAAACAAATGAAAATATATTTCATATTCTTCAAAGTAGCTACCCTTTACCTTGATGACAGCTTTGCACACTCTTGGCATTCTGTCAACCAGCTTTACCTGGAATGCTTTCCCAAAAGTCTTGAAGGAGTTTCCACATATGCTGAGCACTTGTTGGCTGCTTTTCCTTCACCCTGCAGTCCAACTCATCCCAAACCATGTTAATTGAGTTGAGGTCAGGTGATTGTGGAGGGTGACAGGTCATTTGATGCAGCACTCCATCACTCTCCTTGGTCAAATAGCCCTTACACAGCCTGGAGGTGTGTTTTGGGCATTGTCCTGAAGAAAAACAAATAATAGTCCCACTAAGAGCAAAACAGATGGAATGGCGTATCGCTGCAGAATGCTGTGGTAGCCATACTGGTGAAGTGTGCCTTGAATTCTAAATAAATCACTGACAGTGTCACCAGCAAAGCAACCCCACACCATCACACCTCCTCCTCCATGGTTCACGATGGGAACCACACAAGCGGAGATCATCCGTTCACCTACTCTGCGTCTCACAAAGACATGGCGGTTGGAACCAAAAATCTCAAATTTGGACTAATCAGACCAAAGGACAGATTTCCACCAGTCTAATGTCCATTGCTCGTGTTTTTTGGCCAAAGCAAGTCTCTTCTTATTATTGGTATCCTTTAGTAGTGGTTTATTTGCAGAAATTCGAACATGAAGGCCTGATTCACGCAGTCTCTGAACAGTTGATGTTAAGATGTGTCTGTTACTTGAACTCTGTGAACTCTGTGAAGCATTAATTTGGGCTGCAATTTCTGAGGTGCAGTTAACTCTAATGAACTTATCTTCTGCAGCAGAGGTAACTCTTGGTCTTTCTTTCCTGTAGCGGTCCTCACGAGAGACAGTTTCATCATAGCGATGGTTTTTTGCAACTGCACTTGAAGAAACTGTCAAAGATCTTGAAATGTTCCTGACCTTCATGTCTTAAAGTTAAAAAATGTTGTTTCTCTTTGCTTATTTGAGCTGTTCTTGCCATAATATGGACATGATCTTTTACCAAATGGGGCTATCTTCTGTATACCATGCTTCACTGTGGGGATGGTGTTCTCAGGGTGATGTGAGCTGTTGGGTTTGCGCCAGACATAGTGTTTTTCTTGATGTCCAAAAAACTCTATTTAAGTCTCATCTGACCAGAGTACCCTCTTCCATATGTTTGGGGAGTCTCCCACATGCCTTTTGGCGAACACCAAACGTGTTTGCTTATTTTTTTCTTTAAGCAATGGATTTTTTCTGGACACTCTTAGGTAAAGCCCAGCTCTGTGGAGTGTGTGGTCTAAAGTGGTCCTATGGACAAATACTCAAATCGCCTCTGTGGAGCTTTGCAGCTCCTTCAGGGTTATATTTGATCTGTTTGTTTCCTCTCTGGTTAATGTCCTCTTTGCCTGGTCCATTAGTTTTGGTGGGCGGCTCTCTCTTGGTAGGTTTGCTGTGGTGCCATATTCTTTCCATTTTTTAATAATGGATTTAATGGTGCTCAGTGGGATGTTCAAAGTTTCAGATATTTTTTTATGGCCCAACATTGATCTGTACTACTCCACAACTTTGTCCCTGACCTGTTTGGAGAGCTTCTTGGTCTTCATAGTGCCGCTTGCTTGGTGGAGCCCCTTGCTTAGTGGTGTTGCAGACTCTGGGGCCTTTCAGAACAGGTGTATATATATTCTGAGATCATGTGATACTTAGATTGCACACAGGTGGACTTTATTTAACTAATCATGTGACTTCTGAAGGTAATTGGTTGCACCAGATCTTATTTAGGGGCTTCATAGCAAAGGGGGTGAATACATATGCACACACCACTTTTTTAGGGAGATAGGTAGACACTGTAGATAGATACTGTAGATAGATAGATACTGTAGGTAGATATGTAGATATGTAGACACTGTAGATAGATATATAGATAGATACTGTAGATAGATATATAGATTGATACTGTAGATATATATATAGATTGATACTGTAGATATATATATAGATAGATACTGTAGAAAGATATATAGATAGATATATAGATAGATACTGTAGATAGATATATAGATTGATACTGTAGGTAGATATATAGATAGATACTGTAGATATATATATATATATAGATACTGTAGATATATATAGAGATAGATACTGTAGAATCTACAGTATCTATCTCTATATATATCTACAGTATCTATATATATATATATATATCTACAGTATCTATCTATATATATATATCTACAGTATCTATCTACAGTGTAGATAGATACTGTAGATATATATATATAGATAGATACTGTAGATATATATATAGATTGATACTGTAGATCTATATAGATAGATCCTGTAGATAGAGCTCTGATCAGGCCCTACACCCAAACAAGGGCACTGCGTTCATCCACCCCTGGCCTGCTCGCCTCCCTACCACTGAGGAAGTACAGTTCCCGCTCAGCCCAGTCAAAACTGTTCGCTGCTCTGGCCCCCCAATGGTGGAACAAACTCCCTCACGACGCCAGGACAGCGGAGTCAATCACCACCTTCCGGAGACACCTGAAACCCCACCTCTTTAAGGAATACCTAGGATAGGATAAAGTAATCCTTCTCACCCCCTTAAAAGATTTAAGATGCACTATTGTAAAGTGGCTGTTCCACTGGATGTCATAAGGTGAATGCACCAATTTGTAAGTCGCTCTGGATAAGAGCGTCTGCTAAATGACTTAAATGTAAATGTATACCACCACTACCTTGTCACAACACAACTGATTGGCTCTCCAGGCACATTAAGAAGGAAAGATATTCCACAAATTAATTTTGAACAAGGCACACCTGTTAATTGAAATGGATTCCAGGTGACTACCTCATGAAGCTGGTTGAGTGAATGCCAAGAGTGTGCGAAGCTGTCATCAAGGCAAAGGGTGACTACTTTGAAGAATCTTAAATATAAAATATATTTAGATTTGTTTAACACATTTTTTGGTTACTACATGATTCCATATGTGTTATTTCATAGTGTTGATGTCTTGACTATTATTCTACAATAGAAAATAGTCAAATAAAGAAAACCCCTGGAATGAGTAGGTGTGTCCAAACTTTTGACTAGTACTGTAAGTATTTAGACCCATTACTCAGTACTTTGTTGAAGCACTTTTGGCAGCGATTACAGCCTCGAGTCTTCTTGGGTATGACGCTACAAGCTTGGCACACCCATATTTGAGGAGTTTCTACCATTCTTTTCTGCAGATCCTTTCAAGCCCTGAATATGCATATGTTTAGATGGCTTTCTTTCATTGATCCCTAATATTCTGAACCCGTTATCTCAATATATTATATTGAGTCTATAAAAAAAGTATCATTAATGGTACACCGTATTTAAAGGGATGGCTTTAGATAAATGTACTGAAAACACCATTGAATGAAAACTCCATGAGGAAATCTACTTGCCAGCAAGTGGGAGGTTTTTCTAAGTCTGAAAATCAGGCCCTTAATCACAAGACTTCCCTGCTCCACTTCCACGATAACAAACATACAATAGCATCAGAGAGAAGCACGCACACCATAACAAGTGTCACAGCCAAAGTATCACAGTATAATATGACTGTATTTACTCACTGGTAGCTTGACGAAGGTGTCACTTGGATAGCCGTAGGTAAACATTCTTCCCAGGAAGAATCCAGGGAAACTGGGAACGTGTGGAAGGGACATCCAAGGCGCCTGGTTGAGGCTGAAATAGATATTACTCAAGGTATAGTCACAAATATATTAACGCCACACTGTTTAATATGTACATGCATACCATCAAAGAGTGGGCCACCAACAGAAATGTGTTCCATGAAATGTTCACACGCAAACATGGGTTTACTTGATTGGTATCTGTAGTGCTCAAGCTCATAAAAATGACTTTTTATGAACTTGATTGTTTACAAGTACTACAAGTTGAAAATTTAAATATACAAACCTATCAATAAAGCTGGTTTTCATATCCAGACTGTATATCGTGAAGTCCCTCAAAGGACTGTTGTTCAATAGAATGTCACCTACGAGACCTAAAATACAACACAGACAATAAAAAGGCATCAAAGCTGAAAATAAGGACATTGTTATCGGTTTCTGCTACAGTAGAATAATATAGGCAAAATAGGTGTGCACCTTTGCGCTGTTTATCTAGAGCTTTCCCATAGTGAACTCGTCCACAGTTCTCAACCAGTAAGCTCAATGTCCGTTTCTCCTGTAGTTAGAATATTAAATCATTATTTGGCTCCATACTTTTTGTTGTTGACAATTATGAAAGTTTGAAAAGCTTGTAGGTACTATTTGGAAGTAGCTTCCAGTAGGCCTTGTGTTCATCTTGCAGTACCTTTCCATCAGGCACCGCTAGCTCCAGATTCTGATGCTTGAAAATGCCAATGTAGTGTCTGTCCACAAACACCTAAAAACAAACTTCATATCTGTCAAATAAATGCCTTCAAACGTGACTGTATTTTCCCAGCTTCTTTATCATAAGAGAATCATAATAGATTTCCACATTAACAGGACCATTTTAATAAAAACATGTGATAGAACTGTGTCATAAACTTTAACAAGACATCGTGTCTATAGGATGTGTAGACTCACCAGGGCTCTGTCCCGTACATTGTCTCCAGACTTGAGGGAGCCTCCGCTGGTTATAATGGTCTCATAGAGGGTATAGCCATAGGACTGGCCATTCCCACTGTTCACTGGGAGATTCTCCATGTTGACTGGGGTTGGTGATTTAAATGGCTAGAGAGACATAAAGAGCCACACTCACACACACACAGTCGTGAAGCGTAAGTTTGGTGTAGATCTGACCCATGCATACGCATACACACGCATACAGTACATACACACATACGCACATATGCACACAGAGGCACACACACACACAGACCGACCTACACATGGACCAGCACACACACACATATGCACACGCATACCTCCTCAGCGAAGGGCAAGGCGTCCCACAGAGAGAGGTGCTGGTACATGATGGCTGGCTCATACGTCTCCTTCCAACGCAGGGCTGGCATATCAGGGAGCTTCTCACCTCCGACACACAAGGACAAGGGAGTCATCAGACAGTGAGGTCACACACAATCTTCCAGACTCAGGTTACAGTAAAACTAACCCTGGATTTGAACATATTTTCAATGGGGATTCTCTATTGGTCTGGAAAACCAGCCCTTAAAGTTGACAAAAGTCGGGCTATTGAATTATTATTTTTACGTTTAGTGATCAACTTACTGTGGTACTGACTGAATAGATCCCTGAGAAGGTGATACTTTGGCGTGTATTCTCCCGATTCGGACAGAGGTGCATCATAATCTGGATAACATCAATCATCAGTCGGGGCAGGGAAGATCTCTTATGACATGTTGGTACACACTGCCACTCACTGGTGGCAATGTGTAATACAAGATATTACAATACAAAACTCATTTGTGAGAGGAAACTTCAAAACACATTGCCACTAGTGTAAATTGGAATGCTGCTAAAACCTGTAATAAATATCTGGATAAGATACCATAGCTTGTGATTAGTGCCTTGTAGATTGGGTTTGTCAGTGCTCCACTCATGAAGCCAAAGTTAGTCCCTCCGTGGAACATGTACAGGTTGATGGACATGCCGCGTCTCAGAATCTCCCGTACAGCAGAAACCATATCTGACGAACAAAGAGATCATTCATGTTCATCACAGATATCAAACAATTTAATAACTGACATTTTGGAGAAGCATGTTAATGTGGAAATGACAGGCACAAGAATATGTTCATGAATAGCAGCTTCAGAAAAACTACAGAATAAGCTAACGGAATATTAGTCATTTCACTGACTACTACTTTCAAATCATTGCGGAATCCTGCATATACTGGAAAGATGAAGGTAAACACATGGAAAGAGGTTCAGGTCTCCGGTAGCCTCTGGAACTGCCGATCTGCGGCCAACAAGGCAGAGTTCATCTCAGCCTAGGCCTCCCTCCAGTCCCTCGACTTCTTGGCTCTGACGGAAACATGGATCACCACAGACAACACCGCTACTCCTACTGTTCTCTCTTCGTCCGCCCACGTGCTCTCGCACACCCCGAGAGCTTCTGGTCAGCGGGGTGGTGGCACCGGGATCCTCATCTCTCCCAAGTGGTCATTCTCTCTTTCTCCCCTTACCCATCTGTCTATCGCCTCCTTTGAATTCCATGCTGTCACAGTTACTAGCCCTTTCAAGCTTAACATCCTTATCATTTATCGCCCTCCAGGTTCCCTCGGAGAGTTCATCAATGAGCTTGATGCCTTGATAAGCTCCTTTCCTGAGGACGGCTCACCTCTCACAGTTCTGGGCGACTTTAACCTCCCCACGTCTACCTTCGACTCATTCCTCTCTGCCTCCTTCTTTCCACTCCTCTCCTCTTTTGACCTCACCCTCTCACCTTCCCCCCCTACTCACAAGGCAGGCAATACGCTCGACCTCATCTTTACTAGATGCTGTTCCTCCACTAACCTCATTGCAACTCCCCTCCAAGTCTCCGACCACTACCTTGTATCCTTTTCCCTCTCGCTCTCATCCAACACTTCCCACACTGCCCCTACTCGGATGGTATCGCGCCGTCCCAACCTCCGCTCTCTCTCCCCCGCTACTCTCTCCTCTTCCATCCTATCATCTCTTCCCTCTGCTCAAACCTTCTCCAACCTATCTCCTGATTCTGCCTCCTCAACCCTCCTCTCCTCCCTTTCTGCATCCTTTGACTCTCTATGTCCCCTATCCTCCAGGCCGGCTCGGTCCTCCCCTCCCGCTCCGTGGCTCGGGACGACTCATTGCGAGCTCACAGAACAGGGCTCCGGGCAGCCGAGCGGAAATGGAGGAAAACTCGCCTCCCTGCGGACCTGGCATCCTTTCACTCCCTCCTCTCTACATTTTCCTCCTCTGTCTCTGCTGCTAAAGCCACTTTCTACCACTCTAAATTCCAAGCATCTGCCTCTAACCCTAGGAAGCTCTTTGCCACCTTCTCCTCCCTCTTGAATCCTCCTCCCCCTCCCCCTCCTCCCTCTCTGCAGATGACTTCGTCAACCATTTTGAAAAGAAGGTCGACGACATCCGATCCTCGTTTGCTAAGTCAAACGACACCGCTGGTTCTGCTCACACTGCCCTACCCTGTGCTCTGACCTCTTTCTCCCCTCTCTCTCCAGATGACATCTCGCGTCTTGTGACGGCCGGCCGCCCAACAACCTGCCCGCTTGACCCTATCCCCTCCTCTCTTCTCCAGACCATCTCCGGTGACCTTCTCCCTTACCTCACCTCGCTCATCAACTCATCCCTGACCGCTGGCTACGTCCCTCCCGTCTTCAAGAGAGCGAGAGTTGCACCCCTTCTGAAAAAACCTACACTCGATCCCTCCGATGTCAACAACTACAGACCAGTATCCCTTCTTTCTTTTCTCTCCAAAACTCTTGAACGTGCCGTCCTTGGCCAGCTCTCCCGCTATCTCTCAGAATGACCTTCTTGATCCAAATCAGTCAGGTTTCAAGACTAGTCATTCAACTGAGACTGCTCTTCTCTGTATCACGGAGGCGCTCCGCACTGCTAAAGCTAACTCTCTCTCCTCTGCTCTCATCCTTCTAGACCTATCGGCTGCCTTCGATACTGTGAACCATCAGATCCTCCTCTCCACCCTCTCCGAGTTGGGCATCTCCGGCGCGGCCCACGCTTGGATTGCGTCCTACCTGACAGGTCGCTCCTACCAGGTGGCGTGGCGAGAATCCGTCTCCTCACCACGTGCTCTCACCACTGGTGTCCCCAGGGCTCTGTTCTAGGCCCTCTCCTATTCTCGCTATACACCAAGTCACTTGGCTCTGTCATAACCTCACATGGTCTCTCCTATCATTGCTATGCAGACGACACACAATTAATCTTCTCCTTTCCCCCTTCTGACGACCAGGTGGCGAATCGCATCTCTGCATGTCTGGCAGACATATCAGTGTGGATGACGGATCATCACCTCAAGCTGAACCTCGGCAAGACGGAGCTGCTCTTCCTCCCGGGAAGGACTGCCCGTTCCATGATCTCGCCATCACGGTTGACAACTCCATTGTGTCCTCGTCCCAGAGCGCTAAGAACCTTGGCGTGATCCTGGACAACACCCTGTCGTTCTCAAATAACATCAAGGCGGTGGCCCGTTCCTGTAGGTTCATGCTCTACAACATCCGCAGAGTACGACCCTGCCTCACACAGGAAGCGGCGCAGGTCCTAATCCAGGCACTTGTCATCTCCCGTCTGGATTACTGCAACTCGCTGTTGGCTGGGCTCCCTGCCTGTGCCATTAAACCCCTACAACTCATCCAGAACGCCGCAGCCCGTCTGGTGTTCAACCTTCCCAAGTTCTCTCACGTCACCCCGCTCCTCCGCTCTCCACTGGCTTCCAGTTGAAGCTCGCATCCGCTACAAGACCATGGTGCTTGCCTACGGAGCTGTGAGGGGAACGGCACCTCAGTACCTCCAGGCTCTGATCAGGCCATACACCCAAACAAGGGCACTGCGTTCATCCACCTCTGGCCTGCTCGCCTCCCTACCACTGAGGAAGTACAGTTCCCGCTCAGCCCAGTCAAAACTGTTCGCTGCTCTGGCCCCCCCAATGGTGGAACAAACTCCCTCACGACGCCAGGACAGCGGAGTCAATCACCACCTTCCGGAGACACCTGAAACCCCACCTCTTTAAGGAATACCTAGGATAGGATAAAGTAATCCTTCTCCTCCCTCCCCCCCCCTTAAAAGACCTAGATGCACTATTGTAAAGTGGCTGTTCCACTGGATGTCATAAGGTGAAAGCACCAATTTGTAAGTCGCTCTGGATAAGAGCGTCTGCTAAATGACTTAAATGTAAATGTAAATGTTCAGGACAGGGAGAAATGGAGGGACATTTACATTACATTTACATTTAAGTCATTTAGCAGACGCTCTTATCCAGAGCGACTTACAAATTGGTGCGTTCACCTTATGACCACGACAAAGCCGAAGTAAGTAAGTAAGCTTAAAAATACAACCCTACCCTCTTGAGCGAGGACATGGTGGAGGTCTCCCCATGCATCAAACCAGCCTGTCCAGCACTCCATCACCATCATGGGGCTATTGGGCTGCCATGCATACATACACAGTCCACAACATACACATGATCAATACAGACTTGTGTCATTTTAAAACGTGGCCAATGTATAAATACTTTGCTGATCTTCCTAGTAACCTTTGCTAAGCATTTGTTGAAAATGTTCTAATATGAAGATGAGGAGCAAGTGGAGTGGATGAGACGTACCTGAATAGCATTCAAATACTTGATGTCCCCCTGATTTAGTTTCTGTAGATTCACTGTTCTGATTACTATAAGATAGGTTGGAATGAAAGGAATATACTGTAAAATGACAGCAGAACTTTGATCAGTGAATGTGGACACAAGGACGGTGTAAAATAAGGACTCTAAGTGCGTCAACTGTAATGATAAACTGTACCCCCCGTCACACCCCCTTCCTTTAATCCCTCATGGTTATCTGACGTCAGTAAGAGCTCATTGATTCCTCTGGACTGTAGAGCCTATGAAGAAACACAGTAGTGAGTACCAATACTGGACATGACCCATACATTATAAAACCTCATTGGATAATGCCATACATACCGTAATTACATTGTGTGTGTGTGTGTGTGTGTGTGTGTGTGTGTGTGTGATTACCTCCTTGATGAAAGGCATGTAAGTGTTATCCATTGCAAATGATCCATATTCATTTTCCAACTGTACAGCAATGATGGGCCCTCCTTTCTTGAACTGAAAAAAAACAAAAATACATTTTCAAATGATATAGGACAATTATACCACTAATGTATTCCCTAGCTATAGCTTTAGTTTTTGCTACAGCCAGGTTCTATTCGAATAGGAACCAAGTAATGACCTGTAGAGGAACCACTTTTGGAATGAGCTTGTCAAAGAACGTGTTGACTGCCTCAGCAAATCCTGGGTGAGTAGTCCTCAACCTCATACTCTCGTCACGAAGAAGCCAACTTAACCGAGGGAAGAAAAGAGAGTGGAAAAGTATTATTAGAACTGCCAGGGAGAAAGAGAATTGGGGGTGTTGTAGTCAGTGAAACTCACTGTTCATGAACTGTTGAGTCATATTCCCAGGAGGACAGAAAGGTAGAAGACAGCCAATCCACTCCTCCCTGGGGTATAGCATAAGTTGTTTACCCTGGTCCCCATGGTCGCATATTACAATCAAAATGGTACCTTGTGTTGCTAGATCAAGTGCCTCTGTGCAAAACACATTTACACGCTCCGACTTCCTTATTACATTTACTGAGGAATGTTGCCTCAGAGTAGACAATTCAACAGTAAAGTAGTGTAGGACAGAGTCTCCTATTCAAAATGGATGGCTCCGTTGCCCTCAATTTCACCAAACTCCAAATGCAGTGGTTTAAAAATGGAAGGTCAGACAGACAGATATACAGGCAAACATACAAATAGATAGACCGACAGCTGACTGACCTCGGTAGCCCTCCTAGGTCGAGCTCAGAGCAAATGTATGGCCCTGGACGCAGGATCACCCAGAGTCCTACCTCAGCAGCCAAGTTAATGTAGGCTCTGGGAAAACAAGGCACGATGAAGAGTTATAATCAGTCAGGTACACCACTTACTTCACTTCAACACCAGTGGCAAAAACAAACAGGGACATCACTCTGTACCAAAAATTGTCAGTACTTTTCAGATATAAAAATAAGTCCACTTCTGGACTGAGGTCTGATTTTGGAGTGTAAGTTTCACTTAAGCAACAGATTTGCAAATATTCTGTGAACCATAGACATATGAAATTGGTGTGAACCCAAGTCCCCTGGAAACATGATAAATCATGTGACCTGACCTCAGTGCCATTAATTGCACAGCAAGCGCTGTTGTTGTGGAGATGCATTGGATGTTGTCAGGATAGTGCATCTGCTACTCACTCCCATGAGCATGGCAGCTCGAGTAATAACAACACCTGATGCCAAAAGATGTAGAATGAAATTGCCAATACATTTCAGTCGTTTGAGTATTAATGCCAGGGGGATAAATAAGATGAAAGGCAATTGTTTGTGTTTGTATAGAGCAATGGAAAGCTGCAAACGTTCAACTGTAAATGGTGAAGAGGAGGAACAGGGGGTCCTTACTCTAAATCCAACTCTGTTTGAAAGTGGAAAACCCCTCTCTCTGGCTGATGTAAGCTCCATGGTACATATCTGCAAGATAAACAGAATGCTCCTCATTATCGCCCAACAAATGACCAGTCATGAACTATTACAACACACACACACACACACACACATAACATGCGCACACATGTATACTGATGCCACAGGCACACTGAACACACACACACACACACATGCATACTGATGCTACACACACACACTCACACAAACACTTTCACACTCACCACATATACTGCAGTTACTGTCTATTATCTATCCTGTTGCCTAGTCACTTTACCCCTACCTACTGTATATATGCATAGCTACATAAACAACCTTGTACCCCTGCACATCGACTCAGTACTGGTACTCCCTGTGTACAGACAAAGTTTTTTTTACTCATTATTGTTATTCGTTATTCACTTCCTCGGTTTACTATTTCAAATGTATTTATTTTTATCTTTACTTATGCATTGTTTGAAAAGGACCCGTAAGTAAGCATTTCACTGTTAGTCTACACATGTTGTTTACAAAGCGTGTGACAAATCAAATTTTATTTTATTTTATTAGTAACTATTGTACTGTAGGCTTAAGTTACGACCAAATTGGAACCCTATTCAGTATAGTGCACTACTCGGACCCATAGGACCCATAGGACTCTGGTCAAAAGTAGTGCTCTATGAATAGCATGCCATTTCAGATGGTCAAAGGTAGTGATTGCCTTAGTGGTTGTATGCTACCTACGTAGTGAGGGTGTTGATGCCACAAGCCTTCATTTTCATCAGGCGGTCTCTCCAGTAGGCTCTAGGGACCCGGAAGTAGTGGACGGATCCCCCCAGAATACGGAATGTTTCTCCCTCCAAGGTGAACTGGGACGAGTTGGCACTCAAACCTACTCTCCTGCTCATTCTCCTGCCTCCGGGCGCAGTACTAGGCAAGAATTGTCCGTGTCACATAGATTTGGGTCAATAAACATTGAACAATACAGGTCACCACACAAGTAGCACTCCTTTCTAGGCTACTCCAATTCATAGCCTTGTGCTTGGAGATTTTTTTTTATTTTTAGACCCCAAGTTTGCTGAAGTTCCAGATGGGACATAGTCCTCCAATCTTATAAATAGATAATATGGATAAAATAAGGTACTTTTGTGTTATCCACTATCAAGAAATGATATGCATGAAACCACACACAGTTGTATTCATCCTTTTTACATACTGGATAGAAAAGGGCACTGTGCAAAAGTCCAATACTTCAGAGTAGGGCTAATCATTGAAGTGAAGACAAAACATTTTTTCAGTCTATCAATTCATGCTCATAAAACATGCCATAGAATGAATAATAAGTCAAATATTATTATCTTACTTACCCCAGGTACCGGTACATGATGAAGCCAACAATGCTCAAACATAGAAGTGCATAACGTCTTTTGTGGGCTTTCCTTATTCTTAGAACAACCATCTGTTAAGCGTAAATATATATGTTAATCTGTTATCTGTTGATAGACGGTACTTACTTTATAGAAATGAAACCCTTTCCAATGACAAACACATCTAATGTGCTCGGATCTGCTGGGGAAAATGTAGCTAGGAGGATCACTGCAACTCCCTCAGGATAGATAGAGCATAGCCTATTAAGCATTGCACCGCCCAGAAAGGGTGTGTTTGTGCGATGGTGTGAGAGAGAGACTCTTTGAGACAAAATAAATACATTGAGACATTTCCACGTCATAAATTGATAGCCTATCGAAGCAAAATGCTGAAGAATTTAAAATATTAAAGTATTTATGGGACATTATTATTTCCATATTAGAAGCATGGTTGGGGTAATATAGTCAGTCGTCGGTGTGGTAAATGTTTGTAAGGTGAAGGAAGCATGGAGAGGTCAGCGATAGCCAGACTTGTTAAGTGGGCTAATTAACAGAAGTTGGGTTTGGAGGAGCGCCATCAGTGCGTGCTCTACAAGCAATGTAGTGGATGAAGGTGCAGCAAGAGCGTGGAGAACGGATAGATGTGTTTATACACAGCGAGGAAGATGAAGAGCCAAGTGTAATTGGGAAGATGAATGTTTAGGAAGAATGGCATCAGACATGATAAAGAAGAATCTGGACCAGTAGGAGTTACATTTTTGGAGAAAGTGGACCCTTGCCTTTTGGCTGATCTATTTGTGGTTTCAGGGTGGGTGAGAAAGGAGTTGGGAGCAGTTGAATCAGTGAAGGTAGCCTGTAGTGGACTTGTGATATTTGTTTGTGTTTCTTCTGAACAGAGGGAACAGGCTTGGGTTACGTAACTTGGGTCAATATCTGTTTCTTGCTTTGCTCTTAGGAACAGGGCATCATAGAAAGGAGTAGCGTTAAGTTTGGAGGTGGAGCAATTTAAGTTGAAAATTCCTGGTGTTTGTGATGCCCGCCGTTTGGTGCGACGTAGAACCGGTGGGGAGCGTAGTAAAACAGAGGAATCATTGTCAGCCCTTTAGAGTTTTACTACGCTCCCCACCGGTAACCCAAGCCTGTCAGAGCCTCTACCAGACAAAGTCATGTTAGGATATATCAGTTATCCTGTTAGAGTTTCATGGTCATGTTGCAGCAGTGTGTAGGAAGGAGATTCCAAGATGTGTGAATTGTGCAGGAGGGCATGGGACAGAGGTATAGTTTTGGTGGATAAAGTTGTGTGTCAATGGTAGGGGTGCTCATCTTGCCGGCGGATCGGCGGTGTAAGGTGCGAGAGAGGCAGGTTGATGTGGCCAGAGTCCGAATAGTGCAGAGGGTGTATGCTGAGGTAATGAAGAGAGTGGAGGAGGATGGGTCAAGGGTGAGGGATAGTAGTAGATTTGTGCCAGCACAGAGGGTTAGTGTTGGTATAATTTCATTTTTCCAATATGTTTTCATTAATTGAATTCACTTAGTCTATTTTATGAGAATTTGTAAGATTCTTATTTGTATAAAATAGACGGAGACCAGTCTTATCAAAAATAGATAATAGTATTTATTCTCGGAGCGCGCTGCCATGTAACCACGAACAACAGTTTATATACAAAATATGACGTCATTGGTTCTAGAATGATTCTCCTCCTCTCGACCAAGACAAAGCAGGTTTAAAAGTTCATTCCGACTACTAGCGCACACACATGACACACAATATAACTGAATTAACTCTTGACTCCTCATCATTATCCATCACCACTTAGCTGACAGTTCCAGTTAACGGAAAACCTGGGAAAGCACTCACTGCCTTATCTAAACATCCCAGGTCTAAGTTGTGTCGGTTCAACCATAGGTTAATGACCTTTTCTGCTTAGTTAAAAACCCCAACTTCCAATCTTCTCCAACCTGGCTGGAATGGTATTTATTTAATTTAATTACCCCCTGTTTCAGGCTCCACAATCCCTCACTTATGAATTCATATTGTTAATCAGATATAATAAAACAGAGCATAAGTTTACTTAGTTATAGTTCTATTTATAATGGGAATATTGTTTCGTCATTTATTCCTAAAAGTCCTAACAGTTAGGGCAACAAGTGAGTTATGCTTCAGTAAGGTTGGCTTCTTAGCGTTCATAGCAATGGTTATTAACTGTACCGCAGAAATGGAACGTAAATCACAGAGAATATATGTTGTGGTGGCAGCTGCAGAGAAGTATTTGGGTATACGAGATTTGAGCTTAGAGCAGGAGCTAATAGGGTCAAAGTAGTGGAATGGGTTAGTGGGGTTTTCATGAGTTTAGGTGGCAGCTGCAGAGAAGTACCTGGATGTATGCAATTTTAGGATTAGGGTTAGGGTAAATGGGGTGGTGATTTAAATTTTGATGAAATAGTGGTGTAGGGTTAGGTGGTGCATGTTTTTCCTTTTAGAAACAGGAATAATGAAGAGAATTTAATGTAGGTCAGCCGTGACTGGCCTCACACTTTAGTACAGAAGGTGGCGGTGTATGAACCTTTAAGTCAGATGCGATCCCAATCCCGAAGAAGAAGAAGAAGCAGGGTTCGAAAATGGTTGGGGAAAGATGGATGAAGAGTTTGAATCAAGCAGAGCGTTGAGCAAAGTTGGTGAAGATAAATGTTCTGAAAGGACAACAGTAGTTTCGAAAACTGGGGGAAAAAAAGGAAATAGTCTAAAATTGGAGTGGATGATACTTGTATGAATTATAATGAATCACTTCTTGTTGGGATGTGTTTATTGAGTAGGGGTGCATATGTGGAAGACCCGTTTTAGGTGTTGAAAATGGTGAAGTACTCTTTGGGAAAAGTGGAGTCTGTCAGAGTGACCAGGAGTGGTCTTATTTTGATTAATTGTATTTCTGAAGAACAGAGGAAGATTGCAGTGAGCCTCAAAAGAATCCGGACAACAGAAGGTTTGTGGTTTTAACTTCGCAGTAGAGCACCGGTCAAAGGAGTCATCTCAGGGGTGACGACGGATGTTCAGGTTAAATCCCTGAAGAGAATTCCTGGTGTGATTGGTGCCCGGCGTCTGACTCACTGGTTAAATGGAGAAAGAGAAGAAATGCTGTATGTCCTGTTTTTTTTTATAAAGAGCAAGTACCTACGCATGTGAAGCTTGGTTATGTAAGAGCTTTTGTCCCCAAACCATTGCAGTTGTAGAATTGTAAAGGATTTGGCCATGTTTCAAGTGTGTGCAGACAGACAGAGTATATTGAAGAACGGTGTGTAGAAGGACGACGGTGTTGCAATTGTGGTGGGGATCATGATCCCAATTACCTGAAGTGCCCTGTAAGGGTGACGGAGATTGAGGTGGCAAAAGTTAGAGCGGTCAATCGAATCTCCTATGTGGAGGCGATTAAAAGAATTGAGAAAACAATTGATGCTAGTAAAGACATGGTGGTGGACACACCACAGCCTGCAGTAAATGTTTGATATCCTGGGTGTTAAAAAGGTGGCCCGTCCTCCCAGGTTCCCCTTGAGCCTGTGTAGGGAACAGATTTGTGTTTTATTTATTTATTTATTTTTTAAAAAGTTGTTTGGTTTAGTTTATTTATATTTTGGTAGTTTGGTATTTTTTGTTTTATTTTCTTCCATATTTTGGAATCATGTTTCCATCCCGCACAGTAGGTGGCAGAATGCATATTAAATTGGGTGATCGCCAATATAGCATAGAATAAGAAGAAGAAGAAGAACCACCTGTTGGAACCTGGAGAGGCCACAATGTGGAAAGGTGGTGGAGGCGGATGCTGAAGTGGATTGTGAATCTAATGGTGGTAGAATGAAGGAGAATTGGAGTATTGTCCAAAAGAATGGAAACAGAGAAAAGTATTGTACAGTGCTGAGAATGTCTCTTCATATCTTGTAGGAGTGTGGTTTGTTACTTGAGCAGCAGCTGATCGAAATACCAATCTTGAAGAATCCATTTGAGCTATCCACACTGGTGGAGTGTGTTATGGGTAAAGTGAAGGCTGTGAGGATCACAAGAGGCGGGCTTGTTTTGATTTTTTGTACTTCTGCGGATCAGAAGGAACGTGTGCTGTGTCTCAACCGATTTGATAAGTTTGACGTGTTGTGTGTGTCTCTTTGGAACAGGGCACCCCTCAAGATGATAATATCTGACATGATGTTGAAGAGATTAAAAATATTCCTGCAGTGATTGATGCACATCGGATGAATCGTGTGGTGAATGATGATGAAGTGAAGAGTTTTTCTGTTCTTTTGTTTTTTGATTTGATGTTTCTCCCTACTAAAATGCAGTTGGGGTATATAAACTACACAGTCAGAGCATTTATCCCAAGACCAATGCAGTGGGATCACTGTAAAGCTTTTGGTCATTATTTCAAGTGTTTGCAGACGGGAGAAACCGAGATATCCAAGTTGTGGAAAACATCACATCATGTGTTATAAAAGTGATGAAAATGTGACATGTTGCGATTGTGGTGGGAACCATGAAGCCACGTCATTTCAATGCCCGACAAGGGTGAAAGAAAATGAGGTGGCCAAAGTTAGGCTTGTCCAGAGCATTTCATATGCAGCAGTTGTTTAAAGTGTTGATGGTTTGAATGGTGCTCCTGAAAAGTCCATGCTGGTGGATAGGCTTCACTACATGCTGCAGGGGTTTGCCTTTCACTAGCAGGACCTTGATATTTTTAAGAAGGTGGCCTTTATAGCTATGGTGATCGATGGCATTGCCAAGGTGGAGAGAAGGTGCAGGAAAAAAATACATTATTGTGGATGCGGCGGAGCATTTCCTGGGAGTGAAAGATTTGTCGGCGGAGGAACAGGGAATATTGTCACAAGCCGTACTCTCAGGCCCTAGCCTGAGAAGGAGATATGGAGAAGTGGGAGTTTTGTTTTGTTTTTGTCAATTTACTATTTTTATTTGGGTGGATTAAGTTAGTTTCCCTATCACGTATGGATTAGATTTTGTACCTTTTTTTTTTCAACCCGTCCAAATACACCTTTTGGGGTTGTAGTCCGCTATAAAAGCCACAGAAGAAGAAGAAAAAGAACAACAACAACAACAATAACAACATTGGCTACTAGGATGGTGGTTAGAAGAGAGTGCTTGTTTGAAATGGAAAAGCGTTGGGGTATCTTTTGATAAAGAATAACATCAAGACGAAGCAGCTGTTTTTTGTGCTGATTGTACGGAGATTGTGACAATCGGTTAAATGGCGTCCATTTGTCACGTTCTGACCTTAGTTCCTTTGATTTGTCTTTGTTTTAGTATGGTCAGGGCGTGAGTTGGGTGGGTGGTCTATGTTCCATTTTCTATGTTGTGTTTGCGTTTGGCCTGGTATGTTTCTCAATCAGAGGCAGGTGTCGTTAGTTGTCTCTGCTTGAGAATCATATTTAGGTAGCCTTTTCCCACTTGTGTTTCGTGGGT
The DNA here is from genome assembly GCF_034236695.1 of Oncorhynchus nerka. Taxonomy (NCBI): domain Eukaryota; kingdom Metazoa; phylum Chordata; class Actinopteri; order Salmoniformes; family Salmonidae; genus Oncorhynchus; species Oncorhynchus nerka. Next base: position 78,311,859 of record NC_088405.1, read on the forward strand.
ATTTTCTGTTCTGTGTTTGTATTTCACCGTTCTGGACTGTTTTCGTTTCGTTCTCGTGTTTTTTTGTTTTCGTTCGAGTATTCCTTTTCATTAAAAGATCATATTAACACCTACCACGCTGCACCTTGGTCCTCCTCTCTATCTCCCAACAACGAGCGTTACAGAAACACCCACCACCAAAGGACCAAGCAGCGTGGTAACAGGCAGCAGCAGCGGCCAAAATCTCAGGACTCCTGGACATGGGAGAAGATTTTGAACGGAGAATGACCCTGGGCTCAGGCTGGAGAATATCTCCGCCCCAAAGCAGAGTTGGAGGCAGCGAGAGCTGAGCGGCGGTGGTATGAGGAGGCAGCACGGCAGCGCGGTTGTAAGCCCGTGAGGCAGCCCCAAAAATGTCTTGGGGGCGGCACATGGGGAGTGTGGCGAAGTCAGGTAGGAGACCTGCACCAACTCCCCATGCTTACCGTGGAGAGAGAGGGACCGGGCAGGCAACGTGTTATGCCGTGAGGCGCACGGTGTCCCCGGTGTGCAGGCATAGCCCGGTGCGGTACATAGCAGCGCCTCGTATCGGCCGGGCTAGGTCGGGCATCGAGCCAGGTGCCATGAAGCCGGCTCAGCGCATCTGGTCTCCAGTGCGTCTCCTCGAGCCGGGGTACATGGCACCAGCCCTACGCATGATGTCCCCGGTTCGCCAGCACAACCCAGTGCGGGCTATTCCACCTCGCCGCACTGGCCTGGCTACGGGGAGCATCCAGCCAGGTAGGGTTGTGCAGGCTCGGTGCTCAAGACCTCCAGTGCGCCTTCACGGTCCGGTCTATCCGGTGCCACCTCCACGCACCAGCCCTCCCTACAAGTGCTCCCGCCTGTCCAGCGCTGCCAGAGCCTTCCTCCTGCCCAGCGCTGCCAGTCTCCCGTCTGTCCTGAGCTGCCAGAGTCTCCCGTCTGTCCTGAGCTGCCAGAGTCGACCGTCTGTCCTGAGCTGCCAGAGTCTCCCGTCTGTCCTGAGCTGCCAGGGTCTCCCGTCTGTCCTGAGCTGCCAGAGTCGCCCGTCTGTCCTGAGCTGCCAGAGTCGCCCGTCTGTCCTGAGCTGCCAGAGTCGCCCGTCTGTCCTGAGCTGCCAGAGTCGCCCGTCTGTCCTGAGCTGCCAGAGTTGCCCGTCAGTCAGGAGCTACCAGAGCCATTCGTCAGTCAGGAGCTGCCAGAGCCGCTCGTCAGCCAGGAGCTGCCAGAGCCGTCCGTCAGCCAAGAGCTGCCAGAGCCGTCCATCAGCCAGGAGCTGCCAGAGCCGTCCGTCAGCCAGGAGCTGCCGGAATCGCCCATCACTCCGGTGCTGCTGGAGTCGTCCTTCACTCCGGCGCTGCCGGAGTCTCCCGCCTGTCCGGTGCTGCCGGAATCTCCTGTCCATTCGGGATCCATTGCTAGGGTCCCCAGTCCGAGGACGGCGGCGAGGGTCGCCGCTCGAAAGAGGCCACGTAGGCAGTTGAGGAGGCGGACAAAGACTATGGTGGAGTGGGGTCCACGTCCCGCGCCAGAGCCGCCACCGTGGACAGACACCCACCCACCCTTTGGGGGGGGGTACTGTCATGGTCTGACCTTAGTTCCTTGGTTTTGTCTTTGTTTTAGTATGATCAGGGCGTGAGTTGGGTGGGTGGTCTATGTTCCGTTTTCTATGTTGTGTTTGCGTTTGGCCTGGTATGGTTCTCAATCAGAGGCAGGTGTCGTTAGTTGTCTCTGATTGAGAATCATACTTTTCCCACTTGTGTTTCGTGGGTGTTTATTTTCTGTTCTGTGTTTGTATTTCACCGTTCAGGACTGTTTTTGTTTCCTTCTCGTGTTTTGTTGTTTTCATTCGAGTATTCATTTTCATTAAAAGAGAATATGAATACTTACAACGCTGCACCTTGGTCCTCCTCTCTATCTCCCAACGATGAGCGTTACACCCTTGTAAAGGGACCGTTCAAAAGTTTTAGAAGACTTACTCATTCAAGGGTTTCAAGATGTTTAAATGTTCATAAATGACCAGCATGGTCAAATAATAGTAATCACAGTGAACAGGTCAGGGTTCCATAACCGCAGGCAGAACAGTTGAAACTGGAGCAGCAGCACGGCCAAGTGGACTGGGGACAACAAGGAGTCATCATGCCAGGTATTCCTGAGGCATGGTCCTAGAGCTCAGGTCCTCCGAGAGAGAGAAAGAAAGAGAGAGAATTAGAGAGAGCATACTTAAATTTACACAGGACACCGGATAAGACAGGAGAAATACTCCAGATAAAACATACTGACCCTAGCCCCTGACACATAAACTACTGCAGAACAAATACTGGAGGCTGAGACAGGAGGGGTCAGGAGACACTGTGGGCCATCCGATGATACCCCCAGACAGGGCCAAACAGGCAGGATATAACCCCACTCACTTTGCCATGGCACAGCCCCCACACCACTAGAGGGATATCTTTAACCATCAACTTACCATCCTGAGACAAGGCCGAGTATAGCCCACACAGATCTCCGCCACAGCACACCCAAGGGGGGCGCCAACCCAGACAGGAAGACCACGTCAGTGACTCAACCCACTCAAGTGACGCACCCCTCCTAGGGACGGCATGGAAGAGCACCAGTAAGCTAGACACTCAGCCCCTGTAATAAGGTTAGAGGCAGAGAATCCCAGTGGAGAGAAAGGAACCGGCTAGGCAGAGACAGCAAGGGCGGTTCATTGCTCCAGTGCCTTTCCGTTCACCTTCACACTCCTAAGCCAGACTACACTCAATCATAGGACCTACTGAAGAGATGAGTCTTCAATAAAGACTTAAAACCTGTTACGGCTAGACGTTCCGCTAGCGGAACCCCTCGACAACATCCGATGAAATGGCAGAGCGCCAAATTCAAATTAAATTACTATAAATATTAAACTTTCATGAAATCACACATGCAATACACCAAATTAAAGCTACACTTGTTGTTAATCCAGCCAACGTGTCAGATTTAAAAAAGGCTTTACGGCAAAAGCAAACTATACGATTATCTGAGGATAGCACCCCACCAAACAAACACATGACATTAATATTTCAACCAGCCAGGCGTGACACAAAATTCAGAAATAACGATATAATTCATGCATTACCTTTGAAGATCTTCTTTTGTTGGCACTCCAAAATGTCCCATAAACATCACAAACGGTCCATTTGTTCGATAAATTCCATCTTTATATCTCCAAAATATCCATTTATTTGGCACGTTTGATGCAGAAAAACACTGGTTCCAACTCGCGCAACATGACTACAAAATATCTAATAAGTTACCTGTAAACTTGTTCCAAACATTTCAAACAACTTTCCTAATACAACTTTAGTTATTTTTTTACGTAAATAATCGATCAAATTTAAGACGGGATAAACTGTGTTCAATACCGGACGAAAACAAAGTGGAGCGAGCTTTCAGGTCGCGTGCCCCAACCACAACAGTACACTTGGCTATCCACCCAGATAGGAAATGGCTACTTCTTCATTTCTCAAAGGAAAAACATCAACCAATTTCTAAAGACTGTTGACATCTAGTGGAAGCGATGGGAACTGCAAGCAAGTGCCTTAGAAATCTAGATCCACATAGAAAACCCATTGAAAACACTGTTACCTCAACAACAACAAAAATCCTGGATGGGTATTTATCAGGCTATCGCCTGCTATATCAGTTCTGTTATACTCACAGACATTATTTATTTATTTATTAAATCTACCAATTATACGCATATCCTAGCTTATGGGCCTGAGTAGCAGGCAGTTTACTTTGGGCACGCTTTTCATCCGCACGTGAAAATACTGCCCACCTGCCCAAAGAGGTTATTAAAGGTTGAGACCGAGTCTGCTTCTCTCACATGGGTAGGCAGACCATTCCATAAAAATTGAGCTCTATAGGAGAAAGCCCTGCCTCCAGCTGTTTGCTTAGAAATTATAGGGACAATTAGGAGATCTGCTTCTTGTGACCATAGCGTACGTGTAGGTATGTACGGCAGGACCAAATCGGAAAGATAGGTAGGAGCAAGCCCATGTAATGCTTTGTAGGTTAGCAGTAAAACCTTGAAATCAGCCCTTGCCTTAACAGGAAGCCAGTGTAGGGAGCCTAGCACTGGAGTAATATGATCACATTTTTTGGTTCTAGTCAGGATTCTAGCAGCCGTATTTAGCACTAACTGAAGTTTATTCAGTGCTTTATCCGGGTAGCCGGAAAGTAGAGCATTGCAGTAGTCTAACCTAGAAGTAACAAAAGCATGGATGAATTTTTCTGCATAATTTCTGGACAGAAAATGTCTGATTTTTGCAATGTTACGTAAATGGAAATAAGCTGTCCTTGAAACAGTCTTGATATGTTTGTCAAAAGAGAGATCAGGGTCCAGAGTAACGCCGAGGTCCTTCACAGTTTTATTTGAGATGACTGTACAACCATCAAGATTAATTGTCAGATTCAACAGAAGATGTCTTTGTTTCTTGGGACCTAGAACAAGCATCTTTGTTTTGTCCGAGTTTAAAAGTAGAAAGTTTGCAGCCATCCACTTCCTTATGTCTGAAACACAGGCTTCTAGTGAGGGCAATTTTGGGGCTTCACCATGTTTCATTGAAATGTACAGCTGTGTGTCATCCGCATAGCAGTGAAAGTTAACATTATGTTTTCAAATGACATCCCCAAGAGGTAAAATCTATAGTGAAAACAATAGTGGTCCTAAAACGGAACCTTGAGGAACACCGAAATTTACAGTTGATTTGTCAGAGGCCAAACCATTCAGAGACAAACTGATATCTTTCCGACAGATAAGATCTAAACCAGGCCAGAACTTGTCCGTGTAGATCAATTTGGGTTTCCAATCTCTCCAAAAGAATGTGGTGATTGATGGTATCAAAAGCAGCACTAAAGTCTAGGAGCACGAGGACAGATGCAGAGCCTTGATAATTTACCACCTTCACAAGTGCAGTCTCAGTGCTATGATGGGGTCTAAAACCAGACTGAAGCATTTCGTATACATTGTTTGTCTTCAGGAAGGCAGTGAGTTGCTGTGCAACAGCTTTTTCTAAAATCTTTGAGAGGAATGGGAGATTCGATATAGGCCGTTAGTTTTTTATATTTTCTGGGTCAAGTTGGACTTTTTCAAGAGAGGCTTTATTACTGCCACTTTTAGTGAGTTTGGTACACATCCGGTGGATAGAGAGGCATTTATTATGTTCAACATAGGAGGGCCAAGCACAGGAAGCAGCTCTTTCAGTAGTTTAGTTGGAATAGGGTCCAGTATGCAGCTTGAAGGTTTAGAGGCCATGGTTATTTTCATCATTGTGTCAAGAGAGATAGTACTAAAACACTTGAGTGTCTTCCTTGCTCCTCGGTCCTGGCAGAGTTGTGCAGACTCAGGACAACTGAGCTTTGGAGGAATAGGCAGAATAAAGAGGAGTCCATAATTTGCTTTCTAATGATCATGATCGCCAGCAGCATACCACCCTGCATACCACTGCTGGCTTGCTTCTGAAGCTAAGCAGGGTTGGTCCTGGTCAGTGCCTGGATGGGAGACCAGATCCTGCTGGAAGAGGTGTTGGAGGGCCAGTAGGAGGCACTCTCTCCTCTGGTCTAAAAAAATGTTTAAAAATATCCCAATGCCCTGTGTAGGGTGCTGTCTTTCAGATGGGATGTTAAACGGGTGTCCTGACTCTCTGAGGTCATTGAAGATCCCATGGCACTTATTGTAAGAGTAGGGGTGTTAACCCCAGTGTCTTGGCTAAATTCCCAACCTGGCCCTCAAACCATCACGGTCACCTAATAATCCCCAATTTATAATTGGCTCATTCATCCCCCTCCTCTCCCCAGTAACTATTCCCCAGGTCATTGCTGCCAATGAGAACGTGTTCTCAGTCAACTTACCTGGTAAAATAAAAATGATATTTTCCTCAAAGAAGTTCATGAATTTATTACTGCTGAAGTGAAAGCCATCCTCTCTTGGGGAATTTTTTAGCTTTGCGACATTATCAAAAATAAATGTAGGATTGTCCTCAATTAAGTTGGAAAAATAGGATGATTGAGCAGCAGTGAGGGCTCTTCGATACTGCACGGTACTGTCTTTCCAAGCTAGTCGGAAGACTTCCAGTTTGGTGTGGGCCATTTAAGTTCCAATTTTCTGGAAGCTTGCTTCAGAGCTCGGGTATTTTCTGTATACCAGGGAGCTGGTTTCTTATGACATATGTTTTTCGTTTTTAGGGGTGCAACTGCATCTAGGGTATAGCGCAAGGTTAAATTGAGTTCCTCAGTTGGGTGGTTAACTGATTTTTGTCCTCTGACGTCCTTGGGTAGGCAGAGGGAGTCTGGAAGGGCATCAATGAATCTTTGGGTTGTCTGAGAATTTATAGCACTACTTTTGATGCTCCTTGGTTGGGGTCTGTTGCGATTGCAAACATAATAAAATGGTGGTCCGAACATTAAGATCCACAACATTTATTCCATGAAACAAAACTAGGTCCAGAGTATGACAGTGGCAGTGAGTAGGTCCGGAGACATGTTGGACAAAATCCACTGAGTCGATGATGGCTCCGAAAGCCTTTTGTAGTGGGTCTGTGGACTTTTCCATGTGAATATTAAAGTCACCAAAAATGTTCATATTATCTGCTATAACTACAAGGTCCGATAGGAATTCAGGGAACTCAGCGAGGAATGCTGTATATGGCCCAGGAGGCCTGTAAACAGTAGCTATAAAAAGTGATTGAGTAGGCTGCATAGATTTCATGACTAGAAGATAAAAAGACGAAAAAATTGAAATTTGCTATCGTAAATGTTAGCAACACCTCCGTCTTTGCGGGATGCGTGGGGAATATGGTCACTAGTGTAACCAGGAGGTGAGGCCTCATTTAACACAGTAAATTCATCAGGGTTAAGTCTTGTTTCAGTCAGGCCAATCACATCAAGATTATGATCAGTGATTAGTTCATTGACTATAACTGCCTTTGAAGTGAGGGATCTAACACCTAAGTAGCCCTAAATAGCCACCCTTTGCCTTGATGACAGCTTTGCAGCCTCTTGGCATTCTCTCAACCAGCTTCATGAGGTAGTCACCTGGAATGCATTTCAATTAACAGGTGTGCCTTGTTCAAAGTTTATTTGTGGAATTTCTTTCCTTCTTAATGCGTTTGAGCCAATCAGTTGTGTGCGACAAGGTAGGGGTGGTATACAGAAGATAGCCCTATTTGGTAAAAGACCAAGTCCATGTTAGGGCAAGAACAGCTCAAATAAGCAAAGTGAAATGACAGTCCATCCTTGCTTTAAGACATGAAGGTCAGTCAATATGGAAAATTTAAAGAACTTTGAAAGTTTCTTCAAGTGCAGTCACAAAAACCATCAAGCGCTATGATGAAACTGGCTCTCATGAGGACCGCCACAGGAATGGAAGACAACTAGTTACTAGAGGTCGACCGATTATGATTTTTCAACGCCGATACCTATACCGATTATTGGAGGACCAAAAAAAGCCAATATCGATTAATAGGCCGATTTTTATATATATATTTGTAAAAATTACAATTACAACAATACTGAATTAACAATGAACACTTTTATTTATTATTTTTTAACACCCTTTTTCTCCCCAATTTCGTGGTATCCAATTGTTTTAGTAGCTACTATCCTGTCTCATACGAAGGTCGAAAGTCATGCGTCCTCCGATACACAACCCAACCAAGCCGCACTGCTTCTTAACACAACCCAACCCGGAAGCCAGAAGCCAGCCACACCAATGTGTCAGAGGAAACACCGAGCACCTGGCAACCTTGGTTAGCGCGCACTGCGCCCGGCCCTCCACAGGAGTAGCTTGTGCAGTTGGGTTGGGTTGTGTTTCGGAGGACGCATGGCTTTCGACCTTCGTCTCTCCCGAGCCCATACGGGAGTTGTAGCGATGAGACAAGATAGTTACTACTAACAAAAAAACAAAACAAAAAAAGAGTTACCAGCCTCAGAAATAGCAGCCCAAATAAATGCTTCACAGAGTTCAAGTAACAGACATATCTCAACATCAACTGTTCAGAGACTGTGTGAATCAGGACTTCATGGTCAAATATGGTCATTGTCTGTTCTTTTGAGTGTTGATGTTGAGTCTTTGCTCAACAAAGTTATGTTAGGATATATAAGTTATCCTGTACAAGCTTTTGTGCAGAATACATTACGTTGTTATAGGTGTCAAGCTTATGGGCATGTGTGTAGGAGGGAGGTTCCTAGGTGTGAGAAGTGTGTAGAAGGCCATGAGATAAAGGAATGTGTAGCATTGAGGAAAGTAGTGTTAATTATACGGGTGCCGATGGGGCTGGGGAACAGAAATGTACGAGAGAGGCAGGTTGAGGTTTCCAGGGTTAGAGTAGTGCAGAAGTTGTCATATGTTGATGCAGTGAAGAAAGTAAAGGAAGATGGGTCAAGTGTGAGGGACCCTGAGAGGAGTGGTGTGAGTAGTAGATCTCTACCAGTACATATATGTTTCAGTAAGATTGGATGTTTAGCATTTATAGCAATGGTTATCAACTGTACTGCAGGGATGGAACGTAAGTTGCAGAAAATTGAGGTTGTGGTGGCAACTGCAGAGAGGTATTTGGGTGTGAGAGACTTGCCATCAGAAGAGTTAGAGTGTGTTAAGTGGTGATGTCCAATCCTTTCAGGTTGTTGGCCTGAGGAAAGTCTAAATAGATTTAAATAGTCGAGTAGGGTGGTATTATTTTTATTGTATAAAAAGTGTGGTGTTAGAAGGGTAGTGTATTTGCTTATATTGTTATATTTTTTATTTTCAAGCGAGGTATAAGGGAGCTGTAATTCAGTCTAGTAGGTGGCGGTAATGCAACATATTGGATGTCAGACGCCGTTAAACCTCATCGAAGAAGAAAATTATTAAGAATGTTGGAACCTGACCAGTGGGTGTGGCAGTTTATGGAAAATGGCAAGCTGGGGAAGGGCTGCTGGAGTTTTGAGAAACTTTTTGACTAGACCTTGGTCGTACAGAGCGCTGCATCGTGCCTTGGGACCTGGCATTTTGGGGTCTCTTGTTGGAAGCGGACTGATATATTATCACTATGAACCGAGTAAAAGGTTTTTTCCCTTCACCGTTCATGCCGAGGAAGAAAAGGTAACGTATATTTGGCGCAGCAGTAACTAACGTTAGCTGGATTGATATCTATGTTAGCTAGCTAAAGTTAGCTAGTCAGCCACGATGTTTGACATTTTCTTGCTACTTAGTTACCTGTCAGTGCCTGGTGAATCAGTGTTTGTTCGCTACACTCGTCTACCATGATCACAACTGAATATTACAGTGCACAAGTAAACAGCCCTACATAGGACGATTCGCGGAGTCCTATATAGGGCTAAAGTAAACAAGTAACGTTAGTCAGGGTTGAGGAGTAACTGATTACATATAATCTGTTACATGTAAGGGATTACATTTTAAAAACTGTAATCCGTTACCTTTAAAAATATATATATTGTAATCAGATTACCTATAGTTTTGAAAAACTAGATTACTTAGATGATTATTTTTGAATTCTGAAAGGATGTTTAAGAAAAACAATATTTGACACTTATGTTTAGTAAATGACATTCAAATAATCATTGAAAAACGGCGCATGTTTACATTTGTTCCACCTGAGCGAGTCTGGCCACAATGATGACACACCAAATGTGTTTGATGGATCGCGGGAAAATAGCAGGAATAGGCTTTTGCAGGCTACAGTTCAAGCCATGTCTTCTAATGGTTCGACTAATGTCGGCATCCAAAGATGTTCCAACTCGAATAAATGGAGGTAAGGGTGGCAGCAGTGGTGTAGCCTACGGCGATACGGATATAACTTATTATTGATATCTACATAGCCCATTGACGTGAATCATACTGTTGCGCTGTCATTAGCTATTTGCGCCTTACGGATTGAGGTTGTTGTGGATGGCTGTTGAACCCAATAATGGTTGAATTCAAGAAGCTTAAACTGCCGATCAATTGAAGCCAGTGGACAGTGCGGAACCTAGCCTATGGAATACAAGTGGTATTTTATTGCTCAATCTAATTAATTCTGATAAATAAATACAACAAATCCATAGGCCTAATGCTCAAACTGGCACACTTTTGATAGACTTAAAAGGACATTCTGTAGTTGCTACATCCATATTTGGACTTATCAATTATATATATAATTGATATCTCCATTGATTGTTGAATATAACTTGTAAATGCCTCATGAGCTTAGTTCAGCTGTCACACTCCACGAGAACCCAAAATATAAGCCTGTTTTGCATCAATGTTTGTAAACATTGTAAGTCTAAACAAACACTTTATAGCCTCATAATATTGTTAAAACTATAATGTTAATATCATGGATGGTCAATCCACAGCTCTGTCTATTAATCTGAGAGTGGTTACATTTCTTCAGGCCCATCGCTCAGTTTCTTTACCAAAACAGAGGCGGGCAACCGTTTTGTTATTACTTCATCTGAGGATTTGCCCTTTAAACAGCTGCATATTAAGATATCAGAACTTTTGTGAAATAGCACTGTTGCAAATAGAAATCAAACTGGATCTGATCCTACTCCAGGCCAATGACCTGAGAGGACAGGACACTACTACTCAACACACCCTGTAACTCTCCTGAAGTCAACTCTACTCCCTCCAAGTACTTCTCTGCAACTGCCAATGCATCTATTTTCTGTGACTTATGTTCCATCTCTGCTGTACAGTTGATAAACATTGCTATGAACGCTTAGAGGACAACCTTACTTAAATTTCACTCATTGGTCTCCCTCTGTTCTTGCACAGATTTACTATTTACAGGGATCCTCTCAGAATCCCCCACCATTGATCTACCCTCCTCCTTTCACTGCCTCACCATACAACATCTTCTGCACTACTCTGACCCTGGCCACCTCAACCTGTCTCTCTCGCACTGGACACCCAGGGCTGTAGGGGTGCCCAGCAATGTGGGCACCCCTACAGTTTACATTTTACATTTAACATTTAAGTCATTTAGCAGACGCTCTTATCCAGAGCGACTTACAAATTGGTGCATTCACCTTATGACCTCCAGTGGAACAGTAGTGCATCTAAATCTTTTCAGGGGGAGGGGGGGTGAGAGGGATTACTTTATCCTATCCTAGGTATTCCTTAAAGAGGTGGGGTTTCAGGTGTCTCCGGAAGGTGGTGATTGACTCCGCTGTCCTGGCGTCGTGAGGGAGTTTGTTCCACCATTGGGGGGCCAGAGCAGCGAACAGTTTTGACTGGGCTGAGCGGGAACTGTACTTCCTCAGTGGTAGGGAGGCGAGCAGGCCAGAGGTGGATGAACGCAGTGCCCTTGTTTGGGTGTAGGGCCTGATCAGAGCCTGGAGGTACTGAGGTGCCGTTCCCTCACAGCTCCGTAGGCAAGCACCATGGTCTTGTAGCGGATGCGAGCTTCAACTGGAAGCCAGTGGAGGGAGCGGAGGAGCGGGGTGACGTGAGAGAACTTGGGAAGGTTGAACACCAGACGGGCTGCGGCGTTCTGGATGAGTTGTAGGGGTTTAATGGCACAGGCAGGGAGCCCAGCCAACAGCGAGTTGCAGTAATCCAGACGGGGAGATGACAAGTGCCTGGATTAGGACCTGCGCCGCTTCCTGTGTGAGGCAGGGTCGTACTCTGCGGATGTTGTAGAGCATGAACCTACAGGAACGGGCCACCGCCTTGATGTTAGTTGAGAACGACAGGGTGTTGTCCAGGATCACGCCAAGGTTCTTAGCGCTCTGGGAGGAGGACACAATGGAGTTGTCAACCGTGATGGCGAGATCATGGAACGGGCAGTCCTTCCCGGGAGGAAGAGCAGCTCCGTCTTGCCGAGGTTCAGCTTGAGGTGGTGATCCGTCATCCACACGGATATGTCTGCCAGACATGCAGAGATGCGATTCGCCACCTGGTCATCAGAAGGGGGAAAGGAGAAGATTAATTGTGTGTCGTCTGCATAGCAATGATAGGAGAGACCATGTGAGGTTATGACAGAGCCAAGTGACTTGGTGTATAGCGAGAATAGGAGAGGGCCTAGAACAGAGCCCTGGGGGACACCAGTGGTGAGAGCACGTGGTGTGGAGACGGATTCTCGCCACGCCACCTGGTAGGAGCGACCTGTCAGGTAGGACGCAATCCAAGCGTGGGCCGCGCCGGAGATGCCCAACTCGGAGAGGGTGGAGAGGGTGGAGAGGAGGATCTGATGGTTCACAGTATCGAAGGCAGCCGATAGGTCTAGAAGGATGAGAGCAGAGGAGAGAGAGTTAGCTTTAGCAGGATACAGTTGACACACACAGCTTTTTTTCACCGGAACTACACATTCCTCTGTCCCATGTCCTTCTACACACTTCCCACATATTGGAATCTCCCTCCTACACACTGCTGTGACATGCTCATGACGGCTATAACACTAGTATATTCGTCACAAAATCTTTTAACAGCATAACTCCTACAGTTGAAGTCGGAAGTTTACATACACCCTAGCCAAATACATTTCAACTCAATTTTTCACAATTCCTGACATTTAATCCTAGTAAAAATTCCCTGTTTTATGTCAGTTAGGATCACTACTTTATTTTAAGAATGTGAAATGTCAGAATAATAGAGTTATTTATTTCAGCTTTTATTTCTTTCATCACATTCCCAGTGGGTCAGAAGTTCACATACACTCAATTAGTATTTGGTAGCATTGCCTTTAAGTTGATTAACTTGGGTCAAATGTTTCGGGTAGCCTTCCACAAGCTTCCCACAATAGGATGGGTGAATTTTGTCCCATTCCTCCTGACAGAGCTGGTGTAACTGAGTCAGGTTTATCGGCCTCCAAGCTCCCACACGCTTTTTCAGTTCTGCCCCCACATTTTCTATAGGATTGAGGTCAGGGCTTTGTGATGGCCACTCCAATACCTTGACTTTGTTGTCCTTAAACCATTTTGCCACAACTTTGGAAGTACGCTTGGGGTCATTGTCCATTTAGAAGACCCATTTGCGATCAAGCTTTAACTTCCTGACTGATGTCTTGAGATGTTGCTTCAATATATCCACATAATTTTCCATCCTCATGTCATCTATTTTGTGAAATGCACCAGTCCCTCCTGCAGCAAAGCATCCCCACAACATGATGCTGCCACCCCCGTGCTTCATGGTTGGGATGGTGTTCTTCGCCTTGCAAGCCTCCCCCGTTTTCCTCCTAACATAACAATGGTCATTATGGCCAAACAGTTATATTTTTGTTTCATCAGAGCAGAGGACATTTCTCCAGAAAGTACCATCTTTGTCCCCATGTGCAGTTGCTAACTGTAGTCTGGCTTTTTTATGGCGGTTTTGGAGCAGTGGCATCTTCCTTGCTGAGTGGCCTTTCAGGTTATGTCGGAAAGAAGACTCATTTTACTGTGGCTCCAACCTAAGTATATGTAAACTTCCAACTTCAACTGCATATCCTAACATTACTTTTTCAGGTAAAGACTCTGAATCAAAGCTCAAAAGAACAGACTGCCACCTCTGTTTCAACATGCTCCCCACCGGATCTACTTTACACCATATGGCAGGCGTCGCAAACACCAGGGAACTTAAATTCCACCTCCACACTTAATGCTACCCCAGAAATCACTCCCTTCAATGGTGCCCTGTACCTAAGTGCAAAGCAAGATACTGGTCTTTCCTCAAGTTGCCGCATGGAGTGCCTGCTCCCTCTGATCGGAAAAAACACAAACATCACAAGTCTGCTTCGGGTTACCTTCACCGACTCAACAGCACCCACCATCTTTTCCACCCAACCTGAAACCATCCATGGATCAGCCAAAAGGCCTGGTACCACCCTATTCAAAAATCACACTCCCTCTGGACCCATACTCTGCCTCCCTCAGTCTTTTCAACCTCCTCTCTCTTTCCCTCCAATCCTCCTCCCTTAACCAATTACCCGACTCCTTTTGAAAATATTCAACCTTTCCAAGACAATCTTGTTTTATCCTCCTCGAGAGATATGCTAAGCCCTGTACTCCCTTCACCTCAAACGTGAACAATCTGCCCAAAATGCTACTGAACAACAAGCTAGCTAGCAAACTAGCCCCAATCAGCATTCGAGCCCGGAATGCTGATTGGCTGACAGCCATGGTATATCAGACCGTATACCACAAGTATTTTTACTGCTCTAGATAAGTTGGTAACCAGTTTATAATAGCAATAAGGCTACTATGATATATGGCAATATACCACAGCCCTTCGCTGTAGTAGATTGGTCCTATACCACCCCCCTCAGGACTTATTGCTTATATATACCACTATCCCCAACACACCCCACCATTCCTTCCCACTACTTTTGGGGTAAAAAAAAGAAGACATTGGGGGCTTAGCTGAAAGTTACAGCCTATAAAGGGATAACAGACAATAGGCTAACAGACATGAGCCAAGTAGAGAATGGGTTATAAGACCCCTGATTCATTTAATTTAGTCAGTTGAATTGCTGATTTTTAACAAGGTTAAAGGTTGCAGTACAGTTCAGCTTCAGTCCACAGGAGGGCACTGTGTCACTGTCAGAAGATGTGTGCTTCAGTCAGAAAAAGTTTCTCTTCTCTCTTTGGTCTCAGCTAGCTAGCCAGCCAGCCAGCCAAGCTAGCTACAGAAAAGAAACCAATCAAATGCACTCACTGGAAATAAACACTTTTCCTTTTATCGTGACTTATATCAACATCAGTTGAGGCTGCTGAAGGGAGGACGGGTCATAATAATGGCTGAAATGGAGTGAATAGAATGGCATCAAACATATAGAAATAATGTATTTGATACTATTCCCCTCTAGCCATTACCACGAGCCCATCCTCCCCAATTAAGGTGCCACAAATTTCCTGTGATCAACATCCTTACATGGTGACCACTCCGCTCGCGTTACAAAATGAATGTAAACATGCATGTTATTCGATCATTGCATCCAAACAGCTTGCGCTTGTCAACGAGCGTCTGCGTAGCCAGGCGCTAAGATATAACTTGGTTCTATTTGTGACGCTTGACGAGCTGAAAGTCCTGCCTCTCCCATCTCATTGGTTTTTGGGAACATATTCCCATGTGGGTGATTGAAAGATGAACTAAGGTCCACACTCCAGCCCAGTTGGTGGTGGTAATGCACCTTAAAGTTGGTTGCCAACCGCCATATAAAGTCCAAAGAAGAAGAAGCCTGAAGGAGGAGATATAACTAGAAACAAACTCAGTTTACCCTTTTATCTGTGGATTAATTAAAAATAACAACACAATTTTTAAATCGCAGGACAAATTAGCTAACAGCAAGCTAGCTAGCTAAACTCCCATGAATGTTTCATGCTTTTTGACTTGTTCCCAAATGATTAACATAATTGTAATATAGTTGCTTCAGAGTTCGTTTTGATATTTCAACCTACGTGTCCTGATCGTGTCTGGTGTGGATGGACAAAATCAACATGCGCGAACGCATGATCTAATCAGCATGTTGGTTTGCCCATTCACTAAATACACTGTTAAATAACTCCGACTGACACACAGTATCTTAAATTAGCCAACTCTTATGCTGAGGGAGACTAGCTATTTAGTATGAAAGTCCAGAGAGGACATATAAATAAAACATTTATCTCATGTTGATCACAATTGATTTATTTCATGATCATGACATAACAAAAGTTGTTTTGTTGAGATCACGATAAGCTCTATATACAGGAGTGGACATATTGATGATAGATTAAAAGTATGGCTGAGGCGGCAGAGCCCATGATGGGTCAGCGCATAGTGTAGCAATCCATTTTTAAAAAATTAAGGGATGGTACCTTCCATGCTAACATCATGCTTCCATTTGTGTTTTGGAGCTCAGTATCAGTTTATAAGTTAGAATGTTAGGAAGCCAAATCGCCTCTTACCTTGAGCTAAGAGCTTGTGGGGCATTTAAGCACTTTACGATGCCTGTAAGCCAGCTCTTTTTCTCCTAGGCTGTGTGCCACCCAAAAGACCACAGCCAATCGCATGCGAGCAACAATGCCACTAACTTGCCGAATCTTGTGAGTGAGCGCATTACAATCAAAGCAGTCACAGGGTTCCTTGATGAGGTGGTTCTCGTGCATCTGGACAAATGAATGGATAATACATGGTATTTTGGATTTATCTCATCTCGACAAAATGTTCTCGTGATCACAATTAAACAACTTTTATGTAGTGATCATGAGATAAATAAGTTGTGATCTCGACATAACGAGGGATTTATTTTATTCATATGTCCTCTCTTGACTTCTGTAAGTTAGCTATCACCAACTCTGCATACACCAAGGGGCCAGGGTTCTGAAGCACTGGTTTGACTGCTCCTACAGTTTTGCTTCGGTACAGCAGTTTAACTGACACCCGGCCCAGAAACACAATTTCCATAGACTGTCACATAAAGACATCAGATTTGAAGACACTTTAGTCATCAACTTTGTGCACAAAACATCCATTGAATTATTCAAATAATTGTTGCTGAGGTGGATTATTATTATTATTAATATTAATTATTTTTTTCATCACTTTTTTATATTCATCCAATGTCTTCCTTGTTTTTGGATGACCAGATGACGTCGCTGCTCGTTGACGCTGACCCCTACCTTTTTTAGGGAATAAAAGTATTACTTTTTCTCTGAGCAATTTTATTAGTATAAAATAATATAATTTCCCAATTTTTTTGGGAGCATACAATATAGCTCAGTACTTGAATGATTTATTTTATACAGTAATTTTTGCTCATCTTTATCAAGGGTGTCATTAATTTGGGACCCCACTGTATATCCATAGTAGGTAGACAGTTCTTACTAAATCGTCATCCCTTACATCACCACACCGAGCAGTGCACAATAAACTATTCAATCCAGTTGTTAGACCTATGTTCTCTATCTATGGGGAAATTGTGCAATCAGTAGCCTTGATAAATTGATAGCTGAAGCAAGTGAAATGTATTAACTAGTTGCTGTTAGACAAATAACAGACATTCATGCAATGTGCCACAATAGTTGGTCAGGAGTACTGACAATTCTTCTATAGTCATTACCTTATCCAATTTTCAGCTTTGCACTGCCCTTGTATTTTAGACCTTGTCTTTCTTTTAGTGCTAATGCTTCTTTCCATATTATAGTTGCTTCCAGTGTTCCAGCTGTCTGCCAGACGGATGTGCTTCAACCAGTTTGCTTCCATGACGTACAATAAGGAACTCTACATGACACCAAGGGATTTCCTCTTCTCAATCATGTTGGAGAATGTCGACCGTAAGTACAGTTGTATCAATTGATAGTGTCCATGTTGTAAAATGGCCTAGCTGGTAGAAAAGGGAATACTTCATGATGTAATGAATTGAATTGATTGGTATATGGCTACATAAGCTCCCTCTCTAAGTGTATTCAATTTTGTTACAGGCAAGAACTGCACTTTACATAATTTTCCTTTCATCTGCCATTAGGTAAATTACCAAAGAAAGCTCTAACCAAAAAGGTGAGTGTTGTGATCGGGTTAACTCATTGTCAGAACGGGTTTTGGGTTTTGGATTTTAGTCCTATCGTGCAATGCCATCAACATGAGCTTTACAGCAAGAGAATACTATTGGTTGTTTCTCCTTGTATAATATATGTTACTTGCAGGAGGTGGATAAGATGCTGGATGCTGCCTCACGGGTCCAGGCAGGTAACAGTCTGTTCAGACACTTCGGAGACGATGGTACGTTTTCATGCCATGGTCAAACAGCCTCACTGGTGCTATGTGCTTCATCAATGTAAAAAGATGCGGGATAGTTATACTTCAGGCAGGACATATGTATTTGATCACTATGTGGGAGTGTCAATCTAAACAGGATAAATGAACACTCACTGAAATGTTTGTGTGATGGAGAAGGCATGTTTTGTCTTGCAGGTCTGATATCCTACACAGAGTACCTGTTCCTGTTGACTATTCTGACCAGTAAGTTATAGACCCAGAATGACATACAGTGGAAACAGCCCTCCCTTTCAATGACATGCATTTGCAACCAGCATCCTCTAATTCTTACACAACACATTTCACTTCATCTGGGTTGTGTGGATTATGAGTCCATGTCCTTGTTTTTGTTTGAAAAGCCTTTTTTTGTCAATTTAAAATAACATCACATTGATCAGAAATACAGTGTAGACATTGTTAATGTTGTAAATTACTATTGAAGCTGGAAACGGTAGATATATAATTTTTTATGGAATATCTACATGGGCGTACAGAGGCCCATTTATCAGCAACCATCACTCCTGTGTTCCAATGGCACGTTGTGTTAGCTAATCCAAGTCTATCATTTTGAAAGGCTAATTGATCATTAGAAAAGCCTTTTGCAATTATGTTAGCACAGCTGAAAACTGTTCTGATTTAAAGAAGCAATAAAACTGGCCTTTAGACTAGTTGACAATGTCTGCACTGTATTTCTGATCAATTTGATGTTATTTTAATTGACAAATTATTTTTGCTTTTCATTTTAGAATAATAGTGAAGACATCAAAACTATGAAACACCTGGAATCATATAGTAACCAAAGTATTCTTCAAAGTAGCCACCCTTTGCTTTGATGACAGCTTTGCACACTCTTGGCATTCTCTCAACCAGCTTCATGAGGTATTTACCTGGAATGCATTATAATTAACAGGTCTGCCATGTTAAAAGTTAATTTGTGGAATTTCTTTCAAAATGCGTTTGAGCCAATCAGTTGTGTTGTGACAAGGTAGGGGTGGAATACAGAAGACATCCCTGTTTGGTAAAATACCAAGTCCATAGTATGGCAAGAAACACAACAGTCCGTTACTTTAAGGCATGAAGGTCAGTCAATCTGGAAAATTTCAAGAACTTTGAAAGTTTCTTCAAGTGCAGTCGCAAAAACTACCAAGCGCTATGATGAAACTGGCTCTCATGACCACCACAGGAAAGGAATGTCTTTGTGAGACGAAGAGTAGGTGAATGGATGATTTCCGCATTTGTGCTTCCCCCCATGAAGCATGGAGGTGTGTCGAGGCTTTGCTGGTGACACTGTGATTTATTTAGAATTTAAGGCACACTTAACCAGCATGGCTACCACAGCATTCTGCAGCAATACTCCATCCCATCTGGTTTGTGCTTAGTGGGATGATCATTTGTTTTTCAATGGGGCAATGACCCAACACACCTCCAGGCTGTGTTAGGGCTATTTGTGCTGCATCAGATGACCTGGCTTCCACAATCACCCGACCTCAAAACAATTTGAGATGGTTTGGGATGAGTTGGACCACAGAGTGAAGGAAAAGCAGTGCTCAGCATATGTGGGAACTCCTTCAAAATATAGAAAACCCTTGACTGAGTAGGTGTGTCCAAACTTTTGACAGATACTTATCTTTTTTTCTTTCTTACTTTCTAACCCTACCTCTCCTGATTGGAGTGAGAGCTAGTGAACAACAATGCTTAGCCCTCTACTTCCAGCTTATACATATTATGGACACAGTATTTTACAATAGTTCTATTTTGTTTGTTTTTACTCCATTCCTTCATAATTTACATGCATTAACATGTAGTGTGTGTGCATCTATCAGGTGCATTTCAGTACAGTACATATAGTGGAGACAACATGGGTGACAGTTGTCAACGTGTTCAGAGGGTCCCTGATTCGAGCCCAGGTTGGGGCAAGGAGAGGGACTGAAGCTGTTACACTGTTACACAAGTACATATAGTACCACCTTGTTTCACTCTGTTTTGGAACACTTTCTTCTGTTGAGTTTTGCCTAATGAACAGGACCCTGGTTTAGTGCAGCTGTAGCTTAAAGACGTGACCAGGCAGTGCCACATTAGTGAGCTCTCATATACTTTTCTGCATGCACGACACAACCATGCCTTGGCGGACCAGCACAACCATAATTGTCGCAATAATTTTGTACAGAAGCTGGCTCCTTATGGATTGCCGAGTGTCCGTTGCCCATGATATTCTCAGGACCTGCAGTTGTCTGCACATTAACTTCATTTATTGACATTGTACGTTAGATTATGGTATCTATCCTGTTTAGGATCGTACATTGTGTAGCCTTTTACTGTAACACATTGACTGAACCTGGGTGGTGTTCAGTTGGCACAAAACAAAAAAGGATGTCTTTTTTTCCATTGACAGTTTTTTATTGCTGTTTTCGTACTTACTGAACACACTGCCCATGTGGTAGTGTTTTGACGACTTAGCTTCCTCATTCAAAATGTTGCCCAGTCACCAACAATGTTGTGCTTGAATCATTATTTCAGGAGACCCTGCTGTTAACCTTGTGGCGTGGACAGCAATCGAAAACTAACCGCTCATCTTGTCGCTGCTTTGTTCTGTCCAAGCAGCACCTAGTGAAGTTAATTTCTAACAGAAAATGCATTGTTATTTCAGAGCCACACACAGGATTTCATATAGCTTTCAAAATGCTTGATATTGATGGCAATGAGCATGTGGACAGAAAGGAGTTTCTCAAGGTATGTTTTATAATCTATATTATAAAATGTTCCTTAAAGGGCCAATCTGCAGTTCAAACAACAGCAAACGGGTACCACTCAACAGTTTTAGGTAAACGGTTTTGGGGTGGGACTAGAGAAATGTAACCACTCTCACTTTCATAGACAGGACTATGGATGCAAGGACTAACCATCCATGAGAGCAAAATAATAATTTGAACTATGCTTTTAAGCTATAGTGTTATTTTACATTTGCATTGTTTATAAACAATGGAGTAACTCAAGCTTATATATAAGCTTATCATTAATTTTACATTTTAAAAATGGATGTAGCAATTGCAGATTGCCCCTTTTTAAATGTTTTATTTTATGCTTCTCAAGGAATTGATGGAATTGTATTCTGTATTCAGTGTCATGTATTGTATATCTATACAGTGGGGCAAAAAAGTATTTAGTCAGCCACCATTTGTGCAAGTTCTCCCACTTGAAAATTACAGGCCTCTCTCATATTTTTATCATAGGTACACTTCAACTATGACAGACAAAATAAGGAAAAAAAATCCAGAAAATCACATTGTAGGATTTTTTAAATGAATTTATTTTCAAATTATGGTGGAAAATAAGTATTTGGTCAATAACAAAAGTTTATCTCAATACTTTGTTATATACCCTTTGTTGGCAATGACAGAGGTCAAACGTTTTCTGTAAGTCTTCACAAGGTTTTCACACACTGTTGCTGGTATTTCGGCCCATTCCTCCATGCAGATCTCCTCTAGAGCAGTGATGTTTTGGGGCTGTTGCTGGGCAACACGGACTTTCAACTCCCTCCAAAGATTTTCTATGGGGTTGAGATCTGGAGACTGGCTAGGCCACTCCAGGACCTTGAAATGCTTCTTACGAAGCCACTCCTTCGTTGCCCGGGCGGTGTGTTTGGGATGATTGTCATGCTGAAAGACCCAGCCACGTTTCATCTTCAATGCCCTTGCGGATGGAAGGAGGTTTTCACTCAAAATCTCACGATACATGGCCCCATTCATTCTTTCCTTTACACGGATCAGTCGTCCTGGTCCCTTTGCAGAAAAACAGCCCCAAAGCATGATGTTTCCACCCCCATGCTTCACAGTATGTATGGTGTTCTTTGGATGCAACTCAGCATTCTTTGTCTTCCAAACACGATGTGTTGAGTTTTTACCAAAAAGTTATATTTTGGTTTCATCTGACCATATGACATTCTCCCAATCTTCTTCTGGATCATCCAAATGCTCTCTAGCAAACTTCAGACGGGCCTGGGCATGTACTGGCTTAAGCAGGGGGACACGTCTGGCACTGCAGGATTTGAGTCCCTGGCGGCGTAGTGTGTTACTGATGGTAGGCTTTGTTACTTTGGTCCCAGCTCTCTGCAGGTCATTCACTAGGTCCCCCGGTGTGGTTCTGGGATTTTTGCTTGTGATCATTTTGACCCCACGGGGTGAGATCTTGCGTGGAGCCCCAGATCAAGGGAGATTATCAGTAGTCTTGTATGTCTGCCATTTCCGAATAATTGCTCCCACAGTTGATTTTTTCAAACCAAGCTGCTTACCTATTGCAGATTCAGGCTTCCCAGCCTGGTGCAGGTCTACAATTTTGTTTCTTGTGTCCTTTGACAGCTCTTTGGTCTTGGCCATAGTGGAGTTTGGAGTGTGGTTGTTTGAGGTTGTGGACATGTGTCTTTTATACTGATAACAAGTTCAAACAGGTGCCATTAATACAGGTAACGAGTGGAGGACAGAGGAGCCTCTTAAAGAAGAAGTTACAGGTCTGTGAGAGCCAGAAATCTTGCTTGTTTGTAGGTGACCAAATACTTATTTTCCACCATAATTTGCAAATAAATTCATAAAAAAATCCTACAATGTGTTTTTCTGGATTTTTCCCCCTCATTTTGTCTGTCATAGTTGAAGTGTACCTATGATGAAAATTTACAGGCCTCATCTTTTTTAAAGGGGAGAACTTGCACAATTGGTGGCTGACTAAATACTTTTTTGTCCCACTGTATAAAGTATCCACACTGCAAAATATTGCCGCCCCTTACATGGACATTACCTAATTGGAGGTTTTGACACACACGCTCCTACAATGAATGAGTACTATGAACACTTGATGCTAACACAGAGGTACTCTATGGCCAGTACCTTAAGTCTGTGCCACATGTTTGTTCCTCTGAACTAGTTTCTCCCACCTCAATTGGTTCCTTCTGTCAAAACATTGGCCTATTAATTCTTAGTCTGAGGTATCACATTTTACAAGGCACAGAAACTAGCTTGTAAACATACTGTATCTTAGTTGGCTTTAGCACAATACAGTATGCATACATTGCTACAAAAATGCCTGTGACTATACAATTTTGTACAAAACCAGTGAAAAGTTGATTCCCTAATTTAGAACTGAGGCTGTTGTGAAAATTGGCAACACTGGGAACCACAAGGGTTAGAGTCAGACAACTGTTGTGTTCCTAAAACCCACTGCACATCTAAAAGGTGTTATGCACCTCCAATTAGATTATCGTTTGGTTTAGATGATGAGTTCCACACCTGACAAAGTAGAGCGGAGCAGCATGGATAATAATTCAGTGTGTTTGAGGGGATCTGTGTGAGCAAAGCAAGGCAAAGGATCACTAATCTTGATCACATAATAATTAGTAATTGGGCTACAAGGTGATTTGTAGATTAGTGATTCTATGTGGTCCAACTGCTTTGTAGTCGATCTCAAACACTCACTGTTTGCTGTTTCATACTGTTTCCAGTTTTAATATTAGACTGAGGCATTGTGGGTAGTTGATAACCTTTTGACTAATGAAATGTTCTATTATTGCTGACATTTCTTGGATTATTCAGATGAGTAAGAGGTATGTATGTGTTATTAGTGAATTTAACTGAAGTAGTAGTTTCCCGCATTCTGAGAACATGTAAGCTAGCTAAGAAATGCTCTCACAAGTAGTAAATGTTTTTAGCTTAATCTTCTGTTTTATCTGCATTATTATAATGCAAAGAATCATTGTTGCTGCTTTGTTTTATGATGAAGCTCAAGAAAATCATTGGGAAAAGAAAAGAGACCGTGCCTAAGGAAGGTGCCACAGATGTGGTAAGTCAACACACTTTATTTTTAAGGCGGAATTCTCATGTGACTTTTGGAAACACTTTTTTAGAATACTTTCTATAGATGACATTGAATGGCCTTTGGGGAAATGCCTATTGAAAGCACTAAGCCTGGCCAACTGTCATTATATGATAATGTAAACCGTTGTATACGGGCTAGAAAAATGATTGTTTACTCGTATTTCAAGCGTGATGGGGCTTGCAGTAATGACAAAGGCAGGAAGTGTTGAAACTTGATGTCATCTAAACAGAAACCAGTCGCAGAGGGGGATGATGTGAACACTACACTGCAGGCCTTCTTCTTTGGCAGGAATGGTGAAAACAAGCTTCAGTACAAGGGATTTTGCAGGTAAAATATCTGTGGGTTACAATGTAGTATCATTGGTGTTAAACGGTATAGCTACTCCCAACCTTTTCCTTGTAGGTATACCTAATCCTAGTAAAATCATGTTTTCGATACTTCATATAGACACTATGGATAGACTTCAGAGTAGGAGTGTTGATCTAGGATCATTGTTGCCTGTTAGATCATAATGAATATGGTTACATGGACAGGGGGAACTTGATCCTAGATCAGCACTCCTACTCTTAGACACTTTTTGAATACAGGCCCAGAACCGACCTAGTCATGTTCAGTGTCTTTACTCTGGATTTCTCCTCTAGGTTCATGGAGGACCTGCAGGCGGAGGTGCAGGAGATGGAGTTCCTGCAGTTCTCCAAAGGTATGGACACCATGCGGCGGGAGGATTTTGCCGAGTGGCTGCTGCACTACACCAACGAGGAAGCCAACGAGGCCTACTGGGAGAACATGAGGAAGAGGATCCCTGCGGGCCAGGTAAAAAGGAAAGTAATCCACCCTCCTTTCCTTGTTTCCTTGAGATCATCACAGATCAGTAAGGGTTGTAATAGGTGAAAGCGAGGTTGCCAATTACTACCCAAATGTTTTCCCCAATTCAACAAATTCAGATATGGGGGTCACTTTTTATTGAAGGATGACATTTCAAAACATTCGGATAGGGATAATATGCAGTAATGTCAATGTACCTTCAGGTCTAAGAAGTGAAATATAACACATTTTGGGGGACTCTTAAGGGGTGACTGATCAATGTACGACTTGGACATTTGTCCCACTTCTCTTGTAGAGCATCACATTTGACGAGTTCAAAGCGTTCTGCCTCTTCACCAACAACCTGGAGGACTTTGCCTTCTCTGTGAAAATGATAAGTGAAGCCAACCGACCTATCGGAATGGGTAATTTTCTTATCTCTACATAGTTTTTTGTAGGAAGGACATTTTGTCTGAAATATTCTGATTCTACACAGTCAAATCACTTTAAAGCAGCATTCAGCAGTTGAAACAGTAACAAAGGGCACTCCCTGCCCCTGTTTTGGTGAAAAGCTGAGGGAATGTGCTGGAGAAATGTAACCACTCTCAAATGTATATCCAGAAGGACTGACCATCCATGATATCAACATTTTAACCATGTTTTGAGGCTATATAGTGTTTATTTACATTTACTTTGATTACAAACATTTGCGTAAAACAAGCTTATTTTGGGTTCTGTTGGGGTACGACAGTTGAACTCAGTTCATGAGACATTTCTAAGTTATATTCTTCCATGGATACGTATCATAATTATTTTTTTTGTCCAATAATAGACATAGCAACTGCTGATTGCCCTGTTAGCCAAGTACATTATCCTGATAGTTTATTTCCCTTGCATTCTCTGCAGTCCAATTTAGGCGAGCTGTGAAGATTGCCACAGGGCACGACCTCTCTGAGAACGTGCTGGACACTGTGTTCAAGATCTTTGACCTGGACGGCGATAACTGTCTGAGCCACAAGGAGTTTATCGGAGTGATGGAAGACCGAGTACTGCGCGGCTTGAAGGTACAGGGGGCATTTAACTATCAGTTGAAGCAGTCCTTTATGGCGTTATTTGGTCTTGAGATCCACGCTTAACTTTAACTGTCATGCAAGTCTCCAATTGACGTTAATAATCATTGTGATGTGAGTTGCGGTCTCTGTATGAATTGTGCTATACAAATCAAGTTTAGGCTGAGGCTGTATGACCTGATTGATATGCGATGTTACTTTACGCACAAAAAAACATTCAGAAAAACCTGATGCAGCTGCTGCTCCCTCCCCATCCCTTCACGTTCCTCACTTTAGGCTACTCACCTTTATGAAAACCCCAGTCTTATCAGCAACATGGTTTACAATCTGCCTCACATTTCTGAACTAAAATAATATATTTTAAATTGATTTCACCTGTGCTTTTGAATATTTCCTGCATGTATTATTTTAGAACGCATGGGTGTGGTTTTATGCTGTCTGTTAACTCCCCCATCAATTGATGTAATCTATTTGGGCCTAGTACAGACTAAAAAGCTTTGTGCAATGATGTAATCATTCTAGATATGCTGTCATATCGGAGGCCTACCCTAAATTACAGGGGGGGTAGGGAGTTAATAGCTGCTTGTTACTCCCCACCTGAGAAAGGAATATTAAATCACTATTTGGATGTTGATCATGTCGCCCAATTTTTTTTGTATGTTCATCCCGGAGGTAAGTGAGAATTAGAAAAGGGGAGGGAGGGAGCAGCAGACATTGTGTAAAAAAATAACACGTGCAGTAAAGTTGTTTAGTCCTGGGCTCAGTTTGTCAAATGTTATCTGGATTTTGCCTATCGGATACGATTAAATGCATAGAAATAGAATGAATAGAACGGACAAATCAGTCTTGAATGGGGACTCCCGTTCTATTGTTATGCTTTTAATCTGATAGGATAGGGCCCTGGTGATCAGGTCATGCAGCCACTCTGGGAAGTTTATTAAAGCTGCAATATGTAACTTTTTGGGCGACCCGACCAAATTCCGACATGTCATTCTCATTGAAAGCAAGTCTAAGAAGCGGTAGATCTGTTTTATGTGTACTATTTCTATGCTACCCATTAAATTTAGTTTTTTTGTCTTTTACTTTTGGTTTTGTATACTAGCTTCAAACAGCGGAAAATACAATATTTTTGGTTATGGGAAAGATACTTGTTATTTTAGATGGTACAATCAATTATCTAAACAATGACTGCTTGTTTTGTTGGCAAACTATTAGAATTGTAGCAGAGATATTTGCATATTTTACCTTTAACGTTTATTATGTGATGTCTGTATTTCCCCAGGTGCAGCCCCAGCGTGGCATCACAAATTACTGGAAGTGTGTGAAGAGGGAGACCCTAAAGGGGGCCCAAGAGGCCCTCCGGGACACCGGAAGCCCTTTTTGAGGGGCTAGGCCATTGGATGGAGAAGCGTCTTACGAGTGTTCACTGGGTGACTCCAATGTAAAGCATTGATGGCTGACCACTAGTTGACCATTATCACTGGATATTTGTTAATGGAATATAAACATGGTCCTAATGAACTAAATCAATGTTTTTCAGGATTTTTGTTTGCGAAAATATAATTGCAATATACAGCACATAATCTATAGGTGAGGTTTATTCTAATATAAATGGGTTGTTGTGATGCTTGATACCAGTCTATGCATACAAGGCATATAAATGTGAGATCTTTTTACATTTTATTGAAAGTGTCTTGGCACTTTTTACCCTATTTCCCTCAAATGCAAGTGATTTGTTTAGACAGACAGACATGGTGTACTGTGGTATCATTTGAAAGTTCTAAACTGTTGAGTCATATAGGTGGAAAGAGTCATGTTTGAAATATGTTTGTCTTCAACACATTGCTAAGTACAGTTGTGTTGTAATATATTGGCACCCTTGCACAATTCACTTTGATTTCTTCAATAAGTTGACATTTAAACGTTTTGTTCACCCATGTATTTAAGAACTGCGCAGGATAAAAAAAAAAACCTGAAATTAAGATTGTTCACTACAAAGTCAAAATGGTGTGGACAAAATCATTCAGAATTCCAATTAATTTGGTTGAAGGAAGGAGATTCTTGTTTACGATGTGATTTTTCACCTGTGGTAAGTTGCATGTGCTTACAGGGTACAAAGCTATTCAATATGTTTTGAAAACAGAACATTCTGCTCCATTTCATTCCATTGTAAAGTGCAAGGGTGCCAATCTATTAGATCATAGCTGTGTACTTTTTTTTGTGTGTAGATTAAATAAATTCAGAATTGCTGCATTGCTCCTGGAATGTGCATTTGGGAAAGATTCAGACCCCTTGTTCTACATTTGGTTACGTTACAGCCTTATACTAAAATGGATTAAATACTTTTTACCCCCTCATTAAACTACACATACCCCATAATGACAAAGCTAAAACTTTTTCTTAGCAAATTTCTTTAAAAAATAACATACCTTATTTACAAAAGTATTCAGACCCTTTGTTATGAGACTTGAAATTGAGTTCAGGTGCATCCTCGATGTTTCTACAACTTGATTGGAGTCCACCTGTGGTAAATTCAATTGAATGGACATGATTTGGAAAGGCACACACCTGTCTATATAAGGTCCCACAATTGTCCGAGTAAAAACCAAGCCATTAGGTCTAAGGAATTGTCTAGAGCTCTGAGACAGGATGGTGTCGAGGCACAGATCTGGGGAAGGGCACCAAATACCAAATAAATTCTGCAGCATGGAAGGTCCTTAAGAACACAGTGGCCTCCATTCTTAAATGGAAGCAGTTTGGAGCCACCGTGACTCTTCCTGGAGCTGGCCAAACTGAGCAATTGGGGGTGAAGGGCCTTGGGCAGGGAGGAAGAACCTGATGGTCACTGACAGAGTGTAGAGTTCCTCTGTGGACATGGGAGAACCTTCCAGAAGTACAACCATCACTGCAGCACTCCACCATTCAGCCCTTTATGGTAGCGTTGCCACTCCTCAGTAAAAGGCACATGACAGCCTGGTTGGGGTTTGCCAAAAGGCACCCAAAAGACTGACCATGAGAATCAAGATTCTCTGGTCTGATGAAACCAAGATTAAACTCTTTGGCCTAAATGCCAAGCATCACATCTGGAGGAAACCTGGCACCATCCCTACAGTGAAGCATAGTGGTGGCAGCATCATGCTGTGGGGATGTTTTTTTTTTACAGACTGGGAGACTAGTCAGGTTGGAGGGAAAGATTCTTGATGAAAACCTGCTCCAGAGAGCTCAGAACCTCAGACTAGGTCGACAGTTTTACTTTCCAACAGGACAACACCCCTAAGCACACAGCCAAGAAAACACAGGAGTGGTTTCGGGACAAGTCTCAATGTACTTGAGTGGCCCAGCCAGAGCCCAGACTTGAACCAGATCGAACATCTCTGGAGACCTGAAAGCAGAGATGCTCCCCGTCCAACCTGAGCTTGGGAGGATCTGCAAAGAATGGCAGAAACTCCCCAAATACAGGTGTGCTAAGCTTGTGTCATACCCAAGAAGACTCAAGGCTGTAATCACTGACAAAGGTGCTTCAACAAAGTACTGAGTTGGGGGACTGAATATGTATTTAAATGTGATTTTATTTTATTGCTAAAACTTCTAAAAAACAGTTTTTGCTTTGTCATTATGGGGTATTGAGGGAAACAAACTATTTCATCCATTTTAGAATAAGGGTGTATGTAACTTAACATTTGGAAAAAGTAAAATGGTCTGAATGCGCTGTAAATGTAAACAAAGCGTATCATTTTTTATTTTACCTTTATTTTACTAGGCAAGTCAGTTAAGAACAAATTCTTATTTTCAATGACGGCCTAGGAACAGTGGGTTAACTACCTGTTCAGGGGCAGAACGACAGATTTGTACCTTGTCAGCTCGGGGGTTTGAACTTGCAACCTTCCGGTTACTAGTCCAATGCTCTAACCACTAGGCTACCCTGCCGCCCCAAGTTGGTAGAACTGCAATTGCACCACCAAAAAGGGAGAAAGAAAAAAAACAAGTGCAATGAATATTCTGTAATTTATTAGAGTTGACCCCATTCGATCACATTTGAATACGTGGGCTAACCATTGAAGCATGTTGCTAATTATCTAACCGTACATATATTTGGGAGGATTTCAGGAAAAGTCAATTAGACAAACAACCAGCTTACTTTTGTGGTAGATGAAACCGAGTGACTGATGCCAGAGGTTATCAGCGTGTACAGCATACATAGATACAATACAATAAAATTACAGCGCACAAAGCAGTCTTTGGTCTATAAACTCATACATATAAATGTGTATTGTATCAAAAGTAGAAATTACATAGTCGTTGAAAGTAAATTCACATTTTTGACATACAATATGTAATAAAGGAGCATACATAGACATTGTATGTGTTAATAAAATGTTGAAACCATGGCTTTTTTAAGGACCTACTGGTTTTGCCATTTATTTTTTCACAATTATATTTTTCCTGTCCAAATAATTGCATGATTCTGGCTACCCATGTACTTTCAATATCAGTATCATTCACTTGTATGACAGTATGCAACTAAATATTTTTTTAAATATAATATATAGAAACATCTGAAATGCTGAGAGATTGTCATATTGAAGAGCAGACCTGTGCTTTTAATCCTGGGCTTTTAAAACAAGGCCTCTTGAATAGCCTCTGCTGCTGTGTTAGACATGAAGAATAATGTGTGCCAGATTTTCTCTTGTTTAAACTGTTACTACTAACCCCTGCAGATGAGCCCAGCCCAGAAAAGACTTGTGGCCCCCCTCGATGGTTCTGGTGCCCTCCTAACTTGTTTAGAAGGTTGTTCTGTTGCCTCCTGGCTTGCGTGGTGATTCAGTTGTGAGGCACATGTGATGAACCTTCCGGGTGAGATAGATCAGGGAAGTGCTTTTAAAGTGTTGTTTGACCCGCTGTGGAGAAAGAGGACAATTACAATCTTTATTAGCAACAGAATCACTACTCAAATAGATCTATGGAAAAATATAAAGAGTGATGTCATCAGCCTCTCACCTCAATAAGACATGGTCAGGGGTCGTTCTCCTTCTTTACCGTCACGTCTCCGTCTCCGGCAAGGATGGTGGAGATCTCTCCCTGCATGAAGGCCCAGGGCACGGTGGATCCAGCCAGAGGGCAGCGCTCGCCGCTGGGGCAGTACACCTCTCCTCCGGGGCCCTGGCTGCGAATGGAGCCGCGCGTGCATGGGAAGCAGAACTTGTGGTGCGGGACAGATGGACACTGGACAAAATGAGTGTCCTCCAGGCGCTCTCGGCAAAGGGTGCAGCAGAGCAGGGCGCTTGGGGTGCCGCTTCCAGACTCCCCAACGCTGGTGGTGCTTGGCCCCCCTTGGCCCATAACTGCCTGGGAGACTGCAGCAGAGGCTGAAGAGGGACTGCCACTGGTTGGGCGACCAGATGCGGAGGAGTGGGCCGAGGACATGCCGGGGCCATCTCGGGACATCTGGTTGGAGCTCAGGCTGTCGGCCACTCCCATGAGCGCTGAGATGGGTGAGGGCTGGCTGTGGGAGCGGGGCGGGCCGTCCTGGGGGTTGGGCATGCCTGAGCCCAGGGGCTCCATGCCTGGATAGGCACCTCGAGGCCAGGGATCCCTGGCTGGGTGATCCCCCATGGGCCTTCCTTCACTCTCTCCGTTTTCTGATCCAGGGGATGCTTTGCGTCGCCGTGCAGCACCCTTTGGAGGTGCAGAGCGAACGGCAGGCACCATTGGCATGCCGCCATCTGCGTACAACTGTGGAAGAACATCGGGCATTGGTGGCTCCTTAAATGAACGCACGCCATCGCTCAGGAGCTCAGTGAGTGCACGCCAGTCCCCAGCGCTCTGCCGCCTCTCGTATTCCACGTAGCGCAGCCCAGAGTTCACTGCTTTGCCTGCGTCTTTGTTAGAGTCACGGAACATCTGCCTGACCAGCTCCGTGATGCCAGAGAACACTATTCCAGAGCCGCTGGGGTACTCCACAAACACCTTCAGCTCAAACTCTGGCCCGGCCCCGGCTTCGAAAGCGAGGATGCGCCCCACCAAGTTGTGGTCTTTCCTGAAGCGCACACTGAAGGGGGCACAGCCACAGAGGGTCACCAGGACTTCTCTTACCACTTTGGGGCGATTGGGCCAGCCCTCTGCCCGGCTCCTGGCGCTCTCCGCTAGCTCAGCCATGACCTCCCCATTCCTCCAACCTGCTTCCAGACCCACCAGAGCAGAGGCGCCAGCTCCCAGCGACATGGCTGACACTACCTGACGCCTACTAACATCACCCATTATAGGGCCAGAGGAGCCAGCAATCTGTTGCCCCCCAGCCCTGGTGCCTAAAACGGGAGCCAACAAGCCGTGAGGGGGCCCCACTAACCCCTGGGCTATCAAAGCATGAGGTATGGTCCCATGTAGAGCAGGTATGGCCCCAGCCATAGCCCGTCTGGTGTTGGGGCTCTGCCTGCTCCCTTCTGACATACTCACATCCTCAGCTCTGTGCAGACCATTGGGGAGACGGGGGGAAACTCCATACTCTCCCCTAACCCTGTCTAAACGCTCTGCGTGCTGCCTCCCTCCTTCCATTGGCCCACCTGAGCTGGGTTTTCCTTGCTGAGGGCCTGGGGACCTTCCGTCCAAAACACCGTGGCTGCTCTTCAACTGCCTGGCCGTCTCAATTAGAAGCTCGATTCTGTCTGCCCCGTCGTAGTTCACGCATCCCCGGCAAACAGCTTCGCTGAATTCCCAGAGCATGGCCCAGGGCATCTTGGGCAGATCGCAGAGATAGCACCATTGCCGCCTAGAGGATGTCTGTGAGGCAGACGACATGTTGTTTACAGGCCCTCGCACAAACTTTCTTGAGCGGCCAACGCGTTTCAGTCTTTACTTTTCGCGGATTTTTCAATATTCAGTCACGTCGAACAACATGCCCCGATTTTGTTGTAAAATGTCAAACTGTCCGAACAGCTCTTGTCGATTGCCGCTTTTAAAAGTTAGCTACGTTTTCTTTCTCGGGCTGCCCGTGTCGTTACGTCTGGGAGGAAGTAAAATGAGTTTAAGACACCGGATACACCTACTGCATTGCTGTTGAATTCTGGGAGTTGTAGTTGAAGTCGGAACTTCTTCCAGAGAAAGCTAGCCAGCTCACACTCATTGAACAATGAAAAATGAGCTACTAACTAGGAACTTGAGTAATGCCATTTTCAGTCACCAATGCTTCTATGCATGATGGCAAAAAGCTAAACGATGGGACTAGTTTATATTTACTGAAATCGATCATATCTAGAATTTATGAGATACCATTTAAAAATGTTGCGATACTAAGTCAACATTTTGAGATACAGACAGACCATATACATTTAAGCAATAAGGCACGAGGGGGTATGGTAATTAGCCAATATACCACAGCTAAGGGCTGTTCTTAGCTGTGGTATATTGGCCATATACCACGAACCTCTGAGGTGCCTTATTGCTATTATAAACTGGTTACAAATGTAATTAGAGCAGTAAAAAATATATATATTTTGTATACCCACGGTATGCAGTATGATTGGCTGTCAGCCAATCAACATTCAGGGCTCTAACCACCCAGTTTATAATTCATAATTTGTAACATTGTGAGGTGATTTCAAAGGTGACACCACAGGAGTGTTTTCCTGGGGCCCAAAGTTTATCCTGATCTGGTAGGCAAAGCTAACCAGGAAAAAATCTGGACCGTAATTCTAGGGTATGACAAGTAAGTAAGTAAATAATCAGCTTTAATATAAAACGGTTTTATATGGGCTATAATGGGACCACTTCTAATCAGGTCATACATTTGTTTTACGACAACTGCGATTAGACAACATAACTAACAGGAATGAGCTTGCTTTATGCAGGGTTGCATTGTGTAGGCAATTGCATCAGTAATTAAACAGTTACTCACGCAGTATGTCATCACTGTGCAGTGTTGGAAAAAGTACACAATTGTCATACTTGAGTAAAAGTAAAGATACCTTAATAACAGAAAATGACTCAAGTAAAAGTGAAAGTCACTCAGTAAAATACTACTTGAGTAAAAGTCTAAAAGTATTTGATTTTAAATATACTTAAGTATCAAAAGTAAATGTAATTTAAGAAATATATACTTAAGTATCAAAAGTAAAAGTATAAATCATTTCAAATAGCTTATATCAGGTAAACCAGACTGCACGATTATTATTATTTTTTAAATTTACGGATAGTCAGAGTCACACTCCAATACTCAGACATAATTTACAAATGAAGCATTTGTGTTTAGTGAGTCAGCCAAATCAGAGGCAGTAGGGATGAGCAGGGATGTTCTCTTGATAAGTATGTGAATTGGACCATTTTCCTGCCCTGTTAAGCATTCAAAATGTAATGAGTACTTTTGGGTGTCAGGGAAATGTATGGAGTAACAGTACATTATTTTCTTTAGGAATGTAGTGGAGTAAAAGTAAAAGTTGTCAAAAATGTACATAGTAAAGTACAGATACTACTTAAATAGTACTTAAAAGTATTTTTACTTAAGTACTTCCTTTACACAAATGCTATTGTGTTGATTAATTCCAGTCAATAATTTTGGATTCATAAGGTCGAGGTAGCCTAATCACCCGAAGTTTGAATATAATCAACATTTGATCACATTCACGTGTTCTCTTAACACATATAAATACATAGTTTATGGTCTATAAATACATGGCCTTACCGCTTCGTTTCCCCTGGCCAGAGGGGATAAGACTGCATAGGCTTCTCTAGGCTACCTACAGTTGTGGTTGTTATCAGTAGGCTACACTTAATCAGACTGAAGCACAGATTAATTGTGCATGAGTTGACAAATCATGAGGCAAAACAGACTAAACAACAGTAATTGGTCCCTCTTTTCAGCGCTTTTGTGTTTATTAAACCTAATCTAAAGTGTTGGGGCAAATACCAGTTGACCACATGTTTGCCAGTGGCCCTGTTGTGCTGTTCCCTGCAATGATAGATCTATATAAATCTCCACCTAATGCTACAAATTAAGAAACATATCCAGTTTGTTCTATCTCAAAATGTCGAGATACTATCTCGATTTTTTTTTAGATAGTATCTCAACATTTTTACATACGTATCTCAAATTGAGATAGTACATTTTATAAATTGGTGTTTATAAAATACATTTTATAAATTGGTGGCTGGATTGGGCTTCCTTCCATACACGACAGTGCCGTTTTAATGTGCTTATCTGATTTGCTTGGTGAGGCCATGGCATGAGGGAATGTCCGTTGTCCCCAATTGAGTGAAAAGTAGGCTCTTTCTTTGTCTATTCATAACTGTTAAGCTAGCTACAGGTGTAAACTATATACTCAGATGTTGAAACAAATTCGCGAATTAGCTAAGTATTTTGATTGAATTTGACTTTTGTCAAAAATTTTGGTGACGTTCATGTCTAACGTTACTCAATGCGAGCTAGCTAACTAATGCATAGTTAGCTAACGTTACAGTACACAATAATGTTAAATTGGTGAAAGAAATTACTTTTGCAGTAAGTAGCTAGCCAGCTACTTTTACGCTCATACTTTTATTATCTTATATAACTAACCACCTGTGTAGATATGTGTAGTCAACTCTTTGTTAGCTAACGGTTAACTTGCTAGCAAAATTTAATTTAATTTCACACAAATATCAACATTGTTTTTTGGTTTTGTCCATTTTAGAAATGTGGACCATCCAGGTCTCCCTCATTCTGAGCTTTCTGTGTGGAAGAGGATTAGGAGGAGCAGCCAGAGGAGAGTGTGAATGGGGTGTCAGTCTTTGTGAAATCGGTGACCCCCTCAACCGCATTTCAACCTGTAACTTTGAAAGTCCTCTGACCACCCTGTCAGGAGGCATAGAGATGCAGCAGTTCAGCACCAAGGTTCAGGACATTATAAAGACTCTGACTGACCAGCCAGTCAACACCCAGGAGAGTACCACTGTGAGTTTCCAACCCAGTCAAAGTACAGTGGTTGAGATTTATACCTTGTAACTAGAGGAAGATTCTTCACTGGTTAACTGCACAGTTTCTGTTCTGCAGAGTTATCTTGGCTTCCCTTACTACCTACGCATAGACCTACTGTGTGGTTCAAAGGTAACATAACACCTCTTACATCCTTTAATATGACTTATTTTGAATGCAAACACATTGACTAGAAGAAGAATCTACATCTACATACAGGAGTCTTCTAAGCGTGCCATTCGGGAGGCCCTTCTCACAGGGTTGACCCCCAATGTAGTCCTGACCTTCCAGGAACCTGTCCACCCCATCCGACTCAAATCGCAGAGACTGCAGATCATCCTTACCACAGCCCCCCTGCTGGACAGTGGTGTGTGCGCATGTGTGTCAGTTTTGTCTTGCATGTTGATTTGAACTAGGCCAAGTTTTTATGAGCTACATGTGTGGTCTGTTTGTAGAGTGGAATTCACTCATGTTCATTTGTGCTCCCGGTCAGGAATGTCAAGTGTGTGTGTTTCCCCCTGCAGTGCCCTGTGACAGCGACCTGTGCCAGCTGGGTTGGTATGCTCCCATGCCCATCCTTAATGGGTCG
The DNA here is from genome assembly GCF_034236695.1 of Oncorhynchus nerka. Classification (NCBI taxonomy): domain Eukaryota; kingdom Metazoa; phylum Chordata; class Actinopteri; order Salmoniformes; family Salmonidae; genus Oncorhynchus; species Oncorhynchus nerka. The sequence goes on from NC_088405.1 coordinate 78,347,867, forward strand.
GTAGTATACAGGGTTCAAGTGGTGTCAAATGGCCAGGGTCAACTGGTGCCTGAGAGAAGGTCAGTGACAACTGTTTGTGTATTTAAATGTGCATGCATGCATAGGCCTATACCACACAGTGCCTGCCTAGCGTTGGTCGTGTACTTGCTTCACTTTACAGGATGTCAAATCGGCCACACTTAAAAGTTTACTATTGAATTCTCATCTAGAAAATATTTTTGGGGGTATGTCTATTAAGCAATAAGGCACGAGGGAGTGTGGTATATGGCCAATATACCACGGCTAAGGGATGTTCTTATGCACAACGCATCGCGGAGTCCCTGGACACAGCCCGTAGCCGTGTATATTTTGGCCATATACCACAAATCCCCGAGGTGCCTTATTGCTATTATAAACTGGTTACCAACGTAATTAGAGCAGTAAAAATAAACATTTTGTCATACCCGTGGTATACGGTCTGATATACCATGGCTGTCAGCCAATCAGCATTCAGGGCCAGAACCAAGATCATGACTCTCTCTACATGACTGCTGAACTACATGCTGTGTCTGTGTTTGTGTGAGCAGCTTTGCAGTGAATGTTAATGGCTATGTGCGCACCACTGACAGAGGGGAGACGGAGATCTCCTTTGGTACGGAGGTGAGGGACAGACAGATCCACAAAGAGGGAGAGGAGGAAGGAGAGAGAAAATTAAGCTAACAGACATTCTGTAGATGTGTGGGTGGTTTTGTGCGAAAATGTTTAGCACTAGGTGTCTTCTGAAGGAAGGATTTTTAAAGACATGTAAACAAAAATGTATTGAAGTTGATTATCCACGAGTAATTGTTAAAGTATAGATTATTTATGATTTATGATATTTCAAATGTATATACAGTGCTCTGCTCTTTCTATCTCTCTGTTCGTATGTCTATAGATGCCCGCACTGGAGGACATGATGGTTTTGGGCAGTCCCTCTCGCCCTCTGTGGGCAGTGGTGCAGAGTTCTCCCGTCCTCATCCTCCCTGGTATTCCTGGCTTCAAGGCTGTTCTAATGACCGCCACAGAGTTCCAGCACACCTCCCCCATCGAGGTAAAACCAGACACATAGTATAAAGATGCAGGCTCATTGACTGTTTGTGTGAGTGTGTAGTACTGTGTACCCAGAAGACCTGGGTTCAAATAGCATTTGAAAAAAGGTCAATCTATTTTGTCAGGGAGTCATGCTGAGACCAAGGTCTATTTTGCAGGTTAGCCCTGTAATTACAAAAATAAAAGTCAATACAATACATTATGCAAAACAGAGATACATTCATGGAAGGCAAACACATTCTTCGTCAAAAATCAGCTGCCTGAATTGCTATAGAGGCACCAAATCATCCAGTTTTGGAGATTATTCCACAAGGTGAATTTTTTTTCTCCTAAAACCTGATTTACATAACTCTTGTCGACTGAATTATCTGCTTTCTACTATTAAGCGAGAGGCATGACCTATTTCTATAGAAGAAGCCAATTTTTATTCTAAGCTTCTTTACTTACTCCTCAATATGCTTTTTAAAAGACAATTTATTGTCTTTCAAGATGCCCAGACATTTGTTATCTGGGACACGATAATGTGGACCCCATCCAAAGTACTTATGCTTAAGTCATTGGCGTCATCTCTATCCGTTCTAGAAAACAACATATACTTAGTTTTAGTTTTACCCGCTTTCAAAACTATTTTAAGGTCAAATGTTTTCTGTAAAACAATGACGTTCAGATAGAGCCTGGTTAACAGAAAGGGCAATAGAATACACAACAATATCATCCGCATAGTGACAGTTACAATTTTTTACAGACAAACCAATATTGTTTAAATAGATAGTAAAAAGTACATCACCTAAAATCAACCCCTGTGGGACACCTTTTGTAATATCAAGGAAACCTGACTTAGCACCATCAGAAAATACACATTGTGTCCTGTCAGTCAGGTCATTTTTAAACCAATTACATGCAGCCTCATCCAGACCAATTTTGGACAACATTTTTAATGAATAATGAGTGGTCAACAGTGTCAAATGACTTTTACAGGTCAATGAAAAGGGCAGCACAATGTTATCTTTTGTCCATACAGTTAACTATATAATTTATAACCAATGAAGCAGCAGAGATAGTGCTGACTGAAGCCAGATTGAGGAACTCTTAAAATACATTTTGTAGATAGGAATGATCTTAGCTGAGAGTTGATCAGAGTTTCTAATATTTTTGCTAGTCAAGAAAGTTTAGAGAGAGGGTGGTAATTATTTTGTTCCGATGGGTCACCGTCTTTGTGGAGAAGGAGCACATGGGTCGCCTTCCAAATGCTCGGGATAAAACCAGATATGAACGCCAGACAATTAAAAAAATATATATTTAGCAATCAAGGGGCTGGAAACCTGCAGTAAAAACAGGTCAAGCATATCAACCCCAGTAGGTTATGTAACATCAATCTTAAGCAATAGGTTATGTAACATCAATCTTAAGCAAGGCAGTTAGCACATCACAGGTAGTAACTTGTTGAAATGAAAACACAGATTCACTAGTAGTTGAGGAGTTTTCAGCTAGAGGCTGGGAACAAACTGACTGATCAGGGCCCTGTATCCCGATAGTGATGGAACCTAGGTATACGAGTGTTTTAACTATGCATCTTTCCTACAACGGCTGAAGATGTAACGTACATTTCCCAAAACACCCCGCAGATATGTCGTTGAGGCATGTCAATACTGATAGTATCAAAAGAAAGACAATGCTGCTCTCGGATCAGCTTTCTCCATTAAAATCTTAACTTAACATTATAATTATTCTACAATACTAACAATGGATCAGCTCCTAGAAAGATATGATCACCTATGGCTGCAAATATTGATACGGCTTATTATAATGCTTACACTATAACAGGTTACCAACTTTGTTAAAGCAAGGCCCCTGAACTCTCATGTATTTTCTGCGCTATCCAATGATATGGGCAGCGACCATGTAAGGCTTTTACAACATATAGAAGTGCGCTGGTTATCAAGGGGCAAAGTATTTACATATTTTTTTAAATTGAGAGACGAGCTTAAAGTTTTCTTTACTGACCACCATTTTCACTTTCCTGACCGCTTTCATGATGACGAGTTTCTCACACCACTGGCCTATCTGGGTGATGTTTTTTCTCGCCTGAATGATCTGAATCTAGGATTACAGGGACTCTCCGCAACTATATTCAATGTGCAGGACAAAATTGAGGCTATGATTAAGAAGTTGGAGCTCTACTCTGTCTGCATTAACAAGGACAACACACAGGTCTTTACATCATTGTATGATTTTTTGTGTGCAAATGAACTCAAGCTTATGGACAATGTCAAATGTGATATAGCACCTGAGTGAGTTGGGTGCGCAATTACGCAGGTACTTTCCTGAAACGGATGACACTAACAACTGGATTCGTTATCCCTTATCTGCCTCCAGTCCACCTACCGATATCTGAACAAGAGAGCCTCATTGAAACTGCAACAAGGGGTTCTGTGAAAATTTTATTTAATCAGAAGCCACCGACAGATTTCTGGATTGGGCTGCCCTCAGAGTATCCTGCCTTGGCAAATCGCGCTGTTAAGACACTGATGCCCTTTGCAACCACGTACCTATGTGAGAGTGGATTATCGGCCCTCGCTAGCATGAAAACTAAATATAGCCACAGACTGTGTTTGGGAAATGATTTAAGATTGAGACTCTCTCTAATACAACCCAACAATGCAGAGTTATGTTCGTCCTTTCAAGCACACCCTTCTCATTAACCTGTGGTGAGTTATTCACAATTTTCGATGAAAAAATTAGGTTTTATATGTAAGATTGTTAAATATAGAGCAAAATTATTGATTATTATATTATTATTTGTGCACTGGTCCTATAAGAGCTCTTTGTCACTTCCCACGAGCAGGGTTGTGACAAAAACTCACACAAAACTCATAAATGTATCGTATAGTGTGTGGCAGGCTTACAATGTTGGCAAAAAACAACATTTGAGAGTGCGCTGACTCTGATGCTAGAGGGGGTACACAGCTGGAGGTTGAATATTTAAAGGGGTACGGGACTATAAAAGTTTGGAAACCACTGCCCTATAATAATGCACTAAATCAAGATTTGGGAACATCATTATGTACATGTTAGGCTACACTTCATGAAATATATTGAGACAAATTACAGACAGTAGTGTACAAGTAGAAAAATAGAACTCGATTAATTGAACATAGGCCTATAGCCTACTGTAGACAATTTATATTTGAATGCATTCATCTGTTTTAATTTGTAGTATATTTTTTTATACGTCACTTGTTTGTATGAATTGCAAAGACATTGGCAACTTTGTAATGATGCCTGAGTCTGACAGAACTTGCTTAGGCAGGGAAGGGGAGGAATTTGCACACTTCAGCAAATACATTTTTTTCACAAATGTATAAGAATCACCAGCAGAGTCAGAAATAGAGCTTAACAAGTAATTGGATTTCGCTTTTTTAATAATAGTACAACTGTTTCTGAGTTGTCTGAAAGATTGCCAATCAGAGACAGTCAGTTTTCCTAGCTTTGGCCGAGGCTTGGTTCCTCTTGTGAATATCAAATGAATACCAAGTGTTTGATTTGTTCTTAACTGTATATTGTTTTAAAGGTGCATGTTTATCTGCTAGGCAACAGCCTGGGCAACTCCAGTCCTCGGGGGCCTGATTGGTGTCACACTTTTGTCCCAGTCCCAGCTAACACACCTGACTCCAATAATCAACTAATCATGATTTTCAGTTTACAATGCAATTAGTTTAAATCAGCTGTGTTTGCTAGGAGGGGCAAAGTGGGGGAAAGTGTGACACCAATCAGACTCCTGAGGACTGGAGTTGCCCAGGCCTGTCAGACCTCAGACAGTGAGGGGGATAAAAATAGAGGAGAAATGTTCAATGGCTAACTGAGTCAGGAATTCGGGAAACTCTGGATAACTCGCATTGGGATAATTCATGTAAAATTTTAATAGCCGATTAAGTATAGAGGTTCGGCCACTGTTGCGACTCGATAGGTTTGGGAGATCCCTCGATGACCAAGGGGAAGTGGGACATGGTGGACCCAAGCCAATCAGTAGAATACCCCGAGGCTGAGGGACTGTAGTCCTCCGCAAGTAAACAGGTGTTGCATTGGAAATTGCGCCGGTCCACGTTGTCCAAGAACAGAGCAAAATAGATGCAACTCCTACAACGTAAGAAACGTTTACCTTTGATATTTTTGTTTCATATACTCCCAATAATAAACTATACAAAAAGATGAAAATGTTTGAAAGCTTTAGTTGTGCTTGATTGCTCTTGCATGGTGCAATGGAACTAATGAAATAGTCCCTAAAGTGCAAACCCTGCCCATCTGTCACACCAAACAGGCTCAAGCAAACGTTTCATTTTAGTCAATTTCAATTCCAATTTTCCTGAATGCTTCTCCATAAGAAAAACATTGTAATTTCAGTTTACTACCTGAATTTACATGGAATTGACCCCCACGGTTTACACTTAGGTGGGCATCGAGAGCTGTTGGGCGGGCTCCCTGAACTGCCCCCAGGTGGAGTTCTCCTCCATGATCTTGGAGGCAATCTCCACAGAGAGCTCCCTGTTCATCCGCCAGAACCAGCTGCTGCACCGCTTCGTGGGCAACTTCTCTCTGCTGCCTCTAAGAGCCCCGCCCTCAGGTACAGCACACCGTCAGACACCGCTGGCTCCCATTCACCCTGCTTACACACTGGAACAAGAAATCTGGAATCTCTGTCCCCTGTGTCCACAGAATAAATCAAATCAAAGTTTATTTGTCACGTGCGCCGAATACAACAGGTGAAATGCTTACTTACAGGCTCTAACAAATAGTGCAAAAAAGGTATTAGGTGAACAATAGGTAGGTAAAGAAATAAAAGAACAGTAAAAAAAAGTAAAAGTAGCGAGGCTAAATACAGACACTGGTTGGTCAGGCTGATTGAGGTAGTACAGTGGGGCAAAAAAGTATTTAGTCAGCCACCAATTGTGCAAGTTCTCCCACTTAAAAAGATGAGAGAGGCCTGTAATTTTCATCATAGGTACACTTCAACAATGACAGACAAAATGAGAAAAAAAATCCAGAAAATCACATTGTAGGATTTTTAATGAATTTATTTGCAAATTATGGTGGAAAATAAGTATTTGGTCACCTACAAACAAGCAAGATTTCTGGCTCTCACAGACCTGTAATTTCTTCTTTAAGAGGCTCCTCTGTCCTCCACTCGTTACCTGTATTAATGGCACCTGTTTGAACTTGTTATCAGTATAAAAGACACCTGTCCACAACCTCAAACAGCCACACTCCAAACTCCACTATGGCCAAGACCAAAGAGCTGTCAAAGGACACCAGAAACAAAATTGTAAACCTGCACCAGGCTGGGAAGACTGAATCTGCAATAGGTAAGCAGCTTGGTTTGAAGAAATCAACTGTGGGAGCAATTATTAGGAAATGGAAGACATGGAAGACATACAAGACCACTGATAATCTCCCTTGATCTGGGGCTCCATGCAAGATCTCACCCCGTTGGTTCAAAATGATCACAAGAACAGTGAGCAAAAATCCCAGAACCACACCGGGGGACCTAGTGAATGACCTGCAGAGAGCTGGGACCAAAGTAACAAAGCCTATCATCAGTAACACACTACGCCGCCAGGGACTCAAATCCTGCAGTGCCAGACGTGTTCCCCTGCTAAAGCCAGTACATGTCCAGGCCCGTCTGAAGTTTGCTAGAGAGCATTTGGATGATCCAGAAGAAGATTGGGAAAATTTAATATGGTCAGATGAAAATATAACTTTTTGGTAAAAACTCAACTCGTCGTGTTTGGAGGACAAAGAATGCTGAGTTGCATTCAAAGAACACCATACCTACTGTGAAGCATGGGGGTGAAAACATCATGCTTTGGGGCTGTTTTTCTGCAAAAGGACCAGGACGACTGATCCGTGTAAAGGAAAGAATGAATGGGGCCATGTATTGTGAGATTTTGAGTGAAAACCTCCTTCCATCAGCAAGGGCATTGAAGATGAAACGTGGCTGGGTCTTTCAGCATGACAATGATCCCAAACACACTGCCCGGGCAACGAAGGAGTGGCTTCGTAAGAAGCATTTCAAGGTCCTGGAGTGGCCTAGCCAGTCTCCAGATCTCAACCCCATAGAAAATCTTTGGAGGGAGTTGAAAGTCCGTGTTGCCCAGCAACAGCCCCAAAACATCACTGCTGTAGAGGAGATCTGCATGGAGGAATGGGCCAAAATACCAGCAACAGTGTGTGGAAACCTTGTGAAGACTTACAGAAAACGTTTGACCTCTATCATTGCCAACAAAGGGTATATAACAAAGTATTGAAATAAACTTTTGTTATTGACCAAATACTTATTTTCCACCATAATTTGCAGGTAAATTCATAAAAAATCCTACAATGTGATTTTCTGGATTTTTTTTCGCATTTTGTCTGTCATAGTTGAAGTGTACTTATGATGAAAATTTCAGGCCTCTCTCATCTTTTTAAGTGGGAGAACTTGCACAATTGGTGGCTGACTAAATACTTTTTTGCCCCACTGTATGCATATACTATGCATATATGATGAACAGAGAGTAGCAGTAGCGTAAAAGAGGGGTTGGTGGGTGGCGAGACACAATGCAGATAGCCCGGTTAGCCAATGTGCGGGAGCACTGGTTGGTCGGCCCAATTGAGGTAGTATGTACATGAATGTATAGTTAAAGTGACTATTTATATATGATAAACAGAGAGTAGCAGCAGCGTAAAAACAGGGGTTGGGGGGGCACACTGCAAATAGTCCAGATAGCCTTTTGATTACCTGTTCAGGAGTCTTGGGGGTAAAAAATAGTTGAGAAGCCTTTTTGTCCTAGACTTGGTCCTAGAAATTGCACTGTTGATTCTCAAACTGAGACTACAGCACCTAGAGACGCATGAACACAGATTAAATTGCATATTCATTCATGAATTGTATGTTTCTGTCCATCAAGTTAAACAACTCAACTATTTTTGGATAAACTGCATATGTAAAAAGACTGTCAATGGATGACTCACATTGGGGAAAAAACAGTGGCAAAATTTCGGACACAAAGTCTCTTTGTGGCCATAGCAATCAGATCCACTAACAAAACCGTACATGGCTCCATTAAAACTCTCCGTATTCCCCTCTCTCTACCCTGTGTCAGAGGCGTGGCAGCAGGTGCTGCGCACAGTGTGCGTGTCCCGCATGGTGCCTGTGTTCATCCCGTACCACGGCACCGAGTACTTCTACATCCTGGGAGGAGGCTGGCAGAAGGGCACCCTCTACAGGGCCCAGGTCTACGGTCAGTCAGTCAGTTAGTTAGTTATTCAAGCAGACAGGCAGCCAGTCAATTAGTCAAACAATGAATGAATCAGTCAGCCAGTCAGTCCCAAATCCCTGGCTGTCAGATATGATGATTCTTTTTTTACTCCGGCTATGTGCTTAGCTGTCTCTTCTTTGGGATTTACTTCTCTGTTTTTTACTTATCACACAATTCTCTTAGTCTTTACTTCTCTTATTATTTTCCACGGTTCAATTTCCCCAACAGATGGGGATGTGACGTTTACTCAGTTGCTAGACTCCAAGGGCAGCACTGCTTGCGAGTTTATGAACAGTGAGTTCACCAGCCACTATATTTTCATGAATTACCATGAATGTTTTATATTAAGGTTTTTTGAAGTACTATACACAACTGTCTAATGTAGGCTAACTGATGGTTGTGTTATGATATATTATTTTTCATTGTCTGCAGACCTGTATTTTAAATTATTTGAAATACTTTATCTGTGCTTGATTGAACTTTCCTGGCTTAATTAACCAATAGAATAGTTACAAAGGTGCTAACCCTGCTCATTTGGTGCTCAAGGAAACGCTGGAAGTATTTGAATGAATTCAAGTAGTATTTGAACCCAGGTCTGAACTGTTTAGATTCACCCCTCATGTGTATATTATCCTCAGGTAAAGCCTGCCAGGTCAAATGGGCAGCCCAGGATTCTTCCCACAACCACCTGATTGACTTGGTTCTCCTCGAACTGCTACCGGACAATAAACAGGCCCACTCCTACCACCTCCTCATATTAGGTACAGTAGTAACAAGTTATTTCAGATGATTTACAGAAACTTTGAAGCCCGAAAGTCTGCACACTATAATTTCAATGTAACAGAGTGGTGTGAGAAGTAGGACATGTAATAATAAAACTGTTTCTGGTCTTTGCAGACAATAATTTCCACCTTGGCGACACCTTGCCCAAGTATATACCAAAAGGTAATTTCTGCCCCTATTATATATGTTTTGCATTTTGTAACTGAGTTGAGTTGGTTTAAACTCACTCCTCAGGTTGAAATACCCCCACCCGCTAGCTGTTCGGTGGTGCAGCTGGCTAAGGTGTTTCCAGAGGAAGGGCATGTGTGTTTGCAAGACAGAGGATGCAAGATTGAGTTCCAGTGTGAACTCTTGAGCGAGGAAGCTAAACTATTGAGCGACAGCATGACCACATTAATATTATGTATTATACAGTGAGGGAAAAAAGTATTTGATCCCCTGCTGATTTTGTACATTTGCCCACTGACAAAGAAATGATCAGTCTATAATTTTAATGATAGGTTTATTTGAACAGTGAGAGACAGAATAACAACAACAAAAATCCAGAAAAACGCATGTCAAAAATTGTATAAATTGATTTGCATTTGAATGAGGGAAATAAGTATTTGACCCCTCTGCAAAACATGATTTAGTACTTGGTTGCAAAACCCTTGTTGGCAATCAGAGGTCAGATGTTTCTTGTAGTTGGCCACCAGGTTTGCACACATTTTAGGAGGGAGTTTGTCCCACTTCTCTTTGCAGATCTTCTCCAAGTCAAGGTTTCGAGACTGACGTTTGGCAAATCGAAACTTCAGCTCCCTCCGTAGATTTTCTATGGGATTAAGGTCTGGAGACTGGCTAGGCCACTCCAGGACCTTAATGTGCTTCTTGAGACATTCCTTTGTTGCCTTGGCTGTGTGTTTTGGGTCATTGTCATGCTGGAATACCCATCCACGACCCATTTTCAATGCCCTGGCTGAGAAAAGGAGGTTCTCACCCAAGATGTGACGGTACATGGCCCCTTCCATCGAAGTTGTCCTGTCACCTTAGCAGAAAAACACCCCCAAAGCATAATGTTTCCACCTCCATGTTTGACGGTGGGGATGGTGTTCTTGGGGTCAAAGGCAGCATTCCTCCTCCAAACACGGCGAGTTGAGATGATGCCAAAGAGCTCCATTTTGGTCTCATTTGACCACAGCACTTTCACCCAGTTGTCCTCTGAATCATTCAGATGTTCATTGGCAAACTTCAGACGGGCATGTATATGTGCTTTCTTGAGCAGGGGGACCTTGCGGGCGCTGCAGGATTTCAGTCCTTCACGGCGTAGTGTTCCCAATTGTTTTCTTGGTGACTATGGTCCCAGCTGCCTTGAGATCATTGACAAGATCCTCCTGTGTAGTTCTGGGCTGATTCCTCACCGTTCTCCTGATCATTGCAACTCCACGAGGTGAGATCTTGCATGGAGGCCCAGGCTGAGGGAGATTGACAGTTCTTTTGTGTTTCTTCCATTTGCGAATAATCACACTAACTGTTGTCACCTCCTCACCAAGCTGCTTGGCGATGGTCTTGTAGCCCATTCTTCGTTTTTGAAAGTGTTCAGTTTCATTAAAATAAGATGAACCCTTACCACGATGCTCTTTGGTCCTCTCCTTCTTCCCAAGACAACCGTTACAGAAACACCCACCAAAAAAGGATCAAGCAGCGTTGGGGGGAGTGTGGCGAAGTCAGGTAGGAGACCTGCGCCAACTCCCCGTGCTTACCGGAGAGAGAGAGGGACCGGGCAGGCACCATGTTATGCAGTGGAGCGCACGGTGTACCCGGTGTGTGTGCATAGCCCGGTGCGGTACATTCCAGCTCCTCGTATCGGCCGGGCTAGAGTGGGCATCGAGCCATGTGCCATGAAGCCGGCTCTACGCATCTGGTCTCCAGTGCGTCTCCTTGGGCCTAATCTCAGCTCGTTACCTGTATAATTTTTTATTTTATTTCACCTTTATTTAACCAGGTAGGCAAGTTGAGAACAAGTTCTCATTTACAATTGCGACCTGGCCAAGATAAAGCAAAGCAGTTCGACACATACAACAACACAGAGTTACACATGGAGTAAAACAAACATACAGTCAATAATACAGTAGAAACAAGTCTATATACGATGTGAGCAAATGAGGTGAGATAAGGGAGGTAAAGGCAAAAAAAAGGCCATGGTGGCAAAGTAAATACAATATAGCAAGTAAAACACTGGAATAGTAGATTTGCAGTGGAAGTGGAATGTGCAAAGTAGAAATAAAAATAATGGGGAGCAAAATAAATAAATAAAATAAATACAGTAGGGAAAGAGGTAGTTGTTTGGTCTAAACTATAGATGGGCTATGTGCAGTAATCTGTGAGCTGCTCTGACAGCTGGTGCTTAAAGCTAGTGAGGGAGATAAGTGTTTCCAGTTTCAGAGATTTTTGTAGTTCGTTCCAATCAAAGACACCTGGGAGCCAGAAATCTTTCTGATTGAGAGGGGGTCAAATACTTATTTCCTCCCATTAAAATGCAAATCAATTTCTAACATTTTTGACATGCGTTTTTCTGTTTTTTTTGTTATTCTGTCTCTCACTGTTCAAATAAACCTACCATTACAATTATAGACGGATCATTTCTTTGTCAGTGGCAAAACGTACAAAATCAGCAGGGGATCAAATACTTTTTTCCCTCACTGTATTAGGTGAAATATTGACTTGTTTTGCATTAGGGTGAGTAACGGTGTGTGTTTGTGCAGGCAGTGGAGACTCGTTCACGGTGGTGACCAAGACTCAGGAAAATGTCACAGTGACTCTGCACTTGAGGGGCATGGTGTTCAACCCCATCAGTGCCATCCTCTACATCTGGGGCAACGCTCTGCTCTGCTCGTGGGTATTCAGCTGTGTGTGTGTGAGAGAGAGAGCGGCTAGCTTACATTTAGGGTTCATATAGCTATAGATTTGAGCGACAGGACTGTGAGCACACACAACTGAAACCGCCTCTGAAATAAAGGCTAGAAAGTAGCAGAAGTGTGTGCATAACGTTCGTGTAAGGGTTTCCATTAGGAAAATGTGGCGCCGAACATTTGGCTGGCATTATTTTAATTTACCAGACACCCACGGTTCTCAGAATGACAGAAATCACCTCTCCATCACGGTGTCCACAGTGTCGCCCTCCCAGAGTGCAAAGAACCTTGGCGTGACCCTGGACAACACCCTGTCATTTTCTGCAAACATCAAAGCAGTAACTCAGTCCTGCAGGTTCGTGCTCTACAACATCCGTAGAGTACGACCGTACCTCACACAGGAAGCGGCGAAAGTCCTAATCCAGACACTTGTCCTCTCCCTTCTGCACTACTGCAACTCGCTGTTGGTTGGGCTCCCCGCTTGTACCATCAACGTCCTGCAACTTATCCAGAACACTGCAGCCCACCTGGTTTTCAACCTTTCCAAGTTCTCTCATGTCACCCCGCTCCTCCACACACTCCCCTGGCTTCCACTTGAAGCTCGCATCCACTACAAGACCATGGTGCTTACCTACGGAACAGCAAGAGGAACTGCCCATCCCTACCTTCAGGCTATGCTCAAACCCTACACCCCAACCCAAGCACTCTGTTCTGCCACCTCAGGTCTCTTTGCCCTCCCACCCCTAGGGCAGCTCCCGCTCAGCCCAGTCCAAGCTCTTCACTTTCCTGGTACCCCAATGGTGGAACCAGCTTCCCCCTGATGCTAAGACAGCAGAGTCCCTTCCCATCTTCGGAACACCCCTGAAATCCTACCTCTTCAAGCAGTATCTTAAATAATCCTCCTCACCTTGAGCGCCCCCCCTTCTAGCTCTGACTCTACGTTGAGGAAGAATTTACTGTCTATGCCTGTCATGTGTTTGTCCCACCTAGCTGTCTTTAGATGAATGCACTAACTAGATAAGAGCATCTGCTAAATGACTAAAATATCAAAGTTAATTAATCCTATTAACAGAATATGCAACTCGATGATGCAACTGCGTGCGTACTTTAGAATAAAATAACGAGTAACGTTAGGCCTAATGAACAGCAAAATCACTAGTCTATGTCAATCTATTATCCCCCATAGTAGAAAAGTTGACCTATTCTAAATAGCCTATTCTAAACAGACTCTGGGATGATATATCCCACATTCATATAACCAGTACGCCTAGGCAAAAAAAATCTAAATAAGCCATGAGGCTGATGCAACAGATCAGAACGTTTCGCTTAAAATGTTGATAAACCATTATTTCTTCACATTATAAGCGGAGCAATGCGCAGGTTTGTGCCTTTGGCTACTGGACAATGAAAGAAAGTTGATTTGAAAACCAATAGAACATGAGAGAAATGGGCTACTTGTTTCAATGGCATATTTATGAAATAATTACCTCCCATGTTTGGTTGTGTTTTGGCTAGGCCGCTTTGAAGCAAGGTGAACATTCCTCATAATATGTCGTAAAATGATCAGGTTTCAAATAATTAAGTGTATGTTTTCAAAATGCATACTGCCTCCAGCTCATTGCAAAGTGGTGCGTGACGAGCTGAAGCCTGCCTACCGTTATATCCACTTGAATGGCAAAGGGGAAGTGTGCTTCAATTACAGTTGAGAAATAAAAATAATAGTAGCTCTTTTTAGCCTGGGCTATCAAAACTGTTTTTAACATGCGATTTAATTTAGAATTGTTTGCGCAATGATTGGGCATAAAAAAAAAAATCACGTTTCACTCCAGCTGCAACAGAAGCTGAAACAGATTTTCAGCTTTAACTAGACTCTCTTATCTGTATGCTGTGCACGTGTGATAAATAATAATCATAACGACTAATGAAAATACATCTGGCCATTTAATTCCTCTAAATTATGCAAAGTAACCCATAGACCGATAAGTATGAGCGGTCAAATGTATTTGCATCAACTGGTATTTTCATAAATTAATAGGCTAAAAAGCATTATTTTGCAATGGCATTTTTTTTCTTTTTTTTCTGATAATTAGCTGTTGCCAAGTTTATAATTTATTTTAAAAAATTATCTGCCAATATCCAGCTACTACCGGCTAACAGAAACCCTGGTGCAAGTGTGTGTAAACGCAGGTACAGTTGAAGTCGGAAGTTTACATACACTTAGGTTGGAGTCATTAAAACTCCTTTTTCAACCACTCCACAAATTTCTTGTTAACTAACTATAGTTTTGGCAAGTCGGTTAGGTCATCTACTTTGTGCATGACACAAGTAATTTCTCCAACAATTGTTTACAGACAGTGAATTATAAGTGAAATAATCACAATTCCAAAGAAGTTTACAAACACTAAGTTGACTTTGCCTTTAAACAGCTTGGAATATTCCAGAAAATTATGTTATGGCTTTAGAAGCTTCTGATAGGCTAATTGACATAATTTGAGTCAATTGGAGGTGTACCTGTGGATATATTTCAAGGCCTACCTTTCAACTCCGTGCTTATTTTCTTGACATCATGGGAAAATCAAAAGAAATACAAGACCTCAGAAGTTTTTTTAGACCTCCACAAGTCTGGTTCATCCTTGGGAGCAATTTCCAAACGCCTGAAGGTACCACGTGCATCTGTACAAACTATAGTACACAAGTATAAACACCATGGGACCACGCAGCTGTCATACCACTCAGGAAGGAGACGCGTTCTGTCTCTTAGAGATGAACGTACTTTGGTGCGAAAAGTGCAAATCAATCTCAGAACAACAGCAAAGCATCTTGTGAAGATGCTGGAGGAAACAGGTACAAAAGTACATATATCCACAGTAAAACGAGTCCTATATCGACATAACCTGAAAGGCCGCTCAGCAAGGAAGAAGCCTTTGCTCCAAAACTGCCATAAAAAAAGCCAGACTACGGTTTGCAACTGCACATGGGGAAAAAGATTGTACTTTTTGGAGAAATGTCCTCTGGTCTGATGAAACAAAAATAGAACTGTTTGGCCATAATGACCATCGTTATGTTTGGAGGAGAAAGGGGGAGGCTTGCAAGCTGAAGAACACCATCCCAACCGTGAAGCACTGGGGTGGAAGCATCTTGTCGTGGGGGTGCTTTGCTGCAGGAGGGACAAGTATACTTCACAAAATAGATGGTATCATGAGGAAGTAAAATTCTGTGGATATATTGAAGCAACATCTGTCATGGAAATGTCCTTAATTACCAAATGATGAGAGAGCAAATCACACACCAGTCAGAGTTAACCTTCACCTTTAATAATAATTAAGCTTTTGCAATAGCATTTTGACTTTCAACATTTCAGTATCTCTAATGAAAAGTTGAGAGTGGTCAACATAATGGCAACTGAGATCTTTTATAGCAAAGATCCACCCCCCTAGTCGCCTCTTCAACCTCCTGAGGTTGAAGAAATTTGGCTTGTCACCAAAAGCACTCACAAACTTCTACAGATGCTCAATCGAGAGCATCCTGTCGGGCTGTATCACCGCCTGGTACGGCAACTGCTCCGCCCACAACCGTAAGGCTCTCCAGAGGGTAGTGCGGTCTGCACAACGCATCACCAGGGGCAAACTACCTGCCCTCCAGGACACCTACACCACCCGATGTCACAGGAAGGCCATAAAGATCATCAAGGACAACAACCACCCGAGCCACTGCCTGTTCACCCCGCTATCATCCAGAAGGCGAGGTCAGTACAGGTGCATCAAAGCTGGGACCGAGAGACTGAAAAACAGCTTCTATCTCAAGGCCATCAGACTGTTAAACAGCCACCACTAACATTGAGTGGCTGCTGCCAACACACTGACTCAACTCCAACCACTTTAATAATGGGAATTGATGGGAAATGATGTAAAATATATCACTAGCCACTTTAAACAATGCTACCTAATATAATGTTTACATACCCTACATTATTCATCTCATATGTATATGTATATACTGTACTCTATATAATCTACTGCATCTTTATGTAATACATGTATCACTAGCCACTTTAACTATGCCACTTTGTTTACATACTCATCTCATATGTATATACTGCACTCAATACCATCTACTGTATCTTGCCTATGCCACTCTGTACCATCACTCACTCATATATCTTTATGTACATATTCTTATCCCCTTACACTTGTGTCTATAAGGTAGTAGTTGTGGAATTGTTAGCTAGATTACTTGTTGGTTATTACTGCATTGTCGGAACTAGAAGCACAAGCATTTCGCTACACTCACATTAACATCTGCTAACCATGTGTATGTGACAAATAAAATTTGATTTGACATGACAAACCACAGGTCTTAGGAACTTACACAAAGAAAGACTTTACTTCAGAGAGGAGTATCCCATAGCCAGACAGCATTGGCTAAACAAAGCTCTTATCTCGTTCTTGGTATAAAGTGGTACCAAGACATTACCCCCACCCAATGATATACAGTGCCTTGCGAAAGCATTCGGCCCCCTTGAACTTTGCGACCTTTTGCCACATTTCAGGCTTCAAACATAAAGATATAAAACTGTATTTTTTTGTGAAGAGTCAACAACAAGTGGGACACAATCATGACGTGGAACGACATTTATTGGATATTTCAAACTTTTTTAACAAATCAAAAACTGAAAAATTGGGCGTGCAAAATTATTCAGCCCCCTTAAGTTAATACTTTGTTGCGCCACCTTTTGCTGCGATTACAGCTGTAAGTCGCTTGGGGTATGTCTCTATCAGTTTTGCACATCGAGAGACTGACATTTTTTCCCATTCCTCCTTGCAAAACAGCTCGAGCTCAGTGAGGTTGGATGGAGAGCATTTGTGAACAGCAGTTTTCAGTTCTTTCCACAGATTCTCGATTGGATTCAGGTCTGGACTTTGACTTGGCCATTCTAACACCTGGATATGTTTATTTTTGAACCATTCCATTGTAGATTTTGCTTTATGTTTTGGATCATTGTCTTGTTGGAAGACACATCTCCGTCCCAGTCTCAGGTCTTTTGCAGACTCCATCAGGTTTTCTTCCAGAATGGTCCTGTATTTGGCTCCATCCATCTTCCCATCAATTTTAACCATCTTCCCTGTCCCTGCTGAAGAAAAGCAGGCCCAAGCCATGATGCTGCCACCACCATGTTTGACAGTGGGGATGGTGTGTTCAGGGTGATGCGCTGTGTTGCTTTTACGCCAAACATAACGTTTTGCATTGTTGCCAAAAAGTTCAATTTTGGTTTCATCTGACCAGAGAACCTTCTTCCACATGTTTGGTGTGTCTCCCAGGTGGCTTGTGGCAAACTTTAAACGACACTTTTTATGGATATCTTTAAGAAATGGCTTTCTTCTTGCCACTCTTCCATAAAGGCCAGATTTGTGCAATATACGACTGATTGTTGTCCTATGGACAGAGTCTCCCACCTCAGCTGTAGATCTCTGCAGTTCATCCAGAGTGATCATGGGCCTCTTGGCTGCATCTCTGATCAGTCTTCTCCTTGTATGAGCTGAAAGTTTAGAGGGACGGCCAGGTCTTGGTAGATTTGCAGTGGTCTGATACTCCTTCCATTTCAATATTATCGCTTGCACAGTGCTCCTTGGGATGTTTAAAGCTTGGGAAATCTTTTTGTATCCAAATCCGGCTTTAAACCTCTTCACAACAGTATCTCGGACCTGCCTGGTGTGTTCCTTGTTCTTCATGATGCTCTCTGCGCTTTTAACGGACCTCTGAGACTATCACAGTGCAGGTGCATTTATACGGAGACTTGATTACACACAGGTGGATTGTATTTATCATCATTAGTCATTTAGGTCAACATTGGATCATTCAGAGATCCTCACTGAACTTCTGAAGAGAGTTTGCTGCACTGAAAGTAAAGGGGCTGAATAATTTTGCACGCCCAATTTTTCAGTTTTTTATTTGTTAAAAAAGTTTGAAATATCCAATAAATGTCATTCCACTTCATGATTGTGTCCCACTTGTTGTTGATTCTTCACAAAAAAATACAGTTTTATATCTTTATGTTTGAAGCCTGAAATGTGGCAAAAGGTCGCAAAGTTCAAGGGGGCCGAATACTTTCGCAAGGCACTGTATATTAATTGTCATTTTAGACACTCCCATCCCAAATACAACCAATTCTGGACAAGCTCACGGAGAGGAGAGTGAGCCTCTAGGTCAAGATAAGGGCAACGAGAGAGGGAACATAGAATGGTTCCAGACACTGCCATCCTCCTCTCCCCGATGGGAAAAGTAGGGAGTGACTGGCACACGGACATGGTAGAGCCAAGAGATAATTGGTTCCCCCTCAATCATCCCTTCACATGGTTTAAAATATACGTTTACACATGACGACAAGTTTGACCTCTCCCCTCTCTGCGGCCCAAGTAACTGAACCCTGACAGAGAACAGATAACTGCAAATGGCCACCATATAGTACAACAAGATACCTTCTGATGAGAAGTAACTCACAAGCATATAATGAAAATAAAACATCTTATCTATGTTACCCAACTAATTCTGATTTATCCCCAACACATCTCAAGACATCAGTTAGGAAGTTAAAGCTTGGTTGCAAATGGGTCTTCCAAATGGACAATGACCCCAAGCATACTTCCAAAGTTGTGGCAAAATGGCTTAAGGACAACAAAGTCGAGGTATTGGAGTGGCCATCACAAAGCCCTGACCTCAATCCTATAGAAGATTTGTGGGCAGAACTGAAAAAGCGTGTGCGAGCAAGGAGGCATACAAACCTGACTCAGTTACACCAGCTCTGTCAGGAGGAATGGGCCAAAATTCACCCAACGTATTGTGGGAAGCTTATGGAAGGCTACCTGAAATGTTTGACCCAAGTTAAACCATTTTAAAGGCAATGCTACCAAATACTAATTGAGTGTATGTAAACTTCTGTCCCACTGGAAATGTGATTAAATAAATAAAAGCTGAAATAAATGTTTCTCTCTCTACTGTTATTCTGACATTTCACATTCTTAAAAAAAAGTGGTGATCCTAACTGACCTAAAACAGGGAATTTTTACTAGGATTAAATGTCAGGAATTGTGAAAAACTGAGTTTAAATGTATTTGGCTAAGGTGTATGTAAACTTCCGACTTCAATTGTACATGCATGATGCTTGCATGAAGGTAGGTCATATTTGCAGAAAGTCATTGTCTATCGTTTGTCTGTGGTTCCCAACAGTCAAGACCAGGGGATGAGCTACCTGTTCTTTAATGGCTTCCCTCTGGATCAGATGATCAAGTACTTCACTCTGTCCTACCACGGAGAGTTCGCCTTCGTCACAGAGACCGAAGAGGTATGTATATCCGTGTGAAGTACTTTTTTGCTCATTCATTGTGAAATTACGTGTATTTGTGTTACAAATGAGTGTGTGTGAGCATGTTAGTTTGTGTGCACGTGTGTGTTTCAGCTGTGGTGGGGGCAGGAGGGCGTGGACCAGGTAATGCGAGTGCGCCCCTCCCTGGGCTGGCAGGCCTTCTCTAGCCTTCAGGCTCTGAAGGGCGACAGCTCCTACTCCATGACCCACAGCCTGCTCACTGTCTTCTACGACTGGGACAAACAGTTGCAGGAGGTAACCCTATAACTATTATCAATTTATAAACGTGGATTGTGTATCAGTCTCATAGGGATGTGTATGATTAACCAGATTGACAAGTGTATTGTGGTAGAATCAGACAGTTGTGGCAGTCTTAAGATTTGATCACAGTTGTTATATAAAATAGGTTGTACATCACTTGTACAATCTGAGTGTGCACTAGGCCTATTTGTTTTCATGAGAATATACACTGCGTGTACAGAACATTAGGAACACCTTCCTAATATTGAGTTGCATCCCTTTTGCCCTCAGAACAGCCTCAATTTGTCTAGAATGGACTCTACAAGGTATCAAGCATTCCACAGGGAAGCTGGCCCATGTTGACTCCAATGCTTGACACAATTGTGTCAAGTTTGCTGGATGTCCTTTTGGTGGTGGACCATTCTTGAAACACACGGGAAACTGCTGAATGTAAAAAACCTGAGTGCGTTGCAGTTTTTGACACTCAAACCGGTGCGCCTGGCACCTACTACCATACCCTTTTCAAAGGCACTTAAATCTTTTGTCTTGTCAATCCACCCTCTGAATGGCACACGTCTCAATTGTCTGGAGGCTGAAAACTCCTTCTTTTAACCTGTCTTCTCCCCTTCATCTACACAGATTTAACAGGTAACATCAATAAGGGATCATAGCTTTCACCTGGTCAGTCTTTGTAATGGAAAGAGCAGGTGTTCCTAATGTTTAGTTGTCTCAGTGTAGATGTTGTATAATTCCACCTGTGGGAGGTTGACGGTAAACCCTCTCTTTCGTCTCTCTTTCCTCTCGTTAGGTGGTTTACACAGTGGACTCTAAGGGAAAGGGTTCTGTGGTGAAGAGGGAGCTGCCTGTGCCAGAGATACTTTCCTATAGTCACTTCTCGACCACCCCCCGCAAAGTCCACCACTTGGAGTACTGTTCCTTTATCTGGGTTTTCTACTGACTATACATTTTTTGCCGAATATATATATATATATATATATATATATATATATATATATATTACCGTTTTCCTTTCTCCCGCCCTTTCCCCTCTCCCCCCAGGTCGTTCAGTGCCTTCTCTTTTCCCCTGACCTGCCCCTTCTTCTGGGAGCACATGGCAGACCTGCCCCACCCAGAGCCCTACAACCGCATCCAGCAATACCTGACCCGGCCCCCCCTGGTGCCCACCTCCTTGGGCCTCCAGACCACTGCCTCCCTGGCCACCTACCAGGGCCTGCTGCACCACCTGCTCCAACTGCACTCGGACTACATCATGGTAGGCCTATATCAGCCGTCTGTCTGCTCCATACATCGCCCAATCCCAAGTCGACCCCAATTCACTTGTGGAGATGAGAGGATTTCCCCAGGTCCTACAAATGAGAATGTCATCTCGGTCAACTTACCTGGTAAAATAAGGGTTAAAAAACATTTGACCATTATCTACCTCAGATCTCCACAAGTGCATAGAGCGAAGAATCGAGGGGCCAATTTGGGATTGTGTCCTACTCCTTCATTCTCCTTCCTCAAGCTCCAGTGTAAAATTACCGCCTCCCATCAGGCTGGTGAAATCCCTCACCTCAGTGCTGTTGTGATTGCCAGAGGAGGCATTGCTTTTGTGAAGGATTTAACGATACTGACTTGATTGACTTTACCTCTTTCCAGGACATTGGCGACCCCGTCCATAACCCAACCTGGCGCTGGTGGAAGGACAAAGTTATATATGCGGTCAGATTCTTCTTCTAAGAGTTTGACCCTGCACAGAAAACACACACGCACAGATGGATACACACACAAATATATACACCATCTGTCACTCCACATGAAAGTTTCCTTTTACCCCTTAATACCAATCATGTCCTCTTGGCTCCCCAGGACTACTACTTCTACATGGCTAGCAACGGCGTGTCGTCCACAGGCTTCAACGTGGAGATTGGGGGCTACTCCCGGGCCTACATGAGTTCGGAGATCACCTTCCCAGACATGGTGTACCTGGACCGGGTCTCCTCCTTCTCCTTCTCCATCTACATCGCCTGCGGCTCAGCCAAACACCTCTCTGTGGAGGAGAAACCCCGAGGTGGGAGCAGAGAATGGGCTCATGTTCATTAGGCTATATTTAAAAGAAAGTGAATGATGTTTGTACTCAAGTCATACACCAGTGAAAATCATTTCAACATACTAATGAACTGTTTAAGAGCATTCTGTTGGCGTTCCTGTGATGTTGTTTTACGTCATTTGTTGTGTGTCTCTAATGATTGTCGTACCTTAAAGAGCTCAGTGACATCAACTACATCTGGCTCTCAGCTGAGGTATCCAACAACCGCTACATCCATGTGTCTGTGACCAGGAACGAGCTCTTCAACAGAGGGGCCGTGTTATATAAGGTAACACATACAGAAACCAAGCCTATGATACCTCAGTATGTCCCTGACTTTTACAATCTACAACATATTTCTTCATTTTCACATATTTTCAGTTGATCACAGTGGCAGTGTGCTCACAGCTCAGTGTAATATAATATTTGCCATTTAGCAGACACTTTTATCCAGAGCATGCATACATTTTCATATCGGTGGCCCCAGTGGCAATCGAACCCATGGCCCACGACCCTAGCGTGCTCTACCAACTGAGCAAACAGGACAAACTGTATAGTGTTACCATTACAGAACAAAATTTTGTTCTTCCGCGTTCCCAGGTGACTGTGAAAGACAGGGGGCTGTTTCCCGGTCAAGTGCTGGCGGGTGAGGGGCTCCTGGCTTTCAACCTCCTGCTAAGGGTGAGATGCGAACGGCGAGGGCCTGGAACAATATGGCTCATATATTTGACAGGGAATGCTACAACTCTGAATGTTTGGAGATGTTTTATGAGTAGTGTTGTTGAGTCTTCTATCCACCAGGTGTCTCTCTCTCTCTCTCTCGAACTGATGTGTGAATGCAGGTGAGCAGCTCGGAGATGAAGTGCTACCAACAGAAAGACCAGGGGATAGCCCTTAGAGTCAGTATTATGTTGTCTGTACTCCATCTATGCTGTCCTATTTTGTTAGACTCATTTAGTAGGGTCAACTTCAAGACAACCCAATGCATTGAAAACACTGGTGCTATAGGCCATTCAATGCCATCTAATGCATAATTCACATGGCTCGATTATTTTCCTTTCATGTCATCCTTTCCATCACAATTTCAGCAACTATGGTGGATGTGTTACCAGGCTAGCCCAATACAGCTCAGCTCAGCCCTATAGTGTGACCAGGCATACATGTCTCTGCCACCTGTAACTGATATTCCGTTTTGTTTTGCACCACCACTTAGGGGCTGCACAGGGTGCCCATCTACATTGGCTGCCCTCCCGGGAACCGCCTGGCGTTTGACATCACAACCACCCTGGAGCAGTGTGCCAACAACAACAAGCGCTACTTCAACTGCCCCAAACCCGACCCCATCATGCCTTGCTTTTACTACGAAGACCGTGAGACTATGACCCTGAACTAAACCTGATTTGAAATAGTCAACGTTTGCGAAGACATAAGTTTTGACCCTCAACCTAAATCTAAATTGCATACATACATCTTGTACATTAGTGCGGCGGGGAGCACGGCAGTGAAAATGTATAATGTAAGCCCCCTCTAAATAGGAAAAGGGGGATACCTAGTCAGTCAGTTGTACAACTGAATGCAGTCAACTGAAATGTGTCTTCTGCATTTAACCCAACCCCTCTGAATCAGAGAGGTGCTGCAATAATCGACATCCACGTCTTCAGCGCCTGGGGAACAGTGGGTTAACTGCCTTGCTTGGGCAGAAGGACAGGTTTTTACCTTGTCAGCTCAGGGATTCGATCCAGCAACCTTTGGGTTACTGGTCCAACGCTCTAACTACTAGGCTACCTGCCGTCAACTACCTACCCAATTTACATGTCCTCCATTGTGTCTCTGTCTGCAGTATTCTATCCCTTCTTCTTGATCCAGGACATGGTCTCTGGAGAGTCCGAGAGATTCCTCGGGAGGTAAACCCCCTCCCCCTTCATATTAATCTCATCCCCTCTTGTGCTGCCTTTTTGTACTCAAGACATAAAAAGAAACGTCTTTGTGGTTTCTATACATTAATTGCTGTTGTTGAAGCCCATGGCTTGATATCATACTGTCTCTAATTGTTACACTACAGCTATACCTTTAAGGTGGTTGGCGGAGGAGCTTACTCGAAAGATCACATCCGCCTCTACACTCCAGAGGAGGTGCTTATGTATAACAGCCTCAACTACAGGTAATGGAGTTGCACTGGAGCTACACAGGAAAACACACAGGAACCAAATGTATCGTTTTAATATATTAGGACCAGGTTGGTTTAAAATACGATACCAATAGAGATGCATATGTGTGTGATTCACCCTGGTTTCCCTCTGTCCCACAGCTCCCAGAGGACACTGGTCTGGATGTTTGAAGACATGGACAGCAGTGTTAATATCACTAAGGAAGGATTCGTGGTCATGCATGGCAATACAAACAAGATTCGGTAACACTCACCTACACATATATACATATATACACATTATTTCAGCTTTTATTTCTTTCATCACATTCCCAGTGAGTCAGAAGTTTACATACACTCAGTAAGTATTTGATAGCATTGCCTTTAAATTGTTTAACTTGGGTCAATCATTTCAGGTAGTCTTCCACATGCTTCCCACAATAAGTTGGGTGAATTTTGGCCCATTCCTCCTGACAGAGCTGGTGTAACTGAGTCAGGTTTGTAGGCCTTTCTGCTCGCACATGCTTTTTCAGTTCTGCCCACAAATGTTCTATAGGATTGAGGTCAGGGCTTTGTGATGGCCACTCCAATACCCTGACTTTGTTGTCCTTAAGCCATTTTGCCACAACTTTGGAAGTATGCTTGGGGTCATTGTCCATTTGGAAGACCCATTTGCGACCAAGCTTTAACTTCCTGACTGATGTCTTGAGATGTTGCTTCAATATATCCATATAATTGTCCTTCCTCATGAAGCCATCTATTTTGTGAAGTGCACGAGTCCCTCCTGCAGCAAAGCACCCCCACAACATGATGCTGCCACCCCCGTGCTTCACGGTTGGGATGGTGTTCTTTGGCTTGCAAGCCTCCCCCTTTTTCCTCCAAAAATAACGATGGTCATTATGGCCAAACAGTTCTATTTTTGTTTCATCAGACCAGAGGACATTTCAGGTTATGTTGATATAGTACTTGTTTTACTCTGGATATAGATACTTTTGTACCTATTTCCTCCAGCATCTTCACAAGGTCCTTTGCTGTGGTTCTGGGAGTGATTTGCACATTTCGCACTAAAGTACGTTAATCTCAAGGAGGTAGGACACTTCTCGTTCCTGAGCGGTATGATGGCTGCGTGGTCCCATGGTGTTTATGCTTGCGTACTATTGTTTGTACAGATGAGCGTGGTACCTTCAGGCCTTTGGAAATTGCTCCCAAGGATGAACCAGACTTGTGGAGGTCTACAATGATTTTTCTGAGGTCTTGGCTGATTTCTTATGATTTACACATGATGTCAAGCAAAGAGGCACTTAGTTAGAAGGTAGGCCTTGAAACACATACACAGGTACACCTCCAATTGACTCAATGATGTAAATTAGCCTCAGAATCTTCTAAAGCCATGACATAATTTTCTGGAATTTTCCAAGCTGTTTAAAGGCACAGTCAACTTAGTGTATGTAAACTTCTGACCCACTGGAATTGTGATACAGTGAATTATAAGTGAAATAATCTGTCTGTAAACAGTTGTTGGAGAAATTACTTGTGTCATGCACAAAGTAGATGTCCTAACCTCTTGCCAAAACTATAGTTTGTTAACAAGAAATTTGTGGAGTTGTTGAAAACTAGTTTTAATGACTCCGACCTAAGTGTAATGTAAACTTCCGTCTTCAACTGTATATATACACACATACCTATATACATACATATATATACACACACACTCACAGACATACTATTTGAAGCATGTATATGTGTATAAATATATATATATATATATATACACACACGTACACAAATATATACACATATATATATATATAATTATATATATACACACACGTGTGTATATATATATATACATATGTATATATACGCACATATGTGTGTATATATATATACGTATATATACACATACGTATATACACGCAAATCGGAAGGACGCCTTTTTTCACAGACGATTGCACTCTCTCGAAGGAATCTCCAAATGGGTAAAAAAACGGAGATTCTCTCCTCCCAAAGGCACGAAACCATGACTGTGCAACTGGAAACATTTGTGACTGGGAATAATTTTTTTGTAAATTTTTTATTTAATGCACATATATATATATATATATATATATATATATATATATATATATATGTATATATACACACATGTATATACACACGTATACATACATGCAATATATCACAAAAGTGAGTACATTTTTGTAAATATTTGAGCATATCTTTTCATGTGACAACACTGAAGAAATGACACTTTGCTACAATGTAAAATAGTGAGTGTACAGCTTGTATAACAGTGTAAACTTGCTGTCCCCTCAAAATAACTCAACACACAGCCATTAATGTCTAAACCGCTGGCAACAAAAGTGAGTACACCCCTAAGTGAAAATGTCCAAATTGGGCCCAATGAGCCATTTTCCCTCCCTGGTAACACTAACGAGTCACATGACACAAGAATGAAGAATGTCTGGTTGTCAATTGGATACGTTGTAGTAACGTCGTTGCGTGATAGACGGGATACACTGTCTGTTCCTTCCTAACCCTCGTTTGCAGCGGCTGTTGCTAACCCAACGGCTAGGAGGTATCACTTCTGTAGTGAATAAGAGTTCAAAGTT
This sequence comes from Oncorhynchus nerka, assembly GCF_034236695.1. Classification (NCBI taxonomy): domain Eukaryota; kingdom Metazoa; phylum Chordata; class Actinopteri; order Salmoniformes; family Salmonidae; genus Oncorhynchus; species Oncorhynchus nerka. The sequence goes on from NC_088405.1 coordinate 78,374,348, forward strand.
CATACCATTCGCAACCAAAGCTCACGCTGATGTTGGCTTCGTTCTGTAGTTATTATCTGAACCATTCTGACATCGGACCGTCGTCCTCGGAACAGGAGGTTATATTGTCATCAAGGCTTTATATAGGAAAGGAGAGGAGGGCGTGTCGGGCCACTGTTTGAGCAGAGCCCAACCTTATGAAAACCCAAATCTCACATTTTAGAAGCTAAAATCACATTTCATCCCATCACGAATAATTTCATATTCAAACATTTAAATTGAACAACAATTCCATGTGAATCCTATAACTCTGATGTGTAGAATTTCCACTGTTGAGTTTGTAATCTTATCATTGATGAGAATGTCTCAGATGACAACCGAACTGACATCATATTCATTAAGTACCACCGCATATGTTCAATTGGTTGAATTACCAGAATATAGTTCATTTCCCCCACCTTCTGATGTTCCCAGAATCTCAATGTTAACCAAGGGTTTTGCAAATGTAACATCAGTAGGGTAGAGAGAGGAAAAAGGGGGGAAGAGGTATTTATGACTGTCATAAACCTACCCCCAGGCCAACATCATGACAATACTGTACTCTATACCACCTACTGCATCTTGCCATTTTTATGTAATACATATATCACTAGCCACTTTAAACAATGCCACTTAATATGTTTACATACCCTACATTACTCATCTCATATGTATATACTGTACTCGATACCATCTACTGCATCGAGCCTATGCCGTTCTGTACCATCACTCATTCATATATCTTTATGTACATATTCTTCATCCCTTTACACTTGTGTGTATAAGGTAGCTGTTGTGAAATTGTTAGGTTAGATTACTCGTTGGTTATTACTGCATTGTCGGAACTAGAAGCACAAGCATTTCGCTATACTCGCATTAACATCTGCTAAACATGTGTATGTGACAAATAAAATTTGATTTGATTTGATGTACATATATATATATATACACACATATAAATCTACACACGTATGTATATATATATATATATATATATATATATATATACTCATATACACGTGTGTGTGTGTGTATATATATATACATACACATATATATATGTGTATGTATATATATATATATACAAACACACGTGTATATACATATATATACATGTAATATACACTGCTCAAAAAAATAAAGGGAACACTAAAATAACACATCCTAGATCTGAATGAATGAAATATTCTTATTACATTTTTTTTTTTTACATAGTTGAATGTGCTGACAACAAAATCACACAAAAATTATCAATGGAAATCAAATTTATCAACCCATGGAGGTCTGGATTTGGAGTCACTCAAAATTAAAGTGGAAAACCATTACTACAGGCTGATCCAACTTTGATGTAATGTCCTTAAAACAAGTCAAAATGAGGCTCGGTAGTGTGTGTGTCCTCCATGAGCCTCTATGACCTCCCTACAACGCCTGGGCATGCTCCTGATGAGGTGGCGGATGGTCTCCTGAGGGATCTCCTCCCAGACCTGGACTAAAGCATCCGCCAACTCCTGGACAGTCTGTGGTGCAACGTGGCGTTGGTGAATGGAGCGAGACATGATGTCCCAGATGTGCTCAATTGGATTCAGGTCTGGGGAACGGGCGGGCCAGTCCATAGCATCAATGCCTTCCTCTTTCAGGAACTGCTGACACACTCCAGCCACATGAGGTCTAGCATTGTCTTGCATTAGGAGGAACCCAGGGCCAACCGCACCAGCATATGGTCTCACAAGGGGTCTGGGGATCTCATCTTGGTACCTAATGGCAGTCAGGCTACCTCTGGCGAGCACATGGAGGGCTGTGCGGCCCCCCAAAGAAATGCCACCCCACACCATGACTGACCCACCGCCAAACCGGTCATGCTGGAGGATGTTGCAGGCAGCAGAACGTTCTCCACGGCGTCTCCAGACTGTCACGTCTGTCACATGTGCTCAGTGTGAACCTGCTTTCATCTGTGAAGAGCACAGGGCGCCAGTGGCAAATTTGGCAATCTTGGTGTTCTCTGGCAAATTCCAAACGTCCTGCACCGTGTTGGGCTGTAAGCACAACCCCCACCTGTGGACGTCGGGCCCTCATACCACCCTCATGGAGTCTGTTTCTGACCGTTTGAGCAGACACATGCACATTTGTGGCCTGCATCACTTTGTATACCAGGGTTGGCTGGCCTTCTCTAGTCACTCGTAGGCTCAGGCACTAGTATACTTTGATTTACAAAGCCATTTTGGGTTTACTACCTTTTTATTTGGGCATTTTTATTGTTCAGAAATGTGGTGGGTACTCTCTTCGTTCGCTGGACTTTATCCTGCTAACTGTTCCAAATGTCTGAACTGAATTTGGTAAAAGGGCTTTTATATACTCTGCGCCATCATCTTGGAACGCCTTACAAAATACTTTTAAACTGGAAGAACTTGTCCCGATTGGTATTTTTAAATCACTGATGAATGATCTTGAGACTGATTCCCTGACCTGTCAATGTTTTTAATTTGCTGTTTTTGATTTTGTTATACTCTTGTGAATTCTATGGTGATTACTTGTAGTTTTTCATGTTGTTTGTCTGTATTTTTTGTAATGACTTGGCCAGGACGCTCTTGAAAAAGAGATTTTAAATCTCAATGAGCCCTTACTGGTTAAATAAAGGTTAAATAAAATAAAAAATACATACTCACAGTGCATTTGGAAAGTATTCAGACCCCTTGATTTTTCCATATTGTTACGTTACAGCCTTGTTCTAAAATTAATTAAATTGTTTGTTTTTTCTAAATCTTTGCATAATACCCCATAGTGACAAATCAAAAACATGTTTTTAGAAATGTATTAAAAATAAAACAACTTAATCAGATTTACTTAAGTATTCAGACCCTTTGCTGGGTACTTAGTTGAAGCACCTTTGGCAGCGATTACAGACTGAAGTCTTCTTGGGTATGACATCTTTTTTTGGGGAGTTTCTCCCATTCTTCACTGCAGATCCTCTCAAGCTCTGTGAGGTTGGATGGGGAGCATTGCTGCACAACTATTTTCAGGTCTCCAGAGATGTTCGATCAGGTTCATGTCCGGGCTCTGGCACTCAAGGACATTCAGAGACTTGTCTCGAAGTCACTCCTACATTGTCTTGGCTGTGTGCTTAGGGTATTTGTCCTGTTGGTAGGTGAACCTTCACCCCAGTCTGAGGTCCTGAATGCCCTGGAGCAGGTTTTCATCAAGTATCTCACTCATCTTTCCCTCTGGGGAGTCTTGTTGGTTCCAAACTTCTTCCATTTAAGAATGATGGAGGCCACTGTGTTCTTGGGGATCTTTAATGCAGCAGTTTTGGTACCCTTCCCCAGATCTGTGCCTCGACACAATCCTGTCTCGGTGCTCTATGGACAATTCCTTCGACCTCATGGCTTGGTTTTTGCTCTGACATGCATTGTCAACTGTGGGACCTTATATAGACGTGTGTGTCTTTCCAGATCATGTCCAATCAATTGAATTTACCACAGGTGGACTCCCAAGTTGTAGAAACATCTCAAGGGAAGATCAATGGAAAAAGGATGTACCGGAGCTCAATTGAGTCTCATAGCAAAGTGTCTGAATAATTAAAATAGGGTATTTAGTATTGAATAAATTAGCAATAATCTTTGCTTTGTCATTAAGTGGAATTGTGTGTGGATTTGAGGAAAACTGTATGTAATCAATTTTAAAATACAGCAGTAACGTTAACTAAATGTGGATAAAGTCAAGGGGTCTGAATAATTTCCGAATGCACTGTATATAGTCACATACACTGGATAGGTGCAGTAAAATGTGAGTTGGCTATACAGCACAATCAGATCTGGGACCAGGCTACATACTGATCACTGACTGGGCTACTTGTTGATGTGCAGGTGGATGTGTCAGGGGAAATCTCCCTGTGGCAACATGGCGGCTCAGAGCCTGGAAGCACCAGACTATTACTTTGTCATCGAAGTCTCAAACAAGTACGGCTCAAATTTTGCATTACATCTGTGTATAGGGTGTACTTTTTGTCAATGGGTGCACACAAAAGGTCTGATTGCATATTAACAGTGCCTTGTGTTCTTCTTTAGGGGTATAGATTTGAGTACGTACTGTGACTATGCGTTGCGGTTTATACTCCATGTGCATGGATTCCCATTGGACCCCAGCAGAGGCCTTTTCTACATGCTGGTGTGTTCCCTGTGTGTGTCCCAAATTGTACCCTATATAGTGCACAACTTTCTCTGGTCAGAAGTAGTGCACTAAATAGGCAATAGGGTGCAATTTGGGATGTAACCCTGGATTCAAATAGAATAGAACCACAACTCTTTCTGCACTGTTGTCAAGTATTACATTTGGTTGACCTGTCTTTTTTCCTCCAGATGACTCTGGCCACCATCGTAGGAATCCTCTTCTGCTTCATTGTGTATAACTGCTGTGGTCCAGGCTTGAAGAATCTGTTAAAGGCAGCCTACCATGCCACCAAGCACAGGAGCCACGCAGTACATGGTAAACCACCCCAAAACCTTATCTTTGAGAATGACCTGTATATTCAGTGATTAGTTGTTGACTGCAAACAGTCGTACCTCAAAGTTAGTGATACAGTGCATGCTCCTTGAGAATGGGATTAGTAATCAACCGCCTACAGCGATAAAATTGTTCTGTTCGGATGTGACTAAGAGTTAACTGTATTTCTTCTGACATTGTTCATGGTTTTGTATCTGATGCTATGTACTGAAGAGGGTGGCATCTGTGTTTCAGAATCCGATGTCTCACTGGCACCTAGTATAGGGGATGGATTTCACAGATCCAGGGATTCAAGGCAGGGCTTAAGCCTAATATCTACTAACTGAAAGAAGAAAAGAATATCACCATAGTTCACCATTCACTTTATTAAAAAAAGAGGCAGTGTTAACATGGAATTTTAATTTGTTTCATAATAGGAAAAGGTTCTTTGTTCTGAGGTCTAATGTACTGAACAAATTCAAATGTTTTAAAATAAAAATCAAACAATACACACTCTGGTAAAAAATCTTGCCCTCAATATTATCACTTAAGTTAAAGGAAAACGCTGGTCAATCTCATACATTTCGTTTACAATTCATTGGGTCATAGAGGGGACTTGGAGTGAAGACGTGACTGCAATATACACTATGCATGGACACAGAGTTAAGTGGGTGGGGGCCAGTTGGCATGCCTAGTTGGCATGCTGTGCGGTTGAGAAACACAGCTTCAGTGTGTAGGGGTACGGACCACCTGGAAAAAAGGGGGGGAAGGTTAGCCAACTGGAGAGATGTCGGGCCAGAATAATACATTCTCATTAACTAGTCTGGGGTGAATTCCCAAAAACAAAGAATTTTTTGCATTAAGATCAGTGTTCCTCCATTTATGCATGAGTCAACATCCGCAGCGTTTACCATGAATGTGATCTCTGTGAACATTTGGTAAATTGCCTTTTAAAAAGGCTCATTGTCGGTAGGGTGGTGCAGGGCCTTCGAATGAATCCCGGACTGATCTTAGTACTAAAGATCATGTTTTTGGGAAAATCACTCCTGAATGACAGACTAGTTACTGTGTGTTTGCTCACCGTTGGTATCATTAGCTGTGGTGTTGTTATCGCAGTCTGAGTACTTACTGGGGTTCTTCATCTGGTAGTGGTTCATCATGGCCAGAGCCTCCATGGCGTCGTTTATAGATTCCCACTCCAGCAGCCCGGATGAGCTCCGCTCACCTGTCGCGCCACCCGAGGCGAGAGACACACATTCCAATTTATTGACACTGCAACATCAAACCAATGGGAACTCACTCCAATTTAAAAGACCAGATGCAACATAATTCATGCAAATAAAGTTCATATTACTCACTCTTTCCAGTGAAGAGTTTGATGTTAGATGGGTTCTTCACACCAAGTTCCTCACAGACCTGAAAGGATAAAGGGTTTGTTCATGAGAAATGCATTTTCCACCCACACACAAACTAAGTAAGCCAAACTTGTCAAGTTCAACCCTCCCAAGAGAACCAACAGCCCAATTCTAAGCTTCCAGCCCCCAATCCTCTCCAGTTGTCTTACCCCGTTGAAGATCTCCACGGAGATGTCGGGCTGCCCGTTGAAGAAGTGCAGGACGTTGCTCGGGTGCTGAATGCGGTTCTTGGCCGCCTGCTCCGGGGAGGTGAAGCGGTTGTTGCGGGAGCCATGGAAGTCCTTGAAGCTGCTGGAGCCATCCTCCAGCTCGTAGGACTGACCAGGCATGATGGCCTGCTGCTTGGACACACTGTGGACAGAGGATGGACAACATGTTGCATCAATGTGTTTCTAGTCAGTTTCTATGGACATCAATGTGTATGCAGAGTTTGAAAGCAGCACTGACCAGACGTTGAGCTTCTGTTCAAACAGGAAGTTGTTGTTGAGGTGGCTGATGGCGCGGTCCACAGCGTAGCAGTCGCCCATCTCCACCATGGCTGCCCCCGGCTTACTCTTCATGAACTTCACCTGAGGACGGAGGGGGACAGGGCTCAGAAAACCTATCCTACTATCCAGTGGTGTAAAAATACTTAAGTAGTACTTTCAAAGTTGTTTTTGGGGGTATTTGTACGTTACTATTTATATTTGACAACTTTTACTCCACTACATTCCTAAAGAAAATGTGATTTTCTCCAATACATTTACCCGGACACCAAAAATTACATTTCGAATGCTCAGGCAGGGCAGCAATATGGTCCAATTCACGCACATATCAATATTATGCGTTGTCATCCCTACTTCCTCTGATCTGGCAGACTCACTAAACACAAATACAGCATTTGTAATTGAGTGTGCCTGTCTGTCTGTAAGTGAAAGTCACCAAGTAGAATACTACTAAAGTCATTTTCTATTAAGGTATTTCACTTTTACTCAAGTACGACAATTGAGTACTTTTTCTACCACTGCTACTACCCACCTCCAACATGACCATAGAACCTTGTCTATACCCCCAGCAAGAACATAACCCTGAAGAGTCTATAACCTCCGCCTCAGTAATGCGCCGTTCCCATCTGAACTCACCCGCTCCACATTGCCGTAGAGACAGAAGACGTTGAAGACCCTGTCGGCGTTGATCTTTGCAGGCTCCAGGCCGTACACCATGACAACGGGGGAGTCAGCGTGGGCGCTGTAGTCACCAGGGGGAGGAGGGCCATGTCCATACCCAGGTCCCCCGTAACTGCCGCCACGTCCGCGGCCACGCCCTCCCATCAGAGGCCCCATGCGGCGACCACCCTCGTAGTGTGGAGGAGGTCCGTAGCCACTTTCATCATGGTAGCCGTGATAACCACCGGTTGGGCTGCCTTGTGAAATAAAAAGATATACAGAGGTGATTGGGCAAACCGTTACTGGAGTCATTCTAAACATCCCAACAGAGTTGACCTGTGACGCTCATAGTACAATGAACGTCTCTGCCTACCATACTCTGGAGGATGGTCTCCTAGTAGAGCTGGCTGTCTCACACGCTTGTTGGGGTTGGCATTGGGATCTGAGGGCAAGAAACGGCAATAAAGTGAGCCCCTGACTCGACAGTCTATCAATGTGTCAAAAGGGGCACATCTACAAACTATGGGTCAGTGCTGTGATTAACATGCACAAGAAGCTGGGTAGAGATATTGAGCGTGTTAAGAAAATCATATGTATTTGTTACCATAACTACAAAATGTAACATACTGGAGATTTGTAGGAGGATTTAACATTAGCACAGCAAATGGAATGGATACTCTTAACCACTCCCATTCGAACTCACACACCTTGTGAATTGTTCCAATTGCCTTCAGCATCAGCATCTGTACAGGTACATACACATAGTCAAAACCAAAACAAATGATGTACAAACTAAACAAATATTCTTCTACCTAAAGAAAGGCTCAATACATTTATTATAAAAAATATTATATTGTGAAGGATGTTCTAAGAGAGCAGACTAGAGCACAACCGTGGAAAAATCAAATTGAAACACTAACGGGCTACACGAATTATTATACTCTTTATTGAGCTATTAAATGTAGACATCAAAACAACTGATTTATTCTAGCATGAGTTGGGTTTCCTAGTCTGACAACAAATGCATGGTACCCCACCCATGGGCCACAATGTCTGAAATACCGTTGACAGAAAAACAAAAACCAGGCCTGGAATTTCATATTGCCATTGCCTAGAATGCTGGACCTATTTTGTGTGAATGAATATACTGAGTTTACAAAATATTAGGAACACTTTCCTAATATTGAGTTGAACAGCCTCAGTTTGTCGGTATGTACTCTACAAGGTGTCAAACATTCCACAGGGATGCTGGACCATGTTGACTACCACAGTTGTCAAGTTGGATGGATGTCCTTTAGGTGGTGGACCATTCCTAGTATACACAGAAAATTGAGCGTGAAAACCCCTGCAACATTGCAGTTCTTGACACATACAAACTGGTACGCCTGGCACCTGCCATTTTTAAATAAAATGTTTAACTAGGCAAGTCGGTTAAGAACAAATACTTATTTACAATGACGGCCTATCCTGGCCAAACCCGGATGATGCTGGGCCAATTGTGCGCTGCCCTATAGGACTCCCAATCATGGCCGAATGTGATTCAGCCTGCGTTCGAACCAGGTACTATAGTGTCGCCTCTTGCACTGAGATGCAGTGCCTTAGACCACTGCGCGACTCAGGAGCCCAACATACCCCAGTATTTTGTTTTGCCCATTCACCCTCTGAATGGCACATACACAATCCATGTCTCAAGGCATAAAAATCCCTCTTTAACCAGTCTCCTCCCCTTCGTCTACACTAATTAAAGTGGATTTAATAGGTGACATCAATAAGGGATGTCACCTGGATAATATCATGGACTACCCAACAACAAACAAAGAAATGTCCAGCTTACTGTGATTTTACAAACTACATCAGCTTATACATCTAACCGTGGTCTGCCTCAATGTGGAAAACTAGATATTTCCATGTTGCTGTGAGACTACACATTTCTATCTTAAAGAGCACTAGCAGAAATCTGAGGAGATTCCAGACCTGGAATTTGATGCATGAGTTTGATAAAAGTCAACAATTCACATATGGGGTTGACAAAGTCAATCACAACAAACCATTTACATTACAATCATTATCTATTACCAGGTCAGTCATGTCCCTTTACATGTACTTACAGCACCAAACACGGAGAACACAGGATGCAGAGGGCAGGTAGGGGGGCACTCTTCAGCAAGGATCCTACCCGCCAAACCTGTGACTCCAGCTTCAACTCACAGTTTCCACCTTTCCACACCACCAGAGAAAGAGCATCCACCAATCTTCCATGCTTGGCTTCAAGTTGCTGTCGCTTTGTTTTTATGGGTTGCCATTTGAGGCCAATTTCCAGCTTACCGTGCTTTGAACGCAAAGCCGGAGGACATTTGCACCGTTTGATTGAGGCGTGTCTTGTCGTCAGACACACAGAGCCAAACCTGCATCACACGGGAGGCGTTAGAGGTATCACTTACGGGCCAGTTCAGAAAGAAAAAAAAACAACGTAGTAGAATCAACAAGAACAGCACGGAAAAGAGGGGAAATGGGAGGGGAAGGTAAAGGGGAAAAAACAGCACCTGAGTCCATCAATGCAGAGAGAGCTTTGGGAAAATGCTGAAGTTTCTATCAGTCTGCCTCTATGCTTGTATGCTTGGCGGGTGTTTGATGCTTGTGTCTTCGTGGTCCCCTTTTGAGTTTGTGGGGTGCGTCTTCTCATGTAAGTGGGCACACATGTGCTGCTTGTTTGTTTTTTTGTACAATAGAGGTGGTCCCCCCATGGCGAAGTGAAAGGCATCTAGTGCTTGGCAGTAAAATCATCTGGAATGGCATTGTCTGCGTGGTGTGTTGTCATGGCGATTCAGCTTGGTGTGTCGTTGACGTGAATATTCAGCTCGGTGGTGTGTTGTGTTGTTCAGCACAAGATGGGAGAGTGATAGCAAAAGGAAGCCCACACACCCAAGTCAAGAGATGGGATGGCATAGTGGTAGTTTGAGAAAAGAGTGGTCTCTCTGCCTCTGTATATTGTCTCAGTATGTAGTGTCATCTGTTCCCTTCTTAGGCTGTTTAGAGTGTGTTTAGAAAACTCCACTGTTGCTCACTGAAGTGGTTGTGTCTGACAGTCAGATCCCGAGGGCTGGGAGGAGTGGCCTTATCGGCCACACACCAGACTCCCGCCCCCATCACACAATGTGTTTTGTCAAAAGGTGAGATCTTCAGCATTCTGGAGATGAGATATGCTGTACTTGTAAGAGGATGGATGGCTATAAATCTATTAGATCAGTCTGTGGTGGTGGTTAATGCTGGGTGTCTGCTCACAATTGACTCTTGGGAGTGTCTCAGGCCCTTACCATGATCAAAACAGGACGGCTACTTTCCTCAAACCAACAGTGGGATAAAGAGTAAAATGTTTTTTCCTTGCAGAAGTGTAGAGTGGTGGTGAAAATTGGGAGTAGGAAGTATTGAGAGTTGAGGTTGTGTGAATTCCAGTGTCTGTTGCCCCCATTGTGTCCGATGTTTACTGAGGAGCTGGTTGGTTTGGAGTACCAGTGAGTGGGGGCTGTAGTGGAGTCTGTATGAGTGTGCACAGTGAGGACACAATGAGGAGCCCCTCTTTCTCACGGGGCAGCCAGCCGCACCTTAACACCTGCACATTAACAGGGACCATCTAAACACATGGGACAGGCGTTTTTTCACCTGTTACCTCAGTGTCAAGTGTCTGAAATGAAGATGTGGCCATGGTGGCTCATATGAGAATCTGAACTACCAATAAAAAAAACTCACCAGGGTGATTAAATGGACTACCACTCCAACTAAAATGGTGTTCCCTTTTGCATAAAAGGGATCAGGGCATATGGCTAAAAGCAAGGAAAAATCACATACTGCTGTTGCACCGTGTCCCATTAGATGCCAAATATTCTGCACTTTAAGAGGTTGAACTAAAAGAGCAATGTATCTACAAAGCATCATACATCACTGGAATTCTACGATTTTATTTTCGACTCATGGCAGCACAGCATCTCCAAATGGAGACAGAATGCCACAAGAAACCCTACTTGGATACAAAACATCCATCCACAAATGGAGTAAACGACTGACAGGTCGTAAATTGGACTTCTTGAAAGTTCCAGAAATAACATTGAACAAATGTCTCTGCAATGTTCCTAATGAAATAAAGTTAAGGGATAATCCACCCCAAACCACAAAGTCTTATGATTAACAGTGTTAACACTAATATATCCAGGACCTATATACTAGGCGGTGACAGAGGAAAGCCCTAGAAATGGTTAAAGACCCAAGTCATAGACTGTTCTCTCATCTACCGCACGGCAAGCGGTAACAGAGCGCAAAGTCTAAGACCAAAAGGCTCCTCAACAGCTTCTACCCTAAGCCATAAGACTGCTGAACAATTAATCAAATGGCCACCGGACTATTTACATTGACACCCCCCCATTTATTTATTTTTACACTGCATAGTCACCACACCCCTACCTACATGTACAAATTACCTCAACTAACCTGTACCCCCTGTATATAGCCTCTATTGTTCATTTGTGTTACTTTATATAAACATTTATTTAAGACAATATTTAACAAATAAACTCTTTCTTGAACTGCACTGTTGGTTAAGGGCTTGTAGTAAGTAAGCATTTCACGTAAGGTCTACTACACATGTATTCGGCGCAGGTGAAAGAAATGTTTCATTTTGTCATAAGGTTGTTAGCAATGTGAAAATCATTGTGGAAATCTGACTACAAAACTCTCTCTGGGCTGACTGGCTTGCTAACTAGCAAACGTAGCTACACACCATAACAAAGTCATGTGAAGTAGCTAGCTAGCTGTAACATTGCCAAAACTACTATCAATTAAGGAGTCTCTCACCGGGTTCAACTTGCAGTTCCTCTCTGCCCAGAGCAAGTGCAGAGTATGATGCTATGTTTCCCAGACACAGGGTGCATTGCAAGGGGAAGCTGAGCTGAATAACTTGTACTCAATCTAAACAGTGTACCATCTCAAATAAATATATACTTTGTCATGAGACGATATAAACAGATAGATGTATGCCCATACAGGAAGAGTAGCTGCTGCTTCGGCAGCAGCTAATGGGGATCCATAATAAATACAAATACCACCGACTGGCTGATTTGATGATCTGAAGTGCGGGTAATGTTTTTTTTAAATTAAATGTGATCGTGTGTTATCTCCAGTGACGAGAACCATTTAGCTATGACACGTTCCTTCATGATTTTACAGACGGAGCATTTTAATTTTACCCCGGTAGAACATAGTCTTTCACCAAATTGACAGGAGTTTAATTTCTGGGGTGGATTATACATTTCACTTAACCCCCCCATCCCTCCCAATGTCAGGGAAACCTGGTCCATGACAACTACAGGGTCAGCAGTTATCTAACTCCCCCTGGCTAGAATAGAAACCTACAGACACTTAAGCCCCAAGGAACAGATTTGAATGCCAAAACCTGACCTTAACTGTGATTGACTAATCAAAAGGAAGAAATAACCAGAACTGTATTTTGCAAACAAAATCTCCAATATGTTTAAGATTAACGGATGCATGGGCATTCCAAGTGAGACGCCTAGGGTGCTACACAGTGCTTGGGTGTTGACAGGAGCTTGATGTGTGGAAGTGAGATTGTGAGGTGTGACATGCACTGCAGGGAATGTGAACCTGTGTGATGAGACCCCAGGTTCTTCACTGTGGCATAACAGGGAATTCATCAGTTTACCCATGAATGCATGCAGTGGTCTGCAATGCAGACAATTCAACATGCAGGAGCATGTGCTGCAAAATGGCTGCCCCTCAAGGTCACTCCTCGTGCCCTTACTGCACGTCTGTGGTGTTGAGAGAGCATGAGGACACAGGGTGATGCATCACAGATGTAGCGCCTCTGAACAGCTTCCGCTGCGGTTGTGGCTAAAGTTACCGTGGAGCAGGGCGTTCAAAGGCACTACAGCCGGAGGCCTGGGACTCTACCCATCCCACAGTGTCATTAGAGCAAAAGGAGGAGAGGAAGGGTAGGGGGACGGCTTGAGGGGCCGTGTGTGTTTTACCTTGGCCACTCAGGTTGGGGTTTGTGTAGTCCCAGGTGTCCTGGTCGTTCTTGAACACATTGAGGCGGGTTGGCTGTGAAGACAGACATTCAAACATTTCATTATTTTGCCCATCGCTGTGTTCCTTCAGTGAAATGAGCTCGGTGTTTGGATGGACAAATGGAGATAAGCATGTAACCACTCACCTTGGCGTACTCAATCTTCAGTGTGCAGCAGCCAGAGTAGATGTCTGCCCCATTTAGAGAGGCTTTCGCCCTCTGGGCACTTTGCACAGAGTCAAATGTATGGGAAGTGAAGGAAACTATGGATAATAAAAGCATTTGCCTACTTTACACATGACATGTTCACCTTGTCATTCAAAGCTCTGCTCACGAAAACAACGAGCACTTGTTACACAATTAGACCTATATCAAGAACAAATAAACAAATATTTACTAGCTGCCAACTGCAGACGACTTGTCAGGGGTGCTGACAGAAGCTTCGAGTGTGGAGTGAATTAAGATTGTGTGGCATGGACTGCAGGGAATGTGAACCTGTGTGGTGATGAGATCCCAGGTCCGATACACATTTTTGAACAATGAGATTTTGAGCAAAGGATATTCCACCATGGCCTGAACTCCATTCTTCCTGAAGATGACGATCCTTTGCACAGGCCCACAGTTGTTACAGACGGTATACAGCACATCCTGCAGAACAGAGAACCAAAATAGTTTGATTGAAGGCCCAGTACAGTCAAACTTGATTTTGCTGTGTTTTATATACAGTACCAGTCAAAAGTTGACACACCGACTCATTCAAGGATTTTTCTTTTTACCATTTTCTACATTGTAGAACAATAGTGAGGACATCAAAACTATTAAATAACATATGGAATCATGAAGTAAGCAAAAGTGTTAAACAAATCTAAATATATTTGAGATTCTTCAAATTAGCCACCAGTTGCCTTGATGACAGCTTTGTATACTCTTGGCATTCTCTAAACCAGCTTCATGAGGTAGTCACCTGGAATGCATTTCAATTAACAGGTGTGCCTTGTTAATTTGGAATTTCTTTCCTTAATGCATTTGAGCCAATCAGTTGTGTTTTGACAAGGTAGGTGTGGTATACAGAAGGTATATTTAGTAAAAGACAAAGTCCATATTATGGCAAGAACAGCGCAAATAAGCAAAGACAAACGACAGTCCATCATTACTGTAAGACATGGTCAGTCAATGCGGAAAATTTTAAGAGTCACAAAAACCATCAAGCACTTTGATGTAAGTGGCTCGCATGAGGACCGCCACAGAAAAGGAAGACCCAGAGTTACCTCTGCTGCAGAGGATAAGTTCATTAGAGTTAACTGCACCTCAGATTGTAGCCCAAATAAACTCAATTAACAGACACATCAACTTTCTTTTAAACTTTATTTAACTAGGCAAATCAGTTAAGAACAAATTCTTATTTTCAATGACGGCCTCAGAACAGTGGGTGTTGCCTTGTTCAGTGGCAGAACGACATATTTTTACCTTGTCAGCTCGGGGATTTGATCTTGCACCTTTCAGTTACAAGTCCGACGCTCTAACCACTAGGCTACCTGCCACCCCAGAGGAGACTGTGTGAGGACTTCATGGTAGAATTGCTGCAAAGAAATCACTACTAAAAGGACACCAAAATACAAAGACTTGCTTGGGCCAAGAAACACGAGCAATGGACATTCGACCAGTGGAAAACTGTTCTTTGGTCTGATGAGTCCAAATTTGAGCTTCTTGGTTCCAACCACTGTGTCTTTGTGAGACGGAGAGTAGGTGAACGGATTATCGCCGCATGTGTGGTTCCCAACGTGAAGCATGGAAGTGGTGTGAGGTGCTTTGCTGGTGACACGGTCTGTGGTTTATTTAGAATTGAAGGCACACTGAACCAGCATGGGTACCACAGCCTTCCACATTGATACACCATCCCATCTGGTTTGCACTTACTGTGATTATCATTTGTTTTTCAATAGGACAATGACCCAACACACCTCCAGGTTGTGTAAGGGCTATTTGACCAAGAAGGAGAGTGACGGATTGATATACCGGATCTCAACCCAATTGAGATGGTTTGGGATGAGTTGGACAGCAGAGGGATGTAAAAGCAGCCAAAAAGTGCTCAGCATGTGGGAACTCCTTCAAGACTGTTGGAAAAGCATTCCAGGTGAAGCTGGTTGAGAGAATGCCAAGTGTGCAATGCTGTCAAAGGCAAGCTACTTTGAAGAATCTAAAATCTATTTTGCTTTGTTTAACACTTTTTTGGTTACTACATGATTCCATATGTGTTATTTGATCGTTTTGATATCTTCACTATTATTCTACAATGTATTTCCACACTGAGGTTGGAATAATACTGGGAAATTGTGAAAATGATAATATAATGCCATTTTATTGTAAGAGCTGTTTGAAAAGACTGGCAAAAATGTCAGCCTGTTTTATTGGGATGGAGTTGGGGACTGCCTGCCTGGTGGTAAATTAGTTAGACTAATGAGAAAGACTCTGCCAATAACATCTAGTTTTCGACCACCCCACTTAGACCACTCTGACAGTCCTTGCGAAATTCTTGCTTGAGAAATTGCTCTTTGCTGTAAGGTATTTCATTCTTATCAAATCATTTCTGGGTATTGAGACAAAAAAAATGGCTCAATTGGACCTTTAACAGTGTGTAAAACAATGTGTTGCAGTGAGCCAAACAATGGTGCCTTGTCATAGCAATGAAACAGCCGCCTTGTATAACGGTGGGTGTGTTACCGAGGTTATGGGGTAGATAGGGTTCATGATGGTGAGCAGAAGCAC
Source organism: Oncorhynchus nerka (assembly GCF_034236695.1). Taxonomy (NCBI): domain Eukaryota; kingdom Metazoa; phylum Chordata; class Actinopteri; order Salmoniformes; family Salmonidae; genus Oncorhynchus; species Oncorhynchus nerka. The sequence goes on from NC_088405.1 coordinate 78,390,241, forward strand.
GTTATTGACGCTGCGTGAGTCGTCTGGGTCTCCGGGCCGGGAGATCTTCTGGCTGGTGGAGTAGTTGATGAAGGAGGGGTGCCCAGCAATGTAGACCTGGTTCTCAGCTGCGTAAGTCACAGCGTTGCAGGATCCATTCAAGTCCTCATACTCCACCAGGGCCTGGCGCTTCTTGGGCATCATGACAACATAACTGAAGAGAATGCAAGATTGAATAATTTGGTTTCTATGCACTGCAATTAGGATAATAGCTACAGGAAGAAAATACATCAATGTTGCAAAATCTAAAATCTATCCAGTCCAAGAAAAGGCTTGTTCAAGTGTGTTGGACAGTCACCTGATGGTCCCGAACTCCTGCAGGGCTTCCACTAGATCTGCTTCCATGATGCCATCAACAAGGCCCCTGATGTGGACCACCGGGGAAGGGAGCGTTTTATGGGGGTCATCATAGCCCTCCTTACAAACATGACAAAAAAATGTAGATTTAAAAAATAAAAAATAAACTACAGATGACAATACCACGATAATATACACATCCCCAGGGTGTGATACCAATCAAAACCAACCCATTAATGACAGGCACCACCCTAGGGTACCAAAAAATCCTAAACAATGATGGGGTTGATATGAACAACACAAACTGAATTTATAGAGTAGTGGGGGGCTTTGCATAAAGCCTGGTCTTCTTGAAAAGACAAGCCCGTGCATAAGTGAGTGGAATGGCTGCCTGCCAGAAGATGGTTAGCTGGCTAACGCTTGTCGTACATTCCACGTAGGCCCAAAATAGCTTACGTTCCCCATACAAACAAGTGATATCAACACAAGGTTCTGCCCAAATGCATTGCGGTGTTTGACAATACTAGGAAACAAGTGTACTAAATTAATGAAAATGGTCACCAAGTATCTCCGCTTGGTTTTATTGATGGTGAGCCTGATGACAAACCTGAACTTAAATCTTCATCACACAACGCTAACGTTAGCTTACTAGAAACATAGCTTCATTAACCACACATTAGACCAAAAAAAACTAGTTAACCATGTTAACGTTTAATATAGTTTATGATTTTATATACAAGCTTGGTTGAACAAGCAAAAACGCCGGTTGTGAGGCTAGTTCTGCTAGCTAATTACAGAAACGTTACCATAGCTAACTAGTTCCGCCTAGTTTAGGCTCGCTCATGTTCAGCATTCATATTTTGCACACTTGAAGTTCCAAAACGCTGGCTATTTTTGTTTTACTGATGCATGAACCTTTCCTTCCCAACGAAGTCGCAAGTCAATGCTTACCGTCGTCATCCCGTCTTCGGTTTTCTGTCTTTTCGTTGCTCTGCCACCCTCGTTGTAGTAGCGACCTGCTGCGGCGGCCATGTTGTCCCAGACAAAACCCTCAAATGGAAAATCGTAAAGCCGAGTGAAAAACTACAACGCAACACAAAGGAGCTCGAGCACACTTACAGTGGTGAGAGTGATCCTTCAATCTTTCACAACAGACCAATCGTGCGAGTGTGATACATTTTCCCTCCCCTAGTGTTTGGACGGTAGAAACATTGATAGAAAAGAGGTGAACACTGGGATGTTGCATGTCTAGTCTCTTGAATATTTTTGTTATTCAATGTAGATAGCCAATGTTATATCACATCATATAATTAATACGTTGTGTTTACCAATGTCTATGGAACGTTAGCTGGGGATACAAGCACTACCATTACCAAATCGTTTCTCACAAAAAAAAAAAAAACACACTTAGGATTGCAAATCAACGGCTAAAGTATTTAGCTATAATGTACAGTTTGTCTGGGAGATGGGCAAAGGTGTCCCTGTGAAAACCGCTTCATACAGTAGCTAATAAATCATAAAAATATCTGCAATTATTTGGTCAGTACATGTTGTATCCTTGAGATCATAGGAGTTCGGATGAAAATCGTACCCAAATGAAACTGCCTATTTCTCAGGCCCAGAATATGCATAGAATTGTCAGTTGAGGATAGAAAACTATAAAGTTTCCAAAACTGTCAAAATATTGTCTGAGTATAACAGAACTGATATTGCAGGCGAAAACCTGAGGAAAATCCAACCCGGAGGTGCTGTTTTTCCTGAAAGCTCTCCGTTCCATTGCCTGCCTTCGCTCCATTTAACAGGGGATATCAACCAGATTCCTTTTCCCATGGCGTCCACATGTTGTGAACAGTCTTTAGACATAGTGTCAGGCTTTTATTTAGAAAAATGAGCAAGAAAGATCACATTGCGTCATTGGATGGCTGGGTGACAACAGCGTTTTGCATGAGCAGCAGCTTGGAGCAGACAGTTTCTCCCTCTCTCCTATTGAAGAAGCTACAGTCCGGTTGAAATATTATCAATTATATATTGTAAAAACAACTGGAGGATTGATAAAAACTTTTGACATGTTTCTACAAACTTTACAGATACTTTGGAATTTGTCATCTGCCCGGACGTGACCGCTCGAGCCTGTGGATTTCTGAACCTACTAACACGCCAACCAAATGGAGGTATTTTGGATATAAAAAAAATCATCTTTATGGACAAAACATCCGAAGAGCAAAGGTAAGCGATTAATTTGATTGCTTTTCTGATTCGTGACCAATCTACTTGTCTGCTAGCTGTTTAATGTTTTGTCTGCTGAAAGAGATGTCCTTACATAAATGCTTGATATGCTTTCGCGGGAAAGGTTTTTTGAAATCTGACACGCCAGGTGGATTAACAACAAGCTAAACTGTGTTTTTCTATATTGCACTTGTGATTTCATGAAAATTAAATATTTTTAGTAATTTAATTTGAGTTTTGGCGCTCTGCAATTCAGCGGATGTTGACAAATGATCCCGCTAACGGGATGGGTGCATCAAGAAGTTAAGAACATTCTTATTTACAATGACAGCCTAGGAACAGTGGGTTAACTGCCTTGTTCTGGGGCAGAACAGATTTTTACCTTGTCAGCTCGGGGATTCGATCTAGCAACCATTCAGTTACTGGCCCAATGCTCTCACCACTACGCTACCTGCCACCCCAAAATTATACAAATAATTTGATTTAGAAATATATTTCAAAAAGAGGTTACAAAATCACTATACATTGAAATCAAGCCTAAACAACAATGTAAATCTCAATTAAACAATTAGCCTTCAATTTGAACATTCTCTTTTTGAACTGTCAGCATAGTTTGCCTGAAAATTGAATCCAACTACTAAATACGCTGACATGAGCTATTGCTTAAATGTGATTCATAATGATTCTGATCCCAATTAGATAATTTAATTGAAAAGTTACATCCAAGTTTTAAAATACTTTGAGTCAATGGTGAGTAGTTACAACCACTTGGACCATGAATTAGATCACTAACGTTGGTGTAAAGATTAATTTTATTAAAAAGATCCCGCCATTTACATTGAAAATGAAATAAAACCCCAAATCATTTAGCTAAAAAAAAAACTGACAAACTAGAGTAAAACGCACAGAATGCAAAAAAAATATTTTAAAGAATACTGTAAAACGAGCTATTGAAATGTACATGACGGAAAAAGGAGTTTAGGAATCCTTTGTACATACAGATGAAATAATGCCAAAGCCAGAGGATGAAAAGCAAGGGATAAATAAAAAAAATGACAGGAGAAAGAAATCAAATACATAGACAAGGGCGTAAAATGGCTTCAAGCCCCGAGGCAAACGGGGACAGCGGAACAGGAGAGGGCAGGGAGCGGTCTCACCCCCATGGTCAGTCGGCATCAGGAGTGGGGCTTTTCCTCTGGCTCGGAGACCTGGATCGACTGAAACAAGGGATGAAGACCGTTAGCAGTTTCAGTGGAGCACGACCTTCGAAACAAAGCAAGAACATTAGCATAGCTATTCCTTCAGCATAGTGCACCAGGCAGTATGGAGAGCACTCAAACCACTAATCCTAATTTAATATATCATTGTGTTTAGATAGAGGGGACAAAAATGGTAGAAACTGATAGCTGAACGAGCATCTGGAAATCCCAATTACAACACAATAGCGAGTAATCTGGGATAAAAACTGGAGACTACATCGGTGGTACAGAAGATGGGAAAACCAGTTCAGACAGGTGATCCATTTTGACCAGTTGAATTTAACGGTCTTCAGTACCACATGCATGAATAAAAAAGTATTACGTCAGTGCCACATGACAGAAAAAAATGTGTAGGGGTGTGAAGATTGAAGTTCAATACCTGTCCCTCTTGGTGGTGGCTGAGCGGGACTTGGACCGGGAGCGAGATCTGGAGACGCTGCGCGCCCTGGGGCGGGACACGGACCGGGAGCGGGAGCGAGATCGGGAGCGACTGCAGAGGAAACAGCATGGTGGTCAGTAGGCAAGGAGGGGACTAAAATCCTCAATGCAATACTGGTTATTTTTGTACTGGCACCCAATTTCATTCCACTTCAAGCAATAGCTAGGTTTCTATCAATTTGTCAGATTTACACAAATACACTGCTCAAAAAAATAAAAGGGAACACTAAAATATCATCCTAGATCTGAATGAATGAAATATTCTTATTAAATACTTTTTTCTTTACATAGTTGAATGTGCTGACAACAAAATCACACAAATTATATATGGAAATCAAATTTATCAACCATGGAGGTCTGGATTTGGAGTCACACTCAAAATGAAAGTGGAAAACTACAGTACAGGCTGATCCAACGTTGATGTAATGTCCTTAAAACAAGTCAAAATGAGGCTCAGTAGTGTGTGTGGCCTCCACGTGCCTGTATGACCTCCCTACAACGCCTGGGCATGCTCCTGATGAGGTAGCGGATGGTCTCCTGAGGGATCTCCTCCCAGACCTGGACTAAAGCATTCGCCAACTCCTGGACAGTCTGTGATGCAGAGACATGATGTCCCAGATGTGCTCAATTGGATTCAGGTCTGGGGAACGGGCGGGCCAGTCCATAGCATCAATGCCTTCCTTTTGCAGGAACTGCTGACACACTCCAGCCACATGAGGTCTAGCATGGTCTTGCATTAGGAGGAACCCAGGGCCAACCGCACCAGCATATGGTCTCACAAGGGGTCTGAGGATCTCATCTCGGTACCTAATGGCAGTCAGGCTACCTCTGGCGAGCACATGGAGGGCTGTGCGGCCCCCCAAAGAAATGCCACCCCACACCATGACTGACCCACCGCCAAACCGGTCATGCTGGAGGATGTTGCAGGCAGCAGAACGTTCTCCACAGCGTCTCCAGACTGTCACGTCTGTCACATGTGCTCAGTGTGAACCTGCTTTCATCTGTGAAGAGCACAGGGTGCCAGTGGCAAATTTGCCAATCTTGGGGTTCTCTGGCAAATTCCAAACGTCTTGCACCGTGTTGGGCTGTAAGCACAACCCCCACCTGTGGACGTCGGGCCCTCATACCACCCTCATGGAGTCTATTTCTGACCGTTTGACCAGACACTTGCACATTTGTGGCCTGCTGAAGGTCATTTTGCAGGGCTCTGGCAGTGCTCCTCCTGCTCCTCTTTGCACAAAGGCGGAGGTAGCGGTCCTGCTGCTGGGTTGCCGCCCTCCTACGGCCTCCTCCACGTCTCCTGATGTACTGGCCTGTCTCCTGGTAGCGCCTCCATGCTCTGGACACTACGCTGACAGACACAGCAAACCTTCTTGCCACAGCTCGCATTGATGTGCCATCATAGATGAGCTGCACTACCTGAGCCACTTGTGTGGGTTGTAGACTCCGTCTCATGCTACCACTAGAGTGAAAGCACCGCCAGCATTCAAAAGTGACCAAAACATCAGCCAGGAAGCATAGGAAATGAGAAGTGGTCTGTGGTCACCACCTGCAGAACCACTCCTTTACATTTACATTTAAGTCATTTAGCAGACGCTCTTATCCAGAGCGACTTACAAATTGGTGCTTTCACTTATGCCTTTATTGGGGGTGTCTTGCTAATTGCCTATAATTTCCACCTGTTGTCTATTCCATTTGCACAACAGCATGTGAAATGTATTGTCAATCAGTGTTGCTTCCTAAGTGGACAGTTTGATTTCACAGAAGTGTGATTGACTTGGAGTTACATTGTGTTTTTTAAGTGTTCCCTTTATTTTTTTGAGCAGTGTATAATATTGGCATTTTACCAACAGAGGTGTTGTCATCAAACTGGCTTCTTGTGAATAAAAGGTTGTGTGTAATGACAGTGCTTTTTTTAGTGCACTGTCAACTTTCATTTATTGGAAAAAAAATTACATCCATCCCATTTTTATTTACTTTGTCAATGGTTTTTGCACAAAAAGTCTGCGATAAACAAATGCACACTTGTCTTGACATGCACTCTAGCAAACAGTTTACAGACACAGTGCAGAGGGTAGGCTACATGAGATTATGGATAAGAGCAAGATCATTTGTAGTTTTCAATTGGCAGCCAAACAAAGATGACCCATCTATTGGAAAGGAGCATCAAGCTTATCACGATGCACTTTCATCCACCTTGTGAAGTTAATCACAATTTATTAAAACTGTAGCCTAATATAGTGTGCACACTTTTTAAAGTTTAATTGAGGACCACACCACACTACCGCAACATTGTTATTCTATCATTCTATCAACAATGGCTAAGAGGGCGCCTTGAGCTTCGATAAAACATTTCAGGATTCTTCGTTTTTTTCTAGTGTTGCTCAAATTTCCTTAAGTTTGTTTCGTGCATTACTACACACACACAGGTAGAACTTTTGGAATACGAATCACTGGGTACTCACTGTCCACCTGACCTCAAAGAAATCCCTGAGACAACAGAACGATAGACTAGCTTCTTCGGCGAGGAGCTGAGGTGCTTGGGAGTCCTACCAGAGAGTAGGCAGAAAAGACACCTAACGGCGGGGCAGACGTGGCGGGGTCTTAATCTCACTAAGATGCTGGGCAACCAGTCTTCCATTACAGATTAATTGACAACAGCTCAGCGTTCAACGCCATAATGCCCTCAAAGCTAATCACTAAGCTAAGGATCCTGGGACTAAACACCTCCCTCTGCAACTGGATCCTGGACTTCCTGACGGGCCGCCCCCAGGTGGTGAGGGTAGGTAGCAACATCTGCCACGCTGATCCACAACACTAGAGCCCCTCAGGGGTGCATGCTCAGTCCTCTCCTGTACTCCCTGTTCACCCACGACTGCATGACCAAGCACAACACCATAATTAAGTTTGCAGACGACAACAGTGGTAGGCCTGATCACCGACAATGCCAAGAACCTACAGGGAGGTCTGAGACCTGGCCGGGTGGTGCCAGAATAACAACCTATCCCTCAATGTAATCAAGACAAAGGAGATGATTGTGGACTACAGGAAAAAGAACACCGAGCACGCCCCCATTCTCATCGACGGGCTGTAGTGGAGCAGGTTGAAAGCGTCAAGTTCCTTGGTATCCACATCACCAACAAACTAACATGGTCCAAACACACCAAGACAGTCATGAAGAGGGTACGGTAAAACCTATTCCCCCTCAGGAGACTGAAAAGATTTGGCATGGGTCTTCAGATCCTCAAAAGGTTCTACAGCCGCACCATTGAGAGCATCCTGACTGATTGAGTCACTGCATTACCTCAATTAGCCCGTCTAACCGGTGCCCCTCCACAGACTGTACCGGTACCACCTGTATAAAGCCTTTCATGGTTTACTTAACTGTTGGTTAGGGCTTGTAAGTAAGTATTTCACTAAGGTCTACCTACACTGTTGTATTCGGCGCACGTGACAAATAAACGTTGATTTGATTATAATACTCACCAATTTTCAATCATTAATGACCAAACTTTCCAAACCCAGAGCAAGGATCTCCTTCCAGTGGGACATCAGATCCTGCAACACTTTTTTTTCTGAGGCTTTGCTTTCCTCCGACAGATGATATACAACCAGCATGTTTTACAGTTTTGAGCAGATAGGAAGCAGGCTCTCTAGCAAGAGCGGTGGGCTCTGCTTTATGACCAACAACATGGTGTGTCGGTGGGAACTTGAGTTTATGCTCTGCCGACTTGGAATACTTGGTCATAAAATGTTGGCCTTTTTATCGTCGAGAGAGTTCACCAGGATTAAATCGCCATAGGTGTGTACATCTCGCCCCAAGCAGACACCAAAAAGGCTCTGAAAGGTCTTCATTGGACCCTGAACAAACTGGAGAATGCATTCCCGGAGGCAGAGTACACTGTTGCAGGGGACTTTAATGAAAGTAATTTGAGAACCGTGCTCCCAAATTATTACCAACATCTACTGTCTAACTCACGGAAATTCTACTCTTGACCATTGCTACACACTTTTGACACAGGTATAAGGCCCTCTTCCGTCCTTCCGGAAAATCCAACCATGACCCCATCTTGCTTCTCCCCGCTTACAAAGATTCTAGAGGGAAGTTCCGGTGATCAGGTTGGTACAGTGTTGGTCCGACCAATCAGAATTCACGCTCCAAGACTGTTTTGATTACGTGGACTGGAATATGTTCCGGGTTGCCTCTGGAGATGTCAACAAATATGCAGACTCCGCCACCAGATCCATAAAAAAAAAAAATGCTTAGTTAATGCTTACCTATAGGATCTTTCAAAACGTACCTGAATCGAAAACCATTGATAGCCAAAAAAACAAAAACAATGTATTGATACCCTTGTAGGGAAACAGATGCTGCTTATAAACAGGACAATAATTGACTTACGCAGATTGAGCATGGCGAAACAAGAAGAGACAAAGTTGAAAACGTGAGCTACATACTCAGTCTCTCCTGAGGACATAAGTCTTTCAAAACATGTTAACCTTAGCAAGGCTGCCAGCCCAGAAGGCATCTCCAGTCGTGCCCTCAGCATGTCGTGCCCTCAGCATGTGTAAATGGCTGTTATGTTCTGACATTTTCAATCTCCCCCTACCTCAGGCCTCTATACTAGAGGTCGACCGATTAATCAGGGCTGATTTCAAGTTTTCATAACAAAAATCGGTAATAGGCATTTTTTGGATTCCAATTACATTGCACTCCACGAGGAGACTGCGTGGCAGGCTGACCACCTGTTACGCAAGTGCAGTAAGAAGCCAAGGTAAGTTGCAAGCTAGCATTAAACTTCTCAAAAAAAAATATAGACATCATATTCACTAGTTAAACTAGTAATATCAACCATGTGTAGTTATCTAGCTTGTCCTGCGTTGCATTGGGGCGGCAGTGTAGCCTAGTGGTTAGAGCGTTGGACAAGTAACCGAAAGGTTGCAAGTTCAAATCCCTGAGCTGACATGGTACAAATCTGTCATTCTGCCCTTGAACAAGGCAGTTATAACCCACTGTTCCTAGGCGGTCATTGAAAATAAGAATTTGTTCTTAACTGACTAGCCTAGTTAAATAAAAGTAAAATAAAATATAATCAATGCGGTGCATGTTAATTTATTGAATCACAGCCTACTTCGCCAAAAAAGCGCATTCGCAAAAAAAGCACATGCATTTCTTAAAATCAATACACAAGCATATTTTTATTACCTGCATATTGAGTTACATTCATGTTAGCAGGCAATATTATTTTAACTAGGGAAATTGTGCCACTTCTCTTGTTCTGTGCAAGCAGAGTCAGGGTATATGCAGCAGTTTGGGCCTCCTGACTCATTGCAAACTGTAACAAAGACCGTAATGAATTTGCCAGAATTTTACATAATTATTACATAACGTTGAAGGTTGTGCAATGTAACAGCAATATTTAGACTTAGGGATACCACCAGTTCGATAAAATACGGAACGGTTCCGTATTTTACTGAAAGAATAAACATTGTTTTCTAAATGTTTTCCGGATTTGACCATATTAAGCCTATGATTTGATAGAGCAGTCTGAGCGGTGGTAGGTAGCAGCAGGCTCGTAAGCATTCGTTCAAACAGCACTTTCCTGCGTTTGCCAGCAGCTCTTCGCTGTGCTTCAAGCATTGCGCTGTTTATGACCTCTTGCCCATCAACTCTCGAGATTAGGCTGGCAATACTATAGTGCCTATAAGAACATCCAATAGTCAAAGGTATATGAAATACAAATGGTATAGAGAGAAATAGTCCTATAACTACAACCTAAAACTTCTTAACTGGGAATATAGAAGACTCATGTTAAAAGGAACCACCAGCTTTCATATGTTCTCATGTTCTGAGCAAGGAACATAAACGTTAGCTTTATGTAGGTAGCACATATTGCACTTTTACTTTTCACCAACACAGTTTTTGCATTATTTAAACCAAACATAATTCATTATTTATTTGAGACTAAATTGATTTTATTAATGTATTATATTAAGTTAAAATAAGTGTTCATTGTTCATTCAGTATTGTTGTAATTGTCATTACAAAATACATCTATTTTTTATATAACTTTTTTTTATATCAATTTAAAAATATATATTTTGAAACAATTTTTTTTAAATTAAACTTTAAACGGCCGATTAATCGGTATCTGCTTTTTATGGTCCTCCAGTAAACCGGTATCTGCATTGAAAAATCATAAATCGGTCTACCTCTACACCCACCTGCTTCAAGATGTCCACTATCATACATGTGCACAAGAGAAGGAAAGTGAACCAACTGAATGACTACCGACCAGTAGCATGCACTTCCACCATCAGTGCTTCGAGAGGCTAGTCAAAGACCATATCGCTTCCTCCCTCCTCGACCCTTTCCAATTTGCCTACCGCCCTGACAGTTCCACAGACGGCGCCATTGCCCTGCACACTGCCCTTACCCACTTGGACAAAATAAATGCATGATAAAACGATGTTCATTGACTACAGCTCGGTCTTCAATACCATAGTGCCCTATAATGGGGCGGCAGGTAGCCTAGTGATTAGAGCATTGGACTAGAAACCGAAAGGTTGCAACTCTGTCATTCTGCCCCTGAGCAAGGCAGTTAACCTCTTGCCTCTACTTGGGACGCTTGCGTCCCAACTAGAGCTCTGGAAATGCAAATGCGCTACGCTAAATGCTAATAGTATTAGTTAAAACTCAAAAGTTCATTAAAATACACATGCAGGGTATCAAATTAAAGCTACACTCGTTGTGAATCCAGGCAACAAGTCCGATTTTTAAAATGCTTTTCGGCGACAGCATGAGAAGCTATTATCTGATAGCATGCACCAATACACTACAACAGAAAAGCACAGCAGGGGACGTAAACAAAATAATTAGCATTTCGGCGTTACACAAACCGCACAATAAAATAGAAAACAGTCATTACCTTTCACCATCTTCTTTGTTGGCACTCCTAGATGTCCCATAAACACTATTGGGTCTTTATTTCGATTAAATCGGGCCATATAAAGCCAAGATATCGTTATATGTAGACTGTGTGATAAACGAAAAAAACAGCGATTTCACAACGTAACGTCATTTTTTAAAATTCAAAAAGTAGACGATAAACTTTCACAAAACACTTCGAAATACGTTTGTAATGCTACTTTAGGTATTAGTAAACGTTAATAAGCGATAAAAATCATCCGTAGGCGATGTAAATATCATTAGCTGTCGTCTTGGAAAAAATTTCAGGAGAGAGCTCTTCCGGAATGATCTGGGCGGAGACCGGAGATAAGCGGTGCCCCTGTTTCGGTTCAACCAAGAATCAAAGATGATTCAATTCACAAGACTCTAGACAACATGGGGATGCTGTGGGAGTTGAATGCTCGGTCTTATCTAATTCGGCTCACTGTTAACAATTGCTGGAAGTGGCGCAAGGATATTTATTTCCATTTTCTGTGATCAGGTTTTCCTGCGCTTTCCGATGTAACGCACGTTATGTAATAGCCACAGTCGTGATTTAACCAGTTTTAAAAACGTCCGAGGGTTTCCTATCCACACATTCTAACCATATGAACGTACTATATTCCTGGCATGAGTAGCAGGGCGCTGAAATGTTGCGCGATTTTTAACAAAATGTTCAAAAAAGTAGAGGGTCGACTGAAGAGGTTAACACTGTTCCTAGGCCGTCATTGAAAATAAGAATTTGTTCTTAACTGACTTCCCTAGTTTAAAAAAGTAAATAAAAATAAGCTCATTACAAAGCTCAGAACCCTGGGTCTGAACTCCTCCCTTTGCCACTGAGTCCTGACCTTAACGGGCCACCCCCGGCCTGTCCCCGAGGACCCTCAGAGATCATACTGTTGGACTGCATCACAGCCTGGTACAGCAACTCCACCGCTGTGGACCGCAAGGCTCTTCAGAGGGTGATACGTGCAGCCGAACGCACCATTGGGTGCTCTACAGGACACCAGGTGCCACAGGAAGATCATCAGGGACACCAGCCCACGCCCTGTTCTCATCACTTCATCACCCAGATGCAGGCAGTACAGAAGCATGATGCTAAAAACCGAACCACTGGCCAATAGTTTCTACCCTCAGGCTGCTGAATAGCCACCCCTAGTCAGCTCTCCCGCCATGGACATTTCTCTCCTGCTCCACCTATGGTCATTCCACCCCACCAACAGCATTTACTCTGCCTCCACCCCAATGGACACATTCATTCATCACTGCCTCAGTTATTATTATGTATAATGTTATTTATATAGTTCATTTTATAACCATTTACATTATTTTATTTCACTAGTCCTGCATGTTGGAGCTCAAAGCCTAATATTTTCATTCTACCCTGCAATCACACCTGCAACTCTGTACGTGACCATAAGACAATCTGAAACAATTGCACAAGAAATTGTTTACGCCTCAATTCACTGCATAATCTAATCACCAACAACAACAAAATACCCACCCTCGTCTAGCGTATTTTGTTTTGCCGACATTTAACAATTTTAGTTTCCATCAGGGTTTTGTTTATCCAACAGGTACTTTACTAAAAAAAAAAGTTGAATGGAAACTTGGTTATTGGCATACATTCACCATATAGCAATTATCCGGTCTTCTAGTCAGATTGTAGATTAGGTCTACTTTAAACCGTGCCAAAGTCCTATATTATTCCCCCAAGGAATAGATTTCACCAGTAAGCTGCCTCTGCCATGACAGTACAGCCTTGGGTGCAATATAGGTTGGTTTTCAACATTGATGAAAACATTGATGAAAACCCCTTAAAGGGGGCAGTGGCGACACTACACAAAATGAAAGTCAATTTTTAAATCAGTCATTACCTTCAGTTGCATAATCTGTCTCAGTAAGAGCTGGACGATGGGCCTACCATGTTGAAAGACCACTTCATTACTGACTATCGTGTATGTGAGCCTTACCTTGCTGGTCGACTTCTGGACGACCTGCGCACTGGACTTCTGGACGACCTGCGCACTGGACTTCTGGACGACCTGCGCACTGGACTTCTGGACGACCTGCGCACTGGACTTCTGGACGACCTGCGCACTGGACTTCTGGACGACCTGCGCACTGGACTTCTGGACTTGGAACGTGCTGGGGACCCAGATCTACTGTGCAAAGACAATACCCTCAGCATCATCATGTCATTTATTCAAAGCTGCTCTATCCACTATAAGCAAACTAAGGGTTGGGTGCCTATGGTGCCTTTAATTAAACTCCTTGACTCCTCTACTTTGTGTTACAGCCTGAATTTAATATGGATTCAATTGCATCTCTGACCTACACACAATACCCCATGTCGAAGTGGAATCATGTTTTTATTATTAATAAAAAATAATAGTATTGAGTCAATAGGTATTCAACCCTGTTAATGGCAAGCCTAAACAGGTTCTGGATAAAGAAAATGTGGTTAACAATTCACATAATATATTGCATGGACTCACTGTGAAAAAATACACCCAATACACCCAATAATAGCCTAGAATTTCAAACAGATTCAACCACAAAGACCAAGGAGTTGTTCCAATGCCTCGCAAAGGGCACCTATTTGTAGATGGGTAAAAAAAAAAAAAAAAACAGACATTGGAGAAGTCCTTAATTACACTTTGGATGGTGTATCAATACACCCCGTCACAACAAAGATACACAATTGCCGGAAAGGAAGGAAACCGCTTAGGGATTTCACCATGAGGCCAAACAGTTGAGTTTTATGGCTGTGATGGGCAAAAACTGAGGATGGATCAACATTGTAGTTACTCCACAATACTATCCTAATGGACAGTGAAAAGGAAGCCTACACAAAATAAAAAATATTCCAAAACATGCATCATGTTAGCAATAAGGCACTAAAGTAAAACTTGTAAAAGACGTGGCAGAGAAACTAACTTAATTTCCTGAATACAAAGCGTCATCTTCAGGACGAATCCAACTCAACACATCACATCACAGAGTACCACTTCATATTTTCAAGCATAGTGGTGGCAGCATCATGTTATGGGTATGCTTATCATCGGCAAAGACTATTTGAGGACTATAAAAAGTGTGTAGTTGATTTGAAAATTCCCGAAGGGCATTCTTACCTGGTGACCTATTTTTAGAATTTTGTGTACAGAACCCTGATATAGGTAGGTAGTATTCTAGGCAATTGGAAAATAGGAATTGGGTGTAGAGCCACCTAGGCAACAGAAGGTCCGTAATGACACGATACCAACTTAAACTAGGTCCGTAATGACACGAGGTATCTGCAGTACCAACATAAACTAGGTCCATAATGACACGAGGTACCAGTGGCTACCACAAAGACACTACACTACCTATGTAAACTAACTGAAACAAGATGCAGGAAGGGGAGAATCAGATCTACGCACATCTAGGTCTGGTTATCCAACGAAGGAGGGAAGCCTAAATTGAGAGATGAATTCATTCTAAATAATAGCAAGGTGATTTATAAGTGATAATAAGGTGTCTGTTGCCTAAATGATCTGCTGGAATAACTATTGAGAATGGAGTCGTATTTAAATTACTGGATCATAGAAGAGACAGTTAGCCAAATGTAATGAATCCTAAATAATAGCAGAGATAATTGCGATAGAGTTATGCCCATCGAATTGTGTTTTTATTCTTATGGATTGACTGATGTAGGTTATACATTGTGACTTACATGTTACTTTTAAGTATTGGACATTTCATAAGTGTGAAGCCGAAAGAGAAGGGACAGTTGTAAAGTTTAGTTTTAAATCGTACGATAGCGGTAAGGCAGAACGTTGTTGGAAGAGAGGTTATATTTTTGTCCACTGGAGTTAGTCGCGCTCACTGGGCAATATTTGGCTGTAAGAGATTCAGGTCTGAATAGTTGAATCGTAAAAGTTGTGATAGTTTCTGGTTATTGATTCTTGGTTTGATTGTTTAGGTTATTGATTCTTGGTTTGATTGTTTAGGTTATTGATTCTTGGTTTGATTGTTTAGGTTATTGATTCTTGGTTTGATTACACCAGTGAAATTGAACAGAAAGTTAAGGTATTCTAACAATCTGTTTCCATTACTTGGAACAATGTCAGGTCAGTAAAGTGGATTGCTGGTTGAGTTAATTTTATTTTGCAGGGACAGTGCACATTAATCACAGTTGTGTGGGTCTAATGGCAGGGTATTCATATCAAGCATTTTGAGAGACTTGTTAGCAGACAGACTGAATGGGTTTTAATGTTACAAAGCAAGCTTGGGCTAAACTAGTCAAGTAGTAGGGGAATTTCATAGATTTAAAGTACAGTATTGTATCCAAGGGTAGCGCATGCTCAATTAAGTACATTGATGAAATTTAAAACTAATGGTTGGAGGTAGTACAATGAGAAGATGACACTATTATTAGGTTTTGTTTGCGTTTCTGAATTAATGCTTACCAAGTTTTTTTTTTCTGTCTTTCTTTTGATGAGATCGAGGCATATTTATACCAAATTGAAATGGCCTGGAAATGTTTTGTTTGTTTAGAACCTGGGGGTTGTCTTTGGGTTTGAGGAGATTTCCATTTTTCATAGTCTCCCACACACATATGGAATATTAGATTTAAAAAAAAAATTTACCCAAATTTTCATGGTATCCAATTGTTTCTACTATCTTGTCTCATCGCTACAACTCCCGTACGGGCTCGGGAGAGACGAAGGTTGAAAGTCATGTGTCCTCCGATACACAACCCAGCCAGCTGTACTGCTTCTTAACACAGCGCGCATCCAACCCGGAAGCCAGCCGCACCAATGTGTCGGAGGGTACACCGTGCACCTGGCAACCTTGGTTAGCGCACACTGCGCCCGGCCCGCCACAGGAGTCGCTAGTGCGTGATGAGACAAGGACATCCCTACCGACCAAGCCCTCCCTAACTCGGACGATGCTAGACCAATTGTGCGTCGCCCCACGGACCTCCCGGTCGCAGCCGGTTACGACAGAGCCTGGGCGCGAACCCAGGGACTCTGATGGCACAGCTGGCGCTGCAGTACAGCGCCCTTAACCACTGCGCCACCCGGGAGGCCTGAAGTTTTATTTTAAGAGGTTAAGCCCACCCGACACGCAGGCGTGCCATCTAGCCATCTGGAAATGCAAATGCGCTACGCTAAATGCTAATAGCACTCGTTAAAACTCAAACGTTCATTAAAACACACATGCAGGGTACTGAATTAAAGCTACACTCGTTGTGAATCTAGCCAACAAGTCAGATTTTTAAAATGCTTTTCGGCGAAAGCATGAGAAGCTATTATCTGATAGCATGCAACACCCCGAAATACCTGAAGGGGCCGTAAACAAAATAATTAGCATAGCCGGCGCTACACAAAACGCAGAAATAAAATATAAAACATTCATTACCTTTGACGAGCTTCTTTGTTGGCACTCCTAGATGTCCCATAAACATCACTATTGGGTATTTTTTTCAGATTAAATCGGTCCATATATACCCTAAATATCGATCTATGAAAAGTGTGTGATCCAGGAAAAAACACAGTTTTAAAACGCAACGTCATTTTTTTAAATTAAAAAAGTTGACGATAAACTTTCACAAAACACTTCGAAATACTTTTGTAATCCAACTTTAGGTATTAGTAAACGTTAATCTATCAAATTGATCACGGGGCGATGTGTATTCAATAGCTCCACGTCTTCAAATCATGGTCGAAAATCTCTTCCAAAACATCCTGTCGGAGACCGGAAGGAATGGGGTCTCTCTTACTCGTTTGACCAAGAAACAACACACAGGCAATTGACAAGACTGGCGACATTGTGTGGAAGCTGTATGACTTGCAATCTCAGCCCCATCTAATTTGCTGTCCCATAGACAATACATGCAACTGGCGCATTGATATATTTTCCAGTTTTCGGTGATCAGTTTTTCTTGCGCTTTTTGATGAAACACACGTTGTTATAGTCACAGCCGTGATTTAACCGGTTTTAGAAACGTCAGAGTGTTTTCTATCCACACATACTAATCATATGCATATACTATATTCCTGGCATGAGTAGCAGGACGCTGAAATGTTGCGCGATTTTTAACAGAATGTTCAAAAAAGTAAGGGGTAGGCTTAAGTGGTTTTAATTGGCAGAAAAGGGCGGGTAGGTAGAATGATTGGGGTTCATTGCCGTACGTTTATTGTTTGATAACACAGCTCCAGACGGATCAGTGACCAATGCCCTGGCTGGTTTAACCACATTGGCTCACAAATTAGCAGAGAACTCTGGGGCGGATAATTCTCTTACAAATTGGTTTGACAGTATGTTTGGGAAATGGGAAAATGTCATCACTGTTGTGGGCAACTTTCACCTGTATGAGTGTGTTGGTTATGTGTGGATGTTGTTGATTCCGTGTATGAGAGGTTTGATCACCAGGACTCTGGAGAGGTCAGTGACGCAACAGATGGTGAGGTACGGACCGATTCCGAGCTCCAGTCAGTGGGATGACGAATACAGGCCTGCAGGCCTAGGAGATGGCTCCGTTTCTTTTAACTACGAGGAGCCTATGTTGGATGAGACTATTTTTAATGTTTAAACTTTTTTTTATGAAGATTGGATTTTTAATACAAACAGGAAGCGTTATAATTGGATATAGGCCTTTAACAGTCATTGATGAATATCGAATATACATACATGTATTGGTTTGAAATATTCTTGGATACCATTTATGTCTCCATATAGTGTTTGATATATTAGTGTGTATTATTTAGTCATTAAGGGTGGATTGTTAGTGATTTAAATGTTGAAAGATAATGATGAAATAATTCCACTCAGAAACCTTATAACTGTATGAAATTGATTAGAATCATACAATTATAATATGTTCTTTTGCAGTTTTTGTCAGTAAAAAAAAATATATATATATATACATACACACACGAGTGTAGTTTTAGTCAGAATTAGGGTAAAACAATATATCTGTACAATATGTCTTTATAGTATCTTAAGACTGCCTGAGCAAAATTCGGTGCCGACCTAGCTGGAGATTTGGGAGAGGACAGGGAGTACTTCTCAAGGTCTCCCTAATCTTTGTCGGTTGGGTAGCAATACAGTATGTGCATAGGATACCTACTGTTTGTGTGTGAATTTAAGTGCGTAAAGAGCCAGTATAAAATGAATGGTTTTGTACAACGAACTAGCGCTCTCGTGAATAAACATTTTGACTATCATAGCTGAGCCTCAGTCTGTTTCATTCAACCAGAATCTTACAAATTCTGGGTTGCAGACTGAGTAGTTTAATTGAAGTAGTTTATGAACGTTGAGAACATAATTCTCATGACAAGTTTCTTCCACTTTGACAGAGTATTGTGTAGATCGTTGACAAAAAAGGACAATAAAATCTATTTTAATCCCACAACCTAGAAAAATCAAGGGGTGTGAACACTTCCTGAAGGCACTCTAGTTGGGATGATAGCTACTAACTAAGTCAGAAAAATACAATAAAAATATGTTCACCAATTTCTGCAGTAGATTAAGTCTTACCTGTTTTTGCACTTTGAGTATGATGGGGATTTATAACGCCTAGTGGAGGGAGATAAGGGAACTCAAAGCTATTAACAGCAATTAAGAGAACACTGATCTGAATCAGTCAGGTAGGTCTCTTCGAATTTCAGACAGGTTCGAGTTCGGCTAGAACAAGAACTGATCAAATAAAGAGACCAAGTCTTTCAAAAGATAGAGTCAACTTGCAGGGGTCCTTTTGTGACACAGAACCACTCACCGGTCGCGGCCGTTGCTTCGGCTGCGTGAGCGGTAACGCCTTCCCCTGGACCTTGACCGTGAGCGGGACCTGCGAGAGGATCATTGATCAAATATGTGCAGTAGAAAGGTGTAGCATTTAAAGACATGTATGACGCCTCCACAAAAAGTACATTCTCTTGGAGCCACCATGTTGTTGAATGTCATTCAACAAAAGTAACATTCCAATAACAGTGGGAAAGACCGCCTCTACAGTACCTGCTGCGGCGGCCACCACCCCTCTTGCTAAAGCGATAGCAGTCATATGCATAATGGCCATTCTCGCCACATTGGTAGCAGCGGTCGTTGGGGTCGAAGTGCCGGCGGCTGGGGCGGTCGTGGCGTGACTTGCGAGACATACCCGTTGACAACTCCACTCTTATGCGGGCACCACAGAGCACTCTGAAACATGACAATGGTTTAAGAATAGATGGCATTTTGGGGCATACAACTGAGACCAAGTGTCATAGATTGAGCCCTTTGAATCCAATCAATACGGTGCTGCTGCTGTAAGCAATTCAACCGCACGTGTACTCACTTGCCGTCCATGCCCTTTGTCGCATCCTCAGCATCTCTGGGATCTTCGTACTCGACAAAGGCAAAACCAGGTGGGTTCCTGGCCACCCAGACACTGCGCAAAGGTCCATAGTAGCTGAAAGCCCGTTCCAACTCCCCCTTGGCAGCACCGTTGCCTAGGTCACCTACATACACCTTGCAGTCAGTGTTGCGCGAGGAGCTTCGTGATGACGAGTAGGACATCTTAAAAGCTGAAACCAGATAAAGGAGTGGCAAACATACATTGAAGCACCATGCTTGGGGCGGCAGGGTAGCCTAGTGGTTAGAGCGTTGGACTAGTAACCGGAAGGTTGCAAGTTCAAACCCCTGAACTCGCAACCCCTGAGCTGACAAGGTACAAATCTGTCGTTCTGCCCCTGAACAGGCAGTTAACCCACTGTTCCCAGGCCGTCATTGAAAATAAGAATGTGTTCTTAACTGACTTGCCTGGTTAAATAAAGGTTAAAAAAAAAAAATTTAAAATGCAGTTCTCCAAAACTAGCATGGCCTTTTTAAGTGGGTAGGAAATAATCACTAACTCATAATTTTATGAAAATATTGAATTTATCCAGAAGCTCATGTTATGGGAACACCCTGTCAACAATGAAATAGTTTCAGCGCAAGCTACAAAGAGGCAAAATCAAGGTGAGCTAGCTACAACATTAGCTAACATTAAAAGGCAACCGCACTTGGCCTCTTATTAAATAAAAAAACACATTTGTGTGTGGCTGCAGACAGCCCGATGTCTTGATTTAGATTTGGCCAATTAAGAAATGTGGTGTGTTAGTTTGATGTGTGTGTTTGCAGGTGGCATGAGTTACTGGTGTGCAACCGTGGCTAAGTTGGTTTTTACTTTGAATCGACGGGGCTAGTCAGGGACCGTCAATAAATTACACAGTAAATTATTATATTTTCATGTTGCACACCTTTTAGTTCTCAAACACTTTCAATATTTGTATAAGAACTTCTGCAATTTATAGTTGGTTTGAAAGGCATTAAAATTTGGAGCTATTTGGAATGTTATCGTCCCATGTACACTAATTTACTGATGGCCCCTAACTAGCCCCAGAAGGATATGCAAAGTCAACCCAAATTTACCACAGGAATTACAAATCGGGCCACGTGCAAATGCTCCCGAGTGGATTAGCGGTCGAAGGCACTGCATCTCAGTGCTAGAGGCGTCACTTCAGACACCCTGGTTTGAATCCAGGCTGTGATTGGGAGTCCCATTGGGCGGCGCACAATTGGCCCAGCGTCGTCCGGGTTTGGCCGGTGTAGGCCGTCATTGTAAATAATAATTTGTTCTCAACTGACTTGTCTAGTTAAATAAAGGTCACACACACCAAATTGATCACTATTTGCGTGCTGCCAGCAGGTTTGAATCAAACCCAACCAGGGTTGCTATATCAGCAGCTTTCCCGCCAAATTAGGCTACTTTGAAAAGTATGTTGCGGGTGAAAATGTATTGCGGGTTTTTGAGCTACGACAAAAGTCCAGTGCGGCCATCATGGCATCGAATTATTATTTATTTTATCTGTGCCCTACTACTACTGACCATCAGGAAGTGAGGCAGGTGGTTGCTAAGAATGAGTGGTGCGGAGGGCTGTGTGTGTGTTGAGAAAGCACTGCAGCAGAGTCAAGTATTCGAGAACAGCAGCACAAGTTGCTTCCTGACCACCCACAGTCCTAGCAATCATTACTAGAGCCTACACAGCAGAGGAGATAAAATGAGAAATAATCATCCAACAGTTCCAGAGAGAGGATTTAATATTGTGCTTTCTCTCCGGGTATGCTATATAGTCGGGGACGGTCCAAACAGACTCAAGGACAGCCCTGGGACGATAGATCCAAAAAGCATACAACTAGGCCTACTGTACATAAAACACATTTTAAAAAAGCAATGAAGCTGATGCAACAGATCAGAATGTTTAGCTTAAAATGTTGATATCAACTATTATTTCTTCACATTACAAGCACAGCAATGCACACACAGGAGTAGTTTCAATGTTGCAGAGTTTAAAATATCCATTCAAATTTTTGAAAAAGGGGAGATCTACAGATGCAACAAGGGTTACTAAAATCACTACGATTGTGAATGCCGACTGCCTTCGCTCAGATTGCAAAGTGGGCGACGTGCGCCGGCCTTTCTCTCAGCTTGTGACCATTTGATCTGAAGAACCTGTGCCTCAATGACATCACCAGAACCAAGACTTTAGACGTTAATGTGAATTATCCTACATTATAATTGTAAAACATGACCGCTGTTTAGCCTGTATGTATGTAATTAAAAGTCTCAAGTTTGGTTACATTTCTGGCATATCCCTCATGTAAGCGTCACTGTGGACATGAGGCTGTAAGTAGCCAATAAAACCCAGGCTATACATGTAGTCTAATTGTGTACATTTATGCAAAATAGATTTAAGTATTATTCCAGTGTTGGTATTTTAGGGGAAATATTTTTAATGTCAATTGCTGGCTCAGTTGACATACCCATTTATCAATTTCAGTAGTAGGCTACCAGTAAACATTTTTTTTTTTTTATTTGGTACTGGTCATCTTCAGTTTGGGACGTTTTAAATTGCACTTTGGGACGATGGTGAAAAAAAGTTTGCCTCAATGTAGCACTAGCTAGCCAACATTGGCTAGAAAGTTGAAGCCAGGAGAGAGAGGAACAGATTAACTTCATTACTGGCTATACAATTGTCGTAGTAGTGACCGAATAATAGTATAATACAACTTGATGTACTGGACTCACGATGGAAAGGAAAGAGGGACGAGAGCCATCTAGCTCCAGAGGGATTATGACTGGGGAAAAATAAAAATCAAGCTGCCTACAGCCACATGAATGTAAAATGTTTTATTTAATAAAAGCAAACTGTTGGGGCTTTTCGATTTTTATACTCCAGTTTAAAAATCGATTTTAAAGCAATGTGCCTTGTTACACCATTTCACAATGTTTTCTTAACCATTCCCTATAATCATTCATATCGTTCAGATTAAATCATTTATGTGACGAACCAATATCAGAAAGGGCGAAATGCTGAGAACCAGGTAAATTAATTTGACCAGTTTTATTAGAATTGTCATTATGGAGACACATTATGGATAAATGTGGGAACTCCTCTCTAGCAGCGAAAAATGTTGGCCTAGTTCTCAGGCCTTGTGGGCGGACTTTGAGTAACTAGCTGGTCAGCCAGACATGTACTTTTTGATAACCACAACGTTAACTAACAACTGTAACTAATGTATTACAAGTAACAGTAATTAGTTACTACGGGTAAATGTGTAATTAAGTCGGGACCAATGCACACAATTAGCTCGCTTCCTAGCACCAGTGTGTGCCGTACAAAAAAGTGCGCGTACTGCGCTTGTTAGAAATGATAGGCCGCACATTGGTTTTATACGGCTTTGTTCACCAAATAAGGCTATACAAGTAGGATAAATATCACGATATAAAACAGACTGCTTTAAATTTATTCCAAGCATGTTTGATAACCAAAATTTTATTTAAAACAATTCGTCGAAAACGCAGCTTGGACCACCATATTCAATGGCTGCCATATTCACTTGATGCAGATAGCTATGCTAACACTAGCCGCCTCAACTCAGCGAGTGAATGAACACAGTTTCCCGGTTGGCCTCAGACGTCAGCTGAAAACACGAGTAAGAAAATGTGATTCTTTTTAAGAGTTTATACATTTAATTAATGTCGTCTTTATTTCCTTAGCATAGTTACAAATCAATCCGGGCACTCACCTTTTCCAGGTCCACCTTTCCCGTATTGACCTAGCTGTTAGCTCTTCACACAGAGCAGCAGCACGTTTTACAGATAACCCAGAGAAGGAAATACCGCCAGCCTTCCCTGGCCAACCGGAGAGCGCTTCTTCTTTCGGTTTCAAGGAGGAGGGATTTCCTCAATAGTAACATCCCATTGGTTCCTACAAACAATATACACGGTTTCCACTAGATGGTGCAGATACAATCTCAAAATTGGTGTAAAAATTAATGGTGAAAAAAATATAAATTGGAACGAGTGACGACTACTAGTCATGGTAAATACTACCGAAACGTCACAACATTAACGTTGGATGGACTATTCCACAAGTAAACAAAATTGACTATTAAAATAAACAGGTGGATGAATGAATGAAACATTTTACACAATTGGGTCTGGCTCCAGCCTAGCCATTGAACATGACTCGAGCTTGAGGTAGTCACCTCATACAAGTACTTGGGAGTATGGCTAGAAGGTGCACTGTCCTTCTCGCAGCACATATCAAAACTACAGGCTAAAATTAAATCTAGACTTGGTTTCCTCTATCGTAATCACTCCTCTTTCACCCAGCTGCCAAACTAATCCCGATTCAGATGACCATCCTACCCATGCTAGATTACGGAGACATAATTTATAGAACGGCAGGTATGCTCTCGAGCGCCTAGATGTTCTCTACCGTTTGGCCATCAGATTTGCCACCAATGCTCCTTATAGGACACATCACTGCACTCTATACTGGTCCGTAAAGTGGTCATCTCTGTATACCCGTTGCAAGACCCACTGGTTGATGCATATTTATAAAACCCTCTTAGGCCCCCTGTCTGAGATATCTACTACAGCCCTCATCCTCCACATACAACACCCGTTCTGCCAGTCACATTCTGTTAAAGTTCCCCAAAGCACACACATCTCTGGGTCGCGCATCTTTTCAGTTCGCTGCAGCTAACGACTGGGACGAGCTGCAACAAACACTCAAACTGGACAATTTTATCCAATCTCTTAATTCAAAGACTCAATCATGGACACTCTTACTGACAGTTGTAGCTGCTTTGCGTGATGTATTGTTGTTTCTACCTTTTTGCCCTTTGCGCTGTTGTCTGTGCCCAATAATGTTTGTACCATGTTGTTGCCATGTTCTGTTTCTACCATGCTATGTTGTTGTCTTAGGTCTCACTTTATGTAGTGTTGTCTCTCTTGTCGTGATGTGTGTTTTGTCCTACATTTATATTTTATGATTTATTTTTAATCCCAGCCCCCACACGAGGCCTTTTGCCGTTTGGAAGGCCACCATTGTAAATACGAAAGTTCTTAACTGACTTGCCTAGTTAAATAAAAAATTAAATAAAAATACTTATATTACATTCAGTGGCGACCCGTCATTCAGGGAAGGTGGGGCAGAGACCCAACAGTTTTGAGCCCAACATTTCTAGCACTTGCCTGTTTCGCATGTTATTTTGGCATTAATATGTGTCACATATCTGTTTGCAACAAATATATATATTTGAGTTAATAAAACCGCATACAAACATGGTCTCTTTTTTGTTTTCTTGACTAAGGCAGCTCCAAAAGCAGGTGTTACAACCTAGCTCAGTGCTTTCTGTGGTGGTTGTGTTGGGGCAAGCCAGCAGAAAATATGGAGCGTTGCGCCGTGATTGGCTCAGTGTTCTGTCACTCATGGGGACATTACTCACCTCCAAGTTTAATGGTAGACTTTGTAAATTCTATCCCCTTGGGTGCTGCAATAGAAGTGCCCGTCCAAGAAGGCTCAAGGTCATTGGCCACAGATCAAATGACGTCAAATCACATTATATGAACAGTAGCTTGGATTGGACTGATCATGTCAACATCATACTTTCAAAATCTTAACTAGCAGTAATCATCATGAATCAAGTCGACAATCTACTGGCAAATCCTTTTTAATCCTTATCATATGAAGATAAATAAGGAAGAGAAATTATAGATAAAACGTATTCGGTGCTCATCGGCCATTGGACATTAACATTACTCAGCAAGTTGGAAATCACAAATTCAACAATGAGTGGTTTGTAAGGAATCAGTGACAGTGGCTGTGTGGTCCCAAATCTGGGATTAAGGGTCTCTTTTCCAAATTTAAAATGATAAACATTCAACATTGTCCATGCTGTCAATGAAGCATGATTTTGCCGTGCTCAAAACAACTGTTAACTTGGAACTGTGAAAACTTGACTTCAGTGAGTTCAAGACAACTGGGAATTCCGGAAAAAACGAGCTCCGACTGGGAAATACATTTTGAAAGGAATTGTAAATTGGGAACTCGGGCCTTTTTCTAGAGCTACGACCTGAAGATCAATGACGTCATCATAAAATGACCTTGTTTTTTTCAGTTCCCAGTTGTCTTGAAAGCACTATACATCCAGCGAATGCCAGACTTTGATGACAAAATTTGCCCACAAAGGACCGCCATGCCACCTTCCTGTTCAAGTGAGCACAACACAAGGTGAGTCCAAAAATGTCTTGTATGCGGCTGCATAAATTATGTAATATGCCAGGGAGATATGTATACTGTAGCTAAGAAAGTAATACTAAGTGTATGTTGTGTAGTAAGCTGTTAGTAGCCATGTGCCTCACCCTAATAATTTGATCTGTTTACCCCTCTTCATTTCGCCTACTGTTCTGACTTGGTGGTGCACATATAGCCTATAACCTGTTTTAGAGAAATGTAATCATCAAATTTTGTAAGAGCTTTCATTGTCTGCTTATATGCCCCCCTTTATTTATCCTACGGTTCTGACTTGGTGTACAGGGAGAACACTGTAAGAACGGCCCATGTTCTGAATTCTGTCGCAGTACATTTAAAAAGTGCTAAACAAATAGTTATATTGACTACGTCCATCCTAGCTCATTCAATGTCTTAATCGAAATTATGGATTGCCTCTTATCCGCTTATCCGCTTGTTGTCCCCAGGTAAAAATATGTTGTTCTGCCCCTGAGCAAGTCAGTTAACCCACTGTTCCCCGAGCAAAGATATGGATGTCGATTAAGGCAGCCCCCGCACCTCTCTTATTCATATGGGTTGGGTTAAAAACAGAAAACACATTTCAGTTGAATACATTCAGTTGGACAACTGACTAGGTATCCCCCGTTTCCTTTCCCTTATGCCATAGTTTGTACATCTCAATTGTCATAAAAAAAAACACATTTGTTTAAGCAAGTCAGCCATATCAGCTATGTGTTTTAAAAGGCAGTAAATGAGGCTGAATGAACTGTTTCGCTGCCAGACAAGGCTCCATTGATAGCCAGGTGTAGCAGTGGTAAGATGTTGGGACTGCTGTTGGGACAGCTTTATGTAGGCCCTAACAGTTTGTGGGCACAGTTTGCCACTGTTATAGTGCAATTAATGTATTATTTAGTGTTGTATTGTGTTGTGTAGTGGCTTTGCTGGCATGCATCCCACTTTAATTTTTTTGCCCCACCAATATTTACATGCTAAAATCACCACTGATTACATTACACATAAGTCATTGGACGAATGCGTCTTCTGTGGGGGGGTGTTTTGTTAAGAGCCATGACACTTGGTCTGAACATGAACACGAATCGCTTGCGGTACAGTTTTAGAAGCATAAGGACCTTATCTTGCATATCAGTGAGAAAAATAAATAAAAATAAAGGTTAAATTGACACAAACCTTTATAGGTTTAGGGTTCCCAAAGCCATATTTCCATGTTACAGCACTTGTTTATGGAAAACAGTGTGGACGGTGTGGACCTATGTTCCTTCCAAAAATGTTGGTCACTGAGCTAATTTCAGGTCTGCTGAGCGCAAACTTGAACTTTGTGAAACTTTGTGAAATTTCGGTGCAACATCCAGATGCGTTTACTATGAACACTGAGGCTGTACCCACTTTAATGTACCATTTCAGACAGTGGTCAAGTAGGCTACTTTGGTTATTTGATCATAATGTAGGCCTACCAGAGTAGTCTACCATTTTTTAAAAACAAAGGAGAAAATGCATCCCATAACATTTTAACATGAAAATAGCTTTTCTATCATTCAGCCTACAGAAGCAACCAATGTGTCGTGTTCAATGTAGGCCTTACATTCCATGAGACTTTAGATAAAAACATGCAGGGCTTGATTATCTACTTGTCCTTCTGACAAGGAGGTGACTGAAAATGTTGTTGTGTTGTTGTGTTATTTGATGCAAGAAAACACTTTACAAAATAAAATGCACTATTATTCCCATACCATTATTACAGAGAATCAGACAAATTATGCTACCCTCTGCCTATTGGCTACATAGCTTATTCAAGCCTGTCTCAAAATGCAACACTGCCCCTTTAAGACAAAAAAAGCTCTTTACCCAACTAGCTTTTCAAAGATGCCTAGAAAGTTTTGTGCTCTTGTAGGAAGAAATCACGCCCCCATTGTTAACTATCAATGATCTATATCTGAAATAATAACTCACTAACTAGCAAAGGATATGAACAAATGTGCACACGTGGCTACATGCCACTCTCGCTTTGATCTCAACAAAACATCTACTCACGACCCTCATGCTGTAAATATAGTCCAGTTCAAAGTGAATGGCACAGATCCATATATGGCAATGGTATATTTGCATATACAGTTGAAGTCAGAAGTTTACATACACTTAGGTTGGAGTCATTAAAACTAGTTTTCAACCACTCCACAAATTTCTTGTTAACAAACTATAGTTTTGGCAAGTCGGTTAAGACACCTACTTTGTGCATGACACAAGTAACTTTTCCAAAAATTGTATACAGACAGATTATTTCACTTATAATTCACAGTATCACAATTCCAGTGGGTCAGAAGTTTACATACACTATGTTGATTGTGCCTTTAAAGAGCTTGGAATATTCCAGAAAATTATGTCATGGCTTTGGAAGCTTCTGATAAACTAATTGACATCATTTGAGTCAATTGGAGGTGTGCCTGTGGATGTATTTCAAGGCCTACCTTCAAACTCAGTGCCTCTTTGCTTGACATCATGGGAAAATCAAAAGAAATCTGCCAAGACCTCAGAAAAAAATTGTAGACCTCCAGAAGTCTGGTTCGTCCTTGGGAGCAATTTCCAAATGCCTGAAGGTACCATGTTCATCCGTACAAACAATAGTATGTAAGTATAAACACCATGGGACCACGCAGCCATCATACCGCTCAGGAAAGAGACGCATTCTGTCTCCTAGAGATGAACGTACTTTGGTGCGAAAAGTGCGAATCAATCCCAGAACAACAGCAAAGGACCTTGTGAAGATGCTGGAGGAAACAGGTACAAAAGTATCTATATCCACAGTAAAATGTGTCCTATATCGACATAACCTGAAAGGCCGCTCAGCAAGGAAGAAGCCACGGCTCCAAAACTGCCATAAAAAAGCCAGACTACGGTTTGCAACTGCACATGGGGACAAAGATCGTACTTTTTGGAGAAATGTCCTCTGGTCTGATGAAACAAAAATAGAACTGTTTAGCCATAATTACCATCGTTATGTTTGGAGGAAAAAGGGGGAGGCTTGCAGGCCGAAGAACACCATCCCAACCGTGAAGCACGGGGGTGGCAGCATCATGTTGTGGTGGTGCTTTGCTGCAGAAGGGACTGGAGCACTTCACAAAATAGATGACATCATGAGGAGGGAAAATTATGTGGACATATTGAAGCAACATCTCAAGACATCAGTCAGGAAGTTAAAGCTTGGTCGCAAATGGGTCTTCCAAATGGACAATGACCCCAAGCATACTTCCAAAGTTGTGGCAAAATGGCTTAACGACAACAAAGGCAAGGTATTGGAGTGGCCATTACAAAGCCCTGACCTCAATCCTATAGAAAATGTGTGGGCAGAACTGAAAAAGCGTGTGCGAGCAAGGAGACCTGACTCAGTTACACCAGCTCTGTCAGGAGGAATGGATTAAAAAGCTGAAATAAATAATTTCTGACATTATTTCTGACAAATATTATTGACATTTCAAATTCTTAAAATAAAGTGGTGATCCTAACTCACTTAAGACAGGGAATTTTTACTAGGATTAAATGTCAGGAATTGTGAAAAACTGAGTTTAAATGTATTTGGCTAAGGTGTATGTAAACTTCTGACTTCAACTGTAGACTTACTAGAGTTCTGATTGGTTAAGCCGCACAGGTAGAGTACAGTGTCGTGCATGTTAATGCAATAGAATCCTACTACAATACGTTCTGCCTACTATTCTTGCATAGTTGGTTTTGTTTCAGTATGTTACATTGATGGTTAATATTGTGTTTATTCTATCACAATTCCAACAGTAAAGGGAAACATTGATAGTGTTAACTAAGGGGGAAAACTAGAACTTTGAGTGAAGTTCAATCTTGTGCTTCTCTGTGTGCGCTTATATTTCCTTCGCATGGCAGTCCCGCGCACGCACGCAGTTTAGAGGGAAGATTGGTGTGGACTACCTGTGCTAATTAGCTATCTGATTCTCTGAACACCTGTGTGTAAAGAGAAGACAGACAACACAAACATGTTGTCACTGAAAAATACTGTCAGCTGCAACTGTGTTAAAAATAGATTAAAACAATGTACAGTAAGTGTGTATTTTGCATTTGGGAAATTATTTTGATGTGATATGAAAGTAGTTTATGTTTCTAGGACTATACCGCAATTGAGAATCGATTCACATTTAGATGGAGTATTTAGCTGTTTTGGCTTCCAGAGCCAATTTGCCCTTTACCTAGGACATTTTTTATTTATCCATTATTTTACCAGGTAAGTTGACTGAGAACACATTCTCATTTGCAGCAACGACCTGGGGAATAGTTACAGGGGAGAGGAGGGGGATGAATGAGCCAATTGTAAACTGGGGATTATTAGGTGACCGTGATGGTTTGAGGGCCAGATTGGGAATTTAGCCAGGACACCGGGGTTAACACCCCTACTCTTACAATAAGTGCCATGGGATCTTTAATGACCTCAGAGAGTCAGGACACCCGTTTAACGTCCCATCCGAAAGACGGCACCCTACACAGGGCAGTGTCCCCAATCCCTGCCCTGGGTATTGGGATTTGTTTTTTAGACCAGAGGAAAGAGTGCCTCCTACTGGCCCTCCAACACCACTTCCAGCAGCATCTGGTCTCCCATCCAGGACCAACCCTGCTTAGCTTCAGAAGCAAGCCAGCAGTGGTATGCAGGGTGGTATGCTGCTGGCAGCATGTATGGTCCGAGGACTAAGGAGTAACGTTATGCTCCTTTAGTCCAATATTGAGCTAGCTCCAGCAGAAACTTCCTTAGGCCACAGACACTGAGACACATCTCAGTGTCTGAGACACATCTCAGAGACACATCTCACATCTTAGGCAAAAAAATCATTAAAATATTACAATAAAATATGAGATTGATCAAACAGAGACTGAGAACTGTGATACATTTTCAATGTAATTGTTACAACTTGAAATAAATTACAATGTCATTTCTTGTGAATGTAAGTTCTTACATTAAAATATACATACATTTAATGACAAAATTCATAAATAAATTGATGATAAGACTACTCATTTTGAGTTGGATGAATTATCTCTGTCACATTGTCACTCTAAATGGCAGATACTCAGTGATTTCTCTATAATTTACAGTATTTCATGTCATAGCAGCTTCTCAGCATTTTTAAACAGCATGCAATAGCATGCTACTAAACAGCATTGAGCCCATAGTCTTTGGTTGTTTTTGCTATGAAGACTGGGGTGAGCCCAAATGAAAGGGGATAAGCGCATTATATTAGCATTTCACCTCTTGCCACAAGATGACATAATAGGAAATAGAGATACAACTATTTCCAAGAGAAATGTATAATACAAAAGCTTGTGGGTGTCGGAGGCAGCTGTATCCATTGTGCCATACAGGACCAAAAGGGAGAAAGGGAGATGCTTATCTGCCATGTGTAGTTTACATTGTTCTGTTCATCAAGTTTATCTGGATCAGCCACCGTAGTGCCCTCGTTCAACTAACATAGGTAGGCCATAAGCAGCAAGATGAAGACCTAGACTCAAACCAAAACTCTTATTTGACCTTACAGTCAAATAAGGCATCTTCCCCAGTGGACAACACTGATTGAAATTATATAATTTCAAACAGTTTTGCACAATGGGTCCACCTAAGTGTTAGCCATTGCATTCCTACCCGGCTCCCACATTAGGGAATTAACATTGGGGTGCTGATACTTTGCCGCCGGCAAGGCATGCAGAACAAGGTGTCCCCTCAGTGTTGTGTCAGTCCTACTTGGCCACTAGCTCTGGTCCATCGCGTGATGACAACAACGAGTTGCCTCTGAAGAGGTAACTCGTTGTTTCGTTGCACGATGGACCAGAGCTACGTGGCCAAATAACTCTGACAAGAGATGGTATTCAGTGACAGATCTTGACCACGTGAGTTGAGAGACTACCAAAGATCATGGCCTGGTCCAAAACTGTAAAACTATACCCAGACCTCAGGAGCTGAGGCCCAGACAGACCCAGACCAGAATCATGTTGATGTGGTCTCCAGTGTTGTCAAGATCCAGACTTCACACTCCATCCATGTCTTTCCTCTTAACCTGAGCAGCCTATTTTAAAGAGTGTCTTTGCACGGTGTCCCCTCCACTTTCTATACCAGGCATATTAGCATCCTGTGATTGTGATCATCACATAGTCCATCACCACCACATTCCTCTACTAATAACCAGCTTTTCCTTCTACATTTTCTTCTACACCCTACATTTTGTGTGTGTGTGTGTGTGTGTGTGTGTGTGTGTGTGTGTGTGTGTGAGAGAGAGAGTGTCTGACATTCTCTCTGTGAGCAGTGAGTACAGAAAATAGACATTTGCATCATTACTCCTGGTAGTGGATCTTCTGCTAGATGTCGAAGATGTGTCGTTGCAGTGGCGATGATGATGATGATGTGTATGTGTGTGTGTATGTGTGCGTGCAAGCATGTATGCGCATGTGTGTGTGTCTGTGTGCATGTGTGAGTTTCTCAATCTACCCATCTACCTATCTAGCCCTGTGCTCCCTCAGAAGCCCTTTACATGGCAGTAGGCCTCCAGGCTGGAAAAGAGGATGTAGATGAACCAGAGGCCAAAGAAGAATAGGGTGGTGAGCACCTTGGTGACCTTGGGCCCCCCCAGCTCTCCCCCTACAGATGGCCGGCGGCGGAGCATCAGCACCCCCATGTTGATGAAGGCGAAGATGGTGAAGAGCGTGACCGAGAAGGCCAGTGAGCCGGGGTCCACGCGGAAAGTTTGACCTTTGGTCTCCCAGTAGATGGCAGCGATGGACCACGCCACCCCGATGCCCAAGAAAACGTTGACCGCATTGCTACCCGTCACGTTGCCCACCGACGCGTCGGCATACTGGTCCTGGGTGGCAGCGACTTTACTGGCAAAGGTGTCTATGGAAAGAGGTTTGGGTTAGAATTTAGAATATGGTTAGAATAAGGTTAGGATTAGTATCACTAAGGCTGGGAGAGGTTTAAATAGAGGTTGGGAGGTATCGTTTTGGGTTATAGTTGGTTCAAGAGTTAGGTTTAGGGTAAATAGCTAGCTTGGATTGAAGATAAAGTAACTTAAAGCAGACACTCAGTCACACACACACACACACACACACACACACACACACACACACACACACACACACACACACACACACACTCACCAGGGATGGAGGTGCCCAGAGCCACAAACACCACAGCAGTGACACTGTCTTTGAGGCCCACGGTGCAGCCAAAGTGGGAGGCCAGGTCCCCGATGACGGTGGTTAGTAAGCCAATGACAATGATGGACACCACAAAGCAGGCCCAGCCATTCCAGTACTCGGTAGGTGGCACGCAGGCAAACAGAATCTTCCAGAAAACTGTCACAATGTGCATGAAGTAGTCGAAGCAGTTTGGCATTCGCCGCTCCACTCCCTCTTCCTCGTCACCTGGCAAAATGAGGCAGGTAGAAGACAGTGACAAACAGTGTTATCGATGAGTATTTATCGATAGCATACATTTGCCGGAGAAAAGACCAAACCATGATACAAACCATACAGACAAACAAACACACACGCACACACACACAATATACTGTAAAATATACACATTATATATGTACAGTGCATTCGGTAAGTATTCAGATCCCTTGATTTTTCCACATTTTGTTGCGTTACTGGCTTTAAAAATCCCTCATCAATCTACACACAATACGACATAATGACAAATCAAAAACAGGTTTTTAGACTTTTTTGTAAATTTATTACAAATAAAAAAACGAAATATCACATTTACATAAGTATTCAGACCCTTTACCCAGTACTTTGTTGAAGCACCTTTGGCCGCCATTACAGCCTGGAGTCTTCTTGGGTACATGACGCTACAAGCTTGGCACACCTTTATTTGGGGACTTTCTCCCATTGTTTTCTGCAGATCCTCTCAAGCTTGGTCAGGTAGGATGGGGAGCGCCGCTGCACAGCTATTTTCAGGTCTCTCCAGAGATGTTCGATCAGATTTAAGCCTGGGCTCTGGCTGGGCCACTCAAGAACATTCATAGACCGGTCCCGAAGCCACTCCTGCGTTGTAGCAGGTTTTCATCAACGATCTCTCTGTACGTTGCTCCGTTCATATTTCCCTTAATCCAGACTAGTCTCCCAGACCACCATGCTTCACCGTAGGGATGGTGCCAGGTTTTCTACAGATGTGACGCTTGGCATTCAGGCCCAAGAGTTCAAGCTTGTTTTCATCAGACCAGAGAATCTAGTTTCTCATGGTCTGAGAGTCCTTTAGGTGCCTTTTGGCCAACTCCAAGTGGGCTGTCATGTTCCTTTACTGAGGAGTCGCTTCTGTCTGGCCACTCTACCATAAAGGCCTGATTGGTGGAGTGCTGCAGAGAAGGTTGTCTTTCTGGAAGGTTCTCCCATCGCCACAGAGGAACTCTGGAGCTCTGTCAGAGTGACCATTGGGTTCTTGGTCATCTCCCTGACCAAGGTCCTTCTCCCCTGATTGCTCAGTTTGGCTGGGTGGCCAGCTCTAGGAAGAGTCTTGGTGGTTCTATACGTCTTCCATTTAAGAATGATGGAGGCTGGACAATTCCTTTGACCTCATGGCTTGGTTTTTGCTCTGACATGCAATGTCAACTGTGGGACCTTACATAGACAGGTATGTGCTTTTCCAAATCATGTCCAATCAATTTAATTGACCACAGGTGGACTCCAATCAAGTTGTAGAAGCATCTCAAGGATGATCAATGGAAACAAGATGTACCTGAGCTCAATTTCGAGTCTCATAGCGAAGGGTCTGGATACTTACGTAAATAAGGTATTTCTGTTTTCGCTTTGTCATTATGGGGTATTGTGTGTAGATTGATTAATAAAAGTTGTTTTTTAATCCATTTTAGAATAAGGCTGTAACGTAACAAAATGTGGAAAAAGTCAAGCGGTCTGAATTCTTTCCAAATGCACTGTATGTATCATTACACATTTGTGAATTATTTACATGACATAACTCAGGTTATGTCTGACCTCCTGAACTGACTGTGACCGCCTCAATGAACTGTTCTCTCCAGGAATGAGTTCCAATCACCACAGCCAGATTGGTGTCCTTCAAGAGTTTGTCCACGGTGCTCTATCAAAACACAAAAAAGATTAGCAATGAGAGTGGGCAAGTATTCAACAACAAAAGCTGACACGGCATGCTCTGAAGCGCAAACACATAAAATGTCACACACATTCTGTCTCATGACTTCTGTTCTTATCAAACTGAAGTCAGGATAGACATGAGGGTAGAAGAGAAGTATCATTACTGTTAAAACAGCCAGCTTCAGTCAGCTGATTCTAGCCATTACTTTGGCAGCTTAGTCTCCCATTCAGAGGACCCCCACTTTTGTTAGTGTCTTATTGGTCAAGGTCAGTCCAAATAATTATCACCACATCTCCTTTCAGCCTATCACTGGCCTTGATTCCCAGGACTTCAGTTTCAGTTAGTCTATGACCCCAGCACTCTGTGTGGTCAGAAACATGCTATCCCCATCCTGATGAGCACATCCACAGTTTTACCTCCTGCTGAACTTTTCCTGCTGTGGACTGAATCCCTGTATGTCTGATGTTTAATTGTGTGTGCATCTAAACATAAGTGCCTTGAGATCTGTGTCATATTATGTGGAGCTAAGTTTTGTGGTTTATTGTGTACAATTACTGTGTATTGAGGTTGTTAGCTAGCTCGAGCTCCCGCTTGCGTTAGCACTACCATTAGCATTTTGTATTGGAATGCATGAGCATTTCAGCATAACTGTTAGTGATTAGCATTTATTAGCATTACTCATTTATTGTGCTAAGCTATTTTCTATTCTATATACAGTACCAGTCAAAAGTTTAGACACACCTACTCATTCAAAGGTGTTTCTTTATTTTTGCTATTTCTACATTGTAGAATAATAGTGAAGACATCAAAATGATTAAATAGGACATATGGAATCATGTAGTGACCAAAAAAGTGTTAAACAAATCTAAATATATTTTATATTTGAGATTCTTCAAAGTAGCCACCATTTGCCTTGATGACAACTTTGCACACTCTTGGCATTCTCTCAACCAATTTAATGAGGTAGTCACCTGGAATGCATTTCAATTAACAGGTTTACCTTGTTAAAAGTTCATTTGTGGAATTTCTTTCCTTTCATAATGCGTTTGAGCCAATCAGTTTTGTTGTGACACGGTAGGGGTGGTATAGAGAAGATTTACCAAATAGGGCTAAGACCAAGTTCATGTTATGGCAAAAACAGCTCAAATAAGCAAAGAGAAATTACAGTTCATCATTACTTTAAGGCATGAAGGTCGGTCAATGCGTAAAATTTCAAAAACTTTGAAAGTTTCTTCAAGTGCACACAAAAACCATCAAGCGCTATGATGAAACTGTCTCTCATGACCGCCACAGGAAAGGAAGACCCAGAGACCCAGAGTTACCTCTGCAACAGAGGATAAGCCCAAATAAATCCTTCACAGAGTTCAAGTAACAGACACAACACCAACTGTTCAGAGGAGACTAGGTGAATCAGGCCTTCATGGTCGAATTGCTGCAAGGAAACCATTACTAAAGGACACCGATAAGAAGAGACTTGCTTGGGCCAAGAAACACGAGCAATGGACATTAGACCGGTGGAAATCTGTCCTTTGGTCTGATGAGTCCAAATTTGAGATTTTTGGTTCCAACCGCCGTGTCTTTGTGAGCCGCAGAGTAGGTGAACGGATGATCTCTGCATGTGTGGTTCCCACCATGAAGCATGGAGGAGGAGGTGTGATGGTGTGGGGATGCTTTGCTGATGACACTGCCAGTAATTTACTGAGAATTCAACGCACACTTAACCAGCATGGCTACCACAGCATTCTGCAGCGATACGCCATCCCATCTGGTTGGCGCATAGTGGGACTATCATTTGTTTTTCAACGGGGCAATGACCTAACACACCTCCACGCTGTGTACAGGCTATTTGACCAATAAATAGAGTGATGGAGAATGAATCAGATGATTTGACCTCCACAATCACCCGACGTCAACCCAATTGAGATGGTTTGGGATGAGTTGGACCGCAGAGTGAAGGAAAAGCAGCCAACAAGTACTCTGCATATTTGGGAAATCCTTCAAGACTGTTGGAAAAGCATTCCAGGTGAAGCTGGTTGAGGGAATGCCAAGAGTGTGCAAAGCTGTCATCGAGGCAAAGGGTGGCTACTTTGAAGAATCTAAAATCTAAAATATATTTTGATTTGTTTAACACATTTTTGGTTACTAAATGATGCCATATGTGATATGATTTATTTCTCCTCTTTCCTTTCAGGACCACATAGTGGGGCAAAAAAGTATTTAGTCAGTCACCAATTGTGCAAGTTCTCCCACTTAAAAAGACGAGAGAGGCCTGTAATTTTCATCATAGGTATACTTCAACTATGACAGACACAATGAGAAAAAGAATCCCAAAAAATCACATTTTAGGATTTTTATTGAATTTATTTGCAAATTATGGTGGAAAATAAGTATTTGGTGACCTACAAACAAGCAAGATTTCTAGCTCTCACAGACCTGTAACTTCTTCTTTAAGAGGCTCCTCTGTCCTCCACTCGTTACCTGTATTAATGGCACCTGTTTGAACTTGTTATCAGTATAAAAGACACCTGTCCACAACCTCAAACAGTCACACTCCAAACTCCACTATGGCCAAGACCAAAGAGCTGTCAAAGGACACCAGAAACAAAATTGTAGACCTGCACCAGGCTGGGAAGACTGAATCTGCAATAGGTACGCAGCTTGGTTTGAAGAAATCAACTGTGGGAGCAATTATTAGGAAATGGAAGACATACAAGACCACTGATAATCTCCCTTGTTCTGGGGCTCCATGCAAGATCTCACCCCGTGGGGTCAAAATGATCACAAGAACAGTGAGCAAAAATCCCAGAACCACACGGGGGGACCTAGTGAATGACCTGCAGAGAGCTGGGACCAAAGTAGCAAAGCCTACCATCAGTAACACATTACGCCGCCAGGGACTCAAATCCTGCAATGCCAGACGTGTCCCCCTGCTTAAGCCAGTACATGTCCAGGCCTGTCTGAAGTTTGCTAGAGAGCATTTGGACGATCCAGAAGAAGATTGGGAGAATGCCATATGGTCAGATGAAACCAAAATATAACTTTTTGGTAAAAACTCAACTCGTCGTGTTTGGAGGACAAAGAATGCTGAGTTGCATCCAAAGAACACCATACCTACTGTGAAGCATGGGGGTGGAAACATCATGCTTTGGGGCTGTTTTTCTGCAAAGGGACCAGGACGACTGATCCGTGTAAAGGAAAGAATGAATGGGGCCATGTATCGTGAGATTTTGAGTGAAAACTTCCTTCCATCAGCAAGGGCATTGAAGATGAAACGTGGCTGGGTCTTTCAGCATGACACGGATCCCAAACACACCGCCCGGGCAACGAAGGAGTGGCTTCGTAAGAAGCATTTCAAGGTCCTGGAGTGGCCTAGCCAGTCTCCAGATCTCAACCCCATAGAAAATCTTTGGAGGGAGTTGAAAGTCCGTGTTGCCCAGCAAAAGCCCCAAAACATCACTGCTCTAGAGGAGATCTGCATGGAGGAATGGGCCAAAATACCAGCAACAGTGTGTGAAAACCTTGTGACGACTTAGAGAAAACGTTTGACCTCTGTCATTGCCAACAAAGGGTATATAACAAAGTATTGAGATAAACTTTTGTTATTGACCAAATACTTATTTTCCACCATAATTTGCAAATAAATTCATAAAAAATCCTACAATGTGATTTTCTGGATTTTTTTCCCTCATTTTGTCTGTCATAGTTGAAGTGTACCTATGATGAAAATGACAGGCCTCTCTCATCTTTTTAAGTGGGAGAACTTGCACAATTGGTGGCTGACTAAATACTTTTTTGCCTCACTGTAGTTAATGTCAGTTAACACTGGACATGATTCTCAGTTATCTGAACCATGAGTGGTCAGATGTGTCATTTGTGTGTGTGAGTGTGGATATCCTCCATTAAACTCCTCTTAACCTGGATATCCGCCTCATCCTTGTTCTGACCGGACATTCTGTAGTGTTTGCTACCGGGCTCAAACCAGCACCTAAGGTTTCTTATTACATTCACAGTCCTTTGATTCTCTACAATCCTACCCCTATTTTTCAATTACATTACATACATTTCCTGTCTTGTCACTTACAGGACAGTTTGTGTGAAAAGGTTTCTTGGCTTTGATATACATTCTATCAACATCACAATATACTGTATCTATTCCAGTGTTTCCCGACCTGGTCTTCGGACATACCACCCGAGAGATTACCCCAGCGATTCCACATTAGTTTAAAATACATTTTTAGAACTAGATTCAATTAGTAATCTAATTACCAAGCCCTTAATAAGTTGAATCAGGTGTTCTGGTGGTTGAATAGACCAAATGTGTAATGGCTGGTGGGGGGCAAAACTAGGTTGAGCAACAGCTCTGTTCTATTCTGAAAGATGAGAACGTGTAAATGGAAGTAGAGATCCTCCAGTTCTAGAGGCTCTCAGTTAAGAGACACCTCAGTCCTGTCAAATAAATCCCAGAGCACACTGCATGCTAGTGGCTACAATACCGGGTCTAGTATCCCATTTGGAGTCATTCCCTGTCGGATCTGTTGGGTGAGAGGGTGCCACAGTGAGAGGGGTTAATCAAACATAACACAACACACATACAGACACGCACGCACACACTGTATATGACACACACACACACACACACACACACACACACACACACACACACACACACACACACACACACCTTAAACTCGTAGGACTCCTCTATGATGACCTCTAGCCTGCTGTGCTCCCCTAGAATGGGCTTCCCCATCTCTGAGATACGCCTGGCGTCCTCCTCTTCTGGAGTAGGGTTCCCTAAAGGGGGAGAGGAAAGGGGAATGTTCTCTTACTACAATACATGATGGGACTAATATAAATGGAGTTAAACAAATACATATTTTGTAGTTATGATGGGGTTAGACAGGGGAACTAAGCTCATGATGCATTAATAAGCCATATTGTAAAATAATCAATGGGTATATA
Organism: Oncorhynchus nerka; assembly: GCF_034236695.1. Lineage (NCBI taxonomy): Eukaryota > Metazoa > Chordata > Actinopteri > Salmoniformes > Salmonidae > Oncorhynchus > Oncorhynchus nerka. Next base: position 78,430,135 of record NC_088405.1, read on the forward strand.
TCATTTTAATGTTCAAAAGCATCTGTAAAAATCACAGTGGACCTTTCAATTGTGTGCAAAACTTATGAGATCTTACCCTGGTTGAGCAGCAGAGCTGCAATAGGAAGAGAAAAAAATAAATGCGTGATTTTGAGATGTGATTACTTATAATGCTATTCAAGCTAAAGTGATTTCTGCATTGAAACTTTATTTATTCACGTTAGTCTCATTGAAATCAAATGTATTTTGCAAGAGAGACCTTGTCAAAATAGCAGCAGTCGACAAAAGACAGAAGTGACAGTACACATGCAAGGAATTGATCAACTGAGAAACATTATACTTCGGACAATGTACAAACAATAAATGAATGACAGATTCATCAGATCACAATGTGCATTCTGAAAGTAACCATGCAGTGAGGAAAGAATCAGTACAAATGAACCGACACCAAATTCAAATATTCCTGCGTCTCCATCCTCTACTAAATGCAATAGTCCAGTGAGCTCATCCAAAGAGGTATAGGCTTGACTTCCATCCATGTGAAAAAAAATGTGGAAGTGCTTTTTCAATGGGATGCAATGGGAGAGGGTCCATCGAGTTCGATTAACATGAAAAAAAGAAAGCTAATTCACTACGTGAGGCCTATAAGATCGACTAGGAGGTACATAATGTTTATATTGTTATGAAGGTCCTGTATGAGTGGACAGGCTTGACATCACTGTTATGCACTGTACGTCGTACTGTGCGGTTGTTATGGTGTACGACAGTGTGCTGCTTTATATATGAATGGATTATCAGAATGAGTGGCACATGTCAAATCAAATCAAAGTTTATTTGTCATGTGTACCGAATACAACAGGTGTAGACCTTACAGGGAAATGCTTCATTACATGCTCTAACCAATAGTGCAAAAAAAAATATTAGGTGAACAATAGGTAAGTACATAAATAAATCAACAGTAAAAAGACAGGCTATATACAGTAGTGAGGCTGTAAAAGTAGCGAGGCTACATACAGACACCAGTTAGTCAGGCTGATTGAGGTAGAATGTACATGTAGATATGGTTAAAGTGACTATGCATATATGATGAACAGAGAGTAGCAGTAGCGTAAAAGAGGGATTGGCGGGTGGTGGGTGGCAGGACACAATGCAGGTAGCCCGGTTAGCCAATGTGCGGGAGCACTGGTTGGTCGGCCCAATTGAGGTAGTATGAGTGATTTACAATGTGAAACCGTGCAAACGTGTGTTCTACAGCTCAGCTAGATACAACAATCACAACGAATTTGAGAAAAACAACTTTATTTCAGGTCTTGTTCTGCCTAGTGACAAATCTCTCTGGCATCTTATTGGCTAAGAGTTCCAGCCTTTCCTCCGACTTCATGGACAACGATGAACGAAGTCCATTATCTCGTCAGTGTAGTTAAAAATCTTTGGCACATCTCCCAGCCTCACTACATTCTGCCTTCAAAGAGGGGCTGAACTCATTGATTAGGCCTAGTATTTTAGCCTTCTCACAAAAAATGCAAGAAGCCATTCGTTTTGGGGGTGTGGTTTGATGTGGGTGTGATATCCCAAACAGCCACCGTACCAACTGTGTGACGCAGCATGAAAACGTGAAGGTAATTGGTCAAGAATCCCAAGCTCCGAGTGTTAAAATGTCCTCATCTCTAGAGAAGTATCTTTGAATGTGTTTAAATCTGAAAGTGTGGCAAGTGAAGTGTGTGACAATGAATCAAAAATAGTGAAATCAAAAGAATGGAACAAACCAAGCAAGTTGTAGTAGAAGACAAGGACCGGTCCAATAATGCATTTCTTATTGGACTGCGTTTTTTGGACAAGGAGATTAATTTGGGGAGTCCATTTGTAATATCGAGGACTGTGAAGAAAGCAGTGGGAAAGGTGCAATCAATCAAGGTGACTCGAAGCTGCACTGGATCTGGCAAAATTGTCCACGTCAGAAGTAACATCTATTGATCTTCGGAGCAGGGCGCCTGCCAAAGGAGTTATAGCTGGAGTCTCGTTGGATATAGTCAGAAAATCCTAGGAGTGGTCAGTGCATTTCGCCTGATCCGTATGGTAAATGGAAGGAAGGAGAAAAGCCTATCATTATTATTGTTGTTTGAGGAGACTCTACCTGAATATGTGAAGCTTGGATATGTGAGGTATGCGGTGAGAGCACTTGTGCCCAAACCATTATAGTGTGGGAATTGTACAAGATAAAATGTGATTTTATATCCATCACATGCGTCGAATACAACAGATGTAGACCTTACCGTGAAATGCTTACTTACAAGCCCTTAACCAACAATTTAACACAATAAAATAACAATAAAACCGAGTCAATGTGTGGGGGTCCAGGTTAGTTGAGGTAATTTGTATATGTAGGTAGGGGTAAAGTGACTATGCATAGATAATATACAGCAAGTTGCAGCAGTGTAAAAACAAATGGGGGGGGGGGTCAATGCAAATAATGCAAATGAATTGTTCAGCAGTCTTATGGCTTGGGGTAGAAGCTGTTAAGGAGCCTTTTGGACGCTTTTAGTCTTGGCGCTCTGGTACCGCTTGCTGTGCGGTAGCAGAGAGAACAGTCTATGACTTGCATGACTGGAGTCTTTGACAATTTTTTGTGCCTTCCTCTGACACCGCCTAGTATATAGGTCATGGATGGCAGGAAGTTTGGCCCCAGTGGTGTACACACTACCCTCTGTAGCGTCTTGCGGTCTGATGCCGAGCAGTTGCCATACCAGGCGGTGATGCAACCGGTCAGGATGCTCTCAATGGTGAAGCAGTAAGACATTTTGAGGATGTGGGGACCCATGACAAATCTTTTCAGTCTCCTGAGGGGGAAAAGGCGTTGTCGTGCCCTCTTCAAAACTTTCTTGGTGTGTTTGGAACATGATAGTTTGTTGGTGATATGGACACCCGTTTCCTGTATTTCACGATCATCTCCTTTGTCTTGCTCACGGAAAGGTTGTTCGCCTGGCACCATACTGCCAGGTCTCTGACTTCCCTATAGGGTGTCTTATCGTTGTCGGTGATCGGGCCTACCACCGTTGTGTCGTCAGCAAACTTAATGATGGCGTTGGAGTCGTGCTTGGCCACGCAGTTGTGGGTGAACAGGGAGTACAGGAGGGGGCTAAGCACGCACACCTGAGGGGCCCACGTGTTGAGGATCAGCGTGGCAGATGTGTTGTTGCCTAGCCTTACGACCTGTGGGCGGCCTGTCAGGAAGTCCAGGATCCAGTTGCAGAAAGAGGTGTTTAGTCCAAGGGTCCTTAGCTTAGTGATAATCTTTGTGGGCACTATGGTGTTGAACGCTGAGCTGTAGTCAATGAACAGCATTCTCACATAGGTGTTCCTTTTGTCCAGGTGAGAAAGGGCAGTGTGGAAGGCGATTGAGATTGCGTCATCTGTGGATCTGTTGGTGCGGTATGTGAATTGGAATGGGTCTAGTGTTTCTGGGATGATGGTGTTGATGTGAGCCATGACCAGCCTTTCAAATCTCATCATGGCTACCGACGTGAATGCTATGGGGCGGTAATCATTTAGGCAGGTTACCTTCGCTTTCTAGGGCACAGGGAGGTCTGCTTGAAACATGTAGGTATTATATGGTGACATGTTTGTAGAAGAGAGAAGTATGGTATTGAAGAATCTGTGAATGGAAATTGTTGCAACTGTGGTGGGGATCATACTCCAGACTTCCTTAAGTGCCCTGTTAGGGTGAAGGAGGTGTCAAGGATCATGGCTGTGCAGCAGATCTATGTGGAGGCGTTGAAGACAGTCCAAGGGGCAAGAGGCAACAGTGTTGAAGATGCATTACAACCAGTTGCTAGTGTTTTAAGTCAATCGAGTGATCCTGATACATTCATTGTGAAGAAGGTGGATTGTGTGGCATTTATAGCCACAGTGATTAATTGTACAGCATAAGTGTCTAAGAAGTCCAAGAAGCTGGATATCATTACTGGATATCATTATATCTGCAGCCAATACGTTTTTGGGGCTCAAAGACAGAAAAGCGGGTTGATTTTGTTTAGTAATTATTTTGTTCGTTGTTAGTTTTGTATATTATTTTTTCCTTTTAGGGATCCTTAATATTTACCTGCACAGTAGGTGGCGGAATGCACATCCAATTATTGCAAATGCCATTATAGCCAAGTTAACAAACAGCCAAGTTAACAAACAGATCACTGACCATTTCGAATCCCACCGTACCTTCTCCGCTGTGCAATCAGGTTTCCGAGCTGGTCACGGGTGCACGTCAGCCATGCTCAAGGTACTAAACAATATCATAACCGCCATCGATAAAAGACAGTACTGTGCAGCCGTCTTCATAGACCTGGCCAAGGCTTTCGAATCTGTCAATCACCACATTCTTATCGGCAGACTCAACAGCCTTGGTTTCTGAGATGACTGCCTTGCCTGGTTCACCAACTACTTCTCAGATAGAGTTCAGTGTGTCAAATCGAAGGGCCTGGTGTCCGGACCTCTGGCAGTCTCTATGGGGGCACCACAGGGTTTAATTCTCGGGCCTACTCTTTTCTATGTATACATCAATGATGTCGCTCTTGTTGTGGGTGCTTCCTTGATCCACCTCTACGCAGACGACACCATTCTGTATACAACACACCTCCAAACGAGCTTCAATCCCATACAACACTCCTTCCGTGGCCTCCAACTGCTCTTAAACTCTAGTCAAACTAAATGCATGCTTTTCAACCGATAGCTGCCTGCACCCACCCGCCCGACTAGCATCACTACTCTGGATGGTTCTGACTTAGAATATGTGGACAACTACCTAGGTGTCTGGCTAGACTGTAAACTCTCCTTCCAGACTCATATTAAGCATCTCCAATCCAAAATTAAATCTAGAATCGGCTTCCAATTTCGCAACAAACCCTCCTTCACTCACGCTGCCAAACATACCCTCGTAAAACTGACTATCCTACCGATCCTCAACTTCGGGAATGTCATCTACAAAATAGCCTCCAACACTCTACTCAGGAAACTGGATGCAGTCTATCACAGTGCCATCCGTTTTGTCACCAAAGCCCATATACCACCCACCACTACGACTTGTATGCTCTCGTCAGCTGGCCCTCGCTACATATTCGGCGCCAGACCCACTGGCTCCAGATCATCTATAAGTCTTTGCTAGGTAAATCTCCACCTTATCTCAGCTCACTGGTCACCATAACAACACCCACCCATAGCACTCGCTCCAGCAGGTATATCTCACTGGTCAACCCCAAAGCCAACACCTGCTTTGGCCGCCATTCCTTCCAGTTCTCTGCTGCCAATGATGGAAAAAATGGAAAAAATAACTGACGTTGGAGACTTATATCTCCCTCACTAACTTTAAGCATCAGCTATCTGAGCAGCTTACCGATCGCTGCAGCTGTACACAGCCCATCTGTAAATAGTCCATCCAACTACCTACCTCATCCCCATGTTGTTTTTATTGACTTTTTTTTGCTCTCTTGCACACCAGTATTTCTACTTGCATCATCATCTGCACATCTATCACTCCAGTCTTAATTTTCTAAATTGTAATTACTTCGCTGCTATGGCCAATTTATTGTCTTACCTCCTTACGCCATTTGCACACACTGTATATAGACGTTTCTATTGTGTTATTGACTGTACTTTTGTTTATGTGTAATTCTGTGTTGTTTTTTGTTGCACTGCTTTGCTTTATATTGGCCAGTTCGCAGTTGTAAATGAGAACTTGTTCTCAACTGGTCTACCTGGTTAAATAAAGGTGAAATAAAAAAATATATACAATAAAAATTATACAATAGAAGAAGAAGAGTAGTATCTTTGATAACAGTTGTGTTTGTGATGCTAACATTAACTCAAAAATGTGAAAATGCTTGAAAATGCTTTATGATGAACAAGTCTCGTTCTGTCAACATAACATTGGCGATGATGTATGTCTCGTTTTTAGTCCAGCTAATGCCTCAATTGGTGTCAATAAAGAAAAGGGCGGGCTATAGGTTTGTTTCTACTGCTACGATTGGATAGCATGCAGCTGTACTTTAGGTTGAGTCTGCAGTGAGATCGGGTCGCTTGCTGCTGAGCTCCGAATCACTGATTATTTTGGCACTGCCAACCATGAGCATGTGGGCAGGATTGAAATCTAAACCCCAAAAAAGGAAAGCTGTTGTGGGAAAGCTGTTGTGTACCCTAGATTTTGGAAGATTGGTTATGGAAAATATTACGTAATGACCAAAGTTCTACCACTTACCCGTAGTCCATTTTGCAATTACAATTTTTTTTTTCGACTAGTACCGATGATATATAGGCCGTTTTCAATCAGCTCAGTTGTTTTTTAAGTTCAGCTCTTCTTTAATTCCCTCCTTTCAAATAAACATCCTCCATTCCTCAATCCAATTTTAATCTATTCTGTTCCTTTTTTTCTGATTCCCACACCACCTCCTCCTTGGCACATTGAGTTCCCTTTCAGTCAGTCAACTTTGCTACAACATACTATAGGGGAGTTGCACTCTCACAACTTTGAATGAAGGATATACAATCACACGTAATAAGGCCCATGAAATCCGCGCCTCGCTGGAAGTCCCGCCTTCCACAGGTGATAAGCATGAGGCTCGGCTTCATTCCTTCAATTATTCAGCTCTTCACCTCGGTGTGATCAGGAACAATTCACACTACTAAAACAAACACTTGGAAAACGAGACTGTCTTACATTACGCCAACTAAACTGTCCTATAGTGGTAGAGCGTGCTCAAACCCTGGACGTTGGGGGTTGAAGTTTGTACTTGTTCTCATGGACACTGGGAGACTCTAATCTTGGCTCACTCCCTATTGCTGGGGAGTGGAAAGTGGTTGTAATGATGGTGAGTTCACGTTGCTCTTATATCAAGTAGTGCCTCCCGACTGTATGTAATAAAACCTAAGATTACCTGGGATACCAATGTAAGAAATAACACGTAAAAAAACAAAATACTGCATAGTTTCCTAGCAACGCGAAGCGAGGCGGCCATCTCTGTCGGCACTGGAAGTTACCTGTAACTTCCTGAAAATTGGCTGTAGAGACAGTTCATCTGATTCTGGGGAAGTAAATACTGTAAATCCCGAAGTATCCCTTTAATCTTATATTATCTTATCTTATAAAACTCTTCTAGAGATACTGCAAGTGTAGTGGGAAAAGGTTTCTCACAATATGTGCCAAATGGCAATTTTCGCTGTGTGTAACAGTGGATAGTAGGTTGAACAAACCTTTTGAGATTTTTTATTAACTAACACTAACCTTCACACACAACACACCCCACTGACCTGAGATTCCTCGCTTTAGCCATTTGGGCTCATCCAGCACAATGAAGAAGTTTTCCTGCTTCTCATATTCCTCCACATTTACAATGCGTACCTGTAGAGTCTGACTGTGGAGAGACATGCAAGCATGCACCCACCCACCCACGCACACACATACATACATATACACCCACACTCACACAGGGAGAGAGAGAAGACGGTTGTCATCAATACACATTGTTATATTTGTAGACGTTTTAAACACATTTGATGAGGATAAAAGGAAAACATGTTAAGATAAATATTTTTTTGAATAACACACACACACACACACACACACACACACACACACACACACACACACACACACACACACACACACACACACACACACACACACACACACACACAGCTAGTGCATTCATCTTAAGATAACTAGGTGAGACAACCACATCTCAGTAATAGCAAGTACAACTGAAGAGTACTTATAAAACACTGTATCCACACATTTTCACTTGTTTTTTCATCAGAAATGATTGCTTATGGGTAACTTCATGTGTATGGGTAGCGTCATGTTGTCATGCCCTGACCATAGAGAGCCCTTGTTTCTCTATGGTGTAGTAGGTCAGGGCGTGACTGGGGGTATTCTAGTTTATGATTTCTATATGGCGTTCTAGTTTATTTTTCTATGTTGGTGATTTGTATGATTCCCAATTAGAGGCAGCTGGTAATCATTGTCTCTAACTGGGGATCATATTTTGGTAGCATTTTTCCCACCTGTGTTTGTGGAATATTAGTTTGTGTTTTGTGCATGTGCACCACATAGTCACGTTTCGAAGTTAGCAAAAACAAACAAAAAAAATCGATAAACTAAGTTTCACTTTATAATAAATATGTGGAACTCAACATCCACTGCGTCTTGGTCCGTCTCTCCACACGTACGTGACACATGTTTTTATACATAGAGTTTAGATGTGTTATTTTGCAAAACACTAGACAGTATATCCATTGTTTAGCTGGAACCGTTCCTATCCTGTACATTTGACTGTGATTTGTGGTTGATGAACGCACTAAGTCTCTCTGGATAAGAGCATCTGACAAAAATGTCAAAATTAAATGTTTTACATACAGATCTCATAACTGTATTGAATTATTATTTATTTATTTTTGTCACAAATGTGTCATTTGTACAGTTCTTTATTTAAAATGTAGTTATTTGTAAGAGTTAACTGTGTAAAACCCAGCAGTACTACTTATTTCTCAGAGTGACGTGGATATATAGCATTAAAAAAACATGATTATTTGTCTCTGAAATGAAACCATCAAGTAACAGATTTTAAACAAATACATGTCTGTCATTGAACAACCCTATGCCATGATTAGACAGTAAAAAAACACCAATCTCTTTCATAATTTCTTGAAAAAATAAAAGCACATTTTCAAACAATTCTGAAAATTGATATACAGTATAGCGTTTTGGAATGAAACTCTTCAATTGTTTCTCAATAAGTGTGACTGTTACTTCACAAAATGCAAGGGTTTAATTTCTGCTGCTCCATAGGAAAGCACCATGTAGTGGACGCGGGCTTCGACCGGAACCAGTGGAATGTGCAAAGCAGCGGGTTGACATGGGAGAGCATGGGAATGTTGAGCACCAGGCGGGTTGCAGCGTTCTGGACAAGTTGCAGGGGTTTGATTGCAAAAGCGGGGAACCCAGCCAACAGAGAGTTGCAGTAGTCCAGACGGGAGATGACCGGAATTAGAACCTGCGCTACTTCCTGTGTGAGGTAGGGTCGTACTCTACGGATGTTGTAGGGCATGAACCTGCAGGACTGAGTTACTGCTTTGATGTTTGCGGAGAGTGACAGGGTGTTGTCCAGGATCACGCCAAGGTTCTTTGAACTCCTGGAGTTGTCAACCATGATGGAATGGTCTCGCAACCGTCCCATGATGCAAGCAAACAATACTTTCCTACCCTCTGAAACATTAACAAACACCCTGTCATTTAAATCACATCAGTAGCTGAGGTGCAATAAAGAATTTAACACATAGTGGAGGCTAAATCATTCACAGTGCATCACATACACAACACTCAAACACACACGGTACTGTACACACACAGAAATACAAACATGAACTAAACAACAGATAAACAGAACCTTAAACCACTTACCACTTACTCCTTGATCACACCGACAGCATCATTGTGTTTTGGTACACCAGAAGTATATTCATTTGGATTTATCGAACGTATATATCAAAATGTATGCATAGACGGCTTGACAGAAAAGGTAGCAGACGGTGAATGTTGAACTTTTGTTGCACACATATCCAGATGATGCTGCGTATCATTTTGCGCATTGACGATGTACAGTGGGGCAAAAAAGTATTTAGTCAGCCACCAATTATGCAAGTTCTCCCACTTAAAAAGATGAGAGAGGCCTGTAGTTTTCATCATAGGTACACTTCAACTATGACAGACAAATCACATTGTAGGATTTTTAATGAATTTATTTGCAAATTATGGTGGAAAATACGTATTTGGTGACCTACAAACAAGCAAGATTTCTGGCTCTCACATACCTGTAACTTCTTCTTTAAGAGGCTCCTCTGTCCTCCACTCGTTACCTGTATTCATGTTACCTGTTTGAACTTGTTATCAGTATAAAAGACACCTGTCCACAACCTCAAACAGTCACACTCCAAACTCCACTATGGCCAAGACCAAAGAGCTGTCATGGACACCAGAAACAAAATTCTAGACCTGCACCAGGCTGGGAAGACTGAATCTGCAATAGGTAAGCAGCTTGGTTTGAAGAAATCAACTGTGGGAGCAATTATTAGGAAATGGAAGACATACAAGACCACTGATAATCTCCCTCGATCTGGGGCTCCACGCAAGATCTCACCCCGTGGGGTCAAAATGATCACAAGAACGGTGAGCAAAAATCCCAGAACCACACGGGGGGACCTAGTGAATGACCTGCAGAGAGCTGGGACCAAAGTAACAAAGCCTACCATCAGTAACACACTACGCCGCCAGGGACTCAAATCCTGCAGTGCCAGACGTGTCCCCCTGCTTAAGCCAGTACATGTCCAGGCCCGTCTGAAGTTTGCTAGAGAGCATTTGGATGATCCAGAAGAAGATTGGGAGAATGTCATATGGTCAGATGAAACCAAAATATAACTTTTTGGTAAAAACTCAACTCGTCGTGTTTGAAGGACAAAGAATGCTGAGTTGCATCCAAAGAACACCATACCTACTGTGAAGCATGGGGGTGGAAACATCATGCTTTGGGGCTGTTTTTCTGCAAAGGGACCAGGACGACTGATCCGTGTAAAGGAAAGAATGAATGGGGCCATGTATCGTGAGATTTTAAGTGAAAACCTCCTTCCATCAGCAAGGGCATTGAAGATGAAACGTGGCTGGGTCTTTCAGCATGACAATGATCCCAAACACACTGCCCGGGCAACGAATGAGTGGCTTCGTAAGAAGCATTTCAAGGTCCTGGAGTGGCCTAGCCATTCTCCAGATCTCAACCGCATAGAACATCTTTGGAGGGAGTTGAAAGTCCGTGTTGCCCAGCAACAGCCCCAAAACATCACTGCTCTAGAGGAGATCTGCATGGAGGAATGGGCCAAAATACCAGCAACAGTGTATGAAAACCTTGTGACGACTTAGAGAAAACGTTTGACCTCTGTCATTGCCAACAAAGGGTATATAACAAAGTATTGAGATACACTTTTGTTATTGACCAAATACTTATTTTCCACCATAATTTGCAAATAAATTCAATAAAAATCCTACAATGTGATTTTCTGAATTTTTTTTTCTCATTTTGTCTGTCATAGTTGAAGTGTACCTATGATGAAAATGACAGGCCTCTCTCATATTTTTAAGTGGGAGAACTTGCACAATTGGTGGCTGACTAAATACTTGTTTGCCCCACTGTAGGTGTGATCGAGGTGTTAGTGCACCATTACAGTAATAACTACAATATATGACCTGAAATGACATCACATTACAGTATGAGTACTACATGTAAGTGCACAATTAGTCCAACGTGCAACCACAGCTTATATCGTCTGAACGTTTAATAGGGAAAGGATCTGTCCGCTAACATTAGCAAGAGGCTGTCAATCATAAACTAATGGACGCTGCTCCACATGGGAGTCACTGACTGACACAGTGACAAACCATAATAATCCCCATCACCCCAGTTACTGTAGCCTTAGGATACATTTCCATCAATATAACATAGTACATGTGGACACCTACACAGACACACACATACTGTACATGAATATAATTTTGATCCCATTTGCTTAATGGGAGGGATACGTATAACATTCAGTATATGTGGACACATACTGTACATAGACAAATGTGGACACAAACTGATGGAAAAACACATTTACCAACATACAACGATGCATTTACACTGAACTGTATGACAGTTCCCTCTAGACCTCAACCCTCATCTGTACTCTGTACTCTCATCTGTACAGCACTGCTACTAACAAAGTCTACTGGGTTTCTCAGCTTCCTGTCTGTACTTCATTGATTTGTTTGTGTAAGTAAGTGCATATAGAGCAGGCCTCACCTGGTCTGTTCGTTGGAGAACTCAAGCTCGCCCTTGGTCTCCTCGTAGTCCACGCCGGCACGGGCGCTGCCATCCTCAGTGCGGTAGGGCAACATCACGGTGCCCCGCGAGCCAGAGTTCCGCACCACCGTCACCACCATCGTACCGGAGCTCTCGCTCACTCGCAGCACGCGCTCGCCGAACGTGAAGATGCCGGCGTGGTCGTCGTCCAGGATGGTAACCATGGTAACTAACGGCTCCACCAGCCGGCCCTTGGGCGGCGTTCCCAGTGAAACCTCGTTGCCGCCCTCATCCAGACGGAGATTCTGCAGCCGCACAAAGAAGTGCTCGTCTTCCTCGAAGACGTCGTCGTCCAAGATGCCCACCTGAAAAGGACAGGGGACACACAAAAAGTTAAGTGTGGAATTACTGTATGCATTGAGACAATCTTATTTAAATGCCCAGTGCAGTCAAAAATGTGACTTTCCTGGGTTTTATATATATTTCCATGTAGGAATAATATTGTGAAATTGAGAACATGATGATAATGCACTTTTTAGTGTGAGAGCTGTTGGAAATGTCATGCTGTTTTGGTGGGATGGAGTTTTGGCCTGCCTGTTGACATCACTCCAATTGCTCTTAAATACAAGTAAAACTAAATGCATGCTCTTCAACCGATCGCTACCTGCACCTACCCGCCTGTCCAACATCACTACTCTGGACGGCTCTGACTTAGAATACGTGGACAACTACAAATACTTAGGTGTCTGGTTAGACTGTAAACTCTCCTTCCAGACCCATATCAAACATCTCCAATCCAAAGTTAAATCTAGAATTGGCTTCCTATTTCGCAACAAAGCATCCTTCACTCATGCTGCCAAACATACCCTTGTAAAACTGACCATCCTACCAATCCTCGACTTTGGCGATGTCATTTACAAAATAGCCTCCAATACCCTACTCAACAAATTGGATGCAGTCTATCACAGTGCAATCCGTTTTGTCACCAAAGCCCCATATACTACCCACCATTGCGACCTGTACGCTCTCGTTGGCTGGCCCTCGCTTCATACTCGTCGCCAAACTCACTGGCTCCATGTCATCTACAAGACCCTGCTAGGTAAAGTCCCCCCTTATCTCAGCTCGCTGGTCACCATAGCATCTCCCACCTGTAGCACACGCTCCAGCAGGTATATCTCTCTAGTCACCCCCAAAACCAATTCTTTCTTTGGCCGCCTCTCCTTCGAGTTCTCTGCTGCCAATGACTGGAACGAACTACAAAAATCTCTGAAACTGGAAACACTTATCTCCCTCACTAGCTTTAAGCACCAACTGTCAGAGCAGCTCACAGATTACTGCACCTGTACATAGCCCACCTATAATTTAGCCCAAACAACTACCTCTTTCCCAACTGTATTTCATTTATTTATTTATTTTGCTCCTTTGCACCCCATTATTTTTATTTCTACTTTGCACATTCTTCCATTGCAAAACTACCATTCCAGTGTTTTACTTGCTATATTGTATTTACTTTGCCACCATGGCCTTTTTTGCCTTTACCTCCCTTCTCACCTCATTTGCTCACATTGTATATAGACTTGTTTATACTGTATTATTGACTGTATGTTTGTTTTACTCCATGTGTAACTCTGTGTCGTTGTATCTGTCAAACTGCTTTGCTTTATCTTGGCCAGGTCGCAATTGTAAATGAGAACTTGTTCTCAACTTGCCTACCTGGTTAAATAAAGGTGAAATCATTTTTTTTTTTTTAAACTCCAATAAGCTGTTATTGGCAAAACCTTTCTGCCAATAACAGCTAGTTTTCCCCTCCCCACTCAGACCACTCCCAGACAGTCCTAGCAAAATTCTTCCTTGAGAAATTGCTCCTGTTAATTAAGAAGTTATTTTTGTTCCTTTTAGAGCATTTTGATGGAGAACAATCACAGTAAGGTACTTTTTTATTTTTTTATTTTACCTTTATTTAACCAGGCAAGTCAGTTAAGAACAAATTCTTATTTTCAATGACGACCTAGGAACAGCGGGTTAACTGCCTGTTCAGGGGCAGAACGACAGATTTGTACCTTGTCAGCTCGGGGGTTTGAACTTGCAACCTTCCGGTTACTAGTCCAACGCTCTAACCACTAGGCTACCCTGCCGCCCCCACTTAATTGTTACCCAGAAATGATTTGATATTGAAGTAAAAACAGCTGCATTGTGCCTTTAATCTAATCTCATCTGAAATGATTTAAACTAATCTCTAATCCATCCAAGAGCAAGTTTTCCCTTGCCACTGTCGCCTCTTTTCGCTCTTTGGAGGTGCAGGCCATGACAAGTTGCTCACAAGTATTGTACTAGTAAACTAGTAAATTGACTAGTAAACAAATACTAGTCAATGAGTTAGTTGATTGATTGTTTGGTTGATCGAAGTATTACTCAAAACTACAGTAAACAGCGACTATTCACCTCCCTCCTCTCATAATTTTCCACCCTCTTTCCCCCCCCCCCCTCTCTTCTCATTCCTTTCCATCTAACCTTAATCTCCTTCCGACTCTCCCCTGGTTTGAACACCAGCGTCCCCTCGCTAAACTCATAGTCCGCCCCGGCATTTGCCGAGCCATTCTCCGTGTGGTAGTCCACATAGAAGGTGTGCTGCCCCATGCCACCCTCACAGATCACTGCTAGGCTCAGGGTACCACAGTTCTCTGTGCACTGGTACTGGGCACGCTCAAAGGACAGGTGGGTGCACGTGGCCCTGTCCTCTTTGTCCAGGGCGCCGCACTCCGTTGCGGCGGCTTTGCGTCGCGTGTGCTCGGCGGCATGCTTCTTGAGCACATTGCCGGCACCGATCATCATGCGTGTGGCTTGGATGCGGTAAAAGGCGCGGCTCTTCCTCTGCTGCACCAGAGCTGAGTAGTTGGCCATCTCGATAAGCTGCTCCAGGTCTTTGTCCGGGTGCTTCTGCTTCAGGTCCTTCAGGATGCGTACCACCTAGGTTAGGTCACAACGTAAACACAATATTAACTAAATGTTAATACCAGGCTTAAACAAGGATAACAAAATGATACCGCAATGTAAACACAATGTAAACACAATGTTAACACAATGTTAACACAATGTTTGAAATACAACGTTAACACAATGTTTTTTAAAAAGGAACAGCACCAGGGCCAAGACACGTAAAGGACCAATACCATCTCCCTGCCCACTCCACTCTCCTATAATGCTAAACTCTTCTGACTCGTCCTGACTATTCTCTTTCCTGTTCTCCTGGCTCAGCCTACCTCATCTCTGTTCTGGTCCAGCTCCTTGCCTGTCTGAACAGAGACTGTGCAGACACTGGAGGAGTTTCCAGCAGTGGAATTGCTATCCGAGAACTTAGCGTCCATGATTACATCGATCCCCTTGGGCGCCAGGTCACCTTCCGTTTCCACAACAATGCCATGCCGCTTGTCTGCACGGTAACGCTTGTGCATGTACTTGTAGAAGAGCAGGCGGCGGTCGGCGATCCAAGCCAAGATCACACACACTGGGAAGTAGAGCAGAGTGACCAGAGCCTCCCACACCTGCAGAATTAACACACAACATTTCTATATAATATAAAAACACACAAATGCATTCAAAATCTGTCTATAAACCCCCGCTGACACACAAACACACAGACACACACACGCAAATAATACAGACCTCCACTACTCCCGGGGAGATAACAGCCAGGATGAGGTAGAGCCAGATGTAAGCGAAGATGCTCCAGAAGGCTGTGATGAAGAACACTCTCAGATGTTTGATCTTTCGCGACTCCCCGTCGGGGATGACCCACACACACACTCCGATGATCACAAACATGTTGAAGGCAGCGCTGCCCACGATGGTGCCCGGTCCAAGCTCACCCGCGTCAAAGTTGTGACCACACACCTGCCAACAAGACAGCAAAGAAATCAAGTTGAATAACAAAATAAGCTAGGGTTACGCTACCTCCATTAAGGTATCTGTCAATGGGGAACCCAGTCTAATTCAAGCAAATCAAGGGTCCGTCAGGTGTAGCATGTAGTACAAAGGGATTGTGGGGACACTCAGGGGTAGTGTGTAGAGCCCTGCACTGGCATGAATGTTAAGCCCGAGCCCTACCCATACTCGCAACGTTCAGGCCCTACCCTACCCAGGCCGATTGCTTCTGCGAAATTGAAGGCCCTGCCCGAAACCCAAGATCAGAAATAACTTCCTCCATTAGTAAATGCATTAGCTGCTCCTCTCTGTCTGTCACTCGCTCCCTGCGTGCAGGTTGAAGCACTTCTGACATCCTGTTATGATCTTACTCAGATATGACTGTACCGCGCAGGGGAGCAAGCGCAAATGGCTCAGCTTCAAAATGTTAGTGATCAATTTGTGATACCTGAGCCCTGCCCGTACCCTAGTTAGTGATGAAAGATACGACCTACCCAGCCCTAACCTGATGGGTTTGGGGTTTATGGGGAGTGGGGACACTGGGGTAGTGTGTTGTATATACTCTGGGGTGGTGTGTAGTGATGAAGGTTTTGTGGGGTCACCAGCATACCTCGATGACAGAGAGAAGGATCTCTGGTGCAGAGGAGCCCAGGGCCATGAGCGTGAGGTTAGACACAGTCTCGTTCCAGATCCGCACAGTGGTCACTGACGTCTCCCCGTTGGGTTTGGTGATAGTCACCTCTTTCTCCTACAAAGACAAGGACACACATCACAGTTAGGGGAACATGCAGCTAGTGTTTTACCAATACAACAATTCAGTGATATTGCCTATGAGCTGATGCTAGAGGACAGTATTTCAAAAGTTCCAGAACTTTCACCAAAGTTCACAGGTTTTTCAGAAATCCCGGTCTGAGAAATCCCAGAATCAATCCTGCTAAATTTCTGAAAAACCTGGGAACTTTGGGGAAAGTTTTCAGAATCACCACAGCACGAGAATGACTGAAGGACAAAACAAAGAGAGAAGTGGTCACTGGTCACCTGGGAGGTGATGACCTCGATGGAGGCCATGAAGCGGTCGGCGATGATGGACACACCCAGGAACATGTACATGAGGCAGGTAAAGTAGACTATCGCCCTCCCCGTCTGCTCCGCCAGTGGAGGGCTGAGTGGTAGCCACACAGGCAGCACAATGCCAGGTCTACACATCACCTTGTCTGTGCACGCCCGCTTGCCCCCTGTGGTGTTACCAGATGGGGAAGCCGGGGTGCCTGATACAGATGCCCGCTCCACCACCTGAGGCTTGGAATGGAAGGAAGAGGTGGCCGGGTGGGGCAGGAGGAGGAGGATGGAGAGGAGGAGTAGGAAGGATGGGAGTGGGGGATACACAGGGTGGGGTCCCATGCTATCCCTGAGTTAGGTGGTGCCTGGGGTCACCGGAGGAGCAGCTGGGTAGGAACACTCTCCTGAAAGAACATTGAGAGAGGGAGAGAGAGAGAGAGAGAGAGACACCAAAAGAACAACAGGGGTTGAGGATGTGGCTCTCTAAATTGTTCACTAGGGTATATTAATAAGGTCTACAATACATTCAACTGTGCCACTCCCCACATAAATGAATGCCATTTGGGTATTTCTGAGATGAATTAAAGGGATAGTTCACCCAAAAATAAAATTGTTCCTAACCTACCTACTTTAAAGTAGTTATTTTAACATTCTGAATGTCAGCAATGCTGCTATAATGACCATTTTATAAGTATTAGTATAATATTTATTGCTATTGTTTGTTTGTTTGTTTTGAACTGTTTATCTGTTTCTTGTGCTGTTTTTTGTATGCGCCTTGGTAGGGGTGGGGGGGGGGGATTAAGGATTGGGGATGTTTCATATTTGTTTATTTAGCTACAGTCACCAACGGTTAATATTAGCAGCTAGGACTAATACACAATGGAAGTTAAGGGACCCGAGTTAGCATGCTCTACATTGTCCAACATTACCTTAGTTACTTCAAACCCGAGTTCTCTAGAAACGTACCATTGTTTTACAGTCATCGATGCCAATGCTAGTGGTTGGGCACTGGAGCTTAGTAAACAAAACCCAAAGCGTGGATTGAAGTCTCTTCTGGCACACAGACCATTCTCAAGGTAAAGAAATATAGACAAATATCGTCAAAATGAAAAGAACAAGGACCAATGAGTGTGTGAGTGAATATGCATGTTACCTCACTCTGGCGGTATCAAATGCCAGTCTAGACAAATGCAGAGTGCTATCAGTCAGCAGCGATCTAATCGAGAGGAGAGGAGACAGAAACAAGAGAGAGGGGGAGAGAGAGTGAGGAGGGGGGGAGAGAGAGTAGAGGTGCAAACAAACAAACAGAGAGAAGGTATAAAGACACTGATATAAGATCACTGCAGGAGGCAAAGAGTTACAATGACAGAAACATGAAAGAACATTCAAACACAGAAAGATGTGAGGCCTGTATAGTACTAAAGGTGGTGCAGCGGTAACACTACATGTAGGTACCATTTAAGGGAAGGTTTTGCATGTAGGTTATAGACAGTTAAATATAGCTTTAATATGTTTATAAATCATGAACTAATATCTAAATATGGAAAGTTATTTTAAAAGGGAAAACCACCCCCCTCAAACAGAACCTTAATGTAAAGTCCTACCAGAGCACCTTTGAAGGTGGAGATCAGATGCAGGTGGGGTAACACTAAACACCCTATCTGACTTAAACCCATCCTTACCCTGGAGTGGAGCTGCCCACTGGCCATGGGGGGTTTATGCGTGAGGCCACCTATAGGGTCACCTGTCACCCCCCCCCCCCCCCCCCCCTGCACAGGTAACCCTAGGGTGGTGTGTGTGGCACCATGTCTTATTCATTGAGAACTTAAGGTCATTACTTGTTCAATTAGTTATGATGGGCACAAGCCTGGCTGTGACTGGCCCCCAATAAACATGCATTATGAAAAAGGGTCCTTACAATGGAAAGAATCTGTCTATTAGCAGGTCAAGTATGCTGCCATGATAACTTTGAAAAACAGAATGGAGGCAGACATCTTAATAGTTTTTGATGATAACTTCTGTAACTAGCTACAAATACATTCATATTTATCTACACTACTAAATACGGGGTACATTTTCAGTGCAATCACAAACAAGACCTATGCTTTAGGCTAATGCTAATTTGAACTGTTAATAGGTAAGAACTTTAAAAACCCATGTATGTCATCTAGGGCAGTGGTTCCCAAACTGTGGGTCAGGACCCACTTGTGGGCTACGGCAGGGGTCCAGGTGAGACTTTTTTGTGCATTGTTACAATTCAGTTAATTAGAATTTGTCACAAGAGCTCATAGTCAAATCTACATAAGAGTTAAATATTTTAAAGAGGATGATTTTATAATTATTTTTTACTTTTGTCTGGTCTGGGTATATTTTTTCACCACTCAACCCTTTTGCAATTGGTGGGTCAGGAAGCAGAACGTTTGGGAACACCGGATCTAGGGAACACACACACACTTATTACATAAAAAATGTGCATGCATGCTTGAGTGTATGTTTGTGTAAGTCAATGCATGCAAGGTTGTGCGTGCATGCATGCATGTAACATGGATCATACATGCATGTGTGGGTGAAAAAAATGGGGAGGGGTCATCTATGGACTTGAAAGAATGTGTAGAGCATGAGCTTGTGTGTGTGTGTTTGTGGAGGGGGGTAAGTGATTGAGTGAGAGTGAGTGATGGAAATGGAAGCGTGCTGGCAGGTGTGCGTTGCCCACGGTAACAGACACCGCAGTGTTGCATCATTGATGCCTCCTGTGCCTTGGCAAGCTCATTATTAGGTTGTGATTGAGAAATGTGGCCCCGAGCACCATGCACCGCATCACATTTCACTTTCCAAGGCCTGCTATGGTTACCATGGCCTCAGACTGAGGGCCACCTTACACCGGGCAGTGGGGCCAAGGGGCCCGAACCAAAAATAACCCACCGACTGTTCACACCTGGACAGGAATACTGAACAGGTGACAGAGCACAGCAAAGAGAGATGCTGTAGTATCAAATCAAATGAAATGTATTTATATAGCCCTTCGTACATCAGCTGATATCTCAAAGTGCTGTACAGAAACCCAGCCTAAAACCCCAAACAGCAAACAATGCAGGTGTTGAAGCATGTTGGCTAGGAAAAACTCCCTAGAAAGGCCAAAACCTAGGAAGAAACCTAGAGAGGAACCAGGCTATGAGGGGTGGCCAGTCCTCTTCTGGCTGTGCCGGGTGGAGATTATAACAGAACATGGCCAAGATGTTCAAATGTTCATAAATGACCATCATGGTCAAATAATAGGTCTGGGACAGGTAGCACGTCCGGTGAACAGGTCAGGATTCTATAGCCGTAGGCAGAACAGTTGAAACTGGAGCAGCAGCACTAATTGATTAGTAATACTAATCAACAGACTTACAAAATACATAAACACTCCTTGTGACCCTTAGGCTGTGCTATTATGGACATCATACACACAAAGAGGAGGGAGCCACACAAACACATACTTATTTTCATACAGGCACTCATAGGACACCGCTAACACACCATACCAGAAAATAAACCTTATCGACAGACAGCTAGCTGCCTGTAAACTCACACTCTGAGGCCTGGTCCATAAACAACCCCTCACCGGTAAACCTTTTTTAATTTTTTTTATCTTTTATTTAACTAGGCAAGTCAGTTAAGAACAAATTATTATTTACATTGAAGGCCTACCCTGGCCAAACTCTAACCCGGACGACGTTGGGACAATTGTGCGCCGCCCTGTGGGACTCCCAATCACGGACGGTTGAGATACAGCCTGGAATCAAACCAGGGTCTGTAGTGACGCCTCTAGCACTGAGATGCAGTGCCTTAAACCGCTGCGCCACTACACTTCATGTAGATCTGAGAGGACTGAATAGATATAACATTTGGAACACTGGCCTAATATTGAGTTGCGCACCCAGCAACATTTCAGTTCTTGACACAAACCGGTGTGCCTGGCACATCTTTTGTCTTGCCCATTCACCCTCTGAATGGCACACATACACAATCCATGTCTCAATTGTCTCAAGCCTTAAAGCCTCTTTAACCTGTCTCCTCCACTTCATCTACACTGATTGAAGTGGATTTAACAAATGACATCAATAATGGATCATAGCTTTCACCTGGATTCACCTAGTCAGTCTGTCATGGATAGAGCAGGTGTTCTTAATGTTTTGAACACTAAGTGTATTAATAACTGATAGGCTTGGTTGGACTTTCACCATATTGCTTCTATCTGTCAAATTATTTCAGATCTCCACAAGTGCTTACTGCACTGCACTGCATTGTCCGTTATTGAGGCCTTTTCTGGTCGGGACCCAGACTCATCTGTGGCAGTTCAAATGTGTTTACATTGTGATTCTGATTGGGTGAAGGCACTACTAAGTGGTGCACTCACTCTGGGTTTCCAATCCATATTGAGATCAATGCCTTTAGGTTCTCCCTCTGGACCACCATCAGGCAACACTGCAGATGAAACCCGTTTATAAGAACAGTCAATCGATAGACTCATAGGGTAACAGAGGTGTAGAGATTATTTATCACTCCCATAAATCCCATAATAGTGTCACGTTCTGACCTTTATTTCCTGTGTTTTGTATTTAGTTAGTATGGTCAGGGCGTGAGTTGGGTGGGCAGTCTATGTTTGTTTTTCTATGATTTGGGTATTTCTATGTTTCGGCCTAGTATGGTTCTCAATCAGAGGCAGGTGTCATTAGTTGTCTCTGATTGAGAATCATACTTAGGTAGCCTGGGTTTCACTGTGTGTTTGTGGGTGATTGTTCCTGGCTCTGTGTTTGCACCAGATGGGACTGTTTTAGGTTTTCTCACGTTTGTTGTTTTTGTTAGTTGTCTCATGTGTAGTTTCTTTATAAATTAAAGAACATGAATAACCACCACGCTGCTTTTTGGTCCGCTTCTCTTTCACCAGAAAACCCTTACAAATAGACTTACAATGCATTCTGAAAGTATTCAGATCCCTTGACTTTTTTACTCTTTTTACAAATTTAGTTTTGAATACTTGTATAAATAAGCTATTTCTAAAAAAAATTTTTTTTTTTTAAATCCTTAATCTGAACATAATATTCCATAATGACGAAGGGAAAACAGTTTTTTTTTTTTTGCAAATGTATTAAAAATAAAAAACTGAAATACTTATACAAGTATTTATACAAGTATTCAGACCCTTTGCTATGAGACTAGAACTTGAGCTCAAGTCCATCCTGTTTCCATTGCACATCCTTGAGATGACACCTGAAACCCCACCTCTTTAAGGAATACCTAGGATAGGATAAAGTAATCCTTCTCTCCCCCCCCCCCCTTAAAAGACCTAGATGCACTATTGTAAAGTGGCTGTTCCACTGGATGTCATAAGGTGAAAGCACCAATTTGTAAGTCGCTCTGGATAAGAGCGTCTGCTAAATGACTTAAATGTAAATGTAATGTAAATGTTTCTACAACTTGATACAAATTAAACAATTTACCTTTGTTAAATTCAATTGACTGGACATGGTTTGGAAAGGCACACACGTCTATATAAGGTCTCACAGTTGACAGTGAATGTCAGAGGAAAAAAACAAGCCATGAGGTTGAAGGAATATTCCGTAGAGCTCCGAGACAGGATTGTGTTGAGGCACAGATCTGGGGAATGGTACCAAAACATTTCTACAGCATTGAAGGTTCCCAAGAACACAGTGGCCTCCATCATTCTTAGATGGAAGAAGTTTGGAACCACCAAGCCTCTTCCTAGAGCTGGCCGCCCGGCCAGGGCCTTGTTCAGGGGATGACCAAGAACCCGATGGCCACTCTGACAGAGCTGCAGAGATCCTCTGTGGAGATGGGAGAACCTTCCAGAAGGACAACCATCTCTGCAGCACTCCACCAATCAGGCCCAGAAGGAAGCCACTCCTCAGTAAAAGGCACATGACAGCCCGCTTGGAGTTTGCCAAAAGGCACCAAAAGGACTCTCAGACCATGAGAAATAAGATTCTCTGGTCTGATGAAAACAAGATTGAACTCTTTGGCCTGAATGCCAGGCGTCACGTCTGGAGGAAACCTGGCACCATCCCTATAGTGACGCATGATGGTGGCAGCATCATGCTGTGGCGATGTTTTTCAGGAACAGGGACTGGGAGACTAGTCAGGGTCGAGGGAAAGATGAACGGAGCAAAGTACAGAGAGATCCTTGATGTAAACCTGCTCCAGAGCACTCAGTAACTCAGACTGGGGTGAAGGTTCACCTTCCAACAGGACAATGACCCTAAACACACAGCCAAGACAACGCAGGAGTGGCTTCAGGACAAGTCTCTGAATGTACTTGAGTTGCCCAGCCAGAGCCCGGACTTGAACCCGATCGAACATCACTGGAGGGACCTGAAGATAGCTGTTCAGCAATGCTCCCCATCCAACCTGGCAGAGCTTGAGGGATCTGCAGAGAAGAATGGGAGAAACTCCTCAAATATAGGTGTGCCAAGCTTGTAGTGTCATACCTAAGAAGACTCTATGCTGTAATCTCGTCCAAAGGTGCTTCAACAAAGTACTGAGTAAAAGGTCTGAATACTTATGTAAATGTGATATCCGTTTCTATTTTGAATACAATTGCAAAAATAAATAAAAACCTGTTTTTGCTTTGTCATTATGTGATATTGTGTGTAGATTGATGCGGGGAAAAAAACTATTTAATACATTTTAGAATAAGGCTGTAATGTAACAAAATGTGGAAACATTCAAGGGGCCTGAATACTTTCCAAATGCACTGTAGTTCCCAGGCTAGAGTGTATTTTAATTCAGTTCACAATGGGTGAGAGCTTAGATGGGTTAATGACTTCCGTTGTGTTTCAGTCTCTCTACTCAGCAGATCTGCAGAGGGCAAACTGTTGGGATTGTGGCTGCTGCTCAGCTGTTTGCGTCTCCTTGTTTACATCTGTGAGACCCTGACTGTGTTTTAATAGTCTTATGTGGCCAAATGCGGCCCACTTATGGAGCAAATTTTGAATTTGTGTTAGGATATTGAATTTGAATTTAATATTATTGGATTTGTAATGCAATAATTGAATCATTGAATTCATAAATTGAACTTGATTTGATTCCATCTGTTCTCCTTTACCTTTCCTGACTGAAATTATGGTTTATAAACTTGATACACAAACAATGAATGCAGTATCTACAATATTGAAACTGAATATATAAATATTGAATATAAAATGTAATTTAAATAACATTTAAAAACTGAATTCAATGTTCATTAAATTCGGTTTAAAATCATGAAATACAAGTTCAATTTATTAATTGAATGATTCAATTTGTGCATTAAACATAAAAAAATATTACATTCAAATTCAATAGCTTAATACAAATTAAACATTATTAAATTCAAATACAATTTCTGTTTGCGCTGAAATCACTCCATGCCTGCTGGTCAATTCTTGCTTGTTGACTAAAACCAGAAAGTATGTAGAAATTATAATGGATGTAAATATTTTAATAATTTAATATTTGAAAATATTGAACTACTTTCTAACTCTCTAACAATGACCAATAATGAGATTTAAGCATTCCATGCGCCTTCCAAGCAAGCTGTTCTTTGATGGAGAAGGTCGTTTCTCCTGTCCTCTCTGAGGTGTCAGTACGGTAAACCGTCTCGTCCGTCGCCTGTTCTGTTCCTGTACAGGACACTGAGCTGTGTGACAGCTCTTCTCTCGTTAACCCCAGCGACACGGCTGCTGTCTGTCAGCGACGCCGATAAGTGATTGCCTGGGATTAATTTACACAGATAGCAGCGTCAACAAAATGGGAGTTAGCACCTTTTACCGTTTCATATTTTCTCTCCCCACATGGTGACGGAGGGGAAGCGTCAGGTAAGGTAAGGGATACTGTCTCTCTAGGTTCAGGTGAGGGAGAGAGTGAAAGAGAAAGAGAGAGAAAGTGAGAGAGGAAGAGACAGAGATGAGTGTTTTACACTTAAGCAAAGTGAGGTCTTTCTATGTAAATGGACCCCACTGCTGAAGGAATAATATAAGAGAATACACTCAAATGGGCCAAGAATGGTTTTTAAAATTATATAGAGAAAAAAAGTCACTATCAAAATGTTTTTGTTGTTGTTTAATTTCATAATCAAACAATATACAGTATATAACATTACAGTATTAGCCTAAACATGCTACATTGTTATTAAATCTAAAAATGCTTATATTACCAATACGTATGTTGGCAATGGCTAGTTTAAAAATACCAAAGTGTGGATTGCAGTCAGTTCTTGTACATAAAGCTCTTTCAAGGTGAGGAAACAAATGTCTAAATATGCCATTTATCTGAACTATTCCTTTAATAGAATGCCTGTGTTGACATTTTATAGCACTTAACAGGAGTAAAGAAGACCACAAACCTTCACTCAAGTGAACTGTAACCATCATGGTGCAGGTGGCAGTATACTCCATTTGCATTAATTTTGTCAATGAGAGCATGCTGGCTCCATTCTAGCTCAAACACAACACACTGGACTCTCTACAGTGACTCTGTTTTGGCTCAAAGACAACCCAGCTTCAAGTCTTTCACTGTGTTTTTGTTCCTAAAGTGAATGTGTTTCAGGAGGGTTAGCATGCCAAAGTCTGCCTCGTTTCTGTTAGCACACAGAGGCCTGTATACAGCATTACTCCTAACATGGACATCTTAGAAATAACCCTTTTGGTCTTTTCACGGAAAACACTTTATTATTCAATGCCCTTGAAAATATGCCAAAGCAAAACCACAAATGTGATAGCAAAATGTAGCTACTCGCAACAAAGCAACCGATCCATTATGCCGTAATGGTAATGCTAGTTTGAGTTACCCACAAATCATGGCAGTTAGACAGTCACCCTGTTTGCTGTTAAACGAAAGAAAGGAAAGTGATCTATCCCTTTAATAAGTAAAGCGAGGGCTGTCCATGGAACCTGTAAGAACCAGATGAGTCAGAGTGTAAACTAATCTACCTCTGGCCCCGGGCCACACAGACAGACAGACTGTCATGGCACTGTTACAATTAGACCTACTATCATAAAACTGTTACAATTCTGATATAAGTGAGGGATGTGTACATGCAGATGTTCAAGATGATTAAGAATAGGATTGCCGGACACACAGTAATTCATGGTTACCAGTATTTAGCAGACGCTTTATCCAAATTAACTTCCATAATGTTACAATTGTGACTTCACTGAAAAGGCCTTTTTGAAGAGCAATTTACCGCCAACACATTGCATCTGTTAAGACAGAGGTAATAATTACCACTTGAAAATAAATTGGATCCTGGACCTCTGGTTCAAAGTTAGGCCTAATCTAGGATTTGTTAAACAATCTCCCGGTTAGGTTGTTTTCCATATTCATTTTTTTCCACACATAATGAATGTCCAGATACAGTATATGTGAACCTTTTCAGTTTTAAAACTTTCCATTAACAAAGGGATGATAATAGGGATGCAAATGTCTGACTCAAAGGGAAGATCAGTATTTCACAATTTAATGTTAGATGGTTACTCAGGCTGAAAGTAGTCTGTGTCATGTCTCTATTTTGGTTTGGTCAGGGTGTGATTTGGGTGGGCAGTCTATGTTCTATGTTCTATTATTTTCTATTTCTATGTGTTTGGCCGGGTGTGGTTCTCAATCAGAGGCAGCTGTCTATCATTGTCTCTGATTGCTCCAGTTTCAACTGTTCTGCCTTACTATTATTCAACCATGCTGGTCATTTATGAACATTTAAACATCTTGGCCACGTTCTGTTATAATCTCCACCCGGCACAGCCAGAAGAGGACTGGCCACCCCACATATGCTCTCTCTAATTCTCTCTTTCTTTCTCTCTCTCGGAGGACCTGAGCCCTAGGACCGTGCCCCAGGACTACCTGACATGATGACTCCTTGCTGTCCCCAGTCCACCTGACTGTGCTGCTGCTCCAGTTTCAACTGTTCTGCCTTATTATTATTCGACCATGCTGGTCATTTATGAACATTTGAACATCTTGGTCATGTTCTGTTATAATCTCTACCCGGCACAGCCAGAAGAGGACTGGCCACCCCACATAGCCTGGTTCCTCTCTAGGTTTCTTCCTAGGTTTTGGCCTTTCTAGGGAGTTTTTCCTAGCCACCGTGCTTCTACATTTACATTTACATTTAAGTCATTTAGCAGACGCTCTTATCCAGAGCGACTTACACCTGCATTGTTTGCTGTTTGGGGTTTTATGCTGGGTTTCTGTACAGCACTTTGAGATATCAGCTGATGTACGAAGGGCTATATAAATACATTTGATTTGATTTGATTGGATTGAGAACCATACTTAGGTAGCCTTTTCCCACCTGTGTGTTGTGGGTAATTATTTTTTCTGTGTGTGTTTGTGTGCACCTTGGTTGCGTCACGTTCTTTACTGTTTACCTGTTTTTTGGGGAGGGGGGGGTTGTTTCACTTTCATTAAAAGATGTGGAACTACATGCACACTGCGCCTTGGTCGATTTATGACAGGGAGTTTGAGGATAGCGAGCCTGACACTATGGGCCAGGATAAACTGTAATCCAGATTTCTTCAAACAGTCATTATAAACTTCAGTGAACTTTCTCTACTGCTAGTTAAAAGTCAATGAGAGTAATAGGGGCACCTTCAACCGTGCAATTTACAAAATGTCATGGCCAAATTAACTGAAATTAACAATTATTTTGTTTGACATGATGTACTTTCGTATACCTTAGGTAGTATTTCTGAAAGTAGAGCTCACGAACCAAAAGTGGTCCCCGTAACATGCATACAACATCACATATGTGCACCATACATTGCTCTCTCGCTCTGCTGTGTGCATGATGTGCCTCATGCTAGCTGTCACTTATTGGTTGAATTTAAATTGCTAGGGGGCTGGCCCATGTGGTGGAAAATGGCTCAGCACAGCTTCCAGAAAAACAGCTGCTTTCAAACTAAAGGCTTTTGTGGCTAATTGAGGTAAAACAATTTTGCATGTATGAACTACACATTGACACATTCAGACTAAAGTGGGAGGGTTAAATCATACTTAGTAGTTGCCAAAGTTCATGTCTTAAAGGTGATTTGACAATATTTATATATTTTTTCAAATCAAAATAGTTTATCTATCCAACAAGGTAGGAGTGCAGATACATAAAAACTCAAGAAAATATGACAATCATAACAAATTAATCTAAAACAAATGGAAAAAAGAAGCACCACGGCCGTTAAAAGAGCTGGACCAGGTGCAGCGTTGTGAGCGTACATTTTCTCTTTTATTCGAAATGACGCCGACTAAACAATACAAACCATGAAGCTTAATGCTATGTACCATAAAACAAAGTTAACTTCCCACAAACACAGGTGGGGAAAAAGGGTAGTTAAGTATGGTTTCCAATCAGAGACAACGATAGACAGCTGTCCCTGATTGAGAACCATACCTGGCCAAAACATAGAAATAGAAAATCATAGAAACACAAAACATAGAATGCCCACCCAACTCACGCCCTGACCAAACCAAAATAGAGACATAAAAATGATCTCTAAGGTCAGGGCGTGACACCATGTAATTTCCATATTTGCAGCGCTTATCTTTTCCATTCATTTGGGGTTGATGCATGTAGATGGATCTACACAACCAATGATATAAAATGTGTACTTGTATTGACATTAGACGACTTTGGAGGTCTGAACATCTGACCATTTTGGGGGGGGGGGGGGATTTAATTCCAGTTCAACTTTATCCTACACGATTAAAGGTAAAATGGTAATAGCATGTTACTGTTATTACATGAAAAATACATATGGGTCTCTGTGCGAGTGAGATTCATTAAAACAAGTATTGCTATGTTGTGACTATGTACCATTTGGAACCAGGTAGTTACTGTGTTGAAATGTAAACATGTTGACCTATTTAACTAGGTATATAACTATGAAACAAGTTAAAACATATCTCTGTGGAAATGTTAATGCGAACTACAGGATGTTAAAATGTTGAAGCACTAGAATTGAACTACACGCTTAGAAAAAAAAGGGTTCCAAAGGGTTTTTTCGGCTGTCCTCATATGATAACCCTTTTTGGTTCCATGTACTGTAGAACCCTTTTTGGTTCCTGGTAGAACTCTTTTGGGTATACATGTTGAACCCTCTGTGTAAAGGGTTCTACATGGAACTCAAAACGGTTCTACCTGGAACCAAAAAGGGTTCTTCAAAGGGTCCCTCCTATGAGCACAGCCGAAGAACCCTTTTCTAGATAACACCTTTTCTTCTAAGAGTGTACATAGTAGATACAGGCCATTCGGAAATTATTCAGACCCCTTCCTTTTTCACACATTTTGTTATGTTACAGCCTTACTCTAAAATGTATTCACTTATTTTTTCCCACTCATCAATCTACACACAATACCCCATTACATAATACTTATGTAAACGTGATATTTCTAAAAACCTGTTTTTGCTTTGTCATCATGGGGTATTGTGTGTAGATTGAGGAGGGGAAAAAACAATCAATTTTAGAATAAGACTGTAACGTAGCAAAATATGGAAAAAGTCTAGGGGTCTTAATAATTTCCGAAAGCACTTTATACAGGTAAGTGCCAAAATAAAGGAAACAGCCACATAGTGTCTTAATAGTGTGTTGGGCCACCAAGAGCCATCAGAACACCTTCAATGCACCTTGGCATATATTCTACAAGTGTCTGGAACTCTACCAGAGGGATGGAACACAATTCTTCCACGCAAAATTTCATAATTTGGTGTCTTGTTGATGGTGTTGGAAAACGCTGTCTCAGGTGCTGCTACAGAATCTCCCATAAGTGTTCAATTGGTTTGAGATCTGGTGACTGAGACAAACACACTCTTTAAACCCCATATGCTCCTTTGAGACCCATCTTTCAAAGTCATTGACATCTCTTCTTCTAACCATGATAGCCAATATAATGGTCAACTGAGCATTTTTATACATAATCCTAAACATGATGGGATGTTAATTGCTGAATTAACTCAAGAACCACACCTGTGTGGAAGCACTTGCTTTCAATATACTTTGTATCCCTTGTTAACTCAAGTGTTTATTTGGGCAGTTACCTTTATGTCATATGAAAGATAATTGTAAAATAAAATGTTACAATTTTCAAAGTGAAAATATTTATTGTGAAACTTTAATCTGTGGCACAAATCTATTCATGTATGGTACTACACAACATACATGTTAATTAAATAAAAAAGCTTCCCAAGAACCATTGCAGTGGGGGGGGGGACATAATTTGAAACCTTTCAGATGGTAGTGCATGACTAGTATGTAATGGTGGCTACCGGAATTTGTAGTGAGCTTTTGAGTAGCCTAAGCTTTTATACAGTATCAGATTTTACCCATCCAATATGGCAGCCTAAATGTTGTTTCATGCCATGGGGTGACTCGGTGCATTATAGTAAAAAATTATTATGACTCAGCACTTTGTCATACTGGTACAACTATGCAACACCATCTACAACAACTACACTCTAAGATTTTTTTTTACCGAATTGTACTTAAAGGGGTGCAAATTATTGTCACTGTAGTGGTACTCTGTAAGATATGTCCATTGTACCATTAGTTGTAGGTACATAGTTGTGCCAATAGTGTACCATATTGTTGACACAGATACAAAAGTGTTTGCCTTTTTTTTTGTTGCCTTTTTAGGGTACCACTACATTGACAAAGCATATGTTCCTTGTAAGTGTCAAAAATGTACTTCCACTCTAGATCAAGTAACTCACATGTAAACGCCTCTCTTCCATCCCACTTCTTTTTTTACCCACTTTATCTCACCATTTTCGTGACTACGATCTTGTCTCATCGCTGCAACTCCCCAACGGGCACGGGAGAGGCGAAGGTCAAATCATGCATCCTCCGTAACATGACCTACCAAGCCGCGCTTCTTAACACCCTCTTGCTTAACCCAGAAGCCAGCTATACTATTCAACTGACGACCGAAGTCAGCCCACAGGCGCCCAGCCCGCCACAAGGAGTCGCTAGAGCGCGATGAGCCAAGTAAAGCCCCCCCGGCCAAACCCTCCCCTAACCCGGCCGATGCTGGGCCAATTGTACGCAGTCATATGGGACTCCCGGTTATGGATCAAACCCCAGGCTGTAGTGACGCCGCAACCCCGCTGCGCCACTTCGGGGAGTAGGCCCAACTGGGTCTCACGACTGTCAACGCCAACACCTTAACCATTACGCCAAGAGGTCCGTACCGCTTAACAAGGTAGGTAAAGGTCTCTATATTAATTATATCAATATTAATTACAGCTCTTTATTGTCACATGCTCTTATGTAAGCCTTTATAAAGACTTCAGAACCATCATCAGACATGTTCAAATTGTAATTACCATAACCATAGACCACTTCAACTGGTACAACGCTTCCACTCATGGGTGGCCAAAAATAGCAAAAAAAATCCATCCCCCCCCCCCTTGGAATTTTTGTACCCCAGGGAACAATACTGTAACCTAACTGTACCCTTTTTCTGAGAGTGTAGTGTGAACCTGTGAACCTGTGAACTGGGTTAGTCAGTGCTGTAAATGTATCACCACTACCAAATCAGTATCGGACAGACATACGGCACCTTCAGAAAATATTCACACAGTTACAACCTGAATTTAAAATGTATTACATTTAGATTTTTGTCACTGGCCTACACACAATACCCCATAATGTCAAACTGGAATTATGTTTTTAGAATTTTTACAAATTAATAAAAAATGAAAAGCTGAAATGTCTTGAGTCAATAAGGGACACCTAGTCAGTTGTACAAATGAAAACATTCAACTGAAATGTGAATCAGAGAGGTGCGCGGGGTTGCCTTACTTGATATCCAAGTCATCAGTGCCCGGGGAACAGTGGGTTAACTGCCTTGTTCAGGGGCAGAACGACAGATTTTTACCTTGTCAGCTCAGGGATTCGATACAGCAACCTTTCGGTTACTGGTCCAACACTCCTACCCACCAGGTTACCTGCAGCCCCGTATTCAACCCCTTTATTATGGCAAACCTAAATAAGTTCAGGAGTAAAAATGTGCTTAACCAGTCACATAATAAGTTGCATGGACTCACTCACACTGCAATAAATGTTTAACATGTATCCCACACATACAGATAATTGTAAGGTCCCTCAGTCGAGCAGTGAATTTCAAACACAGATTTAACCACAAAGACCAGGGAGGTTTTCCAATGCCTCACGAAGAAGGGCACCTATTGGTAGATGTGTAAAATAAAAAGCAGACATTGACTATCCCTTTGAGCATGGTGAAGTTATTAATTACACTTTGGATGGTGTATCAATCCACCCAGTCACTACAAAGACACAAGCGTCCTTCCGAACTCAGTTGCCTGGAGAGGAAGGAAACCGCTCTGGGTTTGTGATAGGAGAAAATTGAGGATGGATCAACAACAGGGAAAAGAAGGAAGCCTTGTAAATAATACAAATATTCCAAAGAATGCATCATGTTTGCAACAAGGTACTAAAGTAATACTGCAAAAGAATGTGGCAAAGCAATTAACTTTTTGTCCTGAATACAAAGTGTTGTGTTTGGGGCAAATCCAATACAACACATTACTGAGTACACCTCTCCTTATTTCAAGCATAGTGGTGGCTGCATCATGTTATGGGTACTGTATGCTTAATCTGGGGAGTGGGGAGTTTTTCCAGGTGAAAAAGAAACGGAATGGAACTAAGCACAGGCAAAATCCTAAAGGAAAACCTGGTTCAGTCTGCTTTCCACCAGACACTGGGAGATTAATTCACCTTTCAGCAGGACAATAACCTAAAATACAAGGCCAAATCTATCCTGTAATTGTTTACCAAGAAGATAGTGAATGTTCCTGAGTGGCCGACTTACAGTTTTACCTTAAATCTACTTAAAAATCTATGGCAAGAACTGAAAATGGTTGTTTAGCAATGATCAACAACCAATGTGACAGAGCTTGAAGAATTTTTTAAAGAATAACGTCCAAATGTTGCACAATCTAGGTGTGGAAAGCTCTTAGGGACTTGGAAGAGTCACAGCTGTAATCGCTGCCAAAAGGGCTTCTACAAAGTATTGAATCAGGGGTGTGAATACTTATGTTATTAGATATTTCTGTATTTCTGGGGCGGCAGGTAGCCTAGTGGTTAGAGCATTGGGCCAGTAACCGAAAGGTTGGTGGATTGAATCCCCGAGCTGGCAAGGCCAAAATCTGTCATTCTACTCCTGAACAAGGCAGTTAACCCACTGTTCCAAGGCCATCATTGTAAATAAGAATTTGTTCTTAACTGACTTGCCTAGTTAAATAAAGGTTCAATTTAAATATAATTTTTAATATGTTTGCAAAAAACATGTTTTCACTTGTCTTTGTGGGGTATTATGTGTAGATGGTTGATAAAAACAAATATATTTTGAATTCCGGCTGTAACACGACAAAATGTGGAATAAGTCAAGGGGTATGAATACTTTCTGAAGGCACTGTAGAGTTAAGTGGATTGAAGAAACTGTTAACAGTCTGTTTTCCTCTGTCTCTGGTGATTCAGGATAAAATTTTGTTGTCGCTCCAAAATCTCCCTTAGTCAGACCAAGTCAGACTCCTTTTCTACTGTCTGATTCTAAATAATATTACCCCATTGGTCAACATTCCCACCTTTCAAAGGGCCCAATGTTAGATCGAAGTGCTGAAGAGGGCTGAAGAGGGGGGTCAATTTGGAATTGAGCATATCGCCCTCTTCTGTCCTCATCTCTCTAGTTTCTCTTTGGTACCCGTTTCATCGTTCTCACACACTCTCTGGATATCTCCTCTTTGTATCAAAATGTTGCCCTCCACCCACTAAAGTTTCCCCTGCATGTGCCTTGGGAATACGTAACAGGAGAGAGAGACACAGAGACAGACACAGAAAGAAAGAAATAAAGGTCACTTTACTTGGATAGTCCCTATAGACGATCTACAGACGATCAAAAAATCAGTTAATATACATCTCCTTGCCAAGGTTACGGTAAGGGTTAGGTTTAGAATAAGGGTTAGGTTAAGGGTTAAGGTAAGGGTTAGGGTTAGGATTAGAGTGCGGGTTGAGTTTGGGGTTAGGATAAGGGTTAAGGTTAGGGTTAGTGGATAGTTATTTGAAATGTTATTGACAGTTATTTAACATTTGCTGAACATCTACAAACCATCTACTTGGAACTATCCATATAAGTAATACCAAAGAAAGAGAGAAAGACAAAAAGAAAGAAAGATAGAAAAAATTATGAGAGAGAAAAAAAATCATAAAAAATAGAGAGAAAGAAAGAGAGGCTCCATTGGTACACACCAAAAGAGGAGAGGTGGACAGAAAGAGGACGCTAGACGAACCAGTGACAGCCAGCAGACAGCGACTCCGCTCCTGAGGTTTCTATTACTGCCCTGACACCCTGCCCAGCCCAGCAATCATCCTGCGGTCCTGTCACCTTAGGAGCAGCACGGACCCAGAGAGAAACACTGGTTATGCAATACTCAGGGCCGAGCAAGAAACAATGAGGCAGCGAAAAACAGACACATACAGCATGAAAGCCAGGGCCTGTGCCTCCCTTACTATACGTACGTACACACACTGGCCGGGACTGGGAGAGTGACATTGTAGCCTGCTAGTGCCAAAAACAGGACTTTCGTGTTTTCACTCCATACTTCGTAGAAATCCCACAGAAACATCTTCTTCAAATCACTGAGTCTAAAAGACTAAAACTATTTTTAGAAATTTGACGGAATATGACATAACCAATTGTTATACATTAAAGTTAAATAAAGCCTTCGACATGGTAGAAGAGACCGTTATGACACAAAACTGGTTTAAGCACAAAGTGATGTCCTTACACTGTAAAAACAATTCATCCAGATGGCCAGAGTTAATTCATACGGATTCAACCCATAATCATGTTGTGTGTGGAAAATAGGTAACAGTTTACAATTTAATTTATGAGTTACTAGTTACAAATGAGGGAATTAAATATTTTAAACAAGACAAGTCAGATTAAACAAGTCAGATTATATCATAGATTAATACATAGCAGTGCCTTTTGAAGCCATTCCAAGCCGCTCTTTGAATTCAGGGCAACAATTTAGTCAGAACAACAAAGTGTTGAACAAAAGCGCAGAGGCAGCCAGTAGGCCCTCACAGACAAAGCTATAGACACTGAATGAAAACAAAACAGGCACCCTAACACACACACACACAGTTTCTGTTTGGGACCAGGCTAATAATACCCAACAATAAGCACTTCATTCCCAGTACCAGAGAGAGTACCCCCCATGACCGCGTTACTCTGTCCCACTACCGCCGCTAACTTCCCAATAGGAAACACACCACTTTGTCCTGCTATGTAGGACAGCCTTGAAGCATGCCCAATTCACATTTGTAGCCAGTAAAGCCTACCTTCAATACTTTTCCATCATAATCAATATTCTAAACCATGGTAATACTAACTGTTCATAGAAACAAAGCTATGAATGCCTTTTTTGTTATTGGATATGCTGCGATTTTTCCACCCTCATTATAAGCGAACATAGGGAGACAGTGAAAGTGGAAGAAGATCTCATATAGTTAGGAGATAGATAGGGAGTACATCAATCATCAAGGGAATCCATCAATCATCCATCAATCATCAATCCACCTGTGCCTGATGAAACAGTCTGTTAGACAGTGTGTCCGATAGCCTATATGGCTCATCTAATGACTGATCCTGTATGCGTGTTAGAGAACCGTATGGCCCCTTCTTCATCTTCCTCCACTTTACCCAAGTGGGACGTGCTACAATACTGAAGCATTGGTTTACTTCTGACGACACATGCGAAGGGGCAGGGATGTGCACAGACCTTTCAGTGGGCAGGTGCTCAAAATCAGGGGGCAGGTGCTCAAAATTAATATCTCGTAATTAATATCTCAAAATGTATAACATATAAACTGCCTCTGTAGCGAAAATTCTAAGTAAGCTAGTTACAGTGCCTTTTATAATACATGATTGATAATGGGAAAAGAGGGTAGCCTATCAGCTGATAATTGATGTTGATGACTGATGTAAAGCCAGCTCGATAATTTATTTATCTTCACTGCTCTTTAATAATAACTTCATAATATAGTCTAATATTCATAATCTTCCAACTCCTGATATATGGCTGGCTGACTCGTCGCATGTGTAGATATTTTAACACTGTACATGGTGGTTAACTACGGAGGGAATTATTTTAAAATATATATATTCATTTTTCTCTCGTCAATAGCTATTGAACCAAGCGTGCCTAACTATTAAAATTATTTATTGGGGAAAAATCAACTGGTTTTTTGTTGTTGAAATTTCTATATATACAACCATTCAAAAGTTTGGGGTCACTTAGAAATGTCCTTGTTTTTGAAAGAAAAGCTCATTTTTTGTCCATTAAAACAACATCAAATTGATCCGAAATACAGTGTAGACATTGTTGTAATTACTATTGTAGTTGTAAACGGCAAACTTTTAATGGAATATCTACATAGGAGTACAGAGGCCCATTATCAGCAACCATCAATCCTGTGTTCCAATGGCACATTGTGTTAGGCAATCCAAGTTTATCATTTTAAAAGGCTAATGAAGTGTGAAGAGGCAACTCCGGGATGCTGGCCTTCTATGCAGAGTTGCAAAGAAAAAGCCATATCTCAGACTGGCCAAGAAAAATAAAATATTAAGATGGGCAAAAGAACACAGACACTGGCTAGGCCAGCATCCCGGAGTCGCCTCTTCACTGCTGACGTTGAGACTGGTGTTTTGCAGGTACTATTTAATGAAGCTGCCAGTTGAAGACTTGTGAGGCGTCTGTTTCTCAAACTAGACACATTAATGTACTTGTCATCTTGCTCAGTTGTGCACCGGGGCCTCCCACTCCTCTTTCTATTTTGGGTAGAGCCAGTCCGCTCATGTGTAAGAAAGTTTTTCTGAAATTAACCACTTAATTGCGGCAAAGTTGGTGGACAGCTCATTTTCTGACCGCAGAATTTCAGTGTGCTACCAAGTTATGGCTAGTGGGCAACAAGGAGAAGATGAAACCTGAGATATCCACTTTCTACCCGCATCTTGAGCTGCACATTGCGAAGATGGAACTTTCTTTATTGAAATCACTCTACAAGAACAACCTGCAGGAGGCCTTGTCTGAGACAACCTGCAGGAGGCCTTGTCTGAGACAACCTGCAGGAGGCCTTGTCTGAGACAACCTGTAGGAGGCCTTGTCTGAGACAACCTGTAGGAGGCCTTGTCTGAGACAACCTGTAGGAGGCCTTGTCTGAGACAACCTGTAGGAGGTCTTGTCTGAGACAACCTGTAGGAGGCCTTGTCTGAGACAACCTGTAGGAGGCCTTGTCTGAGACAACCTGTAGGAGGCCTTGTCTGAGACAACCTGTAGGAGGCCTTGTCTGAGACAACCTGTAGGAGGCCTTGTCTGAGACAACCTGTAGGAGGCCTTGTCTCAAAATAATCATCACCACTCCGATGACAACTGACGAGTCAGAGAGACATTTTCCAGCCGTAAGGATAAAAACCTTCACAAGCATCACCATGGGCCAGAAAAGGTTGAATGCATTGGCCATGCTGTCAATCCAGCATGACGTCATTCAGAGAATGCCAGACTTTCATGACAAAATAATTGAGAAGTTTGCCAACAAGAAGGATCGCCGTGCCACCTTCCTGTTCAAGTCAGCACAACAACGGTATGTCTAAAAATATGTATTGTATGTTGCTGTATAAGTGATATAATATGCCAGAGAGATATGTATACTGTAGCTAAGAAATACTAAGTTTATGTTGTGTAGTAAGCTGTTATTAGCCTATGGTCCCTCTCTGCCTCAGAACTTAGCCTAGTGTTCTGACCTGGTGGTGCACATGTTGCCTATAGCCTGTTTTAGAGAAATATTGTAAGAGCTTTCATTGTCTGTTTATGTACCCCTGTTATTTAGCCTACTAACTTGGTGTACAGGGAGAATACTGTAAGAACGTCCCATGTTCTGAATTCTGTCATTGTCCATTTCTAAAGTGCTGAACAAATAGGCATATAGGCTACGTCCGTCAGCTCGCTCAGGTCTGAATCGAAATCACGGCTTGCTTCTTATACGCTCATCGTTCCCTTCTTATGCCATAGTTTTTAAATTACTTAAATACAGTACCAGTCAAAATTTGGACACAACTACTCAGGTTTTTCTTTATTTTTACTATTTTCTACATTGTAGAATAATATTGAAGACATTAAAACTATGAAATAACACATTTGGAATCATGTAGTAATCAAAAAAGTGTTAAATATTTGAGATTCTTCAAAGTAGCCACCGCCTGATGACAGCTTTGCACACTCTTGGCATTCTCTCAACCAGCTTCATGAGGTAGTCACCTGGAATGCATTTCAATTAACCGGTGTGACTTGTTAAAAGTTAATTTGTGGAATTTATTTCCTTCTAAATGTGTTTGAGCCAATCAGTTGGGTTGTGACAAGGTTGGGATGGTATAATAGCCCAAGTCCATATTTACGCAAGAACAGCGAAAATAAGCAAAGAGATACGACAGTCCATCATTACTTTAAGACATGAAGGTCAGTCAATGCAGAAGATTTCAAGAACCTTGAACGTTTCTTCAAGTGCAGTCGCAAAACCTTCAAGTGCTATGATGAAACGGGCTCTCATGAGACCTGCTACAGGAAAGGAAGACCCAAAGTTACCTCTGCTGCAGAGGACAAGTTCATTAGAGTTAACTGCACCTCAGATTTCAGCCCAAATAAATGCTTCACAGAGTTCAAGTAACAGACACATCTCAACACTAACTATTCAGAGGAGACTGCGTGAATCAGGCCTTCATGGTCAAATTGCTGCAAAGAAACTATTACTAAAGGACCCCATAAGAAGAAGAGACTTGCTTGGGCCGAGAACACAAGCAATGGACATTAGACCGGTGGAAATGTGTCCTTAGGTCTGATGAGTCCAAATTTGAGATTTTTGGTTTCAACTGCTGTGTCTTTGTGAGACGCAGAGTAGGTGAACTACATGTGTAGTTCCCACCGTGAAGCATGGAGGAGGAGGTGTGATGGTGTGGGGGTGCTTTGCTAGTGACACTGTAAGTGATCTATTTAGAATTCAACGCACACTTAACCAGCATGGCTACCACAGCATTCTGCAGCGATATGCCATCCCATCTGGTTTGTGCTAGTGGGAGTATCATTTGTTTCTCAACAGGACAATGACCCAACACACCTCCAGGCTGTGTAAGAGCTATTTTACCAAGAAGGAGAGTGATGGAGTGCTGTATCAGATGACCTGGCCTCCACAATCACCCAACCTTAACCGAATTGAGATGGTTTGGGATGAGTTGGACCGCAGAGTGAAGAAAAAGCAGCCAACAAGCACTCAGCATATGTGGGAACTCCTTCAAGACTGCTGGAAAAGCATTCCTCGTGAAGCTGGTTGAGAGAAGAGTGTGCAAAGCTGTCATCAAGGCAAAGGGTGGCTACTTTGAATATTCTAAAATATTAAATATCTTTTGATTTGTTGAAAATAGTTTGATGTCTTCATTATTATTCTACAATGTAGAAAATAGTAAAAAAATAAAGAAAAACCCTTGAATAGTTGAACCCTTGAGTAGTTGTCCAACTTTTGACTGGTACTGTAGATCTCTCTCATTAGCAGCTTATACATCATTTTAGGCAATGTTAGAATGATGCATGTCATTGTTTTGCTTACTTTGTGTATTATAATTATCTCATGTGCTTTTCTCCACAAGGAGGGGATACTATATAATGGTGTTGGGTCTATAACCATGTTTACCAGTGACAATCTCTTCCCATTCAAATATTTTTGTTCAACAAAAACTTCAGTAATAGACCCATGTAATTCCAGTTCATATTGCGAGGGTCGCTTTGTTTGAGCAATGCACTGTCTGTGTGTTAGTATATTGTCTATAAAAGTGGATCATTGTGATGAATTGTCCTTCCTTTTTAGACCACAAAATAAAATACTTCAAATGGTAAGCTAACCACCCTGTCTGTGAATCTAACCACCCTGTCTGTGACTTAAAGAAGACTAAAATTAAAGTACTCAACATGTTGCTTGAATTTATCTGAACCAACATCTATCTGAATTTCTGTTACTTTCCATTTTGAAAGTGCTGAACGAATAGGCTGAGTCAATGTGCGGGGGTACAGGTTAGTCGAGGTAATTTGTGCTTACAGGAGAGAGAGAGGGACCGGGCAGGCACCGTGTTATGCGGTGGAGCGCACAGTCTCCCCAGTGTGTGTGCGTAGCCCGGTACATTCCAGCTCTAGCCCGGCCATCGAGCCAGCTGCCATGAAGCCGGTTTTACGCATCTGGTCTCCAGTGCGTCTGCTCGGGCCGGCGTACATAGCACCAGCCTTATGCATGGTGTCCCCAGTTCGCCAGCACAGCCCAGTGCGGGCTATTCCACTTCGCTGCACTGGCCTGGCTACCGGGAGCATTCAACCAGGTAAGGTTGGGCAGGCTCAGTGCTCAAGAGCTCAAGTGCGCCTGCACGGTCCGGTCTATCCAGTGCCACCCCCCTGCACCAGCTCTCTGGTGGCAGCCCCCCGCACCAGGCTGTCTCTCCGTCTTCTGCCTACAGGTGCTCCCGCCTGTCCAGAGCTGCCAGAGCCTTCCTCCTGCCCTGAGCTGCTAGAGTCTCCCGTCTGTCCTGAGCTGCTAGAGTCTCCCGTCTGTCCTGAGCTGTCAGAGCCGCCAGTCTGTCCTGAGCTGTCAGAGCCGCCAGTCTGTCCTGAGCTGTCAGAGCCGCCAGTCTGTCCTGAGCCGCTAGAGTCTCCCGTCTGTCCTGAGCCGTCAGTCAGCCAGGAGCCATCAGCCAGGAGCCACCAGAGCCGTCAGTCAGGAGCCGCCAGAGCCGTCAGTCAGCCAGGACCCGCCAGAGCCGCCAGTCAGCCAGGACCAGCCAGAGCCGTCAGTCAGCCAGGACCTGCCAGAGCCGCCAGTCAGCCAGGACCAGCCAGAGCCGTCAGTCAGCCAGGACCTGCCAGAGCCGCCAGTCAGCCAGGACCTGCCAGAGCCGTCAGCCAGCCAGGACCTGCCAGAGCCGTCAGCCAGCCAGGACCTGCCAGAGCCGTCAGCCAGCCAGTACCTGCCAGAGCCGTCAGCCAGCCAGGACCTGCCAGAGCCGTCAGCCAGCCAGGACCTGCCAGAGCCGTCAGCCAGCCAGGACCTGCCAGAACCGTCGGCCAGCCAGGAGCTGAGAGAGCCGCCTGTCACGTCGGCGATGCCGGAATCTCCCTTCACTCCGGCGTTGCCGGAGTCTCCCGCCTGCCCGGCGCTGCAGGAGTCTCCTGTCCATTCGAGACACGTGGCGTCGGTCCCCAGTCCAAGGTCGGCGGCGAGGGTCGCTGCTCTAAAGAGGCCACGGAGACGGGCTAAGAGGCGCACTAAAACTATGGTGAATTGGAGTCCACGTCCCGCGCCAGAGCCGCCACCGCGGACAGACGCCCACCCAGGCCCTCGCCTATAGGTTCAGGTTTTGCGGCCGGAGTCCGCACCTTTGGGGGAGGGGGGTACTGTCACGTTCTGACCTTTATTTCCTTTGTTTTGTCTTTATTTAGTATGGTCAGGGCGTGAGTTGGGGTGGGCAGTCAGTTTGTTTTTCTATGTTGGTTTTTGTGTTCAGCCTAGTATGGTTCTCAATCAGAGGCAGGTGTCGTTAGTTGTCTCTGACTGAGAATCATACTTAGGTAGCCTGGGTTTCACTGTTGGTTTGTGGGTGTTTGTTTCCGTGTGAGTGTTTGTCGCCACACGGTTCTGTTTTGGTTTTGGTTTTCATCACATCGTTTATTGTTTTGTATTTTAGTGTTCAGTTCGTTTTTAATAAATCGTCATGAACACTTACCACGAGGCATCTTGGTCCGATCCTTACTCCTCTTCAGACGAAGAGGAAATCTGCCGTTACAGAAACACACAAACTTCACGATGTCACAACGAGTCTGGGGCAGTGGCTTCAGAACAATAACGACAACTGTATACAAAAAAATAACAAATTATACCACCACCCAAAAGGGCACTTGGCGAGTGGGAGGGCAAAGGGGCAGGTGCTCGGGCAAAGGTAGACCCCAATCTGTGCTCATACCTGCGAAGGGGGAGGGTCGCGTTTCATTGAGCTTTAGTGGTATATTGCATGGGGTTTAGCTGAGGATATTGTTTTCAACCGTCAAGTATTATAATTAGCTCATGTGCTTTTCTCCACAAGCAGGGGATGCTATATAATGTTGTTGGGTCTGTAACCCTGTTTGCCAGTGACAGTCTCTTCCCATTCAAAATATATGAAATAACTGAATACGATGATTACAAAAAACATAGAATGACAAAGCAGGTAAACGTCATCCTAAATATATACCATCAACTTAGTGAATACCATTTGTGTTTAATATGTGGGTTTCAGCATGAAATATTCTTGGTATTTTTTTATTACAAACAAATTTATTTAAACTATGTCAATATGCATTTGCTGTCAATATTTTTGCGTCAAACTGGTGGCAGTCCTGAAAAAAAGTTTCAGAGTGAAAATAATGCCATTGTTGACTAGATGCTTTTTTAATTTGATTAATTAGGCCATTTTCTCTTGAACCATATAGTCTATCTACTAGAAACTCATTGAAGATATGGGCACAGATATAATAAATGAATACTATATAGGAATACATCATATAAATTACCAAACTTATGATAGATTGCCAAAGATTTTCTGTTATTTACAAAAAAATACTGAAGATTCCAGTAACTTTGGTAAATTACCGGTAGCTTTGCAACCCTAACCTAGACCCATACATGCAACGGTATCTTTTGTGCTTTTGACAATGATTTTATATGAGGCCTAATTCACATGATATGCCTAAATACTTATAACCACTAGCCTAATAAATAATCACAATTTTATTTTGATTATTTGTTTAACCTACATCATGTTATTTCAAGTTATCCCTTTGGAGTGCAATATCACATTGTTAAAAAAGATCCCTAAATTGGGCATGCAATTGACAGCATCTAAGA
Organism: Oncorhynchus nerka; assembly: GCF_034236695.1. NCBI lineage: Eukaryota > Metazoa > Chordata > Actinopteri > Salmoniformes > Salmonidae > Oncorhynchus > Oncorhynchus nerka. Next base: position 78,472,986 of record NC_088405.1, read on the forward strand.
CCTAGGGGACTGTTCCCATTTTTTTTGCCCATGACCACAACCATGTGAAGAAAAATACGTAATTAACAGCCAATGTTAACTTTTTTATTTGGAGCTATGGCAGTCAAATGAAAAACATTCTAACAGTACTGATGCGAGTTACAAAGTAATGACGTGAGTTACAAATATATATTTAAAAAAATTCTTCAGGATTTTGGAAATTCCTCCTGCGGTGAACTCTAGCTTGGGAACTGCTGGCCTTGGGTGTCTTGGGGTAAAACGCCTCCTGCCTGTAATTCTCACAGAAACCACATTCTGTCACACTTTACCTGGCTGCCACTACTCTTTCTCAACTAAAAATGTAATCTGTCTCATCTCAACATTTTTAAGTCAACAAAACAATTTTGAGTTAATGTATCTAATATTTTGTAATTTAGAAAAAGTTATATATAAAATCTAATGAAGTTAGATCTATAAGCTTTTTTATTTGTAACCCCCTGTAAAGACTGGATTTAATTTATTATGTGTGGCAATACTCATGTCCGCTTTCTGGAAATGACCGCGTCCACGTACGGAGTGGCACCAAGTACACTGCTCAAAAAAATAAAGGGAACACTTAAACAACACAATGTAACTCCAAGTCAATCACACTTCTGTGAAATCAAACTGTCCACTAAGGAAGCAACACTGATTGACAATAAATTTCACATGCTGTTGTGCAAATGGAATAGACAACAGGTGGAAATTATAGGCAATTAGCAAGACACCCCCGATAAAGGAGTGGTTCTGCAGGTGGTGACCACAGACCACTTCTCAGTTCCTATGCTTACTGGCTAATGTTTTGGTCACTTTTGAATGCTGGCGGTGCTTTCACTCTAGTGGTAGCATGATACGGAGTCTACAACCCATACAAGTGGCTCAGGTAGTGCAGCTCATCCAGGATGACACATCAATGCGAGCTGTGGCAAGAAGGTTTGCTGTGTCTGTCAGCGTAGTGTCCAGAACATTGAGGCGCTACCAGGAGACAGGCCAAGTACATCAGGAGACGTGGAGGAGGTCGTAGGAGGGCAACAACCCAGCAGCAGGACCGCTACCTCCTCCTTTGTGCAAGGAGGAGCAGGAGGAGCACTGCCAGAGCCCTGCAAAATGACCTTCAGCAGGCCACAAATGCGCATGTATCTGCTCAAACGGTCAGAAACAGACTCCATGAGGGTGATATGAGGGCCCAACGTCCACAGGTGGGGGTTGTGCTTACAGCCCAACACCGTGCAGGACGTTTGGCATTTGCCAGAGAACACCAAGATTGGCAAATTCGCCACTGGTGCCCTATGCTCTTCACAGATGAAAGCAGGTTCACACTGAGCACGTGACAGACATGACAGAGTCTGGAGACGCCGTGGAGAACGTTCTGTTGCCTGCAACATCCTCCAGCATGACCGGTTTGGCAGTGGGTCAGTCATGGTGTGGGGTTGCATTTCTTTGGGGGGCCGCACAGCCCTCCATGTGCTCGCCAGAGGTAGCCTGACTGCCATTAGGTACCGAGATGAGATCCTCAGACCCCTTGTGAGACCATATCCTGGTGCGGATGGCCCTGGGTTCCTCCTAATGCAAGACAATGCTAGACCTCATGTGGCTGGAGTGTGTCAGCAGTTCCTGCAAGAGGAAGGCATTGATGCTATGGACTGGCCTGCCCGTTCCCCAGACCTGAATCCAATTGAGCACATCTCGGACATCATGTCTCGCTCCATCCACCAAAAGACTGTCCAGGAGTTGGCGGATGCTTTAGTCCAGGTCTGGGAGGAGATCCCTCAGGAGACCATCCGCCACCTCATCAGGAGCATGCCCAGGCGTTGTAGGGAGGTCATATACAAGGCTACTCTGCCGTTGTAGGGGCGGCAGGGTAGCTAGCCTAGCGGTTACAGCGTTGGACTAGTAACTGGAAGGTTGCAAGTTCAAACCCCCGAGCTGACAAGGTACAAATCTGTCATTCTGCCCCTGAACAGGCAGTTAACCCACTGTTCCTAGGTCATCATTGAAAATAAGAATTTGTTCTTAACTGACTTGCCTAGTTACATAAAGGTTAAAAAAAAAGCCACACACACGACTGAGCCTCATTTTGACTTGTTTTAAGGACATTACATCAAAGTTGGATCAGCCTGTAGTGTGGTTTTCCACTTTAATGTGTGACTCCAAATCCAGACCTCCATGGGTTGATAAATTTGATTTCCATTTATAATTTTTGTGTGATTTTGTTGTCAGCACATTCAACTATGTAAAGAAAAAAGTATTTAATAAGAATATTTCATTCATTCAGATCTAGGATGTGTTATTTTAGTGTTCACTTTATTATTTTGAGCAGTGTATATTGGCCGGGTACGCACAGATTGGACTGAGGTGATCTTGAAGAACAACGACAGCGTTCGCTATTGAGAGTGAGACACCAAAGTGTATTGTTCGATTAGCTTTTCATTGAATAGTCAGGGACAGTATGAGTTTAGCCAGGTCCTTTTCACTCGCTACTCTCTTTTAATTTTGTGGTTCACCGAGTCGTCATCATCCTCGAGGGACAGACAAACAAACTGCTGGCTAGCCAAGCTAGTCGGTACAGCTAGATAAGCTACCTAGCCTACCAGGAGCATCCTACCACTACATCATCACCTGCTGCCTACAGTTCTTCTTCAAGTTACCTCTTGGCACCGATGGAGTTCTCCAGTTGTTTCTTCCACCTAATCCCATGGAATCCTTGGCCCTCTCGTAGACGGATGCTGGCTACCTACGCTCCCTCTGTCCGGTTCTCCTCTCTTCACTGGATAGATGGCAACGTTAGTGTTTAACCCCGCCATGTCCAAGGACAAGTACCAAACTTTTTTATATTATTTTCGGGAGAGCCCTAAGGTTTTTATTGTTTGTAAAACTTTAGTATCGGCTGGCTTTTAGGTATAAACACTTTCTATACAAATGTATGTTGGCACCCCTTCAAATTAATGGCTTAAGCTATTTCAGCCACACCCGTTGCTGACAGGTGTATAAAATTGAGCACACAGCCATGCTATCAACATTGGCAGTAGAATGGCCCATACTGAAGAGCTCAGTAACTTTCAAAGTGGTATCGTCATAGGATACCACCTTTCCAACAAGTCAGTTCGTCAATGTTCTGCCCTGCTAGAGCTGCCCCGGTCAATTGTAAGTGTTGTTATTGTGAAGTGGAAACATGTAGGAGCAACAATAGCTCAGCGGCAAAGTGGTAGGCCACACAAGTTCACAGAACGGGAACGCCGAGTGCTGAAGTGTGTAAAAATCATCTGTTCTTGGTTGCAACACTCACTACTGAGTTCCCAACTGCCTCTGGAAGCGTTAGCACACTAACTGTTCATCTGGAGCTTCATGAAATGGGTTTCAAATTCCAAGAAGCCGCACATAAGCCTAAGATCACCATAAGCAATGCCAAGCGTTGGCTGGAGTAGTGTAAAGCTCTCTACCATTGGACTCAGGAGCAGTGGAAACACATTCTCTGGAGTGATTAATCACGCTTTACCATCTGGCAGTCTGACGGAAGAATCTGGGTTTGGCGGATACCAGGAGAATGCTTACGTGCCACAATGCATAGTGCCAACTGTAAGGTTTGGTGGAGGAGGAATAATGGTCTGGGGCTGTTTTTCATAGTTCGTAATAGGCCCCTTACTTCAAGTGAAGGGAAATCATAATGCTACTGCATACAATGACATTCTAGACGATTCTGTTCTTCCAACTTTGTGGCAACTGCCCTTTCCTGTTTCTGCATGACAATGCACCTGGGCACAAAGCAAGTCTATACAGCAATGGTTTGTCGAGATCGGTATGGTAGAACTTGACTAGCCTGCACAGAGCCTTGACCTCAACCCCATCAAACACCTTTGAGATTAACTGGAACGCAGACTGCAAGCAAGGCCTAATCGCCCAATATTAGTGCCCGATCTCACTAATGCTCTTCTGGCTGAATGGACACAAGTCCCCGGAGCAATGTTCCATCATCTAGTGGAAAGCCTTCCCAGAAGAGTGAAGGCTGTATTGGCAGCAAAGGGGGAACCAACTCCATATTATTGCCCCTGATTTTGGAATGAGATGTTCGACGAGCAGGTGCCCACATCATTTTGGTCTTGTAGTGTATAACGTTATTGTACCAGTTTCAAACTAGCTTCAGCTTTCCAGGGTTCTAGGTTGGGAAAGCACCCCCTGAAAGATCGGAATATTAAGAAAATGTATAACAATTTTTTATTTTAAATGTTCACTGGGAGTTTTTAATAGTCCTCTATTAGTGGACAGACTGCAGCACTGGCAAAACAAAATTCCTGTGGACAAAACATTACCCCCCCTCGCCCCGGCAACAAAGAAAGTTGCAGCACACCAACCCCGAAACTACTTCCCGCAGTTATGCACCTGTCTACAAGGTTTGATCCATATTTTATATATGGTTGTACAGTCGTGGCCAAAAGTTGAGAATGACACAAATATAAATGTTCACAAAGTCTGCTGCCTCAGTTTGTATGATGCAAATGAACTGAATCCCCCAAAAACATTTCCACTGCATTTCAGCCCTGCCACAAAAGGACATTGTGTCAGTGAATCTCTCGTTAAAACAGCTGTGAGTGTTGACGAGGACAAGGCTGGAGATCACTCTGTCATGCTGATTGAGTTTGAATAACAGACTGGAACCTTCAAAAGGAGGGTGGTGCTTGGAATCATTGTTCTTCCTCTGTCAACCATGGTTACCTGCAAGGAAACACGTGCCGTCATCATTGCTTTGCACAAAAAGGGCTTCACAGGCAAGGATATTGCTGCCAGTAAGATTGCACCTAAATCAACCATTTATCGGATCATCAAGAACTTCAAGGAGAGCACATCAATTATTGTGAAGAAGGCTTCAGGGCGCCCAAGAAAGTCCAACAAGCGCCAGGACCGTCTCCTAAAATTGATTCTGCGGGATCGGGGCACCACCATTACAGAGCTTGCTCAGGAATGGCAGCAGGCAGGTGTTAGTGCATCTGCACGCACAGTGAGGCGAAGACTTTTGGAGGATGGCCTGGTGTCAAGAAGGGCAGCAAAGAAGCCACTTCTCTCCAGGAAAAACATCAGGGACAGACTGATATTCTGCAAAAGGTACAGGGATTGGACTGCTGAGGACTGGGGTCAAGTCATTTTCTCTGATGAATCCCCTTTCCAATTGTTTGGGGCATCCGGAAAAAAGCTTGTCCGGAGAAGACAAGGTGAGCGCTACCATCAGTCGTGTGTCATGCCAACAGTAAAGCATCCTGAGACCATTCATGTGTGGGGTTGCTTCTCAGCCAAGGGAGTGGGCTCACTCACAATTTTGCCTGAAAACACAGCCATGAATAAAGAATGGTACCAACACATCCTCCGAGAGCAACTTCTCCCAACCATCCAGGAACAGTTTGGTGACGAACAATGCCTTTTCCTGCATGATGGAGCACCTTGCCATAAGGCAAAAGTGATAACTTAGTGGCTCGGGGAAAAAAACATCGATATTTTGGGTCCATGGCCAGGAAACTCCCCAGACCTTAACCCCATTGAGAACTTGTGGTCAATCCTCAAGAGGCGGGTGGACAAACAAAACCCCACAAATTCTGACAAACTCCAAGCATTGATTATGCAAGAATGGGCTTCCATCAGTCAGGATGTGGCCCAGAAGTTAATTGACAGCATTCCAGGGCGGATTGCAGAGGTCTTGAAAAAGAAGGGTCAACACTTCAAATATTGACTCTTTGCATCAACTTCATGTAATTGTCAATAAAAGCGTTTGACACTTATGAAATGCTTGTAATTTTATTTCACTATTCCATTGTAAAATCTGACCAAATCTAAAGACACTGAAGCAGCAAACTTTGTGGAAATTAATGTGTCATTCTCAAAACGTTTAGCCACGACCGTACAATTGAATAAGACAAATAAATAATCAACGGTATTGCAAATCATTTGCTCATTTTTAAGTTGTAATATTTTTCCTGTTAACAATTAATCTCAGTGTTTAATTAGGTCCAGGATTATTATGTTGTCCTCTTGTGTCCTTTGTGATAATTGCTATGTCCTTAAATGTACCTTTTCATTTTAATCTATTTTTCACCATTATCTTTTGTTTTAATGAATTCCACTAACGTGGAGGAAAAAGGTAATTGTATTCCATTGTGTGGGTGTATCATAGTATTGTAATGACCCTGGGAGGTCATTACAGTATGTATTATAGGTTCTTAATAAGCTAGTAATAACCTATGAAGTGTTTGTGGTTATTAGGTGGAGGCACCGCATTGTTCTATACACGGTACACATATATTCTTATGGTATATTTGACCCCTGTATCATCCATGGGCATACTGCCTCATGGTAATACACATACAGTGTGCTGTAGGCCTACATGCTACCATATACACCCCCGTTGTTGACTATTGCCTCACCTATATACAGTATAGGCCCCACCTGATATAAGACCCGGGTTCTCTCTCTATCAGTACTAGCCTAGTTAGTCATAAAAAAGTTGCCTGAATAAAGAGGGTCACATATACAAAACATTAAGAACACCTGCACTTTCCATGACAGACTGACCGGGGGAATCCAGTTGGAAGCTGGCCAGATTGGGAATTTAGCCAGGACACTGGGTTTAACACCCCAACTCTGTGTCAGGACAACCATTTAATGTCCCATTCAAAAGACTGCACCCTGCACAGGGCAATGTCCCCAATCACTGCCCTGGGGTATTGGGATGTTTTTTTGGGGACCAGAGAAAATGTTTTTTTTATATATACTGAAAGAAAGATATAAATGCAAAATGCAACAATTTCAAAGATTTTGCTGAATTACAGTTCATAAGGAAATCAGTCATTTTAAATAAATAAATTAGGCCCGAATCTAGGGATTTCACATAACTGGGCAGGGGCACAGCCATGGGTGGGACTGGGAGGGAATGGGCCCACCCACTTGGGAGTCAGGTCCCCCCACTGTAGAGCCAGGCCCAGCCAATCAGAATTTTTGTCCCCCCACAAAATGATTATATTACAGACAGAAATACTCCTTGACAAAGGATAACATCCTCACTAACAGGGATGTAAACAAATTTGCGCACAATTTGAGAGAAATACGTTTTTTTGTGAGTATGAAACATTTTTGGGATCTTTTATTTCAGCTCATGAAACATGGGACCAAAATTTATATTTTTGTTCAGTGTATATACAGTACCAGTCGAAGTTTGGACACACCTACTCATTCAAGGGTTTTTCTTTATTTTCACTATTGAAGGCATTAAAAATATGAAATAACACATTTGGAATCATGTAGTAACCAAAAAAGTGTTAAATATTTGAGATTATTCAAAGTAGCCACCCTTTGCCTTGATGACAGCTTTGCACACTCTCTTAGCATTCTCTCAACCAGCTTCATGGGGTAGTCACCTGGAATGCATTTCAATTAACAGGTGTGCCTTGTTACAAGTTCATTTGTGGAATTTATTTCCTTCTAAATGTGTTTGAGCCAATCAGTTGTGTTGTGACAAGGTAGGGGTGGTATACAGAAGTTAGCCCTATTTGGTAAAAGACCAAGTCCATATTATGGCAAGAACAGCTCAAATAAGCAAAGAGAAACGACAGTCCATCATTACTTTGACACATGAAGGTCAGTCAATTCAGAAAATGTCTATAACTTTGGCAGTTTCTTCAAGTGCAGTCGCAAAAACCATCCAGCTCTATGATGAAACAGGCTCTCATGAGGACCCCCTTAGGAAAGGAAGACGCAGTTACCTCTGCTGCAGAGGACAAGTTCATTAGAGTTAACTGCACCTCAGATTGCAGCCCAAATAAATCCTTCACAGAGTTCAAGTAACAGACACATCTCAACATCAACTGTTCAGAGGAGACTCTGAATCAGGCCTTCATGGTTGAATTGCTGAAAAAAAACAACTGCTAAAGGAAACCAATGAGAAGAGATTTACTTGGGCCAAGAAACACGAGCAATGGACATTAGACCGGTCTAATGAGTCTAAATTTGAGATTTTTGGATCCATCTGCTGTGTCTTTGTGAGACGGAGAGTAGGTGAATGGATGATCTCTGCATGTGTGGTTCTCACCGTGAAGCATGGAGGTGTGATGGTGCTTTGCTGGTGACACTGTTAGTGATTTATTTGGAATTCAAGGGACACTTAACCAGTATGGTTACCACAGCATTCTGCAGCAATACGTCATCCCATCTGGTGGGACTATCATTTGTTTTTCAACAGGACAATGACCCAACACACCGCCAGGCTGTGTAAGGGCTATTTGACCAAGAAGTAGAGTGATGGATCAGATGACATGGCCTCCACAATCACTTTCACTTTTTCTTTGGTGCGCCTGGACCATTCACAGTTGAGCTCGCTCAGTTTCGCTCAACGCTGATTGACAAATTTTGTATACTTTTTGTCGTCAAGGGAGGCCAGATGCTCGCTGGCTTCCCTTGCCTTCAATGCTATGGGCGGCAACAATGTCATAGTGCTTTCTCCTGTGAGATGCATTCAGCCTCGTGACATGAAGGGACATTATGAAACACAGAAACAAATATGTATTATTGTTGCATTTTTTTCTTGGTCAATTTTGGGGGGGAAGCCTTGGCATCCATGAATACACGCCACTGATAACTGCATTTCTATAGCGTTCAAAATATTATTTTTTTTACAATGGTGGGAGATTGCCAAGATGGCGACACGGTGGCTTCAACACAGCACCCCCTATATGTATTCTAGTGTATATATAAATCATTGAACATACCCATAAGTGGTCGTGTCTAATGTTTTCAAACGTTTTATGTAACATTAACACAAGTGACTTGATACCTACTGTGACAAAAGTGATTTGGGGTTGCTGAACGGGTTGGTTGATATAACGGTAATATTAACAGAATTCCACTTTTAACAAGCTTTGTATGATTCAGTGCAATATCACATTATTTAAAACATCAGAATGTGTATATAAAAAGGGGGTTATGCATGCCAACATACAGTATGTCAGCCGAAAATGATATCAGACGCTTTACCATTGCAACATTTGATGTACAGTCACACTCACTGTAGTTGTTTGAAGCGCGCTATTAGTTTACAGCTGACGATGCCTCATCGTGATTGGTTATTCCCCACAATTTGCAAACAACGTCAATAAGCGTCATCACTGTATTTCCTTTGCGGTACATCAAACTGTCGTGATTACCAGCTGAGAAACTTTTATGAGTCGATTTTACTCCTGGCGAGGCAGTGTCTTACAGTTTTAATCAAACGTGTACAAATATTTTTTTCGGAACCGAGTCCACAAGCCACAGAACTCCGTGGCCTTTTGCAAAACAGTAAATGCTTATTTTTTTCTTTTTAATGTAGTTGCCTTCTCAAAACAAATTAATTAATCAAAACTATTATACACTCAAAATCGCAAATACATTCATCAAAAGAACATGACTGCCTGCAAAAAGAGTAATGCAACCATACTTCTCTCGGGTCCAAGCAAACAAAACAGAAAAAATCCAAGTAGATCACTGCATGTTCTTTGCTGTCACAAAATCATGGTGATCAAAATTGAAAGTGCAACTATCCAAAGGTTCAGAATTATGGGCAAAAGCACATTGTGTGCAATATTCATTCACTGGTATAATCACAATCCAAATCCATGTAATCAATATAGGGTTTTTTCTCATAGTTTTGTAGACTTTACATTGGCATACAGAAACACAATCCATAGTAGAAGGAAAGGTGAAAAAAATAAAGGAACACAATTGATATGATTGTATAGGCCACAACCCACACCAATGCAAAGCTCTAAAATTAAAGTTCACAATGTTGGAGATGACATAAGTAACCCAACTACATTTTCTCCCTCTGCACGTCTGCAATATTGTTTTGTTTTTTAAAGCAAACACATTTAATTAGAGTCGCCATTGCCTAGATATTTCCCTATATTGTACATGTTATGACACTGACGGAGTGATTGTAGAATTGTGCAGTAGTATTTACTGTTTGCCGAAGACCGTGAACACAATTGCACACATTTATCTTCTGATGAAAACAATGTGATAATATTCGGTTAACAAAACACTTAGCAGTGAATTTTGTATTCACTGATCCACATTTGTATCAGTTTAGCAAAGGGTGGTCTAAGATATGCAAGTCAGGTACAAAGCGAAGAAAATCATTATTAGAAGTTAACGTATTTAAACATTTAATCATTGCTGTTCTGCTATACGCGATTGTGAAACTAACATGCATGCACCATCCTAAAACCTACTCTGAGCTGGGAGTTTTTTGTTGTCTTACAACAGATTTTAACCACAGACTGTCTATAAATAGGACGCAACAGAATACAATTTAGGCGATAAAGTTGGAAATTGAGCTCACATCACGGACATTACTCACTTATAGTAGGCAAATAACGTGGCCTATGTGAATAAGATATTTTGTATTCCATTGAATAAAACTGAAAGTGTAAGATGTAAATGGGAAATGTAGCCAACAATTTAGTAAGCTACTATGTTCTGTAGGTTGACATGACAAAAGGTGTCTGATATTGAAACGTTATATTCTATATAAATTCAAACAGCATGGATAACATGACCACCTGCATTACATTAAACATGCTCAAGCATTGTAACATTTCCAGTCATGACAATTACAATTGCCTAGAATGAACGTAAGCTACGCAGCGACGAGAATCAACTGAGAGATGCGCACTAGTTGATCTACTGAACAGTTGATCAAAAATAGCTGATTTACATTAAATTATTTAAATGAAACAATCTGTGCACACACGCACAATGCTAAAACAAATATATTGTGAATAACAGAAAAGTATAACGGTCAACTATGAAAAAGTATTTGCGTCCACCTGTCATTTATTTGAACCATTAATTCTTACCTCGTCGCCTACGGCACGTTTCGCCGTAATGCTGACATTGCTTCGAAACAATCAGAACAAGTCCCCAGTAAAACGGTCCTCTTCTTCCCAAACAGGTGGACTCACAGACGCACTTTCCCGTTTACTCACAATCCCCTACTGATGCTGGAATCCATGCGGGTGATCACACACCGCGTACACTGCGCAACCGCGAAACAAACACGATCATTGGTCCTGCAACGAACCCGTCTCTTTATAGCAGAGAATATTACCGCGTTCACGTGCTAGTTGGAACTTGCATGTTTCCGAATTCCTTACTGGTTCTGATGGTAAGCGTACCGCGTTCAACCAGTTAGCAAGTCGAACATAACCGAGTTTAGCGCCGACTAGCACGTGAATGCGTCATATATAGAAGGCCTATGAAAAAAAAAAAAAAAAAAAGTTAGTACAAAAGCAGGCCTGTTTAAAGAAGCAAATTAAAGGGAAAGGGGATACCTGGTCAGTTGTACAAAAATGCATTCAACTGAAACGTGTCTTCCGCATTTAACCCAACCCCTCTGAATCAAAGTATTAAGTTTAACATTTAGTAGGCTAGGCTACTTATAACAAATTAAGTACTAGAGAACTTAACTTTAATTTCAGAAGAAAAGACTTGCATTTAAGTATATACCTTTGTTCAGCCCTATTTAAAGTTAGGTCTACATGTTTATATCCTACTGGAATAATAGTCTACACATTTCTAGTTGCATTTGAGCCTATTAGGGCTATATAATACAGCAGTATGAAGATTGGTCCTCACTGCTGTTGTAGGTCTATTTGTAAATAGCAGACTGAAAGATGTCAAATGATGTGTAATCCAAATGCTTGGTTCTCAACAAGAATATCAACGTTTTTCATTAAAGATGGATTCTTTATTTTATTTTCAAAAGTGCTTTGTAATGTAGAATATGATCTACATTTCCACTACCAATGACTGACAATATGGACATTGGACACATGGTCCATTGTGGATATCACTTCCAAATTGTCCATTGTGGTCCTTTAGAAGGTTTTCTATTGGCTGGATTTGCTTGGCTTGATAAGGACAGTACTTCCTGTGACCAGGGTGGGGAAGAACTCCACCATGAACTTGTTCTTCAGTCTATGGAGGAAATGGACATACCTCACCCCAGGCCCGTAGTCTGAGAACACATGGGACACCTACATAGACAGAAAATGACTTACTGCACAAATAAGTATATAAAATGATCAAACACAATCAGTCTTTCAAGCTAATATGTATAATACAAACTCATAACAAAAGATATCTATGCCCCACCTCTTTCCAGTTGTGGGAGTATTCACTAAGCTCCTCAGTAGGGCTCATGATGTATTCGGAGATGACCGTCTGTCCATCTGTTCCCAGCAACCTCACCCGCAGCTGGTAGATGGACTCGTGCAGTTGGCTCTCCTCATACCTACAGGGGTCAAAACAGTTCCTATGTTTTAAAAACCAAAATATGAATACAAGGAGGGTCAATCTAAACTAGTGTGTGTTGCATAATGTTGTGGTTCTGGATAGAGGTAGTGAAACTCTACACTGATTGCAAAATTATTGGAAACCGCTGGTATTGCAATTGCCTATTGCTATCTGAATTCAAGCGATTGAGTCCCAGGTTGTGATGTTGACATAGACACATCATAATGTAGCATGAGTCATGAATGCATGCTTAGGCTGTCAGGTTGAAACCCACCAGTCTTTGATGACGATGTCAGGTTGGAAACCATCCAACAGCTCGTCCCATACTCCCTCAGCCTTTAGGTCCACTCTTTGCTCCAAGGTAAACCAGCTGAGAACACAGAAACACAGCACCAGTCAGAGATAACTCTGTATCTAGCTACCACCGTCTCTGATAAAACTTGAAGCATTTGGTCTGGTTTACCGGCCACACCCAGACTACTTAAGACTACTCTTGGACAAAAAGTACTTTCAATGAAGAATCTCCAATGAGAATGTTTTAAATTCAGGGAAGGCTTATAGAGAAATGTCACAATTTTGAACATCTCCAGCACTGCCCCAACTTGTATGAAATTGCACATTTCTGTTTTGTAGTAAAAAACAGAGGAAGATAAGTGTTTCAAATTACATAATCAGTGTACATAGTGTTATTCTAACTAATTATGAGTAGGCATTGCCTACTAATTGCTTGATGATGTCATTGAAACACATATCTTCCTCTATATTTTTCACTACAAAACATACTAACACACCATTTCACATGTTGATGTTATGGTGGTGCTGGAGATGATGAATATGAAGTAGAACATTTTAGACATATTCCATTAATCTGAGTCCAGGAAATGTGCCTTTAGAGGGAGTGGTTATACGACTAGCTTGACTGATAGTGAGGCCTGTGACAAGGTAAAGAGGGGTAGCTCATTTGCACAAAGGTGACAGTTGGTTGTTGCTCATGTCACCTGTAGTTAGGCAGGTAACAGATGGTGACCCCTGGTGGTACACCGCTGGCATCATAACCAAGGTCCTCTCTGCTGGTGGTCCAGCCACTATAGTCACCTATAGATTGAAAGATATGAATCATGAAAGGAATTTCACTTAATGTTAAAAATCAATTATGGTCTTATAAATGGAAATAGTCAACATTTTCTTCTTGTATACTGTAACTATGTACCCTCTGGTTCAGAGCGAGGAGGTCCTTCTGGAGGAAACTCTGTCAGTTCACGCTCCGGAGGAGGGGAGTCCTGACTCACACCTGGGTGGGGAAAGAGGAAGACAGAGTCAATATAACAAAAGGACTTTAACCTACAGCAGTGGTATTCAAAGTCGGGGTCATGAGTCAACAACATTTACACAGATATTTCTAAAAATGTAACAAAAGATTAAGAGTACATATTATTGTATGGGCCAATATACAAACATTTGAGAAATACTTTTAAAAACTACATTTCCCTAGTAAATGTATTTATTGGTTTCTTTTCATTTTGTTAAGAGATGAAAATGCAATGAATTTAAGGTTATTTGTTGATGTAAAAATCGACAATTCACCGATTTGAAGTGTCATTAGATTTGGAGCGTTCGCGAGCAATTATTGCAGAATAAAAATGGGGTCCGGGCTGAATAAGTTTGAATACCACTGACCTACCCTCTAGTAGTCCAAACAGGTCTTAAATAAAGGCAAACCAACGATTGATGTTCAAACAATACACTATTTTCTCTACGTCGTAGTGTTCCTGCATTTGTACCATTTAGTTGTTCAAAACCCTTGCCCCTTAAAATAACCCTTGCCTCCTACATATCTAACATAGACTAAGGTACTATGCCAGATCAAGCTTTACTACTTACTATCCTTTTTATTCCAGTGAAACCTAACGACAGCTGCAGTAAACATACACCACTTTCAATACAATTCGACATATTGTGACATGGTGAGGTACCGTGAGGCGCAGGATTCCTCAACAAATTTCGACCGAACGGCTTCGCTTCGTAGACGAACTTCCAATCCACTCCATCGGGCATCGAAATGCCTTTGATATTCCACTCTGTTTCGCATCTTTTTTTCCATTCATTGGTCGCCATTGTGTGATGTGTTCGTGTCCAGCGTACAGTGAAACAGGAAGTGTAAAGTCGAAAGCTGCATTTGATAATAGTAGTTTATGCCCCACCCTTAACCTACCTGGAAACCCGAAGATTCGTCGCGCAGAAATAAGGAAAGTTTGCTCTCGCGACCTCTACAAGCCAGAGTGGCGCAGCGGCCTAAGGCACTGCATCTCAGCGCTGGAGGCGTCACTACAGACACCCTGGTTCGAATCCAAGCTGTATCACTACCGGCCGTGATTGGGAGTTCCATAGGGCGGCGCACAATTGGCCCGGGTTTGGCCGGTGTAGGCCGTCATTGTAAATAAAGAATGTGTTCTTAACTGACTTGCCTGGTTAAATAAAAAATGGGTCCTTTTGGCGATAGGAATGTGAGACATATCCACAGTAAAGTGCAATCAGGCTACAACTGTTTAAAGCCCTGATAGTGCGTTCAGATTTACGGTAAAGTACATTAAACATGTATTTTATTCAACATTATGTCTTTGAGAGTTCAGTTGAGGAAACTTTTCTAAATCAAACGCTAATTTCTGACCGACAGAATTCAATGCATTTCAACTTCGGGTTTCTAGGCAAGCTCCACCCCTGGAGAAGATTGTGACATTTGATAGATGCCCAAGTAATGCTGCATTCATAACCAATTGGGAAAGTGGTATTTACCACATAGTACTGGGAAAAATCCACAAGAACTCCCATCCAACTCGTAATTGGGCTATTAGTGGGAAACTAATCTATTATCCCTGTCTCAGACTCACCCACATGCTGAACTATGACCTCACCTACTAAATAAATTACCTAAGGAAATTACCTTGATAACAGCTTTTTCACTAATAACAAAATATTATTTATAAGAAGCAATCTATAAATATATATCGGTTAACACTAAAATTTGTTTACAAGCATGATAGCTGTAATCTACCTTTTGTTTATGGCTGATACAGCTTGTTGGCCATTAGCCAATTAGCATTTTTCAACTAGTTAAAAGCATGTGAATGCATCCGACTGATGACTTCACAACACCTACCCACTTGGTTATGAACGCAGCAGAACTACTTCTGAGTAATATATAAAGGATATTCATTCTTCCATTCATTTAGTTTACATTAATTTGGTCAACTTGAAGCATCAACCCATTTCATTATTAGAAAACACTAATAACATTGAGGAAAATAGAGATTGAATAGGGCATATCTGTCCAATAACTAAGGAGTACCACCACCTTCCGGAGACACCTGAAACCCCACCTCTTTAAGGAATACCTAGGATAGGATAAAGTAATCCTTCTCCCCCCCCCCCCTTAAAAGACCTAGATGCACTATTGTAAAGTGGCTGTTCCACTGGATGTCATAAGGTGAAAGCACCAATTTGTAAGTCGCTCTGGATAAGAGCGTCTGCTAAATGACTTAAATGTAATGTAAATGAGTAGCCTAGGCTATTATTCACAATTTTATTTATTTTATTTAACCTTTATTTTACTAGGCAAGTTAGTTAAGAACAAATTCTTATTTACAATGACGGCCTACCAAAAGGCAAAAGACCTCCTGTGGGGACAGGGGCTGGGATTAAAAAATAAAAAATGTGTGACTACACTTTCATTAGAGCTAATTTAGACTTTATTATAGGCTACATATTGTTTTACAGACTATGCCAGGGGTTATTTAGGCCTATCTGATGTTTGGTGGCTTCTCTATGGGCATCACAATAAAGGTTTTCATTTTTAATTATGACCTCAAATAGGATTCTAAACCAACGTTCTAACGAAGCACAATCAATAGGATAAAAGCACAAAATAGCAGGCAAATAAGGAGGTCTAGGAATTAAGCTATGTAGGGTCTGAACCTTCAGGAACATAGCATACGCCGACCGCCTTTCAATTATGAGTTTCCAGACAGATAAAATGCCACAACATGTGTGGAGGGAAGCTGTGCTGAAAATTGAAAAGGACCATTGCCACCGGTTGAAGGTAAATTTCACCTGTAGCACATGAAATGAACATGTTTAATTATCTGGTTGCCTACGAAAATGTTTGATGGGAAACACAAGTCCTCTGTTCAAACACAAGCCATGGAAATTAATAAGAAGGGGTTGGCCCACTATTGCTAAAAATGTGTCAAAAACAAAAATGGCCTGCCCTCATACAGACATTATTCCCTTTAGTCTCCTGGACAGCTGTCTCCTGAGACACCAGTTGTAACAGTACTTCCAATGGCTGGTCGAACCAAGAGCCCTGGTATAGGCAGCCACAGAACAGGGAACACTACCATAGAAGAATACCGTAGAGCACTACAGCCAGACAACTTCAGCAAAGACAACATTCTCAGCTCAGAGAGAAGGAAAAACGCCAAAACAGTCCGAATAGACAACTGCCAAAGTGACAGGACAGACATCAGGACTGGCATCTCTGTGAGAGACAATATTAGCACAGACAAGTTGGGCCACCTAAGCTACAGGGCAGATGCCCTAAGAGAAGATACTCACTTTAGAAATGATTGTAAGCAGCTCAGAATGGACCAACTTCGGAAAGTCCACCCCAAAGCAGACAGCATTGGGATAGATCTGGGTAGAGACCTCCATAGGACAGACATTGGGTCAAATGACCTGGAGACCAACATCATTGGGACATCACCATCCCAGTCCAATGTTTTGCACCCGTGGCAGGTTTGGGACAGAGTTGCCAGATATCAGTCGAGGTCCTTGTTCTGTGAGGTTGGCACACAGACATACCTGACTGCCCTAGCCCAGAGTCCTCACTCCATCCCAGGCCCTGACACTGAACCTATCATGGGTAAGTTATCATCGGTCATCAGGAAGCATCAGAACACAAGTGCAACAGAAAAGAGAGAGAGAGAGAGAAAACATGTTAGTTTCAGATCAGTTGTTGTATCTCAAAAAGGTACATTATTTAATTTTACAATATTTTTTTTCTTCATGGTTTGATTACTTTCCATTGTCTATTATAACCTTGTCCTGTAGCGTTTAGGGCCCAGAGGGAAAGTGTGATGGAAAGGAGCCAGCAGAGCAGCATTCGGCAGCAGCACCAACCCATGGCCACCTCACATCAGGTGGTCCTGCAGAAAGACATAGGGCCTTACTGCTCCTCCCGTGATGCTGCCACTCAGACCTATATCTGTGCCCTAACCCACACACCTGCACTGGAAACAGGGGAGGCAGGTGGGTGTCAAACATCAGGGGTACACTTTACATTTCAATGAGATTAAATAAAAGTTAGAAGGTTGATTTGTCCTCCATTGAGGGTGTGTAAGCTTTTTATTATCCTGTGTCTTCATTCAGAAGACGAAACAGTCTTACCTAGAGAATGGAGAGGGAGTGGAAGTCTGATTGGCTTGTCGATTGGTCATGGAGATTGTTTAACAATCTTAACTGTGTAGATTACTGTATGTTTGTCAGTTAACCAGCTAGCAGTATACCTGTTTATTGTCAGTGTGCCAGTCCTTATCACTTTTAAGCAGAGTTACTTGCTCGGAAAACAGTGGGTGCACTGTTAATTAATAAGGATCATATTCCAACCAGCCTTGCATTTTTTGTTTGTTTGAGTGCTTGGAGTAGGAAATTATAATGTCTATGAACCGTGTAATCTGTTTATAATGCGGCATAGACTGCCAGTATTCTATTAGCATAGGCAAGGGTCCGCATGTCTCCCAGCCATAACATTTCGGAAGAGTTCATGCATATATTATGATAGAATTTTAAGTTTTTGTCAGTTTGGACTTCGGTAGTTTTTTTTCGGGTGTTCGTGCACACTACATTTTTGCTCAAGGCCAGGCTAAATTCAGCAGCTGAAGTGTACGTGATTGGTCAACAGCTGTAGGGATTCTTCAATTAAGTATTAGTTGGCATTCATTAAAACATTTCATTGCGAAATACTGCACCAAACATCTTAGTTAGATGTAAAATTGTTCGGCTAGCTGAATCGAACGAGTGTGAGTGTATACTGCCGGCGGCGTCTCAAAATGGACAAACAGTACTATTTCCGATTTTGTTGTCGTTTTTCAAACAAAGGTCTTTTAAAGTATGAGAGCACAGCCGAACTGAAGCATGTTGATGCCTTTAGGGCGGCCGCATACTTTCTAACCTAAACAGTTTGTGCATATATTATCGCATTTCTATTTATGTGATATGACAATTTAGTCATGTCCATTTAGTAGTGTAATTACTCAATTCTGTGTTAATATTTGTGATAGGTGATAACCAAACTATTCTAGATTTCCATATATTGTGAGAAATGGATAAAAGTGTTCTTCCTCTTCTATTCATGTTTGAACCAGTGAAGAGGGCCAGTGTGATAAAAGCAGTAGGACAGCCCATTCTACTCCACAGACTGTGTCCTGTAGAGGAATCCTCTGAGCATTGCAGGGGCCAGCTGAGGGTGATTGGGGATGAGGTGAACAGCATGTTCTCCAAGGGAAAGGTGTGTAAGTTCAATGGGGTAGGAGGGGAGAAAGAGAACAATAGGTTAATAGAGAGATAACAATCAAGAAGAAAGAGAATGTGTCATACTAGACCAGGATACTGTTATTAAAGGACTTTGAGACAACTGCTGATGTAAAAAGGCCTTTATACATTTGATTGCTTGATGTACTCCCCTCATAGAGATTCCTAATACAATCTGTCATTCATTCACACCTGATGTTCTGTGTGTGTGTGTGTATTAGGTGGGGTCCACACATTGGCAGACCTGGAGGGGAGGAATCATCACGTGCCTGTTCACTGTCCTCAGTGGCATTGGATCTCTCTACCTGCTCCAGTACAGAAACCTCAGGACGTCCTAGAGACTCACTGACCCACGGCGTCACACCGCACTTGACCTTTGACCTTTCTTAATACATTTCTATCCATTCCTACAGAATGTCAAAAGGCATTTATGATATTGTTTATTTGATTGTTTATTGATTTAGTTGACATTGCACAATATGTCATATAGAGTAGAATATTTGCATTTTCTGTTCCTTTACTTGACAATGTAGGCTGACTATTTTGAGGGGCTAGTTGACAGTGCTTACTGTGGAAATGGCTCCACCTAGTGGTGTTGGACGGTGTCTGAAGCTACTTATTTAATAGCGCCAAAATCATAGTGCTGTAGAGAAATGTGTGCTGTATCGCCACTCAGGATTTTGGTAGCTTTAGACACCATCAACATCCACGGGATTACACAATTGTTTAACTCTTTAATGATTTAATAATTTACTTCAATCATACTGTGATTTCAGTGGAATATACAGTCACATCCCAAATTATTTGCACCCTTGATAAAGATGAGCAAAAAAGACGGTATAAAATAAATAATACAAAAACGGAGCTATATTGTATGCAAAAATAAAATAAAAAATGTATATTTTTTATACATGCACAATTGATAAAAGAAATAGTAATACAAAAAAGTTTAAATAAAAATAATTTTTTAAAAGATGTCGAAATGATTGGCACCGCTGTTTTTCAATACCTTGTGTACCCTTCCCTTGTGAGGATAATGGCACTGAGGATTTTTCTATATTGTTTTATGAGATTGGAGAACACATTGGGAAAGATCTTAGACCATTCCTCCATACAGAATCTTTCCAGATCCTTTATATTCTTCGGTCTGCGCTTATGCACTGCCCTCATCAATTCAAACCACAGGTTTCCAAATGGGGTTCATGTCCGGAGACTGAGGTGGCCATTGCAAAATGTTGATTTTTGTGGTCAATTAACCATTTATTTGTGGATGTACAGTGCATTCAGAAAGTATTCAGACCCCTTGACTTTTTCCACACTTTGTTACGTTATTCTGTTTTTTCCCCTCATCAATCTATACACAATATCCCTAAATGACAAAGCAAAAACAGTTTTTTCTAGAAATATCACATTTACATAAGTATTCAGACCCTTTACTCAGTACTTTGTTGAAGCACCTTTGGCAGCAATTACAGCATAGAGTCTTTGGTATGATGCTACAATCTTGGCACACCTTTATTTGGGGAGTTTCTCCCATTCTTCTCTGTAGATCCTCTCAAGTGCTGTCAGGTTGAATGGGGAGTGTCGCTGCACAGCTATTTTCAGCTCTCTCCAGAGATGTTCGATCGGGTTCAAGTCTGGGCTCTGACTGGGCCACTCAAGGACATTCAAAGACTTGTCCTGAAGACACTCATGTGTTGTCTTGGCTGTGTGCTTAGGGTTGTTGTCCTGTTGTAAGCTGAACCTTTGCCCCAGTCTGAGTTACTGAGCACTCTGGGGCAGGTTTTCATCAAGCAAGTTTTCATCTTTCCCTGGATCCTGACTAGTCTCCCAGTCCCTGCTGTTGAAAAACATCCCACAGCATGATGCTGCCACCAACATGTTCCACCGTAGGGATGGTGCCAGGTTTCCTCCAGACATGACGCTTGGCATTCAGGAAAAATAGTTTTAATCATTTTAGTCAATAAGATTCTTGCTACGTAAGCTTAACTCTCTGAACACTCGTGACGTGTAGTCCACTTGTCATTCCAATCTCCTTTGCATTAGCGTAGCCTCTTGTGTAGCCTGTCAACTATGTGTCTGTCTATCCCTGTTCTCTCCTCTCTGCACAGACCATACAAACGCTCCACACCGCGTGGCCGCGGCCACCCTAATCTGGTGGTCCCAGCGCGCACGACCCACGTGGAGTTCCAGGTCTCCGGTAGCCTCTGGAACTGCCGATCTCTCCGCCTATGTCTCCCTCCAGTCCCTCGACTTCTTGGCACTGACGGAAACATGGATCACCACAGACAACACTGCTACTCCTACTGCTCTCTCTTCGTCTGCCCACGTGTTCTCGCACACCCCGAGAGCTTCTGGTCAGCGGGGTGGTGGCACCGGGATCCTCATCTCTCCCAAGTGGTCATTCTCTCTTTCTCCCCTTACCCATCTGTCTATCGCCTCTTTTGAATTCCATGCTGTCACAGTTACCAGCCCTTTCAAGCTTAACATCCTTATCATTTATCGCCCTCCAGGTTCCCTCGGAAAGTTCATCAATGAGCTTGATGCCTTGATAAGCTCCTTTCCTGAGGACGGCTCACCTCTCACAGTTCTGGGCGACTTTAACCTCCCCACGCCTACCTTTGACTCATTCCTCTCTGCCTCCTTCTTTCCACTCCTCTCCTCTTTTGACCTCACCCTCTCACCTTCCCCCTACTCACAAGGCAGGAAATACGCTCGACCTCATCTTTACTAGATGCTGTTCTTCCACTAACCTCGTTGCAACTCCCCTCCAAGTCTCCGACCACTACCTTGTATCCTTTTCCCTCTCGCTCTCATCCAACACTTCCCACACTGCCCCTACTCGGATGGTATCGCGCCGTCCCAACCTTCGCTCTCTCTCCCCCCTTACTCTCTCCTCTTCCATCCTATCATCTCTTCCCTCTGCTCAAACCTCCAACCTATCTCCTGATTCTGCCTCCTCAACCCTCCTCTCCTCCCTTTCTGCATCCTTTGACTCTCTATGTCCCCTATCCTCCAGGCCGGCTCGGTCCTCCCCTCCCGCTCCGTGGCTCGACGACTCATTGCGAGCTCACAGAACAGGGCTCCGGGCAGCCGAGCGGAAATGGAGGAAAACTCGCCTCCCTGCGGACCTGACATCCTTTCACTCCCTCCTCTCTACATTTTCCTCTTCTCTCTCTGCTGCTAAAGCCACTTTCTACCACTCTAAATTCCAAGCATCTGCCTCTAACCCTAGGAAGCTCTTTGCAACCTTCTCCTCCCTCCTGAATCCTCCTCCCCCTCCCCCTCCTCCCTCTCTGCAGATGACTTCGTCAACCATTTTGAAAAGAAGGTCGACGACATCCGATCCTCGTTTGCTAAGTCAAACGACACCGCTGGTTCTGCTCACACTGCCCTACCCTGTGCTCTGACCTCTTTCTCCCCTCTCTCTCCAGATGACATCTCGCGTCTTGTGACGGCCGGCCGCCCAACAACCTGCCCGCTTGACCCTATCCCCTCCTCTCTTCTCCAGACCATCTCCGGTGACCTTCTCCCTTACCTCACCTCGCTCATCAACTCATCCCTGACCGCTGGCTACGTCCCTCCCGTCTTCAAGAGAGCGAGAGTTGCACCCCTTCTGAAAAAACCTACACTCGATCCCTCCGATGTCAACAACTACAGACCAGTATCCCTTCTTTCTTTTCTCTCCAAAACTCTTGAACGTGCCGTCCTTGGCCAGCTCTCCCGCTATCTCTCTCAGAATGACCTTCTTGATCCAAATCAGTCAGGTTTCAAGACTAGTCATTCAACTGAGACTGCTCTTCTCTGTATCACGGAGGCGCTCCGCACTGCTAAAGCTAACTCTCTCTCCTCTGCTCTCATCCTTCTAGACCTATCGGCTGCCTTCGATACTGTGAACCATCAGATCCTCCTCTCCACCCTCTCCGAGTTGGGCATCTCCGGCGCGGCCCACGCTTGGATTGCGTCCTACCTGACAGGTCGCTCCTACCAGGTGGTGTGGCGAGAATCCGTCTCCTCACCACGTGCTCTCACCACTGGTGTCCCCCAGGGCTCTGTTCTAGGCCCTCTCCTATTCTCGCTATACACCAAGTCACTTGGCTCTGTCATAACCTCACATGGTCTCTCCTATCATTGCTATGCAGACGACACACAATTAATCTTCTCCTTTCCCCTTCTGACGACCAGGTGGCGAATCGCATCTCTGCATGTCTGGCAGACATATCAGTGTGGATGACGGATCATCACCTCAAGCTGAACCTCGGCAAGACGGAGCTGCTCTTCCTCCCGGGAAGGACTGCCCGTTCCATGATCTCGCCATCACGGTTGACAACTCCATTGTGTCCTCGTCCCAGAGCGCTAAGAACCTTGGCGTGATCCTGGACAACACCCTGTCGTTCTCAAATAACATCAAGGCGGTGGCCCGTTCCTGTAGGTTCATGCTCTACAACATCCGCAGAGTACGACCCTGCCTCACACAGGAAGCGGCGCAGGTCCTAATCCAGGCACTTGTCATCTCCCGTCTGGATTACTGCAACTCGCTGTTGGCTGGGCTCCCTGCCTGTGCCATTAAACCCCTACAACTCATCCAGAACGCCGCAGCCCGTCTGGTGTTCAACCTTCCCAAGTTCTCTCACGTCACCCCGCTCCTCCGCTCTCTCCACTGGCTTCCAGTTGAAGCTCGCATCCGCTACAAGACCATGGTGCTTGCCTACGGAGCTGTGAGGGGAACGGCACCTCACTACCTCCAGGCTCTGATCAGGCCCTACACCCAAACAAGGGCACTGCGTTCATCCACCTCTGGCCTGCTCGCCTCCCTACCACTGAGGAAGTACAGTTCCCGCTCAGCCCAGTCAAAACTGTTCGCTGCTCTGGCCCCCCAATGGTGGAACAAACTCCCTCACGACGCCAGGACAGCGGAGTCAATCACCACCTTCCGGAGACACCTGAAACCCCACCTCTTTAAGGAATACCTAGGATAGGATAAAGTAATCCTTCTCTCCCCCCCTTAAAAGACCTAGATGCACTATTGTAAAGTGGCTGTTCCACTGGATGTCATAAGGTGAAAGCACCAATTTGTAAGTCGCTCTGGATAAGAGCGTCTGCTAAATGACTTAAATGTAAATGTAAATATAAACCCACCCACTTCGCCAAAGCACAGCCCCCACACCACTAGAGGGATATCTTCAAACCACCAACTTACTACCCTGAGGCGAGGCCGAGTATAGCCCACGAAGATCTTCCCCATGGCACGAACTCGAGGGGGTCCCCAACCCAGACAGGAAGATCAAGTCAGTGACTCAACCCACTCAAGTGACGCACCCCTCCTAGGGACGGCATGGAAGAGCACCAGTAAGCCAGTGACTCAGCCACCGTAATAGGGTTAGAGGCAGAGAATCCCAGTGGAGAGAAGGGAATTGGCCAGGCAGAGGCAGCAAGGGCGGTTCGTCGCTCCAGTGCCTTTCCGTTCACCTTCACACCCCTGGCCCAGACTACACTCAATCATAGGACCTACTGAAGAGATGAGTCTTCAATAAAGACTTAAAGATCAAGACAGAGTCTCTGTCTTTCACATGGATAGGCAGACCATTCCATAAAAAATTAGCTCTATAGGAGAAAGCCCTGCCTCCAGCTGTTTGCTTAGAAATTCTAGGGACAATTAGGAGGACTGCGTCTTGTGACCGTAGCATACGTGTAGGTATGTACAGCAGGACCAAGTCAAAGGTAGGTAGGAGCAAGCCCATGTAATGCTTTGTAGGTTAGCAGTTAAACCTTGAAATCAGTTTTGCCTGAGTTTAAAAGTAAAACATTTGTCGCCTTCCACTTCCTCATGTCTGAAACACAGGCTTCCAGGGAGGGCAATTTTGGGGCTTCCCCATATCATGTCCATTCACTGACAACTGTAAGACCTTTATATAGACAGGTGTGTGCCTTTCCAAATCATGTCCAATCAATTGAATTTACCACAGGTGGACTCCACTCAAGTTGTAGAAACATCTCAAGAATGATTAATGGAAACAGGATGCACCTGAACTAAATTTTGAGTCTCATAGCAAAGGGTCTGAATACTTATGTAAATAAGGTATTTCTGTTTTTGATTTGTTTTACATTTGCAAAAATGTCTAAAAACCTGTTTTTGCTTTGTCATTATGAGGTATTGTGTGAGGGGAAAAAATGATTTAATCCATTTAAGAATAAGGCTGTAATGTCACAAAATGTGGAAAAAGGAAGGGGTCTGAATATTTCCGAATGCACTGTATAACTGGAGTTATTGTTTTACTGGAAGATTTACTATAAAAATCAGAGATACCAAAGTCATTCACAGTGTAGGTTAACTCTTGAGGTCTCGCCTGTCTCCACAAAGTTTGGTAAATCCGCCTTTAGTTTCAATGCACCACAGTTATGGAATACCTTACAAAACAAATTACACCTGCTCCATTTTCAACTAATCTGACCATAGCACCTGGTTCTAATCCAAGTGCCAATGCCATTTAGCGAACTCCAGTGAGTTCTTTGCCTTTCAAATCAAATTTTATTTGTCACATGCGCCGAATACAGCAGGTGAAGACCTTACAGTGAAATGCTTACTTACGAGCCCCTAACCAACAATGTAGTTTTAAAAATACAGATTAGTATAAGAGATAAAAGTAACAAGTAATTTAAGAGCAGCAGTAAAATAACAATAGCGAGACCATATACAGGGGGGTACCGATACAGAGTCAATGTACGGGGGCACCAGTTAGTTGAAGTAGTATGTACATGTAGGAAGAGTTATAAAAGTGACTAGATGTAGCCATTTGACTAGTGGTTCAGGAGTCTTATGGCTTGGGGGTAGAAGCTGTTTAGAAGCCTCTTGTACCTAGACTTGGCGCTCCGGTACCGCTTGCCGTGTGGTAGCAGAGAGAACAGTCTATAACTAGGGTGGCTGGAGTCTTTGACAATTTTTTGGGCCTTCCTCTGCCACCACCTGGTACAGAGGTCATGGATGGCAGGAAGCTTGGCCCTAGTGATGTACTGGGGCATTCAAACTACTCGCTGTAGTGCTTTGCGGTCGGAGACCGAACAGTTGCCATACCAGGCAGTGATGCAACCAGCCAGGATGTTCTTGATGGTGCAGCTGTAGAACCTTTTGAGGATCTGAGGACCCATGCCAAATCTTTTCAGTCTCCTGAGGGGGAATAGGTTTGGTCATGCCCTCTTCACAACTGTCTTGGTGTGCTTGGACCATGTTAGTTTGTTGGTGATGTGGACTCCAAGGGACTTGAAGCACTCAACCTGCTACACTGCAGCACTGTCAATGAGAATGGGTGCGTGCTCGGTCCTCTTTTTCCTGTAGTCCACAATTATCTCCTTTGTCTTGATCATGTTGAGAGAGAGGTTGTTCGCCTGGCACCACACGACCAGGTCTCTAACCTCCTCCCTATAGGCTGTCTCGTCGTTGTCGGTGATCAGGCCTACCACTGTTGTGTCATCGGCAAATTTAATAATGGTGTTGAAGTCGTGCCTGACAGTGCAGTCATGAGTGAACGGGGAATACAGGAGGGGACTGAGCATGCACCCCTGAGGAACCCCTGTGTTGAGGATCAGCATGGTGGATGTGTTGTTACCTACCCTTACCACCTGGGGGCGGCCCATCAGGAAGTCCAGGATCCAGTTGCAGAGGGAGGTGTTTTGTCCCAGGGTCCTTAGCTTAGTGATGAGCTTTGAGGGCATTATGGTGTTGAACGCTGAGCTGTAGTCAATGAATAGCATTCTCATATAGGTGTTCCTTTTGTCCAGGTGGGTAAGGGCAGTGTGGAGCGCAATAGAGAATGCATCATCTGTGGATCTGTTGGGACGATATACAAATTGGAGTGGGTCTAGGGTTTCTGGGGTGATGGTGTTGATGTGAGCCATGACCAGCCATTTAAAGCACTTCAGGGCTACAGATGTGAGTGTTAGAGAGTCGGTAGTCATTTAGGCAGGTTACCTTAGTGTTATTGGGAACAGGGCTATGGTGGTCTGCCTAAAACATGTTGGTATTACTGACTCGGACAGGGAGAGGTTGAAAACGTCAGTGAAGACACTTTCCAGTTGGTCAGTGCATGCTTGCAGTACACGTCCTGATAATCCTTCTGGCCCTGCGGCCTTGTGAATGTCGACCTGTTTAAAGGTCTTACATCGGCTGCGGAGAGCGTGATCACACAGTCATCCGGAACAGCTGGTGCTCTCATGCATGTTTCAGTGTTATTTGCCTCGAAGCGAGCGTAGAAATAGTTTAGCTCTCGGCTGTGCTTCCCTTTGTAGTCTGTAATGATTTGCAAGCCCTGCCACATCTCACGAGCATCAGAGCCGGTGTAGTACGACTCGATCTTAGTCCTGTATTGATGCTTTGCATGTTTGATGGTTCGTCGGAGGGCATAGAGGGATTTCTTATAAGCTTCCGGGTTAGAGTCCCGCTCCTTGAAAGCGGCAGCTCTAGCCTTTAGCTCAGTGTGGATGTTGACTATAATCCATGGCTTCTGTTTGGGGTATGTACTTACGGTCACTGTGGGGACGACGTCATCGATGCACTTATTGATAAAGCCAATGACTGATGTGGTGTACTCCTCAATGCCATCGGAGGAATCCCGGAACATATTCCAGTCTGTGCTAGCGAAACGGTCCTGTAGCTTAGCATCTGCTTCCTCTGACCACTTTTTTATTGATCTAGTCACTGGTGCTTCCTGCATTAATTTTTGCTTGTACGCAGGAATCAGGAGGATAGAATTATGGTTTGCCAAATGGAGGGCGAGCTTTGTATGCGTCTCTGTGTGTGGAGTATAGGTGGTCCAGAGTTATTTTCCCTCTGGTTGCACATTTAACATGCTGATAGAAATTTGGTTAAACGGATTTAAGTTTCCCTGCATTAAAGTCCCCGGCTACTAAGAGCGCCGCCTCTGGGTGAGCGTTTTCCTGTTTGCTTATGGTGGAATACAGCTCATTCAATGTTGTCTTAGTGCCAGCCTCAGTCTGTGGTGGTATGTAAACAGCTACATAGAATACAGATAAACTCTCTCGGTAGGTAGTGTGGTCTACAGCTTATCATGAGATACTCTACCTCCAAGGTTGCAATAGCTCGAGACTTCCTTAGTTATTGTGCACCAGCTGTTGTTTACAAAATTACATAGACCACCGCCCCTTGTCTTACCAGACGGCGCTGTTCTATCCTGCCGGTACATCGTATAACCAGGCAGCTGTATGTTGATATTGTCATCGTTCAGCCACGACTCCGTGAAGCATAAGATGTTACAGTTTTTAATGTCCCATTGGGAGTTTAGTCTTCCGCATAACTCGCCGATTTTATTATCCTAAGATTGCACGTTTGCTAGCAGAATGGAAGGAAGTTGGGGTTTATTCGATCACCTAAAAAATTCTCAGCCGACCTTCGGCCCCTCTTTCTCCGCCTCCTTTTCACGCAGATCACCGGTATCTGGGCCTGTTCCCGAGGAAGCAGTATATTCTTTGCGTCGAGTATATTCTTTGCGTCAGAGTCATGAAAGGAAAAAAAATGGTGAGTGGTGAGTAATCGCAGTCCTGATGTCTAGAAGTTGTTTCCGGTCATAAGAGACGGTAGCGGCAACATTATGTACAAAATAAGGAACACTTTTTTTTTTACAGCAACGCAAATAAACTATCAAGGAAACACAATCGGCTGGGGGCACGTAAAATGTCTGCCTTCTTCTCCGGAGCCATCCGACTTCCTCCATGGTGATGGATGACAAATGGATTTTACATGCGGGTTACCTCATTTTTATTGCTCAGTGAAACCCAATGCCGTGAAAGGCCACAATACAGTTCCTTAAACCGAGATTAAGTTTTTTAAAAAGTGGATTGTAAATGCAGAGATTAAATCATAAGGGGTGCCAATAATTTTGACAGCTATCTGTTTTAGCTTTTTAAAAACTTGTTAAACAAATGATATTTCTCTGAGCAAATGCATTAGTACAAAATAATATAATTTCAAATTTTTGTATATACCTCAGTATTTATATTATTTATTTTATACAGTATTTTTGCTCATCTTAATGAAGGGTGGCAATCATTTAGGATGTGACTATGTGCTTAGATGAGCTGTAGCAGAGGTGCTCAAATCTTTGGCCTTGCGTGTTGGGCTGCGTGCCAAACAAATACACATTAGGCCTATGTATTTAGACACATAGAAGGTAAACAATAGCTATTTATGGTCTTTAAACAATAGGTCTTTAGTAAGCAATCCTAAAAATCACACTTCAATCATTAATACAATTGTAGCCATATAACTTGACACCTAACAGCACATTCTGATTACCTGTATTAAAGATGTATATATACATTTAAAAAAAACTGCAACCAAGTGTCTATGTTCTTTTTGGCAGACCAGGGGGTTGGGTCAAAATGTTTACACAGATCAGACACAAACAGAGTAGGATTAGCTCAGTTTCAAATGTGTTTATTAAAATAATAGTTCAAAAGAAAAGAACAGAACAAAATGATGTAAATAGCCAAGAAACACAAGGAACAACTTCTATCCCTGCACACTCCTAAAAAGCAGTTTCAGTTTCAGCACTTCACAAACAGTACGCACAGTCCTGTTGCTGCAGAGGGTAAAATCCATCCTCACATTCTTCGCACAGTAACGGGCTGTGCACACTGCGAGTGGAGTGCTGAAAAGTGAAAAGCTGCTTATGCACTACTAAATTTCAATTTTGCACCTGTTTATTTTAATTGTCTAACTCCAAACAGTAAATTGAGAGCCCAACTAAGGGCTTCCGCATTGCAGAAGTTCAGCTTTACAGCATGATTGACATTGTACATTTTAGTAAACACTCTTATCCAGTGCATCTAGGGTTAAGTGCCTTGCTCAAGGGCACACTGACAGATTTTTCACCTATTCAGCTCAGGGGATTCAAACCAGCGACCTTTCGGTTAATGGCCCAAGCACTTAACCACTAGGCTACCTTCTACTTAGCTACTTAGCGGAGACTGCTTCCACAAAAACAATGCTTAAGTCAGCTCAATCGGACATTACTTTAAAACTTATATTGCGGAATCTTTAAAGCTTGAATAGAGCCATAGTTATCACCTCCCCCTCCCTTGACGGTCTAAACCAAACATTGTCTGGCCACAGTTTGGTCGGCCCTGAGCTATATGGGAATGCAATGTACTAAGCCCTTTAGTA
The DNA here is from genome assembly GCF_034236695.1 of Oncorhynchus nerka. Taxonomy (NCBI): domain Eukaryota; kingdom Metazoa; phylum Chordata; class Actinopteri; order Salmoniformes; family Salmonidae; genus Oncorhynchus; species Oncorhynchus nerka. The sequence continues at coordinate 78,503,074 of NC_088405.1, forward strand.
GAGCATGTTAGGTGTATTGAAAGGGTGTTTGTCTGTCACTATGTGTGTGTGTGTGTGTGTGTGTGTGTGTGTGTGTGTGTGTGTGTGTGTGTGTGTGCAACTAGGGCTGGAGTTTTATACAAGCTAATTTATGGTTCAGCTGCTAGTGGCATAGAGAGACAACCACACCCTATATGGGCTGGCAAAATCTGGCAGGGGGCAGCACAGGGCCTGTAATCATACTGGGGAATGACACAGTGAAATGTACCCGAATTCTCTCGTTGAGCCAAGACACTTATTAACCAACAAATTGAATACGTTTGAAAGACAAGTGCCAAGACTGTATTTCACAGTACACATTTCAACGCTCTGTGAAACGGGGTACAAGAAAACACTGTGTGCTTATTGAACCGAACTGTACTGAAATTAGTGAAAAGGCCTCCAGGATGTAGACTGTAGATAGCTGAGCTGTCCAACGATCGGCTTTTGCTTGATGTTTTGTTGCTTTGTACTTGATGTGTTTTAAGGGTGGGGATCGGTGGGGTTGGGATTGGCACGAACTACGGAATAACATGTTTTGCAATGACATGAACAAGTGCGTATGTGTATTTTGTGTGTTCATATATGCACAGTATGTAGCAGCATGTGTTGTTAGGCAGGCCCCAACAGGCCCCAACAGAAGAGAGTGGTGCTGGCATAGGATGTTTTCCACTGCACTGGGTGAAGGCCTGTGTACTGTCTGAGCCTGTGCTTAGTTTTGGGAATGCCTGTGCTAGAGGCTGTTTATGCCGGGATCAGTGCACCCACACCAGGTGATGCCCACGGGACAGCTGGCAAACACCACGTGTCTGTTCCTGTGCAAATGGGTCAACTTTGAGTACCTTTATCTCCTGAATGTTTTGGCATTCAGGTACAAAAAGTAACTTTCTGACCACTTCTTCAATCGGCAAGCATGTATGGAAAGTGTATTTTTTAATCAAAGGGATGCTGTCAAAAAGGGATTGAATTCAAACGGATTTACCCGGATGTTACTCATCACATGACCGTGCATCCTCGGTGCTGGGGGATTTCGGGGTATGTAAGGATGCAGGCTGTCTGGTGATCAGATGGGATAGGAAAATATTCTGCCACAGCAACTAGAAATGTGCCAACCCAGTGGTATAATATACATAAGTACGTGTCATCTATGGTCACACACAAACAAACATGATGACATAAAAGAGTACATCCTGTACATATATGTTCCACATATGCTGGGCTGTTGGCTTTGTAGCATGCATTTTTATGCCCATTCGCACCTACAATTGCATGACATTTTTGCTGAACCTACAGGCTTTCTGGGAACAGTTTGCCTGGACTAGATCTTTGGGATGGTGGACAGACAAGCAACTGACTCAATGAAATGTAATCACCACTTTAGGCAGGTGGGGGGTGGGGGGCAGTGTTTGGGGTGTGATAAATATAGCCTCCTCTTGACCTCAGTACACATGACCCTGCAGGCTCGTTACCACGCAAACAAGCACTCCTCTCTCTTCTCACTGACAACCATATAACAGCACTGATCTTCAAATAGGAAATTCAATAAACACAATCTGCGTTCACTAGCTTTCTTAATTTAATGATTCTTAGTCTGTTTTCAAAAGACAGGTGGGATTTACACATATTTTCTCTAAAATGCCATAGCAGTTAGACAGGTGAACAAAGCTAACATGGTGGTGAAAACAATTGTCACCATTAAGATAAAATGTATTGTGGGCTGTTAAAAAGCTGGAACAACTTGATTTGCTGTTCAGGACAAGAGGTGAAGAACAATTTTGAAATCATGTTTCTTAAGTAATTCCACAAGACTATGGATCAGGGTAAGATAACGGTCTAGGAAAGACTATGTGGAATCCTAAAGGAGCCCCCTGCTTTGGATGAGTAACACCCTCCACAACCCTGATCCTTCGTCTCCCACCTTAAGCATTGAGCCACCAGTTGAAACCACAACCTCTTAAAAATCCAAACCCTTTAAATTTTTTTTTGCCTAAATTGACATACCCAAATCTAACTGCCTGTAGCTCAGGACCTGAGGATATGCATATTCTTAATACCATTTGAAAGGAAGCACTGAAGTTTGTGTAAATATGAAATTAATGTGGGAGAATGTAAGACATTAGATCTGGTGAAAGATATTACAAAGAAAAAAACATGTGTTTTTTTGTACCATCATCTTTGAAATGCAAGAGAAAGGCCATAATGTATTATTCCCGTCCAGGTTCAATTTAGATTTTGGCCACTAGATGGCAGCAGTGTATGTACAAAGTTTTACACTGATCAAATGAACCATTGCATATCTGTTCAAAATGTTGTATTTAGACTGCCCAAATGTGCGTAATTGGTTTACTAATACATTTTCAAGTTCATAATTGTGCACTCTCCTCAAACAATAGCATGGTATTATTTCACTGTAAAAGCTACTGTAGATTGGACAGTGCAGTTAGATTAACAAGAATTTAAGCTTTCTGCCCATATCAGATATGTCTATGTCCTGGGAAATGTTCATGTTACTTACAACCTCATGCTAATCATATTAGCCTACGTTAGCTTAATGGTGTGTGGGGGGTGGGGGGTGGGGGGTGGGGGGCGATCCTGTAGAGGAACATGTTATGTATGTAGTGTTCAGAATCAGGTTTCAAAAGGCTACAAGTATTTTGGGCAGCTGCAGCTTGCCACCATGATATTCTGACATGGGATGTACAGTTGACATGGCTAGCTCCTCCAAAGGGTCAAGTTGTATGGATTCCAAGCAAGGCGCTCTCAGGGGCTACAATTCTCACCTCTTCCAACACGTATCCAGAGTAGGCTACAAGTGAAAATATCTTCCATGTACAATGTTTTTATGTTCCCAACATATCACTTTCCTTAAAGTTAAACTTTCAGGAAACCTTTCAGAGTGTTTATGCTTTTATTTTTTGATCCATTACGATTAGTGCTCTACACACACAAAAAAAGTACAACATTTTACAAAACGTCACGCACTGCTTTTGCCAGTATCACTTTGGTTTACAAAGCTTAAGTATCTGCCTCTCGGCCTTCATCAGAGCTTCTGTGATATATTTTGTTTCACCCTTTAGTAGACTGCTCTACCCACATCTGTTGAGCGTGGTGAATGGAGTTGGTGTCAATAACTTTTTTATCAAACATAAATGTGCATTTCATCATCAAATCAAATCAAATCATATTTATTTATATAGCCCTTCGTACATCAGCTGATATCTCAAAGTGCTGTACAGAAACCCAGCCTAAAACCCCAAACAGCAAGCAATGCAGGTGTAGAAGCACATATAATACATATATATATATATATATATATATATATATATATATATATATATACAGTAGGGAGAACAAGTATTTGATACACTGCCGATGTTGCAGGTTTTCCTACTTACAAAGCATGTAGAGGTCTGTAATTTGTATCATAGGTACACTTCAAAGAAGTGGAAGGAGGTTTTCACTCAAAATCTCACGATACATGGCCTCATTCATTCTTTCCTTTACACGGATCAGTCGTCCTGGTCCCTTTGCAGAAAAACAGCCCCAAAGCATGATGTTTCCACCCCCATGCTTCACAGAAAGGTATGGTGTTCTTTGGATGCAACTCAGCATTCTTTGTCCTCCAAACACGACGAGTTGAGTTTTTACCAAAACGTTCTATTTTGGTTTCTTCTGACCATATGACATTGGCCTTGGCCATAGTGGAATTTGGAGTGTGACTGTTTGAGGGTGTGGACAGGTGTCTTTTATACTGATAACAAGTTCAAACAGGTGCCATTAATACAGGTAACGAGTGGAGGACAGAGGAGACTCTTAAAGAAGAAGTTACAGGTCTGTGAGAGCCAGAAATCTTGCTTGTTTGTAGGTGACCAAATGCTTATTTTCCACCATAATTTGCAAATAAACTCATTAAAAATCCTACAATGTGATTTTCTTGATTTTTTCCCCCTCATTTTGTCTGTCATAGTTGAAGTGTACCTATGATGAAAATTACAGGCCTCTCTCATATTTTTAAGTGGGAGAACTTGCACAATTGGTGGCTGACTAAATACTTTTTTGCCCCACTGTATGTGAATGACTTGCCAGCAGCATTGAAATGCAGGGCCAACTTTGGGAATAATCGACATAAGTGTTTGCTTTTGGTCCCCAGCCACGAATCCATATTATTTGGATCAAAACGGAGACTGAACAAAGTGGATGGGATCAAGGTGACTTGTGCAGGAAATTACATAGTGTCGAAAGAAAGTGTCACTTACTTGGGAGTGACTGTGGATCAGTCTTTCTTTTTTTTCTTTAAAACATTTTTTACCCCCTTTTTCTCCCCAATTTCGTGGTATCCAATTGTTAGTAGCTACTATCTTGTCTCATCGCTACAACTCCCGTACGGGCTCGGGAGAGACGAAGGTTGAAAGTCATGCGTCCTCCGATACACAACCCAACCAAGCTGCACTGCTTCTTAACACAGCACGCATCCAACCTGGAAGCCAGCCGCACCAATGTGTCGGCGGAAACACCGTGCACCTGGCAACCTTGGTTAGTGTGCACTGCGCCCGGCCCGCCACAGGAGTCGCTGGTGCGTGATGAGACAAGGATATCCCTGCCGGCCAATCCCTCCCTAACCCGGACGACGCTATGCCAATTGTGCGTCGCCCCACGGACCTACAAGTCGCGGCCGGTTACGACAGAGCCTGGGCGCGAACCAAGAGGGATCAGTCTTTCTCATGTCAAGCTATTGCAACAAGAGTCGTCATCAAGAGTGCCAACAAGCTCAAGTTTTTATATCGCAAAACTAGGGTGTTTGACACCAGGATCAAGAAATTGCTGGTGACACCGTTGATACAGTACACCACTTTAAGTTATGCCTGTTTAACATGGTATAGTGGGCTGACAGTGATGCAGAATAAGAGAATGCAGGTGGTAAAGAACAACATAATCACATATCTGCTGGACGTATCTGCCAGAACCCATGTAGGAGCTAGTCAGTGCAGGGCATGCTGGTATGCTTCCAGAAGAGCAAAAAGTAGCACAGCTGAAACTTAGCCACATACACAACGTCAAACAAGGTACTGCCCCTTGGTACTTGAACACTCATATACACATGGTGCAGCATATAGCCACAATACAAGAGCCAGTGTCCACTATTGCAAGGTGCACAGAGCCAATGATGCGGCACAGAGCATTTTCTTTCATACTGGAATTCAACTGTGGAATAGCCATTAAGCTGTCCCAGTCCACAAATATCTTTAGAGGGCAGGTTAGAAAACATGTACAGGCCTACAAAAGAGAATGACTGAAATAGACTTATTTTAGTCTTGCAATTTTGTATTAATTATGTATTAATTGAGGTGTAGGCTAGTTAGTTGCTTATCATAGGCCGATGTATTTTCCTGTGTATTTCCATGTATTTGCCTATGTTTTATGTCCTGTGTTGGTCTTACACCGAGGACAACATTGAAATAAGTGTTTTTACGCTTTCATGTGCAGTCCTGGGTTCAAATAATATTTCAAATATCTCAATTTCACATACATTCAACGTAAGTATTCAGATATCTTTTAGTTTAAAATGTTGATGTATTTGGAAATACACTTGGAAAATTATTTGAAAATTCCCACATACACTGATTCATTTACACTGACTCAATTACACTATTTGGTTGGAAAAAAATAACCGTTCAAATACTCAAACAAATGTACTTGTTTTGGGCTGTGCAATTGAAAATACTAAAATACACAGACAAAGGTATTGAAATAATAAATACTCAAATACACATGTATGTAAACCCAGGTCTGTTCATGTGTCATCCTCTGGGCTTCTTGTAGTTTTTAAACTGTACAAATTGTTTTACCCCCCAAAAATGTATCAATCCATCAATAAATCAATTTAATCAATATAAATCATGAAACCTCAATGTAGACATTGACCAGTGTAGTCATTAAAGTGAAGGATAAAAAAGTAATCTATACATCAGTAAGTTCATATTTTATAGCGACAACATTACATGAAACAACATTTCTAACCAAATTTGGCTCAAACATCCATTGATCAGTGTGCAGTGCACTAGGAGAGAGTCTGTGGACTGTCTGCGTTTGAAAGGATAGTGTATGCCCAAAAAATGTGTCTGTAGTCTGTAGTCTTTGGGGTGAGAAGGCACTGGCATTTAGGTTTCTCCAGCCTTGGACTGTGGTTCCTGAACTCGTCATCCCTTACATAACCCAAAAAAAGATTAACCAACTCTCTGCATTAGGAAACATTGACAATTGACCATTGACAACAGGACAGTATAAAAAGCATATATAGTCTACAGATGTAGGATCTTAATTTGATCACTCTTTCGTTGCTGAGAATTTCTCTGCCACAGGAAATGCAGATGAGCTTTATGATTTACATACATTCACTGAAAACCTGCATTAACACACCTGTATATTAACAGTATTCCACTTTTCATGTAGCCTCATTTTGTCCAGCTATTAGCTTCACCACGATCAAGCGACAATATGGACTAAATGTTCAAATCCTGTTGCTGCAGTATTATTTTGCTGTGACAATACAGGTCATATTAAGATCCTACATCTGTATGTAGTGAGGTGGACAGACTGTGAGCTCATTTTTGAGGTCGGAGCAGAGGGGTTTCCATATCTTGTGAAGTCGCAGTGATTCCGTAGCTTCTGTAGTGTGGTCTGTCGGTTCACACGCATCGTATAACGGCCCTCCGTTGCATAACTGTTCTAGCTCAGATCTGGGCATCTGTAGTGTGTGACGTTTGCACTTTGCAGCTGCTATATCAGGAGACTGAGAGAGTCATTCTTAGACGCTATTACTTGACTATCTCTCAACCTACAGCTCGACTAATGATCGGTATGGAAGAAACACACTCAAAACACACAGGCTAATTACTGCACTGCTGAGGTTACCATTATCAAGTTGTGAGTTAACAGTGTTGTCAACCCATTCCAGCCCAGTAGACTCATTCCAATTTCATAATGCAAAAACAACGCAATCTTTAATTTACAACGTGTATCCATTGCAAAAAGTTGGATGGTCAGCTTTAATCAGGGCTGGGTCGCTCCTCTTTTCAGTTCGCTGCAGCTAGCGACTGGAACAAGATGTAACAAACACTTACACTGGACAGTTTTATCTCAATCTCTTAATTCAAAGACTCAATTATGGACACTCTGTTGTGTCTGCTTTGCGTGATGTATTGTTGTCTCTACCTGCTTGCCCTTTGTGCTGTTGTCTGTGCCCAATAATGTTTGTACCATGTTTTGTGCTGCTACCATGTTGTGCTGTCATGTGTTGCTGCCTTGCTGTGTTGTTGTCTCAGGTCTCTCTTTATGTAGTGTTGTCTCTCTTGTCAATATGTGTGTTATGTCCAATATTTATATATATATATATATTTTGAATCCCCGTCCCCGCAGGAGGCCTTTTGCCTTTTGGGAGGCCGTCATTGTAAATAAGAATTTGTTCTTACCTGACTTGCCTAGTTAAATAAAGGTTAAATAAAAATAAAAGAAAGAAAGTCTGACAGTTAAATATTGCTGATGAGTCTTGGGGTGTGGGGGATTGGGCATAGGGAGAGGGGTGGGTGGCAGGAGCTGGGAAAGAGACTAATTTGGTCAGCCCCCTGCCCCCTGTTGAAGGTGGACACGCCGCAGACAGCTGTGTAATAAGAGACAGAGTGTCAATTCAGGGCAAGGGCAGCGTGACCAGCTCACACTCCACCCCTCCGTATCCCCTCACAGTGGTAGAGGAGGGAGGGAGTAGACTAATGGGTTGGGGTGTACTAGGTAAGGTTGCAATTGGGGTGAGGGAAGGCAGCGGGACCGAGGGAGTTATCAGGGGTCAAGAAAGAAAGAGTGAAGACATAGTGTGTGGGATTGAGTGTTCAGTTAGGGTTAGGAACAAGGTGGCGTGGTGGGTGACAGGTGTGATTGGGTAAGGCAAGTGTTGTGGTGGGACGAACCAGCTGTTGCCGTTGCCTGTTGGCCAAATCACACCATAGACTTACAGCGTTGGCAGGATGCCCATCTCCCCTGGGGCTATCTCAAGGCACTTCACCCGTCACAATGGCTCGCTCATTGGACTTTCTCTGCATCAGTGTTGGTCTCCTCTCGCTTTGTCCAGACTCTGTAACCCTGCTGCAAATAGACCAAGCAGTACATCCCGACAGGAGGATGACAATGATGCTGCCTTCAAGTGCTGTCCGAAAATTCTGGAATAGGATTATTTTAGTACCCAAGTTAATGAGTTGTGATGTTTCTTCACTGACCTTTCACCTTTTCAATCAAGACGATATTGTCAAGATTAGCAAGTTAGACAACTTTATTATCAGCAATGTTAGCTAGCTTATCTAGCCTGCTAACTTGGTTGAAGAATTGTTCTGAATAAAAAACACTTGAATGCCATCATGTCATATTTATGACCTCAATAACTAGGAAATATAACACACAGAGGAGCATTTGAGAGCAGCACGACATCATAAGAATGAATAAATAAATTAAATTAGGGAAGGGGTCTGTAGTGTCCATTATGTGTGCAAAGTAATGTGATTGAATACTGGGGGTCATTTGATCATATTAAAATTATAGTGGGAGATGCATGGATGAATTTGCACTAGACGGGAATTGGTCATATACTTTAGTATACTTTAAAAAAAGTTGTAATTCTTCCTTTGCTTTATATTTCATTGCTTTGTTGTTGATGTTATTGTTCTATTGCAGTGGCATGTTCCATCATCTTTATTCTGGGTCTGCCGTGGTGAAGAAATGACTGATCCCCTTCAGGGGATCCCCTTCATCTGTCCCCTGATCCCCTTCATCTGTCAAACCTGGATCATCAGCAATCGGCCTGCCCTCATCCGCCAAAAGATACATATCCCCGCCCACATGATGGGCTTCCAACGCTGCTAAAATGTCCTTCTTGCAAATATTCTGTCTTGATAAAAACATAATGATGAGCAAACTAGACCTGCTGTTCAATAAATCAATTAAATGCATTTTATAAAGCCCTTTTTACATCTGCAGTTGTCACAAAGTGCTTTACAGATACCCAGCCTAAAACCCCAAAGAGAAAGCAATGCAGAAGCACAGTGCGTAGAAAAAACTCCCTAGATGGCAGGAACCTAGGAAGAAAGAAACCTAGAGAGGAACCAAGCTCAGAAGATTCGCCAGTCCTCTTCTGGCTGTACCGGGTAGAGATTTAAGAGTGCATGTGATCATTAATGCCAGATCGTTGATCTAAAATGACCTGCATTGATCTAAGGTGACATTATAGATAACGTTCATATCATTCACTTCACATGTAAATAACATGCATTACACATGCATTACTAATGAATCTGTACTATACAAAACACATTAAAAGACAAACCTACTAGGTTAAACTGAGTAGCTTTTGTGGGGTATAAGAATCCATGTGATAAGGGAAAATAATTCCAGCTTTTCCAAACCTGTGCTACTGACATAAGGACCCCTGCTATCCATGGCATGTTTGGCAAAAGCATTGCTCAGCTTTTTTGGAGCGTGCTACTTACTACTTACACCCCATCGCACAACCCCTCCCACCATCCTGATGACCCCGTGGAGAGTCGACTCCAAAATACTCAATTCCTCAACTCCTTGACCATCAACTCCGCAGGTCTACTCTCATTTTATTTAAAAAATAATTGATTGCTGCTAATATCGATTATTTTAGGATAATGTAAGTAACACATATCTGCAATACAATAGCATGTTCTTAGACTAAAGAGTAGCTTCAAGCTGTCTGTTTATTGAGTTTTGAATGAATGAATTAAGGTTTAGGCAGCTAGGCTGATGTACTGATTAGCCTTGATTATTTTGGTTAGTAGATTGTCAGACAGCTCCGTATGCATCGCTAGTCAATCACACAGTGCATGAGTGCGTATACACACACTCTCAATTATAGCTAGAGTCAGGAGTCGACTGCAAAAATCCTGGATCGACTCCACAAAAACACTAGATCCCCTACCACAGGCACTATGGCGGCGGACAGGGAGGGGAGAGCAGGGAGGGGTAAGGTGCAGCTGCAGCCCCGCCTTGGATGACAGATGTAAATCCAGTCCTTCCGTAAACTAAACTGGGTATCAGAGACACAGGATTGGGCCAATGAGAGACCAGCATGCGGTAAAATGGGCAGCCAATGGCTGCGTGTCTGCCTGGTATATAAGAAGAGCTCAAGAATCTTCAGAGTTGGGTGACCTCTATATTTTGGCTCTGGTGAACAGGATCTGATCCCAAGGACTGTTACTTTTTTTCTTGTCTGGTGTGCAGGTAAAAATGCAACGCTGTGCTTTGTATGAATAGCTAATGCTTTGGGATAAGGGCAGTGTGGCGGTTTGGATTAGTTGGACTCGGAAAGGCTTCTGACCTAAAACATTATTGGGAGAAAATGTTTGAAAAATTGAATGGTGCACATTTTTGATTTTAGCGGAGTTCTGTTATTTTTGTGTGTCCCTATTTGAAAGGGAGAGGTGCTTTTTAAGCTCCTCAGGTTTTTTTTTTTACCTCTCCTACACACTTTTCTTTCATTTTTTTAGTTTTAATCATATAATTTTGTATTTTTCTTCTGTGCAAATAATTAATTCAAATGACAATATACTTAATGATGCAAAAATAAGTCCTGGGTCAGTAAATGTACATATGGGGGCAATCTGGAAGGGTTTCAGATCAGTGGGATAATGAACAGGATATTTTAGTAGGAGTCTGATTCTCTTGGTTCATTTGATGATTATTTATTTATCTGGAAATGAAGATGTGAATTGTAAAGTTGTGAACTGTTGCAAAGTTATATAAGCTTTGTGTCAGCAAATGGTTCTCTGGCGCGGATACTGAGATACATAAGTAAGTGTATCACAATCAGATAAAGTATGAGGGCTATACACAGCTGTGGAACAGGTGTAAAAAGATAGCTGGTCTAGAATGTCCAGCAATTGCTTTCGGACAGTTACTGTAACAGTCACACCATTTTCATTGCTTTTGGACATGGGCATGTGATGCAACAAGTGCGTCAATAGTTAAGTCCAGATCATGTGCTCATTTTTTAAATAAATATTTCAAGAAAGGTTGAGGTAAATTCCATGCCAACCAAATGCATTTAAGGAAAATAAATGAAATACAATTTATGTATTTGAGAATGGCCTATCAAGTAGAGTGAATACAATTTAATTCATGAGTTGACCTTTATTAAAACAGCAATGTTGTTTCACAAGACTTCACGTGTGATGAGCATCAAGGTAGCTAAATGTTCCAAGATATTGTGATGGAAAACCAAGAGGGGCTGCAAAGGGTAATGACATGAAGAGGGGGGCTCTTTGCATGAGTGGAGAGGAGAGGTTGGAAATATGTTGCATATGTAAGAGGGCAAAGGGAATATAGGATAAGGGTGGAATGTTGAAGAGGATGTAAGGTTTGGGTTGAGGGTGTTAAAAATACCCAACACACAAGTGCTCCTCCACCTTATCTATTCCAGAACAGAAACATGACCCAATGGACGGGGACGTTGACTGACATTTGTAACTAGGATACGGGGTATCCACACCACTAGGAGTTTTTGCAGCTGTTCTATTGAGTATCCCGCAGCAATCTTTTAAATGTTTGGCTAAGGAAGTTTCTCTTACCCTGAGACAGAGCACTCCTTGTAGACTTTATTCAGCTGTCAGTGAACTTCCTTTCAAATCGGTTACTATTAGGATTTGTGGATTGTTTTCTGTGCAACTAGACAATAAATATCTGAAGATTTCTTATTTTCTTTCCCTCCTGCAGTGTTAGAAACGCAATCATGCCTTTCGGTAACACCCACAACAACTTCAAACTCAACTTCAAAGTTGAGGAGGAGTACCCTGACCTCACCAAGCACAACAACCACATGGCCAAGGTGCTGACCAAGGACATGTACGCCAAGCTGAGGGACAAGCAGACCCCCTCTGGTTTCACCTTGGATGACGTCATCCAGACTGGTGTCGACAACCCTGGTGAGTGCCACATATCTCCCAAACACCCCCTGAGGATAGCCACCAAACACACAACTGTCAAAGGTAGAACTGAGACGGTCTGCACAACCAAGTTAGCGCTCTAGGGTTTGATCGATCCTAATACAATTGCAATAATTACATATGAAAATAATATATTCCATTTAGCAGACACTTATATACAAAGTGACTTACAGAGCTGTACATACATTGCTCAAGACCTGTTCACGCTACTTGCTAGCAACAACACTGAGTCACCATCAGTCAACTTACTTGTAATAATGTCAATTCTGAAATGTTATATTATATGGTTGTGGTATTAGTATGTCTTGAGCTAGCTGAGGATAAAAAAAAAAAAAGTATGTATTTCAACACCGGGATGATTTGATTTATATGGTTGTGTATTTCAGCACCGGGATGCTGAAATACATACTTAGATTGTTTTTAAATCCTCAGCTAGCTCAAGACATACTAATACCACAACCATATAACTCAAATCACATCAAATTGTGTTAGTCACATGCGCCAAATACAAACAGGTGTAGACCTTACAGTGAAATGCTTACTTACGAGCCCCTAACCAACAATGCAGTTAAAAAAATATGGCTAAGAATAAGAAATAAAAGTAACAAGTAATTAAAGAGCAGCAGTAAAATAACAATAGCGAGACTATATACAGAAGGGTACCAGTACAGAGTCAATGTGCAGGGGCACCGGTTAGTTGAGGTAATATGTACATGTATGTAGATTTATTAAAGTGACTATGCATAGATGACCCTCTGTAGTGTCTTGTAGTCGGAGGCCGAGCAGTTGCCATACCAGGCAGTGATGCAACCAGCCAGGATGTTCTTGATGGTGCAGCTGTAGAACCTTTTGAGGATCTGAGGACCCATGCCAAATCTTTTCAGTCTCCTGAGGGGGAAAAGGTTTTGTCATGCCCTCTTCATGAATGTCTTGGTGTGCTTGGACCATGTTAGTTTGTTGGTGATGTGGACACCAAGGAACTTGAAGCTCTCAACCTGCTCCACTGCAGCCCCGTCGATGAGAATGGGGGCGTGCTCGGTCCTCTTTTTCCTGTAGTCCACAATCATCTCCTTTGTCTTGATCACGTTGAGAGAGAGATTGTTGTCCGGGCACCACATGGCTAGGTCTCTGACATCTTCCCTATAGGCTGTCTCGTAGTAATCTGTGGATCTGTTGGGGCGGTATGCAAATTGGAGTGGGTCTAGGGTTTCTGGGATAATGGTGTTGATGTGAGCCATGACCAGCCTTTCAAAGCACTTCATGGCCACAGACGTGAGTGCTACGGGTCAGTAGTCATTTAGGCAGGTTACCTTAGTGTTCATGGACACAGGCACTATGGTGGTCTGCTTAAAACATGTTGGTATTACAGACTCGGACAGGGAGAGGTTGAAAATGTCAGGGAAGACCCTTGCCAGTTGGTCAGCGCATGTTCGCAGTACACGTCCTGATCATCCGTCTGGCCCTGCGGCCTTGTGACTGTTGACCTGTTTAAAGGTCTTACTCACATTGGCTGCGGAGAGCGGGATCACACAGTCGTCCGGAACAGCTGGTGCTCTCATGCATGTTTCAGTGTGATTTGCCTCGAAGCGAGCGTAGAAGTAGTTTAGCTCATCTGGTAGGCTTGTGTTGCTGGGCAGCTGTCTGCTGCGCTTCCCTTTGTAGTCTGTAATGGTTTGCAAGCCCTGCCACATCCGACAAGCATCAGAGCCGGTGTAGTACGATTCGATCTTAGTCCTGTATTGACGCTCTGCATGTTTGATGGTTCGTCTGAGGGGATAGCAGGATTTCTTATAAGCTTCCGGGTTAGAGTCTCTCTCCTTGAAAGCGACAGCTCTAGCCTTTAGCTCAGTGAGGATATTGCCTGTAATCCATGGCTTCTGGTTGGGGTATGTACGCACGGTCACTGTGGGGGCGATATCATCGATGCGCTTATTAAGCCATTGACAGATGTGTTGTACTCCTAAATGCCATCGGAGGAATCCCGGACCATATTCCAGTCTGTGCTAGCAAAACAGTCCTGTAGCTTAGCATTAGCTTCATCTGACCACTTTTTTTATTGATCTTGTCACTGGTGCTTCCTGCTTTAATTTTTGCTTGTACGCAGGAATCAGGAGGATAGAATTATGGTCAGATTTGCCAAATGGAGGGCGAGGGAGAGCTTTGTATGCATCTCTGTGTGTGGAGTATAGTGTGGAGTACATACATTTAACATGCTGATAGAAATTTGGTAAAACGGATTTAAGTTTCCCTGCATTAAAGTCCCCTGGCCACTAGGAGCGCCTCCTCTGGGTGAGCGTTTTCTTGTTTGCTTATGGTCGAATACAGCTCATTCAATGCTGTCTTAGTGCCAGCCTCAGTCTGTGAGGGTATGTACTGCTTCGAAAAATACAGATGAAAACTCTCTCGGTAGATAATGTGGTCTACAACTTATCATGAGATACTCTACCTCAGGTGAGCAATAGCTCAAGACTTCCTTAGATATCGTGCACCAGCTGTTATTTACAAAAAGTCATAGTCTGCCACCCCTTGTCTTACCAGACGGCGCTGTTCTATCCTGCAGGTACAGCGTATAACCAGCCAGCTGTATGTTGATAGTGTCGTTGTTCAGCCACGACTCCATGAAGCATAAGATATTACAGTTTTTAATGTCCCGTTGGTAGTTTAATCTTCTGCGTATGTCATCCATTTTAATCTCCAAAGATTGCACGTTTGCTAGCAGAATGGAAGGAAGTGGAGTTTATTCAAAGTTGTTTTCGGTCATAAGAGACGATAGCGGCAACATTATGTACAAAATAAGTACAAAAATAGGTTACAAGCAACACAAATAAACAAAAACACAATTGGTTGGGGACACATAGATCATCAGTCTTCTTCTCCGGTGCCATTTCTAGTATAGATATGCAGGTTACCTTATTAAATATGCAGCAGATATTTATAGCATATTTTTCACACCACAGAGTGGTATATTAATGTCAGTTAGTCTACTAATGTGGATGTGCTGCCTTCTTACCCTCCTCCTCCACTCCTCTCTCTCTGTCCTCAGGTCACCCCTTCATCATGACTGTTGGCTGCGTGGCTGGTGATGAGGAGTCCTACGAGATCTTCAAGGATCTGTTGGACCCCATCATCTCAGACCGTCATAGTGGATACAAGCCCACAGACAAGCACAAGACCGACCTGAACTTTGAGAACCTGAAGGTAGTGTCTAATTCTTCTGACATGTTTATGGGTTTCATTTCCTATACGAAATGCCAAAGAGTACTGCTGAGTAAAATCAGTGTGAAAATGTTTGAATAATCTCTACATAGGAGGTTGGGAATCACAAACTTCTTTGAGACACTTTAAATGTTCTGGTCTGAAACTCTGTTGTGACCTTCTCTCTGTATAGGGAGGTGATGACCTGGACCCCAACTACGTCCTGTCCAGCCGTGTGCGTACTGGCCGCAGCATCAAAGGATACACCCTGCCCCCCCACAACAGCCGTGGCGAGCGCAGAGCAGTGGAGAAACTGTCCGTCGAGGGTGAGCTTCCCAGCTATCAATAGCTACAGGACATATGTATACACAGGATTATGCATGAAGCTAGGCAATAAAACGAACAAAATGAAAAATGGAGATCCAAATGTATTTATTTAAAAACATTTACCCCCTTTTTCTCTCCAATTTCGTGAGATACAATTATGATCTTGTCTCATCGCTGCAACTCCCCAACGGGCTCGGGAGAGCCGATGGTTGAATCATGCTTACTCAGAAACATGACGTGCCAAGCCGTGCTTCTTAACACCCGCTCACTTAACCAGGAAGCCAGCTGCACCAATGTGTCGGAGGAAACACTGATCAACTGGCGACCGAAGTCAGCTTGCAGGCGCTCGGCCCACCATAAGGAGTTGTTAGAGCGTGATGAGCCAAGTAAAGCCCCCCCGGCCAAACCCTCCCCTAACCCGGAGGACACTGGGCCAATTGTGCACCGCCCTATGGGACCCCCGGTGACGGCTGGTTGTGACACAGCTTGGGATCGAACCCCAGGCAGTAGTGATGCGGCAACACCGCCATTCGGGAGGCCGGAGATCCAATTCTTAGGAACGCCTTAGATAATTGGAAATAGAGATCAAAAGTGAATCCTTAGCTGCAATGACTAGTGCATGGTGTCAGATAACTCCAGGCAGGGAGATACCATCTTGAGAGTGAGCGGAAACTGAGGGGTTTTCTGTCCCTCCAGCTCTCAACACCCTGGACGGTGAATTCAAGGGAAAGTACTACCCCCTGAATAAGATGACCGATGCCGAGCAGGAGCAGCTTATCGCTGACCATTTCTTGTTTGACAAGCCCGTCTCCCCCCTGCTGCTGGGTGCTGGTATGGCCCGTGACTGGCCCGATGCAAGAGGAATCTGGTATGTACCCAGAACACAGACCCATACCAATAGTCAACCAAAACAATACTGTATTGTACTGTACAGAATATCCCACAATGTATCATAGTGATGTATCATGTGAAACCTCATCCCTCCTTTTTTAAGGCATAACGATGCCAAGAGCTTCTTGGTCTGGGTGAATGAGGAGGATCACCTGCGTGTCATCTCCATGGAGAAGGGCGGCAACATGAAGGAGGTCTTCAGACGCTTCTGCGTTGGTCTGAAAAGAGTATGTACTGGTACTCAAACCATTTTACAACTAGCTCTCACAGTCTCACGTCAGAATTAGACATTCATCCATGTTTCTCAAATGTCAAGTCTTGAAGTTGATGCTAACATCACATTTCAAAATGTTTAAGGTTACATTTTCAAGGTTAGGGTTAAGTTTTGGCCCCGAAATCTTACATTTAGGCATTAACTCTGAATGGTTAAGGTAAGGGTTAAGTTTAAGAATTGACGTAAAACAAAAATCTCAAAAACTTTGGAATCAGAGGCAGATGCTTACGCCCATCCACCAGCCCCGTCCACAACACACTAGCAAATCTGACACCTACTTGAAGGTAACAGTGCTCACTGTTGCCTCTAGTGGCCGGTTTCCACGTCATCTCCTGACGTTCTCAGATATGTATGGCCGTTGAATACTGACTTGTATCACGGGTAACCTGGCTGCCATTTTGACATGGTAGAAAAACACACCTAACACAATGAAAAGACATGAAAACGCAGAGAGACAATTACAAGAATGTTGATACAGAGTTTATTTCACCTGACAGATTGAGGAGACTTTCAAGAAGCACAACCACGGCTTCATGTGGAACGAGCATCTTGGCTACGTGCTGACCTGCCCCTCCAACTTGGGAACTGGTCTGCGTGGTGGCGTGCACGTCAAGCTGCCCAAGCTGAGCACACACCCCAAGTTTGAGGAGATCCTGACCAGGCTGCGTCTGCAGAAGCGTGGCACAGGTACACACACACACAACAAAAAACATCCAGAGCAGCTGCTGATATATTCAACTCTAAATCGTCACAGATCACGATAGTCTTCCCTTTTACCACACAACAAGTAAAAAGGAACAGAGATTAAGATGAGCAAAAGCTTTTCTGAAATAGCCATGTCCACAGCGGTTAGGACGTCTGTTCATTGAGTCTGTTATTTTTGGTGATATTGGATAATTTACAGTATGAGTAATTTTTGCAGAGATTGTCTGAGACATACACTTAAACCTGCTTCTCTCTCCCTTTTCCCTGCTCTCTACAGGTGGCGTGGACACCGCCTCCGTGGGTGGAGTGTTCGACATCTCCAACGCTGACCGTCTGGGATCTTCTGAGGTAGCTCAGGTCCAGATGGTGGTGGATGGTGTCAAGCTCATGGTGGAAATGGAGAAGAAGCTGGAGAAGGGAGAGGCCATCGACGGCATGATCCCCGCCCAGAAGTAAAGAGTTGTTGACGTCGCTGATCGTATTTTGTTTTTCTATTTTCAAGTTATTTGCCATTGAGCCAACCAACCGGCGCTTAGGGGAAACTGATGCTCGCTCTAGAGACTCTTCACTGCTCACCTATTTTTCTTCTTTCCTTCAGCCTTTTCTTTCTCTTTTGTTTTTTTCCTTTCTTTTTCTTCCTTGCGCCATTTTTTCCACTTCTCTCCTGTTCAGTTTGTAACATCCTGGATCAGCTTCCACTGAAGTCAGCTTGCCTGACAGATGTGGCCTCACGTACATTTGAAATTTGTTTTTAGAAAAATGATAATTGAAACTGTGATTAAATAAACTTGGCCTCATGAACCAAAACAGATTGGTCTTTCTTGGTCATACACTCATGATAAGTCACTGCAAATGTTAAATCAAGTCTAATAGTGTTCAATTTAACAGTCAAAGTCTCTATATGGTCCTACACTACACTGCGTTAATGGTACACATTCAAAAGTGTACATTTCACAGATATTCTGTAACTCAGTAAATAGTTGCAAATTAAGATAACACTGGCCATCACTGGTTTTTATTGGAATTACTCTACTTTGGTATAAAATGTAAAAAATATATATATAATCCATTTGAGAAACTTCTTAAAGACATGCTCCTGACTACTAAGTATTTTTTAAACCTCCCACTTTGGTCTGGACGTGTCAATGTGTAGTTCATACATGCATAATATATGAGCAAAATTACTGTTTACCACAATTACACAAAATCCCTAGTTTGAAAGCAACAGTTTTTCTGGATGCTGTGCTATGCCATTTTTCCTACGTTTACCCCCATAGAAATTCATTTTCAACCAAAGGAAGAAGCCCCTCCTGTCCAAAAGAAACATTGCTGCACGTCTGAAGTTCGCAAAAGTGCACCTGGATGTTCCACAGCGCTTCTTGCAAAATATTCTGTGGACAGATGAAACTAAAGTTGAGTTGTTTGGAAGGAACACGCAACACTATGTGTGGAGGAAAAAAGGCACAGCACACCAACATCAAAACCTCATCCCAACTGTAAAGTATGGTGAAGGGAGCATCATGGTTTGGAGCTGCTTTGCTGCCTCATGGCCTGGAAAGCTTTCTATCGTCAACATAAAAATGAATTCCCAAGTTTATCAAGACATTTTGCAGGAGAATGTAAGGCTATCTGTCGGACAATTGAAGCTCAACAGAAGTTGGGTGATGCAACAAGACAACGACCCAAAACACAGAAGTAAATCAACACCAGAATGGCTTCAACAGAAGAAAATACACCTTCTGGAGTGGTCCAGTCAGATTCCTGACCTCAACCCGATTTAAAATGTTGTGGCATGATCTCGAGAGCTGTTCACACCAGACATCCTAAGAATATTGCTGAACTGAAACAGTTTTGTAAAGATGAATGGTCCAAAATTCCTCATGACAGTTCTAATCCGCAACTACAGAAAACATTTGGTTGAGTTTATTGCTGCCAATGGAGGGTCAACCAGTTATTAAATCCAATTCACATTCTTTTTCCACCCTACACTGTGAATGTTTACACAGTGTGTTCAATAGAGACATGAAAACTTATAATTGTTTGTGTGTTATTAGTTTAAGCAGACTGTTTGTCTATTATTGTGACGTAGATGAAGATCACATCAAATTTTATGACGAATTTATGCAGAAATCCAGGTAATTCCAAAGTTTTCACATACTTTTTCTTGCCACTGAATATGCCAAATTGTTCCTTTAACCTGACTCTATATGCACTAGTGAAGCCCCTATGGATAATATTTTGACAGGTATAAGCATTCTGGGTATAACTCCACCTTGCCTCCTTAGGTAAAGTTACATCCAGATAGCTTTCTGACAAATAATCTCAGATAGCCACTAGCGCATATGGAGTAAGGAGTATGGAGTAAACAAAGCTTCTTTGTCTCTTATGACTTCACCTGACAAAGAACATAATCTATACTGTAGCTCCTATACCACCTAGCAACTATCTTTTCAGCTTACTGAGTAGGGTTTAGACCACAGTGTGTGAGTGGCCCTTTGAGAGTTCTCATAGATATCTCTGAAAACAAGTAACTTCATCTTTAGAGCTTGGAGCCATGGGGAGGTCCTGAGATCATCAAGGTCCAAGAATACTTTTTGGAACACCTCAAAAGGTATATTTCAGTTCTCTGGAGTACCTTAGATTTAAGCCATAGATGAGGCCCATAAACAAGGTACATGACTAACACTGGGAATACCAGCCAGGACCTCTGCTCCTTTGATGCAGATCACATGTGTAACCGATGTGAAATGGCTAGCTAGTTAGCGGTGGTGCGTGCAAATAGCGTTTCAACCGGTTGTCTGTGTGTGCAGAGGGTCCCTGGTTCGAGTCTGGGTCGAGGCGAGGGGACAGACGAAAGCTATACTCTCTCTCATTAAGAAAGAGTTCAGAAGAATTACAACTGTTGCTCGAGTCCACCTTTATGCAGAATCTGGACGATTATACACCAAAACTATTGGACTTGTTTAAGTCAAAAGGAGGTGCTGTGAAGGCGGACATGGAGAAAATCCTTGAAGTTCTGTACGGGGTACAGTATGCACAGTAACACCTTCACAATAGTATATAGGTTGTACTGTATGTATTCAGTTACAAATATTAAATGCAAATATTTGTTTAACTTACTTACTTACTTACTTACTGACTTTATTGTCCCCCATGAGGAAATGTAGGTGCAGATCCCATGCTCTATATTCTGGTGCAGATCCCATGCTCTATATTCTGGTGCAGATCCCATGCTCTATATTCTGATGCAGATCCCATGCTCTATATTCTGGTGCAGATCCCATGCTCTATATTCTGATGCAGATCCCATGCTCTATATTCTGGTGCAGATCCCATGCTCTATATTCTGGTGGAGATCCCATGCTCTATATTCTGGTGCAGATCCCATGCTCTATATTCTGGTGCAGATCCCATGCTCTATATTCTGGTGCAGATCCCATGCTCTATATTCTGGTGGAGATCCCATGCTCTATATTCTGGTGCAGATCCCATGCTCTATATTCTGGTGGAGATCCCATGCTCTATATTCTGGTGCAGATCCCATGCTCTATATTCTGGTGCAGATCCCATGCTCTATATTCTGGTGCAGATCCCATGCTCTATATTTTGGTGGAGATCCCATGCTCTATATTCTGGTGCAGATCCCATGCTCTATATTCTGGTGCAGATCCCATGCTATATTCTGGTGGAGATCCCATGCTCTATATTTTGGTGCAGATCCCATGCTCTATATTCTGGTGGAGATCCCATGCTCTATATTTTGGTGCAGATCCCATGCTCTATATTCTGGTGGAGATCCCATGCTCTATATTTTGGTGCAGATCCCATGCTCTATATTCTGGTGGAGATCCCATGCTCTATATTCTGGTGCAGATCCCATGCTCTATATTTTGGTGCAGATCCCATGCTCTATATTCTGGTGCAGATCCCATGCTCTATATTCTGGTGCAGATCCCATGCTCTATATTCTGATGCAGATCCCATGCTCTATATTCTGGTGCAGATCCCATGCTCTATATTTTGGTGCAGATCCCATGCTCTATATTCTGGTGCAGATCCCATGCTCTATATTCTGGTGCAGATCCCATGCTCTATATTCTGGTGCAGATCCCATGCTCTATATTCTGGTGCAGATCCCATGCTCTATATTTTGGTGCAGATCCCATGCTCTATATTTTGGTGCAGATCCCATGCTCTATATTCTGGTGCAGATCCCATGCTCTATATTCTGGTGCAGATCCCATGCTCTATATTCTGGTGCAGATCCCATGCTCTATATTCTGGTGCAGATCCCATGCTCTATATTCTGGTGCAGATCCCATGCTCTATATTTTGGTGCAGATCCCATGCTCTATATTCTGGTGCAGATCCCATGCTCTATATTCTGGTGCAGATCCCATGCTCTATATTCTGGTGCAGATCCCATGCTCTATATTCTGGTGCAGATCCCATGCTCTATATTTTGGTGCAGATCCCATGCTCTATATTCTGGTGCAGATGCTTCACAGTGAACAACTTCATCACATGCTGAACGAGGTCCTCTCGGATCATGGTGTTGTCAGCATCCTGAGTGAAAAAATTAAGAAATAACAGGCTAGGCTACTAGATTAACTGTGCAATTTGAGAGGAGAGAAGGGGAAAGAAAGGAAGATAGCTCATTTAGAGATAAATGATAAATAAAAACAACCTTTTATTCTGCGATAAGGTCTCCAACCCTCTCGCCGGGGGATATGATCAGGCCACGGACCACACTGTCTCTTCTTTCCTGGATGGTGTTGCACTGTAATATGATGTCAGCCAGAGAGATATGCTGAGAAGGATTATCACCACAGCAAGCAAGGTACTTGGAGTCAAACAGACAGGCCTGGATGAGATCTTTAAGGTCAGGACCCTCCGGACTTTGAACTACTCCCCTCTGGGCGCAGGTATAGGGCACCCCTCAGCAGGAAAAACAGAACGAGACAGTAATTTGTGCCAGGTGTGATATTCCTCCTAAATAGCTCGGGCTAATGTTCCTATCGACTCAGTAAGGCCAGCAGGCTAGTCTTTAAAAAAAATATTTTATTGGTATGTAACTGTTATGAAAGTTGTATTGTCAATTTTGTTTGTATTTAAACGCCACTTTAAACGTGTACATGACACTGCAACAAAATTTCCCCATGGGGACAATAAAGTCAGTCAGTAAGTAAGTAAGTAAGTTATACAAATAATTGCATTTAATACTGGCAACTGAATACATACAGTATAACAAATATATACTATTGTGAAGGTGGTTTACTGTGCATACTGTACCCCGTACAGAACTTCAAGGATTTTCTCCATGTCCGCCTTCACAGCACCTCCTTTTGACTTAAACAAGTCCAATAGTATAATCGTCCAGATTCTGCAAAAGGTAGACTCGAGCAACAGTTGTAATTCTTCTGAACTCTTCCTTAAAACCTGATGGGGATACATGATCCCATTTGGGATCACCCCCCATCCCCCCTGAGCTGTAATGTGGCGCAGGGAACGCAAGAAATAATCCTAAAAATATTTAACCTCCACAGAATCGCTTGAAAAATGGCTCAAATGAAAGATAAAGAAGTTATTTATCTACCCAGCAAGTCAGATTTCTAAAATGTTTTACGGCGAAAACATAGCACATATTTATGTCCAACCACCACTGCATACATACTTCATTAGCTTAGCCAAGTAGGAAAAAATATGCAATCAACAAACGCAGGATTAAAAGAAAAATAATTTCACTAACCTTTTGAAATCTTCATCAGATGACAGTAATATAACATGTTACACAGTACATTCATTTTTTTTTCAATAATATGCAATATATATCCATAAATCTCTGTTTACAATTATGCATCGTTCAAAAAATGCTACTCCAATGTCAGGAGAAATAAATAGCTCCGGCAGATAACGTCAGCAAACAAGGAATACACATCATAAACTTTGACTAAATATGCATGTTTTACATATGTATGGCAAGATAAACTTCTTCTAAATGCAATTGCTATGTTACAATTATTTTTAACGTTACATTTGGCGTTTACTAGGCTATAATAGAGAGTCGGCGCTCTCAGTTAGCATGCTGACTCCTCTATCATGGAGTCGGCAGAAACCCAAAATGAAGACGTAAATATTCCCTTACCATGGCTGTTCTTGCTTCAGAAGACGTGGAAGGGTTAATACTCACCAAGTTAGCGTTCAGTTTGCAAGTCTGTGTCTTTCCGTTCTCAAACTAGACACTTTTCGGTCGAAATGTATGCAAATTTCAAGTGGCTGCGCACCAAAACGTCGAAAGTATACATTATATTTCGAGTAAACTTGTCAAACTATGTTTATAATTAAGCCTTAGCATGTTATAAAGGTCTACAGCAATCGTGAGGGCGAACAGATTAGCACACGTTGTTCAGTCTGTCCTGGGAGAAAGAGAGAGAAATCTTCAGTCTCCCATTGGTGAAACTTTTTTTGTGCGTCACCGGGACGTTTGGTCACGCTGAACGTCTCGTGAGCACGTGATTCTCGCAGTTACAGGCCTCATCGAAAGCAGGCTTCACGCTGAAGACATAGAACGTGTTTCCATGGTTATAGCTCTTTGGGAAGTGTGTAAACAATGACGTCAAAGTGATGGCAACTTTTCCCATTACAAGAGAGACTTTGGGAGAATGCATGCCCTGAGAGTTCTGCTTTAGCTAGAGACAAAATTTAAACGGTTTTATAAGCTTTAGAGTGTTTCCTATTCGATAACAATTTTTAATTGCATATATTAGCAACTTTTGACAAAAATTTATCATGGTTTATATGGGTGCCGAATTCCTCCAGAAGGGGCAGTATTCAGGGCTAGCCCCAACAGGTTTAATGAGAGAGATCATCTGAACAGATAAGAACAAAATATGATCTGAGAGTCATAATGCTATTGGGAAACTCCTCCCAAAGCATGTGCAGAGTGAGAATGTTCCGACTAATCTTTAATGCATATTTTATTGTAGATTAGAATATTAGGTCAAGACAACACAAAATATTTAAATCAATATACACTTTTTACACTTCTGTCTCTCCAGTTCTGAACACCCTGGACGGTGAATTCAAGGGAAAGTACTACCCCCTGAATAAGATGACCAATGCCGAGCAGGAGCAGCTTATCGCTGACCATTTCTTGTTTGACAAGCCCGTCTCCCCACTGCTGCTGGGCGCTGGTATAGCCCCTGACTGGCCCGATGCAAGAGGAATCTGGTACGCACCCAGAACACAGACCCATACCAATAGTCAACCAAAACAATACTGTATTGTACTGTACAGAATATCCCACAATGTATCATGGTGATGTATCATGTGAAACCTCATCCCTCCTTTCTGAAGGCATAACGATGCCAAGAGCTTCTTTGTCTGGATGAATGAGGTTCACCTGCGTGTCATCTCCGTGGAGAAGTGCGACAATATGAAGGAGGTCTTCAGACGCTTCTGCGTTGGTCTGAGAAGGGTATGTACTGGTACTCAAACCATTTTGACATGGCACAAAACCACCCCTAACACAATGGAAGCGCAGGGACACAATTATAAGAATATTAATTTAGGTTAACCCAGAACTAAAGTCTTGCGTAACTGGTCCGATGCTCAATTAAGATTTCGGTCCAGGGATAGTACACTTTCTTTTTTTTCTTTTTAAAATTCGCCTAAATGACATACCCAAATCTAACTGCCTGTAGCTCAGGCCCTGAAGCAAGGATATGCATATTCTTGGTATCATTTGAAAGGAAACACTTTGAAGTTTGTGGAAATGTGAATTGAATGTAGGAGAATATAACACAATAGATCTGGTAGTAGAAAATACAAAGAAAAAAACAACTGTTTTTTGCTACCTGAAAAAACAGAAAGGTCAATGTTCCAGCCATCACTCTGGTTGTAATTCCGATTATGTCCACAAGATGACAGCAGTGTATGTGCAAAGTTTCAGACGGATAACTTGAACTATGAGTGAACTACATGACATTTAGTGTGAAGTCACCCAGGTACATTTGGGCAAATTGTGAAGGAGACATTTGCATTCATATTAAATTTTTCTGCAAGAATATCATCAAATCTCTATACTTGGACTTTAATTGAGCTTTTCCAGTATTAGTAGTCATATTATAAGTTCAACATTTGCAAAACAACCAGTTTTCATAACTTCATAACTGAATATTCTTAGAATTTTTGGCCTAAAGGAAAAGGCATGCTGCCGTACAAGGTTAGTAGCTACATTTTACAACAGATACATGGTTTCCGGATACTCCCGTAAAGCCCTGATCATTGGCTATCTAGCTAGCTTTGACCCGATTGGAGTTGTTCAAGTGAAGACCGCCCACGTCATCGGTGTGCCATGAAGGCATCGCTCTCTGACCAAATATGGTGCCATATAGGATATACTACACCCCTAATGATATGGTGAAATCTGGTTACGTTCTAGGATCTCTGAGGAATACATACTAATGTGATTTGACTGGTTGAAACAACGTTAAGGGTTAGATTTTCACAGATTCCTTTCTTTGCAAATTGAACGAGTGGAAATACAAAATCGATCGTGCATGCTATATGGACCATTTTAGGATATAAAAAAATGATTTTATCTAACAAAACGACACTTCATGTTATCTCTGGGACCCTTTGGATGAAAAATCAGAGCAAGACTTCAAAATGTAAGTGCACATTTCACTTTCAGAGGTGAATTTATCAAACCTATCGCGGTGAAAGAAGTGTTTTGTTGTTAGAAGTTCTCCTCAAACAATAGTATGGCATTTTGTTCCGCAGTAATAGCTCTTGTAAATTGGACAGTGCAGTTATATTAACAAGAAGCTTTCAGCCGATATAAGACACTTATATGTACCAATATTTGTTGTTTCTCAAAAAATCTGCGATCGTGACAAGGTGTATGATTTGAAACTGTCCCGTTGACGGGACGCCTATCCTTAAGAAGAAGAAGAAGTGATAGAACAAGGATCGGAACCAGAACAAAGAGCTCAACCCCTCGCTCTTTTCAAGTTACAGGCAATTCGATGTGCCAAATGTCCCCTCCCCTTTCGGAATTCGAAAGACTCTAACACCGGTGAAATCATGATTTGTTCAAAGCACCGGAACTAATGCTGCTTGTTATCTCACACATCCCGTTGTATCATGGCAGATCAACACTACTACTACCACTACCACCAGGCTGCGTCTGCAGAAGCGTGGCACAGGTACACACACACACACAACAAAAAACATCCAGAGCAGCTGCTGATATATTCAACTCTAAATCGTCACAGATCACAACAGTCTTCCCTTTTACCACACAACAAGTAAAATCAAATCAAATCAAATCAAATGTATTTATATAGCCCTTCGTACATCAGCTGATATCTCAAAGTGCTGTACAGAAACCCAGCCTAAAACCCCAAACAGCAAACAATGCAGGTGTAAAAGCACGGTGGCTAGGAAAAACTCCCTAGAAAGGCCAAAACCTAGGAAGAAACCTAGAGAGGAACCAGGCTATGTGGGGTGGCCAGTCCTCTTCTGGCTGTGCCGGGTAGAGATTATAACAGAACATGACCAAGATGTTCAAATGTTCATAAATGACCAGCATGGTCGAATAATAATAAGGCAGAACAGTTGAAACTGGAGCAGCAGCACAGTCAGGTGGACTGGGGACAGCAAGGAGTCATCATGTCAGGTAGTCCTGGGGCACGGTCCTAGGGCTCAGGTCCTCCGAGAGAGAGAGAAAGAAAGAGAGAATTAGAGAGAGCATATGTGGGGTGGCCAGTCCTCTTCTGGCTGTGCCGGGTGGAGATTATAACAGAACGTGGCCAAGATGTTCAAATGTTCATAAATGACCAGCATGGTTGAATAATAGTAAGGCAGAACAGTTGAAACTGGAGCAGCAGCATGGCCAGGTGGACTGGGGACAGCAAGGAGTCATCATGTCAGGTAGTCCTGGGACATGGTCCTAGGGCCCAGGCCAGTTGAAACTGGAGCAGCAGCATGGCCAGGTGGACTGGGGACAGCAAGGAGTCATCATGTCAGGTAGTCCTGGGGCATGGTCCTAGGGCTCAGGTCCTCCGAGAGAGAGAAAGAAAGAGAGAAGGAGAGAATTAGAGAACGCACACTTAGATTCACACAGGACACTGAATAGGACAGGAGAAGTACTCCAGATATAACAAACTGACCCTAGCCCCCGACACATAAACTAATGCAGCATAAATACTGGAGGCTGAGACAGGAGGGGTCAGGAGACACTGTGGCCCCATCCGAGGACACCCCGGACAGGGCCAAACAGGAAGGATATAACCCCACCCACTTTGCCAAAGCACAGCCCCCACACCACTAGAGGGATATCTTCAACCACCAACTTACCATCCTGAGACAAGGCCGAGTATAGCCCACAAAGATCTCCGCCACGGCACAACCCAAGGGGGGCGCCAACCCAGACAGGCCGACCACAACAGTGAATCAACCCACCCAGGTGACGCACCCCCCAGGGACGGCATGAGAGAGCCCCAGTAAGCCAGTGACTCAGCCCCGTAACAGGGTAGAGGCAGAGAATCCCAGTGGAAAGAGGGGAATCGGCCAGGCAGAGACAGCAAGGGCGGTTCGTTGCTCCAGAGCCTTCCGTTCACCTTCCCACTCCTGGGCCAGACTACACTCAATCATATGACCCACTGAAGAGATGAGTCTTCAGTAAAGACTTAAAGGTTGAGACCGAGTTTGCGTCTCTGACATGGGTAGGCAGACCGTTCCATAAAAATGGAGCTCTATAGGAGAAAGCCCTGCCTCCAGCTGTTTGCTTAGAAATTCTAGGGACAATTAGGAGGCCTGCGTCTTGTGACCGTAGCGTACGTGTAGGTATGTACGGCAGGACCAAATCAGAGAGATAGGTAGGAGCAAGCCCATGTAATGCTTTGTAGGTTAGCAGTAAAACCTTGAAATCAGCCCTTGCTTTGACAGGAAGCCAGTGTAGAGAGGCTAGCACTGGAGTAATATGATCACATTTTTTGGTTCTAGTCAGGATTCTAGCAGCCGTATTCAGCACTAACTGAAGTTTATTTAGTGCTTTATCCGGGTAGCCGGAAAATAGAGCATTGCAGTAGTCTAACCTAGAAGTGACAAAAGCATGGATTAATTTTTCTGCATCATTTTTGGACAGAAAGTTTCTGATTCTGTAAAAAGGAACAGAAATTAAAATAAGCAAAAGCTATTAAGAAATAGCCAGGGAAATGTATGGAGTAAAAAGTACATTATTTTCTTTAGGAATGTAGTGAAGTTAAAGTAAATGTTGGCAAAAATATAAATAGTGAAGTACAGATAACCCCAAAAACTACTTAGGTATTACTTAGTATTTTTACTTAAAAGTACTTTACACCACTGATTTTTGGGACATTTGGATAATTTACAGTATGAGTAATTTTGCAGAGATTGTCTGAGACATACACTTAAACCCGCTTCTCTCTCCCTTTTCCCTGCTCTCTACAGATGGCGTGGACACTGCCTCCGTGGGTGGAGT
Source organism: Oncorhynchus nerka (assembly GCF_034236695.1). Lineage (NCBI taxonomy): Eukaryota > Metazoa > Chordata > Actinopteri > Salmoniformes > Salmonidae > Oncorhynchus > Oncorhynchus nerka. Next base: position 78,532,001 of record NC_088405.1, read on the forward strand.
GTTCGACATCTCCAACGCATGGCGCTAGGAATCAAGCGGTACAATGACGCCAACCAACCTGCGTGTAGTGGAGATATTTTTCTTCTTTCATTCTGCCTCTTCTCTCTCTCTCCTTTGTCGTTCTTCTGTTTTTTACTTTCATTTTCTTCCTTATGCCAATCTTTTCCACTTCTTTCCTGTTCAGTCGGAAACATCCTGGTATCCGCCTCCACCAAAGTTGGGTTTACCTGACAGACGTGAACATTACATTGGTTGTAAAAAGTTATAATTGAAAGTTATCATTGAAACTGTGGTCCAATAAACCTATTACCATGAACCAATACAGATGTCGATGTAGTTTGGTCTTTCTTGGTCATGCACTCAAGGTAAGAGCATAACAAGTGTTAAATCAACTTGAAGTTTACACTGTTCTTATATTGTCCCACACTACACTAGCTTTCTAACCATTTCAGTTTGTTGCTCTGTGAATAGTTGAAATTTAACATATACTAACACTGCTTGTTGGATTTACACTTCACTGGCGTCAAGTGTTAAAATTAAACTCCATCAGAATAAATTTGAACTTTAATAGTGACTACATTTGAACAGTATAGTGTAAACATGAATTGTTACACAAAATCAGCTCTGTGTAAATGTTTGGCCACTAATAGAGTAGACTACCTTTTACCACAGTAAGGTGTAGACTATACCAGTGGTGTAAGTACTTTGAAGCAAAAAATACTTTAAAGTACTACTTAAGTTGTTTTTTGGGGGTATATGTACTTTATTTGACTATTTATATTTTTTTACAACTTTTACTTTTACTCCACTACCTTCCTAAAAAAGAATGTACTTTTTACTCCCATACATTTTCCCTGACACCCAAAAGTACTCATTACATTTTGAATGCTTACAGGGGTGGGCAACTCCAGTCCTCGGGGAGGCCTCAGCAGGACAGGAAAATTGTCAAATTCACAAACTTATCAAGAGAACATCCCTGGTCATCCCTACTGCCTCTGATCTGACGTACTCACGAAACACCAATACTTTGTAAATGATGTCAGTGTTGGAGTGTGGCTATCAGTAAATGAATTAAAAAACAAGAAAATTATGCCATCTGGTTTGCTTAATATAAAGGAATTTGAAACGATTTATACTTTAACTTTTGATACTTAAAGCAATTACATTTACTTTTCACACTTAAGTATATTTAAATCCAAATACAGTACTTTGACTTTTACTCAAGTAGTATTTTACTGGGCAACTTTCACTTGAGTCATAGTCTTTTAAGGTATATTTACTTTTACTCAAATATGACAATTGGGTACTTTTTCCAATAATGGAATAGGCTAATAGTTATTAAAAGTGCTGTTAAGCCATGGCAGCACTTACATGGTTTTCAAGGGCACGTTGAAGCTCACAACCTGGAGTAAACACTGAGACAACATCGTGTGGTGCTTGTGTGTTTGCTGAGTAGTAAAGGTAAATATGATATTCAAAGCCTAATTGTCCAACAATGAAGGAGGAAAAAAGTTATTATTAGCAGTAAGAGCAATAGCAAGAATCAAGTGATGATGACGCACGCAGCAAACTGAGAGATCCATTGGAAAAACTAAAAGAAAAGGGAAAAGATAACATTTGTGAATTTTATTTCTCGTCAGCTCCATGTTTCTCACTTTCGCTGTAGACCAAAAGCACCAGGGCCTTTGGGCTACACAATCTCACATTGTTTGTTTCTGAAGGGGTCAATGGGTGAACAGAATTAGGCGTCCAGGTCAAAACGTGTCTCTTCATCCATCTCATTGGCCTCTATTGCATATTACATCAACGGTTAAAACAAATAAACAGTTCCAGCATGACAATGCACATTACTTAAATACTGAGCCCCTGAGGCCATAATACTGTTTCCAACAACCATCTATACCACTGACAGTCTCTTATAGGCATACCAGCACACATTGTACTATCTTTTTCTAAATGCATTTCATAGGTTTGTATTCCACCTGGAAACAATTGTTTCCTTCACTTTAGCAACCACTTTGGATATGTTCAACCAGATGCTTCCCTTTCATTCTGTAAAAACTTAAATGGACGTTTCTATGGCTTGAACGCAACCCAACCCAACCCCAGATGTGCCTGACCATCAGAGATGGTCTCAATTTAAACATTTGTAAAATTGCAGAATTTGTAACAACACATTGGAATTAAAATGTTAAAAAATCTGTTATTTTACATTTTGTTATACAGTAGAGAAATTCAGAGATTTGTGAATTACATTTAGGAATATCAAGTGAATCAATTTCCCTGTAAGTAATAGAAGGAGTCAAATCATTGGAATTTACCCCAAATCTGCCATCTGTACTTGTGATAGGGGGAGCAGGGACAATACCCAGTACAGTTTCTCTGTGTCTACAATCATGTCGAAACACTGACTGCATCTTTATTTCATAAAGCATCCACCTATGGGTGTCAATCATTACATTTTCTACCCCCAAAACCCAAACTCTGAAGTCATGCAGGATTGCAAGTTGGTATTGTTCCCTATTGTCATTGACAGAAACTGCTTAAAACTAGAAGCACTTCCCTTGTTCTAGCTATAAATAAACCTTGACCGCTAAGATATATACTATATTCATATATTTTATATTCAGCCGGTAACTGGCTGATATAAATCCAGTTTTTTTTATTACGATATTCATCTAAAAAATAAATAAAAGTACCTGTGCAAATATCCACAAATTGAAGTGTTCACATTTAAGACATTGGCGCCATCCAGTGGCTCATTATGGGCATGGCCCTAGGGTCCACTGGAAGGAGCTGATTCAAGTCAAAGCAAAGTGCATTGAGGTCTATATTACCTAATGCTAATATACACCACAATGTTATAGGACATAGGACTGACCCTCTTCAGGTCAATAAGTGTGTCTGTCTGTACTGTAAAGGGCAGTGAAATGTAGTGGACTAGTATTGTTCTCCTATATAGGGGATCCTGTCATGGGGCAGACAAAACAGCACAAGGAGATTCAGAAGAGATGATTCAACAACGTGTCTGTGAAGCAGATGACAGTTGTGAGTGTTTTTGAAAAAATAAAACGACAGGAGGAGGATTGCAAAAACAAACTGACATACAGACAGCAAAAACACTTGTGATGAAGATCAAACCCTACATGATCACGTTGGTCTGACTGGTTAAATCACCATGAGCAAAAAGCCAAAACTGAGACCGAGAGCGTTAACAGTAAATAACCAGGCAGACATCTTGGTCCCTGTAGCCTACATGAACATCACAGTACATCCTTCATTCTAATCAGGAGGAGGGTGAGGAAGCCGAGAGCGTTAACAGTAAATAACCAGGCAGACATCTTGGTCCCTGTAGCCTACATGAACATCACAGTACATCCTTCATTCTAATCAGGAGGAGGGTGAGGAAGCCGAGAGCGTTAACAGTAAATAACCAGGCAGACATCTTGGTGCCTGTAGCCTACATGAACATCACAGTACATCCTTCATTCTAATCAGGAGGAGGGTGAGGAAGCCGAGAGCGTTAACAGTAAATAACCAGGCAGACATCTTGGTCCCTGTAGCCTACATGAACATCACAGTACATCCTTCATTCTAATCAGGAGGAGGGTGAGGAAGCCTTTTTGAGGTTCTTATTTTCCAACATTGTACTTTTACTGTATGTAGGCTTACTGTAAGAGGGGCAACAGGGAAAACACAGCATCCCAGTCACATTGTCTTTATGTCTCTCTCTGTCTCTCTAAATGACTCCTCTGCGTGTCTATGCACTTCCCCTACAACCCACAGTAGCCGACCCCACATGAAAAAAATACATTAATATACTATGGTAAAAATACTGTAGTATTACTATATTTATATACTATAGTATTCACTGTAGCGTTTTGCAGATTTTACTATAGTATTCAACTGTAGTGTTTTTGCAGACATGACTGTTGTGTACTGTAGTATATACTGTAGTGTTTTTGCAGACATGACTGTAGTGTACTGTAGTGTTTTTGCAGACATGACTGTAGTGTACTGTAGTGTATACTGTAGTGTTTTTGCAGACATGACTGTAGTGTACTGTAGTATATATTGTAGTGTTTTTGCAGACATGACTGTAGTGTACTGTAGTATATACTGTAGTGTTTTTGCAGACATGACTGTAGTGTACTGTAGTATATACTGTAGTGTTTTTGCAGACATGACTGTAGTGTACTGTAGTATATACTGTAGTGTTTTTGCGGACATGACTGTAGTGTACTGTAGTATATACTGTAGTGTTTTTGCAGACATGATTTACAGTTTACTATAGAGTTTACTATTGTTACATATACCGGATAGGTGCAGTGAAATGTGTTGTTTTACAGCGTCAGCCATAGTAGTATGGCACCCCTTTAGCAAATTAGGGTTAAGTACCTCGCTCAAGGGCACATTGCACAGATTTTTCACTTTGTCAGCTCATGCATTCAAACCAGCAACTTTTCGATTACTGGCCCAACGCTCTAACTGCTAGGCAACTTGCCGCACTGAAGGAAACCAACAGGACAAACACTAAAAGAGCAAATTTTCCATAACCTGTAGGTAGGTAGGAATGGAGTCTGAACGGATACTTTAGAGCTTCTGCTCTTTTCTATAACCTGTAGGGAACACAATATATGGTCTATACTTGGCATGTAGGTTTCTCATTCATGGGTGGCACAAATTGGGGTACGGGGTATGGGAATGGGTGAGGTATATGCAAATTAATATTGTAGAATTACTATAGTTAGAACACTGTAGTGTTTTTTGCGGGTACTGTAGTATTTTGAGGAAATTACTGTAGTATTTACTATAGTATTCTACAGTATACTACAACATGCTATAGTACTACACATGATCAATGGATACTACAATGTGGAGTTAAGTATTCTACAAAATGCTATAGTAAGCACTACACGATCGAGGGATACTACAGTATGGAGTATAGCATTCTACAGAACACTACAATATTCTAAAGTAAGTACTACACACGATCAATGGATACTACAGTGTGGAGTATTGTATTCTACAATATACTACAAGATTATATAGTAAGAACTACACGATCGAGGGATACTACAGTGTGTAGTATAGCATTCTACAGTATACTACAAAATTATATAGTAAGTGCTACACATGATCGAGGGATACTACAGTGGAGTATAGTATTCTACACTATACTACAGTTAACTACATAATTCTATAGTAAGTACTATAGTATTATATAGTAAACTGTAGCATTTTGTCATGTGGGATAGTCATCAGCAGTAGACAAAACCAGTTTGATCTGAAGTTCACCAATGTCAAAATGCTGAAGGGTGTCAGAGTAGAGGCACCAGTGTGTGTAACAGTGGAAATGGGATTGGGTGGTTTCAGTTGCCTCAGAAAAAAACAGATTTTGATGTTCACCTTCAATGTAGTGAGATGGCTGAAGATAAATCGGCATGGCACGTAATAGAAATCAAACGAAATTGCATTGCATCGCATTGCACTGAAAGCAATATGACATTTATATATCTATATATATATCTATATATATATATATATGTATATATACATATATGTATATATGTATATATACACACATATATATATATACATATATATACATATACATATATACATATACATATACATATATACATATACGACTTACTCAAATACACAGAAATAAAATATTTCAAATACTTAAATAATCATGTACTTCAAACATTGTCTGTTACAAATTTGGTTCACTAGTATGTCTGACAGCTTTTCATTTTGGCAAAGCCATGTGGCATTCAAGGGTGCAATGTTCTGCAGTGAACCGCGGTTGGATTTTCTTCCTTTCCAGCCACCCTTTCAGCCATAATACATTGAGTTAGGCTATTTTATGCAGAGGAACTGTGTAACTCTTTCTTTACTTGAATTCAACTTTGCTGAAGAAAGGTAAAAGGGATAGATCATATCGTGAGAAGTATGGGATGAAATGCTTCAAAACAGCTTGATATGATTATTGGTAATGACCAGTTCCAACACAGACATTGATCCCAGCCAATCAGAGGGTTAAAATAGTTTCTCAGGAAAAGGAATGTGCCAATGGAATTACTTTGGAAGGGTGTGTGCAGGAAACCAAATGTACAGGTAGCTAACAGGTAGCTAAAGAGGTATGAAGGTGAAAAAATAGCACTATGAACCACAGTTTTGATCTACATAGATTACGTTTTCATATTGCCGCTGATGGAGCATGATGTGTACCAAAGTGTATACTACCTGATCTTATACATTAACAAAACAGCTTATTACGGTGTGGGTTGTACAATACTACAGAACTGAAACCTATATCTGTCCAGTTTATATTTGTCATGTGCTATAAGACTTACTGAGATAGATTCATGGTGTGTCCGAGAAAACATCCCCATCTGCTACTTTATTCTATTGATGATATTGTAAGCGGAAAATGGATGTGAAGGTCACCATTGGCTGGTTCAAAGTGTCTGTCAACTCCTCTGTCATTGCCGATAATTCAATCCCGCCCATACCATGCACACAATGAAAGACAGAGCAACTTTTCAGGCCACTTGTCAAATCATTGAGTTAACTGTCTCCCTATTTGTGCATGTTGTCCACTGGATAATCACTTTATCCATATTAATGTTCAAATGGGAGAAGAATGACTAAAAACACATACAGTGACACGCAGAAGACAATCAAAGACGGCGAGACACAAGAAATGTTTTCGAGAATGTTTTCGATAGTGTCGGTTCGGAGGTGGTGATGGTTAAAAACCACAATGATACCAATCATAAAAGTAATAGTCATTCTGGCTAGAGTTAACGATAAAAAATATGAAGCTGGATATCTCTCTGGTCCGGATCCAGTGGATGAAGTTGGGGGGAGGAGATGCTTGAGTCTGTGTGGCGTGGGGGGTTTGGGTGGTTAGGTTGAGACTGGTGTGGAGGGGGGTAGGTCTTTAGCCACGTAAGAGACAGGAGTAAATGTATTTATCTGCAGCCCCAAGTCCCTTTATCTATTTCTCTTCCCATCCTTCTCAACCCCCATTATATTCAGAGTTCGAGGTCCTTTGAGATTTGCGTGGCGATGTCCCGGAAAGCAAGCGGTGCCCCCCAGAGTCGCGTGTATCGCACCCCGTTGGAAGACTCATTGTTGGCGGCGCTGCCCCCTGTGGAGAGGTGGCACACCTCGGCCTCAAAGGCCACTTGACCACCGGCCGCCCCGTGGGTGCAGGAGAGCAGAAAGGGGCCGGCATGGTGGACCTGGCAGCCGCAACCCCGTGCCGCCTCCCGCAGAGCCAGCACCACCTCCGCCGGGTCCCGCCGCCCCCCAGGTCCCCTCAGATCCCAGCCACGTCCGACGGCCCGGGGCTCGGACGCTTTTTGATGCCCAGGTAAATGGCGACTGGAGGCCAGAAAGGGACAGAGAAGTAGGAGAAAGGACAGAGGTGTGGAAGAGTGGAGGAAAAAGGAGGAGAGAACAGCTGTTAGAGAGAAAGGGCTAGTAAATGTGGGTAAGTAGAAAAACTTGTGACGGGTTGTTGAATCTAAACTTTAATGTCCAGTTAAGGTGTGCAAGTTTACTGTCTGAAACATGAGTTCTAGATGGGTTGACGAAGGGTTGCCGGATATACTGACCTTGTGACATATACTGACCTTGTGACCGCAGATCGGCAGATTCCCTCAGGTTCATTTGTGACCCTGCGTAGAGAACAGACACACACACACACACACACAGTTAAAGGGGGAATCGGAGAGGTGATTTATGGGAGATGCAGTTCCATGTCCACCAAGTACACAGTCATCATCCATCCACAATACAGTGAAGCCATTCAAAAAGAAAGGAAAATAAATCAGAGTGAGGACAAGCAAACAACAACAGCAACAAAAACCTCCAGGTGTTCATGGGTTGCATGTTTCCTCACAATATTATTATGTAAGATCTATTGACTCCTGAGTCAATGTTTTACTCAATGTCAATGTTTTACTCAATTGTTAATTGGCGCTGATGAAGATTTCGTGGATTTAGTGGCTTGGAAATACGATGTAATTTATTTTCTTTTTTTTCTTTTCACATTTTACCCCCTTTTTCTCCCCAATTTCATGGTATCCAATTATTAGTAGTTACAACTCCCGTACGGGCTCAGGAGAGACAAAGGTCGAAAGTCATGCGTCCTCCGAGACACAACCCAACTACTTCTTCTTAACACAGTGCACATCCAACCCGGAAGCCAGCCGCACCAATGTGTAGGAGGAAACACTGTCCACCTGGCGACCTTGGTTAGCGTGCATTGCGCCCGGCCCGCCACAGGAGTCGCTGGTGCGTGATGAGACAAGGATATCGCTCCCTAACCCGGACGATGCTAGGCCAATTGTGCGTCGCCCCACAGACCTCCCAGTCGCGGCCGGCTGCAACAGAGCCTGGGTGCGAACCCAGTCTCTGGTGGCAGTGCGGTGTAGTGCGGTGGCAGTGCGGTGTAGTGCGGTGGCAGTGCGGTGCAGTGCCCTAGACCACTGCGCCACCTGGGAGGCCCTCAATGTAATTTCTAAAGGAGACAAATAATGAGTAGGAAAACCTTTTGTCATCATTGTGATGTCATCAGATTAACTTTAGATGCAGTATAACCACAGATAGAACAAGGAGCCATATGTTTCACCAGATGTATAAATCTGAATCATCCGGTTTGAAGTTCCACTCTCCACCAAATATGGTGAGGAGAGGAAGCACCAGTGGCCGGCAGTGAATGAATATGGAGCCAGATGGAACTGGTCCGACACGCTAGTTTTCTCAGCGATTAAACATTGGATCTGAATACAGTTTGCTTTTCACAAAACAATCATCTGTTACGAACAGAATTGACTAAGTCTTGTAGACTTTAACCTTTGCCAAAGTGGTAAAATTTGTTGTTGTTTAGAAGGAGGGCAATGGCGAATTGAGTTACTGCACACACGCAGTTCACAGAGTAGGCATTTCCTAACGGAAATATGCAAACACATGCTAGAACGCGCCAATAGGATCTCGCTAGTTCGTGCTTGGCTCTGCCCACCTCCTTGCTTGTTCTGCCCACTATGATTCATTTGCTCCCATTGGAAACGACAGGCTGTGGTGTATCTTGGTTTAATTATAAAAAATATTTCGTAAAACATTAGTGAGCCTCCGTTCAGATGGTGTGACACGACTGGGTGACGTAAGTGCAACCCATGAATACGGGTCAGAGTATGGAGTGACAATATTACCCCGTATCAGAGGCCCTGACTCGCACAACAGAGTCAACTAATAAGGCTGTATCAATAGAAAAATAGAAAAAACAACCCCATGCTTCTCATATTGTGTTTGTTCAGTGGCAACAGTGAATCTGTACTGATATGATTGTACTCCACGTCTTTTAGGGGGAGGTGGGAGAATCCACAGCGGCGTAAATGTTGGTGCATTCTGTGACACCAACTGTACGTCACTATCAATTCCACCACACAACAACAATCCAGGAATCAACTGTCATTGAAAATAAAACAAGGTAGATGGAGTCACAGGAAGACCTTATGCACTAGGATGGTGCCCCTGGAACAAATCATTATTTTAACGCAAGCCCTTACGTATAATAAAAGGATGAATAACACTTTCATAACATATATCATAGGTGTCAGTTTATGACAACTAAGACCATGTTTACTGTTTATCAGCCAATTGTCTAGCAAAACTGCCATAGCTAATTCATTGTTTGTGTCACGTTAAGTCATTGTTATGACAGTGTTATGTAGCCCTTATGATGCAGGTTTCAAGTAAAGTGTAATCCCCCGGGCATGCCAAAGGAATGAACCAAAAAGCAGTGTGAGAGAGCTATAGAATAAAGACAAGTAGGTAGACACACAGTCATGCAGATAGACAGACAAACAGGCATGCATACAGACAGACAGAGACAGACAGACAGACAGGCCTACAGACAGACAGGTAAGGCAGACAGACAGGTAAGACAGACAGGCATACAGACAGGTAAGGCGTAGAGACAGACAGGCCTACAGACAGACATGCAGACAGACAGGTAAGGCATACATACAGACGGACATACAGACAGGCATACAGACAGGCATACCGATAGGCATACAGACAGGCATACAGACAGACAGACAGGCATACAGACAGGCATAACGATAGGCATACAGACAGACAGACAGGCATACAGACAGGCATACAGACAGACAGACAGGCATACAGACAGGCATACAGACAGACAGACATAACGATAGGCATACAGACAGACAGACAGACAGGCATACAGACAGGCATACAGACGGGTATACAGACAGGTATACAGACAGGCATATAGACAGGCATATAGACAGACAGACAGACCGACAGACAGACCGACAGACAGGCATACAGACAGGTAAGTACTAGGCACATGGGAAGTTAGAGAAAGGAAGTCATACAGACAGACAGGTCAGTAAGTCATAGACAGACAGACAGGTATGTTCAGACAGAAACAAAGGTATGTAACAGAAAGGTAAACAGATACGTACAGTACCAGTCAAAAGTTTGGACACATTTGACTATTTTCTACATTGTAGAATAATAGTGAAGACATCAAAACTATGAAATAACACAAATGGATTAATGTAGTAACCAAAGAAGTCTAAACCAAATCAAAATATATGAGATTTGAGATTCTTCAAAGTAGCCACGCTTTGCCTGATGACAGCTTTGCACACTCTTGGCATTCTCTCAACCAGCTTCATGAGGTAATCACCTGGAATACATTTCAATTAACAGGTGTGCCTTGTTAAAAGTTAACAAGGTAGGGGTGGTATAGGTAGGCGTGTTGTGACAAGGTAGGGGTGGTATACAGAAGATAGCCCTATTTGGTAATGCAAGAACAGCTCAAATAAACAAAGACAAACGACAGTCTTTGAAAGTTTCTTCAAGTGCAGTCGCAAAAGCGCTATCATGAGGATTACCACAGGAAAAGATGACCCAGAGTTACGTCTGCTGCAGAGGATAAGTTCATTAGAGTTAACTGCACCTCAGATTGCAGCCCAAATGAATGCTCCACAGAGTTCAAGTAACAGACACATCTCAACATCAACTGTTCAGAGGAGACTGTGTGAATCAGGTCATCATGGTCGAATTGCTGCAAAGAAACTATTACTAAAGGACACCATAAGAAGAAGAGAGTGTGCAAAGCTGTCATCAAGGCAAAGGGTGGCTACTTTGAGGAATCTAACATATTTTGATTTGTTTATACTTTTTTGGTTACAACATGATTCAATATGTGTTATTACATAGTTTTGAGTAGGTGTGTCCAAACTTTTGACTGGTACTGTAAGTAAACAGGAATGCAGTCACACACACACACACACACACACACACACACACACACACACACACACACACACACACACACACACACACACACACACACACACACACACACACACACACACCCCGTTAGTATGTCCAGAAGGCAGGCAGGCAGGCAGGCAAGCAGGCCGACAGAGAGAAGCTAGAGACATGGGAACTTACTAACTGTTTTTGATCCCTGGGGAAGGGTACAACCCGAGACTGATTTGTTTGAGCCCTGGCGCTTAGAGGGTTCTAGATTGACCCTGATATAAGGAGAGGAAGAGCAACAGAGAGAGATAGAAAAAGCAATAGGAGAGGAAGGGGAGAAAGAGAAAATAATTGAATCATGGCCAAAGGAATGGTGGATAACAGCGCAGCTGTAGCTGATTGGCATGGAGGAAGCATATGTTTCATTACATTACACATATGTGATTATACTGTATACTATAGCTGATTCCAGGGATAGCTGGGTAAGCTCCGTTTCCAATGTCAGGGCCAAGGGCTGTGGTCTGTAACTTTGTGTAACAAATTCAGTTAGTGTGCCTACCTCCCCCGTTTCCCCTTCTAAACACAACCCTGGTCCACAACTACCTGCTTGTGAGTTAGGCAGGTGTTACGGAGGTGACTACTATTATTCACTAAGGTGATTGTCCCCTGCATTTGGAGGCAAGCGTTACTGAGGTGAGTGTTGCGGAGGTAAACGATTACCTGTGCATGAGTATGGGGGCAGGCGTTACGGAGGTGACTACTACTATTCATTAAGGTGATTGTCCCCTGCATTTGGAGGCAAGCGTTACTGAGGTGAGTGTTGCGGAGGTAAACGATTACCTGCGCATGAGTATGGGGGCAGGTGTTATGGAGGTGACTACTACAATTCATTAAGGTGATTGTCCCCTGCATTTGGAGGCGAGTGTTATGGAGGTGACTGTTACGGAGGTGACTGTCACAGAGGTGACCGTTATAGAGGTGACCGTTACAGAGGTGACCGCTTACCTGCGTGTGAGTTTGGAGGTGAGCTTGGTGAAGAGGTTGGAGGTGGCACGGCTGCGGGCGTGCGGCAGGGGACTTGCATCATGGTGGGACAGAGTGGGGGAGGTGGGCGGGGCCGAGTAGACGGGCGGGCCCCGGTCTCTCAGCTGGCCCCCGTGGAAGGTGCTTCGAATGGTGGAGCCCCGTGTCAGACGGCAGCGCTCGCTAGAGGAGGAGGAGGCCCCGGCCCCAGAGATGCTCAGGGTGGAGGGGGATGTGGGGGGCAGGCGGTGGGACAGGGAGCTGGAGCAGAGAGACAATTAGAATTAGACAAATGTTACTGTCCACACTAAGTGGAAACTTGTTTTCGGCTTCACAATAACATGGTTGACAAAAAACAACACTAGAAACGGGGTGCCAGGTAGCCTAGCAGTTTGAGAGGTGATCCAGCAGCCAGAGGGTTGCCAGTTCAAATCCCGGGTCCAACAGGAAAAATCTGTCGGAAGTGACCTGGCAGGAAATGGGAAGTGATCTGGCAACCAACTGGAGAATTGCTGGTATCAAATCCTAGATGCCATTGCCTGCCGTTGTCCCCTTCAGCAAGGCACTCAACCCCCCACAACAACAGCTCCCCAGGCACTCAGTCTGGCAGCCCCCTGCACATCTCTAAAAGCCTGTATGTGTGTGTGTCTTTCGTATGAGTTGGGTTAAAGGAGAAGTTTTGCTTTTAACAATCAAATCTCAATTTTTTATGTAAATGAAATGTTATAGATGGGTCCAGACACCTGTTCTGTGATTTCACTTGTTTTTGAGAAACTTACCCCAAACAGAAAATCTCCCACTGGGCACAGATGTAGACTCAACCTCTATTCTACGTTGGTTCAACATAATTTCATTGAAATTTAACCCGTGTGTGCCCAGTGGACTCTTCGTCATTGTCACGTCCTGACCATAGAGAGCCTTGTTATTCTCTATTTTGGTTAGGTCAGGGTGTGACTAGGGTGGGTAATCTAGGTTGTTTATTTCTATGTTGGCCTGGTATGGTTCCCAATCAGAGGCAGCTATTTTTCGTTGTCTTTAGGCAGCCATTTCCCCACTGTGTTTTGTGGGATCTTGTTTATGTGTAGTTGCCTATGAGCACTTCATTTACTTCACGTTGCGTTTGTTCGTTCTTTATTGTATTTGTGAGTTTCATTCAATAAACATGTGGAACCCATATCACGCTGCGCTTTGGTCCGAATGTTATTACGACAATCGTGACAGTCATCCTCCTTGTGTAGTATGGGGCCCTTAAAAAACATGATCAAAGGATCCAAAACACCCAAATAGTTATTTTTAGATACAGAAAAGCTCTCAGTATATCAATGCAGTTCTTTAGATGTTGTACTCATGAAATTGTGTCATTCCGAACTTATCCGCAACATATTCCCTTTTGTGCGACTCAAGCCATTTCCGCTATCCAGCTGTTCTATTCTCCATGTAGCCCGCTGCTAAAGGTAAACTCCAAAATAAAGGAAACCCCAACATAAAGTGTCTAAATAATGTGCCTTGGCATAGATTCTACAAGTGTCTGGAATTGCCTGTGTGGAAGGGAGGTTGAAGAAGACAAAGGTTAAGACAACGAGATTCTAATATCCCATTACTCTTTGCAACAAATGGTACCAGCTATGCTAGTTAGCAACAGCGCTGGTAGTTACAACGGTGCTGGTCCCACATTTGTGAAGACATTGTATACCACATTTACTCAAGTGTTTCCTTTATTTTAGCAGTTACCTGTAGAATGGATGTAAAGGTTTTGCTCGAGTCGCAACAAAATGGAATATAATGTTGCGGATAAAATTAAGAATTACACAATTTCATGTGTACAACAAAAAAGACCTGCTTCCCTATTCTGAGAGCTTAGAAGTTTCTAAAAATAAGTATTGGGGTGTTTTTGGAGCCTTTGTTAATGTTTTTTCGGGGCTCCCATACTACACAATGAGAATGAGGAAACGCCCACACACTAGGATGAGGAAGTGATTTGCTGTTTGGGGAAAATGTTTTAAAAAAACAAGTGAAATCACAAAAGGTGTCTGGACACTTCTATAACATACAATTTACGGTACCAGTCAAAAGTTTGGACACACTTACTCATTCAAGGGTCTATCTTTATATTTTACTATTTTCTACATTGTAGAATAATAGTGAAGACATCTAAACTATGGAATAACACATATGGAATCATGTAGTAACAAAAAAAAGTGTTAAACAAATATATTTTAATTTTGAGATTCTTCAAAAGCCTTGACAGCTTAGCATACTTTTGGCATTCTCTCAACCAGCTTCATGAGGTAGTCACCTGGGAAGCATTGCAATTAACAGGTGTGCCTGGCTAAAAGTATATTTGTGAAATTGATTTCCTTCTTAATGCGTTTGAGCCAGTCAGTTGTGTTGTGACAAGGTAGGGGTGGTATACAGAAGATAGCCCTATTTGGTAAAAGACCAAGTCCATATTTTGGCAAGAACAGCTAAAATAAGCTAAGAAAAACGACAGCCCATCGTTACTTTAAGTCATGAAGGTCAGTCAATGCGGAAAATTTCAAGAACTTTGAAAGTTACTTCAAATGCAGTCGTAAAAACCATCAAGCATTATGATGAAACTGTCTCTTATGAGAACCGCCACAGGAAAGGAAGACCCAGAGTTACCTCTGCTGCAGAGGATACGTTCATTAGAGTTACCAGCCTCAGAAATTACAGCCCAAATAAAAGCTTCACAGAGTTCAAGTAATAGACACATCTCAACATCAACTGTTCAGAAGAGACTGCGTGAATCAGGCCTTCATGGTCAATTTGCTGTAAAGAAACCACTACTAAAGGACACAAACAAGAAGAAGAGACTTGCTTGGGCCAAGAAACATGAGCAATGGACATTTGACCGGTGGAAATATGTTCTTTGGTCTAATTAGTCCAAAACTGAGATTTTTGGATCCAACTACTGTGTCTTTATGAGACGCAGAGTAGGTGAACAGATGATCGCCTCATGTGTAGTTCCCACCGTGAAGCATGGAGGAGGTGGTGTGATGGTGCTTTGCTGGTGACACTGTCTGTGATTTATTTAGAATTCAAGGTACACTTAACCAGCATGGCTATCACAGCATTCCCATATGGTTTGTGCTTAGTGGGACTATCATTTCTTTTTGGTACAAATCATTCCTTAAGTTCTAGACCTCTGAATCTGGTAATTAATGGTAATGAATGGTGTGGCTGTTGAACAAGTTGAGGAGACTAAATTACTTGCCGTTACTTTAGATTGTAATCTGTCATGGTCAAAATATATAGATTCAATGGTTGTAAAGATGGGGAGGGGTCTGTCTGTAATAAAGAGATGCTCTGCTTTTTTGACACCACACTCCAAAAAGCAAGTTCTGCAGGCTCTAGTTTTGTCTAATCTTGATTATTGTTCAGTCGTGTGGTCCAGTGTGGTAAGGAAAGACCTCGCATTTTTCCAAGATGGCATAGCAGTTCAGACGTCTTTTGTCCTCGTCTTGTCGTGTCCCGTATATATATATATTTACAACTTTTTTTCACATACATTTTATTTTTATTTTCCATCAACTCATCTTTATATTTATAAAAAAGTATTATTTACCTCAAATCTGTAATCCTCCAAGAAGCTAGCCAGAAACTCCAAGAAGCTAACCAGAAACTAGCCAGAACCTTGCCAGGAGCTAGCCAGAAGCTAGCCCAGAAGCTAATCCAGAAGCTAATCAGAAGCTAGTTCAGAAGCTAGTTAGCTTCTTTACTGGCAAATCGTTAGTATTCAGCTAACCACGGTTTGTGGTCATCAGCTATCCTTTAGCTCGAAAATCTATCGCCAGTTTTGTACGGCGCAGCGCAGCGCGGCTCGGAACGGAACATACCGGACCAATTTTTCTCTCCATGTCCCTGGATTTCAACTGCTCTCTGGACATTCATACCTGGATCTCACAGCTAGCTAGCTGCTATCCGTGTGACTATTGGCTTTCGTCGATTCCGGAGCAAACATCAATTATTCCGGAGCTAGCCAGCTCCGTCAATCACTCCTGAGTTCCATCAATCACTCCTGGGCTGCAGTCGTCACCTATCCGGACCACAACTGGACTGCCGACATTATCTACCCCAAGGAGTTATCCGGCTGGCTCCTCCGTCGCGACGTTACCTGAATGCCCATCTGCGGCCTGCTAACCATTAGCTGTCTTACCGGCTGCTATCTGAATAGACAATCGGACAATTTATATATTTTTATTATTATTATGTTTTCTTCTTGGGCCTCTATAACTATATCTATTGTGTTTATTTTTGTTGAACCCCACTAATCTACTGACGGAAGAGGTGGCTAATAACAGACCTCCATCCTATGCTAGCTTGCTACCGATGGCCTGGCTAGCTGTCTAAATCGCCGTGACCCCCAACCAACCTCTCCACTCACTGGACCCTTTTGATCACTCGACTAAGTATGCCTCTCCTTAATGTCAATATGTCTTGTCCATTGCTGTTCTGGTTAGTGTTTATTGGCTTATTTCACTGTAGAGCCTCTAGTCCTGCTCACTATACCTTATCCAACCTATTAGTTCCACCACCCACACATGCAATGACATCTCCTGGTTTCAATGATGTTTCTAGAGACAATATCTCTCTCTTCATCACTCAATACCTAGGTTTACCTCCACTGTATTCACATCCTACCATACCTTTGTCTGTACATTATACCTTGATGCTATTTTATCGCCCCCAGAAACCTCCTTTTACTCTCTGTTCCAGACGTTCTAGACGACCAATTCTTATTGCTTTTAGCCGCACCCTTATTCTACTCCTCCTATGTTCCTCTGGCGATGTAGAGGTGAATCCAGGCCCTGCAGTGCCTAGCTCCAATCCTATTCCCCAGGCGCTCTCTTTTGACGACTTCTGTAACCGTAATAGCCTTGGTTTCATGCATGTTAACATTAGAAGCCTCCTCCCTAAGTTTGTTCTATTCACTTCTTTAGCACACTCTGCCAACCCGGATGTTCTAGCTGTGTCTGAATCCTGGCTTAGGAAGACCACCAAAAATTCTGAAATTTTAATTCCAAACTACAACATTTTCAGACAAGATAGAACTGCCAAAGGGGGCGGTGTTGCAATCTACTGCAAAGATAGCCTGCAGAGTTCTGTCCTACTATCCAGGTCTGTACCCAAACAATTTGAACTTCTACTTTTAAAAATCCACCTCTCTAAAAACAAGTCTCTCCCCGTTGCCGCCTGCTATAGACCACCCTCTGCCCCCAGCTGTGCTCTGGACACCATATGTTAACTGATTGCACCCCATCTATCTTCAGAGCTCGTGCTGCTAGGCGACCTAAACAGGAACATGCTTAACACCCCAGCCATCCTACAATCTAAACTTGATGCCCTCAATCTCACACAAATTATCAATGAACCTACCAGGTACCTCCCCAAAGCCTTAAACACGGGCACCCTCATAGATATCATCCTAACCAACTTCCCCTCTAAATACAGCTCTGCTGTCTTCAACCAAGATCTTAGCGATCACTGCCTCATTGCCTGCATCCGTAATGGGTCAGCGGTCAAACGACCTCCACTCCTCACTGTAAAACGCTCCCTGAAACACTTCAGCGAGCAGGCCTTTCTAATCGACCTGGCCGGGGTATCCTGGAAGGATATTGATCTCATCCCGTCAGTAGAGGATGCCTGGATATTTTTTTTAAATGCCTTCCTAACCATCTTAAATAAACATGCCCCATTCAAGAAATTTAGAACCAGGAACAGATATAGCCCTTGGTTCTCCCCTGACCTGACTGCCCTTAACCAACACAAAAACATCCTATGGCGTTCTGCATTAGCATCGAACAGCCCCCGTGATATAAAGCTGTTCAGGGAAGCTAGAAACCATTATACACAGGCAGTTAGAAAAGCCAAGGCTAGCTTTTTCAAGCAGAAATTTGCTTCCTGCAACACTAACTCAAAAAAGTTCTGGGACACTGTAAAGTCCATGGAGAATAAGAACACCTCCTCCCAGCTGCCCACTGCACTGAAGATAGGAAACACTGTCACCACTGATAAATCCACCATAATTGAGAATTTCAATAAGCATTTTTCTACGACTGGCCATGCTTTCCACCTTGCTACTCCTACCCTGGTCAACAGCACTGCACCCCCAACAGCAACTCGCCCAAGCCTTCCCCATTTCTCCTTCTCCCAAATCCGTTCAGCTGATGTTCTGATAGAGCTGCAAAATCTGGACCCCTACAAATCAGCCGGGCTAGACGATCTGGACCCTTTCTGTCTAAAATTATCTGCCGAAATTGTTGCCACCCCTATTACTAGCCTGTTCAACCTCTCTTTCGTGTCGTCTGAGATTCCCAAAGATTGGAAAGCAGCTGCGGTCATCCCCCTCTTTTAAGGGGGGGACAATCTTGACCCAAACTGCTACAGACCTATATCTATCCTACCATGCCTTTCTAAGGTCTTCGAAAGCCAAGTCAACAAAAAGATTACCGACCATTTCGAATCTCACCATACCTTCTCTGCTATGCAATCTGGTTTCAGAGCTGGTCATGGGTGCACCTCAGCCACGCTCAAGGTCCTAAACGATATCTTAACCGACATCGATAAGAAACATTACTGTGCAGCCGTATTCATTGATCTGGCCAAGGCTTTCGACTCTGTCAATCACCACATCCTCATCGGCAGACTCGACAGCCTTGGTTTCTCAAATGATTGCCTCGCCTGGTTCACCAACTACTTCTCTGATAGAGTTCAGTGTGTCAAATCGGAGGGTCTGCTGTCCGGACCTCTGGCAGTCTCTATGGGGGTGCCACAGGGTTCAATTCTTGGACCGACTCTCTTCTCTGTATACATCAATGAGGTCGCTCTTGCTGCTGGTGAGTCTCTGATCCACCTCTACGCAGACGACACCATTCTGTATACTTCTGGCCCTTCTTTGGACACTGTGTTAACAACCCTCCAGGCAAGCTTCAATGCCATACAACTCTCCTTCCGTGGCCTCCAATTGCTCTTAAATACAAGTAAAACTAAATGCATGCTCTTCAACCGATCGCTACCTGCACCTACCCGCCTGTCCAACATCACTACTCTGGACGGCTCTGACTTAGAATGCGTGGACTACAAATACTTAGGTGTCTGGTTAGACTGTAAACTTGCCTTCCAGACCCATATCAAACATCTCCAATCCAAAGTTCAATCTAGAATTGGCTTCCTATTTCGCAACAAAACATCCTTCACTCATGCTGCCAAACATACCCTTGTAAAACTGACCATCCTACCAATCCTCGACTTTGGCGATGTCATTTACAAAATAGCCTCCAATACCCTACTCAACAAATTGAATGCAGTCTATCACAGTGCAATCTGTTTTGTCACCAATGCCCCATATACTACCCACCATTGCGACCTGTACGCTCTCGTTGGCTGGCCCACGCTTCATACTCGTCGCCAAACCCACTGGCTCCATGTCATCTACAAGACCCTGCTAGGTAAAGTCCCCCCTTATCTCAGCTCGCTGGTCACCATAGCATCTCCCACCTGTAGCACACGCTCCAGCAGGTATAGCTCTCTAGTCACCCCCAAAACCAATTCTTTCTTTGGCCGCCTCTCCTTCCAGTTCTCTGCTGCCAATGACTGGAACGAACTACAAAAATCTCTGAAACTGGAAACACTTATCTCCCTCACTAGCTTTAAGCACCAACTGTCAGAGCAGCTCACAGATTACTGCACCTGTACATAGCCCACCTATAATTTAGCCCAAACAACTACCTCTTTCCCAACTGTATTTAATTGATTTATTTTGCTCCTTTGCACCCCATTATTTTTATTTCTACTTTGCACATTCTTCCATTGCAAAACTACCATTCCAGTGTTTTACTTGCTATATTGTATTTACTTTGCCACCATGGCCTTTTTTGCCTTTACCTCCCTTCTCACCTCATTTGCTCACATTGTATATAGACTTGTTTATACTGTATTATTGACTGTATGTTTGTTTTACTCCATGTGTAACTCTGTGTCGTTGTATCTGTCAAACTGCTTTGCTTTATCTTGGCCAGGTCGCAATTGTAAATGAGAACTTGTTCTCAACTTGCCTACCTGGTTAAATAAAGGTGAAATAAAAAATACAATAAAAAACAGCTGGCCCAAAATAGAGCGGCACGTTTTGTTCTTAATTGTAATCAGAGGGCTGATACAAATACTATGCATGCCAGTCTCTCTTGGCTAAGAGTTGAGGAGAGACTAACTGCATCACTTCTTTTTATAAGAAACATTAATGTGTTGAAAATCCCAAATTGTTTGCATAGTCAACATACACACAGCTCTGACACTCACACTTATCCCACCAGATATGCCACCAGGGTTCTTTTCACAGTCCCCAAATCCAGAACAAATTCAAGAAAGCATATAGTATTATATAGAGTCCTAGTTGCATGGAACTTCCTTCCATTTCATATTGCTCAAATAAACAGCAAACCTGGTTTCAAAAAACAGAAAGCAACACCTCGCGGCGCAACGCCTCACCCCTATTTGACCTAGATAGTTTGTGTGGATGCATTGATATGAAGGCTACGTGTGCCTTTTTAAAACATTTATGTAGTTCCGTCTTTGAGCTGTTCTTGTCTGTTGATGATCTGTATTATGTAATTCTTTATTATGTTTCATGTTTTGTGTGGACCCCAAGAAGAGAAGCTGCTGCTTTTGCAACAGCTAATGGGGATCCTATTAAAATACCAAATACCAAACAGGACAATGAATCAACACACCTCCAGGCTGTGTAAGGGCTATTTGACCAAGGAGTGTGATGGAGTGCTGCATCAGATGACATGGCCTCCACAATCACCTGACCTCAAACAACTTGAAATTGTTTGGGATGAGTTGGACAGCAGAGTGAAGGAAAAGCAGCCAACAAGTGCTCAGCATATGTGGGAACTCATTCAAAACTGTTGGAAAAGCATTGTGTGCAAAGCTGTCATTAAAGCACGTTTGTTGTTGTTGAACGCTGTCAAACGCCGAAACTGAAACCTGAACTAAAGACCTCGATTTAAAAGCGGACAGTGTTTTTATATACTTTAATTTTATTTTGAATTCTGCGGTTCTGTTGGGCTAAATTGCTGTGAGCGCTGCTATCTGTCCTGGGATCCTGCCAGATTCCGTACAGGGGGAGAGACGTGAAAGCCCAGCTAGCCTAGCTGGCTCGGCGGCTCAAATGGAGGCCGCTATTGAACGTTTCCAAGGTTGCAGGAGCTGAGTTTACATTGCTTTGTTCCGGGACAATGTGGACCACGTTGACTTTCAATGTAGCAACTGCTTGCTTGCAGAGGACTACAGGAGCGAAGTAACTACTCTTAGCAAGCAAGAAGAAAACCTACATAAGCTAATGGGGAACCCATGCCCACCTACTATTTATTTGATGAACTGCCGTGTCGGCTCCCCACAGCCGACTGGCCGGTGCTAGGCAGGGTTCCATCACCGAAGGGGTCTCGACCCAACCAACCAGCCATGGAGGTACGTCACTCGCCGTGGAAGTGGCAACGGGGGTCTTCATGGAGATGTTGAGCCGGGAACTGACACAGACCAGAAACAGCTTTGCCGCCTTAGATCCAGAGGTTCTCGCGCCTTTGTCTGTGGTGGCTTCGGATCCGGGGGTACCTGCATCTTCATTCTCGGCTCTGTCTCCCTCTCCGGTGACTTCTACCTCCGGTTCAGATCCTCGATGCTCCCAGCCTCACCAGACTGTGAGGCTGCCTGAGCGACCGGCCCATTCACCATCACCAGCTGTCATCAAAGGCAGCTCTATGGTGAGAAACATCTCGGTCCCCAAGGCAAAAACCCTGTGCTCTCCAGGAGCAAGAGTACAGGACATAACAAGGCTGCTTCCGACTGTTCTACCACAGATGCTAAGAGCTGACACTGTCATAGTCCATTTGGGGTCAAACGACATCAGGAGGGCTAGCTCGGAACATTTGAAAATTGATTTTAAAGAACTGATTTTAGCATTAAAAGACTCCAAAAAACAGACAATAATTTCAGGTCCAGTACCATTGTTGGGCCGCGGGTGTGAAAGATTCAGCAGACTGCTGTCATTACACATATGGCTACAATACTACTGTAGCTCTGCTGGAGTCACTTTTATTGATAACTTTGACACCTTCTGGAAACAGAAGATACTCGAAAAGACAGAAATGCCAACGGAGGCGGTGTTGCGGTCTATATTCAGAACCACATTCCTGTAAAGCTTAGATAAAAATCTAATGTTAAATACTGTTGAAGTAATATGGCTACAGGTTCATCTGCCTCACCTAAAGCCCATTCTTGTGGGAAGCTGTTATAGACCACCAAGTGCTAACAGTCAGTATCTGGATAATATGTGTGAAATGCTTGATAATGTATGTGAAATCAACAGAGAAGTACATTTTCTGGGTGATTTAAACATTGACTGGCTATCATCAAGCTGCCCACTCAGGAAAAAACTTCAAACTGTAACCAGTGCCTGCAACCTGGATCAGGTTGTCAGTCAACCTACCAGGGTATTTAAAAACAGCACAGGAATTAAATCATCAACATGTATTGATCACATCTGGAGTCGGTGCAGCCAGCTGGTTTCTCCACGCATCGCGCCGACAGAAACAAACATCTTTCTGGTAAGAAGAGGGGCGGGGGCGTATGCTTTATGGTTAACGAGACGTGGTCACAACAACATACAGGAACTCAAGTCCTTCTGTTCACCTGATTTAGAATTCCTCACAATCAAATGTCGACCGCATTATCTACCAAGGGAATTCTCTTCGATTATAATCACAGCCGTATATATTCCCCCCCAAGCAGACACATCGATGGCTCTGAACGAACTTTATTTGACTCTTTGCAAACTGGAATCCACATATCCTGAGGCTGCATTCATTGTAGCTGGGGATTTTAACAAGGCTAATTTGAAAACAAGACTCCCTAAATTGTATCAGCATATCGATTGCGCAACCAGGGCTGGCAAAACCTTGGATCATTGCTATTCTAACTTCCGCGACGCATATAAGGCCCTCCCCGCTCTCCTTTCGGAAAAGCTGACCACGACTCCATTTTGTTGATCCCTGCCTACAGACAGAAACTAAAACAAGAAGCTCCCGCGCTGAGGTCTGTTCAACGCTGGTCCGACCAATCTGATTCCACGCTCCAAGACTGCTTCCATCACGTGGACTGGGATATGTTTCGTATTGCGTCAAACAACAACATTGACAAATACGCTGATTCGGTGAGCGAGTTCATTAGAACGTGCGTTGAAGATGTCGTTCCCACAGCAACGATTAAAACATTCCCAAACCAGAAACCGTGGATTGATGGCAGCATTCGCGCGAAACTGAAAGCGCGAACCACTGCTTTTAATCAGGGCAAGGTGACCGGAAACATGACCGAATACAAACAGTGTAGCTATTCCCTCCGCAAGGCAATGAAACAAGCTAAGCGTCAGTATAGAGACAAAGTAGAATCGCAATTCAACGGCTCAGACACAAGAGGTATGTGGCAGGGTCTACAGTCAATCACGGATTACAAAAAGAAAACCAGCCCAGTCACGGACCAGGATGTCTTGCTCCCAGGCAGACTAAATGACTTTTTTGCCCGCTTTGAGGACAATACAGTGCCACTGACACGGCCCGCAACCAAAACATGCGGATTCTCCTTCACTGCAGCCGAGGTGAGTAAAACATTTAAACGTGTTAACCCTCGCAAGGCTGCAGACTCAGACGGCATCCCCAGCCGCGCCTCAGAGCATGCGCAGACCAGCTGGCTGGTGTGTTTACGGATATATTCAATCAATCCCTATCCCAGTCTGCTGTTCCCACATGCTTCAAGAGTGCCACCATTGTTCCTGTTCCCAAGAAAGCTAAGGTAACTTAGCTAAACGACTACCGCCCCGTAGCACTCACCTCCGTCATCATGAAGTTCTTTGAGAGACTAGTCAAGGACCATATCACCTCCACCCTACCTGACACCCTAGACCCACTCCGATTTGCTTACCGCCCAAATAGGTCCACAGACGATGCAATCTCAACCACACTGCACACTGCCCTAACCCATCTGGACAAGAGGAATACCTATGTGAGAATGCTGTTCATCGACTACAGCTCAGCATTTAACACCATAGTACCCTCCAAACTCGTCATCAAGCTCGAGACCCGGGTCTCGACCCCGCCCTGTGCAACTGGTTACTGTACTTCCTGACGGGCCGCCCCCAGGTGGTGAGGGTAGGTAACAACATCTCCACCCCGCTGATCCTCAACACTGGGGCCCCACAAGGGTGCGTTCTGAACCTGCTCCTGTACTCCCTGTTCACCCACGACTGCGTGGCCACGCACGCCTCCAACTCAATCATCTAGTTTGCGGACGACACAACAGTGGTAGGCTTGATTACCAACAACGACGAGACGGCCTACAGGGAGGAGGTGAGGGCCCTCTGAGTGTGGTGTCAGGAAAATAACCTCACACTCAACGTCAACAAAACTAAGGAGATGATTGTGGACTTCAGGAAACAGCAGAGGGAACACCCCCCTATCCACATCGATGGAACAGTAGTGGAGAGGGTAGTAAGTTTTAAGTTCCTCGGCGTACACATCACAGACAAACTGAATTGGTCCACCCACACAGACAGCATCGTGAAGAAGGCGCAGCAGCACCTCTTCAACCTCAGGAGGCTGAAGAAATTCGGCTTGTCACCAAAAGCACTCACAAACTTCTACAGATGCACAATCGAGAGCATCCTGTCGGGCTGTATCACCGCCTGCTACGGCAACTGCTCCGCCCACAACCGTAAGGCTCTCCAGAGGGTAGTGAGGTCTGCACAACGCATCACCGGGGGCAAACTACCCGCCCTCCAGGACACCTATACCACCCGATGTCACAGGAAGGCCATAAAGATCATCAAGGACAACAACCACCCGAGCCACTGCCTGTTCACCCCGCTATCATCCAGAAGGCGAGGTCAGTACAGGTGCATCAAAGCTGGGACCGAGAAACTGAAAAACAGCTTCTATCTCAAGGCCATCAGACTGTTAAACAGCCACCACTAACATTGAGTGGCTGCTGCCAACACACTGACTCAACTCCAGCCACTTTAATAATGGGAATTGATGTAAAATATATCACTAGCCACTTTAAACAATGCTACTTAATATAATGTTTACATACCCTACATTATTTATCTCATATGTATACGTATATACTGTACTCTATATCATCTACTGCATCTTTATGTAATACAGGTATCACTAGCCACTTTAAACTATGCCACTTTGTTTACATACTCATCTCATATGTATATACTGTACTCGATACCATCTACTGTATCTTGCCTATGCCGCTCTGTACCATCACTCATTCATATGTCTTTATGTACATATTCTTTATCCCTTTACACTTGTGTGTATAAGGTAGTAGTTTTGGAATTAGTTAGTTAGATTACTCGTTGGTTATTACTGCATTGTCGGAACTAGAAGCACAAGCATTTCGCTACACTCGCATTAACATCTGCTAACCATGTGTATGTGACAAATAAAATTTGATTTGATTTGATTTGACATCTTTACAAACGCTGCAGATATTTGTTTTAAAGCAGTATCCAAATCCATAAGATGTAGTGATCACAACATAATAGCCATATCTAGGAAAACCAAATTTCCAAAGGCTGGGCCTAATATAGTGTATAAGAGGTCATAAACTAAGCAAAAAAACAGCTTACAGACGGTAGGCAATTAAGGTCTTAGGACACTAAAGAGGCCTTTCTACTGACTCTGAAAAACACCAAAAGAAAGATGCCCAGGGACCCTGCTCATCTGCGTGAACATGCCTTAGGCATGCTGCAAGAAGGCATGAGGACTGCAGATGTTTCTAGGGCAATAAATTGCAATGTCAGTACTGTGAGACGCCTAAGACAGCGCTAAAGGGAGAACGTCCTCACAGTGGCAGTAACAACACCTGCACAGGATCGGTACATCCAAACATCACACCTGCGGGACAGGTACAGGATGGCAACAACAACTGCCTGAGTTACACTAGGAATGCACAATCCCTCCATTTTTTATAATTTTTTATTTGACCTTTATTTAACTAGGCAAGTCAGTTAAGAACAAATTCTTATTTTCAATGATGGCCTAGGAACAGTGGGTTAACTGCCTGTTCAGGGGCAGAACGACAGATTTGTACCTTGTCAGCTCGGGGATTTGAACTTGCAACCTTTCGGTTACTAGTACAACACTAGGCTACCCTGCCTCCCATCAGTGCTCAGACTGTCAGGCCGAGAGCAATAGGCTGAGAGGGGCTGGATTGAGGGCTTGTAGGCCTGTTAATATATTATAATTAAGTCTATGATGTGATATTTGATAAAGCAGTCTGACTGAGCGGTGGCAGGCAGCAGCAGGCTCGTAAGCATCCATTCAAACAGCACTTTCGTGCATTTGCCAGCAGCTCTTCGCTGTGGTTCAAGCATTGCGCTGTTTATAACTTCAAGCCTATCAACTCTCGAGATTAGGCTGGCAATACTATAGTGCCTATAAGAACATTCAATAGGTATATGTATATATATATGAAATACAAATGGTATAGAGAGAAATAGTCCTATAATAACTACAACCTAAATCTTCTTAACTGGGAATATTGAAGACTCATGTTAAAAGGAACCACCAGTTTTCATATGTTCTCATGTTCTGAGCAAGGAACTTAAACGTTAGCTTTTTACATGGCACATATTGCACTTTTACTTTCTTCTCCAACACTGTGTTTTTGCATTATTTAAACTAAATTGGACATGTTTCATGATTTATTTGAGACTAAATAGATTTTACTCACACACACACACACAGTACATACAGTGGGGAGAACAAGTATTTGATACACTGCTGATTTTGCAGGTTTTCCTACTTACAAAGCATGTAGAGGTCTGTAATTTTTTATCATAGGTACACTTCAACTGTGGGAGATGGAATCTAAAAGAAAAATCCAGAAAATCACATTGTATGATTTTTAAGGAATTAATTTGCATTTTATTGCATGACACAAGTATTTGATCACCTACCAACCAGTAGGAATTCCGGCTCTCACAGACCTGTTAGTTTTTCTTTAAGAAGCCCTTCTGTTCTCCACTCATTACCTGTATTAATTGCACCTGTATGAACTTGTTACCTGTATAAAAGACACCTGTCCACACATTCAATCAAACAGACTCCAACCTCTCCTCAATGTCCAAGACCAGCGACATCAGGGATAAAATTGTAGACCTGCGCAAGGCTGGGATGGGCTACAGGACAATAGGCAAGCAGCTTGGTGAGAAGGCAACAACTGTTGGCGCAATTATTAGAACATGGAAGACGTTCAAGATGACGGTCAATCAACCTCGGTCTGGGGCTCCATGCAAGATCTCACCTCGTGGGGCATCAATGATCATGAGAAAGGTGAGGGATCAGCCCAGAACTACATGGCAGGACCTGGTCTGATGAGACAAAAATAGAGCTTTTTGGTCTAAACTCCACCTGCCGTGTTTGGAGGAAGAAGAAGGATGAGTACAACCCCAAGAACACCATACCAACTGTGAAGCATGGAGGCGGAAACATTATTCTTTGGGGATGCTTTCTGCAAAGGGGACAGGACGACTGCACCGTATTGAGGGGAGGATGGATGGGGCCATGTATCGCGAGATCTTGGCCAACAACCTCCTTCCCTCAGTAACAGCATTGAAGATCGGTCGTGGCTGGGTCTTCCAGCATGACAACGACCCGAAACACACAGCCAGGGCAACTAAGGAGTGGCTCAGTAAGAAGCATCTCAAGGTCCTGGAGTGGCCTAGCCGGTCTCCAGACCTGAACCCAATAGAAAATATTTGGAGGGAGCTGAAAGTCCGTATTTCCCAGCGACAGCCCCGAAGCCTGAAGGATCTGGACAAGGTCTGTATGGAGGAGTGGGCCAAAATCCCTGCTGCAGTATGTGCAAACCTGGACAAGAACTACAGGAAACGTATGATCTCTGTAATTGCAAACAAAGGTTTCTGTACCAAATATTAAGTTCTGATTTTCTGATGTATCAAACACATATGTCATGCAATAAAATGCAAATTAATTACTTAAAAATCATACAATGTGATTTTCTGGATTTTTGTTTTAGATTCCGTCTCTCACAGTTGAAGTGTGATAAAAATTACAGACCTCTACATGCTTTTTAAGAGGGAAAACCTTCAAAATCGGCAGTGTATCAAATCCTTGTTCTCCCCACTATATGTGGTAGTGGTGGAGTAGGGGCCTGAGGGTACACAATGTGTTGTGAAATCTGTGAATGTATTGTAATGTTTTAAAATGGTATAAACTGCCTTAATTTTGCTGGACCCCAAGAAGAGTAGCTGCTGCTTTGGCAGCATCTAATGGGGATCCATAATAAATACAAATAGAAATGCAAAGCAAAGGGTGGATACTTGAAGAATCTAAAATCTAAAATATATTTAGATTTGAATGAGTAGGTATGTCCAAACTTTTGACTGGTACTTTACATAGAAAATATATATTTGGTTGTAAAAACTAAAACTTCTCCTTTAAAAGCAGAAGTCAAATTTCGACCTTGTGTTCAATTCACCAATAAATTGATCTTAATCTTAATCTCTTAATCTTAATCATCATCAGGGGACAAGTGGGGATATATTTGGGAGTCTCTCTCTCTCGCTCTCCTTCCCTTGTCCCTTCATGTCCTTCACCTGTTCTCCTTGCCATTCTGCAGCAGTGAGTGTCTGTCGGTGCTGGAGCGGTCCGTGCAGACATATGTGTTCCGCCGGGTCATGGCACTTCCCGGGATGTTGTTCTGGGAAAGTAAGAGGGCAAATGATCATATCAGACGTTACCATAGATACCAGTTGTCACATCATACTACCAAAGAGGAGTATGATGGTGGTTGTCTTGAAACATGTGGGGACTACAACCTGGGACAGGGACATTCTTGCTAAAATTATTATTCTATTTTATCTCATTGAGTTTTATTTTATATATATTTTGTATTTTTATTACCCTTCTTTACCCATTGACTTTCTATATTGTTGTTGTACCGTTGAGAGATGAGCCTGCAAGAGAGCATTTCATTGCACTGTGTACTCCATGTACATCATGTGTATATGACGAATAAACAAACTTGAACAATCAGAGTCCCGCAGTATTATTGGTTGTTTAACTGCAAGCATTTGAGTAAATGCATGCAATACAATAACTGCACGCAATACAATATTTCTAAGCGCATCCGATGCGGAGTAGGCTACACAGAAAAGCACATTTTCTGTCCATTAAAATAACATCAAATTGATCAGAAATACAGTGTAGACATTGTTAATGTTGTAAATGACTATTGTAGCTGGAAACGGCAGATTGTTTATGGAATATCTACATAGGCGTACAGAGGCCCATTATCAGCAAGCATCACTCCTGTGTTCCAATGGCACGTTGTGTTAGCTAATCCAAGTTTATAATTTTAAAAGGCTAGTTGATCATTAGAAAACCCTTTTGCAATTATGTTAGCACAGCTGAATACTGTTGTCCTGATTAAAGAAGCAATAAAACTGGCCTTCTGTAGACGAGTTGTGTTCCAAAATGGTACCCTATTTCCTGTGTAGTAGTGCACTACTTAGGGAATAGGAAGCCATTTAAAACGCATATCTTTCCCAGGGCGCGTCCAAAATGGTATTGTAATCTGTATAGTAATGCACTACTTATGGAATAAGGTGCCATTTCAAATGCAGCCCTATAACCCCCCCCACCACCCAACCCACCCATCCTACCTCACTGTTTCTCACCGTGGTGGCAGTCATCTCCTTTCGGCGGTCGGGGATCTCTGACTTGTTGGGGTTATTGGCACTGCTGACCATGGGACTGGAGGGTGGCAGCGAGCGACTGCCCATCACGCTGCAGCTGGCCTTACGCGGGGGCATGCGCCCCTCCCGCAGCTCCCGGTCACCTGTGCTGGTGGGGCTTCTCTTGGGGTGCATGACCGGCATGGAGGGCCCGCCTGAGGGGGGAACACACATGTTAACACTGGCAGACAGACAGATACACACACATGCACACACTCACAGACACTTAGTCAGTGGACAGGACAGGAGCTGAGGATATGGGTAGGATGACCACATGTCCCGGATTGTGCAGGACAGTCCCACATTTTGTCCCGTAACCAAACAAAACAGTCCCGCATTTTAGAAATTCAAACACCACATTTTTTTGGTCCCATATGTAAGTCAGAATTTTTTTTTTCCAAATCAAATGAAATTTGATTTGTCACATGCTCTGAATATAAGGTATAACAGTTAAATGCTTGCTTACTTTCTTACTTACAAGCCCCTAACCTAACCAATGCAATTTTAAGAAAAATAAGTATTAAGTCAAAAATAGATAAGCCAAAAATAAAAAATAATTAAAGAGTAGCAGTAAAATAACAGTAGCGAGGCTATATACAGGGGGTACCAGTAAAGAGTCAATGTGCGGGGGCACAGGTTAGTCGAGGTAATTGAGGTAATATAGTTGAAGTCGGAAGTTTACATACACCTTAGCCAAATACATTTAAACTCAGTTTCACAATTCCTGACATTTAATCCTAGTAAAAATTCCCTGTATTAGGTCAATTAGGATCACGACTTTATTTTAAGAATGTGAAATGTCAGAATAATAGTGGAGAGAATTATTTATTTCAGCTTTTATTTCTTTCATCACATTCCCAGTGGGTCAGAAGTTGACATTCACTCAATTAGTATTTGGTAGCGTTGCTTTTAAATTGTTTAACTTGGGTCAAACCTTTTGGATAGCCTTCCACAAGCTTCCCACAATAAGTTGGGTGAATTTTGGCCCATTCCTCCAGACAGAGCTGGTGTAACTGAGTCATGTTTGTAGGCCTCCTTGCTCACACACGCTTTTTCAGTTCTGCCCACACATTTTCTATAGGATTGAGGTCAGGGCTTTGTGATGGCCACTCCAATACCTTGACTTTGTTGTCCTTAAGCCATTTTTCCACGACTTTGGAAGTATGCTTGGGTCCATTTGGAAGACCCATTTGCGACCAAGATTTAACTTAACTGATGTCTTGAGATGTTGCTTCAATATATCCACATAATTTCACTTCCTCATGATGCCATCTATTTTGTGAAGTGCACCAGTCCCTCCTGCAGCAAAGCACCCCCACAACATGATGCTGCCACCCCGGTGCTTCACGGTTGGGATGGTGTTCTTTGGCTTGCAAGCCTCCCCTTTTTCCTCCAAACATAACGATGGTCATTATGGCCAAACAGTTCTATTTTTGTTTCATCAGACCAGAGGACATTTCTCCAAAAAGTACGATCTTTGTCCCCATGTGCAGTTGTAAACCGTAGTCTGGCTTTTTTATGTCAGTTTTGGAGCAGTGGCTTCTTCCTTGCTGAGCAGTCTTTCAGTTCTTGTCAATATAGGACTCGTTTTACTGTGGATATAGATACTTTTGTACCTGTTTCCTCCAGCATCTTCACAAGGTCCTTTGCTGTTGTTCTGGGATTGATTTGCACTTTTCGCACACAAAATCTGTTCATCTCTAGAAGACAGAACTCCTTCCTGAGCGGTATGACGGCTGCGTGGGCCCATGGTGTTTATACTTGTGTGCTATTGTTTGTACAGATGAACGTGGTACCGTCAGGCATTTGGAAATTGCTCCCAAGGATGAGCCAGACTTGTGGAGGTCTACAATTTTTTTCTGAGGTCTTGGCTGCATTCTTTTGATTTTCCCATGATGTCAAGCAAAGAGGCACTGAGTTTGAAGGTAGGCCTTGAAATACATCCACAGGTACACCTCCAATTGACTCAAATGATGTCAATTAGCCTATCAGAAGCTTGACCTTGTTTTCTGTCATTTTCAAAGCTGTTTAAAGGCACTGTCAACTTAGTGTATGTAAACCTCTGACTCACTGGAATTGTGATAAGTGAAATAATCTGTCTGTAAACAATTGTTGGAAAAATTACTTGTGTCATGCACGAAGTAGATGTCCTAATCGACTTGCAAAAACTATAGTTTGTTAACAAGAAATTTGTGGAGTGGTTGTAAAATGAGTTTTAATGACTCCAACCTAAGTGTATGTACATTTCTGACTTCAACTGTATGTACTTGTAGGTACACTATGACTATGCATAGATAATAAACAGAGAGTTGCAGCAGCGTAACAGAGGGGGTGGGGGGACAATGCAAATAGTCTGGGTAGCCTTTTGATTAGGGTGGCAGGTAACCTAGTGGTAGGAGTGTTGGCCTACTAACCGAAAGGTTTTAAGATCGAATCCCCGAGCTGACAAGTCATTCTGCCCCTGAACAAGGCAGTTATTGAAAATAAGAATTTGTTCTTAACTAACTTGCCTAGTTAAATAAAAAAATATCAGTTCAAGAGTCTTATGGCTAGGGGGTAGAAGTTAAGAATTCTTTTGGATCTAGACTTGGTGCTCCGGTACCGCTTCCCGTGCGGCAGCAGAGAGAACAGTCTATGACTAGGGTGGCTGGAGTCTTTAACTATTTTTAGGGCCTTCTTCTGACACTGCCTGGTATAGAGGTCCTGGATGGCAGGAAGCTTGGCCCCAGTGATGTAATGGGCCATACGCACTACCCTCTGTAGGGCCTTGCGGTCAGAGGCCGATTAGTTGCCATACCAGATAGTGATGCAACCAGTTAGGATGCTCTCGATGGTGCAGCTGTAGAACTTTTTGAGGATCTGAGGATCCATGCCAAATCTTTTCAGATTTGCCCTCTTCACGACTGTCTTGGTGTGCTTGGACCATATAGGGGCTAACATGGTCCAGTTTGATGAAGTGCTACAAATGTAAGTAAATAGCCGTATTAGACTGAAGGATAAGGTCATTTTGTCAAACGTGTGAGAGTCTCCACGCCATCGGCTCCTTACAAGGCACCATGACCTACGTCCCCAATATCTCTGTCTCTTCTTCATGTGAATGACGGGGATTTGGGCCTTGTCGGTGTCTGAAGTAAATCCTACGCGTCCGACTCGTTAAAGAAAAAATACTTGTCCAGTTCGAGGTGAGTCATCGCTGTCCTGATATCCAGAAGCTCTTTTCAGTCATAAGAGACGGTGGCAGAAACATTATGTACGAAATAAGTTACAAATAACGCAAAAAAAAACCACACACAATAGCACAATTGGTTAGGACGCCGTAAATCGGCAGCCATCTCTACCGACGCCATTATTCAATATTCTTATAATACAATATAATATAATACTCAATGTGACTGCAATTCCAACCTGTCTCTTGTAGTCACAAAATCATGTTGAGCTTAAAATATATGTATTATACGAATGTGGTACTGGTGATGTTAAACACTTCTCCAATCGTTGTTGAGATCTAATATTCTGCGCAGCGCAAAACAAGATTTCAACCAATCACATTTCTCAAATTCTTTCAACTAAATTCCAGCTAATCTTGGAGAGGACAGTTAGGCCTAACTACTTACAAAAGTGTGATTCTGTCGAAGTAAATAGCCGCATTAGACTGAAAGATAAGGTCATTTCGTCAAACGTGTGAGGCACTCCATACTCATTAGCTGTTCATTCAACATATTTACTAATTCACTCAACCACATTTTAAAAGTCTCCCTTCGTAACTGATTAACATTCCCCGAGACTAACCAGAAATGTTTCCTTGGCCACATATTCCCAGATTTTCATTAAAAAAAGCCACATGTGGTTTCTCATTTCTGCATCACCAAATTTTGAGTGCTGCAAAAGAATAGGGTACAGTAGGTGCGCTTCAATGAACTCAATGAACAGCGGGAGCAGGAGTGTAGTCACCTGAGTGACCACTCTGCCACGTCTCACAATGGTGATAGTTTAGTAAAGTTAGATCAAAGCTCAATATGATGTCTTGGAAGATCACATAATGATGAATTGGTATTCTACATAACAGAACCAAATATAAATGAATACTATAACGTTGCTCTTACACCAAAAACACCACCTCATTCTTATGAGATTTTATGATTGGATAGCAGAATAGTAAATAAAAAAATCGAATGCGGCCAAAACTCAACAGCGTGTGCCACTAGACAAAATGTGCTTTGATTGAAACTAAATACAGGAAGTCTATATATTTTAACACCATCTGCTCTAATATGCTCACGGTAATTCAAGAAGAACTAAATGCATATTCCCATTAAACTGATTGAGATCAAATAATTGGCATGCAGATGCCGTTTGGACATTTGACCGTATAACGTGAAGAATTATCATTCACGATTGACAGTGATGATGGCTTATTTTGAAATGAGGTATGCCTAACTTGGTGTTTGAGGGTATTAAAAATATTACATTTTCTTGTTACAATATGTGGTCAGATGTTGCAATTGGAGGATGCATTTTATATAATGATATTCAATAGGCTATCTGTTGGTAGAAACTTTGAGAAATGATGATGTTATTTACATTTGTATTGCGCTCCGGCACCTAAACAATGTCCACTACACCATGAGCGGAATTAGGATTTCTGTGTTTGTGAGGGGGGGATATGAGATGGTGAGGGAAGGTACAGTATAATCTACAGTAGTAAGTAAACAAGAGGGTACATTAGAAGGTGCATCAGAATGCACAGTTGAACACTCACAGAAGTCACTGTGCCGCCGCTGCCTGTGATAGGTGGAAGCGCTACGCTGGGTCTTGCTGTGTGAGGAGGATGAAGAGGAGGAAGAGGAGCCTGCAGTGGCCAAGGAGTGTTTGTTGGTCCCGTTGGTGATGGGGCTGGGCCGGACCCGTGCCAGGGACTGGGTACTGGCCGAACGAGACTCGCCACCATCCTGTTACCAAGACAACCACAGCACGGGTGTTAACTAGCTGCATGGACTAAATGTGGAGCCACCAAGAGCCTGTCTACATAATTCTTAATCAAATAAGCATTTTAGTATGTTCTTACAAAAATACATATTCTTACCTAAATCCAGTATACATACTGATTACTAGGGCTGCAGTGTTTTTCTGTGTAATAGCACATTGATATCTTGTGCTGCCCTCTGGTGGCCAGGCCCAGACTGCTCACCTCATTCTTGAGGCCCAGCAATAGGTAGGTAGCGGTGACCTCGTTGTACTTCTGGTTGAGCAGAGCGTCCTTGATCTCCTCGGGAGTAAAGCCCATCCCCACCATCACCTCTGAAGACCACAAATAAGGGGAGATGGGGAAAAAGAAGGTGGGCATTTTGGAAATCATTTTAAGCCAACATTTCATGAACAGATATTAACTGAAAGGCTACTGTATCTGAAATGTGTTTCATAAGAATGTCAAAAGGCATGAAGTGACCTGGCTAAATAAGCCACCAGAGCCAAAGTGGAAGAGTAACACCGAAATTGTGGATAGCAAGGCATTGGCCTGGACATAGCTGGCTCACCTATGCGAGCGGCATCACTGTAGTCCTCAACAGGCTCTATATGGGGCTTCAAGGAATCCTCATCATACCCTGCGTTTATCCACTTGTCCTTCATGACTTGCTGTGGAGATCACAACAAGATTCCATGTTAGAGAGTAGCTAAAGTTGGAAATCCTGTGTGTGTGTGTGTGTGTGTGTGTGTGTGTGTTGGAGTTTTGGGGATGTAGGTGAAATTCATGTTATGGTGGTTTGTAAGGCCGGTGGCGATACCAGTATCGTAATACTCGTTAGTATCGTGGCAAGGAAACAAAACACAAAGTGGATTGAACTTCTTAAGGAAAACCCCCCAAATGTTGGAAAAAAACATTATGTTGTCATCCAGAGACATATGTATTTATTTTCCAAGCTACAGCACACAATATTTAGCATACAGGAGGTTTTTAAAGGACCAAAGTGTATTGGTCTGCTTTGTGTTTAAAATGTTGCGATACTGGTATGGTCCTGGCCTAGTGGTTTGGAGCTTTATTACATGTTGGGGTATTAGTGTGTGACATGTTATACCCTTTCTACACTACTGAGCCAAACCGAACCGAACCAAGCTGTACTGGGCTGGCATAGTTACACATCCACTATAATTGGTAAAACTATGCAAGAAAGGACAATGTGAAAAGACAATATCCAAGCCAGCAATATATGGTTTGGGTTGGTCCTATAGTGTGAATCAAGCATGTGTGGTTGGTTCTCCTCACATCTAAGGTGCAGCGTTTGGTGGGATTGAGCACCAGGAACCGGCGTAGGATCCCCTCACAGTCGGTGGACATGTAGAAGGGCACACGATACTTCCCTCTCAGGACGCGCTCACGCAGCTCCTGTGGGCAGTCACAAACACACACACACATACACACACGTTTTTAAACACTCACCGAACACACACACCAAACGCGGATTGTCAACCACAGACCAAAAACACATCGTCAAGCACACACCAAACTTGATGTCAAGCACAAGAAAACAGAAATAGTCAAACACACATCAAACAACAGGCCAACCCCGACACACACCAACACAGACATACAGTACAGTAGAAATAAGACACCAATTGTACACTCAATACACTCTGCACTCACTACAACACTATATCCTATGAAGCATTCGGATTAGCAGCCACACAGGCACACAGGTCGAAGGGCAGCGAGCTGCTGGCCAGAGTGTACAGTTTGATTCCCAGACTACAGACATCCATCTCTAACCCCCCTCACCCAAGGCCTCAACCCCCCCCCCACACACACACACCTTGAGGTTCTGCCCATCGAAGGGCAGCGACCCTGACACCAGCGTGTATAGTATGACTCCCAGGCTCCAGACGTCCACCTCGGGCCCGTCGTACTTCTTCCCCTGGAACAGTTCCGGGGCAGCGTAGGGCGGGGAGCCACAGAACGTGTCCAGCTTGTTGCCCAGCGTGAACTCATTACTGAAGCCGAAGTCGGCGATCTTGATGTTGGCATTGGCGTCCAGCAGGAGGTTCTCGGCCTGGAGAAGGGATGGAGGAAAAAGAGGGCGGAGAGAGAGTAGAGGGAAAGAAGGATGGAGGGGTAGAGGGATACATGGAACAGATGGACGGAGGGATAGAGGGGGAGGGATGGAGGGATGGAGGTGGGGAGATGGAGAAGGAGAGCAGTCATCCAGGATTTATATAGATAGAGTAGTCCGGAAAGACAGGGAGAAGAAGTGACTCACACTGCGTCTGTCTGTGCTTATGTTTAGGGACATAATATCCAATAATAATCAGAAGACGTATCTATTTCCTCTACCCATTCCACATCTATAAATACATGTACTGTACATCCATAAATGTTCACATCTATAAAATAGGAGGATGACTGACTACAAGGTCACAATTTTTATGTTTAGGATTATAATGACGATTACAATCACAAATAATTTACACAGAACAAAAATATGAACACAACATGTAAAGTGTTGGTCCCATGTTTCATGAACTGAAATAAAAGAACCCAGAAATGTTCCATACACACGAAAAGCTTATTTCTCTCAAATTTTGTGCACAAATTTGTTTTCATCCCTTTTAGTGAGCATGACTTATTTGCCAAGATAATCCATCCACTTGACAGGTCTGGCATATAAAAAAGCTTATTAAACAGCATGATCATTACACAAGTGCGCCTTGTGCTGGGGGGAATAATTGGCCACTCTAAAATGTGCAGTTTTGTCACACAACACAATGCCACAGATGTCTCTGGTTTTGAGGGAATGTGCAATTGGCATGCTGACTGCAGGAATGTCCACCAGAGCTGTTGCCAGATAATTCATGTTAATTTCTCTACCATAAAAGTTGTTTTAAAGAATTTCGCAGTACGTCCAATTGTGTGTGTAACCACGCCAGCCCAGGACTTCTGAGACCAGCCACCCGGACAGCTGATGAAACTGTGAGTTTGCACAACCGAAGAATCTCTGAACAAACTGTCAGAAACCATCTCAGGAAAGCTAATCTGTGTGCACGTCGTCCTCACCAGGGTCTTGACCTGACTGTAGTTCAGCGTTGTAACCAGCAAATGCTCACCTTCCATGGCCAGTGGAACGCTGGAGAAATGTACTCTTCAGTGATGAATTCCGGTTTCAAGTGTACAGGGCAGATGGCAGCCGTCACGTGGGCGAACGGTTTGCTGATGTCAACGTTGTGAACCGAGTGTCCCATGGTGGCGGTGGGTTTATGGTATGGGCAGGCATAAGCTACG
Organism: Oncorhynchus nerka; assembly: GCF_034236695.1. Lineage (NCBI taxonomy): Eukaryota > Metazoa > Chordata > Actinopteri > Salmoniformes > Salmonidae > Oncorhynchus > Oncorhynchus nerka. Next base: position 78,570,457 of record NC_088405.1, read on the forward strand.
GACAACACAATTGCATTTTCTTGATGGCAATTTGAATGCACAGATACCGTGGGGAAATCATGAGGCCCATTGTCGTGCCATTCATCCGCCGCCATCACCTCATGTTTCAGCATGATAATGCAAGGCCCCATGTCGCAAGGATTTGTACACAATTCCTGGAAGCTGAAAATGTCGCAGTTATTCCATGGCCTGCATACTCACCAGATATGTCACTTACTGAGCAAGTTTGGGATGCTCTGGATTGACGTTTACGGCAGCATGTTCCAGTTCCCACCAGTATCCAGCAAATTCACACAGCCATTGAAGAGGGGTGTTACATGATTCCACGGGCCACAATCAACAGCCTGATCAACACTATGTGCTGCATGAGGCAAATGGTGTTCACACCAGATAGTGACTGGTTTTCTGATTCACGCCCCTACTTTTTTTTTTTAAGTATCTGTTTCCAACAGATGCATATCTGTATTCCCAGTCATGTGAAATCCATAGATTAGGGCCTAATGAATGTATTTAACTTGATTGATTTCCTTATATGAACTGTAACTTTGTAAAATCTGAAATAGTTGCATGTTGCGTTTATATTTTTGCTAAGTGTATATTCAATTAGCATTCTCACCTTCAAGTCTCGGTGGACAATGTTCTTCATGTGGCAGTAGTGGACAGCAGACACAATCTAGAGGGCAGAGAGACAGGTAATCAGACAGACAGACAAACAGACACACAAACATACATACAGACAGGCAGATTGATATACACACACATACAGACAGCTTTAGCAAGCAGCAAGCCACCCAGCAAGCCAGACAAACAGACTGACTAAAAAGACAGCTAGACATCCAGAGAAACAGAGGCACCGTGGTCGTCATACCTGTCGAAATTTGGCTCTGGCTTCAATCTCCTTCATTCTACCATGAGATACGAGGTAGTCAAACACTTCACCTTAAAACAAAGAGAGTGGTCAACATGATGAGGGAAATACTGTATGTGACAAAATATGTTTCACTGTACACTCAATCTTCCTTAAACCCTTTCCTGGTTACATAATGTACTCATATTGTGCTCGTTGAATCTGCAGTATTTTCAACCATCATTAACAGTTAAACTAATATTTTTCCAGTAGCTAATATCAAAGGCCTAACACTAATGTTATAGTGACAGAGACTGTGGGGCTGTGGCCTGCTTCCTCCCAGATTTTATCCTAATGACATTTCAGCTGGTAGAAATATTCTCCCTGGCCACTAAACCCTGTCATTAGCTATAAGCCTATTACCGAAATCCCCCCCTACATTTACAATATAATTTCGTAGAACACCAAAGGTAAAATACGCAACATTAGGTTATGTTTACTTACACATACAATAGTAGTACGTACTGTACAACCATTGTGTTCAGTAATGGTTTTGAGTCATCTCCATTGGTTTATTTATACTTTTCTCCCCTGTCAATCAAACACAAGCTAATCCGCCATTACGGAGACATAGTAGCTAGGTCTATTGAAACAGACAGGAAGGCAAATGCACCCACCTCCACTGGCATACTCCATGATTAGGTAAAGGGTCTTATCAGTCTCAATCACCTCGAACAGCTGCACTGTAATAGGCACAAACAAAATCAGATAAAAAATTATAAATAAATAAAATCTCCTTTTGTAAAAAAAAAAAAACGAAAAAAAGACACATCTGATAAATCCAGCAGGGCATGAAAGCGGTCTAGTCTAATGACATGTGTTTTTTTATTTATTTTTATCACATTTCAGCATTAGAAAATCCCGTTCCCCTCGCCAACCCAACCCTGGGCCCTCCTTCCCCGCGTCTAGCTAGCAACTGTAACTGTATAGTCTATTCAACACATACAGTGAGAGGCCTAGACAAAATCCTGCTGTCTGAGTGGATGAGACAGGAGTGGACCAGCCATTTAGACTACACACACTACTATCAGTATGCTATGCTATCTTATGTTATACTATGCTATGCTATACTAACTATACACAAACAACATGGACTAGAACATTGACTGCGGACTAAAAGTACATTTAAGCCATGGCCACAACATAAGTATACAGCACTGTAATAGCCGACATATGGACATAGTTTGATCATGTGAAAGACAGACAAACAGCATAAACACCAGCACAAATGCATAGGATGGTGGTACAGTTCAGTACATACTAGCACAAAAGCTTGATAGAAATATAGAATAGATTCAACACAGAATGTAAAAGCACCACACACTTATCAACTGAAGCTCAGACATTAATACAACACACACACACACACACACACACACACACACACACACACACACACACACACACACACACACACACACACACACACACACACACTTAATGCAGGCCCTTACCTATGTTTGGGTGATTTAAACCTTTCATTATCCGAACCTCTCGAAAAAGCTGCAAAGGGCATTAGGATTTTTGTTAGAAGTGAATAGAATACAAATAATATATATAGAACATATCCATATGGGGGTTTCAACTGAGAGAAAATGTTACAGCAATGTGTACCATGTGTTTTTTCAAAATGTTATGCATTTTCAATTCAAACTGCTGTAAGGCTTACACTTACAGTATTGGAGGAAATCAGTTCAAATGCATTGTCATAAAGAAGGATTTTTTATTTGAACCATCTATCTGACTCATCTGGTTCACAATATATATATATATATATCAGCTCCTAGCTTTGTGACACAACATCGAGAGTCTGTGTATTGGTTGGACTCCCTGAGTTGTGCATCGTTCTGGTGATTGGCGAAGGAAAATAACCATACCACTAAAAAAAACAAAAGCATATGTATAATCTGTAGCAACTCCACGTTAAGTGAAATGTGTCCCTTGATATCAAAATAAACATTTTAATCCAACTTTTGTCCAAACCGCACCGTATTCCTGCTGTCTAAACAGTGGTAGATTGTGGTAGGAAGTCTCGCATGAAGTGCGTGGTCTAACGTCAGCCACGTGTATAATTTTGCAGGAATATGGTGGGGTTGAAGTCAGACTCAAAAAAATTATAGTATGATAAGCTTTTATATCCTCTTTCTTCATTCCTCCCCCTCTTTCTATATGTCTCTCTCTTCCTCCGTTTCCTCCTTCATTCAATCCCTTATTTTCTCAGTCTAAAGACTCCGGCACTGCCCAACGTCACTGTTGCCATAGCGACCCGGGTATTAAGACTAGGCCCTTCCTCGCTTCTTCAGCTGTGCCAGAGGGAATTATGGGATACGATGATGCCGCCCCCTGATGTCTTGCAGTCGTCGTCCAGAAATTCCGTAATTCCACAGACCAAACATGCCCCAGCACATTTTCTATCACAAACGCCTATCTGACCTACTGTCATTGATATACCATTAATACAGTATATAGGGTACAGATGCATTTGATTGTCCGTCGTATAATCATCTTGTGAGGCTTATTAGTGCAAGTACTTAAAATTGACACTGTTCTGACCACCTCTAGATAGCATTAACACTACCCAACGCGTCACTCTCTCACCAAACTCTCTCCTCTGTCTCTTTACCTCCCCAACTCTCTCTTTCCCTCTACCCCTTCCTTCTTTATGCGTAACAGACCAGATTATGCTAATATGGGCTCTTTCATGTCTTCTGTATTGAGGATTTTCTCTAGCCACGGGTATGTAAAGCAGCATGTTATCAACGCCAATTGTTGTTGCTAGCCAATCCCGGACCACTCTCATCAATCTAGGCCAAATCTGATAGACAGTAGGTGTTGTCTCTGACAATGGCCCAATCACATTGTTTGGTCTCAAGCAGCCATCCAATCAGTCTCCTCTCTTGCACTGCTGCCCAATAGGAGATAAGCGAGAGAATTTAGGTGGACCTATCAAGGAAGGACATAGGCATAAGATCACAGATCTTGGTAAGACATGTCCTCCAGGCAAGAACAGTTCTATCTCAAGGGAAAGACAAAGTAGCCATGCATTAGAACCCACACAGTGGCCATCTGAAAGATGATGAATTTGAATCATCCTATATATCTTCAAAGAAATAACAGGTACAATAGATCAAAAATAAATGTTATACGATCATTAAGACTCTCACACCAAGTTCATTCTATAAATGACATACATAACATAATACAGTTCTCATCTATGGACAGTGAAGATACAATTAGAATTTGGGCTTTATACTCTAGCATTTTGGATTTGGAATCAAATTTAGAGGAGACAGTACAGAATGTCACTTTTTATTTGAGGGTATTTTTCTGTATCTCCCTCCCTCTCTCTCCCTCTCTACCGCACAAGCTGTCTCAACATCTGAATGCTCAGCTATGAAAAGCCAACTGACATTTCCTCCTGAGGTGCTGACCTGTTGCACCCTCTACAACGACTGTGATTATTTTTTGGCCCCGCGTCATCAATGAATGTTTGAACATCTTGAAGAATGATCTGGCCTTAATGGCCATGTACTCTCATAATATCCACCGGGAACAACCAGAAGAGGACAGGCCACCCCTCAGAGAGTGGTTCTTCTCTAGGTTTCTTCCTAGGTTCCTGCCTTCTAGGGAGTTTTTCCTAGCCACCATGCTTCTACATTCTATTAAAATTGCGCCGACAGATAGGGCCACCGTGCTTCTAGCTCTTAGGAAACTTTGCAGTGTTTTTTTAATGTGTTATTTCTTACATTGTTAGCCCAGATTTGTTTGTGTGTTATTACATACAGCCGGGAAGAACTTTTGGATATATTGACTGGCGGTAACCAGCATTACCAGCATTACGACCAGAAATACAACTTTCCCGAATCAGATCCTTTGTTCGTACAGCACAGGGCAATTGAACTGATTCCAGAGGCTGATCCAAAACACTGCCGGCGGAGGAGAGGTACTCGGAGAGGACTTCTAGTCCGACTCAGGAGGTGCGCACATCACTCACCGCTTCCAAGTATATTACTCGCTAATGTTCAGTCTCTGGATAATAAAGTTGACGAGTCCCTGAGCTTGTCTGAGTCCGTACAGCCAGTTAGGTTCTCAGTTCATTGCGCAGACAGGATTAATATCTCTCTGGGAAGAAGAAGGTCAGGGGTGTATGTTTCATGATTAACCACTCATGGTGTGATTGTGATAACATACAGCAGCCTTTCTTAAAGTATGGGTGGGTCACGGACCTGTTAATGGTGGGTCTCGACGTGTGAGAGTAAATGTATAATTATTTCATTAATTACTGGAATTGATTTGGCCAAGTGCATCTGCGCTCTCTGTTCAGTGCGCTCTCTGCTTAGCAGCGGTCTCTGCTTAGATTGGTAGCTGTGCAAGTGGGAGAAGGAGATGCTGTGTGTTTCACGGTTTACCAGATCTTTTTTCTGCAGTTTTCTTGAAAATCAGGGCAGAATGCTTCAGGGCAGAATGCTTCAGGAAACAGTGCTTCGACAGTGGAAAAGTAAGTCAGCTAACAAGGCATTGTTGTCATTTTATAACAGGTGATGATAAGCAGAAATACGGGAGTACTAACTCTCATAGTAGTAGATGTGAGTTTCTCTTTCAAACAATCCCCTGGCCTTGTACACAGCTAAAAGCTAACATTCGCCAAAGCAAGCTAGCTACTGATAGTGCAGATGAAGATGAAAAATGATCAAGCTTACTGTACATCTTACTGTAGAAATTATTGTTGAAAGAAAGTCTAGGTTGGAACTGTTGCTGTTAAAATGTATTAACTGGAATACACTGATTGAAGCAAGATGCTGTTTGAGGCAAACACACTCACACAGTTCTGGTTTGCTCATCTACAGCAGAAAGTGGTCTCCTGCCTGACTGAGAAAGCAGTAGATGTTCTAAACCAGTTTGGCACCACATACCTATGCAAGTCAGGGTTCTCAACTCTGACACACTTTAAAAAACAAGTACAGAAATGGTTTAAAAAACAGAGCCCAAATAGACATGCTTGTTGAAAACTTCAACCAGCCACACACCTCTCATTAGGACAGTGTATGTGTGTGTTTTCTGGTCTAAATCTGTGTGATGTGATCGATCAGTTTATTTCAGTTCAGAATCAAAATTATTTGTTGTATTTTAACAGCACCAGTTCCAACCTTGACAGATATGTAAGAGTGTTTTTAATGGGGGAAAATAAACCTGAATAGATATTTATATGGATATTTAATTTCATTGTTATTTGTTTTGTCTATATTGCATTTGTTTTAGGCATAAGGGCAATGAAATATTTATTATATAAATATTTATGTATAGTTGCATATTTTCCTAAGCTTGGGTCCCAAGAAAATACAGAAAATCTCATTTGGGTCCCAGGCTGAAAAAGTTTAAGAACCCCTGACATACAGGAACTCAAGTTCTTTTGTTCACCCGACCTAGAATACCTCACAATCTAATGCCGACAGTATTACATCCCAAGAGAATTCACTTTGGTTATAGTCACAGTCATGTATATTCCCCCTCAAGCCGAAAAACGCTACCGAAGTTCTATCAACACATTGACTGTAGTACTCGCGTTGCTAAAACACTCAACCATTGCTACTCCAACTTGCGGGATGCCTACAAGGCCCTCCTCACCCTCCCTTCGGCAAATCTGATCACGACTCCATTTGGCTCCTCCCTTCCTATAGGCATAAACTTAAACAGGAAGTACCCGTGCTAAGAACTATCCAATGTTGGTCTGAGCAATCGGAATCCACACTTCAAGTTTGGTTTGATCACGCGGACTGGGATATGTTCCGGGTAGCCTCAGAGAATAACATCAACGAATACACTGATACGGTGAGTTTATCAGGAAGTGTATAGGAGATGTTGTATCAACTGTGACTATTAAAACCTACCCTAAACAGAAATTGTGGATAGATGGCAACATTCGTATTTAAGATTGGCAGGTTGACTGGGATATGGCCGAATACAAACAGTGGAGTTATTCCCTCCGTAAGGCAATCAAACAGGCAAAACGTCAGTATAGAGACAAAGTGGAGTCACAATTCAATGGCTCAGACACAAGATGTATGTGGCAGGGTCTAGAAACAATCATGGATTACAAAGGAAAAACCAGTCACGTCTTGCTTCCGGACAAGCTAAACACCTTCTTCGCCCGCTTTGAGGATAACACAGTACCACCGTCACGGCCCGCTACCAAGGACTGTGGGCTCTCCTTCTCCGTGGTCGACGTGAGTAAGACATTTAAGTGAGTTAACCCTCACAAGGCTGTTGGCCCAGACGGCATCCCTAGCCGCATCCTCAGAGCATGCGCAGACCAGCTGGCTGGAGTGTTTACGGACATATTCAATCTCTCCTTATCCCATTCTGCTATCCCCACATGCTTCAACATGTTCACCATTATTCCTGTACCCAAGAAAGCAAAGGTAACTGAAATAAATGACTATCACCCCATCATCATGAAGTACTTTGAGAGGCTAGTTAAGGATTACACCACCTCTACCTTTTCTGACAACCTCGACCAACTTCTATACCGCCCCAATAGATCCAAAGATGATGCAATCGCCATCACACTGCACACTGCCCTATCCCATCTGGACAAGAGTAATACCTATGTAGGAATGCTGTTCATTGACTATAGCTCAGCATTCAACACCATAGTACCCTCCAAGCTCATCATTAAGCTTGAGGCCCTGGGTCTGAACCCCGCCCTGTGCAATTTGGTCCTGGACTTCCTGACGGGCCTCCCCCAGGTGGTGAAGGTAGGAAAGAACACCTCTACTTCACTGATCCTCAACACTTGGGCCCCACAAGGATGCGTACTCAGCCCCTTCTTGTACTCCCTGTTCACCCATGACTGCGTGGCCACAAACGCCTCCAACTCAATCATCAAGTTTGCAGACGACACAACAGTAGTAGGCCTGATTACCAACAACAAGACAGCCTACAGGGAGGAGGTGAGGGCCCTGGGAGTGTGGTGCCAGGAAAATAACCTCTCACCACAAGTCAGCAAAACAAAGGATCTGATCGTGGACCGCAGTGGAGAAGGTGGAAAGCTTCAAGTTCCTCGGCAAACACATCACTGCATCGCTCACAAGAGCAAGGCTCTCCAGAGAGTGGTGCGGTCTGCCCAACGCATCACCGGGGGCAAACTACCTGCCCTCCAGGACACCTACAGCACCCGATGTCACAGGAAGGCCAAAAAGTTAATCAAGGACAACAACCACCCGAGCCACTGCCTGTTCACCCCGCTATCATCCATTCTAATTTTGTCTGTCATAGTTGAAGTGTACCTATGATGAAAATTACAGGCCTCTCTCATATTTTTAAGTGGGAGAACTTGCACAATTGGTGTCTGACTAAATACTTTTTTGCCCCACTGTATATATATATATATATATATCAGTTTTACCATTAAGCCATAAAAAGCACTTTATGTATCTAGTCCCATAAGTAAGAAGCCCTAAGTATTTGGACAGATTCACTTATAGTGTTTTAAAGTAGTCAAAAGTTAAGTATATGGTCTCATATCCCTTGCACACAATAACTGCATCATTATGCTTCATTATCATCTTCGTGTTAGAGGAATTTACAGTTTGCTTTGGCTGTGTTTTGGGTAATGTCTTGTCCAATATTAACTGAATATTGAATAATGTCTTGTCATTATGGAGTCACTTTTTTGGTAAGTGAGAATAGAACAGGTTCCTAAACGCAAAAAAAGGCACAGAGAGGCACAAAGACCATACCCCCCCCCCCAAAAAAAATGGTGAGTGGCTAGTATGTTTTTGTGCATCATTATTCATGATCCATTCATGTTTTTTCTTTATCATGGTATTATCAGGATCAATTGAGAAGTATTCACAAACTTCTTATTTCCACACTTAGAAAGAAAATTACTCCAGATATTATCCATCATTTAGTTACTATTGGACATGATAAGTGCATTAATTTCTAAATAGTAAGACATATTTATGTGAGTATTGGCCATTTATGTAGTCTTTTGATCTCAAATCCAAAATGTTGGAGTATAGAGACAAAATTGTAATGTTAGCTTCACTTTCCAAATACATATGGCGAGGACTGTGCACCATTTAGAAAAACCTTTTTTATCCAAAGTGAGTACAGTCATTTGTGCATACATCTCCGTATGGGTGGCCTCAGCAGGAATCGAACCCACAATGATCCTGTCCCTCATATTTATATCATTAACCCACATATGAGACGGTCCTACAGTCCAACAAAACCATGATGTGCTGAACACTACAGACATTCTCCCAATCCAACACTATCCCCCACGCACACACACAGCGCCATTATGAACAATTATTTCATCCTTGATTGGCTCCTTCCGGTCTGTTCAATTCGTGCCCCCCAGTGGAGGAGTTCATGTGTGCCGCCACAGAGCTAAGGGGGGTAGAAAGAGATAGAGAGAGAGAGGGGAAGACAAATTTAAAAAGAGAGAGAAAGAGGACGAGAAAGAGAGAGAGAGAGAGAGAGAGAGAGAGAGAAGAAAGAGAGAGAGAGAGGAGAGAGAGACGGACCTCTGACTAGCACAACGAGGGAGACACATCTCAGCACTGAGTCGACATAGTGTGTGTGTGTGTGTTTGGTTTTACTATCCTTGTGGGGTTAGAGGTTAGATGTCAGGGTTATCAAATCAAATCAAATTTTATTGGTCACATACACGTGTTTAGCAGATGTTATTGCGAGTGTAGCGAAATGCTAGCTCCGACAGTGCAGTAATATCTAACAGTTTCACAACATATACCCAAAATACATGTAAATCTAAGTAAGGAATGGATTAAGAATATAAATAAATATGTCAGAGAGGCATTGGATAAGATACAATGGCATAGTAGAGAGTACAGTATATATTTGAGATGGGTGATGCAATATTTACACACAATTAAAGTGACTAATTGTGGAAGTCAGCTTTGAACTGGGACTCAACTTTGTCCCTATACCGATGTTTAGCTTGCTTGATTGCTTGCAGAGGGAATAAGTACACTGTTTGTATTCTTCCATATTCCCAGTCTTCTTGCCCTGGTTAAAAGCGGTGGTTCTCGTTTTCAGTTTTTCGCGTGAATGCTCCCATCTAGCCACAGTTTCTGGTTGGGGTAGGTTTTAATAGTCACAGTGGGTACAACTGTCTCGATCTCCTATGCAAGAATCTCCTATGCACTTCCTGATAAACTCATTCACCGTATCGGTATATGTGTCGATAATATTTTCTGAAGCTACTCTGAACATATCCCAGTCCGCCGTGATCAAAATATTGAAGCGTGGATTCCGATTGGTCAGACCAGCGTTGAATAGTCCTTACCACGGATGCTTCTTGATTGAGTTCCTGCCTATACATAGGATGGGAGGAGCAACACGGAATCATGGTCCAATTTGCTGAATGGAGGGCTGGGAAAGACCTTATATGCATTCTGGAAGGTGTATAGCAATGGTCGAGCGTTTTAGCAGCGCAAGTACAACAATCAATATGTTGATAGAATTTCGGGAGCCTTTTCCTCAAATTTGCGTTGTTAAAACCCCCAGCTACAATAACTGCAGCCTGTGGATATGTGGTTTTCAGTTTGCATAAAGTCCAGTGAAGTTCTTTGAGGGCCATCGTGGCATCCGCTTGGGGGGGGGTATAAACCGCTGTGGCTATCATTGACAAAAATGATCTTGGGAGATAGTACGGTCGGCATTTGATCGTGAGATATTCAGAAGGACTTGAGTTCCTGTATGTTATAACAGTTACACCATAAGTCGTTAATCATAAAACATATACCTCCACCTTTCTGCTTCTCGGAGAGATGTTTGTTCCTGTCGGCGCGATGTATTGAGAACCCAACTGGTTTTACAGAGTCAGACTGTATAGAGAGAGCCATTTCCGTGAAGCAGAGTATGTTACAATCCCTGGTGTCTCTCTGAAAAGCAACTCTCTCCTTGAGCTCATCAATTTTATTATCCAGAGGTTGGACATTAGCGAAAATCAAATCAAATCAAATTTTATTTGTCACATACACATGGTTAGCAGATGTTAATGCGAGTGTAGCGAAATGCTTGTGCTTCTAGTTCCGACAATGCAGTGATAACCAACAAGTAATCTAACTAACAATTCCAAAACTACTGTCTTATACACAGTGTAAGGGGATAAAGAATATGTACATAAGGATATATGAATGAGTGATGGTACAGAGCAGCATACAGTAGATGGTATCGAGTACAGTATATACATATGAGATGAGAATGTAGACAAAGTAAACAAAGTGGCATAGTTAAAGTGGCTAGTGATACATGTATTACATAAGGATGCAGTCGATGATGTAGAGTACAGTATATACGTATGCATATGAGATGAATAATGTAGGGTAAGTAACATTATATAAGGTAGCATTGTTTAAAGTGGCTAGTGATATATTTACAACATTTCCCATCAATTCCCATTATTAAAGTGGCTGGAGTTGGGTCAGTGTCAATGTGTGTTGGCAGCAGCCACTCAATGTTAGTGGTGGCTGTTTAACAGTCTGATGGCCTTGAGATAGAAGCTGTTTTTCAGTCTCTCGGTCCCAGCTTTGATGCACCTGTACTGACCTCGCCTTCTGGATGATAGCGGGGTGAACAGGCAGTGGTTCGGGTGGTTGATGTCCTTGATGATCTTTATGGCCTTCCTGTAACATCGGGTGGTGTAGGTGTCCTGTAGGGCAGGTAGTTTGCCCCCGGTGATGCGTTGTGCAGACCTCACTACCCTCTGGAGAGCCTTACGGTTGAGGGCGGAGCAGTTGCCGTACCAGGCGGTGATACAGCCCGCCAGGATGCTCTCGATTGTGCATCTGTAGAAGTTTGTGAGTGCTTTTGGTGACAAGCCGAATTTCTTCAGCCTCCTGAGGTTGAAGAGGCGCTGCTGCGCCTTCTTCACGACGCTGTCAGTGTGAGTGGACCAATTCAGTTTGTCTGTGATGTGTATGCCGAGGAACTTAAAACTTGCTACCCTCTCCACTACTGTTCCATCGATGTGGATAGCGGGGCGTTCCCTCTGCTTTTTCCTGAAGTCCACAATCATCTCCTTAGTTTTGTTGACGTTGAGTGTGAGGTTATTTTCCTGACACCACACTCCGAGGGCCCTCACCTCCTCCCTGTAGGCCGTCTCGTCGTTGTTGGTAATCAAGCCTACCACTGTTGTGTCGTCCGCAAACTTGATGATTGAGTTGGAGGCGTGCGTGGCCACGCAGTCGTGGGTGAACAGGGAGTACAGGAGAGGGCTCAGAACGCACCCTTGTGGGGCCCCCGTGTTGAGGATCAGCGGGGAGGAGATGTTGTTGCCTACCCTCACCACCTGGGGGCGGCCCGTCAGGAAGTCCAGTACCCAGTTGCACAGGGCGGGGTCGAGACCCAGGGTCTCGAGCTTGATGACGAGCTTGGAGGGTACTATGGTGTTGAATGCCGAGCTGTAGTCGATGAACAGCATTCTCACATAGGTATTCCTCTTGTCCAGGTGGGTTAGGGCAGTGTGCAGTGTGGTTGAGATTGCATTGTCTGTGGACCTATTTGGGCGGTAAGCAAATTGGAGTGGGTCTAGGGTGTCAGGTAGGGTGGAGGTGATATGGTCCTTGACTAGTCTCTCAAAGCACTTCATGATGACGGAAGTGAGTGCTACGGGGCGGTAGTCGTTTAGCTCAGTTACCTTAGCTTTCTTGGGAACAGGAACAATGGTGGCCCTCTTGAAGCATGTGGGAACAGCAGACTGGTATAGGGATTGATTGAATATGTCCGTAAACACACCGGCCAGCTGGTCTGCGCATGCTCTGAGGGCGCGGCTGGGGATGCCGTCTGGGCCTGCAGCCTTGCGAGTAAAATACTCGGGAGCGGTGGATGGTGTGCGCGCTTCCTAAGTCGGACCAGAAGACCGCCTCGAGTACATCTCCTTCACCGGCGTTGTTTTGGGTCAGCCTCTGGAATAAGTTAAATTGCCCTGGGGAGAGCAAACAAAGGATCTGCTTCATGGAAGTCCTAATCCTGGTATTAATGCTGGAAGTTCTGGTGAGTTACTGCCGCTCTAATATCCAATAGTTCTTCCCGGCTGTATGTAATGACACAAATCCATTCCTGAGCTAATAACGGAAAAAATAGTACATAAACAAACAAAATACTGCAGAGTTGCTTAAGAGCTAGTTGCGATGCTGCCATCTCCGTCAGCGCCATTAAAATCTTAGGGTTAAGTTAGGGGTAAGGGAAACATGATTTTGAATGGGATTCAATTGTTTGGACCCAACAAGTATAGTAAAACAAACGTGAAACAAACATGTATGTACAAGTGGGGGGTTATGAGGCAATGTTACCATGTGCACTACAAGTTAAAGTACTATATGTGTATTCATGTCTTTACATTTTCCCTTTCTCTCTTTACTCTGAGTATTGCATGTTTGTGTTGCATGTTAAATTCTGCCCTGATGGTGTGACCTGAGAAATATTCTCAAAACAGGAAGTAAGTTAGCATCTAGTATTGTGAGGTAGTTTGATGATAGGATCAAGATACTTGCATGTGATGAGTCCAGGGTTTTTCCTGCATAGTGAATTCTTAGGTCGGCTGACCGTGACTACTGCCTCACTGAGTTACCACCTACTACCTTTTTTTGAGCCAGGAAAAATCTGAGTCATCCTGAAGGCTCTGTTCCAATATCCATATACTAGCATACGACTTAAAATTAGGCAATATATTGGGCATGCATTGGAACGTAGCCAATGGTCAATGATCCCTGATTGTCAGCCATGTTTCTTATACCCTTCATGCACAGCAAATCCTGAGCGTCCATTGTGGGTCTTCCATTTATGCACAGGAACAACTAGCCTGTTTGTCCACCATTCTGGTTCTGGTAAAACCCAAGTGTCCACTGTCTATCATTCGGGATATACCCTGAACGTGCTGATGAACATCAAATCATCTCACTGTGACAGACCTCACCATTCCCAAAGACACACTTGCAACTCATGCCAACCGCAAAACAAAATAGCTGCTTTCACAGCAACAACCAATATATACACCTTCAAATTCACAGCTGTTTCATTTTCCAGTCACCCAGTCAGTCATCCAGTCGTCCTTCTATCCAGTCAGCCAGCCATCCTCCATCTAGTAATCCAGTTATCCAGTCACCCAGTAATCCAGTCACCCAGTCATATAATTATGCAGTCAACTTGTCATCCAGTCGTCCTTCCATCTAGTCAACCAGTCATCCAGACATCCTTCCTTTCAGTCAGTTATCCAGTCATCCAGTTCACAGCACCTGCCAAACAGTATCACGTCCCTCTCTCTCTCTCTTGCTCTCTCACTAATCAGGAGACCAGAGTAGCAGCGTTCCACAAAAACACTGATCCTGCTGCAGGTTTCCTGATTTCCTTTAGTAATTCAGTCATTGATAAAACTCACTTAATAAAGTGCCCCTGCCTGATTGTGAGACTTATGGTGATCTTACTCAGTGTAATGTCAATGGGAAAAGAGGGAGTTTATTAAGCATTTATTAAGTGTTCATTAAGCGTTTATTAAAGTCACGTCCACTGTGACTGAAAAAAACAGATTGATAATTTAAAAACGCAAATGGCCAATACTCACCTTTTGTAGGCTGGTTGGATTCAACTGAGTTTTGTCAATGATTTTTATTGCAACCTGGAGGAGGCATGAGGAGAACTTGGGGTCAGAGAAAGCAAAGAAGAACATTTTACAAAAAAGCACAACAAGAAGACAAAAACATCCCAGTAGTAAAACTAGTGGTCGCTAAGGCCAAAGCTAATGGGGATCCATCTAAATAAAAGAACAACCACAACTACAGAACCCCCTCCCATCCACTTCCTACCCCTCTTATCCATGACCAAGTCTCACATCTCTGCCCTATATCCCATGTCCCCCCCCATCACTACAACAACCCAAACCCAAGACCAGGGTTCCCCAACTGACAACCCGTGGGTGGTTTTATTCCCACCTCCCCCTCTCTCTTTGCCTCCGCTTGCTCTCTCTCCATCTCTCTTGCTTTCTCTCCTCCTCCTCCTCTCTCTCTCTCCTCCTCCTCTCCCTCCTGCCTCTCTCCCTCTCTCCAAGCTGCTCTCTCTCTCTCTGTGCCGCTCTTTTTCTCTCCCCGTGCCTCTCTCTGTAATTGTTGGACATAAAATAATGTAAAAACACCAGGAAATCAGCTCCAAGTGATTTTAATTTTGGAAATCTGTTCCCAAGTATTCCCAAGTATAATAGAGAGACGTGATGCTATACAAATGTAATCAAGGTTTGAAATTCTTATGTTTAATTCAAATATTATATCTGTTTAGGCTTCTTGCAGTCAATTTGCAGTCTACAAATTATTTGAAATTATGTTCCGGCCCCCCGACCAGCCGCCCAAGAAAATCGGCCCGCGACTGAATCTAGTTGATGATCCCTGCCCTAGACTTGACATCCTATGCATCTGAAGAGATTTGAGATAATTTGCTTGGTATAAACACTAGAGTGAAGCTTCTGGCTATGCTGGGTCTAGGGGTCAATTTGGGATTGGGCCCCATGCATCCGTCCAACTCACTACCATAGAAAAGTACACTATTTCTACGCTTTCTATGACTAGCACCCTTCCTGTGCATCATGTACCTTACCCAACAACCCCCCACCCTCCCTGTGCCCCAGCCTCACCTCCTTGCCCGTCAGGATGTGGCGCGCCAGTTTGACCTTGGCAAAGTTGCCCTTGCCGATGGTCTTGAGCAGGCGGTAGTTGCCGATGTGCGGAGTCTCGTCAGAGCAGGAGGCCATGGAGTTCCTGCAGCGGGCACCCAGCGAGCGGCTGGACAGGCTGGTTCCCTTGTCTGAGCGGCTGGCAGCCAGGGTCACATGCTGGGGGGAGAGAATATATGGGAAAGGGGGGGGGGGTCACCACCAGCACCCCGATAACAACGACCACGCAAAGCCTGGGAACTCTAAAACTCTTTTCACACTATCCTGGTGACCCAAAACATACACTGAACAAAAATATAAATCGCAACATATAAAGTGCTTGTCTCATTATTCATGAGCTGATCAAATAATTCCCAGAAATGCTACAGTACATAGACACAAAATCTTATTTCTCTCAAATTTGGTGAACAAATTTGTTTACATCCCTGTTAGTGAGCATTTATCCTTTGCCAAGATAATCCATCCACCTGACAGGTGTTGCATATCAAGAAGCTGATTAAACAGCATGTTCATTACACAGGTGTGTAAAATGTGCAGTTTTGCCTCACAACACAATGCCACAGATGTCTCAAGTTTTGAGAGAGCGTGTAATTGGCATGCTGACTGCAGGAATGTCCACCAGACCTGTTGCCAGAGAATTGAATGTACCTTTTTCTACCATAAGCTGCCTCCAATGTCGTTTTAGAGAATTTGGCAGTACGTCCAAACATCCTCACAACCCCAGAGCATGTTTAACTACGCCAGCCCAGGCACACCACAAACTCATTCTGATTGGCTGGGCCTAGCTCTCCAGTGGATGATGCCCCCCAGCCCACCCCTAACCACACCCCTGCCCACACCCCTGCCCAGTAATGAGAAAGCCATAGATTAGAGCCGAATGAATTTATTTCAGTTGACTTATTTCCTTATATGAACTGTAACTCAGTAAAATCTTTGAAATTGTTGTATGTTGCTGTCACACCCTGACCTTAGTTATCTTTGTTTTCTTTATTATTTTGGTTTGGTCAGGGTGTGACGAGGGTGGTATGTGTGTTTTGTCTTGTCTAGGGTTTTTTGTATATCTATGGGGTTTTGGTATTGTCTAGGTATGTGTAGGTCTATGGTGTCCTGAATTGGTTCCCAATCAGAGACAGCTGCTTATCGTTGTCCCTGATTGGGGATCCTATTTAGGTTGCCATTTTGGTTTTGTGGGTTATTGTCTAAGTGTAGTTGCATGTCAGCACACAACTTATAGTCTCACGTTCATTTTGTTAGTTTGTTTAAGTGTTCTTTGTTAATTAAAGAAGTAGGTATTCCTATCACGCTGCTCCTTGGTCTCATCAATATGATGAACGTGACAGTGCGTTTATATTTTTGTGCAGTATACTTAGCTGGCTCTGATATTTTATTTTCACATTGCCTTCTCTAGTACGTTTCCAGCAACTATGGTGGATGCTTAACCAGGCCAGCCCAGTACAGCTCGGCGGGCTGAAAAGGGTACAAGACCAATTGTGAGACCAATAGCCCTTTCACACTACTGTGCCAACCGATGACCTGAACCACACCACTGTGCTGGCTTGGATGGAAGGAATTTTTATTTTCAAATGGCCCCTTCCAGCATGGTTTCAGCAACTATGGTGGATGTGTAACCAGGCCATTACAGTTTGGCTCGGCATGGTAGTGTTTAAGGTACTATTCTACTGGACTGGACTGCCATTATAGCATGGTGGCTCTGGCTCTCTAATAGGACAGGGTATTTATTTATTTATTTTTTATTTCACCTTTATTTAACCAGGTAGGCAAGTTGAGAACAAGTTCTCATTTACAATTGCGACCTGGCCAAGATAAAGCAAAGCAGTTCGACACACAATGACACAGAGTTACACATGGAGTAAAACAAACATACAGTCAATAATACAGTAGAAACAAGTCTATATACGATGTGAGCAAATGAGGTGAGATAAGGGAGGTAAAGGCAAAAAAAGGCCATGGTGGCAAAGTAAATACAATATAGCAAGTAAAACACTGGAATGGTAGATTTGCAGTGGAAGAATGTGCAAAGTAGAAATAAATATAATGGGGTGCAAAGGAGCAAAATAAATAAATAAATAAAATAATTACAGTAGGGAAAGAGGTTGTTGTTTGGGCTAAATTATAGGAGGGCTATGTACAGGTGCAGTAATCTGTGAGCTGCTCTGACAGCTGGTGCTTAAAGCTAGTAAGGGAGATAAGTTTTTCCAGTTTCATAGATTTGTGTAGTTCGTTCCAGTCATTCGCAGCGGAGAACTGGAAGGGGAGGCGGCCAAAGAAAGAATTGGTTTTGGGGTGACCAGAGAGATATACCTGCTGGAGCGCGTGCTACAGGTGGGTGATGCTATGGTGACCAGCGAGCTGAGATAAGGGGGAACTTTACCTAGCAGGGTCTTGTAGATGACATGGAGCCAGTGGGTTTGGCGACGAGTATGAAGCGAGGGCCAGCCAACGAGAGAGTACAGGTCGCAATGGTGGGTAGTTTATGGGGCTTTGGTGACAAAACGGATGGCACTGTGATAGACTGCATCCAATTTGTTGAGTAGGGTATTGGAGGCTATTTTGTAAATGACATCGCCGAAGTCGAGGATTGGTAGGATGGTCAGTTTTACAAGGGTATGTTTGGCAGCATGAGTGAAGGATGCTTTGTTGCGAAATAGGAAGCCAATTCTAGATTTAACTTTGAATTGGAGATGTTTGATGTGGGTCTGGAAGGAGAGTTTACAGTCTAACCAGACACCTAGGTATTTGTAGTTGTCCACGTATTCTAAGTCAGAGCCGTCCAGAGTAGTGATGTTGGACAGGCAGGCAGATGCAGGCAGTGATAGGTTGAAGAGCATGCATTTAGTTTTACTTGTATTTAAGAGCAATTGAAGGCCACGGAAGGAGAGTTGTATGGCATTGAAGCTTGCCTGGAGGGTTGTTAACACAGTGTCCAAAGAAGGGCCAGAAGTATACAAAATGGTGTTGTCTGCGTAGAGATGGATCAGAGAGTCACCAGCAGCAAGAGCGACATCATTGATGTATACAGAGAAGAGAGTCGGTCCAAGAATTTAACCCTGTGGCACCCCCATAGAGACTGCCAGAGGTCCGGACAACAGACCCTCCGATTTGACACACTGAACTCAGAGAAGTAGTTGGAGAAGTAGTTGGTGAACCAGGCGAGGCAATCATTTGAGAAACCAAGGCTGTCGATTCTGCCGATGAGGATGTGGTGATTGGCAGAGTCGAAAGCCTTGGCCAGATCAATGAATACGGCTGCACAGTAATGTTTCTTATCGATGGCGGTTAAGATATCGTTTAGGACCTTGAGCGTGGCTGAGGTGCACCCATGACCAGCTCTGAAACCAGATTGCATAGCAGAGAGGGTATGGTGAGATTCGAAATGGTCGGTAATCTGTTTGTTGACTTGGCTTTCGAAGACCTTAAAGGCAGGGTAGGATAGATATAGGTCTGTAGCAGTTGGGTCAAGAGTGTCTCCCCCTTTGAAGAGGGGGATGACCGCAGCTGCTTTCCAATCTTTGGGAATCTCAGACGACACGAAAGAGAGGTTGAACAGGCTAGTAATAGGGGTGGCAACGATTTCGGCAGATAATTTTAGAAAGAAAGGGTCCAGATTGTCTAGCCCGGCTGATTTGTAGGGTTCCAGATTTTGCAGCTCTTTCAGAACATCAGCTGACTGGATTTGGGAAATGGGGAAGGCTTGGGCGAGTTGCTGTGGGGGGTGCAGTGCTGTTGACCGGGGTAGGGGTAGCCAGGTGGAAAGCATGGCCAGCCGTAGAAAAATGCTTATTGAAATTCTCAATTATAGTGGATTTATCAGTGGTGACAGTGTTTCCTATCTTCAGTGCAGTGGGCAGCTGGGAGGAGGTGTTCTTATTCTCCATGGATTTTAGTGTCCCAGAACTTTTTTGAGTTAGTGTTGCAGGAAGCAAATTTCTGCTTGAAAAAGCTATCCTTGGCTTTTCTAACTGCCTGTGTATAATGGTTTCTAGCTTCCCTGAAAAGCTGCATATCACGGGGGCTGTTCGATGCTAATGCAGAACGTCATAGATGTTTTTGTGTTGGTTAAGGGCAGTCAGGTCTGGGGAGAACCAAGGGCTATATCTGTTCCTGGTTCTAAATTTCTTGAATGGGGCATGCTTATGGTAATACTGAGAGTGAAAACCTCTAAGCAAGATAACACTGATGTAACATTGTTTTCCCTAGATCCATTTGTTCATGCAGTTGAAGTCAAAAGTATACATACACCTTAGCCAAATACATTCTAAATGTAACGACTACTTTTGGGTGTCAGGGAAAATGTATGGAGTAAAAAGTACATCGTTTTTTTAGGAATGTAAGAGGAAATGTTGTCAAAAATATAAATAGTAAAGTACAGATACCCACCAAAAAGACTTAAGTAGTACTTTAAAGTATTTTTACTTAAGTCATTTACACCACTGGTGACCAGTCACATAATGTCCGTGTTAAATACTTAGTCAGGGGCCAAGATGCCAAGATCACTGATGTTACTTCTAGCACTACAAATACTGAGCTCGTGTACATCAAACCTGGGTTCAAATACTATTTGAAATCTTTCAAATATTTTGAGTGTTTGTTTTAGACTGCCTGGAGTGCCATTTGTGCAGGATTTGCATTTTTGGGAGTGTTCTATCGGCTCTATTGCAAGAGGCAAGCTCAATCAAACACAGCTAAAGTATTTGAAATTATTTCAAATAGAATTTGAACCCAGGACTGGTATGCATCACATGCTAGTAAGTGCTCGATTCCAGAACCCAACAGCTTTAGTAATAGGTGCTGTGAAGATCCAATCCAAAGCTTGAGTCATGGCTAATTTTCAGTCATTCAGGCAGGCAGCAGAGCATAAGAAAAAATGTGTCATGTGATCAAAAGGAAACAGGGCCCAAAAAAACAGGAGAATAAGATGCCAGTAAGAGAGTGAGAGAAAAGAGAGAGAAACAGAGAGAGGCAGAGAGAGAGAGGGGTGGAGAGAGAGAGGTAGAGAGAGAGAGAGAGAGAGAGAGAGGTGGAGAGAGAGAGAGGCGGAGAGAGAGAGAGAGAGAGGTGGAGAGAGAGAGAGAGAGGTGGAGAGAGAGAGGTAGAGAGAGAGAGAGAGAGGTGGAGAGAGAGAGGCAGAGAGAGAGAGGTGTAGAGAGAGAGAGAGAGAGAGAGAGAGAGAGAGAGAGAGAGAGAGAGAGAGAGAGAGAGAGAGAGAGAGAGAGAGAGAGCAGATGCAGGCACAGTGGTCCCTGGCCAGTCTCGAGGCCTGAGGCTTAACACTTCCATCCCCTCAGCATGTCCTCCTGCTCTCTGCCTGAATGGCAACCTATTCCCTTTAAAATGCACTACTTTTGAAAAAGTAGTATCAAAAGTATCAAATCAAATCAAATTTTATTGGTCACAATCACATGGTTAGCAGATGTTATTGCGAGTGTAGCGAAATGGTTATGTCCACTAAATAAGGAAGAGGCCCATGGGGCTCTGGTCAAAAGTAGTGCACTTTATAGGGAATAGGGTGCCATTTGGGATGTAACCACAGTCTCCACACAAACATTTGGGATTCGTAATAATGACAGATTGCTTCATCAAACAGTTCCTTGATAAACACACATTTCAGCAGAGAAATTACCATTTATGGAATCACATCTAAAGAGGAACCCCCATACACAAGTGCATATAGTATGTTAAGCAAATTAGATAGGCCTACAGTGCATTTGGAAAGTATTCAGGCCCCTTCCCCTTTTCCACATGTTGTTATGTTACAGCCTTATTCTAAAATTGATGAAATATAACTTTTCCTCATCAATCTACACACAATACCCCGTAATGACAAATCAAAAACAGGTTTAGACATTTCTGCAAATGTATTAAAAAAATTAAAACAGAAATACCTTATTTACATAAGTATTCAGACCCTTTGCTATGAGACTCGAAATTGAGCTCAGGTGCACATGTCTCTTGTGATGTTTCTACAACTTGATTGGAGTCCACCAGTGGTAAATTGATTGAACATGATTTGGAAAGGCACACACCTGTCTATATAAGGTCCCACAGTTGACTGTACATGTCAGAGCAAAAACCAAGCCATGAAGTCGAAGGAATTTTCCATAGAGCTCATAGACTGGATTGTGTCGAGGCACAAATCCGGGGAAGGGTACCGCAAAATTTCGGCAGCATTGATGGTCCCCAAGAACACAGTGGCCTCCATTCATTCTTAAATGGAAGAAGTTTTGAACCACCAGAACTCTTCCTAGAGCAAGAACCCGATGGTCACTCTGACAGAGCTCCAGAGTTCGTCTGTGGAGATGGGAGAACCTTCCAGAAGGACAACCATCTATGGAGCACTCCACAAATCAGGCCTTTATAGTAGAGTGGCCAGACGGAAGCGACTCCTCAGTAAAAGGCATCTGACTGCCCACTTGTAGTTTGCCAAAAGGCACCTAAAGGACTCTCAAACCATGACAAACAAGATTCTCTGATCTGATGAAACTAAGATTGAACTCTTGGCCTGAATGCCAAGCGTCACGTCTGGAGGAAACCTAGCACCATCCCTACGGTGAAGCATGGTGGCTGCAGCGTCATGCTGTGGGGAGGTTTTTCAGCAGCAGGGACTGGGAGATTAGTCGGGATCTAGGGAAAGATGAATGGAGCCAAGTACAGAGAGATCCTTGATGAAAACCTGCTCCAGAGTGCTCAGGACCTCAGACTGGGATGAAGGTTCACCTTCCAACAGGACAATGACCCTAAGCACACAGCCAAGACAACGCAGGAGTGGCTTTGGGACAATTCTCTGAACGTCCTTGAGTGGCCTAGCCAGAGCCTGGACTAGAACCCATCAAACATATCTGGTGAGACCTGAAAATAGCTGTGCAGCAACGCTCCCCATCCAATCTGACAGAGTTTGAGAGGATCTGCAGGGAAGAATGGGAGAAACTCCCCAAATATAGGTGTGCCAAGCTTGTAGTGTCATACCCAAGTAGACTCAAGGCTGTAATCGCTGTCAAAGGTGCTTCAACAGAGCACTAAGTAAAGGGTCTGAATGATTATGTAAATGTCATATTTCAGTTTTAAAAAATATACATTTGCAAAAATGTCTAAAAACCTGTTTTGCTTTGTCATTATAGGGTATTGTGTGTAGATTGCGGATTTTTCATTTAATCCATTTTAGAATAAGGCTGTAATGTAACAAAATGTGGAAAAAGTCAAGGGGTCTGAATACTTTCCGAAGGCGCTGTAGCTAGATAGATTATGTTTATTACTAATCTCTATTGTTGCTTGTCCGGGCCCGACTGCTACTGGCTAGAGGCTGTAGCGGATGGCGCTGCGCTGTTTAACCCGATAGCTCTGTATAGTCCGCTATACGCAGCAATCAATTGCATTTGCACAACATTGTATGCAATGATCCGAAAGAGTTATCTTAAAATCAATCGGGCTAGTGAAGTTTTCTCGTTTTTATTAATAGTGTACGACAATATGCCAGTCATAACGGCTGGAATACACCGGCAGTACGTGACATCACTATCTATACAGCGTTATAAATAGGTGACGGTTAGTATGAAGCTTCTGCGCATATCCACTGACTGAGTGTTATCGTATGCGGATGGACTCATCCCGGTCTGTTCGCCTTTTGCCATCATCTCTTTCGCTGTTAAAACGTTCAAGGATACGGCCCATTTTGAGAGAACCTGCTATGCTAAATATCCATCCACTCTCATAAACTGGCTCCCTTTTCAAACAACCAAAATGCACTCCATATAATATGCGCTACAAATAAATATGGTGAATGTAAGGCACCATATTATGAGACATAAAACAATAATCCACATAGGATGCAGAATTTCTGCATGCACACAAATTATGGGGATAGCCTAATAATTCCACTTACATGGTCCGTGCCCCTGTCGTTCCCAGACGGTAACGCAGAACGAGAAGACATTTTCCCTGAGTTTTTCCAGAATTACTCTTTGTTTGCGCTTCTAATATTTACAGGATCAGGCTCCCCTGATAATAACATCCGACATCGGCAGTTCCGCAGCTGGGACGAGGTCCAAATCAATCTGCTTCTTCTCCAACCCGCGAAGCAGTGATCGAGAGGAGACTTCTGCCAATCATGGCAGCAGCAGCCAACCGATATCGGGGGTGTCCTCAAGCAAGCTGCATTTCTCTGGCAAAATTCGCTCAATTCGGAAATTTTGCACGAAAAGGAACGTAAACCCACGACTAAACGTCAATTATGGACTAATACAGGGTGATGTTTGGCCAAAGCCCAATGTTTCTGTAGCGACTCTCCACCCCCTGCCTCAGTTTGGCATACAAAACAAATATGGCTTCGGGAGGAGCGTCCCCGTTTATAATAATACAACTGTATGATCTACCAATGGCCCATCGCTGTCCTGCATGCAACCGACGGTGATTGCATCACTCCACGGGAAAACATAGGGTATTTTTGCAAAAAGGCCGAATCGTTCATAACCCGATTGTCCTGGTGGCTGCTCCGTGAGATGCGCCAATTCTCCCGTCAAAGACGCTTACTGACACATCCACCAACCGAAAACGCACTGCCTATTTTATGAGCGTAAACTTGAGCGTAAAATAAACCTATCCAAAACTGCAGAGGGAATGAGCGTGTTTAAATCACTGACCCATCTTCAATATGTATTATAGGCCCACTGCATCATTTATGTAGCCTATTGTTTGTTCTTGCATTTGTATTCAAACCATTACAGTACATTACGATCGGTGCTATTCTGATTGGTTAGCTATAGCCTAAGCCAGTATTTAGATAAACAAACACCCCGCCACGCTCTCCAATGCATCAATCCATTTTTAAGGTGTTCTCCCAACCAAAGCCATCACTCCAGAGCAGGTGCACACATTGGGATTATTGTAGGCTAGTTTACAGATCGACCAATATACCTTCTCTAGTCAAATCGGGAGCCTGGCCATTTTTTATGATATGAAGATTAATAGGAATAAATGATTCCAAAAGGGAGAGTTAATTGGACATCACTTTTGGTATTGTAGACTTGGACTAGCCTAGTTACAACTATGTTGCAGATCAAATCAGGACTAGGCCTAAAGTGTATAGCCTAATATTAAAGTGTATAAGAAATAAAGGAATTCAAATGTTTGGACATCTAAATCAGATATAAAAACACAAATGGTATGTGTTATAAAATGCAAGCCACCTCTGAGGGTAGACTATGTAGCAATGTGTAATTACATGTTTATAACAGTTAAGCAGCCTTTGTAACAACAATGTTGATATTTTGATTTGAGCAAATATAGGCCAGTCTTTGTTGTTGTGAATTTTGATTTGGGCGGGGGTGCAATGGGGTAAAAATAGGATCTAAGAGTATCTCAGTCATAGGGTTGCAAAATTCCTCCAAACTGAATTTGGGGAAGGTTACTGGAATTTGGCAACGCTAAGCTAACCCATTTCCTAACCTTAACCTAAATCTCTTAACCTGCTGCGTTATTTATCCAAACCTGCTACGTAAATTATCCTAAACTTTGTCATTAGTTCTCTTAAGCTGCAACATAAATTCTCCTGAACTTTGTCTTTATCACAAATTCTAATAAAGAAACAAGCTACGTCCAATTCATCTGATATTGTATGATGGGTAAAACGTATGATAACACGTACTCTAATTCAGATTATATTGTATGATGGGTAAGACGTATGATAACACGTACTCTAATTAATCTTATATTGTATGATGGGTAAGACGTATGATAACACGTACTCTAATTCAGATTATATTGTATGATGGGTAAAACATATGATAACACGTACTCTAATTCAGATTATATTGTATGATGGGTAAGACGTATGATAACACGTACTCTAATTCAGATTATATTGTATGATGGGTAAGACGTATGATAACACGTACTCTAATTCAGATTATATTGTATGATGGGTAAAACGTATGATAACACGTACTCTAATTAAGATTATATTGTATGATGGTTAAAACGTATGATAACACGTACTCTAATTCATCTGATATTGTATGATGGGTAAAACGCATGATAACACGTACTCTAATTCAGATTATATTGTATGATGGGTAAAACGTATGATAACACATACTCTAATTCAGATTATATTGTATGACGGGTAAAACGTATGATAACACGTACTCTAATTCAGATTATATTGTATGATGGGTAAGACGTATGATAACACGTACTCTAATTCAGATTATATTGTATGATGGGTAAAACATATGATAACACGTACTCTAATTCAGATTATATTGTATGATGGGTAAGACGTATGATAACACGTACTCTAATTCAGATTATATTGTATGATGGGTAAAACGTATGATAAAACGTACTCTAATTCATCTGATATTGTATGATGGGTAAAACATATGATAACACGTACTCTAATTCAGATTATATTGTATGACGGGTAAAACGTATGATAACACGTACTCTAATTCAGATTATATTGTGTGATGGGTAAAACGTATGATAACACGTACTCTAATTCATCTGATATTGTATGATGGGTAAAACATATGATAACACGTACTCTAATTCAGATTATATTGTATGACGGGTAAAACGTATGATAACACGTACTCTAATTCAGATTATATTGTATGATGGGTAAAACGTATGATAACACGTACTCTAATTCAGATTATATTGTATGATGGGTAAAACGTATGATAACACGTACTCTAATTCATCTGATATTGTATGATGGGTAAAACGTATGATAACACGTACTCTAATTCAGATTATATTGTATGATGGGTAAAACGTAAGATAACACGTACTCTAATTAATCTGATATTCGTATGATGGGTAAAACGTATGATAACACGTACTCTAATTCATCTGATATTGTATGATGGGTAAAACGTATGATAACACGTACTCTAATTCAGATTATATTGTATGACGGGTAAAACGTATGATAACACGTACTCTAATTCAGATTATATTGTATGGCGGGTAAAACGTATTGATAACACGTACTCTAATTCAGATTATATTGTATGATGGGTAACACGTATGATTACACGTACTCTAATTCAGATTATATTGTATGATGGGTAAAACGTATGATAACACGTACTCTAATTCATCTGATATTGTATGATGGGTAAAACGTATGATAACACGTACTCTAATTCAGATTATATTGTATGATGGGTAAAACGTAAGATAACACGTACTCTAATTAATCTGATATTCGTATGATGGGTAAAACGTATGATAACACGTACTCTAATTCAGATTATATTGTATGATGGGTAAAACGTATGATAACACGTACTCTAATTCAGATTATATTGTATGACGGGTAAAACGTATGATAACACGTACTCTAATTCAGATTATATTGTATGATGAGTAAGACGTATGATAACACGTACTCTAATTCAGATTATATTGTATGACGGGTAAAACGTATGATAACACGTACTCTAATTCAGATTATATTGTATGATGGGTAAAACGTATGATAACACGTACTCTAATTCAGATTATATTGTATGGCGGGTAAAACGTATTGATAACACGTACTCTAATTCAGATTATATTGTATGATGGGTAACACGTATGATAACACGTACTCTAATTCAGATTATATTGTATGATGGGTAAAACGTATGATAACACGTACTCTAATTCAGATTATATTGTATGACGGGTAAAACGTATGATAACACGTACTCTAATTCAAATTATATTGTATGACGGGTAAAACGTATGATAACACGTACTCTAATTCAGATTATATTGTATGACGGGTAAAAAGTATGATAACACGTACTCTAATTCAGATTATATTGTATGACGGGTAAAACGTATGATAACACGTACTCTAATTCAGATTATATTGTATGACGGGTAAAACGTATGATAACACGTACTCTAATTCAGATTATATTGTATGACGGGTAAAACGTATGATAACACGTACTCTAATTCAGATTATATTGTGTGATGGGTAAAACGTATGATAACACGTACTCTAATTCATCTGATATTGTATGATGGGTAAAACATATGATAACACGTACTCTAATTCAGATTATATTGTATGACGGGTAAAACGTATGATAACACGTACTCTAATTCAGATTATATTGTATGACGGGTAAAACGTATGATAACACGTACTCTAATTCATCTGATATTGTATGATGGGTAAAACATATAATAACACGTACTCTAATTCAGATTATATTGTATGACGGGTAAAACGTATGATAACACGTACTCTAATTCAGATTATATTGTGTGATGGGTAAAACGTATGATAACACGTACTCTAATTCATCTGATATTGTATGATGGGTAAAACATATGATAACACGTACTCTAATTCAGATTATATTGTATGACGGGTAAAACGTATGATAACACGTACTCTAATTCAGATTATATTGTATGACGGGTAAAACGTATGATAACGCGTACTCTAATTCATCTGATATTGTATGATGGGTAAAACATATAATAACACGTACTCTAATTCAGATTATATTGTATGACGGGTAAAACGTATGATAACACGTACTCTAATTCAGATTATATTGTATGACGGGTAAAACGTATGATTACACGTACTCTAATTCAGATTATATTGTATGATGGGTAAAACGTATGATAACACGTACTCTAATTCATCTGATATTGTATGATGGGTAAAACGTATGATAACACGTACTCTAATTCAGATTATATTGTATGATGGGTAAAACGTAAGATAACACGTACTCTAATTAATCTGATATTCGTATGATGGGTAAAACGTATGATAACACGTACTCTAATTCAGATTATATTGTATGATGGGTAAAACGTATGATAACACGTACTCTAATTCAGATTATATTGTATGACGGGTAAAACGTATGATAACACGTACTCTAATTCAGATTATATTGTATGATGAGTAAGACGTATGATAACACGTACTCTAATTCAGATTATATTGTATGACGGGTAAAACGTATGATAACACGTACTCTAATTCAGATTATATTGTATGATGGGTAAAACGTATGATAACACGTACTCTAATTCAGATTATATTGTATGATGGGTAAAACGTATGATAACACGTACTCTAATTCAGATTATATTGTATGATGGGTAAAACGTATGATAACACGTACTCTAATTCAGATTATATTGTATGATGGGTAAAACGTATGATAACACGTACTCTAATTCAAATTATATTGTATGACGGGTAAAACGTATGATAACACGTACTCTAATTCAGATTATATTGTATGACGGGTAAAAAGTATGATAACACGTACTCTAATTCAGATTATATTGTATGACGGGTAAAACGTATGATAACACGTACTCTAATTCAGATTATATTGTATGATGGGTAAAACGTATGATAACACGTACTCTAATTCAGATTATATTGTATGACGGGTAAAACGTATGATAACACGTACTCTAATTCAGATTATATTGTGTGATGGGTAAAACGTATGATAACACGTACTCTAATTCATCTGATATTGTATGATGGGTAAAACATATGATAACACGTACTCTAATTCAGATTATATTGTATGACGGGTAAAACGTATGATAACACGTACTCTAATTCAGATTATATTGTATGGCGGGTAAAACGTATTGATAACACGTACTCTAATTCAGATTATATTGTATGATGGGTAACACGTATGATAACACGTACTCTAATTCAGATTATATTGTATGACGGGTAAAACGTATGATAACACGTACTCTAATTCAGATTATATTGTATGACGGGTAAAAAGTATGATAACACGTACTCTAATTCAGATTATATTGTATGACGGGTAAAACGTATGATAACACGTACTCTAATTCAGATTATATTGTATGACGGGTAAAACGTATGATAACACGTACTCTAATTCAGATTATATTGTATGACGGGTAAAACGTATGATAACACGTACTCTAATTCAGATTATATTGTGTGATGGGTAAAACGTATGATAACACGTACTCTAATTCAGATTATATTGTATGACGGGTAAAAAGTATGATAACACGTACTCTAATTCATCTGATATTGTATGATGGGTAAAACATATGATAACACGTACTCTAATTCAGATTATATTGTATGACGGGTAAAACGTATGATAACACGTACTCTAATTCAGATTATATTGTATGACGGGTAAAACGTATGATAACACGTACTCTAATTCATCTGATATTGTATGATGGGTAAAACATATAATAACACGTACTCTAATTCAGATTATATTGTATGACGGGTAAAACGTATGATAACACGTACTCTAATTCTGCTTGGGGGGGGATATATACGGCTGTGATTATAATCGAGGAGAATTCTCTTGGAAGATAATGTAGACCGCATTATCTTCCAAGAGAATTCTCCTCGATTATAATCACAGCCGTATATATCCCCCCCAAGCAGACACATCGATGGCTCTGAATTAACTTTATTTAACTCTTTGCAAACTGGAAACCATTTATCCGGAGGCTGCATTCATTGTAGCTGGGGATTTTAACAAAGCTAATCTGAAAACAAGACTCCCTAAATTTTACCAGCATATCGATTGCGCAACCAGGGGTGGTAAAACCTTGGATCATTGTTACTTTAACTTCCGCGACGCATATAAGGCCCTGCCCCGCCCCCCTTTCGGAAAAGCTGACCACGACTCCATTTTGCTGATCCCTGCCTACAGGCAGAAACTAAAACAAGAGGCTCCCACGCTGAGGTCTGTCCAACGCTGTTGACGAATACGCTGATTCGGTGTGCGAGTTCATTAGAACGTGCGTCGAAGATGTCGTTCCCATAGCAACGATAAAAACATTCCCAAACCAGAAACCGTGGATTGATGGCAGCATTCGCGTGAAACTGAAAGCGCGAACCACTGCTTTTAATCAGGGCAAGGTGTCTGGTAACATGTCCGAATATAAACAATGCAGCTATTCCCTCCGCAAGGCTATTAAACAAGCTAAGCGTCAGTACAGAGACAAAGTGGAATCTCAATTCAACGGCTCAGACACAAGAGGCATGTGGCAGGGTCTACAGTCAATCACGGACTACAAGAAGAAACCCAGCCCAGTCACGGACCAGGATGTCTTGCTCCCAGGCAGACTAAATAACTTTTTTGCCCGCTTTGAGGACAATACAGTGCCACTGACACGGCCTGCAACGAAAACATGCGGTCTCTCCTTCACTGCAGCCGAGGTGAGTAAGACATTTAAACGTGTTAACCCTCGCAAGGCTGCAGGCCCAGACGGCATCCCCAGCCGCGCCCTCAGAGCATGCGCAGACCAGCTGGCCGGTGTGTTTACGGACATATTCAATCAATCCCTATACCAGTCTGCTGTTCCCACATGCTTCAAGAGGGCCACCATTGTTCCTGTTCCCAAGAAAGCTAAGGTAACTGAGCTAAACGACTACCGCCCCGTAGCACTCACTTCCGTCATCATGAAGTGCTTTGAGAGACTAGTCAAGGACCATATCACCTCCACCCTACCTGACACCCTAGACCCACTCCAATTTGCATACCGCCCAAATAGGTCCACAGACGATGCAATCTCAACCACACTGCACACTGCCCTAACCCACCTGGACAAGAGGAATACCTATGTGAGAATGCTGTTCATCGACTACAGCTCGGCATTCAACACCATAGTACCCTCCAAGCTCGTCATCAAGCTCGAGACCCTGGGTCTCGACCCCGCCCTGTGCAACTGGGTACTGGACTTCCTGACGGGCCGCCCCCAGGTGGTGAGGGTAGGCAACAACATCTCCTCCCCGCTGATCCTCAACACGGGGGCCCCACAAGGGTGCGTTCTGAGCCCTCTCCTGTACTCCCTGTTCACCCACGACTGCGTGGCCATGCACGCCTCCAACTCAATCATCAAGTTTGCGGACGACACAACAGTGGTAGGCTTGATTACCAACAACGACGAGACGGCCTACAGGGAGGAGGTGAGGGCCCTCGGAGTGTGGTGTCAGGAAAATAACCTCACACTCAACGTCAAAAACTAAGGAGATGATTGTGGACTTCAGGAAACAGCAGAGGGAACACCCCCTATCCACATCGATGGATCAGTAGTGGAGAGGGTAGCAAGTTTTAAGTTCCTCGGCATACACATCACAGACAAACTGAATTGGTCCACTCACACTGACAGCGTCGTGAAGAAGGCGCAGCAGCGCCTCTTCAACCTCAGGAGGCTGAAGAAATTCGGCTTGTCACCAAAAGCACTCACAAACTTCTACAGATGCACAATCGAGAGCATCCTGGCGGGCTGTATCACCGCCTGGTACGGCAACTGCTCCGCCCTCAACCGTAAGGCTCTCCAGAGGGTAGTGAGGTCTGCACAACGCATCACCGGGGGCAAACTACCTGCCCTCCAGGACACCTACACCACCCGATGTTACAGGAAGGCCATAAAGATCATCAAGGACATCAACCACCCGAACCACTGCCTGTTCACCCCGCTATCATCCAGAAGGCGAGGTCAGTACAGGTGCATCAAAGCTGGGACCGAGAGACTGAAAAACAGCTTCTATCTCAAGGCCATCAGACTGTTAAACAGCCACCACTAACATTGAGTGGCTGCTGCCAACACACTGTCATTGACACTGACCCAACTCCAGCCACTTTAATAATGGGAATTGATGGGAAATGATGTAAATATATCACTAGCCACTTTAAACAATGCTACCTTATATAATGTTACTTAACCTACATTATTCATCTCATATGCATATGTATATACTGTACTCTAGATCATCGACTGCATTCTTATGTCACTAGCCACTTTAACTATGCCACTTTGTTTACTTTGTCTACATACTCATCTCATATGTATATACTGTACTCGATACCATCTACTGTATGCTGCTCTGTACCATCACTCATTCATATATCCTTATGTACATATTCCTTATCCCCTTACACTGTGTACAAGACAGTAGTTTTGGAATTGTTAGTTAGATTACTTGTTGGTTATCACTGCATTGTCGGAACTAGAAGCACAAGCATTTCGCTACACTCACATTAACATCTGCTAACCATGTGTATGTGACAAATAAAATTTGATTTGATTTGATTTGAGATTATATTGTATGACGGGTAAAACGTATGATAACACGTACTCTAATTCAGATTATATTGTATGATGGGTAAAACGTATGATAACACGTACTCTAATTCAGATTATATTGTATGATGGGTAAAACGTATGATAACACGTACTCTAATTCATCTGATATTGTATGATGGGTAAAACGCATGATAACACGTACTCTAATTCAGATTATATTGTATGATGGGTAAAACGTATGATAACACATACTCTAATTCAGATTATATTGTATGATGGGTAAAACGTATGATAACACGTACTCTAATTCAGATTATATTGTATGACGGGTAAAACGTATGATAACACGTACTCTAATTCAGATTATATTGTATGACGGGTAAAACGTATGATAACACGTACTCTAATTCAGATTATATTGTATGACGGGTAAAACGTATGATAACACGTACTCTAATTCAGATTATATTGTATGACGGGTAAAACGTATGATAACACGTACTCTAATTCAGATTATATTGTGTGATGGGTAAAACGTATGATAACACGTACTCTAATTCATCTGATATTGTATGATGGGTAAAACATATGATAACACGTACTCTAATTCAGATTATATTGTATGACGGGTAAAACGTATGATAACACGTACTCTAATTCAGATTATATTGTATGACGGGTAAAACGTATGATAACACGTACTCTAATTCATCTGATATTGTATGATGGGTAAAACATATAATAACACGTACTCTAATTCAGATTATATTGTATGACGGGTAAAACGTATGATAACACGTACTCTAATTCAGATTATATTGTATGGGGTAAAACGTATATAACACGTACTGCTGTGATTATAATCGAGGAGAATTCTCTTGGAAGATAATGTAGACCGCATTATCTTCCAAGAGAATTCTCCTCGATTATAATCACAGCCGTATATATCCTCCCCCAAGCAGACACATCGATGGCTCTGAACTAACTTTATTTAACTCTTTGCAAACTGGAAACCATTTATCCGGAGGCTGCATTCATTGTAGCTGGGGATTTTAACAAAGCTAATCTGAAAACAAGACTCCCTAAATTTTACCAGCATATCGATTGCGCAACCAGGGGTGGTAAAACCTTGGATCATTGTTACTCTAACTTCCGCGACGCATATAAGGCCCTTCCCCGCCCCCCTTTCGGAAAAGCTGACCACGACTCCATTTTGCTGATCCCTGCCTACAGGCAGAAACTAAAACAAGAGGCTCCCACGCTGAGGTCTGTCCAACGCTGTTGACGAATACGCTGATTCGGTGTGCGAGTTCATTAGAACGTGCGTCGAAGATGTCGTTCCCATAGCAACGATAAAAACATTCCCAAACCAGAAACCGTGGATTGATGGCAGCATTCGCGTGAAACTGAAAGCGCGAACCACTGCTTTTAATCAGGGCAAGGTGTCTGGTAACATGTCCGAATATAAACAATGCAGCTATTCCCTCCGCAAGGCTATTAAACAAGCTAAGCGTCAGTACAGAGACAAAGTGGAATCTCAATTCAATGGCTCAGACACAAGAGGCATGTGGCAGGGTCTACAGTCAATCACGGACTACAAGAAGAAACCCAGCCCAGTCACGGACCAGGATGTCTTGCTCCCAGGCAGACTAAATAACTTTTTGCCCGCTTTGAGGACAATACAGTGCCACTGACACGGCCTGCAACGAAAACATGCGGTCTCTCCTTCACTGCAGCCGAGGTGAGTAAGACATTTAAACGTGTTAACCCTCGCAAGGCTGCAGGCCCAGACGGCATCCCCAGCCGCGCCCTCAGAGCATGCGCAGACCAGCTGGCCGGTGTGTTTACGGACATATTCAATCAATCCCTATACCAGTCTGCTGTTCCCACATGCTTCAAGAGGGCCACCATTGTTCCTGTTCCCAAGAAAGCTAAGGTAACTGAGCTAAACGACTACCGCCCCGTAGCACTCACTTCCGTCATCATGAAGTGCTTTGAGAGACTAGTCAAGGACCATATCACCTCCACCCTACCTGACACCCTAGACCCACTCCAATTTGCATACCGCCCAAATAGGTCCACAGACGATGCAATCTCAACCACACTGCACACTGCCCTAACCCACCTGGACAAGAGGAATACCTATGTGAGAATGCTGTTCATCGACTACAGCTCGGCATTCAACACCATAGTACCCTCCAAGCTCGTCATCAAGCTCGAGACCCTGGGTCTCGACCCCGCCCTGTGCAACTGGGTACTGGACTTCCTGACGGGCCGCCCCCAGGTGGTGAGGGTAGGCAACAACATCTCCTCCCCGCTGATCCTCAACACGGGGGCCCCACAAGGGTGCGTTCTGAGCCCTCTCCTGTACTCCCTGTTCACCCACGACTGCGTGGCCATGCACGCCTCCAACTCAATCATCAAGTTTGCGGACGACACAACAGTGGTAGGCTTGATTACCAACAACGACGAGACTGCCTACAGGGAGGAGGTGAGGGCCCTCGGAGTGTGGTGTTAGGAAAATAACCTCACACTCAACGTCAAAAAAACTAAGGAGATGATTGTGGACTTCAGGAAACAGCAGAGGGAACACCCCCCTATCCACATCGATGGATCAGTAGTGGAGAGGGTAGCAAGTTTTAAGTTCCTCGGCATACACATCACAGACAAACTGAATTGGTCCACTCACACTGACAGCGTCGTGAAGAAGGCGCAGCAGCGCCTCTTCAACCTCAGGAGGCTGAAGAAATTCGGCTTGTCACCAAAAGCACTCACAAACTTCTACAGATGCACAATCGAGAGCATCCTGGCGGGCTGTATCACCGCCTGGTACGGCAACTGCTCCGCCCTCAACCGTAAGGCTCTCCAGAGGGTAGTGAGGTCTGCACAACGCATCACCGGGGCAAACTACCTGCCCTCCAGGACACCTACACCACCCGATGTTACAGGAAGGCCATAAAGATCATCAAGGACATCAACCACCCGAACCACTGCCTGTTCACCCCGCTATCATCCAGAAGGCGAGGTCAGTACAGGTGCATCAAAGCTGGGACCGAGAGACTGAAAAACAGCTTCTATCTCAAGGCCATCAGACTGTTAAACAGCCACCACTAACATTGAGTGGCTGCTGCCAACACACTGTCATTGACACTGACCCAACTCCAGCCACTTTAATAATGGGAATTGATGGGAAATGATGTAAATATATCACTAGCCACTTTAAACAATGCTACCTTATATAATGTTACTTAACCTACATTATTCATCTCATATGCATATGTATATACTGTACTCTAGATCATCGACTGCATTCTTATGTCACTAGCCACTTTAACTATGCCACTTTGTTTACTTTGTCTACATACTCATCTCATATGTATATACTGTACTCGATACCATCTACTGTATGCTGCTCTGTACCATCACTCATTCATATATCCTTATGTACATATTCCTTATCCCCTTACACTGTGTACAAGACAGTAGTTTTGGAATTGTTAGTTAGATTACTTGTTGGTTATCACTGCATTGTCGGAACTAGAAGCACAAGCATTTCGCTACACTCGCATTAACATCTGCTAACCATGTGTATGTGACAAATAAAATTTGATTTGATTTGAGATTATATTGTATGACGGGTAAAACATATGATAACACGTACTCTAATTCAGATTATATTGTATGATGGGTAAAACGTATGATAACACGTACTCTAATTCAGATTATATTGTATGATGGGTAAAACGTATGATAACACGTACTCTAATTCATCTGATATTGTATGATGGGTAAAACGCATGATAACACGTACTCTAATTCAGATTATATTGTATGATGGGTAAAACGTATGATAACACATACTCTAATTCAGATTATATTGTATGACGGGTAAAACGTATGATAACACGTACTCTAATTCAGATTATATTGTATGACGGGTAAAACGTATGATAACACGTACTCTAATTCAGATTATATTGTATGACGGGTAAAACGTATGATAACACGTACTCTAATTCAGATTATATTGTATGACGGGTAAAACGTATGATAACACCTACTCTAATTCAGATTATATTGTTTGACGGGTAAAACGTATGATAACACGTACTCTAATTCAGATTATATTGTATGATGGGTAAGACGTATGATAACACGTACTCTAATTCAGATTATATTGTATGATGGGTAAAACGTATGATAACACGTACTCTAATTCAGATTATATTGTATGATAGGTAAGACGTATGATAACACGTACTCTAATTCAGATTATATTGTATGATGGGTAAAACGTATGATAACACGTACTCTAATTCAGATTATATTGTATGATAGGTAAGACGTATGATAACACGTACTCTAATTCAGATTATATTGTATGACGGGTAAAACTTATGATAACACGTACTCTAATTCAGATTATATTGTATGATGGGTAAAACGTATGATAACACGTACTCTAATTCAGATTATATTGTATGATGGGTAAAACGTATGATAACACGTACTCTAATTCATCTGATATTGTATGATGGGTAAAACGTATGATAACACGTACTCTAATTCAGATTATATTGTATGATGGGTAAAACGTATGATAACACGTACTCTAATTCAGATTATATTGTATGATGAATAAGACGTATGATAACACGTACTCTAATTCAGATTATATTGTATGACGGGTAAAACGTATGATAACACGTACTCTAATTCAGATTATATTGTATGATGGGTAAAACGTATGATAATACGTACTCTAATTCAGATTATATTGTATGACGGGTAAAACGTATGATAACACGTACTCTAATTCAGATTATATTGTATGATGGGTAAAACGTATGATAACACGTACTCTAATTCAGATTATATTGTATGATGGTAAAACGTATGATAACACGTACTCTAATTCAGATTATATTGTATGATGGGTAAAACGTATGATAACACGTACTCTAATTCAGATTATATTGTATGACAGGTAAAACGTATGATAACACGTACTCTAATTCAGATTATATTGTATGATGGGTAAAAAGTATGATAACACGTACTCTAATTCAGATTATATTGTATGATGGGTAAAACGTATGATAACACGTACTCTAATTCAGATTATATTGTATGATGGGTAAAACGTATGATAACACGTACTCTAATTCAGATTATATTGTATGATGGGTAAAACGTATGATAACACGTACTCTAATTCATCTATATTGTATGATGGGTAAAACGTATGATAACACGTACTCTAATTCAGATTATATTGTATGACGGGTAAAACGTATGATAACACGTACTCTAATTCAGATTATATTGTATGATGGGTAAAACGTATGATAACACGTACTCTAATTCAGATTATATTGTATGATGGGTAAAACACATGATAACACGACTCTAATTCAGATTATATTGTATGATGGGTAAAACGTATGATAACACGTACTCTAATTCAGATTATATTGTATGACGGGTAAAACGTATGATAACACGTACTCTAATTCAGATTATATTGTATGATGGGTAAAACGTATGATAACACGTACTCTAATTCAGATTATATTGTATGATGGGTAAAACGTATGATAACACGTACTCTAATTCAGATTATATTGTATGATGGGTAAAACGTATGATAACACGTACTCTAATTCAGATTATATTGTATGATGGGTAAAACGTATGATAACACATACTCTAATTCAGATTATATTGTATGATGGGTAAAACGTATGATAACACGTACTCTAATTCAGATTATATTGTATGATGGGTAAAACGTATGATAACACGTACTCTAATTCATCTGATATTGTATGATGGGTAAAACGTATGATAACACGTACTCTAATTCAGATTATATTGTATGATGGGTAAAACGTATGATAACACGTACTCTAATTCAGATTATATTGTATGATGGGTAAAACGTATGATAACACGTACTCTAATTCAGATTATATTGTATGATGGGTAAAACGTATGATAACACGTACTCTAATTCAGATTATATTGTATGACGGGTAAAACGTATGATAACACGTACTCTAATTCAGATTATATTGTATGATGGGTAAAACGTATGATAACACGTACTCTAATTCATTATATTGTATGATGGGTAAAACGTATGATAACACGTACTCTAATTCAGATTATATTGTATGATGGGTAAAACGTATGATAACACGTACTCTAATTCAGATTATATTGTATGATGGGTAAAACGTATGATAACACGTACTCTAATTCAGATTATATTGTATGATGGGTAAAACGTATGATAACACGTACTCTAATTCAGATTATATTGTATGACGGGTAAAACGTATGATAACACGTACTCTAATTCAGATTATATTGTATGATGGGTAAAACGTATGATAACACGTACTCTAATTCATCTATATTGTATGATGGGTAAAACACATGATAACACTTACTCTAATTCAGATTATATTGTATGACGGGTAAAACGTATGATAACACGTACTCTAATTCAGATTATATTGTATGACGGGTAAAACGTATGATAACACGTACTCTAATTCAGATTATATTGTATGATGGGTAAAACGTATGATAACACGTACTCTAATTCATCTGATATTGTATGATGGGTAAAACGTATGATAACACGTACTCTAATTCAGATTATATTGTATGACGGGTAAAACGTATGATAACACGTACTCTAATTCAGATTATATTGTGTGATGGGTAAAACGTATGATAACACGTACTCTAATTCATCTGATATTGTATGATGGGTAAAACACATGATAACACTTACTCTAATTCAGATTATATTGTATGACGGGTAAAACGTATGATAACACGTACTCTAATTCAGATTATATTGTATGACGGGTAAAACGTATGATAACACGTACTCTAATTCAGATGATATTGTATGATGGGTAACACGTATGATAACACGTACTCTAATTCAGATTATATTGTATGATGGGTAAAACGTATGATAACACGTACTCTAATTCAGATTATATTGTATGATGGGTAAAACGTATGATAACACGTACTCTAATTCAGATTATATTGTATGATGGGTAAAACGGATAACACGTACTCTAATTCAGATTATATTGTATGATAAAACATGATAACACGTACTCTAATTCAGATTATATTGTATGATGGGTAAACGTATGATAACACGTACTCTAATTCAGATTATATTGTATGATGGGTAAAACGTATGATAACACGTACTCTAATTCAGATTATATTGTATGATGGGTAAAACGTATGATAACACGTACTCTAATTCATTATATTGTATGATGGGTAAAACGTATGATAACACGTACTCTAATTCAGATTATATTGTATGATGGGTAAACGTATGATAACACGTACTCTAATTCAGATTATATTGTATGATGGGTAAAACGTATGATAACACGTACTCTAATTCAGATTATATTGTATGATGGGTAAAACGTATGATAACACGTACTCTAATTCAGATTATATTGTATGATGGGTAAAACGTATGATAACACGTACTCTAATTCATCTGATATTGTATGATGGGTAAAACGTATGATAACACGTACTCTAATTCAGATTATATTGTATGACGGGTAAAACGTATGATAACACGTACTCTAATTCAGATTATATTGTATAAAACGTATGATAACACGTACTCTAATTCATTATATTGTATGATGGGTAAAACGTATGATAACACTTACTCTAATTCAGATTATATTGTATGACGGGTAAAACGTATGATAACACGTACTCTAATTCAGATTATATTGTATGACGGGTAAAACGTATGATAACACGTACTCTAATTCAGATTATATTGTATGATGGGTAAAACGTATGATAACACGTACTCTAATTCAGATTATATTGTATGACGGGTAAAACGTATGATAACACGTACTCTAATTCAGATTATATTGTATGATGGGTAAAACGTATGATAACACGTACTCTAATTCAGATTATATTGTATGATGGGTAAAACGTATGATAACACGTACTCTAATTCAGATTATATTGTATGATGGGTAAAACGTATGATAACACGTACTCTAATTCAGATTATATTGTATGATGGGTAAAACGTATGATAACACGTACTCTAATTCATCTGATATTGTATGATGGGTAAAACGTATGATAACACGTACTCTAATTCAGATTATATTGTATGATGGGTAAAACGTATGATAACACGTACTCTAATTCAGATTATATTGTATGATGGGTAAAACGTATGATAACACGTACTCTAATTCAGATTATATTGTATGATGGGTAAAACGATGATAACACGTATCTAATTCAGATTATATTGTATGACGGGTAGAACGTATGATAACACGTACTCTAATTCAGATTATATTGTATGATGGGTAAAACGTATGATAACACGTACTCTAATTCATCTGATATTGTATGATGGGTAAAACGTATGATAACACGTACTCTAATTCAGATTATATTGTATGACGGGTAAAACGTATGATAACACGTACTCTAATTCAGATTATATTGTGTGATGGGTAAAACGTATGATAACACGTACTCTAATTCATCTGATATTGTATGATGGGTAAAACACATGATAACACTTACTCTAATTCAGATTATATTGTATGACGGGTAAAACGTAATAACACGTACTCTAATTCAGATTATATTGTATGACGAAAAGTATGATAACACGTACTCTAATTCAGATTATATTGTATGATGGGTAACACGTATGATAACACGTACTCTAATTCAGATTATATTGTATGATGGGTAAAACGTATGATAACACGTACTCTAATTCAGATTATATTGTATGATGGGTAAGACGTATGATAACACGTACTCTAATTCATCTGATATTGTATGATGGGTAAAACGTATGATAACACGTACTCTAATTCAGATTATATTGTATGACGGGTAAAACGTATGATAACACGTACTCTAATTCAGATTATATTGTATGACGGGTAAAACGTATGATAACACGTACTCTAATTCAGATTATATTGTATGATGGGTAACACGTATGATAACACATACTCTAATTCAGATTATATTGTATGATGGGTAAAACGTATGATAACACGTACTCTAATTCAGATTATATTGTATGATGGGTAAAACGTATGATAACACGTACTCTAATTCATCTGATATTGTATGATGGGTAAAACGTATGATAACACGTACTCTAATTCAGATTATATTGTATGATGGGTAAAACGTATGATAACACGTACTCTAATTCAGATTATATTGTATGATGGGTAAAACGTATGATAACACGTACTCTAATTCAGATTATATTGTATGATGGGTAAAACGTATGATAACACGTACTCTAATTCAGATTATATTGTATGACGGGTAGAACGTATGATAACACGTACTCTAATTCAGATTATAACGTATGATAACACGTACTCTAATTCATCTGATATTGTATGATGGGTAAAACGTATGATAACACGTACTCTAATTCAGATTATATTGTATGATGGGTAAAACGTAAGATAACACGTACTCTAATTAATCTGATATTCGTATGATGGGTAAAACGTATGATAACACGTACTCTAATTCAGATTATATTGTATGACGGGTAAAACGTATGATAACACGTACTCTAATTCAGATTATATTGTATGATGAGTAAGACTATGATAACACGTACTCTAATTCAGATTATATTGTATGATGGGTAAAACGTGGATAACACGTACTCTAATTCAGATTATATTGTATGATGGGTAAAACGTATGATAACACGTACTCTAATTCAGATTATATTGTATGATGGGTAAAACATGATAACACGTACTCTAATTCAGATTATATTGTATGATGGGTAAAATTATGATAACACGTACTCTAATTCAGATTATATTGTATGATGGGTAAAACGTATGATAACACGTACTCTAATTCAGATTATATTGTATGATGGGTAAAACGTATGATAACACGTACTCTAATTCAGATTATATTGTATGATGGGTAAAACGTATGATAACACGTACTCTAATTCATCTGATATTGTATGATGGGTAAAACGTATGATAACACGTACTCTAATTCAGATTATATTGTATGATGGGTAAAACGTATGATAACACGTACTCTAATTCAGATTATATTGTGTGATGGGTAAAACGTATGATAACATAAATTCATCTGATATTGTATGATGGGTAAAACACATGATAACACTTCTCTAATTCAGATTATATTGTATGATGGGTAAAACGTATGATAACACGTACTCTAATTCAGATTATATTGTATGACGGGTAAAACGTATGATAACACGTACTCTAATTCAGATTATATTGTATGATGGGTAAAACGTATGATAACACGTACTCTAATTCATCTGATATTGTATGATGGGTAAAACGTATGATAACACGTACTCTAATTCAGATTATATTGTATGATGGGTAAAACGTATGATAACACGTACTCTAATTCAGATTATATTGTATGATGGGTAAAACGTATGATAACACGTACTCTAATTCAGATTATATTGTATGATGGGTAAAACGTATGATAACACTTACTCTAATTCAGATTATATTGTATGATGGGTAAAACGTATGATAACACGTACTCTAATTCAGATTATATTGTATGATGGGTAAAACGTATGATAACACGTACTCTAATTCATCTGATATTGTATGATGGGTAAAACGTATGATAACACGTACTCTAATTCAGATTATATTGTATGATGGGTAAAACGTATGATAACACGTACTCTAATTCAGATTATATTGTGTGATGGGTAAAACATATGATAACACGTACTCTAATTCAGATTATATTGTATGATGGAACACATGATAACACTTCTAATTCAGATTATATTGTATGAACGGGTAAAACGATGATAACACGTACTCTAATTCAGATTATATTGTATGATGGGTAAACGTATGATAACACGTACTCTAATTCAGATTATATTGTATGATGG
The DNA here is from genome assembly GCF_034236695.1 of Oncorhynchus nerka. NCBI lineage: Eukaryota > Metazoa > Chordata > Actinopteri > Salmoniformes > Salmonidae > Oncorhynchus > Oncorhynchus nerka. The sequence goes on from NC_088405.1 coordinate 78,614,179, forward strand.
GTAAAACGTATGATAACACGTACTCTAATTCAGATTATATTGTATGATGGGTAAGACGTATGATAACACGTACTCTAATTCATCTGATATTGTATGATGGGTAAAACGTATGATAACACGTACTCTAATTCAGATTATATTGTATGATGGGTAAAACGTATGATAACACGTACTCTAATTCAGATTATATTGTATGATGGGTAAAACGTATGATAACACGTACTCTAATTCAGATTATATTGTATGATGGGTAAACGTATGATAACACGTACTCTAATTCAGATTATATTGTATGATGGGTAAAACGTATGATAACACGTACTCTAATTCAGATTATATTGTATGATGGGTAAAACGCCACTTTGATAACACGTACTCTAATTCAGATTATATTGTATGACGGGTAAAACGTGTGATAACACATACTCTAATTCAGATTATATTGTATGATGGGTAAAACGTATGATAACACGTACTCTAATTCAGATTATATTGTATGATGGGTAAAACGTATGATAACACGTACTCTAATTCATCTGATATTGTATGATGGGTAAAACGTATGATAACACGTACTCTAATTCAGATTATATTGTATGATGGGTAAAACGTATGATAACACGTACTCTAATTCAGATTATATTGTATGATGGGTAAAACGTATGATAACACGTACTCTAATTCCGATTATATTGTATGATGGGTAAAACGTATGATAACACGTACTCTAATTCAGATTATATTGTATGACGGGTAAAACGTATGATAACACGTACTCTAATTCAGATTATATTGTATGATGGGTAAAACGTATGATAACACGTACTCTAATTCATCTGATATTGTATGATGGGTAAAACGTATGATAACACGTACTCTAATTCAGATTATATTGTATGATGGGTAAAACGTAAGATAACACGTACTCTAATTAATCTGATATTCGTATGATGGGTAAAACGTATGATAACACGTACTCTAATTCAGATTATATTGTATGACGGGTAAAACGTATGATAACACGTACTCTAATTCAGATTATATTGTATGATGAGTAAGACGTATGATAACACGTACTCTAATTCAGATTATATTGTATGACGGGTAAAACGTATGATAACACGTACTCTAATTCAGATTATATTGTATGATGGGTAACACGTATGATAACACGTACTCTAATTCAGATTATATTGTATGATGGGTAAAACGTATGATAACACGTACTCTAATTCAGATTATATTGTATGATGGGTAAAACGTATGATAACACGTACTCTAATTCAGATTATATTGTATGACGGGTAAAACGTATGATAACACGTACTCTAATTCAGATTATATTGTATGACGGGTAAAACGTATGATAACACGTACTCTAATTCAGATTATATTGTATGATGGGTAAGACGTATGATAACACGTACTCTAATTCATCTGATATTGTATGATGGGTAAAACGTATGATAACACGTACTCTAATTCAGATTATATTGTATGACGGGTAAAACGTATGATAACACGTACTCTAATTCAGATTATATTGTATGATGGGTAAAACGTATGATAACACGTACTCTAATTCATCTGATATTGTATGATGGGTAAAACGTATGATAACACTTACTCTAATTCAGATTATATTGTATGATGGGTAAAACGTATGATAACACGTACTCTAATTCAGATTATATTGTATGACGGGTAAAACGTATGATAACACGTACTCTAATTCATCTGATATTGTATGATGGGTAAAACGTATGATAACACGTACTCTAATTCAGATTATATTGTATGACGGGTAAAACGTATGATAACACATACTCTAATTCAGATTATATTGTATGACGGGTAAAACGTATGATAACACGTACTCTAATTCAGATTATATTGTATGACGGGTAAAACGTATGATAACACGTACTCTAATTCAGATTATATTGTGTGATGGGTAAAACGTATGATAACACGTACTCTAATTCATCTGATATTGTATGATGGGTAAAACACATGATAACACTTACTCTAATTCAGATTATATTGTATGACGGGTAAAACGTATGATAACACGTACTCTAATTCAGATTATATTGTATGACGGGTAAAACGTATGATAACACGTACTCTAATTCAGATTATATTGTATGATGGGTAAGACGTATGATAACACGTACTCTAATTCAGATTATATTGTATGATGGGTAAAACGTATGATAACACGTACTCTAATTCAGATTATATTGTATGATGGGTAAAACGTATGATAACACGTACTCTAATTCAGATTATATTGTATGACGGGTAAAACGTATGATAACACATACTCTAATTCAGATTATATTGTATGATGGGTAAAACGTATGATAACACGTACTCTAATTCAGATTATATTGTATGATGGGTAAAACGTATGATAACACGTACTCTAATTCATCTGATATTGTATGATGGGTAAAACGTATGATAACACGTACTCTAATTCAGATTATATTGTATGATGGGTAAAACGTATGATAACACGTACTCTAATTCAGATTATATTGTATGATGGGTAAAACGTATGATAACACGTACTCTAATTCAGATTATATTGTATGATGGGTAAAACGTATGATAACACGTACTCTAATTCAGATTATATTGTATGATGGGTAAAACGTATGATAACACGTACTCTAATTCAGATTATATTGTATGATGGGTAAGACGTATGATAACACGTACTCTAATTCATTATATTGTATGATGGGTAAAACGTATGATAACACGTACTCTAATTCAGATTATATTGTATGATGGTAAAACGTATGATAACACGTACTCTAATTCAGATTATATTGTATGATGGGTAAAACGTATGATAACACGTACTCTAATTCATCTGATATTGTATGATGGGTAAAACACATGATAACACGTACTCTAATTCAGATTATATTGTATGATGGGTAAAACGTATGATAACACGTACTCTAATTCAGATTATATTGTATGATGGGTAAAACGTATGATAACACGTACTCTAATTCATCTGATATTGTATGATGGGTAAAACGTATGATAACACGTACTCTAATTCAGATTATATTGTATGACGGTAAAACGTATGATAACACATACTCTAATTCAGATTATATTGTATGACGGGTAAAACGTATGATAACACGTACTCTAATTCAGATTATATTGTATGATGGGTAAACGTATGATAACACGTACTCTAATTCAGATTATATTGTATGATGGGTAAAACGTATGATAACACGTACTCTAATTCAGATTATATTGTATGATGGGTAACACGTATGATAACACGTACTCTAATTCATCTGATTATTGTATGATGGGTAAAACGTATGATAACACGTACTCTAATTCAGATTATATTGTATGATGGGTAAAACGTATGATAACACGTACTCTAATTCAGATTATATTGTGTGATGGGTAAAACGTATGATAACACGTACTCTAATTCATCTGATATTGTATGATGGGTAAAACACATGATAACACTTACTCTAATTCAGATTATATTGTATGATGGTAAAACGTATGATAACACGTACTCTAATTCAGATTATATTGTATGATGGGGTAAAACGTATGATAACACGTACTCTAATTCAGATTATATTGTATGATGGGTAAAACGTATGATAACACGTACTCTAATTCAGATTATATTGTATGATGGGTAAAACGTATGATAACACGTACTCTAATTCAGATTATATTGTATGATGGGTAAACGTATGATAACACGTACTCTAATTCAGATTATATTGTATGATGGGTAAAACGTATGATAACACATACTCTAATTCAGATTATATTGTATGATGGGTAAAACGTATGATAACACGTACTCTAATTCAGATTATATTGTATGATGGGTAAAACGTATGATAACACGTACTCTAATTCATCTGATATTGTATGATGGGTAAAACGTATGATAACACGTACTCTAATTCAGATTATATTGTATGATGGGTAAAACGTATGATAACACGTACTCTAATTCAGATTATATTGTATGATGGGTAAAACGTATGATAACACGTACTCTAATTCCGATTATATTGTATGATGGGTAAAACGTATGATAACACGTACTCTAATTCAGATTATATTGTATGACGGGTAGAACGTATGATAACACGTACTCTAATTCAGATTATATTGTATGATGGGTAAAACGTATGATAACACGTACTCTAATTCATCTGATATTGTATGATGGGTAAAACGTATGATAACACGTACTCTAATTCAGATTATATTGTATGATGGGTAAAACGTAAGATAACACGTACTCTAATTAATCTGATATTGTATGATGGGTAAAACGTATGATAACACGTACTCTAATTCAGATTATATTGTATGACGGGTAAAACGTATGATAACACGTACTCTAATTCAGATTATATTGTATGATGAGTAAGACGTATGATAACACGTACTCTAATTCAGATTATATTGTATGACGGGTAAAACGTATGATAACACGTACTCTAATTCAGATTATATTGTATGATGGGTAAAACGTATAACACGTACTCTAATTCAGATTATATTGTATGGGGGTAAAACGTATTGATAACACGTATCTAATTCAGATTATATTGTATGATGGGTAACACGTATGATAACACGTACTCTAATTCAGATTATATTGTATGATGGGTAAAACGTATGATAACACGTACTCTAATTCAGATTATATTGTATGAAGGGTAAAACGTATGATAACACGTACTCTAATTCAGATTATATTGTATGATGGGTAAAACGTATGATAACACGTACTCTAATTCAGATTATATTGTATGATGGGTAAAACGTATGATAACACGTACTCTAATTCAGATTATATTGTATGATGGGTAAAACGTATGATAACACGTACTCTAATTCAGATTATATTGTATGATGGGTAAAACGTATGATAACACGTACTCTAATTCAGATTATATTGTATGATGGGTAAAACGTATGATAACACGTACTCTAATTCATCTGATATTGTATGATGGGTAAAACGTAACACGTACTCTAATTCAGATTATATTGTATGATGGGTAAAACGTATGATAACACGTACTCTAATTCAGATTATATTGTATGACGGGTAAAACGTATGATAACACGTACTCTAATTCAGATTATATTGTATGATGGGTAAAACGTATGATAACACGTACTCTAATTCAGATTATATTGTATGATGGGTAAAACGTATGATAACACGTACTCTAATTCAGATTATATTGTATGATGGGTAAAACGTATGATAACACGTACTCTAATTCAGATTATATTGTATGATGGGTAAAACGTATGATAACACATACTCTAATTCAGATTATATTGTATGATGGGTAAAACGTATGATAACACGTACTCTAATTCAGATTATATTGTATGATGGGTAAAACGTATGATAACACGTACTCTAATTCATTGATATTGTATGATGGGTAAAACGTATGATAACACGTACTCTAATTCAGATTATATTGTATGATGGGTAAACGTATGATAACACGTACTCTAATTCAGATTATATTGTATGATGGGTAAAACGTATGATAACACGTACTCTAATTCAGATTATATTGTATGATGGGTAAAACGTATGATAACACGTACTCTAATTCAGATTATATTGTATGATGGGTAAAACGTATGATAACACGTACTCTAATTCAGATTATATTGTATGATGGGTAAAACGTATGATAACACGTACTCTAATTCATCTGATATTGTATGATGGGTAAAACGTATGATAACACGTACTCTAATTCAGATTATATTGTATGATGGGTAAAACGTAAGATAACACGTACTCTAATTAATCTGATATTGTATGATGGGTAAAACGTATGATAACACGTACTCTAATTCAGATTATATTGTATGATGGGTAAAACGTATGATAACACGTACTCTAATTCAGATTATATTGTATGATGGGTAAAACGTATGATAACACGTACTCTAATTCAGATTATATTGTATGATGGGTAAAACGTATGATAACACGTACTCTAATTCAGATTATATTGTATGAAGGGTAAAACGTATGATAACACGTACTCTAATTCAGATTATATTGTATGATGGGTAACACGTATGATAACACGTACTCTAATTCAGATTATATTGTATGATGGGTAAAACGTATGATAACACGTACTCTAATTCAGATTATATTGTATGATGGGTAAAACGTATGATAACACGTACTCTAATTCAGATTATATTGTATGACGGGTAAAACGTATGATAACACGTACTCTAATTCAGATTATATTGTATGATGGGTAAGACGTATGATAACACGTACTCTAATTCAGATTATATTGTATGATGGGTAAAACGTATGATAACACGTACTCTAATTCAGATGATATTGTATGATAGGTAAGGCGTATGATAACACGTACTCTAATTCAGATTATATTGTATGATGGGTAAAACGTATGATAACACGTACTCTAATTCAGATTATATTGTATGATGGGTAAAACGTATGATAACACGTACTCTAATTCAGATTATATTGTATGATGGGTAAAACGTATGATAACACGTACTCTAATTCAGATTATATTGTATGACGGGTAGAACGTATGATAACACGTACTCTAATTCAGATTATATTGTATGATGGGTAAAACGTATGATAACACGTACTCTAATTCATCTGATATTGTATGATGGGTAAAACGTATGATAACACGTACTCTAATTCAGATTATATTGTATGATGGGTAAAACGTATGATAACACGTACTCTAATTCAGATTATATTGTATGATGGGTAAAACGTATGATAACACGTACTCTAATTCATCTGATATTGTATGATGGGTAAAACACATGATAACACTTACTCTAATTCAGATTATATTGTATGACGGGTAAAACGTATGATAACACGTACTCTAATTCAGATTATATTGTATGATGGGTAAAACGTATGATAACACGTACTCTAATTCAGATTATATTGTATGATGGGTAAAACGTATGATAACACGTACTCTAATTCAGATTATATTGTATGATGGGTAAAACGTATGATAACACGTACTCTAATTCAGATTATATTGTATGATGGGTAAAACGTATGATAACACGTACTCTAATTCATCTGATATTGTATGATGGGTAAAACGTATGATAACACGTACTCTAATTCAGATTATATTGTATGATGGGTAAAACGTATGATAACACGTACTCTAATTCAGATTATATTGTATGATGGGTAAAACGTATGATAACACGTACTCTAATTCAGATTATATTGTATGATGGGTAAAACGTATGATAACACGTACTCTAATTCAGATTATATTGTATGATGGGTAAAACGTATGATAACACGTACTCTAATTCAGATTATATTGTATGATGGGTAAAACGTATGATAACACGTACTCTAATTCAGATTATATTGTATGACGGGTAAAACGTATGATAACACATACTCTAATTCAGATTATATTGTATGATGGGTAAAACGTATGATAACACGTACTCTAATTCAGATTATATTGTATGATGGGTAAAACGTATGATAACACGTACTCTAATTCATTGATATTGTATGATGGGTAAAACGTATGATAACACGTACTCTAATTCAGATTATATTGTATGATGGGTAAAACGTATGATAACACGTACTCTAATTCAGATTATATTGTATGATGGGTAAAACGTATGATAACACGTACTCTAATTCATTATATTGTATGATGGGTAAAACGTATGATAACACGTACTCTAATTCAGATTATATTGTATGATGGGTAAAACGTATGATAACACGTACTCTAATTCAGATTATATTGTATGATGGGTAAAACGTATGATAACACGTACTCTAATTCATCTGATATTGTATGATGGGTAAAACGTATGATAACACGTACTCTAATTCAGATTATATTGTATGATGGGTAAAACGTATGATAACACGTACTCTAATTAATCTGATATTGTATGATGGGTAAAACGTATGATAACACGTACTCTAATTCAGATTATATTGTATGATGGGTAAAACGTATGATAACACGTACTCTAATTCAGATTATATTGTATGATGAGTAAGACGTATGATAACACGTACTCTAATTCAGATTATATTGTATGACGGGTAAAACGTATGATAACACGTACTCTAATTCAGATTATATTGTATGATGGGTAAAACGTATGATAACACGTACTCTAATTCAGATTATATTGTATGGCGGGTAAAACGTATTGATAACACGTACTCTAATTCAGATTATATTGTATGATGGGTAACACGTATGATAACACGTACTCTAATTCAGATTATATTGTATGATGGGTAAAACGTATGATAACACGTACTCTAATTCAGATTATATTGTATGATGGGTAAAACGTATGATAACACGTACTCTAATTCAGATTATATTGTATGATGGGTAAAACGTATGATAACACGTACTCTAATTCAGATTATATTGTATGACGGGTAAAACGTATGATAACACGTACTCTAATTCAGATTATATTGTATGATGGGTAAAACGTATGATAACACGTACTCTAATTCAGATTATATTGTATGACGGGTAAAACGTATGATAACACATACTCTAATTCAGATTATATTGTATGATGGGTAAAACGTATGATAACACGTACTCTAATTCAGATTATATTGTATGATGGGTAAAACGTATGATAACACGTACTCTAATTCAGATATTGTATGATGGGTAAAACGTATGATAACACGTACTCTAATTCAGATTATATTGTATGATGGGTAAAACGTATGATAACACGTACTCTAATTCAGATTATATTGTATGATGGGTAAAACGTATGATAACACGTACTCTAATTCAGATTATATTGTATGATGGGTAAAACGTATGATAACACATACTCTAATTCAGATTATATTGTATGATGGGTAAAACGTATGATAACACGTACTCTAATTCAGATTATATTGTATGATGGGTAAAACGTATGATAACACGGATATTGTATGATGGGTAAAACGTATGATAACACGTACTCTAATTCAGATTATATTGTATGATGGGTAAAACGTATGATAACACGTACTCTAATTCAGATTATATTGTATGATGGGTAAAACGTATGATAACACGTACTCTAATTCAGATTATATTGTATGATGGGTAAAACGTATGATAACACGTACTCTAATTCAGATTATATTGTATGATGGGTAAAACGTATGATAACACGTACTCTAATTCAGATTATATTGTATGATGGGTAAAACGTATGATAACACGTACTCTAATTCATCTGATATTGTATGATGGGTAAAACGTATGATAACACGTACTCTAATTCAGATTATATTGTATGATGGGTAAAACGTAAGATAACACGTACTCTAATTAATCTATATTGTATGATGGGTAAAACGTATGATAACACGTACTCTAATTCAATATTGTATGATGGGTAAAACGTGATAACACGTACTCTAATTCAGATTATATTGTATGATGAGTAAGACGTATGATAACACGTACTCTAATTCAGATTATATTGTATGATGGGTAAAACGTATGATAACACGTACTCTAATTCAGATTATATTGTATGATGGGTAAAACGTATGATAACACGTACTCTAATTCAGATTATATTGTATGATGGGTAAAACGTATGATAACACGTACTCTAATTCAGATTATATTGTATGATGGGTAAAACGTATGATAACACGTACTCTAATTCAGATTATATTGTATGATGGGTAAAACGTATGATAACACGTACTCTAATTCAGATTATATTGTATGATGGGTAAAACGTATGATAACACGTACTCTAATTCAGATTATATTGTATGACGGGTAAAACGTATGATAACACGTACTCTAATTCAGATTATATTGTATGATGGGTAAAACGTATGATAACACGTACTCTAATTCAGATTATATTGTATGATGGGTAAAACGTATGATAACACGTACTCTAATTCAGATTATATTGTATGACGGGTAAAACGTATGATAACACGTACTCTAATTCAGATTATATTGTATGATGGGTAAAACGTATGATAACACGTACTCTAATTCAGATTATATTGTATGATGGGTAAAACACATGATAACACGTACTCTAATTCAGATTATATTGTATGATGGTACTCTAATTCAGATTATATTGTATGATGGGTAAAACGTATGATAACACGTACTCTAATTCAGATTATATTGTATGATGGGTAAAACGTATGATAACACGTACTCTAATTCAGATTATATTGTATGATGGGTAAAACGTATGATAACACGTACTCTAATTCAGATTATATTGTATGATGGGTAAAACGTATGATAACACGTACTCTAATTCATCTGATATTGTATGATGGGTAAAACGTCTATAACACGTTCTAATTCAGATTATATTGTATGATGGGTAAAACGTATGATAACACGTACTCTAATTCAGATTATATTGTATGATGGGTAAAACGTATGATAACACGTACTCTAATTCAGATTATATTGTATGATGGGTAAAACGTATGATAACACGTACTCTAATTCAGATTATATTGTATGATGGGTAAAACGTATGATAACACGTACTCTAATTCAGATTATATTGTATGATGGGTAAAACGTATGATAACACGTACTCTAATTCAGATTATATTGTATGACGGGTAAAACGTATGATAACACGTACTCTAATTCAGATTATATTGTATGATGGGTAAAACGTATGATAACACGTACTCTAATTCAGATTATATTGTATGATGGGTAAAACGTATGATAACACGTACTCTAATTCATCTGATATTGTATGATGGGTAAAACGTATGATAACACGTACTCTAATTCAGATTATATTGTATGATGGGTAAAACGTATGATAACACGTACTCTAATTCAGATTATATTGTATGATGGGTAAAACGTATGATAACACGTACTCTAATTCAGATTATATTGTATGATGGGTAAAACGTATGATAACACGTACTCTAATTCAGATTATATTGTATGATGGGTAAAACGTATGATAACACGTACTCTAATTCAGATTATATTGTATGATGGGTAAAACGTATGATAACACGTACTCTAATTCATCTGATATTGTATGATGGGTAAAACGTATGATAACACGTACTCTAATTCAGATTATATTGTATGATGGGTAAAACGTGATAACACGTACTCTAATTAATCTGATATTGTATGATGGGTAAAACGTATGATAACACGTACTCTAATTCAGATTATATTGTATGATGGGTAAAACGTATGATAACACGTACTCTAATTCAGATTATATTGTATGATGAGTAAAACGTATGATAAACGTACTCTAATTCAGATTATATTGTATGATAAAACGTATGATAACACGTACTCTAATTCAGATTATATTGTATGATGGGTAAAACGTATGATAACACGTACTCTAATTCAGATTATATTGTATGATGGGTAAAACGTATGATAACACGTACTCTAATTCAGATTATATTGTATGATGGGTAAAACGTATGATAACACGTACTCTAATTCAGATTATATTGTATGATGGGTAAAACGTATGATAACACGTACTCTAATTCAGATTATATTGTATGATGGGTAAAACGGGTAAATTCAGATTATATTGTATGATAACACGTACTCTAATTCAGATTATATTGTATGATGGGTAAAACGTATGATAACACGTACTCTAATTCAGATTATATTGTATGATGGGTAAAACGTATGATAACACGTACTCTAATTCAGATTATATTGTATGATAAAACGTATGATAACACGTACTCTAATTCAGATTATATTGTATGATGGGTAAAACGTATGATAACACGTACTCTAATTCAGATTATATTGTATGATGGGTAAAACGTATGATAACACGTACTCTAATTCAGATTATATTGTATGATGGGTAAAACGTATGATAACACGTACTCTAATTCAGATTATATTGTATGATGGGTAAAACGTATGATAACACGTACTCTAATTCAGATTATATTGTATGATGGGTAAAACGTATGATAACACGTACTCTAATTCAGATTATATTGTATGATGGGTAAAACGTATGATAACACGTACTCTAATTCAGATTATATTGTATGATGGGTAAAACGTAATAACGTACTCTAATTCAGATTATATTGTATGATGGGTAAAACACACGTACTCTAATTCATCTGATATTGTATGATGGGTAAAACGTATGATAACACGTACTCTAATTCAGATTATATTGTATGATGGGTAAAACGTATGATAACACGTACTCTAATTCAGATTATATTGTATGATGGGTAAAACGTATGATAACACGTACTCTAATTCAGATTATATTGTATGATGGGTAAAACGTATGATAACACGTACTCTAATTCAGATTATATTGTATGATGGGTAAAACGTATGATAACACGTACTCTAATTCAGATTATATTGTATGATGGGTAAAACGTATGATAACACGTACTCTAATTCAGATTATATTGTATGATGGGTAAAACGTATGATAACACGTACTCTAATTCAGATTATATTGTATGATGGGTAAAACGTAAGATAACACGTACTCTAATTCAGATCTGATATTGTATGATGGGTAAAACGTATGATAACACGTACTCTAATTCAGATTATATTGTATGATGGGTAAAACGTATGATAACACGTACTCTAATTCAGATTATATTGTATGATGGGTAAAACGTATGATAACACGTACTCTAATTCAGATTATATTGTATGATGGGTAAACGTATGATAACACGTACTCTAATTCAGATTATATTGTATGATGGGTAAAACGTATGATAACACGTACTCTAATTCAGATTATATTGTATGATGGGTAAAACGTATGATAACACGTACTCTAATTCAGATTATATTGTATGATGGGTAAAACGTATGATAACACGTACTCTAATTCAGATTATATTGTATGACGGGTAAAACGTATGATAACACGTACTCTAATTCAGATTATATTGTATGATGGGTAAAACGTATGATAACACGTACTCTAATTCAGATTATATTGTATGATGGGTAAGACGTATGATAACACGTACTCTAATTCATCTGATATTGTATGATGGGTAAAACGTATGATAACACGTACTCTAATTCAGATTATATTGTATGACGGGTAAAACGTATGATAACACGTAATTCAGATTATATTGTATGATGGGTAAAACGTATGATAACACGTACTCTAATTCATCTGATATTGTATGATGGGTAAAACACATGATAACACTCTCTAATTCAGATTATATTGTATGATGGGTAAAACGTATGATAACACGTACTCTAATTCAGATTATATTGTATGACGGGTAAAACGTATGATAACACGTACTCTAATTCAGATTATATTGTATGATGGGTAAAACGTATGATAACACGTACTCTAATTCAGATTATATTGTATGACTAATTCACGTATCTATATTGTATGATGATGGTAAAACGTATGATAACACGTACTCTAATTCAGATTATATTGTATGACAAAACGATGATAACACATACTCTAATTCAGATTATATTGTATGAAACGTATGATAACACGTACTCTAATTCAGATTATATTGTATGACGGGTAAAACGTATGATAACACGTACTCTAATTCAGATTATATTGTATGACGGGTAAAACGTATGATAACACGTACTCTAATTCAGATTATATTGTATGATGGGTAAAACGTATGATAACACGTACTCTAATTCATCTGATATTGTATGATGGGTAAAACGTATGATAACACGTGATTATATTGTATGATGGGTAAAACGTATGATAACACGTCTCTAATTCAGATTATATTGTATGATGGGTAAAACGGGATAACACGTACTCTAATTCATCTGATATTGTATGATGGGTAAAACACATGATAACACTTACTCTAATTCAGATTATATTGTATGACGGGTAAAACGTATGATAACACGTACTCTAATTCAGATTATATTGTATGACGGGTAAAACGTATGATAACACGTACTCTAATTCAGATTATATTGTATGATGGGTAACACGTATGATAACACGTACTCTAATTCAGATTATATTGTATGATGGGTAAAACGTATGATAACACGTACTCTAATTCAGATTATATTGTATGATGGGTAAAACGTATGATAACACGTACTCTAATTCAGATTATATTGTATGACGGGTAAAACGTATGATAACACATACTCTAATTCAGATTATATTGTATGATGGGTAAAACGTATGATAACACGTACTCTAATTCAGATTATATTGTATGATGGGTAAAACGTATGATAACACGTACTCTAATTCATTATATTGTATGATGGGTAAAACGTAATAACACGTACTCTAATTCAGATTATATTGTATGATGGGTAAAACGTATGATAACACGTACTCTAATTCAGATTATATTGTATGATGGGTAAAACGTATGATAACACGTACTCTAATTCAGATTATATTGTATGATGGGTAAAACGTATGATAACACGTACTCTAATTCAGATTATATTGTATGATGGGTAAAACGTATGATAACACGTACTCTAATTCAGATTATATTGTATGATGGGTAAAACGTATGATAACACGTACTCTAATTCATCTGATATTGTATGATGGGTAAAACGTATGATAACACGTACTCTAATTCAGATTATATTGTATGACGGGTAAAACGTATGATAACACGTACTCTAATTCAGATTATATTGTGTGATGGGTAAAACGTATGATAACACGTACTCTAATTCATCTGATATTGTATGATGGGTAAAACACATGATAACACTTACTCTAATTCAGATTATATTGTATGACGGGTAAAACGTATGATAACACGTACTCTAATTCAGATTATATTGTATGACGGGTAAAACGTATGATAACACGTACTCTAATTCATCTGATATTGTATGATGGGTAAAACGTATGATAACACGTACTCTAATTCAGATTATATTGTATGATGGGTAAAACGTATGATAACACATACTCTAATTCAGATTATATTGTATGACGGGTAAAACGTATGATAACACGTACTCTAATTCAGATTATATTGTATGATGGGTAAAACGTATGATAACACGTACTCTAATTCAGATTATATTGTATGACGGGTAAAACGTATGATAACACGTACTCTAATTCAGATTATATTGTATGATGGGTAACACGTATGATAACACGTACTCTAATTCATCTGATATTGTATGATGGGTAAAACGTATGATAACACGTACTCTAATTCAGATTATATTGTATGATGGGTAAAACGTATGATAACACGTACTCTAATTCAGATTATATTGTATGATGGGTAAAACGTATGATAACACGTACTCTAATTCAGATTATATTGTATGATGGGTAAAACACATGATAACACTTACTCTAATTCAGATTATATTGTATGACGGGTAAAACGTATGATAACACGTACTCTAATTCAGATTATATTGTATGACGGGTAAAACGTATGATAACACGTACTCTAATTCAGATTATATTGTATGATGGGTAAAACGTATGATAACACGTACTCTAATTCAGATTATATTGTATGATGGGTAAAACGTATGATAACACGTACTCTAATTCAGATTATATTGTATGATGGGTAAAACGTATGATAACACGTACTCTAATTCAGATTATATTGTATGACGGGTAAAACGTATGATAACACATACTCTAATTCAGATTATATTGTATGATGGGTAAAACGTATGATAACACGTACTCTAATTCAGATTATATTGTATGATGGGTAAAACGTATGATAACACGTACTCTAATTCATCTGATATTGTATGATGGGTAAAACGTATGATAACACGTACTCTAATTCAGATTATATTGTATGATGGGTAAAACGTATGATAACACGTACTCTAATTCAGATTATATTGTATGATGGGTAAAACGTATGATAACACGTACTCTAATTCAGATTATATTGTATGATGGGTAACACGTATGATAACACGTACTCTAATTCAGATTATATTGTATGATGGGTAAAACGTATGATAACACGTACTCTAATTCAGATTATATTGTATGATGGGTAAAACGTATGATAACACGTACTCTAATTCAGATTATATTGTATGAAAAACGTATGATAACACATACTCTAATTCAGATTATATTGTATGATGGGTAAAACGTATGATAACACGTACTCTAATTCAGATTATATTGTATGATGGGTAAAACGTATGATAACACGTACTCTAATTCATCTGATATTGTATGATGGGTAAAACGTATGATAACACGTACTCTAATTCAGATTATATTGTATGATGGGTAAAACGTATGATAACACGTACTCTAATTCAGATTATATTGTATGATGGGTAAAACGTATGATAACACGTACTCTAATTCAGATTATATTGTATGATGGGTAAAACGTATGATAACACGTACTCTAATTCAGATTATATTGTATGATAGAACGTGATAACACGTGACTCTAATTCAGATTATATTGTATGATGGGTAAAACGTATGATAACACGTACTCTAATTCATCTGATATTGTATGATGGGTAAAACGTATGATAACACGTACTCTAATTCAGATTATATTGTATGATGGGTAAAACGTATGATAACACGTACTCTAATTAATCTGATATTGTATGATGGGTAAAACGTATGATAACACGTACTCTAATTCAGATTATATTGTATGACGGGTAAAACGTATGATAACACGTACTCTAATTCAGATTATATTGTATGATGAGTAAAACGTATGATAACACGTACTCTAATTCAGATTATATTGTATGACGGGTAAAACGTATGATAACACGTACTCTAATTCAGATTATATTGTATGATGGGTAAAACGTATGATAACACGTACTCTAATTCAGATTATATTGTATGGCGGGTAAAACGTATTGATAACACGTACTCTAATTCAGATTATATTGTATGATGGGTAACACGTATGATAACACGTACTCTAATTCAGATTATATTGTATGATAGGTAAGGCGTATGATAACACGTACTCTAATTCAGATTATATTGTATGAAGGGTAAAACGTATGATAACACGTACTCTAATTCAGATTATATTGTATGATGGGTAAAACGTATGATAACACGTACTCTAATTCAGATTATATTGTATGATGGGTAAAACGTATGATAACACGTACTCTAATTCAGATTATATTGTATGATGGGTAAAACGTATGATAACACGTACTCTAATTCAGATTATATTGTATGATGGGTAAAACGTATGATAACACGTACTCTAATTCAGATTATATTGTATGATGGGTAAAACGTATGATAACACGTACTCTAATTCATCTGATATTGTATGATGGGTAAAACGTATGATAACACGTACTCTAATTCAGATTATATTGTATGATGGGTAAAACGTATGATAACACGTACTCTAATTCAGATTATATTGTATGACGGGTAAAACGTATGATAACACGTACTCTAATTCAGATTATATTGTATGATGGGTAAAACGTATGATAACACGTACTCTAATTCAGATTATATTGTATGATGGGTAAAACGTATGATAACACGTACTCTAATTCAGATTATATTGTATGATGGGTAAAACGTATGATAACACGTACTCTAATTCAGATTATATTGTATGACGGGTAAAACGTATGATAACACATACTCTAATTCAGATTATATTGTATGATGGGTAAAACGTATGATAACACGTACTCTAATTCAGATTATATTGTATGATGGGTAAAACGTATGATAACACGTACTCTAATTCATCTGATATTGTATGATGGGTAAAACGTATGATAACACGTACTCTAATTCAGATTATATTGTATGATGGGTAAAACGTATGATAACACGTACTCTAATTCAGATTATATTGTATGATGGGTAAAACGTATGATAACACGTATCTAATTCAGATTATATTGTATGATGGGTAAAACGTATGATAACACGTACTCTAATTCAGATTATATTGTATGATGGGTAAAACGTATGATAACACGTACTCTAATTCAGATTATATTGTATGATGGGTAAAACGTATGATAACACGTACTCTAATTCATCTGATATTGTATGATGGGTAAAACGTATGATAACACGTACTCTAATTCAGATTATATTGTATGATGGGTAAAACGTAAGATAACACGTACTCTAATTAATCTGATATTCGTATGATGGGTAAAACGGAAAACGTACTCTAATTCAGATTATATTGTATGATGACGTGATAACACGTACTCTAATTCAGATTATATTGTATGATGGGTAAAACGTATGATAACACGTACTCTAATTCAGATTATATTGTATGATGGGTAAAACGTATGATAACACGTACTCTAATTCAGATTATATTGTATGATGGGTAAAACGTATGATAACACGTACTCTAATTCAGATTATATTGTATGATGGGTAAAACGTATGATAACACGTACTCTAATTCAGATTATATTGTATGATGGGTAAAACGTATGATAACACGTACTCTAATTCAGATTATATTGTATGATGGGTAAAACGTATGATAACACGTACTCTAATTCAGATTATATTGTATGATGGGTAAAACGTATGATAACACGTACTCTAATTCAGATTATATTGTATGATGGGTAAAACGTATGATAACACGTACTCTAATTCAGATTATATTGTATGATGGGTAAAACGTATGATAACACGTACTCTAATTCAGATTATATTGTATGACGGGTAAAACGTATGATAACACGTACTCTAATTCATCTGATATTGTATGATGGGTAAAACGTATGATAACACGTACTCTAATTCAGATTATATTGTATGATGGGTAAAACGTATGATAACACGTACTCTAATTCATTATATTGTATGATGGGTAAAACGTATGATAACACGTACTCTAATTCAGATTATATTGTATGATGGGTAAAACGTATGATAACACATACTCTAATTCAGATTATATTGTATGATGGGTAAAACGTATGATAACACGTACTCTAATTCAGATTATATTGTATGATGGGTAAGACGTATGATAACACGTACTCTAATTCAGATTATATTGTATGATGGGTAAAACGTATGATAACACGTACTCTAATTCAGATTATATTGTATGATGGGTAAAACGTATGATAACACGTACTCTAATTCATCTGATATTGTATGATGGGTAAAACGTAAATAACACGTACTCTAATTCAGATTATATTGTATGACGGGTAAAACGTATGATAACACGTACTCTAATTCAGATTATATTGTGTGATGGGTAAAACGTATGATAACACGTACTCTAATTCATCTATATTGTATGATGGGTAAAACGTATGATAACACTTACTCTAATTCAGATTATATTGTATGACGGGTAAAACGTATGATAACACGTACTCTAATTCAGATTATATTGTATGACGGGTAAAACGTATGATAACACGTACTCTAATTCAGATTATATTGTATGATGGGTAAAACGTATGATAACACGTACTCTAATTCAGATTATATTGTATGATGGGTAAAACGTATGATAACACGTACTCTAATTCAGATTATATTGTATGATGGGTAAAACGTATGATAACACGTACTCTAATTCAGATTATATTGTATGACGGGTAAAACGTATGATAACACATACTCTAATTCAGATTATATTGTATGATGGGTAAAACGTATGATAACACGTACTCTAATTCAGATTATATTGTATGATGGGTAAAACGTATGATAACACGTACTCTAATTCATTATATTGTATGATGGGTAAAACGTATGATAACACGTACTCTAATTCAGATTATATTGTATGATGGGTAAAACGTATGATAACACGTACTCTAATTCAGATTATATTGTATGATGGGTAAAACGTATGATAACACGTACTCTAATTCAGATTATATTGTATGACGGGTAAAACGTATGATAACACGTACTCTAATTCAGATTATATTGTATGATGGGTAAAACGTATGATAACACGTACTCTAATTCAGATTATATTGTATGATGGGTAAGACGTATGATAACACGTACTCTAATTCATCTGATATTGTATGATGGGTAAAACGTATGATAACACGTACTCTAATTCAGATTATATTGTATGATGGGTAAAACGTATGATAACACGTACTCTAATTCAGATTATATTGTATGATGGGTAAAACGTATGATAACACGTACTCTAATTCATCTGATATTGTATGATGGGTAAAACACATGATAACACTTACTCTAATTCAGATTATATTGTATGACGGGTAAAACGTATGATAACACGTACTCTAATTCAGATTATATTGTATGATAAAACGTATGATAACACGTACTCTAATTCATCTGATATTGTATGATGGGTAAAACGTATGATAACACGTACTCTAATTCAGATTATATTGTATGATGGGTAAAACGTATGATAACACGTACTCTAATTCAGATTATATTGTATGATGGGTAAAACGTATGATAACACGTACTCTAATTCAGATTATATTGTATGATGGGTAAAACGTATGATAACACGTACTCTAATTCAGATTATATTGTATGACGGGTAAAACGTATGATAACACGTACTCTAATTCAGATTATATTGTATGATGGGTAAAACGTATGATAACACGTACTCTAATTCATCTGATATTGTATGATGGGTAAAACGTATGATAACACGTACTCTAATTCAGATTATATTGTATGATAAAACGTATGATAACACGTACTCTAATTCAGATTATATTGTATGATGGGTAAAACGTATGATAACACGTACTCTAATTCAGATTATATTGTATGATGGGTAAAACGTATGATAACACGTACTCTAATTCAGATTATATTGTATGATGGGTAAAACGTATGATAACACGTACTCTAATTCAGATTATATTGTATGACGGGTAAAACGTATGATAACACGTACTCTAATTCAGATTATATTGTATGATGGGTAAAACGTATGATAACACGTACTCTAATTCAGATTATATTGTATGATGGGTAAAACGTATGATAACACGTACTCTAATTCAGATTATATTGTATGATGGGTAAAACGTATGATAACACGTACTCTAATTCAGATTATATTGTATGACGGGTAAAAAGTATGATAACACATACTCTAATTCAGATTATATTGTATGATGGGTAAAACGTATGATAACACGTACTCTAATTCAGATTATATTGTATGATGGGTAAAACGTATGATAACACGTACTCTAATTCAGATTATATTGTATGATGGGTAAAACGTATGATAACACGTACTCTAATTCAGATTATATTGTATGATGGGTAAAACGTATGATAACACGTACTCTAATTCAGATTATATTGTATGATGGGTAAAACGTATGATAACACGTACTCTAATTCATTATATTGTATGATGGGTAAAACGTATGATAACACGTACTCTAATTCAGATTATATTGTATGATGGGTAAAACATAACACGAATTCAGATTATATTGTATGATGGGTAAAACGTATGATAACACGTACTCTAATTCAGATTATATTGTATGACGGGTAAAACGTATGATAACACATACTCTAATTCAGATTATATTGTATGATGGGTAAAACGTATGATAACACGTACTCTAATTCAGATTATATTGTATGATGGGTAAAACGTATGATAACACGTACTCTAATTCATCTGATATTGTATGATGGGTAAAACGTATGATAACACGTACTCTAATTCAGATTATATTGTATGATGGGTAAAACGTATGATAACACGTACTCTAATTCAGATTATATTGTATGATGGGTAAAACGTATGATAACACGTACTCTAATTCCGATTATATTGTATGATGGGTAAAACGTATGATAACACGTACTCTAATTCAGATTATATTGTATGACGGGTAGAACGTATGATAACACGTACTCTAATTCAGATTATATTGTATGATGGGTAAAACGTATGATAACACGTACTCTAATTCATCTGATATTGTATGATGGGTAAAACGTATGATAACACGTACTCTAATTCAGATTATATTGTATGATGGGTAAAACGTAAGATAACACGTACTCTAATTAATCTGATATTCGTATGATGGGTAAAACGTATGATAACACGTACTCTAATTCAGATTATATTGTATGACGGGTAAAACGTATGATAACACGTACTCTAATTCAGATTATATTGTATGATGAGTAAGACGTATGATAACACGTACTCTAATTCAGATTATATTGTATGACGGGTAAAACGTATGATAACACGTACTCTAATTCAGATTATATTGTATGATGGGTAAAACGTATGATAACACGTACTCTAATTCAGATTATATTGTATGGCGGGTAAAACGTATTGATAACACGTACTCTAATTCAGATTATATTGTATGATGGGTAACACGTATGATAACACGTACTCTAATTCAGATTATATTGTATGATAGGTAAGGCGTATGATAACACGTACTCTAATTCAGATTATATTGTATGAAGGGTAAAACGTATGATAACACGTACTCTAATTCAGATTATATTGTATGATGGGTAAAACGTATGATAACACGTACTCTAATTCAGATTATATTGTATGATGGGTAAAACGTATGATAACACGTACTCTAATTCAGATTATATTGTATGATGGGTAAAACGTATGATAACACGTACTCTAATTCAGATTATATTGTATGATGGGTAAAACGTATGATAACACGTACTCTAATTCAGATTATATTGTATGATGGGTAAAACGATGATAACACGTAAATTCATCTGATATTGTATGATGGGTAAAACGTGATAACACGTACTCTAATTCAGATTATATTGTATGATGGGTAAAACGTATGATAACACGTACTCTAATTCAGATTATATTGTATGATGGGTAAAACGTATGATAACACGTACTCTAATTCAGATTATATTGTATGATGGGTAAAACGTATGATAACACGTACTCTAATTCAGATTATATTGTATGATGGGTAAAACGTATGATAACACGTACTCTAATTCAGATTATATTGTATGATGGGTAAAACGTATGATAACACGTACTCTAATTCAGATTATATTGTATGATGGGTAAAACGTATGATAACACATACTCTAATTCAGATTATATTGTATGATGGGTAAAACGTAACACGTACTCTAATTCAGATTATATTGTATGATGGGTAAAACGTATGATAACACGTACTCTAATTCATCTGATATTGTATGATGGGTAAAACGTATGATAACACGTACTCTAATTCAGATTATATTGTATGATGGGTAAAACGTATGATAACACGTACTCTAATTCAGATTATATTGTATGATGGGTAAAACGTATGATAACACGTACTCTAATTCAGATTATATTGTATGATGGGTAAAACGTATGATAACACGTACTCTAATTCAGATTATATTGTATGACGGGTAGAACGTATGATAACACGTACTCTAATTCAGATTATATTGTATGATGGGTAAAACGTATGATAACACGTACTCTAATTCATCTGATATTGTATGATGGGTAAAACGTATGATAACACGTACTCTAATTCAGATTATATTGTATGATGGGTAAAACGTAAGATAACACGTACTCTAATTAATCTGATATTCGTATGATGGGTAAAACGTATGATAACACGTACTCTAATTCAGATTATATTGTATGATGAGTAAGACGTATGATAACACGTACTCTAATTCAGATTATATTGTATGACGGGTAAAACGTATGATAACACGTACTCTAATTCAGATTATATTGTATGATGGGTAAAACGTATGATAACACGTACTCTAATTCAGATTATATTGTATAGCGGGTAAAACGTATTGATAACACGTACTCTAATTCAGATTATATTGTATGATGGGTAACACGTATGATAACACGTACTCTAATTCAGATTATATTGTATGATGGGTAAAACGTATGATAACACGTACTCTAATTCAGATTATATTGTATGATGGGTAAAACGTATGATAACACGTACTCTAATTCAGATTATATTGTATGACGGGTAAAAAGTATGATAACACGTACTCTAATTCAGATTATATTGTATGACGGGTAAAACGTATGATAACACGTACTCTAATTCAGATTATATTGTATGACGGGTAAAACGTATGATAACACGTACTCTAATTCAGATTATATTGTATGATGGGTAAAACGTATGATAACACGTACTCTAATTCATCTGATATTGTATGATGGGTAAAACGTATGATAACACGTACTCTAATTCAGATTATATTGTATGATGGGTAAAACGTATGATAACACGTACTCTAATTCAGATTATATTGTGTGATGGGTAAAACGTATGATAACACGTACTCTAATTCATCTGATATTGTATGATGGGTAAAACACATGATAACACTTACTCTAATTCAGATTATATTGTATGACGGGTAAAACGTATGATAACACGTACTCTAATTCAGATTATATTGTATGACGGGTAAAACGTATGATAACACGTACTCTAATTCATCTGATATTGTATGATGGGTAAAACGTATGATAACACGTACTCTGACGGGCCGCCCACAGGTGGTGAGGGTAGGCAACAACATCTCCTCCCCGCTGATCCTCAACACGATGGTAAACCCACGACTGCGTGATAACACGCTCCAACTCTAATTCAGTTTGCGGACGACACAACAGTGGTAGGCTATTACCAACAACGACGAGACGGCCTACAGGGAGGAGGTGAGGGCCCCGGAGTGTGGTGTCAGGTAACCTCACACTCAACGTCAAAAACTATGATTGTGGACTTCAGGAAACAGCAGAGGGAACACCCTATCCACATCGATGGATCAGTAGTGGAGAGGGTAGCAAGTTTTAAGTTCTCTAATTCAGATTATATTGTCCATCACACTGACAGCGTAAGAAGGCGCGCAGCGCCTCTTCAACCTCAGGAGGCTGAAGAAATTCGGCTTGTCACCAAAAGCACTCACAAACTTCTACAGATGCACAATATTGCATCCTGACGGGCTAAACCGCCTGGTAAACTGCTCCGCCTCAACCGTATTCCAGATTGTATGCACAACGCATCACCGGGGGCAAACTACCTGCCCTCCAGGACACCTAACACCCGATGTTACAGGAAGGCCATAATTCAGATTATATTGTATGGTGCATCAAAGGGGACCGAGACTGAAAACAGCTTCTATCTCAAGGCCATCAGACTGTTAAACAGCCACCACTAACTCTAATTCATTGACACTGATATTGTAATGGGATGATGGTAAAATATATCACTAGCCACTTTAAACAATGCTACCTATATAATGTTACTTAACCTACATTATTCATCTCATATGCATATGTATATACTGTACTCTAGATCATCGACTGCATTCTTATGTCACTAGCCACTTTAACTATGCCACTTTGTTTACTTTGTCTACATACTCATCTCATATGTATATACTGTACTCGATACCATCTACTGTATGCTGCTCTGTACCATCACTCATTCATATATATATTCCTATCCCCTTACACTGTGTAAAGACAGTAGTTTTGGAATTGTTAGTTAGATTCAGATTTATATTGTATGATCGGTAGAAGCACAAGTTTCGCTATGATAACATCTGCTAACTCTAATTCAAATTATTTGATTTGATTTGAGATTATATTGATGGGTAAAACGTATGATAACACATACTCTAATTCAGATTATATTGTATGATGGGTAAAACGTATGATAACACGTACTCTAATTCAGATTATATTGTATGATGGGTAAACGTATGATAACACGTACTCTAATTCAGATTATATTGTATGATGGGTAAAACGTATGATAACACGTACTCTAATTCAGATTATATTGTATGATGGGTAAAACGTATGATAACACGTACTCTAATTCATCTGATATTGTATGATGGGTAAAACGTATGATAACACGTACTCTAATTCAGATTATATTGTATGATGGGTAAAACGTATGATAACACGTACTCTAATTCAGATTATATTGTATGATGGGTAAAACGTATGATAACACGTACTCTAATTCATCTGATATTGTATGATGGGTAAAACACATTAACACTTACTCTAATTCAGATTATATTGTATGATGGGTAAAACGTATGATAACACGTACTCTAATTCAGATTATATTGTATGACGGGTAAAACGTATGATAACACGTACTCTAATTCAGATTATATTGTATGATGGGTAAAACGTATGATAACACGTACTCTAATTCAGATTATATTGTATGATGGGTAAAACGTATGATAACACGTACTCTAATTCAGATTATATTGTATGATGGGTAAAACGTATGATAACACGTACTCTAATTCAGATTATATTGTATGATGGGTAAAACGTATGATAACACATACTCTAATTCAGATTATATTGTATGATGGGTAAAACGTATGATAACACGTACTCTAATTCAGATTATATTGTATGATGGGTAAAACGTATGATAACACGTACTCTAATTCATCTGATATTGTATGATGGGTAAAACGTATGATAACACGTACTCTAATTCAGATTATATTGTATGATGGGTAAAACGTAAGATAACACGTACTCTAATTAATCTGATATTTGTATGATGGGTAAAACGTATGATAACACGTACTCTAATTCAGATTATATTGTATGACGGGTAAAACGTATGATAACACGTACTCTAATTCAGATTATATTGTATGATGAGTAAACGTATGATAACACGTACTCTAATTCAGATTATATTGTATGATGGGTAAAACGTATGATAACACGTACTCTAATTCAGATTATATTGTATGATGGGTAAAACGTATGATAACACGTACTCTAATTCAGATTATATTGTATGATGGGTAAAACGTATGATAACACGTACTCTAATTCAGATTATATTGTATGATGGGTAAAACGTATGATAACACGTACTCTAATTCAGATTATATTGTATGATGGGTAAAACACGTATCTAATTCAGATTATATTGTATGAAGGGTAAAACGTATGATAACACGTACTCTAATTCAGATTATATTGTATGATTGGGTAAAACGTATGATAACACGTACTCTAATTCAGATTATATTGTATGATGGGTAAAACGTATGATAACACGTACTCTAATTCAGATTATATTGTATGATGGGTAAAACGTATGATAACACGTACTCTAATTCAGATTATATTGTATGATGGGTAAAACGTATGATAACACGTACTCTAATTCAGATTATATTGTATGATGGGTAAAACGTATGATAACACGTACTCTAATTCAATCTGATATTGTATGATGGGTAAAACGTATGATAACATGTACGTCTCTAATTCAGATTATATTGTATGATGGGTAAAACGTAAGATAACACGTACTCTAATTAATCTGATATTGTATGATGGGTAAAACGTATGATAACACGTACTCTAATTCAGATTATATTGTATGATGGGTAAAACGTATGATAACACGTACTCTAATTCAGATTATATTGTATGATGGGTAAAACGTATGATAACACGTACTCTAATTCAGATTATATTGTATGATGGGTAAAACGTATGATAACACGTACTCTAATTCATCTGAATTGTATGATGGGTAAAACGATTATATTATATTGTATGATGGGTAAAACGTAAGATAACACGTACTCTAATTAATCTGATATTGTATGATGGGTAAAACGTATGATAACACGTACTCTAATTCAGATTATATTGTATGATGGGTAAAACGTATGATAACACGTACTCTAATTCAGATTATATTGTATGATGGGTAAAACGTATGATAACACGTACTCTAATTCAGATTATATTGTATGATGGGTAAAACGTATGATAACACGTACTCTAATTCAGATTATATTGTATGATGGGTAAAACGTATGATAACACGTACTCTAATTCAGATTATATTGTATGATGGGTAAAACGTATGATAACACGTACTCTAATTCAGATTATATTGTATGATGGGTAAAACGTATGATAACACGTACTCTAATTCAGATTATATTGTATGATGGTAAGGCGTAAAACACGTACTCTAATTCAGATTATATTGTATGAAGGGTAAAACGTATGATAACACGTACTCTAATTCAGATTATATTGTATGATGGGTAAAACGTATGATAACACGTACTCTAATTCAGATTATATTGTATGATGGGTAAAACGTATGATAACACGTACTCTAATTCAGATTATATTGTATGATGGGTAAAACGTATGATAACACGTACTCTAATTCAGATTATATTGTATGATGGGTAAAACGTATGATAACACGTACTCTAATTCAGATTATATTGTATGATGGGTAAAACGTATGATAACACGTACTCTAATTAATCTGATATTGTATGATGGGTAAAACGTATGATAACATGTACTCTAATTCAGATTATATTGTATGATGGGTAAAACGTAAGATAACACGTACTCTAATTAATCTGATATTCTTATGATGGGTAAAACGTATGATAACACGTACTCTAATTCAGATTATATTGTATGATGGGTAAAACGTATGATAACACGTACTCTAATTCAGATTATATTGTATGATATGATAACACGTACTCTAATTCAGATTATATTGTATGATGAGTAAGACGTATGATAACACGTACTCTAATTCAGATTATATTGTATGATGGGTAAAACGTATGATAACACGTACTCTAATTCAGATTATATTGTATGATGGGTAAAACGTATGATAACACGTACTCTAATTCAGATTATATTGTATGATGGGTAAAACGTATGATAACACGTACTCTAATTCAGATTATATTGTATGACGGGTAAAAAGTATGATAACACGTACTCTAATTCAGATTATATTGTATGACGGGTAAAACGTATGATAACACGTACTCTAATTCAGATTATATTGTATGATGGGTAAAACGTATGATAACACGTACTCTAATTCAGATTATATTGTATGACGGGTAAAACGTATGATAACACGTACTCTAATTCAGATTATATTGTATGATGGGTAAAATGTATGATAACACGTACTCTAATTCAGATTATATTGTATGACGGGTAAGACGTATGATAACACGTACTCTAATTCAGATTATATTGTATGATGGGTAAAACGTATGATAACACGTACTCTAATTCAGATTATATTGTATGATGGGTAAGACGTATGATAACACGTACTCTAATTCATCTGATATTGTATGATGGGTAAAACGTATGATAACACGTACTCTAATTCAGATTATATTGTATGATGGGTAAAACGTAAGATAACACGTACTCTAATTTATCTGATATTCGTATGATGGGTAAAACGTATGATAACACGTACTCTAATTCAGATTATATTGTATGATGGGTAAAACGTATGATAACACGTACTCTAATTCAGATTATATTGTATGATAATAACACGTACTCTAATTCAGATTATATTGTATGATGAGTAAGACGTATGATAACACGTACTCTAATTCAGATTATATTGTATGACGGGTAAAACGTATGATAACACGTACTCTAATTCAGATTATATTGTATGATGGGTAAAACGTATGATAACACGTACTCTAATTCAGATTATATTGTATGACGGGTAAAAAGTATGATAACACGTACTCTAATTCAGATTATATTGTATGACGGGTAAAACGTATGATAACACGTACTCTAATTCAGATTATATTGTATGATGGGTAAAACGTATGATAACACGTACTCTAATTCAGATTATATTGTATGATGGGTAAACGTATGATAACACGTACTCTAATTCATCTGATATTGTATGATGGGTAAAACGTATGATAACACGTACTCTAATTCAGATTATATTGTATGATGGGTAAAACGTATGATAACACGTACTCTAATTCAGATTATATTGTATGATGGGTAAAACGTATGATAACACGTACTCTAATTCAGATTATATTGTATGATGGGTAAAACGTATGATAACACGTACTCTAATTCAGATTATATTGTATGATGGGTAAAACGTATGATAACACGTACTCTAATTCAGATTATATTGTATGATGGGTAAAACGTAAGATAACACGTACTCTAATTAATCTGATATTGTATGATGGGTAAAACGTATGATAACACGTACTCTAATTCAGATTATATTGTATGATGGGTAAAACGTATGATAACACGTACTCTAATTCAGATTATATTGTATGATGGGTAAAACGTATGATAACACATACTCTAATTCAGATTATATTGTATGATGGGTAAAACGTATGATAACACGTACTCTAATTCAGATTATATTGTATGACGGGTAAAACGTATGATAACACGTACTCTAATTCAGATTATATTGTATGACGGGTAAAAAGTATGATAACACGATACTCTAATTCAGATTATATTGTAATTAAAACGTATGATAACACGTACTCTAATTCAGATTATATTGTATGACGGGTAAAACGTATGATAACACGTACTCTAATTCAGATTATATTGTATGACGGGTAAAACGTATGATAACACGTACTCTAATTCAGATTATATTGTATGATGGGTAAAATGTATGATAACACGTACTCTAATTCAGATTATATTGTATGATGGGTAAAACGTATGATAACACGTACTCTAATTCAGATTATATTGTATGATGGGTAAAACGTATGATAACACGTACTCTAATTCATCTGATATTGTATGATGGGTAAAACGTATGATAACACGTACTCTAATTCAGATTATATTGTATGACGGGTAAAACGTATGATAACACGTACTCTAATTCAGATTATATTGTATGACGGGTAAAACGTATGATAACACGTACTCTAATTCATCTGATATTGTATGATGGGTAAAACGTATGATAACACGTACTCTAATTCAGATTATATTGTATGATGGGTAAAACGTATGATAACACGTACTCTAATTCAGATTATATTGTATGATGGGTAAAACGTATGATAACACGTACTCTAATTCATCTGATATTGTATGATGGGTAAAACGTATGATAACACGTACTCTAATTCAGATTATATTGTATGATGGGTAAAACGTATGATAACACGTACTCTAATTCAGATTATATTGTATGATGGGTAAAACGTATGATAACACGTACTCTAATTCAGATTATATTGTATGATGGGTAAAACGTATGATAACACGTACTCTAATTCAGATTATATTGTATGATGGGTAAAATATATGATAACACGTACTCTAATTAATCTGATATTGTATGATGGGTAAAACGTATGATAACACGTACTCTAATTCAGATTATATTGTATGATGGGTAAAACGTAAGATAACACGACTCTAATTAATCATATTCGTATGATGGGTAAAACGTATGATAACACTACTCTAATTCAGATTATATTGTATGATGGGTAAAACGTATGATAACACGTAAATTCAGATTATATTGTATGATGGGTAAAACGTATGATAACACGTACTCTAATTCAGATTATATTGTATGACGGGTAAAACGTATGATAACACGTACTCTAATTCAGATTATATTGTATGATGGGTAAAACGTATGATAACACGTACTCTAATTCAGATTATATTGTATGACGGGTAAAACGTATGATAACACGTACTCTAATTCAGATTATATTGTATGACGGGTAAAACGTATGATAACACGTACTCTAATTCAGATTATATTGTATGACGGGTAAAACGTATGATAACACGTACTCTAATTCAGATTATATTGTATGATGGGTAAAACGTATGATAACACGTACTCTAATTCAGATTATATTGTATGATGGGTAAAACGTATGATAACACGTACTCTAATTCAGATTATATTGTATGATGGGTAAAACGTATGATAACACGTACTCTAATTCAGATTATATTGTATGACGGGTAAAACGTATGATAACACGTACTCTAATTCAGATTATATTGTATGATGGGTAAAACGTATGATAACACGTACTCTAATTCAGATTATATTGTATGATGGGTAAAACGTATGATAACACGTACTCTAATTCATCTGATATTGTATGATGGGTAAAACGTATGATAACACGTACTCTAATTCAGATTATATTGTATGATGGGTAAAACGTATGATAACACGTACTCTAATTCAGATTATATTGTATGATGGGTAAAACGTATGATAACACGTACTCTAATTCAGATTATATTGTATGATGGGTAAAACGTATGATAACACGTACTCTAATTCAGATTATATTGTATGATGGGTAAAACGTATGATAACACGTCTCTAATTCATTATATTGTATGATGGGTAAAACGTATGATAACACGTACTCTAATTCAGATTATATTGTATGATGGGTAAAACATGATAACACGTACTCTAATTCAGATTATATTGTATGATGGGTAAAACGTATGATAACACGTACTCTAATTCAGATTATATTGTATGATGGGTAAAACGTATGATAACACGTACTCTAATTCAGATTATATTGTATGATGGGTAAAACGTATGATAACACGTACTCTAATTCAGATTATATTGTATGATGGGTAAAACGTATGATAACACGTACTCTAATTCATCTGATATTGTATGATGGGTAAAACGTATGATAACACGTACTCTAATTCAGATTATATTGTATGATGGGTAAAACGTATGATAACACGTACTCTAATTCAGATTATATTGTATGATGGGTAAAACGTATGATAACACGTACTCTAATTCAGATTATATTGTATGATGGTAAGACGTATGATAACACGTACTCTAATTCAGATTATATTGTATGACGGGTAAAACGTATGATAACACGTACTCTAATTCAGATTATATTGTATGATGGGTAAAACGTATGATAACACGTACTCTAATTCAGATTATATTGTATGATGGGTAAAACGTATGATAACACGTACTCTAATTCAGATTATATTGTATGATGGGTAACACGTATGATAACACGTACTCTAATTCAGATTATATTGTATGATAGGTAAGGCGTATGATAACACGTACTCTAATTCAGATTATATTGTATGAAGGGTAAAACGTATGATAACACGTACTCTAATTCAGATTATATTGTATGATGGGTAAAACGTATGATAACACGTACTCTAATTCAGATTATATTGTATGATGGGTAAAACGTATGATAACACGTACTCTAATTCAGATTATATTGTATGATGGGTAAAACGTATGATAACACGTACTCTAATTCAGATTATATTGTATGATGGGTAAAACGTATGATAACACGTACTCTAATTCAGATTATATTGTATGATGGGTAAAACGTATGATAACACGTACTCTAATTCATCTGATATTGTATGATGGGTAAAACGTATGATAACACGTACTCTAATTCAGATTATATTGTATGATGGGTAAAACGTATGATAACACGTACTCTAATTCAGATTATATTGTATGATGGGTAAAACGTATGATAACACGTACTCTAATTCAGATTATATTGTATGATGGGTAAAACGTATGATAACACGTACTCTAATTCAGATTATATTGTATGATGGGTAAAACGTATGATAACACGTACTCTAATTAATCTGATATTGTATGATGGGTAAAACGTATGATAACATGTACTCTAATTCAGATTATATTGTATGATGGGTAAAACGTAAGATAACACGTACTCTAATTAATCTGATATTCGTATGATGGGTAAAACGTATGATAACACGTACTCTAATTCAGATTATATTGTATGATGGGTAAAACGTATGATAACACGTACTCTAATTCAGATTATATTGTATGACGGGTAAAACGTATGATAACACGTACTCTAATTCAGATTATATTGTATGATGAGTAAGACGTATGATAACACGTACTCTAATTCAGATTATATTGTATGACGGGTAAAACGTATGATAACACGTACTCTAATTCAGATTATATTGTATGATGGGTAAAACGTATGATAACACGTACTCTAATTCAGATTATATTGTATGACGGGTAAAACGTATGATAACACGTACTCTAATTCAGATTATATTGTATGACGGGTAAAAAGTATGATAACACGTACTCTAATTCAGATTATATTGTATGACGGGTAAAACGTATGATAACACGTACTCTAATTCAGATTATATTGTATGACGGGTAAAACGTATGATAACACGTACTCTAATTCAGATTATATTGTATGATGGGTAAAATGTATGATAACACGTACTCTAATTCAGATTATATTGTATGACGGGTAAGACGTATGATAACACGTACTCTAATTCAGATTATATTGTATGATGGGTAAAACGTATGATAACACGTACTCTAATTCAGATTATATTGTATGATGGGTAAGACGTATGATAACACGTACTCTAATTCATCTGATATTGTATGATGGGTAAAACGTATGATAACACGTACTCTAATTCAGATTATATTGTATGACGGGTAAAACGTATGATAACACGTACTCTAATTCAGATTATATTGTATGATGGGTAAAACGTATGATAACACGTACTCTAATTCAGATTATATTGTATGATGGGTAAAACGTATGATAACACGTACTCTAATTCAGATTATATTGTATGATGGGTAAAACGTATGATAACACGTACTCTAATTCATCTGATATTGTATGATGGGTAAAACGTATGATAACACGTACTCTAATTCAGATTATATTGTATGATGGGTAAAACTTAAGATAACACGTACTCTAATTTATCTGATATTCGTATGATGGGTAAAACGTATGATAACACGTACTCTAATTCAGATTATATTGTATGATGGGTAAAACGTATGATAACACGTACTCTAATTCAGATTATATTGTATGACGGGTAAAACGTATGATAACACGTACTCTAATTCAGATTATATTGTATGATGAGTAAGACGTATGATAACACGTACTCTAATTCAGATTATATTGTATGACGGGTAAAACGTATGATAACACGTACTCTAATTCAGATTATATTGTATGATGGGTAAAACGTATGATAACACGTACTCTAATTCAGATTATATTGTATGACGGGTAAAAAGTATGATAACACGTACTCTAATTCAGATTATATTGTATGACGGGTAAAACGTATGATAACACGTACTCTAATTCAGATTATATTGTATGATGGGTAAAACGTATGATAACACGTACTCTAATTCAGATTATATTGTATGATGGGTAAGACGTATGATAACACGTACTCTAATTCATCTGATATTGTATGATGGGTAAAACGTATGATAACACGTACTCTAATTCAGATTATATTGTATGACGGGTAAAACGTATGATAACACGTACTCTAATTCATCTGATATTGTATGATGGGTAAAACGTATGATAACACGTACTCTAATTCAGATTATATTGTATGACGGGTAGAACGTATGATAACACGTACTCTAATTCAGATTATATTGTATGATGGGTAAAACGTATGATAACACGTACTCTAATTCAGATTATATTGTATGATGGGTAAAACGTAAGATAACACGTACTCTAATTAATCTGATATTCGTATGATGGGTAAAACGTATGATAACACGTACTCTAATTCAGATTATATTGTATGATGGGTAAAACGTATGATAACACGTACTCTAATTCAGATTATATTGTATGACGGGTAAAACGTATGATAACACATACTCTAATTCAGATTATATTGTATGATGGGTAAAACGTATGATAACACGTACTCTAATTCAGATTATATTGTATGACGGGTAAAACGTATGATAACACGTACTCTAATTCAGATTATATTGTATGACGGGTAAAAAGTATGATAACACGTACTCTAATTCAGATTATATTGTATGACGGGTAAAACGTATGATAACACGTACTCTAATTCAGATTATATTGTATGACGGGTAAAACGTATGATAACACGTACTCTAATTCAGATTATATTGTATGACGGGTAAAACGTATGATAACACGTACTCTAATTCAGATTATATTGTATGATGGGTAAAATGTATGATAACACGTACTCTAATTCAGATTATATTGTATGATGGGTAAAACGTATGATAACACGTACTCTAATTCAGATTATATTGTATGATGGGTAAAACGTATGATAACACGTACTCTAATTCATCTGATATTGTATGATGGGTAAAACGTATGATAACACGTACTCTAATTCAGATTATATTGTATGATGGGTAAAACGTATGATAACACGTACTCTAATTCAGATTATATTGTATGATGGGTAAAACGTATGATAACACGTACTCTAATTCATCTGATATTGTATGATGGGTAAAACGTATGATAACACGTACTCTAATTCAGATTATATTGTATGATGGGTAAAACGTATGATAACACGTACTCTAATTCAGATTGTATTGTATGATGGGTAAAACGTATGATAACACGTACTCTAATTCATCTGATATTGTATGATGGGTAAAACGTATGATAACACGTACTCTAATTCAGATTATATTGTATGATGGGTAAAACGTATGATAACACGTACTCTAATTCAGATTATATTGTATGATGGGTAAAACGTATGATAACACGTACTCTAATTCAGATTATATTGTATGACGGGTAGAACGTATGATAACACGTACTCTAATTCAGATTATATTGTATGATGGGTAAAACGTATGATAACACGTACTCTAATTAATCTGATATTGTATGATGGGTAAAACGTATGATAACATGTACTCTAATTCAGATTATATTGTATGATGGGTAAAACGTATGATAACACGTACTCTAATTAATCTGATATTGTATGATGGGTAAAACGTATGATAACACGTACTCTAATTCAGATTATATTGTATGATGGGTAAAACGTATGATAACACGTACTCTAATTCAGATTATATTGTATGATGGGTAAAACGTATGATAACACGTACTCTAATTCAGATTATATTGTATGATGGGTAAAACGTATGATAACACGTACTCTAATTCAGATTATATTGTATGATGGGTAAAACGTATGATAACACGTACTCTAATTCAGATTATATTGTATGATGGGTAAAACGTATGATAACACGTACTCTAATTCAGATTATATTGTATGACGGGTAAAACGTATGATAACACGTACTCTAATTCAGATTATATTGTATGACGGGTAAAAAGTATGATAACACGTACTCTAATTCAGATTATATTGTATGATGGGTAAAACGTATGATAACACGTACTCTAATTCAGATTATATTGTATGACGGGTAAAACGTATGATAACACGTACTCTAATTCAGATTATATTGTATGATGGGTAAAACGTATGATAACACGTACTCTAATTCAGATTATATTGTATGATGGGTAAAATGTATGATAACACGTACTCTAATTCAGATTATATTGTATGATGGGTAAAACGTATGATAACACGTACTCTAATTCAGATTATATTGTATGATGGGTAAAACGTATGATAACACGTACTCTAATTCAGATTATATTGTATGATGGGTAAACGTATGATAACACGTACTCTAATTCAGATTATATTGTATGATGGGTAAAACGTATGATAACACGTACTCTAATTCAGATTATATTGTATGATGGGTAAAACGTATGATAACACGTACTCTAATTCAGATTATATTGTATGATGGGTAAAACGTATGATAACACGTACTCTAATTCAGATTATATTGTATGACGGGTAAACGTATGATAACACGTACTCTAATTCAGATTATATTGTATGATGGGTAAAACGTATGATAACACGTACTCTAATTCATTATATTGTATGATGGGTAAAACGTATGATAACACGTACTCTAATTCAGATTATATTGTATGATGGGTAAAACGGATAACACGTAAATTCAGATTATATTGTATGATGGGTAAAACGTATGATAACACGTACTCTAATTCAGATTATATTGTATGATGGGTAAAACGTATGATAACACGTACTCTAATTCAGATTATATTGTATGATGGGTAAAACGTATGATAACACGTACTCTAATTCAGATTATATTGTATGATGGGTAAAACGTATGATAACACGTACTCTAATTCAGATTATATTGTATGATGGGTAAAACGTATGATAACACGTACTCTAATTCAGATTATATTGTATGATGGGTAAAACGTATGATAACACGTACTCTAATTCAGATTATATTGTATGATGGGTAAAACGTATGATAACACGTACTCTAATTCAGATTATATTGTATGATGGGTAAAACGTATGATAACACGTACTCTAATTCAGATTATATTGTATGATGGGTAAAACGTATGATAACACGTACTCTAATTCAGATTATATTGTATGATGGGTAAAACGTAAGATAACACGTACTCTAATTAATCTGATATTCGTATGATGGGTAAAACGTATGATAACACGTACTCTAATTCAGATTATATTGTATGATGGGTAAAACGTATGATAACACGTACTCTAATTCAGATTATATTGTATGACGGGTAAAACGTATGATAACACGTACTCTAATTCAGATTATATTGTATGATGGGTAAAACGTATGATAACACGTACTCTAATTCAGATTATATTGTATGATGGGTAAAACGTATGATAACACGTACTCTAATTCAGATTATATTGTATGATGGGTAAAACGTGTATGATAACACGTACTCTAATTCAGATTATATTGTATGATGGGTAAAACGTATGATAACACGTACTCTAATTCAGATTATATTGTATGATGGGTAAAACGTATGATAACACGTACTCTAATTCAGATTATATTGTATGATGGGTAAAACGTATGATAACACGTACTCTAATTCAGATTATATTGTATGATGGGTAAAACGTATGATAACACGTACTCTAATTCAGATTATATTGTATGATGGGTAAAACGTATGATAACACGTACTCTAATTCAGATTATATTGTATGATGGGTAAAACGTATGATAACACGTACTCTAATTCATCTGATATTGTATGATGGGTAAAACATAACACGTACTCTAATTCAGATTATATTGTATGATGGGTAAAACGTATGATAACACGTACTCTAATTCAGATTATATTGTATGATGGGTAAAACGTATGATAACACGTACTCTAATTCATCTGATATTGTATGATGGGTAAAACGTATGATAACACGTACTCTAATTCAGATTATATTGTATGATGGGTAAAACGTATGATAACACGTACTCTAATTCAGATTATATTGTATGATGGGTAAAACGTAGATAACACGTATCTAATTCATTATATTGTATGATGGGTAAAACGTATGATAACACGTACTCTAATTCAGATTATATTGTATGATGGGTAAAACGTATGATAACACGTACTCTAATTAATCTGATATTGTATGATGGGTAAAACGTATGATAACATGTACTCTAATTCAGATTATATTGTATGATGGGTAAAACGTAAGATAACACGTACTCTAATTAATCTGATATTCGTATGATGGGTAAAACGTATGATAACACGTACTCTAATTCAGATTATATTGTATGATGGGTAAAACGTATGATAACACGTACTCTAATTCAGATTATATTGTATGACGGGTAAAACGTATGATAACACGTACTCTAATTCAGATTATATTGTATGATGAGTAAGACGTATGATAACACGTACTCTAATTCAGATTATATTGTATGACGGGTAAAACGTATGATAACACGTACTCTAATTCAGATTATATTGTATGATGGGTAAAACGTATGATAACACGTACTCTAATTCAGATTATATTGTATGATGGGTAAAACGTATGATAACACGTACTCTAATTCAGATTATATTGTATGACGGGTAAAAAGTATGATAACACGTACTCTAATTCAGATTATATTGTATGACGGGTAAAACGATGATAACACGTACTCTAATTCAGATTATATTGTAAAAAACGTATGATAACACGTACTCTAATTCAGATTATATTGTATGATGGGTAAAACGTATGATAACACGTACTCTAATTCAGATTATATTGTATGATGGGTAAAATGTATGATAACACGTACTCTAATTCAGATTATATTGTATGACGGGTAAGACGTATAACACGTACTCTAATTCAGATTATATTGTATGATGGGTAAAACGTATGATAACACGTACTCTAATTCAGATTATATTGTATGATGGGTAAGACGTATGATAACACGTACTCTAATTCATCTGATATTGTATGATGGGTAAAACGTATGATAACACGTACTCTAATTCAGATTATATTGTATGATGGGTAAAACGTATGATAACACGTACTCTAATTCAGATTATATTGTATGACGGGTAAAACGTATGATAACACGTACTCTAATTCAGATTATATTGTATGATGGGTAAAACGTATGATAACACGTACTCTAATTCAGATTATATTGTATGATGGGTAAAACGTATGATAACACGTACTCTAATTCATTGATATTGTATGATGGGTAAAACGTATGATAACACGTACTCTAATTCAGATTATATTGTATGATGGGTAAAACGTCTCAATTAATTTAGATTATATTGTATGATGGGTAAAACGTATGATAACACGTACTCTAATTCAGATTATATTGTATGATGGGTAAAACGTATGATAACACGACTCTAATTCAGATTATATTGTATGATGGGTAAGACGTATGATAACACGTACTCTAATTCAGATTATATTGTATGATGGGTAAAACGTATGATAACACGTACTCTAATTCAGATTATATTGTATGATGGGTAAAACGTATGATAACACGTACTCTAATTCAGATTATATTGTATGATGGGTAAAACGTATGATAACACGTACTCTAATTCAGATTATATTGTATGATGGGTAAAACGTATGATAACACGTACTCTAATTCAGATTATATTGTATGATGGGTAAAACGTATGATAACACGTACTCTAATTCAGATTATATTGTATGATGGGTAAAACGTATGATAACACGTACTCTAATTCAGATTATATTGTATGATGGGTAAAACGTATGATAACACGTACTCTAATTCAGATTATATTGTATGATGGGTAAAACGTATAACACGATAATTTATCATATTCGTATGATGGGTAAAACGTATGATAACACGTACTCTAATTCAGATTATATTGTATGATGGGTAAAACGTATGATAACACGTACTCTAATTCAGATTATATTGTATGATGGGTAAAACGTATGATAACACGTACTCTAATTCAGATTATATTGTATGATGGGTAAAACGTATGATAACACGTACTCTAATTCAGATTATATTGTATGATGGGTAAAACGTATGATAACACGTACTCTAATTCAGATTATATTGTATGATGGGTATATGATAACACGTATGAGATTATATTGTATGACGGGTAAAACGTATGATAACACGTACTCTAATTCAGATTATATTGTATGATGGGTAAAACGTATGATAACACGTACTCTAATTCAGATTATATTGTATGATGGGTAAAACGTATGATAACACGTACTCTAATTCAGATTATATTGTATGATGGGTAAAACGTATGATAACACGTACTCTAATTCAGATTATATTGTATGATGGGTAAAACGTATGATAACACGTACTCTAATTCAGATTATATTGTATGATGGGTAAAACGTATGATAACACGTACTCTAATTCAGATTATATTGTATGATGGGTAAAACGTATGATAACACGTACTCTAATTCAGATTATATTGTATGATGGGTAAAACGTATGATAACACGATAATTCAGATTATATTGTATGATGGGTAAAACGTATGATAACACGTACTCTAATTCAGATTATATTGTATGATGGGTAAAACGTATGATAACACGTACTCTAATTCAGATTATATTGTATGATGGGTAAAACGTATGATAACACGTACTCTAATTCAGATTATATTGTATGATGGGTAAAACGTATGATAACACGTATCTAATTCAGATTATATTGTATGATGACGGGTAAAACGTATGATAACACGTACTCTAATTCAGATTATATTGTATGATGGGTAAAACGTATGATAACACGTACTCTAATTCAGATTATATTGTATGATGGGTAAAACGTATGATAACACGTACTCTAATTCAGATTATATTGTATGATGGGTAAAACGTATGATAACACGTACTCTAATTCAGATTATATTGTATGACGGGTAAAACGTATGATAACACGTACTCTAATTCAGATTATATTGTATGATGGGTAAAACGTATGATAACACGTACTCTAATTCAGATTATATTGTATGATGGGTAAAACGTATGATAACACGTACTCTAATTCAGATTATATTGTATGATGGGTAAAACGTATGATAACACGTACTCTAATTCAGATTATATTGTATGATGGGTAAAACGTATGATAACACGTACTCTAATTCAGATTATATTGTATGATGGGTAAAACGTATGATAACACGTACTCTAATTCATTATATTGTATGATGGGTAAAACGTATGATAACACGTACTCTAATTCAGATTATATTG
Organism: Oncorhynchus nerka; assembly: GCF_034236695.1. NCBI lineage: Eukaryota > Metazoa > Chordata > Actinopteri > Salmoniformes > Salmonidae > Oncorhynchus > Oncorhynchus nerka. Next base: position 78,656,846 of record NC_088405.1, read on the forward strand.
TATGATGGGTAAAACGTATGATAACACGTACTCTAATTCAGATTATATTGTATGATGGGTAAAACGTATGATAACACGTACTCTAATTCATCTGATATTGTATGATGGGTAAAACGTATGATAACACGTACTCTAATTCAGATTATATTGTATGATGGGTAAAACGTATGATAACACGTACTCTAATTCAGATTATATTGTATGATGGGTAAAACGTATGATAACACGTACTCTAATTCAGATTATATTGTATGATGGGTAAAACGTATGATAACACGTACTCTAATTCAGATTATATTGTATGATGGGTAAAACGTATGATAACACGTACTCTAATTCAGATTATATTGTATGATGGGTAAAACGTATGATAACACGTACTCTAATTCAGATTATATTGTATGATGGGTAAAACGTATGATAACACGTACTCTAATTCAGATTATATTGTATGATGGGTAAAACGTATGATAACACGTACTCTAATTCAGATTATATTGTATGATAGGTAAAACAGATTATATTCAGATTATATTGTATGAAGGGTAAAACGTATGATAACACGTACTCTAATTCAGATTATATTGTATGATGGGTAAGACGTATGATAACACGTACTCTAATTCATCTGATATTGTATGATGGGTAAAACGTATGATAACACGTACTCTAATTCAGATTATATTGTATGATGGGTAAAACGTATGATAACACGTACTCTAATTCAGATTATATTGTATGATGGGTAAAACGTATGATAACACGTACTCTAATTCAGATTATATTGTATGATGGGTAAAACGTATGATAACACGTACTCTAATTCAGATTATATTGTATGATGGGTAAAACGTGATAACACGGATATTGTATGATGGGTAAAACGTATGATAACACGTACTCTAATTCAGATTATATTGTATGATGGGTAAAACGTAAGATAACACGTACTCTAATTAATCTGATATTGTATGATGGGTAAAACGTATGATAACACGTACTCTAATTCAGATTATATTGTATGATGGGTAAAACGTATGATAACACGTACTCTAATTCATTATATTCGTATGATGGGTAAAACGTATGATAACACGTACTCTAATTCAGATTATATTGTATGACGGGTAAAACGTATGATAACACGTACTCTAATTCAGATTATATTGTATGATGGGTAAAACGTATGATAACACATACTCTAATTCAGATTATATTGTATGACGGGTAAAACGTATGATAACACGTACTCTAATTCAGATTATATTGTATGATGGGTAAAACGTATGATAAGACGTACTCTAATTCAGATTATATTGTATGATGGGTAAAACGTACTCTAATTCAGATTATATTGTATGATGGGTAAAACGTATGATAACACGTACTCTAATTCAGATTATATTGTATGATGGGTAAAACGTATGATAACACGTACTCTAATTCAGATTATATTGTATGATGGGTAAAACGTATGATAACACGTACTCTAATTCAGATTATATTGTATGATGGGTAAAACGTATGATAACACGTACTCTAATTCAGATTATATTGTATGATGGGTAAAACGTATAACACGACTCTAATTCATCTGATATTGTATGATGGGTAAAACGTATGATAACACGTACTCTAATTCAGATTATATTGTATGATGGGTAAAACGTATGATAACACGTACTCTAATTCAGATTATATTGTATGATGGGTAAAACGTATGATAACACGTACTCTAATTCAGATTATATTGTATGATGGGTAAAACGTATGATAACACGTACTCTAATTCAGATTATATTGTATGATGGGTAAAACGTATGATAACACGTACTCTAATTCAGATTATATTGTATGACAAAACGTATGATAACATTATTATATTGTATGATGGGTAAAACGTATGATAACACGTACTCTAATTCAGATTATATTGTATGATGGGTAAAACGTATGATAACACGTACTCTAATTCAGATTATATTGTATGATGGGTAAAACGTATGATAACACGTACTCTAATTCAGATTATATTGTATGATGGGTAAAACGTATGATAACACGTACTCTAATTCAGATTATATTGTATGATGGGTAAAACGTATGATAACACGTACTCTAATTCAGATTATATTGTATGATGGGTAAAACGTATGATAACACGTACTCTAATTCAGATTATATTGTATGATGGGTAAAACGTATGATAACACGTACTCTAATTCAGATTATATTGTATGATGGGTAAAACGTATGATAAGACGTACTCTAATTCAGATTATATTGTATGATGGGTAAAACGTACTCTAATTCAGATTATATTGTATGATGGGTAAAACGTAAGATAACACGTACTCTAATTAATCTGATATTCGTATGATGGGTAAAACGTATGATAACACGTATAATTCAGATTATATTGTATGATGGGTAAAACGTATGATAACACGTACTCTAATTCAGATTATATTGTATGACGGGTAAAACGTATGATAACACGTACTCTAATTCAGATTATATTGTATGATGGGTAAAACGTATGATAACACGTACTCTAATTCAGATTATATTGTATGATGGGTAAAACGTATGATAACACGTACTCTAATTCAGATTATATTGTATGATGGGTAAAACGTATGATAACACGTACTCTAATTCAGATTATATTGTATGACGGGTAAAACGTATGATAACACGTACTCTAATTCAGATTATATTGTATGACGGGTAAAACGTATGATAACACGTACTCTAATTCAGATTATATTGTATGATGGGTAAAACGTATGATAACACGTACTCTAATTCAGATTATATTGTATGATGGGTAAAACGTATGATAACACGTACTCTAATTCAGATTATATTGTATGATGGGTAAAACGTATGATAACACGTACTCTAATTCAGATTATATTGTATGATGGGTAAAACGTATGATAACACGTAAATTCATCTGATATTGTATGATGGGTAAAACGTATGATAACACGTACTCTAATTCAGATTATATGGTATGATGGGTAAAACGTATGATAACACGTACTCTAATTCAGATTATATTGTATGATGGGTAAAACGTATGATAACACGTACTCTAATTCATCTGATATTGTATGATGGGTAAAACGTATGATAACACGTACTCTAATTCAGATTATATTGTATGATGGGTAAAACGTATGATAACACGTACTCTAATTCAGATTATATTGTATGACGGGTAAAACGTATGATAACACGTACTCTAATTCAGATTATATTGTATGACGGGTAAAACGTATGATAACACGTACTCTAATTCAGATTATATTGTATGATGGGTAACACGTATGATAACACGTACTCTAATTCAGATTATATTGTATGATGGGTAAAACGTATGATAACACGTACTCTAATTCAGATTATATTGTATGATGGGTAAAATTGATAACACGTACTCTAATTCAGATTATATTGTATGATGGGTAAAACGTATGATAACACGTACTCTAATTCAGATTATATTGTATGATGGGTAAAAAGTATGATAACACGTACTCTAATTCAGATTATATTGTATGATGGGTAAAACGTATGATAACACGTACTCTAATTCAGATTATATTGTATGATGGGTAAAACGTATGATAACACGTACTCTAATTCAGATTATATTGTATGATGGGTAAAACGTATGATAACACGTACTCTAATTCAGATTATATTGTATGATGGGTAAAACGTATGATAACACGTACTCTAATTCAGATTATATTGTATGATGGGTAAAACGTATGATAACACGTACTCTAATTCAGATTATATTGTATGATGGGTAAAACGTATGATAACACGTACTCTAATTCAGATTATATTGTATGATGGGTAAAACGTATGATAACACGTACTCTAATTCATTATATTGTATGATGGGTAAAACGTATGATAACACGTACTCTAATTCAGATTATATTGTATGATGGGTAAAACGTATGATAACACGTACTCTAATTCAATCTGATATTGTATGATGGGTAAAACGTATGATAACACGTACTCTAATTCAGATTATATTGTATGATGGGTAAAACGTATGATAACACGTACTCTAATTCAGATTATATTGTATGATGGGTAAACGTATGATAACACGTACTCTAATTCAGATTATATTGTATGATGGTAAAACGTATGATAACACGTACTCTAATTCAGATTATATTGTATGATGGGTAAAACGTATGATAACACGTACTCTAATTCAGATTATATTGTATGATGGGTAAAACGTATGATAACACGTACTCTAATTCAGATTATATTGTATGATGGGTAAAACGTATGATAACACGTACTCTAATTCATTATATTGTATGATGGGTAAAACGTATGATTATAATTCAGATTATATTGTATGATGGGTAAAACGTATGATAACACGTACTCTAATTCATTATATTGTATGATGGGTAAAACGTATGATAACACGTACTCTAATTCAGATTATATTGTATGACGGGTAAAACGTATGATAACACGTACTCTAATTCAGATTATATTGTATGATGGGTAAAACGTATGATACTCTAATTCATCTGATATTGTATGATGGGTAAACCGTATGATAACACGTACTCTAATTCAGATTATATTGTATGATGGGTAAAACGTAAGATAACACGTACTCTAATTAATCTGATATTGTATGATGGGTAAAACGTTGATAACACGTACTCTAATTCAGATTATATTGTATGATGGGTAAAACGTATGATAACACGTACTCTAATTCAGATTATATTGTATGACGGGTAAAACGTATGATAACACGTACTCTAATTCAGATTATATTGTATGATGGGTAAAACGTATGATAACACGTACTCTAATTCAGATTATATTGTATGATGGGTAAAACGTATGATAACACGTACTCTAATTCAGATTATATTGTATGATGGGTAAAACGTATGATAACACGTACTCTAATTCAGATTATATTGTATGATGGGTAAAACGTATGATAACACGTACTCTAATTCAGATTATATTGTATGACGGGTAAAACGTATGATAACACGTACTCTAATTCAGATTATATTGTATGATGGGTAAAACGTATGATAACACGTACTCTAATTCAGATTATATTGTATGATGGGTAAAACGTATGATAACACGTACTCTAATTCAGATTATATTGTATGATGGGTAAAACGTATGATAACACGTACTCTAATTCAGATTATATTGTATGATGGGTAAAACGTATGATAACACGTACTCTAATTCATTGATATTGTATGATGGGTAAAACGTATGATAACACGTACTCTAATTCAGATTATATTGTATGATGGGTAAAACGTATGATAACACGTACTCTAATTCAGATTATATTGTATGATGGGTAAAACGTATGATAACACGTACTCTAATTCATCTGATATTGTATGATGGGTAAAACGTATGATAACACGTACTCTAATTCAGATTATATTGTATGATGGGTAAAACGTATGATAACACGTACTCTAATTCAGATTATATTGTATGATGGGTAAAACGTATGATAACACGTACTCTAATTCAGATTATATTGTATGACGGGTAAAACGTATGATAACACGTACTCTAATTCAGATTATATTGTATGATGGGTAAAACGTATGATAACACGTACTCTAATTCAGATTATATTGTATGATGGGTAAAACGTATGATAACACGTACTCTAATTCAGATTATATTGTATGATGGGTAAAACGTATGATAACACGTACTCTAATTCAGATTATATTGTATGATGGGTAAAACGTATGATAACACGTACTCTAATTCAGATTATATTGTATGATGGGTAAAACGTATGATAACACGTACTCTAATTCAGATTATATTGTATGATGGGTAAAACGTATGATAACACGTACTCTAATTCAGATTATATTGTATGATGGGTAAAACGTATGATAACACGTACTCTAATTCAGATTATATTGTATGATGGGTAAAACAGATAACACGTATATTCAGATTATATTGTATGATGGGTAAAACGTATGATAACACGTACTCTAATTCAGATTATATTGTATGATGGGTAAAACGTATGATAACACGTACTCTAATTCAGATTATATTGTATGATGGGTAAAACGTATGATAACACGTACTCTAATTCAGATTATATTGTATGATGGGTAAAACGTATGATAACACGTACTCTAATTCAGATTATATTGTATGATAAAACGTGTATGATTATATTGTATGATGGGTAAAACGTATGATAACACGTACTCTAATTCAGATTATATTGTATGATGGGTAAAACGTATGATAACACGTACTCTAATTCAGATTATATTGTATGATGGGTAAAACGTATGATAACACGTACTCTAATTCATCTGATATTGTATGATGGGTAAAACGTATGATAACACGTACTCTAATTCAGATTATATTGTATGACGGGTAAAACGTATGATAACACGTACTCTAATTCAGATTATATTGTATGACGGGTAAAACGTATGATAACACGTACTCTAATTCAGATTATATTGTATGATGGGTAAAACGTATGATAACACGTACTCTAATTCAGATTATATTGTATGATGGGTAAAACGTATGATAACACGTACTCTAATTCAGATTATATTGTATGATGGGTAAAACGTATGATAACACGTACTCTAATTCAGATTATATTGTATGATGGGTAAAACGTATGATAACACGTACTCTAATTCAGATTATATTGTATGATGGGTAAAACGTATGATAACACGTACTCTAATTCAGATTATATTGTATGATGGGTAAAACGTATGATAACACGTACTCTAATTCATCTGATATTGTATGATGGGTAAAACGTATGATAACACGTACTCTAATTCAGATTATATTGTATGATGGGTAAAACGTATGATAACACGTACTCTAATTCAGATTATATTGTATGACGGGTAAAACGTATGATAACACGTACTCTAATTCAGATTATATTGTATGATGGGTAAAACGTATGATAACACGTACTCTAATTCAGATTATATTGTATGATGGGTAAAACGTATGATAACACGTACTCTAATTCAGATTATATTGTATGATGGGTAAAACGTATGATAACACGTACTCTAATTCAGATTATATTGTATGATGGGTAAAACGTATGATAACACGTACTCTAATTCAGATTATATTGTATGATGGGTAAAACGTATGATAACACGTACTCTAATTCAGATTATATTGTATGATGGGTAAAACGTATGATAACACGTACTCTAATTCAGATTATATTGTATGATGGGTAAAACGTATGATAACACGTACTCTAATTCAGATTATATTGTATGATGGGTAAAACGTATGATAACACGTACTCTAATTCAGATTATATTGTATGATGGGTAAAACGTATGATAACACGTACTCTAATTCAGATTATATTGTATGATGGGTAAAACGTATGATAACACGTACTCTAATTCATCTATATTGTATGATGGGTAAAACGTATGATAACACGTACTCTAATTCAGATTATATTGTATGATGGGTAAAACGTATGATAACACGTACTCTAATTCAGATTATATTGTATGATGGGTAAAACGTATGATAACACGACTCTAATTCAGATTATATTGTATGATGGGTAAAACGTATGATAACACGTACTCTAATTCAGATTATATTGTATGATGGGTAAAACGTATGATAACACGTACTCTAATTCAGATTATATTGTATGATGGGTAAAACGTATGATAACACGTACTCTAATTCATCTATATTGTATGATGGGTAAAACGTATGATAACACGTACTCTAATTCAGATTATATTGTATGATGGGTAAAACGTAAGATAACACGTACTCTAATTAATCTGATATTCGTGATGATGGGTAAAACGTATGATAACACGTACTCTAATTCAGATTATATTGTATGACGGGTAAAACGTATGATAACACGTACTCTAATTCAGATTATATTGTATGATGAGTAAGACGTATGATAACACGTACTCTAATTCAGATTATATTGTATGACGGGTAAAACGTATGATAACACGTACTCTAATTCAGATTATATTGTATGATGGGTAAAACGTATGATAACACGTACTCTAATTCAGATTATATTGTATGATGGGTAAAACGTATGATAACACGTACTCTAATTCAGATTATATTGTATGATGGGTAAAACGTATGATAACACGTACTCTAATTCAGATTATATTGTATGATGGGTAAAACGTATGATAACACGTACTCTAATTCAGATTATATTGTATGATGGGTAAAACGTATGATAACACGTACTCTAATTCAGATTATATTGTATGATGGGTAAAACGTATGATAACACGTACTCTAATTCAGATTATATTGTATGACAGGTAAAACGTATGATAACACGTACTCTAATTCAGATTATATTGTAAAAACGTATGATAACACGTACTCTAATTCAGATTATATTGTATGATGGGTAAAACGTATGATAACACGTACTCTAATTCAGATTATATTGTATGATGGGTAAAACGTATGATAACACGTACTCTAATTCAGATTATATTGTATGATGGGTAAAACGTATGATAACACGTACTCTAATTCAGATTATATTGTATGATGGGTAAAACGTATGATAACACGTACTCTAATTCAGATTATATTGTATGATGGGTAAAACGTATGATAACACGTACTCTAATTCAGATTATATTGTATGATGGGTAAAACGTATGATAACACGTACTCTAATTCAGATTATATTGTATGATGGGTAAAACGTATGATAACACGTACTCTAATTCAGATTATATTGTATGATGGGTAAAACGTATGATAACACGTACTCTAATTCATCTGATATTGTATGATGGGTAAAACGTATGATAACACGTACTCTAATTCAGATTATATTGTATGATGGGTAAAACGTATGATAACACGTACTCTAATTCAGATTATATTGTATGATGGGTAAAACGTATGATAACACGTACTCTAATTCAGATTATATTGTATGATGGGTAAAACGTATGATAACACGTACTCTAATTCAGATTATATTGTATGATGGGTAAAACGTATGATAACACGTACTCTAATTCAGATTATATTGTATGATGGGTAAAACGTATGATAACACGTACTCTAATTCAGATTATATTGTATGATGGGTAAAACGTGTATGATAACACGTACTCTAATTCAGATTATATTGTATGATGGGTAAAACGTATGATAACACGTACTCTAATTCAGATTATATTGTATGATGGGTAAAACGTATGATAACACGTACTCTAATTCATCTGATATTGTATGATGGGTAAAACGTATGATAACACGTACTCTAATTCAGATTATATTGTATGATGGGTAAAACGTATGATAACACGTACTCTAATTCAGATTATATTGTATGATGGGTAAAACGTATGATAACACGTACTCTAATTCATTATATTGTATGATGGGTAAAACGTATGATAACACGTACTCTAATTCAGATTATATTGTATGATGGGTAAAACGTATGATAACACGTACTCTAATTCAGATTATATTGTATGATGGGTAAAACGTATGATAACACGTACTCTAATTCAGATTATATTGTATGATGGGTAAAACGTATGATAACACGTACTCTAATTCAGATTATATTGTATGATGGGTAAAACGTATGATAACACGTACTCTAATTCAGATTATATTGTATGATGGGTAAAACGTATGATAACACGTACTCTAATTCAGATTATATTGTATGATGGGTAAAACGTATGATAACACGTACTCTAATTCATCTGATATTGTATGATGGGTAAAACGTATGATAACACGTACTCTAATTCAGATTATATTGTATGATGGGTAAAACGTATGATAACACGTACTCTAATTCAGATTATATTGTATGATGGGTAAAACGTATGATAACACGTACTCTAATTCAGATTATATTGTATGATGGGTAAAACGTATGATAACACGTACTCTAATTCAGATTATATTGTATGATGGGTAAAACGTATGATAACACGTACTCTAATTCAGATTATATTGTATGATGGGTAAAACGTATGATAACACGTACTCTAATTCAGATTATATTGTATGATGGGTAAAACGTATGATAACACGTACTCTAATTCAGATTATATTGTATGATGGGTAAAACGTAAGATAACACGTACTCTAATTAATCTGATATTCGTATTATGGGTAAAACGTATGATAACACGTACTCTAATTCAGATTATATTGTATGATGGGTAAAACGTATGATAACACGTACTCTAATTCAGATTATATTGTATGATGAGTAAGACGTATGATAACACGTACTCTAATTCAGATTATATTGTATGACGGGTAAAACGTATGATAACAGGTACTCTAATTCAGATTATATTGTATGATGGGTAAAACGTATGATAACACGTACTCTAATTCAGATTATATTGTATGAAAACGGATAACACGACTCTAATTCAGATTATATTGTATGATGGGTAACACGTATAACACGTACTCTAATTCAGATTATATTGTATGATGGGTAAAACGTATGATAACACGTACTCTAATTCAGATTATATTGTATGATGGGTAAAACGTATGATAACACGTACTCTAATTCAGATTATATTGTATGATGGGTAAAACGTATGATAACACGTACTCTAATTCAGATTATATTGTATGATGGGTAAAACGTATGATAACACGTACTCTAATTCAGATTATATTGTATGATGGGTAAAACGTATGATAACACGTACTCTAATTCAGATTATATTGTATGATGGGTAAAACGTATGATAACACGTACTCTAATTCAGATTATATTGTATGATGGGTAAAACGTATGATAACACGTACTCTAATTCATCTGATATTGTATGATGGGTAAAACGTATGATAACACGTACTCTAATTCAGATTATATTGTATGATGGGTAAAACGTATGATAACACGTACTCTAATTCAGATTATATTGTATGATGGGTAAAACGTATGATAACACGTACTCTAATTCAGATTATATTGTATGATGGGTAAACGTATGATAACACGTACTCTAATTCAGATTATATTGTATGATGGGTAAAACGTATGATAACACGTACTCTAATTAATCTGATATTGTATGATGGGTAAAACGTATGATAACATGTACTCTAATTCAGATTATATTGTATGATGGGTAAAACGTAAGATAACACGTACTCTAATTAATCTGATATTGTATGATGGGTAAAACGTATGATAACACGTACTCTAATTCAGATTATATTGTATGATGGGTAAAACGTATGATAACACGTACTCTAATTCAGATTATATTGTATGACGGGTAAAACGTATGATAACACGTACTCTAATTCAGATTATATTGTATGATGGGTAAAACGTATGATAACACGTACTCTAATTCAGATTATATTGTATGACGGGTAAAACGTATGATAACACGTACTCTAATTCAGATTATATTGTATGATGGGTAAAACGGTAAATTCATCTGATATTGTATGATAACACGTACTCTAATTCAGATTATATTGTATGATGGGTAAAACGTATGATAACACGTACTCTAATTCAGATTATATTGTATGATGGGTAAAACGTATGATAACACGTACTCTAATTCATCTATATTGTATGATTATATTAACACGTATGATTATATTGTATGATGGGTAAAACGTATGATAACACGTACTCTAATTCAGATTATATTGTATGATGGGTAAAACGTATGATAACACGTACTCTAATTCAGATTATATTGTATGATGGGTAAAACGTATGATAACACGTACTCTAATTCAGATTATATTGTATGATGGGTAAAACGTATGATAACACGTACTCTAATTCAGATTATATTGTATGATGGGTAAAACGTATGATAACACGTACTCTAATTCATCTGATATTGTATGATAAAACGTATGATTATATTGGATGGGTAAAACGTATGATAACACGTACTCTAATTCAGATTATATTGTATGATGGGTAAAACGTATGATAACACGTACTCTAATTCAGATTATATTGTATGATGGGTAAAACGTATGATAACACGTACTCTAATTCAGATTATATTGTATGATGGGTAAAACGTATGATAACACGTACTCTAATTCAGATTATATTGTATGATGGGTAAAACGTATGATAACACGTACTCTAATTCAGATTATATTGTATGATGGGTAAAACGTATGATAACACGTACTCTAATTCAGATTATATTGTATGATGGGTAAAACGTATGATAACACGGATATTGTATGATGGGTAAAACGTATGATAACACGTACTCTAATTCAGATTATATTGTATGATGGGTAAAACGTATGATAACACGTACTCTAATTCAGATTATATTGTATGATGGGTAAAACGTATGATAACACGTACTCTAATTCAGATTATATTGTATGATGGGTAAAACGTATGATAACACGTACTCTAATTCAGATTATATTGTATGATGGGTAAAACGTATGATAACACGTACTCTAATTCAGATTATATTGTATGATGGGTAAAACGTATGATAACACGTACTCTAATTCAGATTATATTGTATGATGGGTAAAACGTATGATAACACGTACTCTAATTCAGATTATATTGTATGATGGGTAAAACGTATGATAACACGTACTCTAATTCAGATTATATTGTATGATGGGTAAAACGTATGATAACACGTACTCTAATTCAGATTATATTGTATGATGGGTAAAACGTATGATAACACGTACTCTAATTCAGATTATATTGTATGATGGGTAAAACGTATGATAACACGTACTCTAATTCATTATATTGTATGATGGGTAAAACGTATGATAACACGTACTCTAATTCAGATTATATTGTATGATGGGTAAAACGTATGATAACACGTACTCTAATTCAGATTATATTGTATGATGGGTAAAACGTATGATAACACGTACTCTAATTCAGATTATATTGTATGATGGGTAAAACGTATGATAACACGTACTCTAATTCAGATTATATTGTATGATGGGTAAAACGTATGATAACACGTACTCTAATTCAGATTATATTGTATGATGGGTAAAACGTATGATAACACGTACTCTAATTCAGATTATATTGTATGATGGGTAAAACGTATGATAACACGTACTCTAATTCAGATTATATTGTATGATGGGTAAAACGTATGATAACACGTACTCTAATTCAGATTATATTGTATGATGGGTAAAACGTATGATAACACGTACTCTAATTCAGATTATATTGTATGATGGGTAAAACGTATGATAACACGTACTCTAATTCAGATTATATTGTATGATAAAACGTATGATAACACGTACTCTAATTCAGATTATATTGTATGATGGGTAAAACGTATGATAACACGTACTCTAATTCAGATTATATTGTATGATGGGTAAAACGTATGATAACACGTACTCTAATTCAGATTATATTGTATGATGGGTAAAACGTATGATAACACGTACTCTAATTCAGATTATATTGTATGATGGGTAAAACGTATGATAACACGTACTCTAATTCAGATTATATTGTATGATGGGTAAAACGTATGATAACACGTACTCTAATTCATAATTGTATGATGGGTAAAACAGATTATATTGATTATATTGTGATGGGTAAAACGTATGATAACACGTACTCTAATTCAGATTATATTGTATGATGGGTAAAACGTATGATAACACGTACTCTAATTCAGATTATATTGTATGATGGGTAAAACGTATGATAACACGTACTCTAATTCAGATTATATTGTATGATGGGTAAAACGTATGATAAACGTACTCTAATTAATGATATTGTATGATGGGTAAAACGTATGATAACACGTACTCTAATTCAGATTATATTGTATGATGGGTAAAACGTGATAACACGTACTCTAATTCAATTATATTGTATGATGGGTAAAACGTATGATAACACGTACTCTAATTCAGATTATATTGTATGATGGGTAAAACGTATGATAACACGTACTCTAATTCAGATTATATTGTATGATTAAAACGTATGATAACACGTACTCTAATTCAGATTATATTGTATGATGGGTAAGACGTATGATAACACGTACTCTAATTCAGATTATATTGTATGATGGGTAAAACGTATGATAACACGTACTCTAATTCAGATTATATTGTATGATGGGTAAAACGTATGATAACACGTACTCTAATTCAGATTATATTGTATGATGGGTAAAACGTATGATAACACGTACTCTAATTCAGATTATATTGTATGATGGGTAAAACGTATGATAACACGTACTCTAATTCAGATTATATTGTATGATGGGTAAAACGTATGATAACACGTACTCTAATTCAGATTATATTGTATGATGGGTAAAACGTATGATAACAAAATTCAGATTATATTGTATGATGGGTAAAACATGATAACACGTACTCTAATTCAGATTATATTGTATGATGGGTAAAACGTATGATAACACGTACTCTAATTCAGATTATATTGTATGATGGGTAAAACGTATGATAACACGTACTCTAATTCAGATTATATTGTATGATGGGTAAAACGTATGATAACACGTACTCTAATTCAGATTATATTGTATGATGGGTAAAACGTATGATAACACGTACTCTAATTCAGATTATATTGTATGATGGGTAAAACGGTGATAACACGTACTCTAATTCAGATTATATTGTATGATGGGTAAAACGTATGATAACACGTACTCTAATTCAGATTATATTGTATGATGGGTAAAACGTATGATAACACGTACTCTAATTCAGATTATATTGTATGATGGGTAAAACGTATGATAACACGTACTCTAATTCAGATTATATTGTATGATGGGTAAAACGTATGATAACACGTACTCTAATTCAGATTATATTGTATGATGGGTAAAACGTATGATAACACGTACTCTAATTCAGATTATATTGTATGATGGGTAAAACGTATGATAACACGTACTCTAATTCAGATTATATTGTATGATGGGTAAAACGTATGATAACACGTACTCTAATTCAGATTATATTGTATGATGGGTAAACGTATGATAACACGTACTCTAATTCAGATTATATTGTATGACGGGTAAAACGTATGATAACACGTACTCTAATTCAGATTATATTGTATGATGGGTAAAACGTATGATAACACGTACTCTAATTCAGATTATATTGTATGATGGGTAAAACGTATGATAACACGTACTCTAATTCAGATTATATTGTATGATGGGTAAAACGTATGATAACACGTACTCTAATTCAGATTATATTGTATGATGGGTAAAACGTATGATAACACGTACTCTAATTCAGATTATATTGTATGATGGGTAAAACGTATGATAACACGTACTCTAATTCAGATTATATTGTATGATGGGTAAAACGTATGATAACACGTACTCTAATTCAGATTATATTGTATGATGGGTAAAACGTATGATAACACGTACTCTAATTCAGATTATATTGTATGATGGGTATTGTAAAAAACGTATGATAACACGTACTCTAATTCAGATTATATTGTATGATGGGTAAGACGTATGATAACACGTACTCTAATTCAGATTATATTGTATGATGGGTAAAACGTATGATAACACGTACTCTAATTAATCTGATATTCGTATGATGGGTAAAACGCATGATAACACGTGATTATATTGTATGATGGGTAAAACGTATGATAACACGTACTCTAATTCAGATTATATTGTATGATGGGTAAAACGTATGATAACACGTACTCTAATTCAGATTATATTGTATGATGGGTAAAACGTATGATAACACGTACTCTAATTCAGATTATATTGTATGATGGGTAAAACGTATGATAACACGTACTCTAATTCAGATTATATTGTATGATGGGTAAAACGTATGATAACACGTACTCTAATTCAGATTATATTGTATGATGGGTAAAACGTATGATAACACGTACTCTAATTCAGATTATATTGTATGATGGGTAAAACGTATGATAACACGTACTCTAATTCAGATTATATTGTATGATGGGTAAAACGTATGATAACACGTACTCTAATTCAGATTATATTGTATGATGGGTAAAGCGTATGATAACACGTAAATTCAGATTATATTGTATGAAAAACGTATGATAACACGTACTCTAATTCAGATTATATTGTATGATGGGTAAAACGTATGATAACACGTACTCTAATTCATCTGAATTCAGGGTAAAACGTTATATTTCAGATTATATTGTATGATGGGTAAAACGTATGATAACACGTACTCTAATTCAGATTATATTGTATGATGGGTAAAACGTATGATAACACGTACTCTAATTCAGATTATATTGTATGATGGGTAAAACGTATGATAACACGTACTCTAATTCAGATTATATTGTATGATGGGTAAAACGTATGATAACACGTACTCTAATTCAGATTATATTGTATGATGGGTAAAACGTATGATAACACGTACTCTAATTCAGATTATATTGTATGATGGGTAAAACGTATGATAACACGTACTCTAATTCAGATTATATTGTATGATGGGTAAAACGTATGATAACACGTACTCTAATTCAGATTATATTGTATGATGGGTAAAACGTATGATAACACGTACTCTAATTCAGATTATATTGTATGATGGGTAAAACGTATGATAACACGTACTCTAATTCAGATTATATTGTATGATGGGTAAAACGTATGATAACACGTACTCTAATTCAGATTATATTGTATGATGGGTAAAACGTATGATAACACGTACTCTAATTCAGATTATATTGTATGATGGGTAAAACGTATGATAACACGTACTCTAATTCAGATTATATTGTATGATGGGTAAAACGTATGATAACACGTACTCTAATTCAGATTATATTGTATGATGGGTAAAACGTATGATAACACGTACTCTAATTCATTATATTGTATGATGGGTAAAACGTATGATAACACGTACTCTAATTCAGATTATATTGTATGATGGGTAAAACGTATGATAACACGTACTCTAATTCAGATTATATTGTATGATGGGTAAAACGTATGATAACACGTACTCTAATTCAGATTATATTGTATGATGGGTAAAACGTATGATAACACGTACTCTAATTCAGATTATATTGTATGATGGGTAAAACGTAACGATTATATTGTATGATGGGTAAAACGTATGATAACACGTACTCTAATTCAGATTATATTGTATGATGGGTAAAACGTATGATAACACGTACTCTAATTCAGATTATATTGTATGACGGGTAAAACGTATGATAACACGTACTCTAATTCAGATTATATTGTATATTGTATGATAACACGGTATTGTATGATGGGTAAAACGTATGATAACACGTACTCTAATTCAGATTATATTGTATGATGGGTAAAACGTATGATAACACGTACTCTAATTCAGATTATATTGTATGATGGGTAAAACGTATGATAACACGTACTCTAATTCAGATTATATTGTATGATGGGTAAAATGTATGATAACACGTACTCTAATTCAGATTATATTGTATGATGGGTAAAACGTATGATAACACGTACTCTAATTCAGATTATATTGTATGATGGGTAAAACGTATGATAACACGTACTCTAATTCAGATTATATTGTATGATGGGTAAAACGTATGATAACACGTACTCTAATTCAGATTATATTGTATGATGGGTAAAACGTATGATAACACGTACTCTAATTCAGATTATATTGTATGATAAAACGGTAAACGTACTCTAATTCAGATTATATTGTATGATGGGTAAAACGTAATAACACGTACTCTAATTCAGATTATATTGTATGATGGGTAAAACGTATGATAACACGTACTCTCTAATTCAGATTATATTGTATGATGGGTAAAACGTATGATAACACGTACTCTAATTCAGATTATATTGTATGATGGGTAAAACGTATGATAACACGTACTCTAATTCAGATTATATTGTATGACGGGTAAAACGTATGATAACACATACTCTAATTCAGATTATATTGTATGATGGGTAAAACGTATGATAACACGTACTCTAATTCAGATTATATTGTATGATGGGTAAAACGTATGATAACACGTACTCTAATTCAGATTATATTGTATGATGGGTAAAACGTATGATAACACGTACTCTAATTCAGATTATATTGTATGATGGGTAAAACGTATGATAACACGTACTCTAATTCAGATTATATTGTATGATGGGTAAAACGTATGATAACACGTACTCTAATTCAGATTATATTGTATGATGGGTAAAACGTATGATAACACGTACTCTAATTCAGATTATATTGTATGATGGGTAAAACGTATGATAACACGTACTCTAATTCAGATTATATTGTATGATGGGTAAAACGTATGATAACACGTACTCTAATTCAGATTATATTGTATGATGGGTAAAACGTATGATAACACGTACTCTAATTCAGATTATATTGTATGATGGGTAAAACGTATAACACGTACTCTAATTAATCTGATATTGTATGATGGGTAAAACGTATGATAACACGTACTCTAATTCAGATTATATTGTATGACGGGTAAAACGTATGATAACACGTACTCTAATTCAGATTATATTGTATGACGGGTAAGACGTATGATAACACGTACTCTAATTCAGATTATATTGTATGACGGGTAAAACGTATGATAACACGTACTCTAATTCAGATTATATTGTATGATGGGTAAGACGTATGATAACACGTACTCTAATTCAGATTATATTGTATGATGGGTAAAACGTATGATAACACGTACTCTAATTCAGATTATATTGTATGATGGGTAAGACGTATGATAACACGTACTCTAATTCAGATTATATTGTATGATGGGTAAGGCGTATGATAACACGTACTCTAATTCAGATTATATTGTATGAAGGGTAAAACGTATGATAACACGTACTCTAATTCAGATTATATTGTATGATGGGTAAAACGTATGATAACACGTACTCTAATTCAGATTATATTGTATGATGGGTAAAACGTATGATAACACGTACTCTAATTCAGATTATATTGTATGATGGGTAAAACGTATGATAACACGTACTCTAATTCAGATTATATTGTATGATGGGTAAAACGTAGATTATAATTCAGATTATATTGTATGATGGGTAAAACGTATGATAACACGTACTCTAATTCAGATTATATTGTATGATGGGTAAAACGTATGATAACACGTACTCTAATTCAGATTATATTGTATGATGGGTAAAACGTATGATAACACGTACTCTAATTCAGATTATATTGTATGATGGGTAAAACGTATGATAACACGTACTCTAATTCAGATTATATTGTATGATAAAACGTATGATAACACGTACTCTAATTCAGATTATATTGTATGATGGGTAAAACGTATGATAACACGTACTCTAATTAATTATATTGTATGATGGGTAAAACGTATGATAACACGTACTCTAATTCAGATTATATTGTATGATGGGTAAAACGTATGATAACACGTACTCTAATTCATCTGATATTGTATGATGTAAAACGATAACACGGATTATATTGTAATGGGTAAAACGTATGATAACACGTACTCTAATTCAGATTATATTGTATGATGGGTAAAACGTATGATAACACGTACTCTAATTCAGATTATATTGTATGATGAGGTAAAACGTATGATAACACGTACTCTAATTCAGATTATATTGTATGATGGGTAAAACGTATGATAACACGTACTCTAATTCAGATTATATTGTATGATGGGTAAAACGTATGATAACACGTACTCTAATTCAGATTATATTGTATGATGGGTAAAACAGATTATAATTCAGATTATATTGTATGATGGGTAAAACGTATGATAACACGTACTCTAATTCAGATTATATTGTATGATGGGTAAAACTCTAATTCAGATTATATTGTATGATAAAACGTATGATAACACGTACTCTAATTCAGATTATATTGTATGATGGGTAAAACGTATGATAACACGTACTCTAATTCAGATTATATTGTATGACGGGTAAAACGTATGATAACACGTACTCTAATTCAGATTATATTGTATGATGGGTAAAATGTATGATAACACGTACTCTAATTCAGATTATATTGTATGATGGGTAAGACGTATGATAACACGTACTCTAATTCAGATTATATTGTATGATGGGTAAAACGTATGATAACACGTACTCTAATTCAGATTATATTGTATGATGGGTAAAACGTATGATAACACGTACTCTAATTCAGATTATATTGTATGATGGGTAAAACGTATGATAACACGTACTCTAATTCAGATTATATTGTATGATGGGTAAAACGTATGATAACACGTACTCTAATTCATTGATATTGTATGATGGGTAAAACGTATGATAACACGTACTCTAATTCAGATTATATTGTATGATGGGTAAAACGTATGATAACACGTACTCTAATTCAGATTATATTGTATGATGGGTAAAACGTATGATAACACGTACTCTAATTCAGATTATATTGTATGATGGGTAAAACGTATGATAACACGTACTCTAATTCAGATTATATTGTATGATGGGTAAAACGTATGATAACACGTACTCTAATTCATCTGATATTGTATGATGGGTAAAACGTATGATAACACGTACTCTAATTCAGATTATATTGTATGATGGGTAAAACGTATGATAACACGTACTCTAATTCAGATTATATTGTATGATTAACACGTACTCTAATTCAGATTATATTGTATGATGGGTAAAACGTATGATAACACGTACTCTAATTCAGATTATATTGTATGATGGGTAAAACGTATGATAACACGTACTCTAATTCAGATTATATTGTATGATGGGTAAAACGTATGATAACACGTACTCTAATTCAGATTATATTGTATGATGGGTAAAACGTATGATAACACGTACTCTAATTCAGATTATATTGTATGATGGGTAAAACGTATGATAACACGTACTCTAATTCAGATTATATTGTATGATGGGTAAAACGTATGATAACACGTACTCTAATTCAGATTATATTGTATGACGGGTAAACGTATGATAACACGTACTCTAATTCAGATTATATTGTATGATGGGTAAAACGTATGATAACACGTACTCTAATTCAGATTATATTGTATGATGGGTAAAACGTATGATAACACGTACTCTAATTCAGATTATATTGTATGATGGGTAAAACGTAAGATAACACGTACTCTAATTAATCTGATATTCGTATGATGGGTAAAACGTATGATAACACGTACTCTAATTCAGATTATATTGTATGACGGGTAAAACGTATGATAACACGTACTCTAATTCAGATTATATTGTATGATGAGTAAGACGTATGATAACACGTACTCTAATTCAGATTATATTGTATGATGGGTAAAACGTATGATAACACGTACTCTAATTCAGATTATATTGTATGGCGGGTAAAACGTATGATAACACGTACTCTAATTCAGATTATATTGTATGATGGGTAAAACGTTTGATAACACGTACTCTAATTCAGATTATATTGTATGATGGGTAAAACGTATGATAACACGTACTCTAATTCAGATTATATTGTATGATGGGTAAAACGTATGATAACACGTACTCTAATTCAGATTATATTGTATGAAGGGTAAAACGTATGATAACACGTACTCTAATTCAGATTATATTGTATGATGGGTAAAACGTATGATAACACGTACTCTAATTCAGATTATATTGTATGATGGGTAAAACGTATGATAACACGTACTCTAATTCAGATTATATTGTATGATGGGTAAAACGTATGATAACACGTACTCTAATTCAGATTATATTGTATGATGGGTAAAACGTATGATAACACGTACTCTAATTCAGATTATATTGTATGATGGGTAAAACGTATGATAACACGTACTCTAATTCATCTGATATTGTATGATGGGTAAAACGTATGATAACACGTACTCTAATTCAGATTATATTGTATGATGGGTAAAACGTATGATAACACGTACTCTAATTCAGATTATATTGTATGATGGGTAAAACGTATGATAACACGTACTCTAATTCAGATTATATTGTATGATGGGTAAAACGTATGATAACACGTACTCTAATTCAGATTATATTGTATGATGGGTAAAACGTATGATAACACGTACTCTAATTCAATCTGATATTGTATGATGGGTAAAACGTATGATAACATGTACTCTAATTCAGATTATATTGTATGATGGGTAAAACGTAAGATAACACGTACTCTAATTAATCTGATATTGTATGATGGGTAAAACGTATGATAACACGTACGTACTCTAATTCAGATTATATTGTATGATGGGTAAAACGTATGATAACACGTACTCTAATTCAGATTATATTGTATGACGGGTAAAACGTATGATAACACGTACTCTAATTCAGATTATATTGTATGATGGGTAAGACGTATGATAACACGTACTCTAATTCAGATTATATTGTATGATGGGAAAACGTATGATAACACGTATCTAATTCAGATTATATTGTATGATGGGTAAAACGTATGATAACACGTACTCTAATTCAGATTATATTGTATGATAAAACATGATAACACGTACTCTAATTCAGATTATATTGTATGACGGGTAAAACGTATGATAACACGTACTCTAATTCAGATTATATTGTATGATGGGTAAAACGTATGATAACACGTACTCTAATTCAGATTATATTGTATGATGGGTAAAACGTATGATAACACGTACTCTAATTCAGATTATATTGTATGATGGGTAAAATGTATGATAACACGTACTCTAATTCAGATTATATTGTATGATGGGTAAGACGTATGATAACACGTACTCTAATTCAGATTATATTGTATGATGGGTAAAACGTATGATAACACGTACTCTAATTCAGATTATATTGTATGATGGGTAAACGTATGATAACACGTACTCTAATTCATCTTATATTGTATGATGGGTAATTCAGATCTATATTATATTGTATGATGGGTAAAACGTATGATAACACGTACTCTAATTCAGATTATATTGTATGATGGGTAAAACGTATGATAACACGTACTCTAATTCAGATTATATTGTATGACGGGTAAACGTATGATAACACGTACTCTAATTCAGATTATATTGTATGATGGGTAAAACGTATGATAACACGTACTCTAATTCAGATTATATTGTATGATGGGTAAAACGTATGATAACACGTACTCTAATTCAGATTATATTGTATGATGGGTAAAACGTAAGATAACACGTACTCTAATTCATCTGATATATTGTATGATGGGTAAAACGTATGATAACACGTACTCTAATTCAGATTATATTGTATGATGGGTAAAACGTATGATAACACGTACTCTAATTCAGATTATATTGTATGACGGGTAAAACGTATGATAACACGTACTCTAATTCAGATTATATTGTATGATGAGTAAGACGTATGATAACACGTACTCTAATTCAGATTATATTGTATGATGGGTAAAACGTATGATAACACGTACTCTAATTCAGATTATATTGTATGATGGGTAAAACGTATGATAACACGTACTCTAATTCAGATTATATTGTATGACGGGTAAAACGTATGATAACACGTACTCTAATTCAGATTATATTGTATGATGGGTAAAACGTATGATAACACGTACTCTAATTCAGATTATATTGTATGATGGGTAAAACGTATGATAACACGTACTCTAATTCAGATTATATTGTATGATGGGTAAAACGTATGATAACACGTACTCTAATTCATCTGATATTGTATGATGGGTAAAACGTATGATAACACGTACTCTAATTCAGATTATATTGTATGATGGGTAAAACGTATGATAACACGTACTCTAATTCAGATTATATTGTATGATGGGTAAAACGTATGATAACACGTACTCTAATTCAGATTATATTGTATGATGGGTAAAACGTATGATAACACGTACTCTAATTCAGATTATATTGTATGATGGGTAAAACGTATGATAACACGTACTCTAATTCAGATTATATTGTATGATGGGTAAAACGTAAGATAACACGTAAATTAATCTGATATTCGTATGATAAAACGTATGATAACACGTCTAATTCAGATTATATTGTATGATGGGTAAAACGTATGATAACACGTACTCTAATTCAGATTATATTGTATGATGGGTAAAACGTATGATAACACGTACTCTAATTCAGATTATATTGTATGATGGGTAAAACGTATGATAACACGTACTCTAATTCAGATTATATTGTATGATGGGTAAAACGTATGATAACACGTACTCTAATTCAGATTATATTGTATGATGGGTAAAACGTATGATAACACGTACTCTAATTCAGATTATATTGTATGATGGGTAAAACGTATGATAACACGTACTCTAATTCAGATTATATTGTATGATGGGTAAAACGTATGATAACACGTACTCTAATTCAGATTATATTGTATGATGGGTAAAACGTATGATAACACGTACTCTAATTCAGATTATATTGTATGATGGGTAAAACGTATGATAACACGTACTCTAATTCAGATTATATTGTATGATGGGTAAAACGTATGATAACACGTACTCTAATTCAGATTATATTGTATGATGGGTAAAACGTATGATAACACGTACTCTAATTCAGATTATATTGTATGATGGGTAAAACGTATGATAACACGTACTCTAATTCAGATTATATTGTATGATGGGTAAAACGTATGATAACAGTACTCTAATTCAGATTATATTGTATGACGGGTAAAACGTATGATAACACGTACTCTAATTCAGATTATATTGTATGATGGGTAAAACGTATGATAACACGTACTCTAATTCAGATTATATTGTATGATGGGTAAAACGTATGATAACACGTACTCTAATTCAGATTATATTGTATGATGGGTAAAACGTATGATAACACGTACTCTAATTCAGATTATATTGTATGATGGGTAAAACGTATGATAACACGTACTCTCATCTGAATTCAGATTATAATTCAGATTATATTGTATGATGGGTAAAACGTATGATAACACGTACTCTAATTCAGATTATATTGTATGATGGGTAAAACGTATGATAACACGTACTCTAATTCAGATTATATTGTATGATGGGTAAAACGTATGATAACACGTACTCTAATTCAGATTATATTGTATGATGGGTAAAACGTATGATAACACGTACTCTAATTCATCTGATATTGTATGATGGGTAAAACGTATGATAACACGTACTCTAATTCAGATTATATTGTATGATGGGTAAAACGTATGATAACACGTACTCTAATTCAGATTATATTGTATGATGGGTAAAACGTATGATAACACGTACTCTAATTCAGATTATATTGTATGATGGGTAAAACGTATGATAACACGTACTCTAATTCAGATTATATTGTATGATGGGTAAAACGTATGATAACACGTACTCTAATTCAGATTATATTGTATGATGGGTAAAACGTATGATAACACGTACTCTAATTCATCTGATATTGTATGATGGGTAAAACGTATGATAACACGTACTCTAATTCAGATTATATTGTATGATGGGTAAAACGTATGATAACACGTACTCTAATTCAGATTATATTGTATGATGGGTAAAACGTATGATAACACGTACTCTAATTCAGATTATATTGTATGATGGGTAAAACGTATGATAACACGTACTCTAATTCAGATTATATTGTATGATGGGTAAAACGTATGATAACACGTACTCTAATTCAGATTATATTGTATGATGGGTAAAACGTATGATAACACGTACTCTAATTCAGATTATATTGTATGATGGGTAAAACGTATGATAACACGTACTCTAATTCAGATTATATTGTATGATGGGTAAAACGTATGATAACACGTACTCTAATTCAGATTATATTGTATGATGGGTAAAACGTATGATAACACGTACTCTAATTCAGATTATATTGTATGATGGGTAAAACGTATGATAACACGTACTCTAATTCAGATTATATTGTATGATAAAACGACGTACTCTAATTCAGATTATATTGTATGATGGGTAAAACGTACGATAACACGTACTCTAATTCAGATTATATTGTATGATGGGTAAAACGTATGATAACACGTACTCTAATTCAGATTATATTGTATGATGGGTAAAACGTATGATAACACGTACTCTAATTCAGATTATATTGTATGATGGGTAAAACGTATGATAACACGTACTCTAATTCAGATTATATTGTATGATGGGTAAAACGTATGATAACACGTACTCTAATTCAGATTATATTGTATGATGGGTAAAACGTATGATAACACGTACTCTAATTCATCTGATATTGTATGATGGGTAAAACGTATGATAACACGTACTCTAATTCAGATTATATTGTATGATGGGTAAAACGTATGATAACACGTACTCTAATTCAGATTATATTGTATGATGGGTAAAACGTATGATAACACGTACTCTAATTCAGATTATATTGTATGATGGGTAAACGTATGATAACACGTACTCTAATTCAGATTATATTGTATGATGGGTAAAACGTATGATAACACGTACTCTAATTCAGATTATATTGTATGATGGGTAAAACGTATGATAACATGTACTCTAATTCAGATTATATTGTATGATGGTTAAAACGTAAGATAACACGTACTCTAATTAATCTGATATTCTTATGATGGGTAAAACGTATGATAACACGTACTCTAATTCAGATTATATTGTATGATGGGTAAAACGTATGATAACACGTACTCTAATTCAGATTATATTGTATGATGATAACACGTACTCTAATTCAGATTATATTGTATGATGAGTAAGACGTATGATAACACGTACTCTAATTCAGATTATATTGTATGATGGGTAAAACGTATGATAACACGTACTCTAATTCAGATTATATTGTATGATGGGTAAAACGTATGATAACACGTACTCTAATTCAGATTATATTGTATGATAAAACGGATAAACGTACTCTAATTCAGATTATATTGTATGACGGGTAAAAAGTATGATAACACGTACTCTAATTCAGATTATATTGTATGATGGGTAAAACGTATGATAACACGTACTCTAATTCAGATTATATTGTATGATGGGTAAAACGTATGATAACACGTACTCTAATTCAGATTATATTGTATGATGGGTAAAATGTATGATAACACGTACTCTAATTCAGATTATATTGTATGACGGGTAAAACGTATGATAACACGTACTCTAATTCAGATTATATTGTATGATGGGTAAAACGTATGATAACACGTACTCTAATTCAGATTATATTGTATGATGGGTAAAACGTATGATAACACGTACTCTAATTCATTGATATTGTATGATGGGTAAAACGTATGATAACACGTACTCTAATTCAGATTATATTGTATGATGGGTAAAACGTATGATAACACGTACTCTAATTCAGATTATATTGTATGATGGGTAAAACGTATGATAACACGTACTCTAATTCAGATTATATTGTATGATGGGTAAACGTATGATAACACGTACTCTAATTCAGATTATATTGTATGATGGGTAAAACGTATGATAACACGTACTCTAATTCATCTATATTGTATGATGGGTAAAACGTATGATAACACGTACTCTAATTCAGATTATATTGTATGATGGGTAAAACGTAAGATAACACGTACTCTAATTCATCTGATATTGTATGATGGGTAAAGCGTATGATAACACGTACTCTAATTCAGATTATATTGTATGATGGGTAAAACGTATGATAACACGTACTCTAATTCAGATTATATTGTATGATGGGTAAAACGTATGATAACACGTACTCTAATTCAGATTATATTGTATGATGGGTAAAACGTATGATAACACGTACTCTAATTCAGATTATATTGTATGATGGGTAAAACGTATGATAACACGTACTCTAATTCAGATTATATTGTATGATGGGTAAAACGTATGATAACACGTACTCTAATTCAGATTATATTGTATGATGGGTAAAAACGTATGATAACACGTATAATTCAGATTATATTGTATGATGGGTAAAACGTATGATAACACGTACTCTAATTCAGATTATATTGTATGATGGGTAAAACGTATGATAACACGTACTCTAATTCAGATTATATTGTATGATGGGTAAAACGTATGATAACACGTACTCTAATTCATCTGATATTGTATGATGGGTAAAACGTATGATAACACGTACTCTAATTCAGATTATATTGTATGATGGGTAAAACGTATGATAACACGTACTCTAATTCAGATTATATTGTATGATGGGTAAAACGTATGATAACACGTACTCTAATTCAGATTATATTGTATGATGGGTAAAACGTGGGATTATATTGTATGATGGGTAAAGCGTATGATAACACGTACTCTAATTCAGATTATATTGTATGATGGGTAAAACGTATGGTAACACGTACTCTAATTCATCTGATATTGTATGATGGGTAAAACGTATGATAACACGTACTCTAATTCAGATTATATTGTATGATGGGTAAAACGTATGATAACACGTACTCTAATTCAGATTATATTGTATGACGGGTAAAACGTATGATAACACGTACTCTAATTCAGATTATATTGTATGATGAGTAAGACGTATGATAACACGTACTCTAATTCAGATTATATTGTATGACGGGTAAAACGTATGATAACACGTACTCTAATTCAGATTATATTGTATGATGGGTAAGACGTATGATAACACACTCTAATTCAGATTATATTGTATGATGGGTAAAACGTATGATAAGACGTACTCTAATTCAGATTATATTGTATGATGGGTAAAACGTATGATAACACGTACTCTAATTCAGATTATATTGTATGATGGGTAAAACGTATGATAACACGTACTCTAATTCAGATTATATTGTATGATGGGTAAAACGTATGATAACACGTACTCTAATTCATTATATTGTATGATGGGTAAAATGTATGATAACAAAATTCAGATTATATTGTATGATGGGTAAAACGTATGATAACACTTACTCTAATTCAGATTATATTGTATGATGGGTAAAACGTATGATAACACGTACTCTAATTCAGATTATATTGTATGATGGGTAAAACGTATGATAACACGTACTCTAATTCAGATTATATTGTATGATGGGTAAAACGTATGATAACACGTACTCTAATTCAGATTATATTGTATGATGGGTAAAACGTATGATAACACGTACTCTAATTCATATTGTATGATGGGTAAAACGTATGATTATATTGTATGATGGGTAAAACGTATGATAACACGTACTCTAATTCAGATTATATTGTATGATGGGTAAAACGTATGATAACACGTACTCTAATTCAGATTATATTGTATGATGGGTAAAATTTATGATAACACGTACTCTAATTCAGATTATATTGTATGATGGGTAAAACGTATGATAACACGTACTCTAATTCAGATTATATTGTATGATATTGTAACACGTACTGATATTGTATGATGGGTAAAACGTATGATAACACGTACTCTAATTCAGATTATATTGTATGATGGGTAAAACGTATGATAACACGTAATCTCATTCAGATTATATTGTATGATGGGTAAAACGTATGATAACACGTACTCTAATTCAGATTATATTGTATGACGGGTAAAATTTATGATAACACGTACTCTAATTCAGATTATATTGTATGACGGGTAAAACGTATGATAACACGTACTCTAATTCAGATTATATTGTATGATGGGTAAAACGTATGATAACACGTACTCTAATTCATTATATTGTATGATGGGTAAAACGTATGATAACAAGTACTCTAATTCAGATTATATTGTATGATGGGTAAAACGTATGATAACACGTACTCTAATTCAGATTATATTGTATGATAGGTAAAACGTATGATAACTAATTCAGATATATTGTATGATGGGTAAAACGTATGATAACTACTAATTCAGATTATATTGTATGATGGGTAAACGTATGATAACACGTACTCTAATTCAGATTATATTGTATGACGGTAAAACGTATGATAACACATACTCTAATTCAGATTATATTGTATGATGGGTAAAACGATGATAACACGTACTCTAATTCAGATTATATTGTATGATGTGTAAAACGTATGATAACACGTACTCTAATTCATCTGATATTGTATGATGGGTAAAACGTATTGATAACACGTACTCTAATTCATCTGATATTGTATGATGGGTAAA
The DNA here is from genome assembly GCF_034236695.1 of Oncorhynchus nerka. Classification (NCBI taxonomy): domain Eukaryota; kingdom Metazoa; phylum Chordata; class Actinopteri; order Salmoniformes; family Salmonidae; genus Oncorhynchus; species Oncorhynchus nerka. The sequence goes on from NC_088405.1 coordinate 78,687,381, forward strand.
ACGCATGATAACACGTACTCTAATTCAGATTATATTGTATGATGGGTAAAACGTATGATAACACATACTCTAATTCAGATTATATTGTATGATGGGTAAAACGTATGATAACACGTACTCTAATTCAGATTATATTGTATGATGGGTAAAACGTATGATAACACGTACTCTAATTCAGATTATATTGTATGATGGGTAAAACGTATGATAACACGTACTCTAATTCAGATTATATTGTATGACGGGTAAAACGTATGATAACACGTACTCTAATTCAGATTATATTGTATGACGGGTAGAACGTATGATAACACATACTCTAATTCATCTGATATTGTATGATGGGTAAAACGTATGATAACACGTACTCTAATTCAGATTATATTGTATGGCGGGTAAAACGTATTGATAACACGTACTCTAATTCAGATTATATTGTATGATGGGTAACACGTATGATAACACGTACTCTAATTCAGATTATATTGTATGACGGGTAGAACGTATGATAACACATACTCTAATTCAGATTATATTGTATGATGGGTAAAACGCATGATAACACGTACTCTAATTCAGATTATATTGTATGACGGGTAAAACGTATGATAACACGTACTCTAATTCAGATTATATCGTACAACTGCAATTCCATTCGTAACGTAACATATCATACTAAATGGAGGGATACAAATGTACATCCCAAATCCTAAGAATTTCCCTGAAACCATACAAATCAATGCTATTGTGCCCTTGAGTAAAGCACTTAACCCTAAATTGCTCTCCATCCAGCAGAGCTGCTGTGGCTGACCCTGTGCTCTGGACAAAAGTAGTGCACTATATAGGGAATAGGGTGCCATTTGGGACGTAAATCCTGTCTATATGCAGCATTGTCTATTAACACATATACTATCAGCACATACTAACCCATGAGTTTGGTCATATTGATGCTAGAGCAACCAAGTAGATTGGGATCCTTTCCTATTCAGGTATGGGCCTTGTTCAAATACACAAAATACAAATACACACAATATGCATCTTTCCTCCCTTGAGTTTATGTGAATTGGTGAAATTAATGTAGTGGAAATCTTGATGTTAGATAGGTGATTACTTCAAGGAAGGGTGAAAGGATGGAAGGAAGGATGTTTTTAAACAAGCCCTTGGTCTACCCAGCAGGGGCACAACCCTGCAGTGCTTTAAAGCTTCCAGCAGATGGTACTAGTGTGTTGTCACAAAATCACACAGTAACCCTTTCACCAAACAATCTAGAAATACCTTGTTATTGCCTTTCACAATGCAATGGTCACAGTACTTTTCATATGATTCTCTTTTCATTTGTTTAAATACATCTGACCATCACTTAATCCAACTGCGCTTAAGGTTTAATCACTTCACTGTTTGATAAACCTATAGATTTTAAACTGGTTTGTCTACTATAGAATGGATTTTGATTTTGATTTTATTAAGTATATACATCTAAATTACATGCATGATACCTGATAAGCATACATAATGACTACTCGTTATTGCTAATTGATTTCACATAGTGATAACCACAATATGTTCACCATATAAAAGGGTGTGTGTGAACACTTGCAATTTCATTCAATATAGATAGAGCAGGATAGATAGCAAGGGAGAGGAAGAAATCAAAGTGCTTGTAGACAAGGGGCCCATCAGCGAGCTGGGCATGGGCCCCGTCAAAGATGTGGACATAAGAGAGAGGGAACTGTTGTGTCTAATGAATTCCGGGCCATCGTTGTTGACCATGTGGTAAAAAGAGGCCTTACCATGGCAGAGGCTGACAGATTAGTTCACCTCAGTCTGACAAGATCAACTGTCAATTCGATCGTGGAAACATTTCACCAAGAAAACAAAACGTCTGCAGGATATATACTATGCTTTACCATTACATTTACACTAAATGACATTATAATGCGTGTAAATTCACGGAACATGTTACAGTATTCTTACAGTATGATTTATTGACTGTATACTCTGTCCTACCCTCAGAAGTAATAGAGGCCCCTATGGTGGTGGCCGTGTGCTGACCGTCCAGCAGTGGTTGAAACGGTGAGGGCCAGGAATGACATACGGCTGTCCGAAATAAAGCAGGCCATTAAGGAGAACGATGACATCTTTGCCGATGTGGCATCCATCAGCCTACCAACAATCATCCCGCCTTTTGAGGCTGCACCAGGTATCTTTGAAACACATTTACCTGGTACCTTTTGAGAGAAACAACGACCTGGTGAAACAATTGCTGGCCAAGTATGTTCAGGTACAGCACTATATACTGTATTACAGTTACTATGATGCACATGTTACTTCACAATACCATATTGGATCTATATTGTAAAAATTAACTCATCAAAATATATTTTTAGAGGGTGATGGTGCTTGATGCTGCTGTGAACCATCACAAGTATATCTTTGTTGATGAAGCAGGCTTCAAAATGACCAAAACTCAGCGCCGTGGGCGGAACCTCACTGGTAAACGGGCGACTGTCCTTGTGCCTGGACAACGTGGGAGAAGCATCTCCATGTGCACAGCCATCACTGACGATGGTATCGTATCACGTAGGCCATTACTTGGATCCTGTAATGCTGTGCACCCCATTCTGTTTCTCAATTAAATTGAGCAGGCCTGTCAAGGTGAAGGGGTCACCTATGTCATTGTGTGGGACAATGTCAGGTTCCACCATGCAGAGGTTTTTCAGGAATGGTTTTGGGCCCTTCCCCAATTCTTGATCCTATACCTGCCCCCATACATTCCTTTCCTCAACCTTATTTTTTCAGCACAGAGATGGAATGTGTTTACGATCACCATGAGCGTGCCACCCTACTTCTGGCCATGGATGAGGCACACAACCTCAAACTTGGATTCGCCATGCCAAAAGGTTTTTCCCACGGTGCATAAACAATGACATTCACAGTGACATTCATTTAATTAGTTGTGACATTCGTTTCATTTAATTTCTTACATTTGATTACAGGCAGTACACCTATATGTTGCAATTATATCTGAAAAAATGTTTTTTTGCATGAGTGATTGTAGAGGATGTCTTCATTGAAATCACCTTCGATTACACATTGCATAGATATTATGGAAATTATAGATTTTCTGTACATTTTGTTTGGTAATGTAAGTGTATTGCCAAAAGTGAAAACTGTAATTTATAGTACTGTAGCATATTACTTTCAGCACTTCTAAGAGCGATTTCAAACGTGTATCTTGCATTGTTTGCTATTGGATTAACTGGTAGTTAAAACTACTTTTAAAAAATATATCATTATTTTGTGTTTCGGTGATTAAACCAATGTTCTCATTACATTTCACAACTTATATTTTCAATCCATGGTCGTTTGGTGAGAGATGTTTACAATCCATATGAATGCACAATGACATGTTTTTAATGAAAGCTTGGCTGCCTTACGTGTGACCAGTTTGGAGTTTTGTACTAAGAGTTATGAAAATGTACCACATACAGTGCGTTCGGAAAGTAAATCATACTCCTTGACATTTTCCACATTTTGTTACGTTACAGCCTTATTCTAAAATCAATTAAATTATTTCCCCCCTCAAATATACACACAAAACCCCATAATGTCAAAGCAAAAACAGGTTTTTAGACATTTTTGCAAATTTATTTTTAAAAAATTAAAAAACTGAAATACCTTATTTGCATAAGTATTCAGACCCATTGCTATGAAACTCGAAATTAAGCTCAGGTGCACCTTGTTAACATTGATCATCCTTGAGATGTTTCTACAACTTGATTGGAGTCCAACTGTGGCACACATCTGTCTATATAAGGTCCCACAGTTAACAGTGCATGTCAGAGCAAAATTCAAGCCATTAGTTCAAAGGAATTGTCCGTAGAGCACCGAGACAGGGTTGTGTCGAGGCACAGATCTGGGGAAGGGTACCAAAATAATTATGCAGCATTGATGGTCCCCAAGAACACAGTGGCCTTAAATGGAAGAAGTTTGGAACCACCAAGACTCTTCCTAGTGCAGGCCGGCCAAATTGAGCAATCAGGGGGGAAGGGCCTTGGTCACGGCACACTGCCAAAACAACGCAGGAGTGGCTTCGGGACAAATCTCTGAATGTCCTTGAGTGGCCCAGCCAGAGCCCAGACATGAATCCAATCAAACATCTCTGGAGAGACCTGAAAATAGCTGTGGAGCGTCACTCCCATTCAATCTGACAGAGCTTGAGAGGATCTGCAGAGAAGAATGGGAGAAACTCCCCAAATACAGGAGTGCCAAGATTGTAGCGTCATATCCAAGAAGACTCGAGGCTGTAATCGCTGCAAAAGGTTCTTCAACAAAGTACTGAATAAATGGTCTGAGTACTTATGTAAGGGAACACCCCCCTGAAATGGACAAAAATGAATAGGAACATATTGGCACCATACGAAACATATACACGATGTCCAATACCACTCAATTGGACGTCTTTCATTCAAAGTTGATTGCAAATGCCATATGGCAAATACCAAGTGTAACACTGCAAAAAGCCAATAGATGCGCTCCACCGTAATTTTTCATATTGCAAATGTAACACAAGTCAAGAGCCAAGAGTAAAATGTTGAAAATTTGAAAAAAAATCAAAAAGGTATCACCCCCTTAGAAAAGTGCTTTCTGGACCATTTTTCGAAATTCTTTAGATTTTTTTGTCAATTACACATGTATAAGAACTGTATGAACATACTTTTGTCACATTTTATTATCATAATTTGTAAAAAATACAAATAAAAAAAAACTACTTGTCCATAAGGCATATGTTTTGTCCATTTGCAATATAATTTCACAGAAAGTCAAAAGTCAAAAGTCGAAAATAGCAAAAAATTTGACAAAACTTATCACCCCGGATATTCAAAATTCTTTCGATTTTTTTTGTCAATTACACATGTATAAGAACTGTATCAACAAACTTCAGTCATATTTTATTATCATCATCATTTTATATTTTTATAACTTGTCCATAAGGCATATGTTTTGTCCATTTGCAATATGATTTCATAGAAAGTCAAAAGTCAAAAGTCGAAAATAGCAAAACATTTGACAAAACTTATCACCCCCGTTTTTTGAAATTCTTTAGATTTTTTTTGTCAATTACACATGTATAAGAACTGTATCAACATACTTCAGTCATTTTTTTTTACTACACAGCTCAAATAAATAAAGGGAACACTAAAATAACACATCCTAGATCTGAAAGAATGAAATATTCTTATTAAATACTTTTTTCTTTACATAGTTGAATGTGCTGACAACAAAATCACACAAAAATTATCAATGGAAATCAATTTATCAACCCATGGAGGTCTGGATTTGGAGTCACACTCAAAATTAAAGTGGAAAACCACACTACAGGCTGATCCAACTTTGATGTAATGTCCTTAAAACAAGTCAAAATGAGGCTCAGTAGTGTGTGTGGCCTCCACGTGCCTGTATGACCTCCCCACAACGCATGGCCATGCTCCTGATGAGGTGGCGGATGGTCTCCTGAGGGATTTTCTCCCAGACCTGGACTAAAGCATCCACCAACTCCTGGACAGTCTGTGGTGTTGGTGGATGGGGCGAGACATGATGTCCCAGATGTGCTCAATTGGATTCAGGTCTGGGGAATGGGCGGGCCAGTCCATAGCATCAATGCCTTCCTCTTGCAGGAACTGCTGACACACTCCAGCCACATGAGGTCTAGCATTGTCTTGCATTAGGATGAACCCAGGGCCAACCACACCAGAATATGGTCTCACAAGGGGTCTGAGGATCTCATCTCGTTACCTAATGGCAGTCAGACTACCTCTGGCGAGCACATGGAGGGCTGTGCGGCCCCCCAAAGAAATGCCACCCCACACCATGACTGGCCCACCGCCAAACCGGTCATGCTGGAGGATGTTGCAGGCAACAGAACGTTCTCCACGGCGTCTCCAGACTCTGTCATGTCTGTCACATGTGCTCAGTGTGAACCTGCTTTCATCTGTGAAGAGCACAGGGCACCAGTGGCGAATTTGCCAATCTTGGTGTTCTCCGGGAAATGCCAAACGTCCTGCACGGTGTTGGGCTGTAAGCACAACCCCTACCTGTGGACGTCGGTCCCTCATACCACCCTCACGGAGTCTGTTTCTGACCGTTTGAGCAGACACATTTGTGGCCTGCTGGAGGTCATTTTGCAGGGCTCTGGCAGTGCTCCTCCTGCTCCTCCTTGCACAAAGGCAGAGGTGGCGGTCCTGCTGCTGGGTTGTTGCCCTCCTACGGCCTCCTCTACGTCTCCTGATGTACTGGCCTGTCTCCTGGTAGCGCCTCCATGCTCTGGACACTACGCTGACAGACACAGCAAACCTTCTTGCCACAGCTCGCATTGATGTGCCATCCTGGATGAGCTGCACTACCTGAGCCACTTGTGTGGGTTGTAGACTCCGTCTCATGCTACCACTAGAGTGAAAGCACCGCCAGCATTCAAAAGTGACCAAAACATCAGCCAGGAAGCATAGGAACTGAGAAGTGGTCTGTGGTCACCACCTGCAGAACCACTCCTTTATTGGGGGTGTCTTGCTAATTGCCTATAATTTCCACCTGTTGTCTATTCCATTTGCACAACAGCATGTGAAATTTATTGTCAATCAGTGTTGCTTCCTAAGTGGACAGTTTGATTTCACAGAAGTATGATTGACTTGGAGTTACATTGTGTTGTTTAAGTGTTCCCTTTATTTATTTAGCCAACGCTATTATCTCAATTATCGTTCTGTCACTGCATGACAACGCACATTTGTTATAGCCTATAATTGTTACTGTCTTTGAAGCCAAAAACAAGACATGTGTTTTGAGGAAATGCTTTAAATACCAAGTTGTCCAGTTGTTTATTTTCATACCAATAGGTGTACATGAAACCACATTTCACTAGCCTACTGGGCGAAAAAATGAAAATAACTATTAAGCTTACAGCTATCAAAACCTATCTTTTAGCAATAAAGGCCAAGTTCAAATGCCAACATCAAATTCAAAGCACTCGGTGCACTGCCCAAACAACTGACCGGTAAAGCAAATGGCCCAGTCACTGCCCTCTGCTTTCTAAAAATGACAGAAAAGTTGCACAGGCTGGCAGCTACTCTCTGAGCAATGGTCCACATGGTCCTGAAGCCATCCATTTCGTACACAGCAAATGCATTTTAAATCAGGTTTGGAATGATTTTAGTCTAGACTTTTATTGTTGTTGCCTGCCCATTGATTGGTTCTAATTCTCAGAGTAAAAACTCAACGGACGCTATGAAAGATTAACCCAAGTCTATTCTTCCCAGAGGGTCAACACAGCTGCAATTAGACAAAGACATTGTTCACACAATGTCACGCCCTGATCTTAGTATTTTGTGTTTATATATTTATTTGGTCAGGCCAGGGTGTGACATGGGTTTATTTTGTGTTGTGTTTTCGTATTGGGGTTTTAGTAGGCATTGAGATTGTGGCTGAGTAGGGGTGTCTAGCATAGGCTTGGCTGCCTGAGGCGGTTCTCAATCAGAGTCAGGTGATTCTTGTTGTCTCTGATTGGGAACCATATTTAGGTAGCCTGGGTTTCACTGAGTGTTTCGTGGGTGATTGTTCCTGTCTCTGTGTTAGTGTTCACCAGATAGGCTGTATAGGTTTTCACATTCCGTTTGTTGTTTTGTATTGTTCGTGTTTTTTCTTTATTAAAGATGTATCGAACTAACCGCGCTGCATTTTGGTCCGACTCTCCTTCAACGGAAGAAAGCCGTTACAGAATCACCCACCACAACTGGACCAAGCAGCGTGGTGACAGGCAGCGACAGCAACAGCAGCGAAAAGAGGAAAGGACATGGGAGGACGTTATGGACAGCAAGAGTATAGAGTATACGACTTGGGAGGAAATAGACAGGTGGGCGGTCGACCCAGAGAGAGTGCCGGAGCCCGCCTGGGATTCACTGGAGCAGTGCGAAGAGGGCTATAGGAGAATGGAGTCGAAGAGAAAAGCACGGCGGCGCAGAAGGAAGCCTGAGAGTCAGCCCCAAACATTTCTTGGGGGGGGGGCTCAGGGAGAGTGCGGCAGAGTCAGGGTTCAGACCTGAGCCAACTCCCCCTGTTTATCGTGAGGAGCAGCGATCACAGGACTTCTGGACGTGGGAGGAGATATTGGACGGAAAAGGACCCTGGACACAGCCTGGAGAATATCGCCGCCCCAAAGAAGAACTGGAGGCGACGAAAGCGGAAAGGCGCTGGTATGAAGAGGCAGCACGGCGACGCGGATGGAAGCCCGAGAGTCCGCCCCAAAAATGTATTGGGAGGGGGGCTCAGGGAGAGTGTGGCAGAGTCAGGGTTCAGACCTGAGCCAACTCCCCCTGTTTACCGTGAGGAGCCAAGGAAGAGACCAGAACCAGAGCCGGTGTTAGAGGTGAGCGAAGCAGAGACTGTGAAGGAGTTAACCTCTTAGAGCTCCCCCTCTATACTGCCCCTGTTGGAGAAAGTGCGTGCCCATAGTAAACTGAAAATATTTTTCCCCAAAATTGCTAATATATGCATATAAAAAATATTATCGAATAGAAAACACTCTAAAGCTTCTAAAGCCGTTTAAATTTTGTCTCTATGTAAAGCAGAACTCTCAGGGCATGCATTCTCCCAAATGCTATCTTGTCATGGAAAAAGTTGGCCCAACTTTGACGTCATCTCACACGCACTTCCCAAACAGCTACCGCTCTGGGAACAGTCTGTACGTGTTCAGCGCTCACGGCAGTTTGAGCGAGCTGAAACCTCTCGGCCACGCGAAAAAAAAGGTGACTGTTACGCGCGCTCTGGCCGGGTGATGTCCTTTCTTCAGGATCGATTAAACGACGTGTGTGTTTCTGTTCGTCCTCACGATTTCTGTGCACCTTTATAACATGTTAAAGCTTAATTATGAACATAGTTTGACAAGTTTACTCGACATATAATATATAATTTCGACGTTTTGGTGCGCATCAACTTGAAATTGGCCTACATTTCGACCGAAATGTGGCTATTTTACATTTACATTTAAGTCATTTAGCAGACGCTCTTATCCAGAGCGACTTACAAATTGGTGCATTCACCTTATGACATCCAGTGGAGCAGCCACTTTACAATAGTGCATCTAAATCTTTTAAGGGGGGGGTGAGAAGGATTACTTTATCCTATCCTAGGTATTCCTTAAAGAGGTGGGGTTTCAGGTGTCTCCGGAAGGTGGTGATTGACTCCGCTGTCCTGGCGTCGTGAGGGAGTTTGTTCCACCATTGGGGGGCCAGAGCAGCGAACAGTTTTGACTGGGCTGAGCGGGAACTGTACTTCCTCAGTGGTAGGGAGGCGAGCAGGCCAGAGGTGGATGAACGCAGTGCCCTTGTTTGGGTGTAGGGCCTGATCAGAGCCTGGAGGTACTGAGGTGCCGTTCCCTCACAGCTCCGTAGGCAAGCACCATGGTCTTGTAGCGGATGCGAGCTTCAACTGGAAGCCAGTGGAGAGAGCGGAGGAGCGGGGTGACGTGAGAGAACTTGGGAAGGTTGAACACCATACGGGCTGCGGCGTTCTGGATGAGTTGTAGGGGTTTAATGGCACAGGCAGGGAGCCCAGCCAACAGCGAGTTGCAGTAATCCAGACGGGAGATGACAAGTGCCTGGATTAGGACCTGCGCCGCTTCCTGTGTGAGGCAGGGTCGTACTCTGCGGATGTTGTAGAGCATGAACCTACAGGAACGGGCCACCGCCTTGATGTTAGTTGAGAACGACAGGGTGTTGTCCAGGATCACGCCAAGGTTCTTAGCGCTCTGGGAGGAGGACACAGTGGAGTTGTCAACCGTGATGGCGAGATCATGGAACGGGCAGTCCTTTCCCGGGAGGAAGAGCAGCTCCGTCTTGCCGAGGTTCAGCTTGAGGTGGTGATCCGTCATCCACACTGATATGTCTGCCAGACATGCAGAGATGCGATTCGCCACCTGGTCATCAGAAGGGGGAAAGGAGAAGATTAATTGTGTGTCGTCTGCATAGCAATGATAGGAGAGACCATGTGAGGTTATGACAGAGCCAAGTGACTTGGTGTATAGCGAGAATAGGAGAGGGCCTAGAACAGAGCCCTGGGGACACCAGTGGTGAGAGCACGTGGTGAGGAGACGGATTCTCGCCACGCCACCTGGTAGGAGCGACCTGTCAGGTAGGACGCAATCAAGCGTGGGCCGCGCCGGAGATGCCCAACTCGGAGAGGGTGGAGAGGAGGATCTGATGGTTCACAGTATCGAAGGCAGCCGATAGGTCTAGAAGGATGAGAGCAGAGGAGAGAGAGTTAGCTTTAGCAGTGCGGAGCGCCTCCGTGATACAGAGAAGAGCAGTCTCAGTTGAATGACTAGTCTTGAAACCTGACTGATTTGGATCAAGAAGGTCATTCTGAGAGAGATAGCGGGAGAGCTGGCCAAGGACGGCACGTTCAAGGTTTTTGGAGAGAAAAGAAAGAAGGGATACTGGTCTGTAGTTGTTGACATCGGAGGGATCGAGTGTAGGTTTTTTTCAGAAGGGGTGCAACTCTCGCTCTCTTGAAGACGGAAGGGACGTAGCCAGCGGTCAGGGATGAGTTGATGAGCGAGGTGAGGTAAGGGAGAAGGTCTCCGGAAATGGTCTGGAGAAGAGAGGAGGGGATAGGGTCAAGCGGGCAGGTTGTTGGGCGGCCGGCCGTCACAAGACGCGAGATTTCATCTGGAGAGAGAGGGGGAGAAAGAGGTCAGAGCACAGGGTAGGGCAGTGTGAGCAGAACCAGCGGTGTCGTTTGACTTAGCAAACGAGGATCGGATGTCGTCGACCTTCTTTTCAAAATGGTTGACGAAGTCATCTGCAGAGAGGGAGGAGGGGGGGGGAGGGGGAGGGGGATTCAGGAGGGAGGAGAAGGTGGCAAAGAGCTTCCTAGGGTTAGAGGCAGATGCTTGGAATTTAGAGTGGTAGAAAGTGGCTTTAGCAGCAGCGACAGAAGAGGAAAATGTAGAGAGGAGGGAGTGAAAGGATGCTAGGTCCGCAGGGAGGCGAGTTTTCCTCCATTTCCGCTTGGCTGCCCGGAGCCCTGTTCTGTGAGTTCGCAATGAGTCGTCGAGCCACGGAGCGGGAGGGGAGGACCGAGCCGGCCTGGAGGATAGGGGACATAGAGAGTCAAAGGATGCAGAAAGGGAGGAGAGGAGGGTTGAGGAGGCAGAATCAGGAGATAGGTTGGAGAAGGTTTGAGCAGAGGGAAGAGATGATAGGATGGAAGAGGAGAGAGTAGCGGGGAGAGAGAGCGAAGGTTGGGACGGCGCGATACCATCCGAGTAGGGGCAGTGTGGGAAGTGTTGGATGAGAGCGAGAGGGAAAAGGATACAAGGTAGTGGTCGGAGACTTGGAGGGGAGTTGCAATGAGGTTAGTGGAAGAACAGCATCTAATAAAGATGAGGTCGAGCGTATTGCCTGCCTTGTGAGTAGGGGGGGAAGGTGAGAGGGAGAGGTCAAAAGAGGAGAGGAGTGGAAAGAAGGAGGCAGAGAGGAAAGAGTCAAAGGTAGACGTGGGGAGGTTAAAGTCGCCCAGAACTGTGAGAGGTGAGCCGTCCTCAGGAAAGGAGCTTATCAAGGCATCAAGCTCATTGATGAACTCTCCGAGGGAACCTGGAGGGCGATAAATGATAAGGATGTTAAGCTTGAAAGGGCTGGTAACTGTGACAGCATGGAATTCAAAGAGAATTTTGAGAACCGAAAGACACAGACTTGAAAACTAAACGCTGGTTTGGTAAGTATAATCCCTTCCAGGTCTTCTGATGGAAGAACAGCAAAGGTAAGGGAATATTTATGTGGTAATTTTGGGTTTCTGTCGACTCCAAGATAGAGGAGCGATACTGCTAATGTTGGAGCGCCGACTCCTAGTATAGCCTACTGAACGCAACCTGTAACGTTAAAAATAAATGTAACACAGCGATTGCATTTAGAAGAAGTGTATCTTGCTATACATATGTAAAACATGCATATTTAGTCAAAGTTTATGATGTGTATTCCTTGTTAGCTGACGTTATCTGCCGGAGCTATTTCATTTCTCCTGACATTGTAGTAGCATTTTTTGAACGATGCGTCATTGTAAACAGAGATTTATGGATATATATTGCAGATTATTGAGAAAAAAAATGAATGTACTGTGTAACATGTTATATTACTGTCATCTGATGAAGATTTCAAAAGGTTAGTGAAATGATTTTTCTTTTAATCCTGCGTTTGTTGATTGCATATTTTTTCCTACTTGGCTATGCTAATGAGGTATGTCTGCGGTGGTGGTTGGACATAAATATGTGCTATGTTTTCGCCGTAAAACATTTTAGAAATCTGACTTGCTGGGTAGATAAACAACTTGTTTATCTTTCATTTGAGCTATTTTACTTGTTAATGTGTGGAGGTTAAATATTTTTAGGAATATTTTTTCGCATTGTGCGTTATGCTAATGAGCTTGAGCCCTAGTCACGAACCCGGATCCGGTATTGGTGGACTATGAGGTTAATGGGGAAAGTGGAGGAGAGAGTAATGAGGGAGTTGCTAGTTTGGTGCTTTAGGTACGATATTCGTCCGACGGAGCGAGTCGGGGATTTGATGGCACCTGGGTCAGCGCTCCATACTCGTCCTGAGGTGCGTGTTAGTCGGCTGGTGAAAATTGTGCCAGCCTCACGCACTAGGCCTCCTGTGTACCTACCTAGCCTTGCACGTCCTGTGCCAGCCCTGCTCTCAGGCTCTCCAGTACACCTTCACGGTCCGGTCCATCCTGTGCCACCGTCACACACCAGTCCTCCGGTGGCAGCTCCCCGCACCAGGCTTCCTGTGCGTGTCCTCGGTCCAGTACCACCAGTTCCAGCACCACGCACCAGGCCTTCAGTGCGTCCCACCTGTTTAGCGCTGCCAGAGCCTTTCTCCTCTCCTGCGCTGCCGGAGTCTCCCGCCTGTTCAGCGCTGCCAGAGCCTTTCTCCTCTCTTGCGCTGCCGGAGTCTCCCGCCTGTTTAGCGCAGCCAGAGCCTTTCTCCTCTCCTGTGCTGCCGGAGCCTCCCGCATGTTCAGCTCTGCCAGAGCCTTCCTCCTCTACAGCGCTGCTGGAGTCTCCTGCCTGTTCAGCGCAGCCAGAGCTGTCAGCCTGCATGGAGCTGCCAGTCTGCATGGAGCAGCCAGAGCTGTCAGCCTGCATGGAGCAGCCAGAGCTGCCAGCCTGCATGGAGCTGCCAGAGCTGTCAGCCTGCATGGAGCAGCCAGAGATGTCAGCCTGCATGGAGCAGCCAGAGCTGCCAGTTTGCAAGGAGCAGCCAGAGCTGCCAGTCTGCATAGAGCTGCCAGTCTGCATGGAGCAGCCAGAGCTGCCAGCCTGCATGCAGCAGCCAGAGCTGTCAGCCTGCATGGAGCAGCCAGAGCTGTCAGCCTGCATGGAGCAGCCAGAGCTGTCAGCCTGCATGGAGCAGCCAGAGCTGTCAGCCTGCATGGAGCAGCCAGAGCTGCCAGTTTGCATGGAGCAGCCAGAGCTGCCAGTCTGCATAGAGCTGCCAGTCAACCAGACTCTTCCAGATCTGCCAGTCAGCCAGACTCTTCCAGATCTGCCAGTCAACCAGACTCTTCCAGATCTGCCAGTCAACCAGACTCTTCCAGATCTGCCAGTCAACCAGACTCTTCCAGATCTGCCAGTCAACCAGACTCTTCCAGATCCGCCAGCCAGCCAGGATCTGCCGGAGACAACTACCTGCCTGAGCTTCCTCTCAGTGCTGAGCATCCTCTCAGTGCTGGGCTTCCCCTTAGGGTTGAGCTTCCCCTCTATGTTGAGCTTCCCCTCTATGCTGAGCTTCCCCTCAGTCCCGAGCTACCCCTCAGTCCCGAGCTACCCCTCAGTCCCGAGCTTCCCCTCAGTCCCGAGCTTCCCCTCAGTCCCGAGCTTCTCCTCAGTCCCGAGCTTCTACCTCAGTCCCGAGCTGCCCCTCAGTCCAGTGGGGTCCTTGGTGAGGGTTATTAGGCCTAGGTCGGCGGCGAAGGTCGCCAATCAAAGGACGCGTTACAGAGGGACTAAGACTTGGTTGGAGTGGGGTCCACGTCCCGAGCTGGAGCCTCCACCGTGGACAGACGCCCACCCGGACCCTATTGGATATCAGAGAGATGTCAATTTACAAGCACAACCAGCACTACGACCAAGAATACGACTTTCCCAAAGCGAATCCTTTGTCTACCCCTCCCAGGGCATTTGAACTGATTCCAGAGGCCGACCCAAAATAATGCCGCCGGAGGAGAAGGTGCTTTGAGTGTGCGCACACCGTCCACCGCTTTTGAGTATATTACTCTAAAGTCCAGTTCCTAGTTAACAAAGTCAATGAAATTAGGACAAGAGTTGCTTTCCAAAGAGATATCCAGGATTGTAACATACTCTGTTTCACGGAGACATGGCTAGCTGGGGACATGCTGTCGGAGTCCGTACAGCCAACCAGATTTTCAGTACGTCGCGTCGACAGGAACAAACATCTCTCCAGTAAGAAGAAGGGCGGGGGTGAATGTTTCATGATTAATGGCTCATGGTGTAATTGTAACAACATACAATAACTCAAGTCCTTTTGTTCACCTGACCTAGAATTCCTCACAATCTAATGCACAGGACTTTATGCAAACTGGAAACCAAATAACCAGAGGCTGCATTTATTGTAGCTGAGGATTTTAACAAAGCTAATTTGAGAACAAGACTACTTAAATTCTATCAGCATATCGATTGCAATACACGAGCGACTAACACGCTCAACCATTGCTACTCTAACTTCCGCTGATGCATACAAGGCCCTCTCCAGCCCTCCTTTTGGCAAATCTGACCATGACTCCCTCTTGTTTCTCCCCTACTATAGGCAGAAACTGAAACAGGAAGCGCCCGTGCTTAGGTCTATCTAATGCTGGTCTGACCAATCGGACTCCACACTTCAAGATTGCTTCTCTCACATGGACTGGGATATGTTCCGGGTAGCCTCAGACAATAACATTGACGTATACGCTGACACGGTGAGCGAGTTTATAAGGAAGTTTATAGGAGATGTTGTACACACTCTGACTATTAAAACCTTCCCTAACCAGCAACCGTGGATTGATGGCAGCATTCGCTCAAAACTGAAAGCACGTACCACCGCATTTAATCCTGGCAAGGTGACTGGAAAAATGGCCGAATACAAACAGTGTAGTTATTCCCTCCATAAGGCAATCAAACAAGCAAAGCGTCAGTATAGAGACAAAGGGAGTCGCAATTCAATGGCTCAAACACAAGACGTATGTGGCAGGGTCTACAGACTACCACAGATTACAAAAAGAAGACCAGCCCCGTCGCGGACATCAATGTCTTGCTAGGTCTCAACCTGGGTCTCAACCCCAACCTGTGCAACTGGGTCCTGGACTTCCTGACAGGCCACCTCCAGGTAGTGAAGGTAGGAACCAACATCTCCACTCCCCTGACCCTCAACACTGGGGCCCCACAAGGGTGCGTTCTCAGCCCCCTCCTGTACTTCCTGTTCACCCACAACTGCGTGGCCATGCACGGCTCCAACTCAATCATCAAGTTTGAGGTGGTGAGGGCCCTCGGAGTGTCGTGTCAGGAAAATAACCTCACACTCAATGTCAGCAAAACAAATGAGATGATTGTGGACTTCAGGAAACAGCAAAGGGAGCACCCCACTATCCACATCGATGGGACAGCAGTGGAGAAGGTGGAAAGTTTTAAGTTCCTCGTTGTACATGTCACCGACAAACTGAAATGGTCCACGCACAGCACCTCTTCAACCTCAGGAGGCTGAAAAAAATGGTCTTGTCACCAAAAACCCTCATTAACTTTTACAGGTGCACAATTGAGATCATCCTGTCGGGCTGTATCACCACCTGGTATGGTAACTGCACCGCACACAACCGCAGGGCTCTCCAGAGGGTGGTGCGGTCTGCACAACGCATCACCGGGGGCAAACTACCTGCCCCCCAGGACATCTACAACACCCGATGTCACAGGAAGGGAAAAAAAAGATCATCAAGGACAATAACCACCCAAGCCACTATCTGTTCACCCCGTTTCCATCGAGAAGGCGAGGTCAGTACAAGTGCATAAAAGCTGGGACAGAGAGAATGAAAAACAGCTTCTATCTCAAGGCCATCAGATTGTAAAACAGCCAACACTAGCACAGAGAGGGGGCTGCGTACCTACAGACGTGATATCATTGGCCTCTTTAATAAATGGAACACTAGTCACTTTAATAATGCCACTTTAAGAATTTTTACATATCTCGCATTACTCATCTCACAAACTCAGCAAAAAAAGAAACATCCCTTTTTCAGGACCCTGTCTTTCAAAGAGATTTCGTAAAAATCCTAATAACTTCACAGATCTTCATTGTAAAAGGTTTAAACATTGTTTCCCATGCTTGTTCAATGAACCATAAACAATTAATGAACATGCACCTGTGGAACGGACACTAACAGCTTACAGACGGTAGGCAATTAAGGTCACAGTTATGAAAACTTAGGACACTAAAGAGGCCTTACTACTGACTATGAAAAACACCAAAAGAAAGATGGCCAGCATCCCTGCTCATCTGTGTGAACATGCCTTAGGCATGCTGCAAGGAGGCATGAGGACTGCAGATGTGGTCAGGGCAATACATTTAAATGTATGTACTGTGAGACACCTAAGACAGCGCTGCAAGGAGACAGGACGGACAGCTGATTGTCCTCGCAGTGGCCGGCCACGTTTAACAACACCTGCACAGGATCGGTACAGGATGGCAACAACAACTGCCTGAGTTACACCAGGAACGCACAATCCCTCCGTCAGTACTCAGACTGTCTGTAATAGGCTGAGAGAGGCTGGACTGAGACCTTGTAAGCCTGTCGTAAGGCAGGTCCTCACCAGACATCAACGACAACAATGTCGCCTATGGGCACAAATCCACCATCGCTGGACAAGACAGGACTGGCAAAAGTGACTGACGAGTCACGGTTTTGTCTCACCAGGAGTGATAGTCAGATTCGCATTTATCGTCGAAGGAATGAGCATTACACCGAGGCCTGTACTCTGGAGCGGGATCGATTTGGGGGTGGAGGGTCCCTCATGGTCTGGGGCAGTGTGTCATAGCATCATCGGACTGAGCTTGTTGTCATTGCAGGCAATCTCCACACTGTGCATTACAGGGAAGACATCCTCCTCCCTAATGTGGTACCCTTCCTGCAGGCTCATCCTGACATGACCCTCCAGCATCACAATGCCACCAGCCATACTGCTCATTCTGTGAGTGATTTCCTACAAGACAGGGATGTCAGTGTTCTGCCATGGCCGGCGAAGAGCCCAGATCTCAATCCCATTGAGCACATCTGGGACCTGTTGGATCGGAGGGTGAGGGCTAGGGCAATTCCCCCCAGAACTGTCCGGGAACTTGCAGGTGTCTTGGTGGAAGAGTGGGGCAAAATCTCACAGCAAGAACTGGCAAATCTGGTGCAGTCCATGAGGAGGAGATGCACTGCAGTACCTAATGCAGTACACTGCAGTACCTAATGCAGTCAGATACTGACTGTTTACTTTTAATTTTGTTAGTCACATGTCTGTGGAACATGTTCAATTTAAGTCTCAGTTGTTGAATCTTGTTATGTTCATACAAATATTTACACATGTAAAGTTTGCTGAAAATAAACGTAGTTGACAGTGAGAGAACGCTTCTTTTTTTGCTGAGTCTATCTATTCTTTACTATCTATTGCATCTTAGCCGCTGTGTCACTGCTCATCCATATATTTTATACTTATATATTCTTATCCCATTCCTTTACTAGATTGTGTGTATTAGGTTTTGTTGTGGAATTTGTTAGATATTAGGTTTTGTTGTGGAATTATTAGATATTACCTTTTAGATACTGCTGCACGGGCGGATCTAGAAGCATAAGCATTTCGCTACATCTGCTACATCTGCTAACCATGTGTATGTGAACAATAACATTAGATTTCATTTGATTTATCGGTCCGCTAATACAGGACTGGTTTAACTAAATGTATTTAGTGTTTACCAGCATTTTTTACTTGAGTATGATAATTATCTGTGCAAAAAGGTTAATCTGATAATGCTTGTAGAATATAAAAATACTTGCTTGATATACACTACCGTTCAAAAGTTTGGGGTCACTTAGAAATATCCTTGTTTTTGAAAGAAAAGATGATTTTATGTCCATTAAAATAACATCAAATTAATCAGAAATGCATTGTAGACATTGTTAATGTTGTAAATGACTATTGTATCTGGAAACGGCAGATGTTTAATGATTTTTAATTAAAAAATCTGTCGTTTCCAGCTACAATAGTCATTTACAACATAAACAATGTCTACACTGTATTTCTGATCAATTTGATGTTATTTTAATGGAAAATCTTTTTATTTTCTTTCAAAAACAAGGACATTTCTAAGTGACCCCAAACTTTTGAACGGTAGTGTATGTTTTTTCTTGAAATACTTTGCAAATGTAATTTATTTCTATGTGAAAACTGAAATGGTCGATTCACTCCTTATCCATTTTAGTAGACACTGTTATCCAGAGCAACTTACAGAGTGAGTGCATACATTTTCATACTGGTCCCCCGTGGGAATCAAACCCACAACCCTAGCATTGCAAGTGCCATGCGCTACCAACTGAGCCACATCATCACAAACCACTTGATGTCTCAATGTACTCAATTACTGTACATTGTTTTTCTTCATGGTGATGAAAAGTCGACAGGTACAAACCTAGTCACCAGCCTATGTACAATACAATAATGTACATTTACATCAAGTGGTTAGTAAGGACAGTAAATCAATACTGCACAAAAAGTGGTTGTTTTCCATGTTATTTTATCAAGAAAAATATTTAATTTGGATGTTTTGTGTCAATAAACAAACAACGAAACGTGACCTACGTGGTGCAACATGCACATACACAAAACAATATCCCACAAATACAGGTGGAAACAGGGACACCTTAAATATGATCCCCAATTAGAGACAACGATAATCAGCTGCCTCTAATTGGGAACCATACTCAAACCCAAACATAGAAATACAGCGACTAGAACACCCCCTAGTCATGCCCTGACCTACAACATCATAGAGAACCAAGGGCTCTCTATGGTCAGGGCGTGACAATGTTTGAGGACAGGATTTTGTTCTTTCTTGATTCCATTAAAAGTACAATCATGGAGAAAGGGACAGGACAACAACTCTTACAAATCCAACTACTGAATCCTGCAAGATGTTCTTAATTATACAACAACCTTTTTGCCAAAGTGGAGATGCTGGAAACATTTGTTACCCTCTCTACCGACATCTAGCTCTACAGACATCTATATAGGTCCACAATACTAGTAAAGGCCCAGTGCACTACTTTTGAAAAAATCATATATATATATATATTTATTGTTTATATGTATATATTTATTTTTCATGGGTTGCTGCAGCACCCTCCGCACCCCTACCTCCCGCGGCTACGTACTACCCTATCCAATCTTATGATTTAGGGACTGTCTTGATGTACTGGATGTTCAACAATAATTATGTTGACTCACAATACTGGGTTTTACAACTAAACCACAACTCTATATATAGTCTACATTTTGACAATAACATCTGATAGGGAGTCCAGGGTATTCATTAGGCACCAAACGGAAGACAACAGACTGAAGAAGGGGGCTATTGTTGAACCTGTCCAATAAGAAGCAGTCATTTTCGTTTTCTGTTGCAATTGTTTTTGCTTCGGTGTGCCCTAATAAATACAACCCAGTGGTAGTACCACATTGGCTGACTTTAGAGAGGGCACCAAGGAGGTCCAAAAGTCAGCACGTGTCTCACCAGGAGGGGGAAGTGGCAAGCCGAGTGCATGGTGCTCTAAGATCTGTGATAAGGATCACACTGGGGTTCTAATGCTGTGAGTTTACCCTGGATTCTACCACTGGTTTGTGCTTCCTGCAACGCCTCTTCCTGATCGGGTACGAGAGAGCAGGGAACACAGCCTTGCTTACGTAAATAAGGCAGGGGGAGAAAAGCACACAGAGCCAAAGGTGAGGCCCTGTTGCCATATTTCACGAGAGGCACCATTGTTTGTGCTCCAGACTTCTTTCTTACCATGCAAAGTAGTTTCCTTTCCTGGGATCAGGTCGCGCCAATACATTTGTTGTTCTGCAGAAACATATTTTTTTGGTAGCAGGTGAATGAAAAAACTAAACCCAGTGGGGGAGGCCTCTTAGTTGTTGTCTGTCTTTATCGTTCGCTTTGTCTATAGCTATTAACTCCATTTGCTCAGAACTCTGACACTCTGCCAAAAGCAGCTTTAAAATAAAGGTCACATTAAGGAGAGGTAACAAGAGGGTAATACAGACATTTCGCAATACAGACATATTTGCTGTATTAGGAGTGTCATATTTATAAATGATAAATTAATTCACAATTTAAATCAACATTTTTCTACAGCGTAATTATCGAGCTCACATCAGCAAACACAAATCTACGAGCAACTTTTGTCGTTGAGTTCATGAAATTAATGAAGAGGGTCTCAATTTATTGTGACTAGACTGCTATTATTACGACTTGACAGAGAATATCACAATATCAATCTACAGCCACCTAGCATGGCCCATGGACTTCCCCTTATAATCCATAATGAATACACAGCCATTGAGGATGTCCGTTTGTCCACCCTGTTTTCCATTAAAGATCTGACAGCACAATCACTCACTGTCTCGCTCTATTAATAGACCCTTTTTTCCCTGAAGTTGTTTTGGAGGGTTTCCTCTCTCTCTCTCTCTCTTTCTCCCTCCCTCCCTCCCCTTAGAGCTTAGTGAGAACATGGTTTTCTTATGGTTATTTAGCATACAACCTTCCCACAATGTTCTGGTAATGGTGCAGGATGGTTCATTCTCAGCACATAACAATATTTTCTTGGTATTTCAGTACTTTAACAGAATGTTTCCTAAAAGTTCAAACATGGTTACATTTAACGTTGTCCAACTGGTTTGCCATTGGGAATGATCTCAAATAGTTCAGAGAATGTTAAGAAACGACGTCCTTCTGTGGGAATTTCAGCACTTTAGCATAACGTTTTCAAGCAGGTTTCCTCATCAAATAAATTGTATTTGTCACATGCGCAGAATACAACAGGTATTACCTTACAGTGAAATACTTACTTACAAGCCCTTAACTAACAATGCAGTTTTAAGATAAATAAATGTTGAGTAAAAAATAGATAAAGTAAAAAATAAAAATAAAAAGTAACAAATAATTAGAGCAGCAGGAAAATAACAGTAGTGGGGCTATATACAGGGGGTACCGGTACAGAGTCAATATGCAGGGCACCGGTTAGTCAAGGTAATTGAGGTAATACGTACATGTAGGTAGGGCTAGGAGTGACTATGCATAGATAATAAACAGATAGTAGCAGCAACGTAAAAGGTGGGGAAAACAACAAGTCAAATAGTCTGGGTAGCCATTTGATTAGCTGTTCAGGAGTCTTATGGCTTGGGGCTAGAAGCCTTTTGGACCTAGACGTGGCGCTCCGGTACCGCTTCATCTCCTTTGTCTTGATAACGTAGAGGGAGAGGCTGTTATCCTGCCACCACACGGCCAGGTCTCTGACTTCCTCCCTATAGGTTTTCTCATCGTTATTGGTGATCAGGCCTACCACTGTTGTGTCATCGGCAAACTTAATGATGATGTTGGAGTCGTGCCTGGCCATGCAGTCATAAGTGAACAGGGAGTACAGGAGGGGACTGAGCACACACCCCTGAGGGTGTGGCGGATGTGGCAAATGTGTTGTTACCTTACCACCTGGGGGCGGCCCATCAGGAAGTCCAGGATCTAGTTGCAGAGGAAGGTGTTCAGTCCCAGTGTCTTTAGCTTAGGGATGAGCTTTAGGGCACTATGGTGTTAAATGCTGACCTGTAGTCAATGAATAGCATTCTCACTTAGGTGTTCCTTTTGTCCAGGTGGGTAAGGGCAGTGTGGAGTGTAATAGATATTGCATCATCTGTGGATCTGTTGGGGCGGTATGCAAATTGGAGAGGGTCTACGGTTTCAGAAATAATGGTGTTGATGTGATTCATGACCAGCCTTTCAAAGCACTTCATGGCTACAGACGTTAGTGCTACGGGTCGGTAGTCATTTAAGCAGGTTACCTTAGTGTTCTTGTATCTGACTATTATATGACTATTGTATCTGGAAACGGCAGATGTTTAATGATTTTTAATTAAAAAATCTGTCGTTTCCAGCTACAATAGTCATTTACATTTACATTTACATTTAAGTCATTTAGCAGACGCTCTTATCCAGAGCGATTTACAACATAAACAATGTCTACACTGTATTTCTGATCAATTTGATGTTATTTTAATGGAAAATCTTTTTATTTTCTTTCAAAAACAAGGACATTTCTAAGTGACCCCAAACTTTTGAACGGTAGTGTATGTTTTTTCTTGAAATACTTTGCAAATGTAATTTATTTCTATGTGAAAACTGAAATGGTCGATTCACTCCTTATCCATTTTAGTAGACACTGTTATCCAGAGCAACTTACAGAGTGAGTGCATACATTTTCATACTGGTCCCCCGTGGGAATCAAACCCACAACCCTAGCATTGCAAGTGCCATGCGCTACCAACTGAGCCACATCATCACAAACCACTTGATGTCTCAATGTACTCAATTACTGTACATTGTTTTTCTTCATGGTGATGAAAAGTCGACAGGTACAAACCTAGTCACCAGCCTATGTACAATACAATAATGTACATTTACATCAAGTGGTTAGTAAGGACAGTAAATCAATACTGCACAAAAAGTGGTTGTTTTCCATGTTATTTTATCAAGAAAAATATTTAATTTGGATGTTTTGTGTCAATAAACAAACAGCGAAACGTGACCTACGTGGTGCAACATGCACATACACAAAACAATATCCCACAAATACAGGTGGAAACAGGGACACCTTAAATATGATCCCCAATTAGAGACAACGATAATCAGCTGCCTCTAATTGGGAACCATACTCAAACCCAAACATAGAAATACAGCGACTAGAACACCCCCTAGTCATGCCCTGACCTACAACATCATTACCTTAGTGTTCTTGGGCACAGGCACTATAGTGGTCTGCTTGAAACATGTTGGTATTACAGACTCAGTCAGGGACAGGTTGAAAATGTCAGTGAAGACACTTGCCAGTTGCTCAGCGCAAGCTTGCAGTACACGTCCTGATAATCCATCTTGTGAATGTCGACCTGTTTAAAGGTCTTACTCACATCGACTACGGAGAGCGTGTTTACACAGTTGACCGGAACAACTGATGCTCTCATGCATGTTTCATCAAATGTAATTGTATGCTGTAGCGTTAAGATTTGCCAACACTGGAACTAAGGGGCCTAGACCGAATCATGAAAACCAGCCCCAGACCATTGCTTGCCTCGAAGCGAGCATATACGTAATTTAGCTCGTCTGGTAGGCTTGTGTCACTGGGCATCTCGTGGCAGTGCTTCCCTTTATAGTCTGTAATAGTTTGCAAGACCTGCCACATCTGACGAGCATCGGAGTATGATTCAATCTTAGTCCTGTATTTGATGCTGTGCCTCTCTGAACATCGGAGGGCATTGCAGGATTTCTTATAAGCTTCCGGGTTAGAGTCGCGCTCCTTAAAAGCGGAAACTCTACCCTTTAGCTCAGTGGGGATGTTGCCTCTAATCCATGGCTTTTGGTTGGGGTATGTACGTACAGTCACTGTGGGGAGGATGTCATCAATGCACTTATTGATGAAGCCAGTGACTGATGTGGTGTACTCCTCAATGCCATCGGAAGAATCCTGGAACATATTCCAGTATGTGCTAGCAAAACAGTCCTACAGTTTAGCATCTGCTTCATCTGACCACTTTCTTACTGACCGAGTCACTGGTGCTTCCTGCTTTAGTTTTTGCTTGTACGCAAGAATGGTCTGATTTGCCAAATGGAGGGCGAGGGAGAGCTTTGTACGCGTCTCTGTGCGTCTCTGTGGAGTAAATGTGGTCTAGAGTTTTTTTCAATCTGGTTGCACATTTAACATGCTGGTAGAAATGAGGTAAAACGGATTTAAGTTTTCCCTGCATTAAGGTCCCCGGCCACTAAGAGCGCCGCCTCTGGATGAGCGTTTTCCTGTTTGCTTATGGCCGTATACAGCTCATTGAGTGAGGTGTTAGTGCCAGCATCGGTTTGTGGTGGTAAATAGACAGCTACGAAGAATATAGATGAAATCTCTCTTGGTAAATAGTGTTGTCTACAGCTTGTCATGAGACACTCTACCTCAGGCAAGCGAAACCTTGAGACTTCATTAGATTTTGTGCACCAGCTGTTGTTTACAAATATGCATAGACCGTCACCCCTTGTCTTACCAGAGGCAGCTGTTCTATCCTGCCGATACAGTGACTCGGTGAAACATAAGATACTACGTTTTTTAATGTCCCGTTGGTAGGATATACATGATCGTCGTTCGTCTATTTTATTATCCAATGATTGTACATTGGCTAATTGGACCGATGGTAAAGGTAGATTACCCTCTCACCGTCAGATCCTTACAAGGCACCCCGACCTACGTCCCCGATATCTCCATCTCTTTCTCCCACGAATGACAGGGATGAGGGCCTTGTCGGGTGTCTGAAGTAAATCCTTCTCGTCCGACTCATTAAAGAAAAAGTATTCTTCCAGTACGAGATGAGTAATCGCTGTCCTGATACCTTGAAGCTCTTTTTTGTCATAAGATACAGTGGCAGAAACATTATGTTCAAAATATGGTTCTATTTAAAGTCATGTTCTCGGAACATTAAGAAAACTTTCCATAAAAACAGGAAGAAAACATTAGTAACGTTCAAATAACATTCTAAGGATGTTATTTAAAACATATACATACCGTTCTCAGCACCAACAAAACTCTCTCTAGCCTCTATCGTGTTAAGTGTTTTTCAGGTGTGTTAGCCACACCCTATAATTGGCCAAACCTGATCTTAACGAGTGCTTGTTTACTTTGAAATGGGGTCTATTTAAATAGACTAAAAAGAACAGCTTAGTAGACTCATTGATAGAAAAGAGAAGATCATAGGTTTTAATCTCAATGATGCTGTGCCACATTAAAAATAGAAATGTGTTTGCATTATTTATACTTAAGCAAATTAATTTCCAAGCATCCTATCTGTGCTCGGAGTTCAAAACAGTTAGCAACTAAGCTAGCAGTGTTAGTAAAAACGCTCTACATTTCATTCAAAACATTCACAACATTTAGAGAATGTTCTCAGCACATTATTTAATTACCTCCAAATAACCTATAATTTCCATTCTCAGAACCTTAATTAAAACATCCCTGGAAAATGTTCAGGAAACCATAGTAAAACGTTCTCAGAACCTCTCTGAAACCCCAAAATAACATTCCCTGAACAGGCAAAATGTTCACTTCCATTCTCAGAATGTTAAAAAAAACGTTTTCCCTTTTTACCGGTCAGGAAATGTTTGGCTTCATTCACAGAACCGAGGGGAAACCAAAAAACATATGTTCCCACAACTCCCAAGGAACCAAATATGCTAACTGAGTTTCTAGTTTCTCACACACACACACACACACACACATGAAAGCAGCACGCATGCGCACACACACACACACACACACAGACAGACAGACAGACAGACAGACAGACAGACAGACAGACAGACAGACAGACAGACAGACAGACAGACAGACAGACAGACAGACAGACACACACACACACACACACACACACACACACACACACACACACATACACAGAGAGAGAGAAGGATGAAACAGTGCTAAGGCATGGGCTCTTTCTTACTGTCTAAACATCTGTCCGGGCAGTGATCAACCCTGTCCTACAGAGAGATCGGAAGTTAACTGTATTCCAATTGTGGTTAATTTTTACTGAATTTAATATGACATTTTAACAACCTTATTGAGGTTGAAATCATGAAAACCAGCCCCAGACTATTATTCCTCCTTCACCAAACTTTACAGTTGGCACTCTGCATTGGGGCAGTTAGCGTTCTCCTGGCATTAGCCAAACCTAGATTAATCCGTTGGACGGCTAGATGGTGAAGCATGATTCATGATTCCAAATAACGCGTTTCCACTGCTCCAGAGTTCAATAGCTGCAAGCTTTACACCACTCCAGCCGATGCTTGGCATTGCGCATGGTGATCTTACGCTTGTGTGCGGCTGCTCGGCCATGGAAACCAATTTCATGAAGCTCCCGACTAACAGTTATTGTGCTGACCGAAGACAGATGATTTTACGCACTACACGCTTCAGCACTCGGCGGTCATATTCTGTGATTTTGTGTGGCCTACCACTTCGCAGCTGAGCAGTTGTTGCTCCTAGACGTTTCATTTCACAATAACAGCACTTACAGTTGACCTGGGCAGGTCTAGCAGGGCGGAAATTTGACGAACTGACTTGTTGGAATGGTGGCATCATAGGACGGTGCCACGTTGAAAGTCACTGAGCTCTTCAGTAGGCCATTCTACTGCCAATGTGTGTCTATGGAGATTGCATGGCTGTGTGCTTTATACACCAGGTGTGGCTGAAATAGCCAAATCCACTAACTTGAAGGGGTGTCCTATACTTTTGTATATATAGTGAACATAAAATGTGTCCATGTGTGATCTATCCTGGACCCACCATTTCTTTGGTATACTGTATTTCTCCGACGTCTCCTGTCACTGCCCTGTCTGTTCAAATAAAATATAGAAAATATTAAGAGTTGAACACACATAAAGCAATAGACAGTGTTGGCAACTATTGAGTACTTTTAAAACAAATGTTTACCTATATTTAACTAGGCAAGTCAGTTAAGAACAAATTCTTATTTTCAATGACAGCCTAGGAACAGTGGGTTAACTGCAACCTTCTGGTTACTAGTCCAACACTCTAACCACTAGACTGCCGCCCCACTTTGGGCATGGAAATGTATAATTATAGAATAGATTGTACTTTATTTCTATGCATTTGTACCCCTGTTTCCATTATGAAAGTGAGGTAAGGTGTCCTGTCCTGTGTGTGATGAGTGTAGATAGTGCTCCTGTATGGCAGCCAGGTCTCGAAGGGCAGGGGATGTGATCACGTAAATAAAGACAGCTGCATACGCACATATGACGAATAAAGCATCCCCCTTTTTTTCTCACTATTATTCAAATGTCAAAACAATTTACACAAAGGAAAAAAAATATCCCAGCCGCTTTGGATGTTTACAGTGTCCGTGACATCATACGAGTTCAGACCCAACCAAATAGTTACAGTACATTCAGAAAGTATTCAGACCTTTTTACTTTTTTTAATAGCCTTATTCTAAAATATATGAAATAGTTTTCCCCCGATCAATCTAAACACAATACCCCGTAATGACAAAGCAAAACAGGTTTCTACACATTTTTGCAAATTTAATGTAGAGGTTACTCTTTGAGTAAAGCAATTATTTAATTATTACACCCTGAGTTTATTTTCATCTTCCTTCTTCTTCTGTATGTTCTCATATTGGTTTTGATCCGTTTTCACAATTAATATTTATTTTTGTGCATTTCATGACACAAACACAGGCACGTTTTTACCTGATTTAGTCTAACAGCGAACATCTGCATAAGACTTCTATGTCAGATTAGATTTTATCAAGGTTATTTTAGGATGCCCCGTGAACAAAGATGTACATCCACTTCTCTGCTTCTAGTCAAGGGTGATAATTTACAGTGGACACTTACACTAACAGGGTGAGTGGTCCACCAAAGCCATATGGCCCCTGGTCAAACATAGTTCACTATATAGGGAATACCAGCTAGCACATAACGTTCAGAGAACCATGTGTTTCTTGGAGCTTGGTGAGAGTGTGGTTATTTTTGCATACAACCTTCCCACAACATTTAGGATATTGATTGAAGACCTGGCATCTGAGAGATGTAGATGTTATCTATGATTGTATTTTTGATGTTTGTGTATTTAGCTGTTGTTTGTATTCTATAAAATGTGTAAATTGTCAAATGCAGGGCAACCTTGTAAAAGAGACCTTGTTCTCAATTGGACTCCCTGTTGAAATAAAGGTACATTTAAATAAATATGCCAGTTGGCCACCCTTTACCAACTGGACTGGAGTGTGGACATCGTTCATCTTTCAATCACCCATGTGGGTTAGTATGCTCCTAAAAACGAATTAGTAAATGGTAGAGGCGGGACTTGCAGCGCATCAAGAGTCTAAAATAAACTCGGGAAAAAAAGAAATGTCCTCTCACTGGCAACTGCGTTATTTTCAGCAAACTTAACATCTGTAAATATTTGTATGAACATAACAAGATTCAACAACTGAGACATAAACTGAACAAGTTCCACAGACATGTGACTAACAGAAATGGAATAATGTGTCCCTGAACAAAGGGGGGGTCAAAATCAAAAGTAACAGTCAGTATCTGGTGTGGCCACAATTGAGGTAGTATGTACATGAATGTATAGTTAAAGTGACTATGCATATAAGATAAACAGAGAGTAGCAGCAGCGTAAAAGAGGGGTTGGGGGGGCACACAATGCAAATAGTCCGGGTAACCATTTGGTTACCTATTCAGGAGTCTTATGGCTTGGGGGTAAAAACTGTTGAGAAGCCTTTTTGTTCTAGACTTGGCACTCCGGTACTGCTTGCCATGCGGTAGTAGAGAGAACAGTCTATGACTGGGGTGGCTGGGTACTTTGACCATTTTTAGGGCCTTCCTCTGACACACCGCCTGGTGTAGAGGTCCTGGATGGCAGGCAGCTTTGCCCCAGTGATGTACTGGGCCGTACGCACTACCCTCTGAAGTGCCTTGCGGTCGGAAGCCGAGCAATTGCCGTACCAGGCAGTGATGCAACCGGTCAGGATTCTCTCAATGTTGCAGCTGTAGAACTTTTGAGGATCTCAGGACCCATGCCAAATCTTTTCAGTTTCCTGAGGGGGAATAGGCTTTGTCGTGCCCTCTTCACGACTGTCTTGGTGTGTTTGGACCATTCTAGTTTGTTGTTGATGTGGACACCAAGGAACATGAAGTTCTCAACCTGCTCCGCTACAGCCCCGTCGATGAGAATGGGGGCGTGCTCGGTGCTCCTTTTCCTGTAGTCCACTTGGTGCTCCTTTTCCTGTAGTCCACTTAGTCTTGGTTACGTTGAGGGATAGGTTGTTATTCTGGCACCACCAGGCCAGGTCTTAGGCGTCTCACAGTACGGACATTGCAATGTATTGCCCTGGCCACATCTGCAGTCGTCATGCCTCCTTGCAGCATGCCTAAGGCACATTCACGCAGATGAGCAGGGACCCTGGGCATCTTTCCTTTGGCGTTTTTCAGTCAGTAGAAAGGCCTCTTTGGTGTCCTAAGTTTTCAGAACTGTGACCTTAATTTCCTACTGTCTGTAAGATGTTAGTGTCTTAATGACCGTTCCACAGGTGCATGTTCATGAATTGTTTATGGTTCATTGAACAAGCATGGGAAACAGTGTTTAAACCCTTTACAATGAAGATCTGTAAAGTTATTTGGATTTTTTCGAATTATCTTTGACAGACAGGGTCCTGAAAAAAGGATGTTTCTTTTTTTGCTGAGTTTAGCACCTGGCTAAGCAGTCACCATGGACGCACACAAGCAGTTTGGATGAAATGATTGAATAACATGTATGGGTACATACAGTACATTTATTTTTGCAACACTCAAACACGTAACGCAGGTGGTTTGGTCAGCATGTAAGATTGTTATTGAAAAACATATACATTCCGTTCTCAGCGTCAACAAAACGCTCTCTATCATCTATCTTGTTAAGTGTGTTCAGGTGCCTTGGCCACACCTGATCTTAATGAGTGCTTGTTTCCTTTGAAATTGGGTCTGTATTAATAGACAAAAATGAACAGCTTTGTATGTTTAAAAAACATGGCATGCTACTTCCATCCTGCTGGCGCAGTGGACTAATTCCAATGATTAAAAAAACTGAAAATCATAGGTTCAAATCTCACTGCTACCTTCTCACAATTAAAAATAAAATGTTTGCATGATTAATGCCTAAGCAAATTAAATGCCATGTGTTCTATCTGTGCTTAGATTTCAAAACAGCTAACCTAAGCTAACAGTGTTACTAAGTCTTATTGAAACATTCAGTTATTCAAAAACCTAAAAAATAACCTAGAATCTCTGTTCTCGGAATGTTAATAAAACCTCCCAGGAAAACTTTCAGGGTACCATAGTATGATTTTCTCAGAACCGCCCTGCAAGCAAAAAAATCTATCTTCCCATAACACGTGAAATTTTCACTTCCGTTCTTACAACGTTTTAAAAGCTTTCCATTTTACAGATCAGGAAACTTATGGCTTCATTCCCAGAACCAATGGGAAACCAAAAATGTACGTTCCCATAACTACCAAGTAACCAAATGTGCTAGCTGGGTAGGGTGCCATTTCAGAAGCACCCTGAGTCTTATTCTTAGTTCACAGGGTGCTGAACCATACGTCTCTTACGAGGCTTAATAAAGAGTCACCTGATGGATTCACTGTGATAACAAATCAGGATATCCCATCAGGTTTGACGAAGTGCCGCATTGTTTTGATTGAAGTGGGTAGACATCCTGACAGACATGGATGAGGCATATACAGTATATGTGGGAGAGGACATGAGGTTATATTGAGTCTTCCTCTCTGTCTGCATGTGCCATGGCGTGTTATTGCGGCCTGCATTGTGATGGGAATTTATAGGGATGTTGTTGTGCAATCTGTAAGCAGTCAATGCCAAGCCCCTGCCCTGCTGGGACGTCACCCACTAGGAGAGAAAAAGAGAGGGGACACAACCCTGAGTCGCATCCAGACCAGAAGCTTGTATTTATAATCAATGTGAATAGAGGGCTGCTGTGCTCCAGACTGGGCCAATCTGGAATGAACCAGACCTGGGAACAACACCTTCTCTCCTCAAAACAGCCAAGGCACTCCAGTGTA
The DNA here is from genome assembly GCF_034236695.1 of Oncorhynchus nerka. Classification (NCBI taxonomy): domain Eukaryota; kingdom Metazoa; phylum Chordata; class Actinopteri; order Salmoniformes; family Salmonidae; genus Oncorhynchus; species Oncorhynchus nerka. The sequence continues at coordinate 78,718,393 of NC_088405.1, forward strand.
AACAAACAAAAACAAAAAAAAATAGAGGAACCAAACCATTAAAAATATAATCGATTGAGCGGAAAAAGAGAGGGGGAGGCGGTTAAGGATGCCTTGTTCCAAAAACAAACAGTGGATTGTTGGTGATTAACGTCCAATGTGTTTTCCAGTGCTGGCCTGTATTAATTAGGAGGAAGCTGGGTAGTGCTTCCCAGGGACTTCATTGTGATGTTCTGTTGCTGTTCCACCATTAAAGGGCCTGATCAGGGGCAACCTCCATGTACATGAGCTCATTTAGCTTCTGCCCCCCACCTGACTGCCTCTGCCAGAACAGTTGGTCCTTGCCTGAAATACACACTGGTGGCATCCGTGTCAGTAGTCTTCTAAGTATATTAAAGGATGTCTGATGATGCCGTTAGATATCCATATGAGTTAGAGTCAGCCAGCCAAGCTCAACATTTAAAGCAGTGCCAAACTTCAATTGATTTACTTCCTGTCCTTCAATGTGTTCACAAGACTTGCCTAAATGGACAAAACAATGTGCTTTCCTAGGCCAAATAGCCTGGCCTCACAGTGTTCTGTACACTTTAAATGTTTCAACAGGGTTAGCATAGAAGTTAATATGGCTACAGCTAAAATGTTAGCCCCAATCAACATGGACTGGCTAAGTTGAAGCTTTGATGAAAGCTTAAAATCTTTTAATTGTGAGCAAAAGTCTTGTCTATTATTTATCTTAGGTCAATATAGGAGGACATTTCCTGTTTTAAATGTATTCTTGCACTGACGCGGCAATCGCAAGCTCAGTATTAGTAACTTATTTTATGTTATCTTCCGCATCCTGACTATTTAAAATATTTAGGTTACTTTTTGCACTTTTTTGTGTGTTTACAAGAGGAAAATCCGGTAACCTTCCCAAAATTCCAACATTTTCCAGAATTACTGGTTGGAGGATTCCCTCTTATTCCCTCCTGAGTCCAGGAATCTTCCAGCCAGGATTTTGGTAAAGTTGCCAGAATTGTGCACCCTACCCTAGGAGCTCAGTGGCCTTGTGGTTAGAGTATCTGTGCTGAGTTTGGAAGGTTGGGAGTTCAATCCCTGGCTGAGTAATACCAAAGACTATAAATATGTAACTCTGCTTGGCACTGTAAGGAATGAAATATGGGGTAGGGACCTGCCCAGAGGGTGTGCCTGTTTATCAAGCTGCTACATAAACAGGCTTGTTTGGACTTATGCCGGTGACCATGCAGGTGAAGTGGCACACTGCACTGTTGGCAAGCATTGAAAAACCCAGATGTTTATGTGAATCATCTTATCTGCATATTATATTGGATGCCATGTGTTGTAATTTCCCCATGGAAAGTTACATGTAGTGAGAAGTAACATGCTTTTTGAGATACAGTCCAATATAGGGAGTGTGTGAAGGGAACACACAGTACAGAACCCATACTGAGGTCGCATTACTTTGTTTTGAACAGGCCATGAGCGTTTATCAAACATAAAGATCCGCTGTGGCTGAACCTGTTCTCCGACCAGTGAAAAGGAAGTTCCCTCCTAGTGCGTGGTGTAAACTTGGCTCCAATAAAAGCATCCGTTTGCCACCTTGGTGGTGGACAACAGGAAGCCTTTGTTTACTGCAAAACATCCCTTCAGTCAACTCTGGAGGTACAACCCTTCAGTTTCTCTCTGCAGCTATGTCCATACAGGAGCTACAGTGGAGCCCAATCGGACATGGCTTCCATAACACGCATACAGAGAGACAAACAGCAGAGGTGTATATATACTGTAGGTGCTCAAATATATATCCTGCGTCAGACACTATATCAGTTTGTCAGACGGCCCTTTGGTTTGTATTGTTCAACGCTGCTGTTTTGAAGATGTTCAGCACTCCTCCCTTGGGTAGGGCACCACCTTTCCGTCATCAAACAGATGCTTCTAAAGCACAGGACATTTTGTATTTTAAAGGGGCAATCTGCAGTTGCTACATACATGTTTGGACTTATATATGACTGATATGTACCCATTGATTCTTGAAGAATATAACTTATTAGCTTATTAGCTTAGTTAAACTGTCCTACGGCATCAGAACCGAAAATATAAGCTTGTTTTACTCCAATGTTTGTAAACAAGGTAAATGTAAACAAACACTGTATAGCCTCAAAACATGCTTCAAACTATAATGTTGGTATCATGGATGATCCGTCCTTGCATGTTAAGCTCTGTCTATGAATTTGAGAGTGGTTACATTTCTCCAGCCCCACCCCTCAGCATTTCACCGGGGAAATGGCTTTGTTATTGTTTCAACTGCGGATTACACCTTTAAAGTTTGTTTGCTCCCATATGTGGCTAAAAATACAGTAGGTACTTCTACATGATCAAATAAATGCTCCCCCTCACCCACTAAATGAGAAGTTAGTTCAATCCACAAAATCAATTGGGGATTATTTACTCTGACACCCAATCGATTTACTCTGTGGCAACAGAATATATCATATATCACATGTCCATTCACAGTGAGTGTTCAAAACATTTACAATCCATGTAACCCACACACATTTAAGTACCAGACAAAAATTAGGACACAGCTACTCATTCCAGGGTTTTTCTTTATTTTTACTATTTTCTACATTGTAGAATAATAGTGAAGAGATCAATACGTTGAAATAACACATATGGAATCATGTAGTAACCAAAAAAAGTGTTAAACAAATCAAAATATATTTTAGATTTTAGATTCTTCAAAGTTGCCACCGTTTGCCTTGATGACAACTTCGCACACGCTTGGCATTCTCTCAACCAGCTTCATGAGGAATGCTTTTCCAACAGTCTTGAAGGAGTTCCCACATATGCTGAGCACTTTTCCTTCACTCAGCAGTCCAACTCATCCCAAACCATGTCAATTGGTTTGTGGTCGGGTGATTGTGGAGGCCAGGTCATCTGATGCAGCACTCCATCACTCTCCTTCTTGGTCAAATAGCCCTTACACAGCCTGAAAGTGTGTTGGGTCATTGTCCTGTTAAAAATACAAAAACAGATGGGATGGCGTATCGCTGCAGAATGCTGTGGTAGCCATGTTGGTTAAGTGTGCCTTGAATTCTAAATAAATCACTGACAGTGTCACCAGCAAAGCACCCCCACAGCATCACATCTTCTCCTCCATGCTTCACAGTGGGAAACACACATGCAGAGATCATCTCCGTTCACCTACTCTGGGTCTCACAAAGACATGGCAGTTGGAACCAAAAATCTCAAATTTGGACTCATCAGACCAAAGGACAGATTTCCACCAGTCTAATGTCCATTGCTCATGTTTCTTGGCCCAAGCAAGTCTCTTCTTTTTATTGATGTCCTTTAGTAGTGTTTTCTTTGCAGCAATTCGACCATGAAGGCCTGATTCACAGTCTCTTCTGAACAGTTAATGTTGTCTGTTACTGGAACTCTGTGAAGCATTTATTTGGGCTGCAATTTCTTAGGCTGGTAACTTTAATGTAGGCTATCGTTGTATATAAGAATTTGTTAACTGACTTGCCTAGTTAAATAAACAAATGTAAATTAAATATCCTCTGCAGCAGAGGTCATTCTGGGTCTTCCTTTCCTGTGGCGGTCCTCATGAGAGCTAGTTTCATCATAGTGCTTGATGGTTTTTCCGACTGCACTTGAAGAAACTTTCAAAGTATTCCGAATTGACTGACCTTAAAGTAATGATGGACTGTCATTTCTCTTTGCTTATTTGAGCTGTTCTTTCCATAATATGGTCTTGGTCTTTTACAAAATAGGTCTATCTTCTGTATACCAACCCTAACTTGACACAACACAACTGATTGGCTCAAATGCATTAAGGAAATAAATTCCACAAATTAACTTTTAACGAGGCACACCTGTTAATTGAAATGCATTCCAGGTGACTATCTCATGAAGCTGGTTGAGAAAATGTCATCAAGGCAAAGAGTGGCTACTTTAGGTACTACATGATTCAATATGTGTTATTTCATATTTTGGATATCTTCATTATTATTCTACAATGAAGTACAAATTAAGAAAACCCCGGAGTAGGTGTGTCCAAATCATTTTTATATGGGGGTCTGAATACTTTCCGAAGGCACTGTATATATATATATATATATATATATATATATATATATATATACTTCGCCTTGGGAAAGTATTCAGACCCCTAAATAAAAACTATTCAGACCCATATATATATATTTAGAATAAGGCTTAGAATAAGGCTGTAACTTAACAAAATGTGGAAAAAGTCAAAAAGTCTGAATACTTTGCATTCGGAAAGTGATCCACACAATAAGCCATCATGAGGAAGCGAAAACAGGTTTTTAGAAATGTTTGCTAATATATTACAAAAAACAAACATAAATCACTTAGTTACATAAGTATTCAGACCCTTTGCTATGAGACTACTCAATTCAGCTCAGATGCAACCTGTATCTATTGATCATCTTTGAGAAGTTTCTACAACTTGATTGGAGAATGTGGTCATGTGTGGTCAATGTGGTCAATTCAATTGATTGGACATGATTTGGAAAGGCACACGCCTGTCTATATAAGGTCCCACAGTTGACAGTGCATGTCAGAGCAAAAACCAAGCCTTGAGATCAAAGGAATTATCCGTAGAACTCCGAGACAGGATTGTGTGAAGGGAACCAAAACATTTCTGCAGAATTGAAGGTCCCAAAGAACACAGTGGAATTAAATGGAAGAAGTTTGGAACCACCAAGACTCTTCCTAGAGCTGGCCGCCAGGCCAAGGGCCTTGGTCAGGGAGGTGACCAAGAGCCCGATGGTCACTCTGACAGAGCTCAGAGTTCCTCTGTGGAGATGGGAGAACCTTCCAGAAAGACAATCATCTCTGCAGCACTCCACCAATCATGCCTTTATGGTAGAGTGGCCAAATGGAAGCCACTCCTCAGTAAAATGCACATGACAGCCCGTTTGGACTTTGCCAAACAGCACCTAAAGACTCTCAGATCATGAGAAACAAGATTCTCTGGTCTGATGAAACCAAGATTGAACTCTTTGGCCTGAATGCAAGCTTCACATCTGGAGGAAACCTAGCACATCCCTACGGTGAAGCATGGTGTTGGCAGCGTCATGTTGTGGGGATGTTTTTCAGCGGCAGGGACTGGGAGACTAGTCAGCATCGAGGAAAAGATGAACGGAGCAAAGAACAGAGAGATCCTTGATGAAATCCTACTCCAGAGCGCTCAGGACCTCATACTTGGGTGAAGGTTCACCTTCCAACAGGACAACGACCCTAAGCACACAGCCAAGACAATGCAGGAGTGGCCCAGCCAGAGCCCGGATTTGAACCCGATCTAACATCTCCGGAGAGACCTGAAAATAGCGTTGCAGTAACGCTCCTTATCCAACCAGACAGAGCTTGAGAGGATCTGCAGAGAAGAATGGGAGAAACTCCCCAAATACAGGTGTGCCAAGCTTGTTGCGTCATACCCAAGAAGACTCGAGTCTGTAATCGCTGCCAAAGGTGCTGCAACAAAGTACTGAGTAAAGTGTGTGAATACTTATGTAAATGTTATATTTCCTTTTAGTATTTTTCATATATTTGCAAACATGTCTAAAAAACAGTGTTTGCTCTGTCATTATGGGGAATTGTGTGTAGATTGATGAGGGACAAAAACATTTGAATCAATTTTAGAATAAGGCTGTAAAGTAATCAAATGTGGGAAGAATCAGGTGTTCAAATGCTTTCTGAAGACACTGTAGGTAAAGACCAGATAAAATTTGTGCAGTATCCAAGACACCTACTAGAACTTCTTCAGGATCGGTGTCCCTTCCACGGGACGGTTGAGCTAACATAGGCTAATGCGATTAGCATGAGGTTGTAAGTAACAAGAACATTTCCCAGGACATAGACATATAAACAAATTAGGCACATTTGGGCGCCTTGATGCAAAATTTTGAACATAAATGCAATGGTTCATGGGGTCAGTCTAAAACATTGCACATACACTGATGCCATCTAGTGGCCAAATTGCCTAAATTGCATCTGGGCTGGAATAACACATTATGGCCTTTCTTTTGCATTTCAAATGATGGTACAAAAAAATACACACGAACGGTTGTTTTTTTCTTTGAATTATCTTTCACCAGATCTATTGTGTTATATTCTACTACATTCCTTTTACATTTCCATAAACCTCAAAGTGTTTCCTTTCAAATGGTACCAATAATATGCATATCCTTCCTTCAGGGCCTGAGCTACAGGCAGTTAGATTTGGGTATGTCATTTTAGGCAAAAATTGAAAAAGGGGGCTAATCCTATACCTCCCTGACCAAGGCCCTTCTCCCCCGATTGCTCAGTTTAGGAAGAGTCTTGGTGGTTCCAAACTTCATTTAAGATTGATGGAAGCCACTGTGTTCTTGGGGACCTTCAATGCTGCAGAAATGTTTTGGTACCCTTCCCCAGATCTGTGCCTCAGAGCTCTACGGACAATTCCTTCGACCTCATGGCTTGATTTTTACTGTGACATCCACTTTCAACTGTGGGACCTTATATAAACAGGCGTGTTACTTTCCAAATCATGTGCAATAATTTAATGTATCACAGGTGGACGCCAATCAAGTTGTAGAAACATGTCGAGGATGATCAATGGAAACAGCATGTACCTGAGCTCAATTTCGAGTTTCATAGCAATAGGGTCTGAATACTTATGTAAATTCTAAAAACCTGTTTTTTTCACTTTGTCATTATGGGGTATTGTGTTATTGCTCAGGAAATTGTTTTATTATATCAGTTTTAGAATAAGGCTGTAACGTAACAAAATGTCGGAAAAGGCAAGGCGTCTGAATACTTTCCGAAGGCACTGTATATGTTTTATAATGCTTTTGAATTACACATACTGTTTTGTCAGGAAATACCAGGTTACCCGGGAGAATAATGATTTATTCTTGAGATGGCACGTTTGTAAAATACCGGGAAAATATTAAACCCTAGTGCTGCAGCACCCTCAGCACCCCTACTTCCCGCGGCTATGATGACATCGCTACTTTGAAAGTGACTGCTGTGCCATTTTCCCTACATGAGCTAGCCCCTAGCAATTTGAGTTCTAGACAAATGAGCTTGAGTGACATCTTGCGAGCGAGAGAGAGAGCGAGAGCGAGCGAGCGAGCGAGTGAGAGAGAGAGAGAGAGAGAGAGAGAGAGAGAGAGAGAGAGAGGGTTAGACCCTAACCCTAACCCTAACCCTATAACACATTGGTTAAAATTGTGCAGTCATGTAAAATTGTGCAGTCATGTAAGCTATCTTTAAGCAGTTTATTAACTACTTATAAATGTATACACTTACACCTTAATGTAAAGTGTTACCCAATGAGGTTTACAAAATGATTCTAAACATGAAGAAAAATCTGAGCTTGAAGTACAGTAGATGGGCTTGTATCTGTGGTACCTGATGTCAAGTTCTTCTTCTTATCGCTATCCATTCAAATGTCTGTAAATGAGTGGGAAGATCATTTACAGATGAATTATAAACATTTAATTTCATGTTTCTATGGGGACTTTGCATTTCTTATCAGTAGTAGTAAGTTTCACAGTAGTTTGTGATTCTGCCCCATTGTAGTAGTCGCAGCACATACAGTAATATGACAGAATTTAAGATTGAGTACTCTTCGAAGTGTCGTCATCAACAAACCTCTACCTCTATTATTTAAAGCAGAAATCCAAACAATTCGATCTTAAAGCTCCATGAGTATCAAGTAGTCATAGAGATGCACACATGGATACAGAATTACAGGTGAGCGAGCCTCTGTTCTACCAAACACTTGATGTGCATCAACTCCATACGATTTCCTTGAAGTCAATCATAATCCATATCCTTGTCCTCTTTCAGTTGTTCCGGTGGCAGCGTGGTTCTGTTCCTGGGGCTTCTCTTACGGTGTCGTCGAAGCCGGGCCTCTGAGAACCAGTTGGCGACGGTCATGGCAACACGGATGAGGCCCAGGTTGATGCAATGTACCTCGGTGGTGACAGGGATGTCCGAGAAGAGGGCATGATCCCTGCATGGCAGGGTAGAGCTGTTGCTGCTCTCAAAGTCTCGGACCACGTTCAAGATCTCTTGGCGCTCTGCCTGACGTATCATCCCCCGCACATTTAGCAGGGTGGAGATGTGCTTCTTCCTGCGGTAGGATGAAGGGAGGAAGAGAAAGGAAAGACAGGGAAGATGGAGACCGATGTTAGTGTGTTTCGGTGGTTTCAGGTAGCTTCATGATTCAATCATGTTGTAGAGCAAAGGGCCATGACTTATTATGTTCAATTGATCTATTGATCATTTTTTCAATTATATTTCACCCCAAATAGACATTTGGGGGAGTCCCAGTGGTAGACGGCAGACTTTGATCTATGAAAATACAGGCGGCTAGTAACAAAACAAAAGAGTGATGCTTGCAGAGACTCCTTGTGCCTGAGTGAGTTAACATGTGTCCAGGTTGTCTTGACCTGCTCCAGCCCCCTCCTTTGATTCCAGAGCGTGGCACCAGACTGTCTCTCACAGGGTGGCAGGAACAGGAAGTACTCTGCAGCAGCTTCCTGTCTGCCTGGCCACAGGTCATGCGTCACACATTGGGTACGATGCCAGCTAGCCAGCCCTTAGCTGACCCCACAAAACACACAAACAACGAGGGGCCTGGGACCTTGTGGGGCCCTCCAGCCTCTGCCACTCAAAACAGCCCCTTGGTCCTCTCCAAGAATAAAGTACACTCAACCTATATGGACTAAATTGAAATGTTTCTTACAGAATACATATGAAACCATGGTAGGAAACTGTTTGGAAATTATGGGGAAATTATTAGGACAAAGGTGAGGACGCAACAGTTCACCTGACACAATACTGAATCCAATGATGTTATGTGCATTTTACATTTACTGTACTTTCGCCGCATTTGTTGATAACAAAATCTGACAATACTCTGGATACATTCAGTAATATGATAGGAATATTGCTGGAAAATGTGGGGTAGGTGCAACATAAGCCAAAACGAATTACAAGGGTTTGAGTGAGAGTGGCCACACACCTCTCCAAAGTGTTCACAGTTCCTAAGTCATTTTAATGCACTTTTATGACTCAAAGTAGAGTGTTCAACTATAAGTTGTTTTTTCAGCTCTCCTAGCTATGCAGTTGAGGAACTACAGAAAGCACACTTGGAGGTGTTTTGTTTGGAACACAACCCTGCATCCCAGCACTCACACAATTACTGTTGTTGTTTATGCAATCCAAGAGCAATCCATTATAAATTGCTATCTGGGCCAGGTGGGCATCATTTTAAAGCTTGTTCTATTGCCAACATGACTAGCTAGGTTATAAAATACAATATTACAGCGTTAGGCTTTCACAATGCAATTCAGGGAATCAGATCATGTTATTGCTTGTTCCGTGCTAATTTTCTTCACAATAGACAAACATATATATTAATTCTGTTCAGAACAAACCAGGGTATGACGCCATGTCATCTTGTAACTGTACATCAAACATAATGATATACATTGACGCTGTATATGACATGAGTTTTATGATATGGAAATGTGAAGTGCACATTTGGGTGTTTGGCTTGCTTGTATGAAATCAAAGCGGTATTTATTATAGTCCTCTTAATTTACAGCATTTCCCTCACTCAGACAACAAAACATTTGCAACAGTTGCCCAATTAGTGGGAGGGATGGGGGCAACTTCTTTTCGCGCAAGGTGATCATGTTCAGAACGGCTATCAGTCAAAACCCATACAGCGTTGTTAAAACTTCGTATGGCTGCAGGGGCACTATTGAGTAGCTTGGATGAAAAGTGCCCAGAGGTGCCCAGAGTAAACTGCCTGCTCCTCAGTCTCAGTTGCTCATATATGCATATTATTATTAGTATTGGATAGAAAACACTCAGAAGTTTCTAAAACTGTTTGAATGATGTCTGTGAGTAAAACAGAACTCTAATGGCAGGCAAAAACCTGAGAAGAAATCCAAACAGTAAGTGAGGTTGGTGGATTTTCAATCCAGGCCCAATTGAATTCACATTGGGATATGAATGAAGTTGCACTTCCTATGGCTTCCACTAGAAGTCAACCGTCTTTAGAAACTTGAATGAGGATTCTACTGTGTTGTGGGACTGAATAAGAGCTGAATGAGTCAGCTTACTGGCAGAGAGCCATTTCCTGGTCACGCGCATTCCACATGATATCGACTTTACATTTACATTACATTTAAGTCATTTAGCAGACGCTCTTATCCAGCGACTTACAAATTGGTGCTTTCACCTTATGACATCCAGTGGAACAGCCACTTTACAATAGTGCATCTAGGTCTTTTAAGGGGGGGGGGGTGAGAAGGATTACTTTATCCTATCCTAGGTATTCCTTAAAGAGGTGGGGTTTCAGGTGTCTCCGGAAGGTGGTGATTGACTCCGCTGTCCTGGCGTCGTGAGGGAGTTTGTTCCACCATTGGGGGGCCAGAGCAGCGAACAGTTTTGACTAGGCTGAGCGGGAACTGTACTTCCTCAGTGGTAGGGAGGCGAGCAGGCCAGAGGTGGATGACTTGCGTTCCATTCCTTCTCAAGACACAAAGGAATTCTCCGGGTTGGAACTTTATTGAAGATTTATGATAAAAACATCCTAATGATTGATTCTGTACTTAGTTTGAAATGTTTCTTCGACCTGTAATATAACTTTTTGAAGTTTTTGTCCGAAGAAATGCACAAGCGTTTGGATAGGTGTACCAAACGCGCTAACAAAAGTAGCTAATTGGACATAAATAATGGACATTATCGAACAAATCAAGCATTTATTGTGGACCTGGGATTCCTGCGAGTGCATTCTGATGAAGATCACCAAAGGTAAGGGAATATTTAGCATGTAATTTCTGGTTTCTGTTGACCAACATGGCGGCTAATTGTATTATATTTCTGAGCGCAGTCTCAGATTATTGCATGGTATGCTTTTTCCGTAAAGTTTTTAAAAAATCTGACACAACAGTTGCATTAAGGAGAGGTATATCTATAATTCCTTGTGTATAACTTGTATTATCATCTACATTTATGATGAGTATTGCTGTTGAATCGATGTGGCTATGCAAAATCATTGGATGTTTTTGGAACTAGTGAATGTAACGCGCCAATGTAAACTCAAGATTTTTTTCTATAAATATGAACTTTATCAAACAAAACATACATGTATTGTGTAACATGAAGTCCTATGAGTGTCATCTGATGAAGATCATCAAAGGTTAGTGATTAATTTTATCTCCATTTGTGCTTTTTGTGACACCTCTCTTTGGCTGGAAAAATGGCTGTGTTTATTCTGTGGCTTGGTGGTGACCTAACATATTCGTTTGTGGTGCTTTTGCTGTAAAGCATATTTGAAATCGGACACTGTGGTGGGATTAACAAAAAGATTACCTTTAAAACGGTATAAGATACATGTATGTTTGAGGAATTTTAATTATGAGATTTATGTTGTTTTGAATTTGGCGCCCTGCACATTCACTGGCTGTTGTCATATCATCCCGTTAACGGGATTGCAGCCATAAGAACTCAGAGCCAGAGCTCTGATGTCATGTATAGCTTGTTATTTTACAGACACTGAGTTCCAATTTAGTCGTTTATCAGTGCCCAAATTTGCCATTTTCAACTTGTATACAGGCAGGAGGTTAATAATGGTATGGTTAATACCAAAAGGTTAATAATGGTATGTTCGCATGCTTTTCCCCTTTGTTTTGACCTATTGTGTCAACAGAAAGTCTATACGTGGACTTAAATTCCGCTACCTTTGTCCAGATGTCAAAAATAGCACTTTGTGAAACTGCACCGTGGCATGTAGGTTCTGGGTACTGTGGCATAGCGTATATAGGAAATGGTGACCAATGAACGACATTTGCCAAATTTGTTCATTGTTTTCCAACTCTGGACTTTCAAAACATTGCGCAATACGGTATTCCCCAAAATGATGAAAACCCTTACCGTATGTCTGGAAACTCTTTCACCAGAACAGCAACCTCCATCTGGATGGACGGAGTGTCCTCCAGGAGAATGATGTCAGCCAGGTGAGTGAGGACACTGTCCAGCCAAGAGGATCCTGACTCCTGAAAGAGGAAATATTATGTAAGATAAGTAATTATAAACATTTGTAAAACAATTGATATGGACGAGTTGCATAAGTACAAAGGTCAATCATCTCATTGTCCATCAGCCATCAACAGATAGGTGCAATCCATCATTTTCTGAAACAAAAGCTCTGTGTGGACGTACCATAGACATTAATACCAACATCATCTATCAGGATTTGTAGTCCTACATTCTTAGAATAAAAGGTGCTATCTTGGACCATAAGCGGTTAATTGGGGTTACAAAACAGTCGTTGGGAGTGTTAAACTAAATCATCTTATCGCGTTCAGATACAGTTGAAGTCGGAAGTTTACATACACATTAGGCAAATACATTTAAACTCAGTTTTTCACAATTCCTGACATTTAATCAGAGTAAAAATTCCCTGTTTTAGGTCAGTTGGGATCACCGCTTTATTTTAAGAATGTGAAATGTCAAAATAATAGAAGAGAGAATGGTTTATTTCAGCTTTTATTTATTTAATCACATTCGCAGAGGGTCAGAAGTTTACATACACTCAATTAGTATTTGGTAGCTTCACGGTTGGGATGGTATTCTTCGGCTTGCAAGCCTCCCCCTTTTTCCTCCAAATATAACAATGGTCATTATAGTCAAACAGTTCTATTTTTGTTTCATCAGACCAGAGGACATGCTGCTGTCGATATAGGACTCGTTTTACTGTGGATATGGATACTTTTGTACCTGTTTCCTCCTGCATCTTCACAAGGTCCTTTGCTGTTGTTCTGGGATTGATTTGCACTTTTCGCACCAAAGTACATTCATCTCTAGGAGACAGAACGTGTCTCCTTCCTCACCGGTATGACGGTCACATGTGGTTTATACTTCCGTACTATTGTTTGTACAGATGAATGTGGTACCTTCAGGCGTTTGGAAATTGCTCCCAAGGATGAACCAGACGTTTGGAGGTCTACAATTTTTTAATTGAGGTCTTGGCTGATTTATTTTGATTTTCCCATGATGTCAAGCAAAGAGGCACTGAGTTTGAAGGTAGGCCTTGAAATACATCTACAGGTGCACCTCCAATTGACTCAAATTATGTCAATTAGCCTATCAGAAGCTTCTAAAACCATGACATAATTTTCTGGAATTTTCCAAGCTGTTTAAAGGCACAGTCAACTTAATGTTTGTAAACATCTGACCCACTGTATTTGTGATACAGTGAATTATAAGTGAAATAATCTGTCTGTAAACAATTGTTGGGAAAATTACTTGTGTCATGCAAAAAGTAGATGTCCTAACCAACTTGACAAAACTATAGTTTTTTTAACAAGACATTTGTGGAGTGGTTGAAAAACAAGTTTTAATGACTCCAAACTAAGTATATGTAAACTTCCGACTTCAACTGTAGTTGTTTATGGTCATTACGACCGTAAATCAGAGGGATGACTGACCAGGTCTTTAAAGAGCCCTTTGAGCTGCTTGGCCTCGTCCTGCAGTCGGAATGCCATCCTCTTCCTCATCTTCGATGATGTGCAGATGACCCGTCCTCGCATGATCGCACGCAAATACTCCACCAAAACCCGCCTGTGTATCTCCCCCACCAGTATCTGTCAATCAAACAGTCAACCACTCAATTATTCAGTCCCTCAATCATAACATACAGTGCCTTCAGAAAGTATTCAGACCCCTTGACTTTTTCTACATTTCGTTACGTTACAGCCTTATTCTAAAATGGATGAAAAAATAAATAAAGAATCCTCAGCAATCTACACACAATACCCCATAATGGCAAAGAGAAAACAGGTTTTTAGAAATTTTGGAACCGAAAAAACATATTTACATAAGTATTCAGACCCTTTGCTATGAGTCTAGAAATTGAGCTCAGATGCATCCTGTTCCCATTGATCATCCTTGAGATGTTTCTACAACTTGATTGGAGTTCACCTGGGGTAAATTCAATTGATTGGACATGATTAGGAAAGTCACACGCCTGTCTATATAAGGTCACACAGTTGACATTGCATGTCAGAGCAAAAACCAATCCATGAGATCGAAGGAATTGCCCGTAGAGCACCGAGACAGGATTGTGTCGAGGCACAGATCTGGGGAAGGGTACCAAAACATTTCTGCAGCATTGAAGGTCCCCAAGAACACGGTGGCCTCAATCATTCTAAAATGGAAGAAGTAGAACCACCAAGACTCTTCCTAGAGCTGGCTGCGCTGCCAAACTGAGCAATAGGGGGAGAAGGGCCATGGTCAGAGAGGTGACCAAGAACCGGATGGTCACTCTGACAGAGCTCTAGAGTTCCTCTGTGGAGATGGGAGAACCTTCCAGAAGGACAACCATCTCTGCAGCACTCCACCAATCAGGCCTTTATGGTAGAGTGGCCAGATGGAAGCCACTCCTCAGTAAAAGGCACATGACAGCCCGCTTGGAGTTTGACAAAAGGCACCAAAAGACCCGCAGACCATGAGAAACAATATTCTCTGGTCTGATGAAACCAAGATTGAACTCTTGGCCTGAATGCCAAGCGTCACATCTGTAGGAAACCTGGCACCATCCCTACTGTGAATAATGGTGGTGGCATAATTATGCTGTGGGGATGTTTTTCAGCGGCAGGGACTGGGAGACTAGTCAGGATTGAGGCAACAATAAATTGAGCAAACTCTTATTTTCAATGACAGCCTAGGAACAGTGGGTTAACTGCCTATTCAGGGGTAGAATGACAGATTTGTACCTTGTCAGCTCGGGGATTTGAACTTGCAACATTCCGGTTACTAGTCCAACACTAGTAACCACTAGGCTACCCTGCCTCCCCAAATACTGGTGTGCCAAGCTTGATGCGTCATACCCAAGAACAGAGTTGCTTCAACATAGTACTGAGTAAAGGTTCTTAATATTTATATAAATGTGTTATACGTTTTTCATTTGCAATAAATTAGCAAAAATGTCTAAAAATCTGTTTTTGCTTTGTCATTATGGGGTATTGTGTGTAGGTTGACGAGGGGGGAAAAAACTATTGAATCAATTTTTACATTTTACATTTACATTTAAGTCATTTAGCAGACGCTCTTATGCAGAGCGACTTACAAATTGGTGCGTTCACCTTAAGACATCCAGTGGAACAGCCACTTTACAATAGTGCATCTAAATCTTTTAAGGGGGGGGGGGTGAGAAGGATTACTTTATCCTATCCTAGGTATTCCTGAAAGAGGTGGGGTTTCAGGTGTCTCCGGAAGGTGGTGATTGACTCCGCTGTCCTGGCGTCGTGAGGGAGTTTGTTCCACCATTGGGGGCCAGAGCAGCGAACAGTTTTGACTGGGCTGCGCGGGAACTGTACTTCCTCAGTGGTAGGGAGGCGAGCAGGCCAGAGGTGGATGAACGCAGTGCCCTTGTTTGAAATTTTAGAATAAGGCTGTAACCTAGCAAAATGTGGAAAAAGTCAAAGGGTCTGAATACTTTCCAAAGGCACTGTAACTGTTGATAAACTTAATATATTGGGATAGAAATGTCAAATATTTATTGCATGTATTTTGTGCAGCATGTTATCATGTGTTAGGTATGTGGTCATTGGTGGAGACCTGATAAGGTGGGCAGTCCATTCTTCTGAACTTCTTGAAGTGTTGTTTGACGCTTGCTTCGATGGCTTCAAAGGCCTCAGTGTTGTTTAGCCACTTCCTTTTCACCAGCTTGTCAAAGAACGGCTGGAACAGAAATACACAGCTTTGACCCACATGAAGTGATGAACATTATGCTCCTATTGCAAAATGCACATCTGTGTAAACGTTAGAGCATGTGTGTTTGTGTTTGATCAGTCATATATGAGTGTGGAATTGGCAAGTTGTGTATTGGGGAAGGGATTTTAAGATAAATGTATGTTTTGTGTCAATAAATTGTAAGGAAAACATTTTCTGTGCCCTACCAAAGGAGGACACATTTAAAAAGCACATTGCCTCACCCTGATGTGCTCAAATAGTCTTTCTGTCAGAACCCTCACTGATTGGTTAACAATCCTGTCCAGGGAGGAGTTAGCTCTCTGTGTGGACTCCTCGTTGCTCTGTGGGTCACACTGCCTGCAACGCTGTACAAAGGATCTACACAAAAAGTGGAATGCAAACACTGTTGGTGAGTTCAGGTAGTGTAAGAATGATCTGAAACTCGTATTTCTGACTTGGAAAACCCGTTTGAACCATTTACAACCTTAATAATGTGGATAACATAATTTGACCATGTGATCTATTTGTCCCTTTGTCAACAACAGTTGGTGCATGATCATTCATATTAATGAAGTCTGAAGGTTCTGCTTGCCTGAGTTAAAATTCCTCGTGATAAGCTGCATACCACACTATTTACCAAGAGAGTTTTCATCTATATTTTTTGTAGCTGTCTATTTACCACAACAGCCCTATGCTGGCACTAGACCACACACAACAAGCCTTATAGGGCCAGAAGCAAACAAGAAGATGCAGCGCTCCTAATGGCCCGGGGATTTTAATGCAGGGAAAATGAAATCTGTTTTAACAGATTTCTACCAGCATGTCTCCTGTGCAAATAGAGTGAGAAAAAAACTCTACACACAGTGGTGCATGCAAAGCTAGACCTCACTCTACATTTGGCAAATCTGACCATAACTCCATCCTCTTAATTCCTGCTTACAAGCAAAAACTCAAACAGGAAGTACCAGTATTATGCTCAATACGGAAATGATCCGATGAAGCGGACGCTAAGCTACAGGACAGTTCCGTTAGCACAGATTGGAACATGTTCCAGGATTCACCCGATGGCATTGAGGAGTTTACCACATCAGTCATCGGCTTCAATAATAAGTGCATCGACGATGTAGTCCCCACAGTGACAGTACGTTCATCCCCTAACCAAAAGCCAAGATTACAGGCAACATCTGCACTGAACTAAAGGCTAGAGCTCCGGCTTTCAAGGAGAAGGTCACAAATTCGGATGCTTATAAGAAATCCCCCTACGACCGACGAACCATCAAACAGGCAAAATGTCAACACAAAGATCAAATCCTACTACACCGGCTCTGACGCTCATCTGATGCGGCCGCAGGGCCAGACGGATTACCAGGATGGGTACTCAGAGCATGCGCTGACCAACTGGCATGCGTCTTCACAGACATTTTCAACCTCTCCCATATGGGTCTTACAGTCTTACATATGTTTCAAGCAGACCACCATAGTCCACGTGCCCAAGAACGCCAAGGTAACCTGTCTAAATGACTATCGACCCATAGCACTCACATATGTAGCCATGAAATGCTTTGAAAGTGTGGTCGTGGCTCACATCAACACCATCATCCCAGACACCCTGGACCCACAATTCGCATACCGCCCTAACAGATCCACAGTTGATGCAATCTCTATTGCACTCCACAGTGCCCTTCCCCACCTGGACAAAAGGAACACCTACGTATGTGAGAATGCTCTTCACTGACTACATAGTGCCCTCCAAACTCATCACTAAATTAAGGATCCTGGGATTAATCACCTCACTCTGCAATTAGATACTGGACTTTCTGACGAGGGTAGGAAAAACACATCTGACCCTCAACACTGGGTCCCCCCGTCCTTAGCTCCCACCTGTACTCCATGTTCACCCACGACTGTGTGGCCGCACACGACTCCAACCCCATCATTAAGTTTGCCGACGACACGACAGTGGAGCGCCAAGTTCCTCTGTGTCCACATCACTAAGGACATACCATGGTGCAAACACAACACAGTCGTGAAGAGGACACAACAATGCCTCTTCCCCCTCAGGAGGCTAAAGAGATTTGGCATGGGCCCTCAGATCCTTGAAAAGTTCTGCAGCTGTACCATTGAGAGCATCTTGACTGGCTGCATCACCGCTTGGCATGGCAACTGCTCGGCATCTGACCGCAAGGCGCATCAAAGGGTAGTGCGTATGGCCCAGTACATCACTGGGGCTGAGTTCCCTGTCATCCAGGACCTCTATACCAGGCGGTGTCAGAGGAAGGCCCTAAAAATCTTCCGGTACCAGAAAGTCAAGTCTGGGACCAAAAGACTGCTTAACAGCTTCTACCCCAAATCCATAAGACTGCTATACAGTTAATCAACTAACTACCCAGACTTTTTGTATTTCAATCAATCAATCACCTAACAAAACCTACATGTATATATTACCTCAATCAATCACCCCAATTACCTCGTAACCCAGTATACTGACACTGGTACCACTACTCCTTGTATATAGCCTGTATATAGCCTCGTTATTGTTATTTTATTGTGTTAATATTTTCCTTTTTATCTATTTAGTAATTGTCTTACTTTTTAACTACATTGTTGGGAAAGGGCTCGTAAGTAAGCTTTTCACGGTAAAGTCTGCACTTGTTGTATTTGGAGCATGTGACAAATACAATTTTACTTGTCAACTTTAACAAGATTGCCAACTAATTGTAAGCAATGTTAGCTAGCTAACTGGAGACGCTCTCGTCCCATTTACCACTTCACCAACTGAAAAATACATGTTTTTGATGAGCATTTGATTGGAGCATCAGTTAACACAGATGCCACCACAGGAGATGACTTCTCTGTCTGGGTATCTACCTGAGAGGCGGGCAGCAGTTGACCAGAGAGATGGTCCTGGAGACGTATCCATCGCCCCGGTCCCCAAACTCAGCCTGGGTCTCATGGAACATCTCCACCTTTCTCTGGAAACTGGACATAGTAACATGATCAAATTAAATCCATATATTGATTCACATTGAGGTTGTTGATTGAACTCAATGTCCATTTCTTTATAAACACATCTTCTCCTCACCTATATAGGAAGTCAGACAGTCCATTGAGATTGCAGCGGGCCACCCTGGCCCCCAGAAACGGGCTTACAGCTGTGGATCTGTCCAGGTCTACCTTTAGTCTCTGTAACAACCACACACAGATACTGATCAGAGCAGGAACTTCAAAATCCAACCACCCAAAATAGGTCACTCCAATATTAATGGAAGATTTACAAATGTCTTCGAGTTGTTTACCACAATGTCCAATGGTGACCTACAGATCTACAGTGCAGTAGTGTCTCTGAGTCATAGTGTGACAGACCTGGATGACAGAGCGGGCCAGACTGGACTGGTACTCCTCTATGTGCAGCGTTTGGGCCCACCGCCTCTCCTCCTCATCCAGAACCTGAGTGAGCTCTGTGGACACCTTCTCCTGCGATAAATGGAACACACACAATCACAAAGTCCATTGCCTACCCAAGAAACAAGTATGGGAAGTTTCAGTACCATTAGATTAGTGCCAGAACCATTACCTCTGTAGGTGGGATCCCCCCCCCCCCCCTGACAGTGTTCAGTATTAATGGACAATTCCACCACTTTTCATTATCGCCATCACAAAAGCAGTCTCTACAGATGTGAAAATGGCACATTTCTATGTTTTGTAGAAAGATATATAAAGTTAAAAGGTTCTACCTGATGATATAATCGAAAGTTAAAACAATAATTTTCAAACACTACTGTATGTGATTTGCGGTGACTTGGGGAGCAAGAAAATACCCTCCAAATAAAATTAAATAAAATGTTATTTGTCACACGGGCCAAGTACAACGGGTGTAGACTTGAAATGCTTGCTTACGAGCCCTTCCCAACAAGGCAGAGTTAAAATGTATAATAAAAAGAAAAATAGTAGCACAAGAGGAATAAAATGCACAAGAATGGAGCTATATACAGGGAGTACCAGTACCAGATCAATGTGGAGCTATATACAGGGAGTACCAGTACCAGATCAATGTGGAGCTATATACAGGGAGTACCAGTACCAGATCAATGTGGAGCTATATACAGGGAGTATCAGTACCAGATCAATGTGGAGCTATATACAGGGAGTACCAGTACCAGATCAATGTGCAGGGGTATGAGGTATTTGAGGTAGATATGTACATGAATGCAAGGTAAAGTGACGAGAAACAGGTTTTGAAAAGCTAACAGTTTTTCTTACTTTTAATCCTATCCCTGTGATGTAAAAGAGAAGCATTTTTTATGACCTTGTCTTTTTAACCACAGATCATATAAATGCGCCATTTTCACACATGTAGACACTAGTATGGTGCTGGAGATAATGAATATGAGGTTGAATTGCACTTTAAAAGCAATGTGATTTTACCCTGACAGTGTTCAGGCAGTCCTGTTCCAGTTGGTCCACTGTGTCTTGGTGCAGTAGGGGTTCCAGTCGGGAGTAGTTAATTGGGGTTTTCATGCCAACGGTGCCCAGGACATCCCTTAAAAAAGACGAGAGGGAGAGTGAGGAAGAGATACTATGTGTCACTATCCAGTCAAGTCTCACATTTCAGATCTGAACTAATACCTGTAAAGATCTATGTTAATATTCATACATACGTACAATGGACTTCCTTGATGTTCTTATCTTACACTCTTATTTAAAAATGATATATTTTTGTCCCCATAGGTGAACCCTTTGGTGGTGAAACAGGTTCTACTAAGAACGTATAACATTGTATTAATGAAAGGGTTCCACTGGAGCCAAAAATTGATAATGGCCGCGTTTGAGTTGTAAGGCTAACGTAGCCGACTGTAGACGAATGTCGACAAGAGCAGTCAGGGGAGGTGTATCTGAAACAGCCGAAAATGTCAGACACTGTTGTGGTTTTCCTACAGCAAGGCTTAGATGAACATGGCAGTGTCAACGTAGTTGCCATTGTTTGTGAAAATGTTTCTTTATAATATCAAAATAAGCATGTTTCTAACCCCCAGATCACACAATCACAAACTGAAATCATATGTGTGTACACTGTACAATCAATTGATGAGAGAGAGGTCTCAAATATCACATTCATTTCTGAACTATTGTCCAAAGTACCTGTACATCCATGAATGAGTTTCTATGATTTGTAACTCTTTTTGATGTATGTAATGTGATGTATTATTGAGTATTATTCATTCATTATTCTACTATTTCATGTATTTGTATTAATGTATTTTTGTTTATCTCATGATTGATTTTACATATGCTACCATTTTCATAGGGTTTTCCTAAGGGGACAATTAAATAACCCTTTATGGTTCTAGGTAGTACCTTATTTTCTAAGAGTGTATACATTTAATGTTGTTATGTTATGACTTGTGACACTGACCTGTTGTAGATGTTGTAGAACCAGTCCAGCATAGAGTAGACGTCAGTGATCTGAAGCTGGGAGCTGGTAATGATTTTCAGGCGTCTGGCCACCGCCCGGTGGTAGCTCTGTACATACACCTGGAAGGCCTGGAACTCCTCCGGGTAGACCGACACCACGTTCCGCCGTGCCGCGTCCAGGTCGTCCACCATGCGTCCCCTTAACCTCTCCAGGTATGAGGCCAGTTGCCCCGCCTGAGTGTCCACCTGCTGCGGCAGGCTCCAGTCTGCCGCCTCCGCCACCGCCTGCCGCCATTTCAGCTTGAGCTGACGGGGCCTCTGGCTATGATGGGGTTGGAGGCCCTCCCTTAAGGGCTGGGTCTGGGTCTCTTCTCTCTGGGCCTGGGAAATGTCAGCCTGCTCCTCCTGCTGAATGACCAGCACCACCAGTCCCAGGTTGGGCCCGGCCGTTGGCTGGCGGAGGGACTCCCTCACCACGTCCCACATCTCCTTCTGCAGGGCCTCATACAGCAGCTCCACATCCTTGGCCTTGCGCCTGCTGGCGTCCCGTGAAGCGTTGGGACTGGAGGGGTTGTCGAAGGACCCAGGAGGGGTCACTCCGGGGGGTGTGGATGGAGGCGTGGAGGGATGTGGCAGGAAGGCCAGTAGCTCGCACTCGTGCTCCAGCTCCTGGATGTGTGTGTCGGCCAGGAGGAGGTCCCTCTGGTTGACCAGCTGTAGGATCTCCAGCACTGAGGGAAGAGAGGAAAGGACAGATAGAGGAATCCCTTTCAAACTGTTTAGTCTATTGGTTTGTACAGAGTATTGCCATATGTGTAGGAACGGGTGGGGTAAGTGAGGAGAAAAAGTACATGTTTTCAACATTGACATACTGAAGGGTGCTGATACAGTTAAAGTTTGAAGTTTACATACACATTAGCCAAATACATTTAACCTCAGTTTTTCACAATTGCTGATATTTAATCCTAGTAAATATTTACTGTCTTAGGTTAGTTAGGATCACCACTTTACTTTAAGAATGTGAAATGTCAGAATAATAGTGGAGAGAATTATTTATTTCAGCTTTCATTTCTTTCATCACATTCCCAGGGGGTCAGAAGTTTACATACACTCAAATTGGTATTTGATAGCATTGCCTTTAAATTGTTTAACTTGGGTCTAACGTTTCAGGTAGCCTTCCACAAGCTTCCCACAATAAGGTGGGTGAATTTTGGCCCATTCCACCTGACAGAGCTGGTGTAACTGAGTCAGGTGTGTATGCACACACTTTTTCAGTTCTGCCCACAAATGTTCTATAGGATTGAGGTCAGGGCTTTGTGATGGCCAGTCCAATATCTTGACTTTGTTGTCCTTAAGCAATTTTGCCACAACTTTGGAAGTATGCTTGGGGTCATTGTCCATTTGGAAGACCCATTTGCGACCAAGATTTAACTTCCTGACTGATGTCTTGAGATGTTGCTTCAATATATCCACATCATTTTACTTCCTCAAAATGTAATCTATTTTGTGAAGTGCCCCACTCCCTCCCTCCTGCAGCAAAGCACCCCCACAACATGTTGCTGCCACCCCCGTGCTTCACGGTTTGGATGGTGTTCTTCAGGTTGCAAGGTTCCCCCTTTTTACTCCAAACAAATCGATGGTCATTTTTGCCAAACAGTTCTATTTTTGTTTCATCAGACCAGAGGACATTTCTCCGAAGGTACGATCTTTGTCCCCATGTGCAGTTGCAAACCGTAGTCTGCCTTTTTTATGGTGGTTTTGGAGCAGTGGCTTCTTCCTTGCTGATCAGCCTTTCAGGTTATGTCGATATAGTACTCGTTTTTACTGTGGATATAGATACTTTTGTACCTGTTTCCACCAGCATCTTCACAGGGTCTTTTGCTGTTGTTCTGGGATTGCTTTGCACTTTTCGCACCAAAGTACGTTCATTTATAGGAGACAGAACGCTTTTCCTTCCTGAGCGGTATGGCGGTTGCGTGGTCCCATGGTGTTTTTACTTGCGCACTATTGATTGTACAGATGAATGTGCATTTGGAAATTGCTCCCAAGGATGAACCAGACTTGTGGAGGTCTGCAATTTGTTTTCTGGGCATGCTATATACCACACTGTCCTTTGACTGTCCCTTGTCTGCTTTGCTCCCTACGGAGCTCTGTGAACAGTAGCTCTGGATTAAGCTTTATCTGAAGGGATCAGCAGTGGGAGGAAGTGCAGTCATTTCCTGCTTTCATAGTTTGGTGCTGATTGAACCCGATGACTGAGGGGATCTGGGGACCGCTTACAGCTCATCAGAGACCAGCGTGGGATTGGTGGAGGAAGTACTGCAGGAGCTGACCAAGAAGTTCCTGAGTTTCCGACTTAATAGACTCAAGTGAGGTTGGACTCGTAATGTGAACACTGAAACGTACAACGCTGACTGACATGCCACAGACAGAGGTAACCTGCATTGATCCTTACATGATTCAGAGGTTTCAGATTATGTGCCCTGTGATTGGCTGGACCAGCAGAACACATACCATATCTCCCCACTTGATTGGTTTGTTTTGGAGCGCCTTGTATACCTGAGAGTGGTTCCCTAGGTTTGACCACTGGCTCTTCCTCCTCCAGTTCCTTCTCGGCCTCCTGGGAGTTGTGGTCCGACAGGGACTCCCTCTTCAGTTTGCTAAGATTGACCATCCTGAGGAAGGAGGGCCGGCGGCGAGACTCATCCTCGCTGTCAATGCCCAGGTCTCCGCAGGGCAGGCTCTCTCTACGCTGTGTCTGCTTCCGCCGCCCTGCAAATCTAGAAGCAGAAGAGAACCATCAGGAGAGAATAGGAACTATATTATGGCTTGTTACGCTGTCAACCTCACAGTATGGCATTGAAGAGAGAGAAGAGCTATGTGTGGATTCCCAGAGTCAGAGATATTGTGTGGGAATTAAGATTCCATCTCAAATATAAATGGAATGGGATACATACGTGTTATCAAATACTGTAAGGGTCAATGCTAACAGGTGACTACCATATCCAGACTACCATATGCTATAAATAAGCAGTTATTTAAATGCTTGAGAGGTGCTTGTAGCTCTAAGCCAGGGATGGGCAACTGGGGGCCACAGCCCCCCTTTTGAAGGCCCTCAGTTAAATTTCCAAATTTCCCAAGAACTCAATCAGGGTCTCAACTAAGAATAGTAGAATAGTTAGAATAGTAGAACACACAAGGTGCCATTTCGAAATATGGTTGTGCATCAGCAGTTTCTCTATGTCAGTCACTGATGGTCAATTGTGGGTTTGATGTGGGTATGGATGTGGGTTGGATGTGGGTATGGATATGGGTATGGATGTGGGTATGGATGTGGGTTGGATGTGGGTATGGATGTGGGTATGGATGTGGGTTGGATGTGGGTATGGATGTGGGTATGGATGTGGGTATGGATGTGGGTATGGATGTGGGTTGGATGTGGGTATGGATGTGGGTATGGATGTGGGATGGATGTGGGTATGGATGTGGGTATGGATGTGGGTATGGATGTGGGTACACAGACCTGTTAGAAACTGCGGCCCATCATGATGAGTTCTGATTTTTTGTGGCCCCAACCCACATCAAAGTTGCCCATCCCTGCTCTAAGCAATCCAGATTGGAATTTTTGATTGCTGCCTTTCCCTGGCTGCAACAGTCAAAGTGAAAACAATGTCCCGGTTATACGTAGTGCCATTCACTCAATGCTTAGGTGCACAAGATAGCATTAGCAAACACATAAACATGGTGAATTTTTACATTCCATAACCAATTAGGAAATGATTATGCTATATGCTGTGAGCATTTCCGTCATTTCGTTACAGCTATCACAGTGCTACAAAATAGTGTCTAACTTAATCATATTACAGTGCCTACAGAAAGTCTACACCCCCTTTGACTTTTTTCACATTTTGCGGCCTTAAAATTGTATCTAAAATGTATCTATTGTCATCGGCAGAGACTGGGGAGTTTGTCAGGATCAAAAATAAATATGAAAGGAGCAAAGCCCAAGTTAGAAGAAAACCCGCCTCAGTCTTCTGAAAACCTAACCCTAGGATAGGGTTTTATTTTTGCCACAGTGTCTCCTGACCCCTCCTGTCTCAGCCTCCAGTATTTATGCTGCAGTAGTTTATGTGTCGGGGGGCTAGGGTCAGTTTGTTATATCTGGAGTACTTCTCCTGTCCTATTCGGTGTCCTGTGTGAATCTAAGTGTGCGTTCTCTAATTCTCTCCTTCTCTCTTTCTTTCTATCTCTCGGAGGACCTGAGCCCTAGGACCACGCCCCAGGACTACCTGACATGATGACTCCTTGCTGTCCCCAGTCCACCTGGCCATGCTGCTGCTCCAGTTTCAATTGGCTTGAGCCCTAGGACCATGTCCCAGGACTACCTGACATGATGACTCCTTGCTGTCCCCAGTCCACCTGGCCATGCTGCTGCTCCAGTTTCAACTGTTCTGCCTTACTATTATTCGACCATGCTGGTCATTTATGAACATTTGAACATCTTGGCCATGTTCTGTTATAATCTCCACCCGGCACAGCCAGAAGAGGACTGGCCACCCCACATATGCTCTCTCAAATTCTCTCTTTCTTTCTCTCTCTCGGAGGACCTGAGCCCTAGGACCGTGCCCCAGGACTACCTGACATGATGACTCCTTGCTGTCCCCAGTCCACCTGACTGTGCTGCTGCTCCAGTTTCAACTGTTCTGCCTTATTATTATTCGACCAAGCTGGTCATTTATGAACATTTGAACATCTTGGCAGCAGAATGTGAAAAAAGTTAAAGGGGGTGTAGACTTTCTATTGGCACTGTATATATAGAGAGACATTACATTTATGTTAATCTGTGGCTCTGGACCTGTATTTATAAAGCGTCTCAGAGTGGAAATGGTTCTCCCTGTCCATGCAATCTTATTCATTATGATCTAAAAGGCATCTGATCCTAGATCAATACCCTCCATCCCACTTACCGTAGCAGGGTCATGATCTCCTCTGAGCTCCTGCGGATGCCCTTCCTCTTCTCTTTCTCTGGCGGGGGCGAGTGGGGGTCCGTGGGGCTTCGCAGGGACGGGCTGGTCCCCCACACGCTGCACCCCGACATACGCAGCCCCTTACCCAACTTCCCCAGGGTCTTCAGGGGGGAAGAGCCGCACAGTCGCTCCAGAGTCCCCCTCAGGGGTCTTCCTCCTTTAAGGGCCCCGGTGCCGTGCTTCTCCATGTTCACCTCATTCTCCTCCTCTTCCCCATCTCGCGACAACCTGCACTGGAGGGATTTTGCTCCACGGCCCACCAAAATGGGGGGTTCACCCTCATTCCTCTCCTCCTCCAGGTTTACCTCCTCGAAGGGACTCAGGTCCAAGTTTAACCTGGGCAGGATGAGTTCACTGTTCCCATGATTACTCCTGGTCCTCCCTGGAAGGTTTTTAAGGATGGGCATGATGCTTGTGCTCAGGGATCAAATACTGCAAGGACACAAGGCCACTTAGTTAGAACAGATCATAGTTAGGCTAGCAATACCAAGAGCTCAATATGAGTGTGGGCTGGAAAAGGTTGAACAGAACATGCCAGCTAAAACCAGAATGAATGAGAGAGTAACGTTGTAATTGAGGACCTACAGAATATTCTAATAGCATAAGAACTGTTGCAATGAGACTATTCTCTATAGGCTTTACTCAGCGATTAAATACAAACACAGACGATTACCCAGCAGCGTTCTCAAGTTACCGACAGTAGAACATGCGTATGGGTAACTGGCCCACCCCGGGGGTGCCAGTTACCCCGAGGGAAGATCATGGCATGGGGTTTCACACAAGTGTGTTAAAATCCATTCGATCAGTTTTACTTTGAAATTCTTTAGTAGGTAATACTTAAAAGCTAAGTCTAGTTGTCTTATTTTAATTATTGAAATAACATTTTGGGGAGGAAATTATGTTGCACATGAATTAATATCCACTCTATGAGGAGATTTGATGTAATTTGTTTCACTAAAGCACTTAAGTATTTAAACAACTTGATATAACATCGGTCTTGATGAAATCACTTAAAATTACTCCCTAAATTCACGGTGAAAGAATTGATTGGGTCAAGTGGTTTTAGTGCTTGGCTGCCTGGGACACTAGTTTGCTGTATGTAATTACACTAACTACTGTAAACTACTATGTAACAATGTGTCCTCATACACTACTGTATAATGCACAGGTATAGGTATTATAGCCACACTTATTATAAAGTGGAACACAGTGGTTAATCTCTAGAAATAAACATAGTAACTAGTTGTTCTTAAAGTCCTGGTAAATGGAAACATTAAAGGTATATGAAAATAATTGAATTGCTAGCCCTGTCTAGAAATATATCATATTGATTATAAAACTTGTTTTTCCCTTTTTGTTCCTTGGAAACCTTGTCAGTGTCTGAAAAGGCTTACATTGAAATTGTTAATTATGACCCTGTATGTACCAAATCCTAGTACAAAGTATTACCTTGTTATTTTCAAGTACTTATAGCATAGACCATAGATGATTGTAAACAAACATCTACCTGTTTCTGAAGACCAGCAAAACAATCCACAGTGGCATACACTTCATTTTTTATTTCCTTGTAACAAGGTAGACTTTATGAGCTATACATCTAAAGGACTCCCTGAAGATACAATATAATAGTTATGACAGACAGACTACAGTAGGGTATCCTTCTCAATCAAACGTTTTGATATCTCATGAACTCTCAGAGACAGTATTTTAGAGCAAACCAGAACACACCATCACAACGGTAATGCAAAGCTATATGCATTATTGTATCGGCTTTAAAGATTTAGAGAAAGGATGGCAAGAGGCACAGCAATCAGAGGTGCACCTTAATAAGATCAATTCTTAATTCCTCTTACCGTGTGCAGTGTCTCAGTGGAATGTCATCCACTGTGTGTGTATCTCCACTGTTGCTCAGGAGAGCACTGTGCTCAGCCGGTTTCCTGACTGGTTGTATTGTAGCTGACAATTATGCTTTTTCCTGAGGAAACTGTGTGTGTGTGTGTGTGTGTGTGTGTGTGTGTGTGTGTGTGTGTGTGTGTGTGTGTGTGTGTGTGTGTGTGTGTGTGTGTGTGTGTGTGTGTGTGTGTGTGTGTGTGTGTGTGTGTGTGTGTGTGTGTGTGTGTGTGTGTGTGTGTGTGTGTGTGTGTGTGTGTGGTATTAATGTCTGAGCTTCAGTTGATAAGTGTGTGGTGCTTTTACATTCTGAATTGACCTGAGTAACAGAGAGTATCTTCAATGGCTTCCAAATGTACTCTATGAAGCACTTAAACAATCGCCTGCACTGCTTCGACATGCGGTCAGTCTAACATATACAATATTATGGAAAATGTCAAAAATTGTTTGTAATATAGATGTCGAAGAGATCATGTGAACAGATAATGGGCTGGTGTGTTTGATATCTTCAATAACAAATCCAAAGTATTTTGAGGCCCACAGTGCGTCAGGAGTCAGACATCTAGAACTGATATTTAGCTCATATTCAAAGATACTAGTTACATTTCTTAAGATGGTTGCTTTGCTTAGAAACCTTTACTTACGATTTAAGCATGTCAATACTAATAGATTCCATGCAAACTTCAAAAGCAGTGACTTCTAACTCTTGGACTACCAGGGATCCATTCTGTCCTCCTGTGCCCTCTAGTGGCGGAATTGTGGACCATTTCCTATATATCCAACAGAAAGGGGGATGTAATTGCGACAGGTGATGTCTGTTGTTTGTATTAGCTGAGGATGTTGATATAATCTGGCTATGGTTTTCTTAATTGCCCCTGATTGGGTAAATATAGTTGTATTTAATTGAAGAACGCAGCTGTCTCAGACCAGTGTCTAACAATCATACAAAGACAATATTTGAACTGCCTGTTAAATCAAGGTCCTGGATTTTTAGCGTTAATATCCAAATATATTAAATTGAGGTGTCCGACTTCCATAGAATTCTCATCTGTAGAGTCTCAGTATGCCCTAACCTAAAACACATGCATGTAAAGTGTCCATTGAATGTGCTTTGAATTCAGTTGGATTTGATTTGACTCTACAAAAGCCAGCCAGAACACTGATAGGGAACAGTGTTGGCTTCTATTTCACCAGGTAGGCCAGTTGAGAACAAGTTCTCATTTATAACTGCGACCTGGCCAAGATAAAGCAAAGTAGTGTGACAAAAACAACAACACAGAGTTACACATAAACAATAACACAATAGAAAAATCTATGTACAGTGTGTGCAAATGTAGAAGAGTAGGTATTACAATTTAGCATTAACACTGGAGTGATAGTTGTGCAGATGATGTGCAAGCAGAGATACTGGGTTGCAAAAGAGCAAGAGGGTAAATAGTAATATGGGGATGAGGTAGTTGGGTGTGCTATTTACAGATTGTCTGTGTACAGGTATAGTGATCGGTAACCTCTAACCCTATTACAGGGGCTGAGTCACTGGCTTACTGGGGCTCTTTCATACCGTCCCTGGGAGGGGTGCGTCATTTGAGTGGGTTGAGTCACTGATGTGATCTTCCTGTCTGGGTTGGCGCCCCGCCCCCTTGGGTTGTGCCGTGGCGGAGATCTTTGTGGGCTATACTCGGCATTGTCTCAGGATGGTAAGTTGGTGGTTGAAGATATCGCTCTAGTGGTGTGGGGGCTGTGCTTTGGCAAAGTGGGTGGGGTTATATCCTTCCTGTTTGGCCCTGTCCGGGGGTGTCCTCGGATGGGGCCGCAGTGTCTCCTGACCCCTCCTGTCTCAGCCTCCAGTATTTATGCTACAGTAGTTTATGTGTCGGGGGGCTAGGGTCAGTTTGTTATATCTGGAGTACTTCTCCTGTCCTATTCGGTGTCCTGTGTGAATTTAAGTGTGCTCTCTCTAATTCTCTCTTTCTCTCTTTCTTTCTCTCTCTCGGAGGACCTGAGCCCTGGGACCATGCCTCAGGACTACCTGACATGATGACTCCTTGCTGTCCCCAGTCCACCTGGCCGTGCTGCTGCTCCAGTTTCAACTGTTCTGCCTTATTATTATTTGACAATGCTGGTCATTTATGAACATTTGAACATCTTGGCCATGTTCTGTTATAATCTCCACCCGGCACAGCCAGAAGAGAACTGGCCACCCCACATAACCTGGTTCCTCTCTAGGTTTCTTCCTAGGTTTTGGCCTTTCTAGGGAGTTTTTCCTAGCCACCGTGCTTCTACACCTGCATTGCTTGCTGTTTGGGGGTTTTAGGCTGGGTTTCTGTACAGCACTTTGAGATATCAGCTGATGTACGAAGGGCTATATAAATCAATTTGATTTGATTTGATTTTAAGCTGCTCTGACAGCTGATGCTTAAAGTTAGAGAGGGAGATGTAAGACTCCAGCTTCAGTGATTTTTGCAATTTGTTCCAGTCACTGGCAGCAGAGAACTGGAAGGAAAGGCGGCAAAAGGAAGAGTTGGCTTTGTGGATGACCAGTGGAATATACCTGCTGGAGTGCGTGCTACAGGTGGGTGTTACTATGGTGACCAGTGAGTTGAGATAAGGCGGGGCTTTACCGAGCAAAGATAGATGACCTGGAGCCAGTGGGTTTGGTGACGAATATGAAGCGAGGGCCAGCCAATGAGAGCATACAGGTCACAGTGGTGGATAGTATATGAAGATTTGGTGACAAAATGGATGGCACTGTGATAGACTACATCGAATTTGCTGAGTAAAGTGTTGGAGGATATTTCGTAAATACAGAATGGTGTCGTCTGCGTAGAGGTGGATCAGAGATTCACCAGCAGCAAGAGTGACATCATTGATACATATAGAGAAAAGAGTCGGCCTGAGAATTGAACCCTGTGTCACCCCCATAGAGACTGCCAGAGGTCCTGACAACAGGCCCTCCGATTTGACACACTGAACTCTATTTGAGAAGTAGTTGGTGAACCAGGCGAGGCAGTCATTTCAGAAACCAAGGCTATTGAGTCTGCCAATAAGAATGCGGTGATTGACAGAGTCGAAAGCCTTGGCTTTTATCGATGGCGGTTATGATATCATTTAGGACCTTGAGCATGGCTGAGGTGCAGCCATGACCAGCTCGGAAACCAGATTGCAGAGTGGAGAAGGTACGGTGGTATTCAAAATGGTCGGTGATCTGTTTGTTAACTTGGCTTTTGAAGATTTTAGAAAGGCAAGGCAGGATGGATATAAGTCTAAAGCAGTTTGGGTCTAGAGTGTCACCCCCTTTGAAGAGGGGGATGACCATGACAGCTTTCCAATCTTTGGGGCTCTCAGACGATACGAAAGCGAGGTTGAACAGGCTAGTAATAGGGGTTGCAACAATTTTGGCAGATAATTTTAGAAAGAGAGGGTCCAGATTGTCTAGCCCAGCTGATTTGTAGGGATTCAGATTTTGCAGCTCTTTCAGAACATTAGCTGTCTGGATTTGGGTGAAGGAGAAGCGGGGCAAGTTGGGCAAGTTTCTGCAGAGGTTGCTGAGCTGTTGACCGGGGTAGGGGTAGCCAGGTGAAAAGCATGGCCAGCCGTAGAAAACTTCTCTTATTGAAATTCTAGATTATTGTAGATTTATCGGTGGTGACAGTGATTCCTAGCCTCAGTGCAGTGGCCAGCTGGGAGGAGGTGCTCTTATTCTCCATGGACTTTACAGTGTCCCAGAACTTTTTGGAATTAGTGCTACAGGATGCACATTTCTTTTTGAAAAAGCTAGCCTTAGCTTTCCTAACTGACTGAGTATATTGGTTCTTGACTTGCCTGGAATATCATGGGGGATATTCGATGCTAATGCAGAATGCCACAGGATGATTTTGTGTTGGTCAATGGCAGTCAAGTCTGGGGTGAACCAAGGGTTATATCTGTTCTTAGTTCTACATTTTTTGAACGGGGCATGCTTATTTAAGATGGCAAGGAAAGCACTTTTAAAGAGCAACCAGGCATTCTCTACTGATGGGATGAGGTCAATATCCTTACAGGAACCCGGGTCAGGTTGATTATAAAGGCCTGCTCGCTGAAGTGTTTTAGGGAGCGTTTAACAGTGATGAGTGATGGTCGTTTGACCGCGGACCCATTACACACGCAGGCAATGAGGCAGTGATCGCTGATATCCTGCTTGAAGACAGCAGAGGTGTATTTAGAGGGCAAGTTGGTCAGGATGATATCTAAGAGGGTGCCCATGGTTACGAATTTAGGGTTGTACCTGGTAGGTTTCTTAATCATTTGTGTGAGATTGAGGGAATCTAGCTTAGATTGTAGTACGGCTGGGGTGTTAAGCATATCCCAGTTTAGGTCACCTAACAGTACAAACTCTGAAGATAGATGCGGGGCAATCAATTCACATATGGTGTCCAGGGCACAGCTGGGGGTCTATAACAAGCGGCAACAGTGTGCAACTTGTTTATGGATTTTTTAAAGTAGAAGTTCGAATTGTTTGGGCACAGACCTGGATAGTACAGTTGTGGCTAAAGGTTTTGAGAATGACACAAATATACATTTTCACAAAGTCAGCTGCCTCAGTTTGTATGATGGCAATTTGCATATACTCCAGAATGTTATGAAGAGTGATCAGATGAATTGCAATTAATTGCAAAGTCCCTCTTTGCCATGCAAATGAACTGAATCCCCCAAAAATATTTCCACTGCATTTCAGCCCTGCCACAAAAGGACAAAAGGACCAGCTGACATCATGTCAGTGATTCTCTCGTTAACACAGGTGTGAGTGTTGACGAGGACAAGGCGGGAGATCACTCTGTCATGCTGATTGAGTTCGAATAACAGACTGGAAGCTTCAAAAGGAGGGTGGTGCTTGGAATCATTGTTCTTCCTCTGTCAGCCATGGTTACCTGCAAGGAAACACATGCCGTCATCATTGCTTTGCACAAAAAGGGCTTCACAGGCAAGGATATTGCTGCCAGTAAATCAACCATTTATCGGATCATCAAGAACTTCAAGGAGAGCGGATCAATTGTTGTGAAGAAGGCTTCAGGGCGCCCAATAAAGTCCAGCAAGTGCCAGGACCGTTTCCTAAAGTTGATTCAGCTGCGGGATCAGGGCACCACCAGTACAGAGCTTGCTCAGGAATGGCAGCAGGCAGGTGTGAGTGTATCTGCATGCACAGTGAGGCAACGTCTTTTGGAGGATGGCCTGGTATCAAGAAGGGCAGCAAAGAAGCCACTTCTCTCCAGGAAAAACATTAGGGACAGACTGATATTCTGCAAAAGTTACAGGGATTGGACTGCTGAGGACTGGGGTAAAGTAATTTTCTCTGATGAATCCCATTTCCGATTGTTTGGGGCATCCGGAAAAAAAGCTTGTCCGGAGAAGACAAGGTGAGCGCTACCATGAGTCCTGTGTCATGCCAACAGTAAAGCATCCTGAGACCATTCATGTGTGGGGTTGCTTCTCAGCCAAGGGAGTGGGCTCACTCACAATTTTGCCGAAGAACACAGCCATGAATAAAGAATGGTACCAACGCATCCTCCGAGAGCAACTTCTCTCAACCATCCAGGAACAGTTTGGTGACGAACAATGCCTTTTTCAGCATGATGGAGCACCGTGCCATAAGGCAAAAGTGATAACTAAGTGGCTTGGGGAACAAAACATTGATATTTTGGGTTCATGGCCAGGAAACTCCCCAGACCTTAATCCCATTGAGGTCAATCCTCAAGAGGCGGGTGGACAAACAAACACCCACAAATTCTGACAAACTCCAAGCATTGATTATGCAAGAATGGGCTGCCATCAGTCAGGATGTGGCCCAGAAGTTAATTGACAGCATGCCAGGGTGGATTGCAGAAGTCTTAAAAAATAAGGGTCAACACTGCAAATATTGACTCTTTGCATCAACTTCATGTAATTGTCAATAAAAGCCTTTGACACTTATGAAATGCTTGTAATTATACTTCAGTATTCCATAGTAACATCTGACAAAGATATCTAAAGACACTGAAGCAGGAAACTTTGTGGAAATTCATTTGTGTCATTCTCAAAACTTTTGTGAACCTTTGTGAATAACAACATCAACAACACAGGTCCTATAGCGATTTACATATTTTATTTATTTCTATTTTTTATATATTTTAAAATCACTCAAAAATAAAGTTGGCAGTGCAAACCAAGAGGACAAACAGTTAAACACTAAATACATTAATGAAGGTATTTGATGACAATTCATCTCACTGTAGTTGGCAAAAAACGAGGAACAGGTAAACAAACTCAAAACTGTTATAATTATAGTAGCTAGGTTACAGGAATAATCAGTGTTACTCTGAGAGGGATACCTCAGAGACAGGGCTGGATTAAGAAATCATTGGCCCCGGGGGAGGTACAGTGCCTTGCGAAAGTATTCGGCCCCCTTGAACTTTGCGACCTTTTGCCACATTTCAGGCTTCAAACATAAAGATATAAAACTGTATTTTTTGTGAAGAATCAACAACAAGTGGGACACAATCATGAAGTGGAACGACATTTATTGGATATTTCAAACTTTTTTAACAAATCAAAAACTGAAAAATTGGGCGTGCAAAATTATTCAGCCCCTTTACTTTCAGTGCAGCAAACTCTCTCCAGAAGTTCAGTGAGGATCTCTGAATGATCCAATGTTGACCTAAATGACTAATGATGATAAATACAATCCACCTGTGTGTAATCAATTCTCCGTATAAATGCACCTGCACTGTGATAGTCTCAGAGGTCCGTTAAAAGCGCAGAGAGCATAATGAAGAACAAGGAACACACCAGGCAGGTCCGAGATACTGTTGTGAAGAAGTTTAAAGCCGGATTTGGATGCAAAAAGATTTCCCAAGCTTTAAACATCCCAATGAGCACTGTGCAAGGGATAATATTGAAATGGAAGGAGTATCAGATGAAGATGAAGATGGTT
This sequence comes from Oncorhynchus nerka, assembly GCF_034236695.1. NCBI lineage: Eukaryota > Metazoa > Chordata > Actinopteri > Salmoniformes > Salmonidae > Oncorhynchus > Oncorhynchus nerka. Next base: position 78,753,436 of record NC_088405.1, read on the forward strand.
AAAATTGATGGGAAGATGGATGGAGCCAAATACAGGACCATTCTGGAAGAAAACCTGATGGAGTCTGCAAAAGACCTGAGACTGGGACGGAGATTTGTCTTCCAACAAGACAATGATCCAAAACATAAAGCAAAATCTACAATGGAATGGTTCAAAAATAAACATATCCAGGTGTTAGAATGGCCAAGTCAAAGTCCAGACCTGAATCCAATCGAGAATCTGTGGAAAGAACTGAAAACTGCTGTTCACAAATGCTCTCCATCCAACCTCACTGAGCTCGAGCTGTTTTGCAAGGAGGAATGGGAAAAAAATTCAGTCTCTCGATGTGCAAAACTGATAGAGACATACCCCAAGCGACTTACAGCTGTAATCGCAGCAAAAGGTGGCGCTACAAAGTATTAACTTAAGGGGGCTGAATAATTTTGCACGCCCAATTTTTCAGTTTTTGATTTGTTAAAAAAGTTTGAAATATCCAATAAATGTCGTTCCACTTCATGATTGTGTCCCACTTGTTGTTGATTCTTCACAAAAAATACAGTTTTATATCTTTATGTTTGAAGCCTGAAATGTGGCAAAAGGTCGCAAAGTTCAAGGGGGCCGAATACTTTCGCAAGGCACTGTATATATATATATGTATATATATATATATATATATATATGCAAAGCAATAAGTGGATTACTCAAGGATTGTTTTCCAGTTTGCTTTTAAACCCCTCTTTGTCTGACTTTCCTGTGGCTCAGTGTTTTTGTAAATTACTCCTTTACTGAGAGAAACCTGTTAATGTTTTTCCTGTATTTTTAAAATATATATATATATATATATACACATACACACACACACAGTACAAGTCAAAAGTTTGGACACACCTGCTCATTCAAGGATTTTTCTTTATTTTTACTATTTTCTACATTGTAGAATAATAGTGAAGACATCAAAACAATGAAATAACACATACAGAATAATTTAGTAACCAAAAAAGTGTTAGACAAATCAAAATATATTCTTAAAAGTAGCCACCCTTTGCCTTGACAGCTTTGCACACTCTTGGCATTCTCTCAACCAGCTTCATGAGGTAGTCACCTGGAATGCATTTCAATTAAGGTGTGCATGGTTAAAAGTTAATTTGTGGAATTACTTTCCTTCTTAATGCATTTGAGCCAATCAGTTGTGTTGTGACAAGGTAGGGGTGGTACACAGAAGATAGCCCTATTTGGTAAAAGACCAAGTCCATATTATGTCAAGAACAGCTCAAATAAGCAAAGAGAAACGACAGTCCATCATTACTTTAAAACACCTCTACAGGATCGCCCCCCCCACCCCCACCCCGCGGTTGAGATCATGTAGGCTAATGTGATTAGCATGAGGTTGTAAGTAAACAAGAACATTTCCCAGGACATAGACATATCTGATATGGGCAGAAGGCTTCAATTCTTGTTAATCTAACTGCACTGTCTAATTTACAGTAGCTATTTCAGTGACGGAATACCATGCTATTGTTTGAGGAGAGTGCACAGTTATTATTATTATTTTTTTACTTTTATTTAACTAGGCAAGTCAGTTAAGAACAAATTCTTATTTTCAATGACGGCCTAGGAACAGTGGGTTAACTGCCTGTTCAGGGGCAGAACGACAGATTTGTACCTTGTCAGCTCGGGGGTTTGAACTAGGCAACCTTCCGGTTACTAGTCCAACGCTCTACCACTAGGCTACCCTGCCGCCCCAGTTATGAACATAAATATATTAATAAAACAATTAGGCACATTTGGGCAGTCTTGATACATTTTGAACAGAAATGTAATGGTTCATTGAATCAAAATTTGCAAGTACACTGCTTTGCAAGTACACAAAATCAAAATTGCACCTAACCTGGAATAGTACATTATGGCCTTTCTCTTGCGTTTCAAAGATTATGAGAAAAAAAACACAATAAATATGTTTTTTCCTTTGTATTATCTTTTACCAGATCTAATGTTTTATATCCTCCTACATTAATTTCACATTTCCACAAACTTCAAAGTGTTTCCATTCAAATGGTATCAAGAATATGCATATCCCTGCTTCAGGTTCTGAGCTACAGGCAGTTAGATTTGGGTGTGTCATATTTGACTTTTTTTTTAAAAAGGGTCCGATCCTTAATAGGTACTTTAAGACATGAAGGTCAATCAATACGGAAAACTTCAAGCGCTATGATGAAACTGGCTCTCATTTAGACCACCACATGAAAGGAATAACCAGAGTTACCTCTGCTGCAGAGGTTCATTAGAGTTACAAGCCTCAGAAATTGCAGACCGAATAAAAGCTTCAGAGTAACAAACATCTCAACATCAACTGTTCCGAGGAGACGGCATGAAATCATGGTCAAATTGCTGCAAAGAAACTACTACTAAAGGACACCAATAAGAAGAAGAGACTTGCTTTGGCCAAGAAACACCAGCAATGGACATTAGACCGGTGGAAATCTGTCCTTTGGTCTAACGGGTGCAAATTTGAGATTTCTGGTTCCAACCGCCGTGTCTTTGTGAGACGCAGAGTAGGTGGCTACCACAGAATTCTGCAGCGATACGCCATCCCATCTGGTTTGCACTTAGTGGGACTATCAATTGTTTTTCAACAGGACAATGACCCAAAACACACCTCCAGGCTGTGTAAGGGGTATTTGACCAAGGAGAGTGATTGAGTTCTGCATCGAATGACCTGGCCTCCACAATCACCCAACCTCAACCCAATTGAGATGGTATAGGATGAGTTGGACCACAGAGTGAAGGAAAAGCAGCCAACAAGTGCTCAGCATATGTGGAAACTCTTTCTCAAGACTGTTGGAAAAGCATTCCAGGTGAAGCTGATTGAGAGAATGCCAAGTGTCCAAAGCCGTCATCATGGCAAAGGGTGGCTACTTTGAAGAAACTAAAATATATTTTGATTTGTTAAACACTTGTTTGACTACTACGCAATTCCATGTGTTATTTCATAGTTTTGATGTCTTCACTATTATTCTACAATGTAGAAAATAGTCCAAATAAATATTAAACCCCTTGAATGAGTAGGTGTGTCCAAACCTTTGACTGGTACTGTGTATGTATATATAAAAACGAATATATTAATATTCGTTTTTAATAGGCTGCAGTAGGTCAGTGTCGGAAAATGTACCCAATTGGAATACTTGAGTAAAAGTAAAGATACCTTAACAGAAAATGACTCAAGTAAAAGTGAAAGTCAGTAATACTACTTGAGTAAAAGTATTTGGTTATACATATATTTAAGTTTCAAAAGTGTAATTGCTAAAATATACTTCAGTATCAAAAGTATATAAAGCAAACCAGATGGCATACTTTTCTTGTTTTTATACATTTGTGGATAGCCTGGGGTACACTCAGACATCATTTATAAACAAAGCATGTTTGTTTAGTGAGTCTTCCAGATCAGAGGAAGACCAGGGATAAGTGCGTGAATAGGACAATTTTCCTGTCTAGCTAAGCATTCGAAATGTAACGAGTACTTTTAGGTGTCAGGGGAAATTTATGGAGTAAAAAGTACATAATTTTCTTTGGGAATGTAGTAAAGTAAAAGCAGTAAAAAATATAAATAGTAAAGTACAGATACCTCCAAAAACGACTTAAGTACTTTACACCACTGCAGTCGGCTACTAAATAAACTTTCCAGTGGTAAAGTGACTCACCCAATGATGAAGATGACTCCACAGGCTACTCACGGGTGATGGCCGATGCGCTCATAGGAAGCAATATCTCAAGATGAGCTACTTCGAAAAACAGTGCTGCTGTTCTCTCAAAAAGGGAGTTTAGGGGAAAAAAGTATATTGGTTCCAAAGAACGTGTTTTCTTTTCAGCAGTCGTTATTTGCTTTCCAAACTATTGTATTTTGAAAAGGTGCATTGAAGCTGTTCTGGCAGCTCGTGGTGGCCCAACAACCTATTAATAAGACACTTTATGTTGATATTTCCTTGTATTCTGGCAGTTACCTATATGTGCTTGTGATATAACTGTTGTTGTTTTTTTTAAAGAAACTATTGATCCTTTGTGGCAAAATGATGCTCTCTGGTGTATTTTGAACATTGAGAGCAGCCTCCTGTGGTAAAAAAATAAAGCTGATGAATGTTTTTCTCTGCCTCTCTGGCCCCCTACGGGCTTGGTGGGCCATTAAGCCAGGGCTTCTCAGAGATACAGTTGAAGTCTGAAGTTTACGTACACATTACATTTACATTTACATTTAAGTCATTTAGCAGACGCTCTTATCCAGAGCGACTTACAAATTGGTGCTTCTTAGCCAAATACATTTAAACTCAGTTTTCCACAATTCCTGACAGTTAATCCTAGTACAAATTCCCTGTTTTAGGTCAGTTAGGATCACCACTTTATTTTAAGAATGTGAAATGACAGAATAATAGTGGAGAGAATGATTTATTTCAGCTTTTATTTCTTTCATCACTTTCCCAGTGGGTCAGAAGTTTACATACACTCAATTAGTATTTGGTAGCATTACCTTTAAATTGTTTCATTTGGGTCAAACGTTTCGGGTAGCCTTTCACAAGCTTCCCACAATAAGTTGGGTGAATTTTGGCCCATTCCTCCTGACAGAGCTGGTGTAACGGAGTCAGATTTGTAGGCCTCCTTGCTCGCACATGCTTTTTCAGTTCTGCCCACAAATTTTCTATGGGATTGAGGTCAGGGCTTTGTGATGGCCACTCCAATACCTTGACTTTATTGTCCTTAAGCCATTTGCCACAACTTTGGAAGTATGCTTGGGGGTCATTGTCCATTTGGAAGACCCATTTGCGACCAAGATTTAACTGTCTTGAGATTTTGCTTCAATATATCCACATAATTTCACTTCCTCGTGATGCCATCTATTTTGTGAAGTGCACCAGTCACTCCTGCAGCAAAGCACCCCCACAACATGATATTGCCACCCCCATGCTTCACGGTTGAGATGGTGTCTTCGGCTTGCAAACCTCCCCCTTTTTCCTCCAAACATAACAATGGTCATTATCGTCAAACAGTTATATTTTTGTTTCATTAGACCATCAGGACATTTCTCCAAAAAGTACGATCTTAGTCTCCATGTGCAGTTGCAAACCGTAGTCTGCCTTTTTTAAGGCGGTTTTGGAGCAGTGGCTTCTTCCTTGCTGAGCAGCCTTTCAGGTTATGTTAATATAGGACTCGTTTTACTGTGGATATAGATACTTTTGTACCAAGTTTCTTCCAGCATCTTCACAAGGTCCTTTGTTGTTGTTCTGGGATTGATTTGCACTTTTCACACCAAAGTACGTTCATCTCTAGGAGACAGAACGCATCTCCTTCCTGAGTGGTATGACGGCTGCGTGGTCAGTGTTTATACTTGCGTACTATTGTTTGCACATCAAAGAGGCACTGAGTTTGAAGGTAGACCTTGAAATACATCCACAGGTACACCTCCAATTGACTAAAATTATGTCAATTAGCCTATCAGAAGCTTCTAAAGCCATGACATCATTTTCTGGAATGTTCTAAGCTGTTTAAAGGCACAGTCAACTTAGTGTATGTAAACTTCTGACCCACTGGAATTGTGATACAGTGAATTTTAAGTGAAATAACACGTCTGTAAACAGTTGGAAAAAATAATTGTGTCATGCACAACGTAGATGTCCTAACCGACTGGCCAAAACTATAGTTTCTTAACAAGAAATTTGTGGAGTGGTTGAAAAACAAGTTTTAATGACTCCAACCTAAATGTATGTAAACTTCCGACTTACATCTCATCCCATCCTCATTTCTTGTGCTGACAACAATAAATAATTAAGTACTCAAGAATGACTTTACTTGGTGGATGCAACTCAGACATACATTACTCAGAAGTGACCTGATCGATATCCCACTGGGCGCAAACTGCTTAAATCAACGTTGTTTCAATGTAATTTGTTAACGTATTGTGAAGTGGAATCTATGTGGAAAAAACATAGCATTTCTTTCGAGGGTAACATTTCAACCACAGGATTTCAACATAGAGAAACCTTGAATAAAATATGTTGAATTTGTACCTTTGAAACAACAACAGATCTTCAATGTAATATCCACTATAAGAAAAAACCAATAGGCTGGACAGCACCTCCTACAGTACTAGAGTTGATCAGTCTACAGCTTTTATGTTTTTTATTCTAGATAACATTTTCTTTGGAAAAATGGACCGAAATTGTCTTTAGTATTTTACAAATAGAAAGATGAAAAAGTTATGTATCTACTCTGGACAAGTCCAGTCCTGGAATGTCTTAAAGTGATACTTTGGGATTTTATCTACAGTACTTACCCAGAGTCAGATGAACTCGTGGATATCATGAAGGAAGTTGCTAACTACCTTCAAACTGCCTGCAGAGACATAAAAATGGTATCCGCAAGTTCATCTGACTCTGAGGAAGTACTGTAGATAAAAAGGCCTCATTGCCAAAATAAAGTATCTCTTTAACAAAATGAAAAATAAATATTTAGGCCTACTTCATCCGGTGTCCAGAAAAATGGATTTGCGCAACATGCAAATATGTAACCATACTTTATCAATCATATATCAACAATGAGGCTATTTAGGCCTGTATAGCATTTGGGAAGTGATCAAGAGCTATTATTTAAATTCATCCCAGGATTCAACTAAAAATAGACAATCTCGACAATTACTATAATAATCTGCACAGAATCTCAAACGGCATTGATCACTTGCACCATGTACTTTAATGTAATCAACTGGAATTCAGGTCATTTGGTTGTGCTATTAAATGAAGCACAATGATAACACATTAAGTTGTTTGATAAATAAACAATTTTAGCTTTGTTGTGCTTTTAAATTGTTAAAAAGGAAGGTGACAAATAAACTAAACTAAATAAATTTGGTTGTGCTTTTAGATGGGAATTCAAACTTTTGGCTGTCTTTTTCAAAATGGTTTGAAAGCTCATTGATCCACATATCTAGCAAATACCAAATTCTCCATGTTGAAATGACAAAGTGGGCCCAGTGGGATGTGATCCCAAGTGCCTGGACAACATGGCAACAGATGTTGTTCATGTGACATGTTAAGATCAGTGTGTGGATAGAGTCCGAGGGTGGTCCGAGGGTGTGTTTTGGGGGAGGGGGGGGAATGGATGAAATGGGGTTGCTGGGAAACAAAATTCCAGAAACGTTCCCCAAATTCCCAGCTTTTTCAGCAAACCCAATTGGAAGATTACCGGGAACAGTTGGAGGATTTCCTCCCTGCTTATTCCCTCCTGATTCCAGAAATATTCCAACAGGAATTTATGGAAAACCAGGTAATTTTGGGAAAGAATTTTACACCCCTAGTCAGAGGTCAGCTGTGTGGTGAGGTCAGAGGGTCTGGTGGGTGTGGGTGTGGGTGCGGGGGCAGTGGGGGTCGTTGAAGTGGTACGGCTCATGGCGGTGCTGGGGGTGGTTGCAAAGGGAGGGGTGTTCGATGCCCTCTGTAGCCAGCTCCTCCTGCTTGTGAAGGCCTTCCAGCTTGACCAACAGCTCGCCGATGAAGGTCTGGCAGGGAGGGACACACAGTAGCATCATATAGCTAATGTTTTGTATTTTTCCCCTTCACATTAGATACTACATAGACAGAAATAAGAGGGGAGACTGAAAATGGAGGACTCTGAAGCCTCAACCCCAGTCGCTCTAGGTTTGGTCTCTAGAACACCTGGATTTAAGCCCAGTCCTAGACTAAAATGCATGTTCATTGGGACATTTTGGCTTAATCCGTGTCTAGAAAACCAGCACTTAGTGTTCTTCAATCTTTTGTGATATTGATTTGAAACCAACATGTGTCCAACGTGTGTGTGTGTGTGTGTCTCAGTGGAGGCTGGTGGGAGGAGTTATAGGAGGATATGCTCATTGTAAATGGCATAAAGGAACAGAGTCAATCATGTGGTTTCCATATGTTTGATGTGTTTAATACCATTCCCTCTATTCCATTCCAGGCATTACAATGAGCCCGTCCTCCTATAGCTCCTCCCACCAGCCTCCTCGTGTGTGTGTGTGTGTGTTCTTAGTCAAAAGAGGTCCTGTAGCAGGGAACACAGGGAAAGAGAAGAGAAAGGAGAGGGAGGAGAGAAGAGCGAGAGAAGGCCAGGACAGACGGCCATTGTAGGGCATGTGGCGTGACAATGGAAGGTGTCAGACACCGCTGCCTCCTATTGGAGGCCAATACAGTGTGTGTGTGTGTGTGTGTGTGTACAGACACTAAATAAAAATGTATGACTTAATATGCATCATTCTTCCATATCATTATAAATGATGGTAAAACATACCTCAGTGTTGTTGCTGCATGTCTGAAGGATCTCCTGATGATGAACAGAGTTTAGAGAAGAGAAATCATTGTATCAAAATGTTAAATTCTGTGGCAAAGTCAGGTTGGTCTGAGTACATGTTCAGAACAACTTTGGGTGGGCGGGGCCTACCTGTAACTTTTTCACTCGCTCCTCATTGCTAGGTAGATCTATCAGGTCATCAATGTTTACCTCGTCTGGCATGTCTTCCTCCTGCAAAACACAAACACATTAAAAACACACACGTATACTGTATATTATTAGAGTGGAAAAGCTTGTGCAAATCTCAATACATGACATATGCAAAAGTTTGAGTTATGTCTGTATATATTAAGTTGAGCTTTGAGTCCTACTACATGTCATTTCCAAATGGAACAGTTGACAGGATTCATTCAGAGGGCTTATGGTTGGATAATAACAACACTGGCCATGTATCCAACTGGATCAGTTGCCTGGCATGTGAGAACCGAGCTACAGACCAATAGAAGATCAGTCTCCTCTCTCTGTCCCCTGAAGAATCACACTGCCTGCCTGGCACACATTCAACTTCTGGGGGGTTGGATTTTGAAGACAGTTCCTAAAATGATCGGACTGGTTCCCCTGTTGTTGGTGACGGTTATTGATCTACTGATCAAATGCTCAGCTGATATCTGGCACAGGCCACCATGGTGCATTTGTCGCCCTATAGGGGTGAGTCTCCTGCTGTACACTGGCACACACACACAGTATTGTTACAAAGGGTGTATCCAAAATTCCCTACATAGTGCACTATTTTTGACCATAGGGCTCTGGTCAAAAGTAGTGCACTACATACAGACTAGGGTGTCATTTCAGATGCCGACAAGAACTGGAAGCAGTATGTGTTCCCAAACTTCCCAGGAGAGCAGAACATCTAGCTAGTGATGTCACATAGCCAGCTGCAGTATGTTTACCCCCCTCAGGGAGTATTAACCCCATCACCCATTAGCCCCACCCTGGGCCCTGGAGTACTCTCCCTTCTCTGCACATCTTCCTTCCTGTTTCTCATCCTTCATTCTTGTTCCATTCCCTTTTTCCAAGTGGCCATGTAAGGCAGTGAGTTAGCATTCCCCAGCCACCATGTCTCTGCAGTGGCTGAAGACTTAGGCTACATCCGGAATGGCACGTTATTCCCTAGTGCACTTACCCATAGAGCCCTGGTCAAAAGCAGTGCACTATATAGGGAATAGGGTGCCATTTTCAGATGGAGCCTAAGTCCACCAGTGCACCTCTAACCTTCTCCAGTCCTTTAATGGACACTGTGCACTGTCATAACATCCATATTGTATACATCTTTTATATAAATCTCATAGCACACGGAAGTCTGTTTAGCCCTGTTAAGGAGGACTACGCAAAAGAGTTGGTTTAGAAATGCCTCTGTAATTTCGACAGAGTGCAAGTTATTGTGTTGATATACACTACAGTATTTATTCTACATTGTGTCTCACAGGAGTGTTCCTCTGTAATGTTAAGATCCATGTATCATGTACAGTGTCTTAACAGGCCTTTTCTACATGAATATCCAACTCAAAGCTTAAGCCTCTTTTTTTTTCTTAAAGTTAAGCCTTTTCCCCAATTCTATTGATTCGGGCAAAGGTGAAAGAGCAAAGTTCTCATTCTTAAAGGAAGGGAAACTTTCAGATAGTATTGCCTGATTAAAAAGTTAAGAACTTGCCATATACCTAAAATCTCTTTACTATCTGAAACCTACTGCCTGAGCACATGCACAACACTTTAGCCTTGTTTACACTTTGCGCTAACATGCAAGTTTTATGATCTGATCGATATGATCTAATTAGTATCTGATCAAGGTATGTCACATCTACCCATTGTATTAAAAAGTCTCTCTTACCCATCCACATTGTGACCGGATAAGCTAGTGTCTCCCTGTATGAAATTTATTTAACAGATATTATTTCACAATAATATGAATGTATTTATTTTAGGACAATTACTGATGCCATAATTTAATGGTGCTACCTGAGGCCGTTATGAGTATGAGTAAATGGTTTGACCATCCAGATCTGTTTGATATCCAGATAGTGTGCCTGAGTACCTCCGGATGTTTTCAGGAAGATCTAAAAATACTAATAATAATAATTCATTATTAAAAACGTTTATACCGCATTTCATTAGACATAATCTCAAAGCACTTGTTAAGCAAAACTAAAAGTAATTTAAATATAAATTGACCCTACAACAATAGATAGATCAGCTAGATCAAGTATGTTTGAGTGCTTCTTGAAGCATAATCCGATCAGTGTATTTTAATTGTCTAGACCGTTTAATAAAAGTGTGGGCACAATCGGAATGCGGAAAAGTACAGGACACAGGTATAAACGGGGCTTTTGTGTGGCCCTTGTAATGGTCCAAGAGGGTACGACGGCACTTACCTTGCCCAAGTACAGCTCGTTCAAACAGTCGTCTATCCATTTCTCCACGTCTAGTCGCCTCTGTAGCTCTTTTCTGTTGTATTTCACAGTAACTCGAGCTTGTCTCTTCTGAAGGTTGCCTCCGTGTTCCGGATACGTTCCCAAATCTGACGAGTGGACTTCATCTGCGTGCGTCCTTCCGAACCTGTTGGCTGCCATATCTGGTCTGACTGGTTCCCAAGCTAAATGGAGTCCGAGTCCCTATGTCAATCCCAGCTCGCTCAGAGCGCCCTCCGTTGTCACGTGTTGCTGACTAAACTCTGAGGGTGACTTCCAGAGATTGTGACTTCCCACCCAACACATGACAATCTGTGATTGTCTGTAAACAATCCAATGACCTAAAGTATTGTAACGACCCTGGCGCGGAAATCGACTCGTGCCGCACAAGCATGCTTTTTCGGCACAGTCGATAGCGCGCCGGACCTCGGGCTCGAAGGTTCGAGACCTGCTCCCTGCTGTTTCATTACATTGGTTTCAGAAGTGATCGGACCTTGCATCCACGACAGTGCGTGTGCTTAGCCGGTGAGCGCGTTCCTGTAAAACGTAGAGTATCAAGCTAGCGCGAGGACGCTCTTTGGAGGGAGTAGTGTAACGACCCTGGGTTTTTTGCGGCACAGTTGTTAGCGCGCCGGGGCTCGAAGGTCGAGGGTTCGAGACCTGCTCCCTGCTGTTTCATTACAGTATGTTGGACATCATTGAACATCTCATTCCAAAATCATGGGCATTAATATGGAGTTGGTCCCCCCCTTTGCTGCTATCACAGCCTCCACTCTTCTGGGAAGGCTTTCCACTTTTATTTATTTTTTTATTTTTTATATTTAATTTTTATTTTTTTACATTTATTTTATTAACAACAAATCAATACATAAAGCACATGAGGGAACACAAGCATACATAGATTACAAACAATGGACAATCGAGCTAGGGGGTACAATATCACATTACAATTACACAAGGACCTTAAGGGACATGCATATACTTACAATTCTAACAGCTTTTTGTTAGTAGAGCATTTAACCGTCTTAAAATACAGTTCAATTTCTTTTTGTAGGGTACGAAAATGTGGTTGTCTGTTTGTAAATTTACATTTGTGTATATGAAATTTGGCCAAAAGAATAATGAAATTAATTACATAAAAATGATTCCGCTTATTTCTATTGTATGTAAAGAATCCAAACAGTACATCTCTCCACAATAGTGTAAATTCTTCATAAATGTGTTCAATTATAAACCTACTGATGTCTTGCCACAGTTTTCTTACATGCATACAATGCCAAAAAAGATGCACAACTGTTTCTGGGTGGTCATTACAAAAGGAACAATTTGAGTTGATGTTTTCCTTAAACTTCTTCATATAGTGGTTGGCAGGATAATATTTATTAATAATTTTAAAGGAAACTTCCTTAATTTTGTTAACAAGTAGGTATGTTTGTGGCAACATCCAAACTTTTTTCCAACAGATATTATCAATAAATCCATTCCAATAAGGCATGACATAAGGTATAGATACAACATCCTGCTGAAACAAGGATCGTATCGCTCTGTTGTTGAATGGACCAAAAGAGAAACAAATCTTTCCTACTGATGAGTCAACAGGGTCAATAGAAGGTAGGCTCTGAGGGTCAGGTCTTGACATGTTCCTGAATAACATAGCAACACCTGAGGGAATGGCATCTAAAACAATTGCAAAATCTTTAGGTGTTACAGGGACCTTGTAAAGTGATAAGAATTCTTTATAACTGAGTAAAAGACCCTCTGCATTTACCAGTTGGCTCACCAATAGGATATTATTTCTGAACCAATATTCTAAAAACAGAGAGGTATTTTTATACAATATATCCCGATTATTCCATATATAATATCTGTGTGGAGAAAAATTGTGTTTATAAATTAAGGACCATGACAAGAAAACCTGCCGATGAAAAGCAGAAAGTTTCACTGGAACTTTGTCAATATTATAATTGCAAAACAACATGAAGTTAAGGCCACCAAAAGTAGAGAAGACATGATGAGGAATAAAATTCCAGATAGATGTGGGTCTTCTTAGGAATTGTTTTATCCAATTGATCTTGAAAGTATTATTTAAAGTAGTAAAATCCAGAAAATTCAGTCCACCATTCTCATAAGTGTTCATTACAACAGTTTTCCTAATGTAATGGGTACGGTTTCTCCAAAGAAAGTTGAAAAGCATCTGGTCTATCTCCTTGCTTATTTTACGGTCAAGATATAAAGATAGAGCACCATATGTTAGTCTAGAGATACCTTCAGCCTTGGTTATTAGGACTCTACCTTTTAAAGATAAGTCCCTCTGTAGCCATTGATTTAGTTTCTTCTGGGTTTTTTTTAACAAGAGGGTTAAAATTTAGTAAGCCTCTAGACTTCTGATCCTTTGTAATGGTTATGCCTAAATATGTAACTTCTTCTTTTACTGGAATACCATAATATGAAGGTGTCACACAATCTTTGACAGCCATGAGTTCACATTTCTTAATGTTAAGATATAGACCAGACGCTTTGGAAAAGGATTGTATCACATTGATCGATATGGGAATTTGGTTAGCGTCTTTCAGAAAAAGTGAAGTATCGTCAGCCAGCTGGCTTATAATAATTTCTTTACCAGCTATGGAAATACCTTGTACAGGACTATTATTTAAAGAATTTGCAAGAAGTTGAGTGATTAATAAAAACAGGTACGGAGAGATAGGACAACCTTGCCTAATTCCTCTCTTTAACTCAAATCTAGGTGAGGTGCCATATTTCAATTTGATAGAGCTGTTACCATTTGCATAGAGTGTCTTAATAGCCTTACAGAAAAAATCCCCAAAGCCAAGTCTCTCGAGGGAGTGGAAGAGAAACTGATGCTCTACTGTGTCAAATGCTTTATAAAAATCTAAAAATAATATGAAGCTATCCTCAGTTATTAGGTCTGAGTAGTCAAGTACGTCTAATACTAGTCTGACATTGTTAGAAATATGTCTGTTCCTCATGAAGCCAGACTGTGTTTCATCAATGATTGCATCCAGAACTTCTTTAATTCTTTTTGCAAGTAGTGAGGCTAATATCTTATAGTCATTATTAAGAAGACAAATTGGACGCCAGTTATCGATGAGCAGCACTTCTTTTTTAGGCTTAGGTATCAGTGTTATTAACCCCTGACTCATTGTAGGAGGGAGAACATTGTTTTTAATACTCTCTAAAAAGACTTCAAATAGGAAGGGAGCTACTTGTTCAGAAAATAATTTGTAAAATTCTGATGTAATTCCATCAACACCTGGTGATTTATTGTTCTTTAGATGTTTGATAGACTCTATAATCTCTTCAACTTTGATGGGTTCATCACACTGTTTAGATTCTATATCACTGATAGAGTGAACATTATTCAGTGAGTTAAAAAACACATCTGTGGATTCCTGACAGTACGTAGAGCTATACAATTTTCTGTAAAAATTGCTGCAGTATTTAGCGATTAATTTTTGGTCATCTGTAATAACACCATCAATGTTTAACTTATGGATAGTGTTATTTTTAGAGTGAAATTTCTCAAGTCTAAAGAAATAGGATGAATTCTGTTCTCCCTCCTCAATCCATTTTTTCCTAGATCTAATAAAGGCTCCTTCTGCTTTTAATTTATATATATTATCCAGTTTATTTTGTAACTCAATTAGTTCCATCTTCTCCTCCCCAAGAGGTCGGCTGGGGACCTCTGAGAAAGGGAAGTTATCTTAATGATCACCTTTTCCTCCTCAGCTCTTCTGGTCTTAGCAAGATTACTACCATATTTTCTAAGATATTTGGACACCTCAAATTTAAAGAGCTCCCAGTTCTTGCAATAAGATTTTTCTTCACAGGCCCTTTCCCAAAAGTGTGAGAGCAGATCTTTAACCTCAAATGTAACTATATCATTATTTAATAATGAGCTATTTAGCTTCCAGTAGGATGCTCTACCAAGGTTCGTATCAGGGGTAAATATTTTGATATCAATGTAAATAGCCTTATGGTCTGTGAGGGGAGTAGTACAAATATTTGTAGTAACACACTCACTATCAATACATTTGGATATAAGCCAAAAATCTATTCTGGATTGTCTGGAGCCTGTTTTGTTACTCCAAGTGAATGATCTTTCGGCCGGAAACCTCACTCTCCATATATCAGTAAGATCAAACTTTTCCATAAAAAGTATTAAACCCAAATTCTGATTGGTTGACCTACCTGGGGGCCATCTATCAGTTGAATTATCTATTGTAATGTTAAAGTCCCCTCCTATCAATAATAACGAATTGGGAAATTTAGATAACCAATGAAGTATATGTTTCTCTATAGATTCAAGCAACTCATCATTCTCATGTTTGGTGTTGTACCCGTAGAAGTTTACAGTAATGAGTGTAATGTCATTGTAACTGATCACAAGACAAATAAAGTGACCAAAGGGATCACATTCCAAGTGTAGAATATTACCACCAAAGGTATTTTTCATTGTAGTGACACCAGCAGAGCGTTCAGATCCATGGGAAAGCCAAATATCGTTGCCCCACTGTGACCTCCAGAAGTTGGCATCAGCAGAAATTGAGTGAGACTCTTGAAAAAAGCAAAAATCTGTTCGAAATTGTTTAGCAAATAAAAATAAGGCCTTGCGCTTCACACTGTTTCGTAACCCCCTAGCATTAAGAGATAATATAGACAAAGACAAAACAACAAAGATGATATAAAAGTATAAACTGTAGTAGGATGAGTCAAAGACGTAGGAGCAGTGAACGTAAACGATAAGGAACCGAGATCTGCACCATTTAAGTCAATTTAAAGTGAAAATAGCTTATTCCATAACCTTTGAAATTCAACTCAACTGGAAATTATGTTCAAGACCAAACCAAGGGTTCTTGTAGTAAGAGAGACTAAAAACCCTCTTTAGTGTAATCAGGAACTATTTTGAGAAATAAAACAAATAATCATTTAAATAAAAGGGTACCTACTATTTTAAGTACATATGAAAACTGATCATAAAATAATTGAATAACAAAATGTTTTACATATAAACGTTCCTAAGACCTTCTTTGGAAGTAAGTATTCATAACTAAATAGAACAATAACCGTGTATAGTCAGAGCAGACCTGTATGCCATTTAAAACAGTATCTTAGTTACTGTATATATAAAAAACATAAATTCAGCTTTCAATCTTCTTCGTAAGTTTATAAACAAAATAGGTCTTCTGGTCATACAAGAACAAACTAATGAATTGAAATACCTGAGTATTCCTTTAAAATAGTCACCTGATGCTTGATAGGTAAACCACATAAGGAAAATGAGAATACCATGGCTGAAACCATCAACCTGTTCCTTCTGGTGAGATTTTAGGGAGGAATATGGATTTCTGAACCGTTGATGAAACCTCGTCCTCCGACGAAGTAAGCAGCCTTCCCCTCCCTTCGTGCTATCTTGATCGTTGGCCACAACTTGTTCCTTCTTTCTATGTCTTCCGGGCTGAGATGCTCGGCGAAACGCATACCATGGCTCTGAAGGAAGGCGTTCTTCCTAGCAGCTTTCCAGACAGCATCCCTGTAGAATCTGGTAGTGAATAGGATGATGATACCCCTGGGTCTTGAATCGCTTTGCTGTTGCTTCTTGCCGAGGCGATGTACAACGTCGATGGTATCACCAACTTTGTTCTTCTCTGCAGGCAAAACTTCTTGGCAGATACGGATAGCCTCTCCTCGCACATCTTCATTCTCCACCTCTGGCAAGCCGTAGAGTCTCAGGTTCCATTTTCTTGTGTATTGTTCCAGATTAGTGAGACGTCTATGGTAGACATTGTTATTCTTTTCCACCCTTTCCACATGTTTTTCAACTTTTGTCACTCTCGTTTTCACATCATTAATTTCACCACATGCAAACTCCACAGTCTTTTTCAAGCCTTCGATAACCATGGTGTTCGCGCCTACCATTTTCTCAATGGCGTCACACCTGGAGTTGATGAGTAAGGACAGGGTAGCCACGATGTCAGAGTTCATGTTGGGTTTTTTGGAGGGTGGAGGTTTGCACGGAGTAACCGGTAAAGAGGGGAATTCGTCATCTTCAGCATTCGAAAGCATGATATTATCCATAGGCCAAGTGTAGTTATGGCAGTTGTCTATAAGCACGTTTCTCTCTTGTTGATTAGCAATAGAACGGCTAACTTTTTCCTTTCTTTTTTTGTCACGACTTTGCATGGACATGCTGAAATAAATTATCCAATTATCATTCCAGTCACAGGAAAGGTCTTATATCTTGAACAAATAAAAATAATAATGACTAAATTTTTTTTTTTTTTTACAATTTTCACAATCTTTCTGAAGTTTGGTAAGGAGCTCGGTAAAAAAAGCGTCTGTTCAAGCAGCCATCTTGGCCAATCCACCGAAGGCTTTCCACTTATGGAACACCGTTTGGGCCTTTGCGTGTCAAAAAGATACACGTCAAATAAGCTTCTTTACCAATCAGGACCTGAATATGACCCCACGTCACACAATCATTTAACACGTTCATTAATTTTGTACGTAGTTGTTACACATTGAATGCAGTTTCACTCATATTTCATATGTCACAACGATTCACCGATATGTATGTTATGAGTTATCGATTTTTGTCACTGATGATCAAATTTTTTTAAATATATATTTTTGATTAATGATCACATTTGGATAAAGGTCGTTTGGACTCCGCCCAAGTCTCAGGTACTGATGAAAGACGTTCACTCAACTTCTGTTCTTCCGAGGTAAAATTAGCTAGCTAGTTAACAATGACAGCCCAATTTCTCGAAAATTGTCAATCTACCATCTCTGATTGCACCAGACTGCCGCTCACGGACAGAAGAGATTGACTTCAACCATCAATAGCCAGGTAACGTTAACTTAATGTTAGCTAGCTATTGTTAGAGTTGCGTCAATTCGAATCTGGTATCAGGATAAATATGACAATGAGTCACCGATTGTATACTATGTATTTTTTATTAGCTAAGCAATAAGTGGTAAATGCAATTTTCGTATATACGGGCTCTCTGTCCCACCTCGCAGGGCAAAACAGAGAACTGACTTGTTCCTGACAAAGATATTATAATATACCCTGATGACAGTAGTTCCTGCTTCCGAGCCGGCCTGTCAGAGTAGAGACTGGGCGTGGTTTAGACTCACCCAGCCTATTGTTGATTGTTGGCGCAGAAGCTGGTCCTGGCCCCCGGGCGCTCCAGTTGATAGATGGAACTGTTGCTGTGAAGAACATCCATGCGCTCATGCTCGATAGCGTTATCTCGCACCTGGCTCCTGTTATCTAACAAAAGACCGCTTGTTCTCGCAACACCCCGCTCTGAATGTGCCCCCCCAACTCATTGCACAGGCCCTGTCTTCTGTAGTTTTCCATCAAGAGAAAGGCCCATGGCCTTGAAACTTTTAACAATGTTTCAAGTCAGCTATGTTGCATAACACATACATACATCCACACAAGCCAACAGTAGATAATATTCAATCATATATATGGTAATGGCTATGATGTAAAACACAGAATCCAACACTATACTAACATTAGGTGTTGAGGGTGAGGGGTGTAACAGCTGCAAAAAAAGTAACGACATAATATAACACTAACGGTACCTAACTACCAACGGCGTTAGCTAGCTAACGTTAGATCTGTCTGCCATTGATATTTAACTGAACTCAAGATAGCTAGCTAAAGTTAATTGTTCATAATCTAACGTTAATTATGGAATCTATAAAACGTTAACTAGTTACTGCTGTAGATACATTTTTTAAAGCTAGTTTGTAGCTAAAGTACTGTAGCGACCCGCACAGACAGCTGTGTGTTATGTGCTAGGCTAGGAGGTGGTTGTGTTGTACTGACCAGTACCCGGTGTTCGCGGGGTCCGACATGTCAATCAACCTGCTATCTGCCAATCACGGGAATGCCTGGAATGTTCTGATGCCGGGCATCCTGGTGGTTGGCGGAGTGGCGTGGAGGGGGGGTTGGGCATTGGAAGTTAAGACCAGGTTCAGCCTTTGTTCTCTCTCTCTTACATCTGGGCTTCACAAGAGAAGGTCACGGTTGGATTGTGGGTTATCTGTCATCTATTTGGCGTGTGCTACGGCCCAAACAGTAGCCTGGGTAAAGTTGGTTCAATAAACCGTCAATTCGCAAACTCAAGCCTCTGTCTGGACAATTGTTCATTTATGATCTAGTCAGGTCATTACATTGGTGTCAGAAGTAAAAACGTTGATACAAGTTAGCCAGCTAGCTAGCTGACTTATGTGGCTAGCTACCGTAGGTGAGAACGGGGATTGAAAATGCTTCGAGGGAATCCGAAAGTGAAGGTGGAGGTAGGGGACGATTATGGCCAAGGAGGTGCGTGTGAATGGACGTCGGGGGTTCTGTCTGAGGAGATCGCCAGGGCGTCGGAGCGCAGAGGCCGCTTGAGGGAGGACGTTAGAGTGATGGTGGCTGAAGCGGGCATGAGTGCTTCGTCGAGTGTATTTCGCGCGGATTCTGGTGGGCGGACCGAAGTGGCGACGTCGACGCGGCGTGACGAGGAATCTGGGGCTCAGGATGTAAACAAACATGGCGGCGCCCAGTTCCCGGCTGCGTCCGTATCTGTTAAGACCCCGAAGTATTCCGGTAAGGCGGATTGGGAAGCTTTTCATGCTCAGTTTGAACTGTTAGCTCATTTTAGGGGTGGTCGGATGAAGAAAGGGCACTGCAGTTGGCTTTATGCCTCACGGATGAAGCTCTGTCCTGTTTGATATTGATTAGCCCCGAGGACAGGCATGATTATGGTGCTCTAGTGGGAGCACTGAGGAGGCGCTATGGACAGTGTGTACAGCCCGGGCTACTGCGCTCCGAACTGAGGAATAGACGCAGGCAGCCTGGAGAGCCTCTACGGGTGCTAGCTAATGACATTGAGAGCCTCTCTCGGCGGGCATATGCTCACATGCCCCCCTCCGTGCAGAGCGAGCTAGCACGGGACCAGTTCATACAGGCGCTCTCCCTACGGAGCTGCGCATACAGACCCAGCTGGCTCATCCTGAGTCATTGCAGACAGCCTTGGAGATGGCTTTGGAGAGGGAGCTGGTGTGGGCTGGGGCTTTGGTGGGGGTGCAGGGAGACACACCCTCTGTGCGAGCTGGGGGGCAGAGCAGCCCGGAGCCGGAAAAGCCTGCTTGGGTGGCCGAAATGACAGAACTCATTCGGGCTGTGTCGCTACAGGCGGCACGAAACACAAGCCCTGGTCCCAGGGTCTGCTGGGGTTGTGGCCAGCCAGGCCATCTGCGCCGAGATTGCCCCATGTCCCCCAGAGCTCAGGGAAACGGCTCGGGGTCCGCATAGACCGGGTAGTGCGGACCCCTGGCTTTCTATCCCAACCACCATCATCTTCAGGAGGAGCCCACCGGCACAGACGGGGAAGCAAGGCTCCACTTCCCCCAGAAGCAGACGAGGGCAAGCGGAGGGAGCCTGTTGTTGTGGTGGGCCGGACCTGTGTTGGGGACTTTTGTCATGTCCCTGTCACTGTGGAGGGGGTGCCCTGCTCCGCCCTGGTGGACACTGGGTCCACAGTAACCCTGGTGAGGCCAGATATTGTGCCAGGTTGGACTCAGTGTGAGCCTACAACTGTGCAGCTCCGCACAGTCACAGGTGAGCTGGCACCCATGAAAGGGAAGGGAATAATGACTCTGACAGTAGGGGCAGGACTGTGCGTCATCCTGTGAGGGTGGCGGCTGTGCAGGACCCTTGTATCCTGGGGTTGGACTTTCTTAGGAGCACAGGCTGCCAGTTAGACCTAAATAGGGGCACACTGAGCTTCCAGGGAGGGACGGAAGTCACCATGGCCCCCCCTAATGTCACATTCACTCAACCCAACAAACCCTTTACTCCAACAGTTAAAGCAGCAGAGACTCATGGCTGCGCCCCCCCAGCTGCTGTGTGACTTTTCCCCAGTCCCCCTGTCACCTACGGCGGTGTGTTACATTCCCCCAGCTACCTCCATGACACAGCCCTCTGTGAGCCCGGGCCGCACCCCCAGCCCAGCTACCCCAGATGGGAGAGGAGAGGACACTGTCTGCAGTGAGGGAGATATGGGGAGGAACTGTGTTGGTCTTGACCCTGAGCAGCAGGAACGGTTGTGGCAGTTGCTGTTTGAATTCAGAGACAGCTTTGCGTTGAGTGAGGAAGAGGTGGGTCAGACTCTTCTGGTGCAGCATGAGATCGACACAGGTGATGCTCGACCCATCAAGATGCGTCCCCGCCGTATCCCGCTGGCACGCCAGGAGGCGGCAGACAAGGCTGTGTTGGAGATGCAGCGGGCAGACTTCATTGAGCCCTCAGACAGCCCCTGGGCGGCGCCAGTCGTCATGGTTCCGAAGAAGGGGGGCAAGCTGAGGTTCTGTGCGGACTACAGGCGGCTGAATGAGGTAACCAGGAAGGACTCATACCCCATACCACGTATCGATGAGTCGCTGGACCTGGTTAGGGGTCCTCCTGGTTCTCCTCACTAGACCTCCGCAGTGGCTACTGGCAGGTGCCCCTCTCCCCAGAGGCCAGAGTCAAAACTGCGTTCTCCACTAACAGAGGACACTGGCAGTTCAAGGTCCTGTGCTTTGGCCTGTGCAACGCTCCAGCTACTTTTGAGCGTTTGATGGACAGGGTGCTGGATGGCATCCCCCGACAGCAGTGTCTGGTATACCTCGATGACATCCTGGCCCATGGCAGCTCCTTCCAGTCAGCCCTGGGGGCGCTACGGCGTGTGCTGGAGAGGGTGGCTGCCGCAGGTCTGAAGCTCCACCCCGAGAAGTGCCACTTCATGAGGAGAGAGGTGTCCTTCTTGGGCCACCGAGTGGGGAAGGAGGGGATCAGCACCATGGAGGACAAGGTAGGGGCTGTCAGAGACTGGCCCACCCCCACCGACCAGCGTCAGCTGAAGAGCTTCCTGGGCCTGGCCTCGTACTACAGGAGGTTTGTACGGGGCTTCTCAAGCGTTGCTGCTCCACTGAACCGCCTGCTGCCGAAGGACAAGGCTTTCACTTGGACAGTGGAGTGTGAGGAGGCGTTCAACACCCTCAAACGTGCACTGATCGAGGCCCCGTGCTCGCCCCCCTGACCTCACCTTGCCCTTTATCCTGGACACAGACGCGAGCAATGTGGGCATGGGTGGGGTGCTGGCCCAGGTGGGGCCAGAGGGGAGAGAGTGGTGGCGTACTTCAGCAAAACATTTGACAAACATGAGCGCCGCTACTGTGTCACCCGGCGGGAGCTCTTGGCTGTTGTGGCTTCCGTCAAACACTTCAAGTACTACCTGGGTGGTCTGCCCTTTACTGTAAGGACTGACCACTCTGCTCTCCAGTGGCTCATGTCTTTCAGAGAGCCAGAGGGGCAGGTGGCACGCTGGTTGGAGGAGCTTCAGCCGTATGACTTCACGGTGGTGCACAGGGCAGGGGCACGCCACTCCAACGCCGACGCCATGTCCCGTCGGCCCTGTACTGCAGACGGCTGCCGCCACTGTGAACGGAGAGAGGGACGGGAGAGAGAGCTGCGGGCAGAGGAGGGTGTCTGTGCCACAGAGTGTCGGGCGAGTGGGCCTGTCTGCTGTGAGCTGCAGACTGTCGACGTGGCTGAATGGCGGCAGCAGCAGGGACGGGACACAGACCTACAGCCAGTGCTACAGTGGGTAGAGGCGCAGGTGAGGCCACCATGGGAAGAGGTGACAGCGCTCTCACTCGCGACCAAAGGGTTGTGGTCGAAGTTTGAGAGACTGCGGCTGGCTGATGGCGTGCTACAGCGGGCATGGAAGGAGTCAGCTACGGGAGAGGAGAGGTGGCAGGTGGTGGTCCCAAAAGCATTGCGGGAGGCTGTGCTCCAGAGTACTCATGGGGGTGGGGACTGGACACTTTGGGGTCACAAAAACACTGCGCCGTCTCCGTCAGGGCTTCTACTGGGGGCAGCACAAGAGGGATGTGGAGGACTTTTGTCGCCGCTGTGACAACTGCACAGCGAGAAAGGGCCCCCAGGCCGCTCTCATGCTCAGCTCCAACAGTTCCCAGTGGGGGCTCCCATGGAGAGGGTGGGAGTGGATGTAGTTGGGCCGTTCCCCACCACAGACAGTGGAAACCGCTGGGTGCTCACGGCCATGGACTATTTCACAAAATGGCCCGAGGCCTATGCTCTGCCTGACCAGGAGGCAGAGACCATCGTCGACGCCCTGACAGCGGGGATGTTCAGCAGGTTTGGAGCTGCAGAGTCCATCCACAGCGACCAAGGCAGAAACTTTGAGTCCCGTGTGTTCGCCACCATGTGTGAGAGGCTGGGTATGCACAAGACCCGCACTACTCCTCTCCATCCTCAAAGTGATGGCCTTGTGGAGCGCTTCAACAAAACGCTTGGACAGCAGCTGGCCATCGTCTCTTCCAAACACCAGCGTGACTGGGACAAGCACCTGCCTATGGTCCTCATGGCATGCCGCTCCGCTGTCCAAGACTCCACCTCCTGCACGCCTGCCCTCCTCATGCTGGGGAGAGAGATCCGCACCCCTGCGGAGATGGCGTTTGGTCGGCCCCTGGATAGCCCTCATGTTCCTCCGGGGCCGGAGTATGCCCGGAGACTCCAGGACCGCCTGGAGACAGCCCACACCTTCGCCAGAGAGCAGCTGGTGAATGCAGGTGTGAGGCAGAAAAGGAACTATGACGTGCACACCCGGGAAGGCACTTTGTGGCTGGGGAGCTGGTCTGGGTCTACAGCCCCCTAAGGAAAAAAAGGCAGATGCCCCAAGTTGGACAGTCACTGGGTGGGACCCTGCAGTGTCCTGGAGAGGGTAGGGGAGGTTGTGTACCGGGTGCAGCTTCCTCCCAGGGGGAGAAAGGTGGCACTGCACCGGGACAGGTTAGCCCCATACAGAGGGGCCTCTTCTCCCCAAACCCCAGGAACCCCCACAATTCCCCTCTCTGGCAATGACATTCTCCAGGCACCCACCCTCAGGTGCCGCAGACAAGGCTCCAGACAGCCCACTCCCCTGTCTCCCCCTGTGTCACCGCGTGGTTCCCAGAACCACGGACTGTATTACCCGTTCCCGCTTCCTTGTCCCCCATATCCCTGCCTTCATCCCCTGGTTCCCAGAGGGGCACTCTGCGACCATCACGGCCACGCAGGCAAAGGAGACCTCCGGGTCGCTTCAGAGACTTTGTTTGTTCCCTCGGGGACGAGGGACTTTGTGGTGGGGGGGCTGTGTAGCGACCCGCACAGACAGCTGTGTGTTATGTGCTAGGCTAGGAGGTGGTTGTGTTGTACTGACCAGTACCCGGTGTTCGCGGGGTCCGACATGTCAATCAACCTGCTATCTGCCAATCACGGGAATGCCTGGAATGTTCTGATGCCGGGCATCCTGGTGGTTGGCGGAGTGGCGTGGAGGGGGGGTTGGGCATTGGAAGTTAAGACCAGGTTCAGCCTTTGTTCTCTCTCTCTTACATCTGGGCTTCACAAGAGAAGGTCACGGTTGGATTGTGGGTTATCTGTCATCTATTTGGCGTGTGCTACGGCCCAAACAGTAGCCTGGGTAAAGTTGGTTCAATAAACCGTCAATTCGCAAACTCAAGCCTCTGTCTGGACAATTGTTCATTTATGATCTAGTCAGGTCATTACAGTACGTTAGTTAAAACTGCATCGGCTGTCTATGCATGATTGTCTTCATAGGTCGGGGGCTCAGAGTTGGCACAGTTTAGACAAGAGAACACTTTAGGGGTTGTTAACTACATACAGATAAATTGTCACTGGACCCATCGGGTCTGCGGTCTATTTTTCAGGCTAGAGACCATGTTGCGGAGCCTTCGGTGGGCAAGCGGTCATTTGATTGATGAAGAGATGGCCAGCAATCTAATTGCTGTTGCAGAGAAGTTCCTACAACAGGCAAATGACATCCAACAACGGGAACCGTACGAAGATGGCAAGTTGTTACATTTGTATCAATGTTTTTGTACAGCATGTGTGGCAAAGGCTGAGATTGAATCATTTTACTTGTCCTGTGTTAAGTCTCCTGTGTCAAGTCAATCAATGAAAAAAAAACATTTGGTTGGCCTATACTGCTGTTCCTAAATTCTACATGGTGATTTTAGTCTTTTAACCTAAAGTTTTTAGGAGTGTATTTTGTAATTATCTATTGTAATTTTTATTTCAGTATCCTAACAAATGCCTTTGGAGGGAAGGCACATCACCAAGGAGCAGCTTGAGTTCCTCATAGATTGTCATATGACCATCAGACAAATGGCAGATGTTCTCAATGTGTCGCACTCTGTGGTCAAGCGGCGCATGAGGTAAGTTATCGTAATTGAATAAAGCAGTTGCAACACAAGAGGGAGATCTCTAGATTTGATCACATTCCTGATTGATGTATCTTTTTTGTGTTATTTTTGTTTTTAGTCATTTTCAGCTTTTCAGGTCCTACTCACTGTTGTCAGACGCTCAGCTGGATGAGAGGATCAGAGAGCTGATATCAATGAAAACAGAATGGCGTCACTATAAGAAACAAATGTATCTTGTTTTTTAGGTTGAGGATTGTTATCCATGGTGCTGTGGATGGTTACAGCAGACTTGTTGTGTTTCTGAAGGCCTCTGACAACAACAGGATTGCCACAGTCATGGAGTCATTCGAAGCAGCAATCACCAGCTACGGAGTACCATCCCGGGTGAGATGTGATCGGGTGGTGAAAACAACCTTATCTGTGCCTTTATGGAGCAGTTCAGGGGTGGTGAGATGGGAAGTGCCCTCAGAGGAAGTAGCACTCACAACCAGAGGGTAGAGCGGCTGTGTGTGGGGGGCGTCTGGCATGGAGTCTCCAACATTTACCATGACCTGTTCACCTTCTTGGAGACAGAGCAGGTCATCGACATCAACAATGAGGTGCACCTGTGGGCACTGCACTTTGTGTTCCTGCCACAGGTGAACAGAGATCTTGCTGTGTTTGTCAGTCAGTGGAACCACCATGGGCTGAGGACTGAACAACGGCAGTCACCTCTGCAGTTGTTCATCTTGGGTTCCCTGGCACTGCAGATGGCCAATCTGACAGCAGTAAGGGATTTGTTCGCCCCAAATTCAACCACCACCTCAGCTCCCCCAACCACTGGCGCCACAGCTCTTTATTGGTCGGTATGGGTGATTGTGCCACAAATCCAATTCACCATCAGCAACACACAGATGGAACTGTTGCGGACAATAATTCCATTGGAAGGCCCCAGAGGCAGCCTGGGAGTTGACAATCTACAGAGGGTTATGGCAGTTATATCTTCAGCGCCACTCGTTCCTACTCCAACCTGACTTTCTACATACACCCCTGATACTCCCCTACTGGGATGAGGGATTGGACGCTATATCTTCAGCGCCACTCGTTCCTTTGAATCAGTTCATTTTTATAAAAGTATTATAAAATGTATAACAGTAACATTCCCCCTCTTTCACACACTGTATGATTTAGTCTCTAGAAAGGTACGATAGACATCTTCAACTCTAAACGGATGGGGACCAGAGTTTAGACACAGGTGGCCTTAACAAAAGTTAAGTACCTCCCCATTCCAGTATGATTCTGTTTGGCCATATTTGGAGAGAGTCGGGTACTGTTAAGATATACGGCCTATGGTTATTGTATTTTGCTCTATGGCGCTTTAGCACAGCATTCCATCTGCTTACACAATATTTGTCTTCCACTCAGTTCAACACTACCCAGGAGAGGCCTACTGCAAGCACTGGATTGGAGCCTTCAGAGCGTGCCTGCTGTGGGAGGACAACAAAACATTCCGAATGGACATTAAAACTACTTACATTTTTGTAATGCCCAAATGGGACTTTTATAAATTGTTAAAATAAATAATTGTGTGGAGAACGCCCTTTAGTTAAAAAAAATAAACGATGAAGATAGTGGTTCGCCCGTTACATTTTATATAATTGTGATTAACGGCAACCTATTACAGTTAGTAACATAACATTGTGACAGCTCAAATTATGTGGTTGAAGATGGACTAGTGCAGGGCTCCTAACCTTGTTCCTGGAGAGCTACTGTCTTGTAGGTTCACTCCGACCCTAATCTAGTGCACCTGATTTTAATAATTACCTGCTTAAAATGAGGTTAGTTTGAAAACCTACAGGAGGGTAGCTCTCCTGGAACAGGGTTGGATTGAAAACCTACAGGAGGGTAGCTCTCCAGGAACAGGGTTTGAGAGCCCTGATGTAAACCTACAGTAGCTCTCCAGGAACAGGGTTGGATTGAAAACCTACAGGAGGGTAGCTCTCCCGGTACAGGGTTGAGAGCCTAGGACTAATGGATCTAGTTCTTGGATCAATGCATTTGAAATTCGATAAGTCACTACGAAGGTGCAGTTCCCAGAAGTGGAGCTGTCACTTAATGCAGTGGATGGGAAGCCTTATTTCATGTAGTTCTAATTAAATGATAATGGCTGAAGTTAATTTGTTCTTAATGTAGGACATCAAATGATCAGATTTGGATGAGTTGGCTGCAATATGACAGCAGTACTTCAGTCAACATCAGCAAAGGATATTGGTTATTAGTGAAGTGTCATTAAAGTGTTTCTTAAAAAACGAAACCTTTTTGAAGAAGGCTGTAACGTAATAAAATGTGGAAAAAGTCAAGGGGTCTGAATACATTCCGAATGCACTGTACAAACAAAACAGATGTAAGTAGATAAATGCTTAAATGTTGATGTGCAGTTACATTTTCCAACACTCAATTGCTACTGTAATTTAGTGCTACTAAATACAATTATGTATCGTAAAAATGTTTTTATGCAACACCGAAATGTGGGGAATTCACAATACCGGAGGTCATGAATTCCCTAAAGGCATTGAAGGTGCTATGAAGAGGGAGCCTTAGTGTCACAGCACACGTGTTTGCCTCTGGGAACTTTTTCTTCTTCTGCTGCCCAGCGAGATGCCCTCGCGCTGTGTGGAGGAATTCGATGGTCAGGGTGTCCTCAAACCCCAGCGGTGGCACCACCGTTGCCCCAGTAGAAAACTCCAACACCATCGCCACTGTTAGAGGACATTCTCTGTCTGAGGAGTACACAGTAAAACATTTCAAATACATATTTAAATTAAACCCCTACAACTCATCCAGAACGCCGCAGCCCGTCTGGTGTTCAACCTTCCCAAGTTCTCTCACGTCACTCCGCTCTCTCCACTGGCTTCCAGTTGAAGCTCGCATCCGCTACAAGACCATGGTGCTTGCCTACGGAGCTGTGAGGGGAACGGCACATCAGTACCTCCAGGCTCTGATCAGGCCCTACACCCAAACAAGGGCACTGCGTTCATCCACCTCTGGCCTGCTCGCCTCCCTACCACTGAGGAAGTACAGTTCCCGCTCAGCCCAGTCAAAACTGTTCGCTGCTCTGGCCCCCCAATGGTGGAACAAACTCCCTCACGACGCCAGGACAGCGGAGTCAATCACCACCTTCCGGAGACACCTGAAACCCCACCTCTTTAAGGAATACCTAGGATAGGAGAAAGTAATCCCTCTCACCCCCCTTTAAAAGATTTAGATGCACTACTGTTCCACTGGATGTCATAAGGTGAATGCACCAATTTGTAAGTCGCTCTGGATAAGAGCGTCTGCTAAATGACGTAAATGTAAATCACAATTTACTATTTTACCTTGCATCTCAGCCAGCCAGTTGAACCAGTGGCAGATGGTGTCGTTCTCCAAACAGCACCGGTTGCCGCCAGGTATGGAATAGGTTACTTTAAACAGGTCCCTGGCAGTGGGAGGCTTTATGGAGTCCACAAAAAGTGCTCGGAAGCTGTCCGGGTGGTTCCCCAATGCTTCGAGTAGCCCAAGAGAGTTGAGACAATATTTAAACGTGTTATGGTTTAGAGACAGTATGTATATTTAAAATATGTGTTAAGGACAATATAGTGATGTGTATTGACTTAGGGGGGCTGATTAAAAATACTTATGTTAGAGGAGTTAATGACAAGTACTTCACAGATTTATGACAGAGTTGACTTACTGCTCCAAGGCCACCTGCATGCTCAACATTCCCCCAGATTGTTGCCAAGACAATGGATGACAGAGTTGGTGTGGTTGAATTGGTGGCTCAACAATTTGTTGAGCCATAGGATACTTTGATTTACCTCAATGGATACTCTAAAGATACTGAGATATGGAAACATGATTTAAATCTAATAAAAACGTATCCTAATAATAAAACAGGGAAATAGTTCATGATCTTTAAATCAGTAAAATAACCTACAATAAGTCTATGTTTAATCACAAGATAGATTCACACCTAGCTTACTTACAAAGCTCGCACTGTGCATCGCACTCACACTGTGTCCTCATGTACTACATGGATATAGGGAAAATGTACATATCCTGTTCAGCTGCCGGATGGTAGGGTCAGCGATCAGGCAAACCCTCAGTTATCAGCTTGCTTCTCCCGGTTTGCACGCCTTTGGACTCCAGCATTATTCCGTCTCCTGAACGATTGAAATCTGACATGTGAAAACGTTATACAAGTTACAATAATGACACTCAGCATAATCGATGCCACCCATACTCACGCACCCCACGGTAGCTGTTGCAACCATTAGCACGCTAACGTTACTAGGTAGTTGTACCGGTTAAATGTTGACTTTTGCCAGGTATTACCTAACCTACCAGAATTAATCCTACCTTTACAACCACCCTAGGAGGATCGGGTGGTTCAAAGGTGGTTGCACTTGGCTGGCAAAATTTAAAAAGCAGTCTCTCATGTTTTCAAGGTTCGACATGACTTAGTCGTTTGTTGGTGATGATGAATGTTTTTCATATAGTGATTGGCCAATATTTGCATATAGTTTACATAGTGTTATTTGACATGTCAAACAGTGTTATTTAACGTGTATCTTTTTGACACGCAAAGACCCAAACGGCATTCCATATCCACTAGATGTTGGAACATTGCTCTGGGGACTTGCTTCCATTCAGCCATGAGCATTAGTGAGCAATGATTTTTGACGATTAGGCCTGGTTTGCAATCAGCGTTCCAATTCATCCCAAAGGTGTTCGACGGGGTTGTTCGATTGTGCAAGCCAGTTATGTTCTTCCACACCAATCTCAACAAACAATTTCTGTATGGACCTCGCTTTGTGCACAGGGGCATTGTCATGCTGAAACAGAAAAGAGCCTTCCCCAAACTGTTGCCACAAAGTTGGAAGCACAGAATTGTCCAGAATGTCATTGTAGGCTGTAGCATTAAGATTTCCCTCGGGCCTAGCATGAGCCATGAAAAACAGCCCCACCAAACTTTTTAGTTAACACTATGCATTGGGCCAGGTAGCAATTTCCTGGCATCTACCAAACCCAGATTTTTCCACAGCACTGCCAGATGGTGAAGCTTGATTTGTATTTATTATGGATCCCCATTAGCTGCTGACAAAGTAGCAGCTACTCTTCTTGTGGTCCAGCAAAATTAAGGCAGTTTATATAATTTTTAAAACATTACCATACATTCACAGATTTCACAACACACTGTGTGCCCTCAGGCCCCTACTCCACCACTACCACATATATACAGTACTAAATCCATGTGTATGTTATTGTGTGTGTGCGAATGTTTGTGTTGCTTCACAGTCCCCGCTGTTCTATAAGGTTTTTTAATCTGGTTTTTTTAAATAAAATTGTACTGCTTGCGTCAGTTACTTGATGTGGAATAGAATCCCATGTAGTCATGGCTCTATGTAGTACTGTGTGCCTCTCATAGTCGGTTCTGGACTTGGGGACTGTGAAGGGGCCTCTTGTGGCATGTCTTGTGGGGTATGTATGGGTGTCCGAGCTGTGTGCCAGTAGTTTAGACAGACAGCTCGGTGCATTCAACATGTCAATACCTCTCATAAATAAAATAAGTGATGAAGTAAATCTCTCCTCCACTTTCAGCCATGCATATTATTAATATTAGCTCTCTGTGTACATCCAAGGACCAGCTGTGCTACCATGTTCTGAGCCAATTGTAATTTTCCAGTCCTTTATTGTGGCACCTGACCACACGACTGAACAGTAGTCAAGGTGCGACAAAACTAGGGCCTGTAGGACCTGCCTAGTTGATAGTGTTGTTAAGAAGGCAGAGCATCGCTTTATTATAGACAGACTTTTCCTCATCTTAGCTACTACTGCATCAATATGTTTCGACCATGACAGTTTACAATCTAGGGTTTCTCCAAGCAGTTGAGTCATCTCAACTTGCTCAATTTCCACATGATTTATTACAATATTTAGTTGAGGTTTAGGGTTTAGTGAGTGTTTTGTTCCAAATACAATTATTTTAGTTAAAACAAATATTTAGGGATAACTTATTCCTTGCCACCCACTCTGAAACAAACTGCAGCTCTTTGTTGAGTGTTGCAGTCATTTCTGTCGCTGTAGTAGCTGACGTGTATAGTGTTGAGTCATCCGCATACATAGACACTCTGGCTTTACTCAAAGTCAATGGCATGTCGTTAGTAAAAATTGAAAAATACAAGGGACCTAAACAGCTACCCTGGGGAAATCCTGATTCTAACTGGATTATATTTGATAGGCTTCAATTAAAGAACACCCCCTTTGTTATGTTAGACAAGTAACTCTTTATCCACATTATAGCAGGGGGTGTAAAGTCATGACACACAAGTTTTTCCAGCAGCAGACTATGATCAATAATGTCAAAAGCTGCACTGAAGTCTAACAAGACAGCCCCCACAATCATTTTATCATAAATTTCTCTCAGCCAATCATCAGTCATTTGTGTAAGTACTGTGCTTGTTGAGTGTCCATGCTGAAATTCTGTTGTCAATTTGTTTACTGTGGAATAGCATTGTATCTGGTCAAACACCATTTCTTCCAGAAGTTTACTAAGGGTTGGTAACAGGCTGGTTGGTCGGCTATTTTAGCCAGTAAAGGGGGCTTTATTATTCTCGGGTAGCGGAATGACTTTAGCTTCCCTCCAGGCCTGAGGGCACACGCTCTCAAGTAGGCTTAAATTGAAGATGTGGCAAATAGGAGTGGCAATATAATCTGATAATATCCTCAGTAATTTTCCATTCAGATTGTCCGACCCCGGTGGCTTGTCATTGTTGATAGACAACAATAATTTTCTCACCTCTTCCACACTGACTTTACGGAATTCAAAAGTACAATTCATGTCTTCTATCATTTGGTCCGATATACTTGGATGTGTAGTGTCAGCGTTTGTTGCTGGCATGTCATCCCTAAGATTGCTTATCTTGCCAATGAAAAGTCATCAAAGTGGTTTGCAATATCAGTGGGCTTTGTGATTAATGACCCATCTGATTCAATGAATGAAGGAGCCGAGTTGGCTTTTTTTCCCTAAATTTCATTTAAGGTGCCGCAAAGCTTTTTACTATCATTCTTTATATAATTGATCTTTGTTTCATATTGTAGTTTCTTTTTCTTTTCATTTCGTTGAGTCACATGATTTCTTAATTTGCAGTATGTTTGCCAGACTTAATTGCCATACCTTTTTCCTCACTCCTCTCAACCATATAATTTTTCAATTCCTCATCAATCCAAGGGGATTGAACAGTTTTTACAGTCATTTTCTTAATGGGTGTGTGCTTATTAGTAACTGAAATAAGTAGTTTCATAAAGGGATCGTGCAGCGTCTGGTTGCTCCTTATTACACACCACAGACCAGCAAATATTCTTTACATCATCAACATGTGAATCACAACAAAACTTCTTGTATGACCTCTTATACACTATATTAGGCCCAGCCTTTGGAACTTTGGTTTTCCTAGATATGACTATTATATTGTGATCACTACATCCTATGGATTTGGATACTGCTTTAAAGCAAATATCTGCAGCGTTAGTAAAGATGTGATCAATGCATGTTGATGATTTCATTCCTGTGCTGTTTGAACTACCCTGGTAGGTTAACTGAGTGTTTTCCTGAGTGGGCAGCTTGATGATAGCCAGTCAATATTTAAATCGCCCAGAAAATATACTTCTCTGTTGATATCACATGCATGATAATGCATTTCACACATATATTACCCAGATACTGACTGTTAGCACTTGGTCTATAGCAGCTTTCCAGAAGAATGGGCTTTAGGTGAGGCAGATGAACCTGTAGCCATATTACTTCAACAGTATTTAACATTAGATCGAATCTAAGCTTTACAGGAATATGATTCTGAATATAGACCGCAACACCGTCTCCGTTGGCATTTCTGTCTTTTCTTTAAATAACCATGTATTGCTACCACTGTATCATCAAAGGTATTATCCAAGTGAGTTTCAGAGATAGAATATCATCTGTTACAAGCAAGTTATTGACTTCATGGACCTTGTTTCATAGGCTACATATGTTAATATGGGCTATTTTTAGCACTTTCTGGGTTGCTTGATTGTTTTAAAGCTTCTGGGAAGCTTATCAGAGGTAGACTTTCTCATGTTATTTACATTGGAGCTGATTATGCAGCTCACCCTGCACTAAGTGGTCTTCCAACTGCACATTGCCTCAGTGCTGACAGTGCAACTCTGGTTTATAGGCTCATGATAACTGCTTACAATAGCTGTGGGATAAACAGATCTATTCGGTGCAATTAGGGGTACATTACTTACATTGTGTTTACCAATGATCATGTACATTTGATGGAGCATTATGAAGACTCATTGTCACAATGGTACTGGACCTGAAATTATTGGCTGTTTTTTGGAGTCATTTAATGCTAAAATCAGTTCTTTAAAATCCCATTTCAAATGTTCCGAGCTAGCCCTCCTGATGTCGTTTGACCCCAAATGGACTACGACAGTGTCAGCTCCCGGCATCTGTGGTAGAACACTTGGAAGTAGCCTTGTTAAGTCCTGAACTCATGCTCCTGGGTAGCACAGGGTTTTTGCCTTGGTGACCAAGATGTTTCTCACCATAGAGCTGCCTATAATGACAGCTGGTGATGTTGAATAGGCCGGTCTCTCAGGCAGCCTCACGGTCTGGTGAGGCTGGGAGCTTCGAGGATCTGAACCCGAGGTAGAAGCCACCGGAGAGGGAGACCGAGCCGAGGACGAAGACGCAGGTACCTCCGGATCCAATCTTGATTGGGAAGCCACAAAGGACAAAGGCGCCGGAACCTCTGGATCCAGGGCGACAAAGCTGTTTCTGGTCTGTGTCAGTTCCGGGCTCAACATCTCCATGGAGACCCCGTTGCCAGAGGGCGACTTCCTTGACTTCCACGGCAGGTGACATACCTCCATGGCTGGTTGGTTGGGTCAAGATCAGCTCTGTTCTCCAGGGAAGTGGGAGACCCCGTCGGGGTAGGAACCCTGCCTAGCACCGGCCAGTCGGCTGTGGGGAGCCGACATAGCGGTTCAACTTCCACCAGACCAGAGCGGCGTCCGGCTACTGGGGTGGAAGAAAAAGGAAAAGTAGGTGGGCATGGGTTCCCCAGTAACTTATGTAGGTTTTCTACTTGCTTGCTAAGATTAGCTACTTCGCTCGTGTAGTCCTCTGCAAGCAAGCAGTTGCTACATTGAAAGTCAATGTGGTCCACATCGTCCCAGAACAAAGCAAAGTAAACACAGCTCCTGCAACGCTGGAAACGTTCAATAGCGGCCTCCATTTGAGACTGCCGAGCCAGCTAGGCTAGCTGGGCTTTCGCATCTCTTCCCCTGTACGGAATCTGGCAGGATCCCAGGACAGATAGCAGCGCTCACAGCAATTTAGCCCAACAGAGCCGTAGGATTCAAAATTAAATAAAAGTATATAAAAACACTCAGCTTTTAAACCGAGGTCTTTAGTTCAGGTTTCAGCTTTCGACAGGTTTCAGTGTTCAACAGCTTTCAACAACAACAAACATACGTCACGCTCTGATTCATCACTCCAGAGTGAGCATTTCCATCACTCCAGAGAGAGCATTTCCACTGCTCCAGAGAGAGCCTTTCCACTGCTCCAGAGTCCAATGGCGGCGAGCTTTACACCACTGTGTGTGGCTGCTTGGCCATGGAAACCATTTCATGAAGCTCCCGAACAGTTCTTGTGCTGACGTTGCTTCCAGAGGCAGTTTGGAACATGATTTTTACGCGCTTCTGCACTGGGTGGTCCCATTCTGTGAGCTTGTGTGGCCTACCCCTTCGCAACTGAGCTGTTGTTGTTCCTAGATGTTTCCACTTCACAATAGCAGCACTTACAGTTGACCGGGGCAGCTCTAGCAGGGCAGAAATTTAACAAACTGACTTGTTGGAAAGGTGGCATCCTATGACGGCAATTATACTGCCAATGTTTGTCTGTGGAGATTGCATGGCTGTGTGTTCGATTTTATACACTTGTCAGCAATAACTAATTTGAAGGAGTGTCCACATACTTTTGTATATATAGTGCATACAAATAAATATATATTTTTGTTGCCTCAGGGCAACGTTGTGCAGTTAGGTTACTTTACAGGGCAATATCCTGCTAAATGGAAGACATGATGGCCTTGGTCAATGTTTTTGCCAACATATCCACTAACATTCACAGGCAAATGGACACAGGGACATTCTATGGGTGAAAGTAGCCTAATAAAGCAGTTAGGATCATACCCTCTGATAGCGAGGACAGCAAGGAAGAATGGGGCCACAGATTCAGGTTTGAGAGTCGGTGAAATACTAGTTAATGCCCAATTTGTATTTTCTTATGAAAATAGTGCTTGTTTCTACTATATTGTCTTACGTAAACCCCTATGAAAACAACCATTTTAACTGAATAACATTTAATCCTATATCTTATGGCCAATGTACTGTATGTTGATAATCCATAGGCTAGAAAAGCTGATGATTTTATAATCTTTATTCAACACATTACAAACACAACAACAAAACATTTTTTTTGAGAGCAAATGCCAGACTAAACACAAACTTTGGCATGAACATAAAATTACACTGGCTGTTCTTCAGAAACAGCAATACTTATGTCAAGATCTGTGTATCAAAGTTACATGTTCATTGATTTCAGGTCATAAATCAATTTTGTGTTTCTTCCTGGAGTATTCATGGGCTATTTAGAATACACAGCAACACACAAAGATGCAGAACATCCATTACAGGTTGTTCATTTAGGATCACATAAATACATCTCTGGATTTGTGGCAAAAAAGGTGAAGATTTGACAAACATTTTACACAATAAATAAATAACAAATAAAATGATGGTATACCGACTGATGTATGTATGTTAGAAGAAATCACAGTACATTTTTCAATGACAAAAATATGTTTTATCTTTTGGAATTGCTCAAATTAGAGTTCTGGTGAAATGTGCAAACAAACAAAAACACAGTGAAGTCAATCCAGAAAATATATCCTCTCCTTGAAGGTCATTGATAAGTCATTATTGTGCGCTGGTGTTCCAAAAACATACAGGTCAGGGAATTAGGTCTTCCTGTATTTGGTTTAAATGGTTCTTCGAGTCATTTGGTGAATATGACTGTGTTGCAGCAAGGGCAATGATAGAGAGGTCAGTGTCCAACGTAAGTGGTCATGTGGTATTGGTAGTCGTCTCTTTGGGTTATTTGACGTGGAAGACCTTTCTCTGAGGAGATTTCCTAAAGTTCTCGAACTTCAAGAGGTCACTTACTGTTGTTCTTCATGACAAGAGGTTATTTCCAACATGTTTTTTTCTTTGTTTGTTTACATTTTCAACGTAAAAATGATGACAGGAATCCAACCATTCGTAGCATTTGTCCTTTTCTTCATTCACTTATCATTTCATAAAAAGAGAAAAAAGAAGTGCTGACGATCCCCTGTTCTTCCTCCCCATTTCTGTCCCGCCCTCCCTTCCCAGGTGCGTGGCTGTCCTGTATCCTCTTTCTGTCCTTCTTGAGTCCAGACCAGTGGCTCATCTTAGCCCAGCCCCACTCTCCCCCCTCCAGAGGTAGTCCTGTCCAGGGGAGAGAGAACGGTGCTCCCCCCCAAGTCCCCGGCCTGTCCTGTCATCTGGGGGGCTCAGCGATACAAGCGATGCCAAGCTGAGGCGCGGGTCGCTATTGCTGATCTTGAACAGACCACTGGGCCCCAGGAAAGCCTCTCTCTCGCTAGGGAAATGGTTGATCACGGTCTCCAGGTCGTTAAACACTGCTGTGTCACTCAGTTGCTTCCTACTACGCAGCCGGTGCCGCCGCAGCACCACGATGCCCGCCGCTAGGCCAAGGGCAAGTAACGCCAGGATGCAAGAGGCAGTGAGGGTGGCAGAGGAAGGCTTATTTGTCATTTGGGAAGCGGGCTGGAAGCTGAGCTGCAGCGTGAACTCACAGCTAGGTCCCATGAAACCTGTCGGACACTGACACACAGGACCCGTAAAGTGGGTGAAGCAGGTGCCGCCATTCTGGCAGGGCTGGGCGCTGGCACCGCGGCCACAGGCGTCGGAACGCACACTGCAGTTCTTGCCGGCGTAGCCCAACGTGCACGAGCATGTGTAGTCATCCACATTGTCCTGGCAGGTGCCAGCATTCTGGCAGGGTACTGAGGCACAGTCATCGATGTTGATCTGGCAGTTGGCACCGGTAAACCCGGAGCGGCAGCGGCATAGCACACTCTGACCCAGGTCTATACACTCACCACCTAAAAGACAACATATGACACGGCTCCACTTAGTACACTGCAGCCTACCACATTCTGAAGTAGTACAAGATGGGGTACATGGGATATCACACTGTTGCCACTTCTTAAGTCTTCATTGCTTCTGTCTTTATCAAAATAACATGATTCTGTCAACAGATTGGGATGCAATGACTAACGAGGAACTTTTGTTCCCATGTCACTAATCATTTGGACAAATCACAATTTCGCATCTATCGAATTTCAGAAGGGGAGGGGACATTTGGCCCATAGACTTTCCCCGAACCTGCAGAGAGGGAGTGGAGCTTACGCTTCGCGCTCTAGTATCTTTTTAACACACCTCCCCCCAGAACTTAATCAACCCTCTGATGCAATTACACAAGATTTTAGTTCTGTGTTTCCGAGAATAACATTTTATTGACTTTCTCCAGGAAGATGTGCTTAGGTTGTGTGCATTGATATACTTTGAAAACATGTATTCATTCATTGTTCAACCAGCCAAGTCCAGTACTTCATTAGCAAGTACTACCAGCAGGTGCATACTTGAACCAATAGAGGTCATCAGAACCAAGACAAGCTCCTCTCCATCCACTTTCACTTGCTTCCACATTTTTTTGGGAGCAGGTGAACTGTTTTAAGTTCCTGGGCCTAACCATCTCGTCCGATCTGACATGGTCAGCCAACACAAATGCCTCTAATTCCTGAGGCGACTGAGGAAGTTTGGCATGAGCACAGGCACTCTAGTCAACTTCTACAGAGTCAGGGTAGAGAGCATCCTGGCTGGATCCATCACTGTGTGGTATGGTAAAACCAACACACAAGACCACAAAAGGCATCAGAGGGTAGTGTTCAATGCAGAGAAAATCATTGGCACTGCTCTCCCCTCCATCGAGGCCATCTATGCTGACAGATTCCACACTAGAGGCCAAAAGACAGTACGGTACCCCAGCCACGCAGCCAGTGCACTGTTCTCCCAGCTACCATCTATTCTAGGCAGAGATAGAGGAGCATCAAGACCTCCACTACCAGGTTCAAAAATAGATCTTTATCCCGGTGCAATCCGCCTGTTAAAACAAGGAACCTGCCTGCTGTTTTTATCCTACTTTTGGCACTTGAGCACATATGACTGAACTGTTTATGATCTTACCACGTTTAAAAAAAATGTGTGACGTTTTGTTTTATGTAAACAAAGTCAGATCTGCTGTGTTGATAGGCAGGTCTGTCTCACCTTCTGTGTTCTGCTGTAGAATTGAATAGAGCGCACTCAACGCTGCTTTGAATCCTTTGTTTGTGGTCAAGAGAACATTGTCGAAATCAAAACCCAACCCTCAAGTGAGTCATGACGAACTCACTTACAAAACTCTGTTTTAGACAAGACTGACTTTATGAACAAAATTATACTATTTACACTTTGTAGTCAATTTTGACACTGGAATAAATGTTTCTGAATAACATCGATGCCACTGGCTTTTTTTCAGATAAGCTGTTTATTGCCTTCAGTTGCACTTTAATACTTGCAAATGTAAAAAAAAAAAAATGTTTAACTACTTGAACTTGATACACTACAGTCAGACTCACCATTCAGACATGGGCTGTTGCTGCAGCGGTCTAGTTTCTTCTCGCAGTTGGAGCCGGTGTATGTGGGAGGGCAACGGCAGGTATAGCCCCCCGTTGGCGTCTCCATGCAGGTGCCCCCGTTGAAGCAAGGCCCGTCGGCACACGTCATGGCAATGATCTCACAGTTCTTCCCATAGAAGCCCTGGGGGCAGGTGCACGAGTAGTCGTTCTCCAGGTCCTAAAGAGAGAGAGTATTGTCATTAGAATATTTTTGAGTACTGTCGAGAGTATGGTTGTTAGAGACACCTAGACTGGGCTTTGGCTGATCATGTTTCTGACATTGTCTTATTTGAACATATTTATTACTAGGATGTGTTTGTTACACTGAATTAGTGTCAAGGATTCATTTCCATTTTACCCTCAAATGGACAATTAAGTTAAAAAATTAAACATGGCATTCCAAGTTAATTAAAATAAAAGTTTTTTTAACACACAATTAAATTAGCCAATATTGAACAACCCCTATTTCCTGCAAGCAGAAATATTACTCACATTGCAGCTGCCGCCGTTCTTGCAGGGGTTGCTGTCACACTCGTTGGTCTCCAGCTCACAGTTGGTGCCGCTGTAGCCCGGGCGGCAGGTACAGGTGTAGCTGCCCTGGCCTGTGTTGGTGCAGGTGGCATCGTTGGCACATGGCCGGTGGTTGGTGCAGTAGTTGAGGTCTTGGTCACAGAAGAGGCCGCCCCAACCCTCCTTGCAGTCACACTGCCATGGCTGGCCGCAGGTGCCATGGAGGCAGCCTGGGTAACGCACACACTCATTGCATGAGGGCCCCTGCCAGCCCATCCTGCACTTGCAGTCCCCAGGGGCCTCGCAGTAGCCGTGCCTCTCGCTGCAGTCCGCCGAGCAGATGGCTGGAGGGAGGAGGGGAGAGATGGGAGGGTGATTACAATGAATGGGCAGATTGGGCACCCCTCCCTGCGCTTTATATCACAGAACATGCACACACTCAGACACCCAACACCATCTCACCCCCCTCCCCAGCCCTGTCTCAGACTTCAACTGTTTAAGTATTAAACCAAGCAGCTGGTGAGCACACAACCGCAGGAACAGAAGCCAGTTCTTTCTTTTCTCCCTCTGCCTCACGCACACCCGCAACACACAGACACACAGCATCTCCAACATGTGTCCCTGGCAGTCACGGTTCTTTCTCCCTTTGTTACAGGGGAACAAAAGGCAGATTGAACTCCACATGCATTTGAACTCCACAAGCAATCAGCAGTTAAAACAATAACAAAGCTACTCCCTGCCACTGTTTCACCAAAATGGAGCACTCTCAAATCCATAGACTAAGCTATAAAAGCAAGGACTGACCATCCATTTTTTTTAGGCTATACAGTGTTTGTTTACATTTACTATGTTTGCAAACATTGGAGTAAAACAAAGGGGATATTTTGGTTTCTGATGGGATACGACAGTTGATCTAAGCTCATGGGGCATTTATAAGTTATATTCTTCAAGAATCAATAGGTACAAAATGGATGTAGTTACTGCAGTTTGCCCCTTTAAGACTCCTGCCTGTCTAAAATAGTAGAACGGCTGGTTAAAGGATTCAAGTGAAATCCTTTAGGGAGACGTAATCTTAATTTAGAAATAACTTGACAAACATTTTCATAAAACAAGGGTGAGTTAAAGTGTTGCACATGCTTCATTGTTGGTGTGATTGTTCATAAAACAAGGGTGAGTTAAAGTGTTGCACATGCTTCATTGTTGGTGTGATTGTGTAGACCTATGTGTAATAATTATTGTGATTAGGCCTGTATGTAATAATTAT
This sequence comes from Oncorhynchus nerka, assembly GCF_034236695.1. Classification (NCBI taxonomy): domain Eukaryota; kingdom Metazoa; phylum Chordata; class Actinopteri; order Salmoniformes; family Salmonidae; genus Oncorhynchus; species Oncorhynchus nerka. The sequence continues at coordinate 78,794,142 of NC_088405.1, forward strand.
TGTCACCAATCTGCCTATATGCTGCCTATATGCTGTCCCTGTGAAACCTTTAAAAATTATTAATTGTGTTTCACCAAGGAGAATGCCAACTATAACATTAGCCTCATTGATCAATTCATAATTGCGTGCACTGTGCAGTCCATCCGCAATAGGTCTATACAATGCAGTCCGTCCAAACTGGTTGACAGCATCTGAATCTGGACAGTAACGTAGTCATTGACGTTAACTCGATTGTACTTACGATCAGAACAGTAGTTGCCCTTCCAGCCCTCCAGACAGTGTTTGTTCCCCTCCTCGTCACAGGTGTAGTGGCCCAAAGTGTCGTCGCGGGGTCTGCAGTACTCCGCGCAGCTATCGCCAAAGTAGTACTCGTCACAGAATACGTGGTAGGAGTAGCGCAGCTCGCTCTGCTCTCCGAAGTGGACGTCTTGAGACCAGTCCTCGCCGATGGCCAGTCTTCTTCTGGTTGCCAAGCGGCTGACAAGGTTGTTTTGGTTGTCTGAAATATACAATAACGTGTGTATTTTAGTAGCCTATTGACATACCGAATGTTTGAATTTAGGTAGGCTGCTAAAGAAAGGCTATAATATGTCTACTGCAACAACACCTTACCTGTGTATTCTGTAGGGGTTTCTGCGTTCCATGCTTCAATTATCAGTGAAAATGTTCCCTGGAATAGAGGTAAATCCTGGGTTAAAGTTTATGCAATAATGATATACAGTAACATGATTTATATTTCCATGTCTACCATTTCATATTTATGTATAAACGGTTATTTACCGGCCACTTGAAATGGAACGGTATTCTAATTGGAGCGCTGCTGGAAATCGAGGTCTGATCTGCGCGGATGACGTTGGTGTGTCCCGTTCCAAACGTGCATGGTGGCTCCGCATGGATAACGTCCTCCGAGTGTTTTAGACAAATTCGGAAAAATATGTGGCAGTCTCTATGCCTTCTGCATATGCGGTGGGCAGTGTTGAACGAATGGACTTTCAGCTCGAACACTCCAGAGGACGATACCTGCCAAGAGAAGAACGAATTGGACATTAGAAATCATATTTAAGCTGTGTGTAAAAAAAAGGCAATATTGAATGGTTCCTTATTGTTACGTGTTGTACTTACCACTTGCATTACAACCAAAGCCAAGACACATCTAAAGGGTAGTGAGGCCATTTATGTCACTTGTTTGGTTGGTAGCTATACAACAATCCGCAGGTGTATGCATTCGTTGTGTCCAATAGAAGTGACACGCGCTTATTCCCAAAAAATCAAATAGCTAAAGCTGTAGAAAAATATCCTTGCAGTCACACCATAAAATAAGTGTGAAAAGGCATTAAAAGTTATCGCTCTTCCCTTTTCCCTGGTCGTGGTCTTCACTTGTTTTGGTTCTGGTGCTGAATGAGATTGATTTGGGTTTTATACCCCTGATGCGCCCCCTTCGCGCGTTAGGAGGCGGGACAGGGAAAGACCCAAGGGACAACCAGTATATGTGGGATGCGTGTGTATTTGGTGCTAATTAAATTTGAAGGCACAAGGCCTATACTTCGACCATAATCATATTTTAAAGTGTGATTGGATCAAGAAGCATTTTATACAGTAATACGAATAGCCAAATGTCCACTAATTTGGAGTTGTGGGCTAGCTAGCCTATGGAAATAGAATGACACCTGCATCTAAAACGGCATGTTTAGACCTACATATTTAATTATTCAACTTCTATCAGACATTAAAAAATAAAATAAAAAATTGGAAACATGTAAAGAGAACGTTGTTAATGCAAGAACTTTAGCCTACCGGTATTAAATAAATGGTTTATTAATTGATAGACAGTATCACCTGACGGACTAGGTTACATTTGTGGTTATAACCTATTATTTGATACAGCCTATATACTTAGGCTTATAATTTATATTCCAAATAAGTTTTTTCACAAAACGTTGGCATAATAATTCATTGCCCTTATTGGTTTTTTGGTAGGCTAAATATCGATCTGAAGGCTGTATGGAAGAATTGCATGGTCTGCCCTTTCTTCAGTCCCAAAATAATTGCTCAGACGCGTGCTAGCCGACAAAAGCAGACAGGTTACGGATAAGACCTTTCATTGTGCGCCTCGGGGATATTCGGGGGTCTATTGTTAACTGGTTGAATTGGGGAGGGCACTCGCACTAGAGTTTTGGATATCATGGCAGTTGCCTTTGTGTGAACTTCATGCGAACAGCTGTATGGTAATCAATGGCACATGGTCTACGGTGCGATGTCCCCACACACTATTGTTTTCTCGAACCATCCTTCCCAACTGCGCACTACTTTCTTAATGCATATTGATTTAGGGGGTACCAACGGTGGTATTTCCAGCATCTGTCGTGCATGGGCCTTTTGCCAGTATAGCCTATAGGCCTACATCATTATTTCATAAACTGTATTAGGGGGGTGAATGATTCAAATGCATACCACAGGCTATCAATACTGATCATCTGCCCAATAGCGTCTATTAACATTGGACATTTGCAAAATATTGAGTGGCAGTAGCCCGCCACTGGGCAAAAACAGGTTGAATCAATGTAATTTCAACAAAACAATTAAATGTGATGCCGTTCAATCAACGTGGAAAACTGATTTATTAAAAAGTCATCAAAGTAAGGGAATTTCGTATTTTTGTCATGCAACTTTTAACCTAAATCCAATGACAGGGTGACATTTTTGGTTGATTTCACGTTGTTTGACAACTCAACCAAATAAAACAAAAACTGACGTCTGTGCGGTGGGCTAGTTGAGCAATACGTTACTTTAGACCATGCACTTCAATAACCTTAATATTGAAACAGTTACTATGGGATGTTGGACTATATAGTCAATTTAACTATTAGCCTACTATATAATATGTGTAGCCGAGTGAGTTTTATACAGAGAAGACTCATTTGTTCTTAGAAATTGCGCAGAGATGTTGAAGTAACCAGTTTATTGAGAACAACCCCTTTCAAGCAGAGTCATAAAAATGGCTTCACTCTAAAGTGTGTGTGTGATTTAGAGGGGGAAGGGCCACTGCTGTTCGCTCGTACATTCATATTCTAACGAGCGAGGGGCGCGTGGCGTCAATGAACCGCACATTATCCCTGGCACACTTCTATGCTACAACACTAATTCACGTCAATCCGTGAAGTTGGGCACAGATCAGTCAACAGATGTAGCATACTGAAAGGAGTCCTCAACGGCATAGAAATATAAAGAAATGTTCATCAGAAATAAATATTAAAAGCTTAAAAAGGTCCTTAGTCGCTCAGTTGTTGCAAGTGCCATGCTCTACCGCCAGGATAGTGGGTTCGATTCCCGGGCCGTAAATTGTATGCACGCATGACTAAGTCGCTTTGAATAAAAGTGTCTGCTAAATGGTATACACTGAGTGTACAAAACATTAGGATGACCCTGGGTTAAATGCGGAAGACATTTCAGTTGAAGGTGTTCAGTTGTACAACTGACTAGGTATCCTCCTTTCAAATCAATCAAAATGTATTAATCACATAGACATGGTTAGCAGATGTTATTGTGAGTGTAGCGAAAAGCTTATGCTTCTAGATCTGACGGTGCAGCAGTATCTAATAGGTAATATCTAACAATTCCACAACAAAACTTAATACACACAATCTAGTAAAGGAATGGGATGAGAACATATAAAATATATGGATGAGCAGTGACAGAGCGGCTCAGATGCAATAGATAGTGTAGGATAAAGTATATACATGAGATACGTCATGTGAGATATGTACACATTCTTGAAGTGGCATTATTAAAGTGACTAGTGTTCCATTTATTAAAGTGGCCAATGATATCAAGTCTGTAGATAGGCAGCCGCCTCTCTGTGCTAGTGATGGCTGTTCATGCAATCTGATGACCTTGAGATAGAAGCTGTTTTTCAATCTCTCTGTCCCAGCTTTGATGCACCTGTACTGACCTCGCCTTTTGGATGGAAGCGGGGTAAACAGATAGTGGCTTGGGTGGTTATTGTCCTTGATGATCTTTTTTTGCCTTCCTGTGACATCGAGTGTTGTAGATGTCCTAGATGGCAGAGGTAGTTCGCCCCCGGTGATGCGTTGTGCAGACCACCCTCTGGGTTGTGCAGACCACACCTGACACCAGTCCCTCCTGCAGCAAAGCACCCCAACAACATGATTCTGCTACCCCGGTGCTTCATGGTTGGGATGGTGTTCTTCGGCTTGCAAGCCTCCCCCTTTTCCTCCAAACATAACGATGGCCATTATGGCCAAACAGTTTTACTTTTGTTTCATCAGACCAGAGAATATTTCTCAGAAAATTACGATCTTTGTCCCCATGTGCAGTTGCAAACCGTAGTCTGGCTTTTTTATGGCGGTTTTGGAGCAGTGGCTTCATCCTTGCTGAGCAGCCTATCAGGTTATGTTGATATAGGACTTGTTTTACTGTGGATATAGACACTTTTGTACCCGTTTCCTCCAGTGTCTTCACAATGTCCTTTGCTGTTGTTCTGGGATTGATTTGCACTTTTCACACCAAAATACGTTCATCTCTAGGAGACAGAATGTGTCTCCTTCCTGAGCGGTATGACGGCTGCGTGGTCCCATGGTGTTTATACTTGCGGACTATTGTTTGTACAGATGAACGTGGTACCTTCAGGTGTTTGGAAATTGCTCCCACTGATGAACCAGACTTGTGGAGGTCTACAATTGTTTTTCTGAAGTCTTGGCTGATTTGTTTTGACTTTCCCATGATGTCAAGCAAAGAGGCACTGAGTTTGAAGGTAGGCCTTGAAATACATCCACAGGTACACCTCCAATTGACTCAAATGATGTCAATTAGCCTATCAGAAGCTTCTCAATCCATGACATAATTTTCTGGAATTTTCCAAGCTGTTTAAAGGCACAGTCAACTTAGTGTATGTAAACTTCTGACACACTGGAATTGTGATACAGTGAATTATAAGTGAAAAAATCTGTAAACAATTGTTGGAAAAATGACTTGTGTCATGCACAAAGTAGATGTCCTAACCAATTTGCCAAAACTATAGTTTGTGAACAATAAATTTGTGGAGTGGTTGAAAAACTAGTTTTAATGACTCCAACCTAAGTGTATGTAAACTTCCAACTTCAACTGTACATACCCCAACCAGAAGCCATGGATTACAGGCAACATCCGCTAAAGGGTAGAGCTGCCACTTTCAAGGAGCGGGACTCTAACCCGGAAGCTTATAAGAAACCCCGCTATGCCCTCCGATGAACCATCAAAGAGGCAAAGCATCAATACAGGGCTAAGATCGAATTGTAATACACCAGCACCAACGCTCGTCGGATGTGGCAGGGCTTGCAAACTATTACAGACTACTAAGGGAAGCACAGCCAAGAGCTGCCCAGTGACACAAGCCTACCAGACGAGCTAAATTACTTCTATGCTCGCTTCGAGGCAAGTAACACTGAAATATGCATGAGAGCATCAGCTGTTCCGGACAACTGTGCGATCACTCTCTCCGCAGCAAATATTTTTTTTATTTTACCTTTATTTAACTAGGCAAGTCAGTTAAGAACAAAGTCTTATTTTCAATGATGGCATAGGAACAGTGAGTTAACTGCCTTGTTCAGGGGCAGAATAACAGAGTTTTACCTTCAGCATTAAACAGGTCAACATTCACAAGGTCGCAGGGCCAGACGGATTACCAGGACGTATACTCAGAGCATGCACTGACCAACTGGCAAGTGTCTTCACTAACAATTTTCAACCTTTCCCTATCGTAGTGTAATACCAACATGTTTCAAGCAGACCACCATAGTCCCTGTGCCCAAGAAGACTAAGGTATCTTGCCTAAATGACTACCGACCCATAACACTCACGTCTGTAGCCATGAAAGGCTTTGAAAGGCTGTTCATGGCTCACATCAACACCATTATCCCAGAAACCGTAGACCCACTCCAATTTGCATACTGCCCCAACAGATCTACAGATGATGCAATCTCTATTGCACCCAACACTGCCATTTCACACCTGGAAAAAAAGGACTACCTATGTGAGAATGCTATTCATTGAGTACAGCTCAAGCTCAACACCATAGTGCCCTCAAAGCTCATCACTAAGTGAAGGACCCTGGGACTAAACGCCTCCCTCTGCAACTGGATCCTGGACTTGCTGACGGGCCACCCCCCAGGTGGTAAGGGTAGGTAACAACACATCCTCCACGCTGATCCTCAACACGGGGGCCCCTCAGGGGTGCGTGCTCAATCCTCTCCTGTACTCCCGGTTCACTCCTGACTGCACGACCAGGCACGACTCCAACACCATCATTAAATTTTCCGATGACACAACAGTGGTAGGCCTGATCCCCGACAACAACGAGACAGCCTATTTGAAGGAGGTCACAGACCTGACCGTGTGTTGCAAGAACAACAACCTCTCCCTCAAAGTGATTAAGACAAAGGAGATAATTGTGAACTACAGGAAAATGAGGACCGAGCACACCCCCATTCTTGGCATCCACATAACCAACAAACTATCATGGTCCAAGCACACCAAGATAGTCGTGAAGAGGGCACGACAAAACCTATTCCTAACCTAGACTGAAAAGATTTGGCATGGGTCCTCAAATCCTCAAAAGGTTGTACAGCTGCACCATCGAGAGCATCCTGAAGGGTTGCATCACTGCCTGGTATGGCACCTACTCGGCCTCCGACCGCAAGGCACTACAGAGGGTAGTTGCGTACGGCCCAGTACATCACTGGGGCCAAGCTTCCTGCCATCCAGGATCTCTATACCAGGCGGTGTCAGAGGAAAGCCCTAAATTGTCAAAAAGACTCCAGCCACCCTAGTCATAGACTGTTCTCTCTGCTACCACACAGCAAGCAGTACCCGGAGCGCCAAGTCTTGGTCCAAGTGGCTTCTACCCCCAAGCCATAAGACTCCTGAACATCTAATGAAATGGCTACCCAGACTATTTGTATTGCCCCCCCCCCTCTTTTACACTGCTGATACTCTCTTATCTATGTATAGTCACTTTAATACCTTTACCTTAATGTACATATTACCTCGACTAACCGGTGCCCTCGCACATTAACTCTATACTGGTACCCCCTGTATATAGCCTCGCTATTGTTATTTTGCTGCTGCTCTTGAATTATTTCTTACTTTTATTTATTTATTTGATTTTTTAGGCATTTTCTCAAAACTGCATTGTTGGTTAAGGGCTTGTAAGTAAGCATTTCACTCTAAGGTCTACACCTGTTGTATTCGACGCATGTGACAAATAACATTTGATTTGATTTACACAAACTATAGTGTATTTAACAATGACATCAATAAGGGATCATAGCTTTCACCTGGTTTAACCTGGTCAGTCTATGACATGGAAAGAGCAGGTGTTGCTAATGTTTTGTACAGTAAGTATATGTAAAATGTTATGGTTATTTAATCAAGATTAGCTGCCAATGCCTTAAAACATAGCAACTACCTCCTAAAAAAGCCCCAAAACTAGTGCTGGATATTAACCAGATAAGACTAGCCTACTTTGATCTATGCTATAGATATCTGAACATCATTGATACTGAACATTGCCAATCAGGTGCATCCCTTCATGGCAGTAGTATATCCATCTGCAAATTGATTTCTTCAGCAGGATAATACCCAATGCCACAAGGATAGGATTGTCCAGGAATGGATACACTTACATGACAGTAAATTCAACTTACTGCAGTGGCCTGCCCAGTCACAAGATCTCAAGCCAACTGAACATCTGTGGGATGAGATGGAACAAGCTATTCGTAGAGATCCACTACCAGTCAACTTGACATAACTGGGGGAAGCATTATAGTCAACATGGGCCAGCATCTCTGTGGAACGCTTTTAACACCTTGCAGAGTCCATGCCCCAATGAATTGAAGCTGTTCTGAGGGCAAACAAAGGAAGGTGTTCCTAGTGTTTTGTAGTTCAAGGAATACAAGTTAGGCTTCCAGTTGTGTCTTTAACTCCAGCTTTTAATACATTACCATAACCATTTCTATATTGTTTTCCTGGTTATTATTTCTCTGGTTATTACATAGTCCTATTGTCTTCACATACAGTAATGATGGTTCTATTTCGCTCTCTCATACCCTGAGAGTGAACTGCTGCTCCAGTTTCAACTGTTCTGCCTTATTATTATTCGACCATGCTGGTCATTTATGAACATTTGAACATCTTGGCCATGTTCTGTTATAATCTCCACCCGGCACAGCCAGAAGAGGACTGGCCACCCCACATAGCCTGGTTCCTCTCTAGGTTTCTTCCTAGGTTTTGGCCTTTCTAGGGAGTTTTTCCTAGCCACCGTGCTTCTACACCTGCATTGCTTGCTGTTTGGGGTTTTAGGCTGGGTTTCTGTACAGCACTTTGAGATATCAGCTGATGTACGAAGGGCTATATAAATACATTTGATTATAGCTACATTTTCATCATATACAGTAGTAGTAGGTCAAAGATTCTTATTTCAATATCACACTCTGTTCCCCAGTAAGTTAGCATACCTGTTGTCTTTATATGCGGACCAATGCTGTGCATATCTATAGGTATATCTGAGAGGTCTTTGTGTCAAGGAGCAGATGGACTGTGTGCCTGGTCTCGCTCCCTCTCTGGTGCTGTTTCATTTGTATCCCCTCGAGGGGTGTGACACAAGCCTGCCATGGGGCATGGGAACCTGGGAAGAGGATTCACAGAGTTACTCCTGCCCTCCCATCAAAAGGACAAGCATCTGCCTGGTTCACAATACAGCTGCCCAGAGACCCTTTCCCTAAAGGGAGAGCGGGAGAGTTGGGGGAGAATCAGGCCAAGTTCCCCAGACCCTCAGGGGAAAAGCCAGGCTGTTCTGGCCACTACTCCTACCTCCCTACCCCCAGACTGCAGTCTGACTGTGGGACGGGACAAAAGGAGGGGTGGGGGTTGTGCTGGAGCATGTGGCTGGGTGTGGTAGGTTGTGCTCATTGATATGCTGCTCATGTGCAAGCATGTGGGTTAAGTGTATGTAGGGTAAGTATGTGTGTGTCTATGTGATGTTATAGCTATTTTTCATGTGTGTGTAAGGACATGTCTTATGATACTGTAATACAAGGTCCCTTGCGGGCCACAAACTCTTATTGCTTGGCCCAACGACGAACACCCCAACCACAATCCCAATAAGAATATCTCCATTGTCCGATATTGTAAGGCATGTATCAATAAGGGTAATTTGTGTGTTTGAGGCATGGATGTGCAAGTCTCTAGTCTTTTCATTTTGCATCTGCCATGTCCAAGAAAACAATGGCTAAATACATTGATATCCCTCCCTGTCTTTAAATATTTTTTATCCTAAACTATCCGTTTCCAAAAAGTCTAAACTTCCACAGACAAATCACTTCCTGTATATAATTGTTATCATAAACAAATGCGGTGAAATACATAACATTAAATGGTTTATCAGCTTGAGGAACAGAAATCAATTGTGACTCACAATCCTCTTTGTTTCATGTGGTAGCATGATGATAATTTAATACAGGATAAGACTATAGCGAGATCTGCCAGTCTTCACTTCTACCTCTCCTCCTGTCCCTCGCTCCCCATATCCCTCCCTCTATCCTGCTTTCCCTCGCTCCTCATATCCCTCTTTCCCCATTTCCCTCCCTCACTCCCCATATTCCTCTCCCTCCCCATATCACTCCCTCTCCTCCTATCCCTCGCTCTCCCCATATCCCTCCCTCCCTCTCTCCTCCTGTCCCTCGCTCCCCATATCCCTCCCTTGCTCCCCATATCCCTGCCTCTATCCTCCAGTCCCTCGCTCCCCCTATCCCTATCTCTATCCTCCTGTCCCTCGCTCCTCATATTTCTCCCTCTCTCCTCATATCCTTCCCTCTTCATATCCTTCCCTCTCCTCCTGCCCCTCGCTCCTCATGTCCCTCTCTCTCTCCTCCTGTTCCTCACTCCCCATATCCCTCACTCTCCTCCTGGAGCTACTCTGGCAGATGGGAGATGAAAGGCGGGGCAGGAGGGACGAGGGAACAGGAACAGGTGGGGGTGAAATGAGAAGAAAGAAAAGGGCAGAGGTCAACAGGGGCTAAAAGAAACGGGGGAGGGTACATGCGGAGGAGGAGAAATCGATCGGTCAATTTTACTTTTCTTTTGGCCTCTCTAAATCCACAACTCTTTTCACCAGATGTCAGTTAACTCTATAGCCCAGTGGCGACCTTCTTTTGAGAGGTCAACTGGAAATCTACGAGCACACACACATACACACAACGTTGTCTTGGAATGGTAAAGTTAATGTAACATATCTTAGGTTCAGGTTGCAATGGCCCTCACCAATGTTTTTTGATTCTTCCTGTGACTATAAAGGTTGTACATTTGTTATGCCAGTGCAGACATTACCTCCTGCTGCCTGTTTGACTTGGCTGAATAGGGACATCATTTAATCCCTTCATTGAATGAGGCCGGGCCCCATAATGCTATCAGCAAAACCAGAGTAGTGCATTTTTTCAGGGAAATTGGAAGGAATTTAACATTTAGTATAATTTATTGGCAGGAAGAAAGCCTCCATTTGGAACCCATAACATGTTCAAAGTAAATAAGTATTGAAAATATTTTCTCAATCCAGATTAGGAGAACAAGTCATGAATCTCTGTCTCACTACTCTGATCGGAGATGCAAAAAGGCTAGAATACCGATGCCAAGGTTGCCAAGCCGTATTTCATCCGTGTATTGCTTTATAAACATGCCATCCAGGGACAGACATGTTTACACTGGCTAGAGTTATCTTACTAAAATTAAAGGAGAAGGGATCCAACAACAGTGATGAATACAGCTGCACATTCAGAGGCCCCTGTCAGCCCCCCATTAGACTCCCCCTCCCCTCAGCTATTAGGAATAGAAACCCCCACCACCACATCCTCCAGACCGCACCATCCATGCTATACTACTCCTCCCTCCCCCCCCATAAGCCAGCCCCGGCTGCTGTTTACTAGCCCTCTGAGACAGACAAGAGCTGTAAAACAAGGCAAGGCTGTGTTAACTGCCACTGTGTGTGTGTGTGGGGGGGGACTAATTGACTGACTTGAAATTGATAATTAACTTAAGGAACAAATTACAAAAAAACGATTTCCAGGAATTTAGCATGAGGCCTGGTTGTTCGCCACAAAGGCAAACTGTGAGCTAGAGTTGGATATAACAGTGAACCTGTTTTTGTAGGTTGCTTTTAATTGGGGGCAATGTGTGTTAAAATGCTTGTGTAGAGGCTGCAACATTCAGCACCATTTTCAAATTGTTTATATAGTTTCTTAATCTTTTGATGGGGTGATTGCTGAAATGAAAACCTACACTCTTGCAGAAGAGCCGACACTGCAGCTCAGGCCGCAAATTTACGTAGCTACTTTGCTGCCCTCTAGTGTGCAGACGATGTTATGTCATCTTCACCCCTGCCTTGACAGGCAGTATATGGCATGGGCCACAAAATCACATGCAACCTATAAACAAACAATGTATCTACTGCTTAAATACAAATCTTATGACACATTCTAGAGGTCGACCGATTAATCGGAATGGCAGATTAATTAGGGCAGATTTCAAGTTTTCATAACAAATCGTAAATCGGTATTCTTTTTTTACACCTTTATTTAATCTTTATTTAACTAGGCAAATCACTTAAGAACACATTCTTATTTTCAATGACGGCCTAGGAACGGTGGGTTAACTGCCTCGTTCAGGGGCAGAACGACAGATTTTCACCTTGTCAGCTCGGGGGATTCAATCTTGCAACCTTACAGTTAACTAGTCCAATGCTCTAACCACCTGCCTCCATTGCACTCCACGAGGAGACTGCTCCAATGTGTACCTAACCATGAACATCAATGCCTTTCTTAAAATCAATACACAGAAGTATATATTTTTAAACTTGCATATTTAGCTAAAAGAAATCCAGGTTAGCAGGCAATATTAACCAGGTGAAATTGTGTCACTTCTCTTGCATTCATTGCACGCAGAATCAGTGTATATGCAACAGTTTGGGCCGCGTAATTTGCCACAATTTTACGTAATTATGACATAACATTGAAGGTTGTGCAATGTAACACGAATATTTGGACTAATGGATGCCACCCCTTAGATAAAATACGGAACGGTTCCTATTTCACTGAAAGAATAAACGTCTTGTTTTCGAGATGATAGTTTCCGGATTCGACCATATTAATGACCCAAGGCTCGTATTTCTGTGTGTTATTATGATATAACTAAGTATATTATTTGATAGAGCAGTCTGACTGAGTGGTGGTAGGCACCAGCAGGCTCGTAAGCATTCATTCAAACAGCACTTTTGCGTTTTGCCAGCAGCTCTTCGTTGTGCGTCAAGCATTGCGCTGTTTATGACTTCAAGCCTATCAACTCCCGATATTAGGCTTGTGTAACCGATGTGAAATGGCTAGCTAGTTAGCGGGGTGCACGCTAATAGCGTTTCAAACATCACTCACTCTGAGACTTGGAGTGGTTGTTCCCCTTGCTCTGCATGGGTTACGCTGCTTCGAGGGTGGCTGTTGTCGATGTGTTCCTGGTTCGAGCCCAGGGAGGAGTGAGGAGAGGGAAGGAAACTATACTGTTACACTGGCAATACTAAAGTGTCTATAACAACATCCAATTGTCAACGGTTAATGAAATACAAATTGGTAGAGAGAAATAGTCCTATAATTCCTATAATAACTACAACCTAAAACTTCTTACCTGGGAACATTGAAGACTCATGTTAAAAGGAACCATCAGCTTTCATATGTTCTCATGTTCTGAGCAAGGAACTTAAACGTTAGCTTTTTACATGGCACATATTGCACTTTTACTTTCTTCTCCAACACTTTGTTTTTGCATTATTTAAACCAAATTGAACATGTTTCATTATTTATTTTAGGCTAAATAAATTTTATTGAAGTATTACATTAAGTTAAAATAAGTGTTCATTCAGTATTGTTGTAATTGTCATTATTAGAAATACATTTTATTTTTTAATCGTCCGATTAAATCGGTATCGGCTTTTTTGGTCTTCCAATAATCGGTATCGGCGTTGAAAAATCATTTTCGGTCGACCTCTAACACATTCACAACGTAGAATAAGAGGTTAACTTTCTGGGTGATTTAAATAATCGACCGGCATTCATCAGACTGCCCACTCAAGATAAAGCTTCAAACTGTAACTAGTGCCTGCAACCTGGTTCCGGTTATCAATCAACCTACCAGGGTAGTTACAAACAGTACAGGAATGAAATCATCAACATGTATTGATCATATCTTTACTAATGCTGCAGAGATTTGTATGAAAGCAGTATCCAAATCCATCGGATGTTGTTGATGTAAAGAATATTTGTTGGTCCGTGGTGTGTAAAGAGGAGCAAACAGACACTGCACTTGACACATTTATGAAATTGCTTATTCCAGTTACTAATAAGCATGCACCCATTAAGAAAATGACTTTAAAAACTTAAATCCCCATGGATTTGTGAAGAATTAAAAAAAAATGTATGGTTGAGAGGGATGAGGCAAAAGGAATGGCAAATAAGTCTTGCTGCACAACCGATTGGCAAACATACTGCAAATTGAGAAATCATGTGACTAAACTGAATAAAAACAAGAAAATACACTATGAAACAAAGATAAATGACAAAGAATGATAGTAAAATGCTTGAGCACCTTAAATGAAATTTTGGGAAAAAAGGCAAACTCATTGAATCATCACAGAACCAACTGATATTGCAAACTACTTTAATGATTTTTTTTCATTGGCAAGATTAGCAAACTGAGCCATGCCATTCCAGCAACAAATGCTGACACTACACATCCATGTATATCTGACCAAATTATGAAAGACAAGCATTGTAATTTTGCATTCCGTAAAGTGAGTGTGGAAGAGGTGAGAAAATGATTAGTGTCTATCAACAATGACAAGCCCCCGAGGTCTAACAACTTGGATGGAAAATATTGTCTCTCCTACTTGCCATATTTTCGATTTAAGCCTACTAGAATGTGTGTGCTCTCAGGCTTGGAGGGAAGCAAAAGTCAGTCCGCTACCCAAGAATAGTAAAGCCTACTTTACTGGCTCAAATAGCCAACCAATCAGCCTGTTACCAACCCTTAGTAAACTTCTGGTGGGAAAAAAAATTATGTTTTACCAGATACAATGCTATTTCAAGTAAACAAATTGACAACAGAATTTCAGCATGGACACTCAACAAGCAAAGCACTTACACAAATGACTGATGATTGGCTTAGAGAAATTGATGATAAAAAGATTGTGGGGTCTGTTTTGTTAGAATTTAGTGCAGCTTTTGTCATTATCAATCATTGTCTGCTGCTGGAAAAACTTGTGTGTTAATGGCTTTACACCCCCTGCTATATTGTGAATAAAGAGTTACCGGTCTAACAGAACACAGAAGGTGTTCTTTAAAGGAATCCTTTCTAACATAATCCAGGTAGAATCAGGAATTTCCCAGTGCAGCTGTCCAGGCCCATTACTTTTTTCAATCTTTACTAATGACATGCCACACTGGTTGAGTAAAGCCAGAGTTTCTATATATGTGTATGACTCAACTCTATACATGTCAGCTACTACAGCGACTGCAATGACTGCAACACTTACCAAAGAGTTGCAGTTATCTTTAGAGTGAGTGGGTGGCAAGGAATAAATTAGTCTAAAACTAAAAGCATTGTATTTGGGACAAATCATTGACTAAACCCTAAACCTCAACTAATTCCTGTAATAAATCATGTGGAAATTGAGCAAGTTGAGATGACTAAACTGCTTGGAGTAACCCTGGATTTTAAACTGTCGTGATCAAAACACATTGATACAACAGCAGCTAAGATGGGGAGAAGTATATCAATAATAAAATGCTGCTCTACCTTCTTTAACAACACTATCAACAAGGCAGGTCCTACAGGCCCTAGTTTTGTCGCACCTGGACTACCGTTCAGTCGTGTGGTCAGGTGCCACAAAAAGGACTTAGGAAAATTGCCATTGGCTCAGAACAGGGCAGCACGGCTGGCCCTTGGATGTACACAGAGAACTAATATTAATAATATGCATTTCAATCTTTCCTGGCTCAAAGTGGAGGAGAGATTGACTTCATCACTACTTGTTTTTATGAGAGCTATTGACATGTTGAATGCACCGAGCTGTCTGTTTGAACTGCTGGCGCACAGCACGGACACCCATGCATACCCCACAAGACATGCCACAAGAGGTCTTCACAGTCCCCAAGTCCAGAGCAGACTATGGGAGGCGCACAGTACTACATAGAGCCATGACTACATGGAACTCTATTCCACATCAAGTAACTGATGCAAGCAGTAAAATAAGATTTTAAAAAACATAAAAATGCACCTTATGAAACAGCAGGGACTATGAAGCAACACAAACATAGGCACAGACACATGCATACACACACGATAACATGCACGCTATACACACACATACATACACATGGATTTAAGTACTGTAGATATGTGCTCGTGATGGAGTAGGGGCCTGAAGGCACAAGTGTGTTGTGAAATCTGTGAATGTATTGTGACGTGCCTTAATTTTGCTGGACCCCAGGAAGAGTAGCTACTGAATGTGGATCCATAATAAATACAAATATAACCATAATCAATAAATTAACCAATCAATGTATTTGCACCGGCATGCATTTAGATTTTGTACACCACTTGCCTGCAAATTCAAACACATGCCAGAGATGCCACTCCATACAGGCCAGCCTAAATGATTGGCATGGGATACATCTTATGTCAGAATTCACAACTAGTAGCAGGTTAGGAGAATTAACGTAATAGGTGAGGAGAATTGGGTTAATGTTAGGAAAATAGTTAAGGTTTGCTAAAATGCAAAACAATTCTCCTTGACAAGATGTATGCCATCTAGCAATTACCCAGTTCCACCGCATGCAGGAGCCTACATTTCTAGACAAACAAACACAAAACGAGAAAAAAAAGTTATTGTATTGAACAAAGAAACGCGCAATTTTCATATATGTTGATGGGGTGGAGATGATGAATATGAAGTAGAACATGACATTTCCCTTTCAACGACGACTCACCATCAAGATTGTAGATGTGTGTAACGTTAGCGAAACAGCAACACTATTGTTTTATCCCAAACACGTCAGAAGCTTCTGCTCGTGTTCAAATCCATCGAGGGAACGTCAACCTTCAATTGACATTTCGGGGTGACGGTAACAATTTAAGTTTTATGTTCACAGCTAGAACCTTTAATGTGAAAGTAACGCTATGTCACTAATTAATTGAAAGATTCACGGTTGCTATGCATTAGGAAGCCAAACAAGGCTTGTTACAACTTGTCATTACATAACTCTTGTGCATATCACGAAAGCGAGTTTATCCTGCTGGATAAGAAGGACAGGTAAATGGTTTAGCTTGCAAATTCACTAACCTGTTGGATAAGGTCAGGTGAATCGTTTGGCTTGCAAATTCAGTAGAGAGAACATTTCGACCTATCTTGCTTCACTAACTTAACTCAGTTAACGTTGCTAGTTCGTTTTTTTGCTGTGGTTCCTGTAATGTCCAAGGACGATTAATAACAGTTCCGACCTAGCTCACTTTCGTTATATGGGCATTCATCGTGCATTGATCATATATAGGGCTGTAGTCAGAGAAATCCTGTCCTAACTTGGCTGATGTGTTAAGTATTTTTGGCGTTACCTTTCAGTCTACAGCAGGTCTCATACAATGGTGGACCATAACGTTGTGAACAAGCGGCTGCCGAGAATGGCGGCCTCTCTGCTGAAGCGTTTTCCCTCAGAGGGCGAGCCCGGTATGGAGATGCACCACCGGATCAGCAGCAGTGGTGGTGGGGCCATGGGACGAGATTTCGACTGTGATGTCGATGACCCTCTGGGCTTCGACAAAACCCTATGTATTGATGGTGGTGGTTCCAGGACCCCAAACTTGCTGGGGCCGTTGCTGACAGAAGACTGCATGCCTGTCCAGAGGTCATCTTCCCCCAGGCTCCCTCTGCAGGGCCACAGGTTGATGCCAGCTGACCTGGAGGATTTTAGCGATGACTGTGACGGGTACTCTCTCCCAGGCACACCGCCCCGGTCCGAGGGTGACATCAGCTTCCTCAAACAAGGGGTCCTGGACCAGTTGGACAACCTGGAGAGCAGCCCCAAGAGAGGCAAGCAGGTTGGAGGTGGGTGAGGGGCCAAGTGCCCTTGTAAAAGAGGTCTTCTGACCTCAATGGGACTTCCTGGATAAATAAAATTGAGGGAACAGGCTACTTTCTCTGTAAAGGCACACATAGTTAAAGAGATACTTCAGGATTTTGGCAATGGGGCCCTTTATCTACTTCCCCATAATCAGATGAAATTGTGGATACCATTTTTATGTATCTGTGTCCAGTATGAAGGATGTTAGAGGTAGTTGCGCTAACACTGGAAGTCTATGGGTATCTGTATGCTATCAGATACTCTTAGACTTCCAGCGATTGCGCTAACGCCAGTTAGCATTGGCTCGCGAAATCTCTAACTTCCTTCATACTGGACACAGAGACATAAAAATGTTATCCACGAATTCATCTGACTCTAGTTAAGTAGCTAGATAAAGAGCCTCATTGCTAAAAATCTTTAGAAAGAATTTAATGAACATCTCCTCTAGCTGTGTTTCCAGTGGGTTACACAGACTGGCATAAACATCGAATGGCAGCAGTGTGCAGCGAGAGGTTTGAGCTCCTCCTGAGGGAGTGTCCAGAGTTCCATAGCTGCAAAAGCCACCTGGCTGCCTTTGTCCTAGAGAGAGGTGAGTTCTCCCATACTGCTCACTATAGGTTTCATTCCAGACCCAAAATAAGAATACACCCCAAAATATGACCCACTGCATTTTTCACATTGGGTAAACGTATACTCAGTGTGAAACACTGTTCAGCCTAATCTTACATCAACAGTGTGTGTTTATGGGGTGTATTGTTGGTGTATCCTCAGAGGTGATTGACACCGGGGGACAGTCCTGTGAGCGTTATGAGGTGGTGGCATTGGGCACAGGCCAGTCGAGCTACAGCGGCTGGCTTTGCTTCAGTGGCACCGTGGTGCATGACTGTCATGCCATCGTCATCGCCAGACGGGCTCTCCAAAGGTAGACTACATCCTGGTCATGTTCATTAGGCACCAAATGGAATAAACAAACTGAAACAGGGAGGGATTACCTGGACTTGTCCAATTTGAAACGCTAATTTGAACACAACCCTAATCGGATCCCTCTGACAATCCATTGTCTTCTCTTTTTGAGTTCAGCGTTGCCATTATTACTGGATATCAGGAAATAATGTTAATATTCCTTTTTTTATGTACAGGTATTTGTTCAAGCAGCTGCTGCTGTTCTTTAGCCACGACCCCAAGCACAAGGAACGCTCCATCTACCAGAGCACCTCCGACAGCCACCTGCTCCAGCTCAAGCCCCAGATTTACCTGCACCTCTACACCAACCAGACCCCGAAAGGCGCCGCTCAGTGCATCCTCATGTAAGTGTGTTGTTCACGTCAAAGTGCGTGTGTATACATTTTTGGGTACTGTATATGTGGGTCTTTCTATAAGCTAGTGTACCAGTGACCATTTCCTACACAGTACAACTTGATACAGCTGCTGATAAGTCATTTATAATAATCTGCCTTTTTTTTCATGTCATTACATTAAGATATAAAGGGCATCATAACTATATTCAATAAAATTCACGGGTTTAACCTGTTATCATGGTTGGTGTCTTGAAAGATTTGTTAAACATTGTGACATAAAACAACTTTTCTGTCCTTGTGTTTATGGCAGTGTAAGTTGTCCTTATATCATATTAGGCATTAATCAGCTAAATTAGACAACCTGAACCTTGTAAGAATCCTGGATCTAGCTGTCAGTTTCTTTTGTATGGAGATCTCAGAAATGCAGTGTAACTACCTAACATGGGGGTAGGCAACCCTGGCCCTGATGTTTTTGGTTTAACAGACCTGGAAGACCAGGTGTGTTGAATTTAGGCAATCACTGAACTAATCAATTATCTCAGTCGGTCAGGTGTGGTACCTAGTTGGAACAAAATCCTGTGGCTGTTCAGGAACAGGGTTTCCTTCCCACTGACCTAACATTTTGTGTCTACTTATGTTACGGGGTGAAAACAGTTTTCATGGGCACACAAATACAAAATCGAATGCTTCTAACCGAAAAAGTTACCGTACCTTGATACTGTCATTAACGTGGCTCTTAAATAATTATGCATAATACTTGTTGGATGTGCAGGCACTTGATTCCAGCTGGTTAGTTACGCCTTGATATTTTCACACATCATCTGCTCCAGGAAGGAATTTTCTTAATGACAGTCAAGTGACAAACAGCTGTTGTGATAGGCTGTTGTTGCATCGCATGCGCTAAGTGCTGGAAAAAAGGTATTCACGAGTAAATGTCCAGAATATTTTGGTGTATCATGCGTTACTCCGGTGAAGACAGTTGTGATTGGATCCACATTGATCTATATCCCTAGTGAATTGATGTTGATCATCTGTAGTCTGCTTGATTTACAGCAGGATCTCATTAGATTTAACAGGAAAGCATTAAGGTAACAAATTCATATTTTCATATGTATTTGTGCCTCGGATTGGACAGTCTGCAGTGCTTAATTTTGTAGGATAGGCTATTGCGCAACACCCAATGCGATTCCTATACATTTTTCAGGATATAATGACAACAAATTACATGGCCTAGTGGGCTTATTCACAATATGATCTGGTAATGAAATAACATGACAAATACATGTCTTCCACGTTAGACCTGCAATTTTAAACAATACAAGGGCCTTAAAGTAGCCTACTTGAATTTGGAGCTCAGAAAATCAAGTACTGGAATAGGCTGACCCTGAAAATCAGACATTTCCTCAACTTGGTGCGTGAAAAGTCCTTGTTGTTATTGTAGCAAATTTATAAGTTCTCCTGCTCCCTTAATTTTCTATCAGATTTTGTGAGAGATGTGGCTCCTTCACTTCAATTGAAGGGTGGTGCGGTTATTTTGAGGACGACAACTTCTAATGTTGGCGTCAACTTGGCTTTCCAATACAAATCCTTCTATTAAAAAATTAACCTGGGTTTTGGTCACCTTCCCAATATAAAAACAACGATGGTGAGATTAATGCTACCGCTATGCTTGGCTTTATTACTTGTGCCTGCGTTGGCCACATAGGCTAGAGAAAAATCTATTTAGTCAGGCAATGTCCACATTATTCTCATATTTTAGAATGTAATAATAAATTGAATATCAATGTCTTGGCAAAAAAAGTGGTAATGGCCTATTTTTTTTTTTACACTTTGGGGGCGGGGCGGGGTTCTATATTAGGCCCTATATGTACAATTATATAAATGACACAATTGTATATATTGAGGTCCTTGATAATTAAAATGAAGTTCTTGAAAAAGTCCCTGGAAGTCCTTGCTTCAGAAAGTATTCATACCCATTGACATATTTCCCATGTTGTTACAGCCTGAACTCAATGTATTAAATCGTTTTTTTTCTCACCCATCTACACACAATACTCCATAATGACAAAGTGAAAACATGTTTTTAGACATTTTTGCAAATGTATTGAAGTGAAATACAGAAATGTATCATTTACATAAGTATTCCCACCCATGATTCAATACATGTTACAATCGCCTTTGGCAGCGATTACAGCTGTGAGTCTTTCTGGGTAAGTCTCTTAGAGCTCTGTACACCTGGATTGTACAATATTCATACATTATTCTTTAAAAGATTGTTCAAGCTCTGTCAATTTGGTTGTTAATCATTGCTAGACAGCCATTTTCAAGACTTGCCATTGATTTTTCAATCTGATTTAATTCAAAACTTTAACTAGGCCACTCAAAAACATTCAATGTTGGTAAGCAACTCCAGTGTGTATTTGGCCTGGTGTCAATGTCTGCTTTTTATTTTTACCCATCTACTTGCGTGAGATTGGAAAGCATTTGTTTGAATCTGTGTTTGAAATTCACTGCTTGACGGAGGAACCGCACAAATAATTGTATGTGTGGGGTACAGAGATGAGGTAGTCATTCAAAAATCATGTTAAACACTATTATTGCACACCGAGTGAGTCCATGCAACTTATGTTACTTGTTAAGCAAAGTTTTACTCCTGAACTTATTTAGGCTTGCCATAACAAAGGGGTTGAATACTTATTGACTCAAGATATTTCAGCTTTTCATTTTTAATTACTTTGTAAACATTTCTAAAAACATATTTCCTCTATGGCATTAGGGATATTGTTTGTAGGCCAGTGACACACAATGTACATTTAATCCATTTTAAATTCAAGCGGTAACACAACAAAATGTGGAAAAAGTCAAGGGGTGTGAATACTTTCTGAAGGCTCTATATAGTCCTTGGCCTATATTGTTGGATAGGTGGAGTCATGGGTCAATTTGCATATATTCACTTTTACTTCATGTGTATACATGTGGAACTGCATGAAAATAATTTTTTGTTTCAAACCATTTAGAATTTTTAATCCAAATGTCACACGTCGGCCCCATTATTTATAGGAAGACCTAAGATGATCGTTACTTGGAGTAATATTATTTGACAATATATCAATTCTCTCTTGATACTCTAATGTATCGATTTCCCCCCACCCCCATCTCTTTTAACTATGTCCTGTACATACTCTAATGTGTCTCCCCACAGGAAGTCTCTAAGCAGCAGCTACTCCTCTCTGAAGCTGCAGTGCCACGCCAAGGGCTCCCTGATTCCTGTGGCCTTCCTCCACCCCAGTGTGTGGGGCGCCCGCGTCTGCTGCATGTCCGACAGCGACAAGCTGTGCCGCTGGACTGTCACTGGGATTCAGGGCGCGCTGCTTAGCCACTTCGTCCAACCACTGTACATCACCAGTGTGGTGCTGGGTAAACATTTTGCAACTGAAAAAAGCCAATGGCTTTAAAATTGAAAAAAGACCCACAGAAATGAAAAACTTAGATATACTGGTCTCTATTATTCAGGTGACTCCAGCCAGTACTCAGAGAAGGTGTCGGAGACGATCAACAAGCGCCTGGGCGAGGGGGGCTGGGAGGAGCTGCTGGCCCCGCCATTCAGCAGGAAGCGGATTTTCTTCATCAGCAGTGAGGGGGTGGGGCCTCCAATCAGCCCTGCCCACTGCACAGACCTCAGCATCAACTGGTGCCTCGGGGACGCCAGCATCGAGGTCCTAGACAGCACCAATGGCTTCACTGTGGACGGGTATGTCAGAGCAGAGCAGGTCCTGGGATGTTGGTTATATCAGGGCAAAGGACACAGAACTGAGGCCTGTTCAGTAGGGTGCAATCTTACAGAATACATCCCCTTGGCTTGTATATTTACATTCTACTACTTACTAGATATAGATTAGTACTTTAGACATCTGCATTGTGGTGAGAGTTTTCTTTGGTACCTCAGGGATGGTAATGTTTTTAGTCTTCTCTCTGTCCCTCAGTTCCCCGTTTGTGAGTGGCTCTGGCTTCTCCAGCAGGCTGTGCAAGAGGGCCCTCTACAGTAACTTCCGTAAAATTGCAACTCTGGGAGGATACCGCTGCCTACAGGATCTCCCCACGTACCACAGTGCCAAAGTATGTGTGTGTGTTAATTGCTAATCATTGAAAATGTAACCTGAATTGTATAAGCTACTCTCAGTTTGAATGAACATATTTATAATTGGCAGGGATGTGTCATTTATCATGTAATGCTGGATTATTTGACTGACGATTTGACTTTTTCTTTTGAAGGTATGAATGTGAGCCATTGATATATGTAGTCTGTGGTGAATGATTTGTGTAACCTTGTTGTTGCAGGTGGAGGCTCACTCCTACCAGAATGCCAAGACCATGGTCAACCAGCAGTTCCTGTCCAACAACGCAGGTCCATGGAACTCTAAACACCTGGTGGACAGCTTCAGTCCCTGAGCCCCTCAGAGTGGAGGGTGGCACGGGGGTCCATTAGTAAGGGTTTCTTTTGAAGGACAGAAGCGTTTGGAGTCTGTTACTTTCTGCATTAAAGGTATTCCCCCTGAGTTTTCCTATGTTCAAATAAGCAGTATTGCACGCTCTGTGTGCCAAGTTTGACAGGTATGTCTCCCCATTCTGTTTTCATCAAGTATTCAATAATGTGCAAAATAAAGAGAACTCTGAAGTTAATCAGATTTAAATCTTGAATTAAAGGTGTTGGCAAAAAGTTGCATTTTTAGGGCTATAACCTAGATGGCTCATATTATCAGGCTGGTGTGCTATTTTAGCAATGAGCATAATCCTGTAGCCTAATGGATGTAGTAGCATAGTGGCTAGGCTATAGATGGCTGAAGCATGGGGTTGCCCATCTTTATTTGTTTAGGCTACCCCAATGGGCTGATCATTAGCTAGATCAAACTCAAGTGTTCAGAATGTTGGCTTCGATACCAATACCAGCTTAGTGTAATGATACTCCATACCATATCAGTACCACTGTCGGAAAAATACCTTAGTAAAATATACAGCAGTGTTCCTGTATAAAACATGTGGTCAACTCTATTTGGAGAGCTAGGCCACTGGGTATGCAGCCTTTTGATCCAGCACTACTCAAACACATCGGAGTCCGCTTAACAAGGTTCTGTTGAGTTGTAGAATCTGGTGTGTTGGCGTAGGGCTGGAACAAAAGTCTGCACACCCAGTAGCTCTCCTTGGAGGTATTATGCTGTAACATTAGCATACAACAAAAAAGTCTAATAAAATTATTCCCTCATTCAATGAATAAGGTATAAAATGGCTATACTTCAAAGCAAGGTAGCTAAACAGGAGGGCTCGACTGACTTTATCCAGTCCAAAGTAAGACATTAAAATACACAAAACAAAAATAAAAACGCAATATGTAAAGTGTTAGTTTCATGAGCTGAAATAAAATGTCCCATAAATGTTCCATATGCACAAAAAGCTTATTTGTCAAATTCTGTGAACAAATGTTTACATCCCTGTTGGTGAGCATTTCTCATTTGCCAAGATAATCCATCCACCTAACAGGTGTGGCATATCAAGAAGCTGATTAAATAGCATGATCATTACACTGGTGCACATTGTGCTGGGTAAATTAAAATGTCACGCAATGCCACAAAATTACTTCGGTAAGAGGATGACAAAGTCACCGTCCGTAATTTTCTGTTTATCGACCCAGCTCTAGTTAGTGTTGTCGTCGATCAAAATGTATAGGCAGGGTTGGGTATGTTTCTTTCTAAATGTAATCCGTTAGTTACCTGTCCGAAATTGTAATCAGTAATGTAACTTTTGGATTACCCAAACTCATTAACGTAATCGGATTACATTCCATTACTTTTAGATTACTTTCCCCTTAAGGGTTATTAGAAGAAGACAAAACTGTATGCTATCAATTGAATGACATCTATTACAGGATAAATCAATGGTAAAGTTTACATAGCTGGCCATACACTACCGTTCAAAAGTTTGTGGTCACTTAGAAATGTCCTTGTTTTTTAAATGAAAGCACATTTTTTTTGTCCATTTAAAATAACATCAAATTGATCAGAAATACAGTGTAGACATTGTTAATGTTGTAAATGACTATTGTAGCTGGAAACGGCAGATTTTTTTTGTGATTAAAAAAAGAAAATGGAATATCTACCTAGGCGTACAGAGGCCCATTAACAGCAACCATCACTCCTGTGTTCCAATGGCACGTTGTGTAAGCTAATCCAAGTTTATCGTTTTAAAAAGCTAATTGATCATTAGAAAACCCTTTTGCAATTATGTTAGCAGAGCTGAAAACTGTTGTCCTGATTTAACGAAGCAATAAAACTGGCCTTTAGACTAGTTGAGTATCTGGAGCATCAGCATTTGTGGGTTTGATTACAGGCTCAAAATGGCCAGAAACTAAGAACTTCGTTTCTGGAAAAATAGCTAGAAACTAAGTGACCCCAAACTTTTGAACAGTAGTGTTTATGGATGTAAAATATTACTTCATGGGTTGGTTTTTATTTATTTAAACTTTTATTTAACTAGGCAAGTCAGTTAATAACAAATTCTTATTTACAATGACAGCCTACCAAAAGGCAAAAGACCTGCTGGGATGGGATACATTTTTATTTTATTTTTATAAAACACATCACAACAAGAGAGACCTAAGACAACAACACAGCATGGCAACAACACATGACAACACAGCATTGTAGCAACACAACATGACAGCAGCCCAAAACATGGTGCAAACATTATTGTGCACAGACAACAGCAAAAAGGTAGAGACAACAATGTATCATGCAAAGCAGCCACAACTGTCAGTAAGAGTGTCAATGATTGAGTCTTTGAATGAAGAGATTGAGATAACTGTCCAGTTTGAGTGTTTGTTGCAGCTCATTCCAGTCGCTAGCTGCAGCGAACTGAAAAGACGAGCCATCCAGGGATGTGTGTGCTTTGGGGACCTTTAACAGAATGTGACTTGCTGAACGGGTGTTGTATGTGGAGGATGAGGGCTGCAGTTGATATCTCAGATAGGGGGGAGTGGGTCTTGCGACGGGTATACAGAGATGGCCAGTTTACAGAGGAGTATAGCGTGCAGTGATGTCCTATAAGGAGTATTGGTGGCAAATCTGATGGCCAAAAATGTTAGAGAACATCTAGCTGCTCGAGAGCATACCTGCCAATCTATTAATTATGTCTCCGTTATTCTAGCATGGGTAGGATGGTCATCTGAATCAGCTTTGATATGTGCTGAGAGAAGGACACTGTACCGTCTAGCCATACTCCTATGTACTTGTATGAGGTGACTACCTCAAGCTCTAAACCCTCAGAGGTAGTAATCACACCTGTGGGGAGAGTGAGTAATGTTTGGTCTGATGCTATGGTCTGATGCTCAGAATTCTAGTCATTCCAATAAATGTTATACCCCTTGATCTTCAAGAATAGGACTTGGAAAGATGGAAGTATAGATTAGCCAAATTGTTTTACCTGAGCATGACCCCAAAACTAAGGATTTATTAGCCAGCCCTACACTGTTGTTTATGATTTTGGAGGACTGATTGGGTTCATTGATTCGAGTTGAAAATAAATAATGTGCTCATGGAATGGCATGCTTTGAGCACTACTGAAAAGTGATATTTACATGTGAAAAATGAATGCCATATGCTGCATTTGCTATAGGCCTATTATTGACCTTTTTTGTTGGTGACACTTTGATAACTTGACAATATGCAGCTGTTTAAAGGGCACATTTACAGATGAAACAAAACGGTTGCCCCGCCTCTGTTTTGGTAAAAAGCTGTGGGATGTAACCACTCTCAGATTAATAGACAGAGCCAAGGATGCAAGGACTGACCATCCATGATATTAACATTATTGTTTGAACCATGTTATGAGGCTATACAGTGTTTGTTTACATGTACAATGTTTATAAACATTGAAGAAAAACACGCTTATATTTTGGGTTCTCATGGTATGTGACTGACAGTTGAACTAAGCTCATGAGGCATTTAAGTTATATTCTTCAAGAATCAATGGAGATAAGTCCAATGGATGTAGCAACTACAGATTGCCCCTTTTTAATTCTATAAAAAGTGTGCAAGTTTGAGCATGTATCCATTAGGCCTATGGATATTTTTTTTTTATCAGCATGAATTAGATTGAGCAATATTAGCCCCACTTTTATTCCATAGGCTTGGATCCGCACTATGCAGCTGTTGCAAGAGTGCCTTTTTCACTGGCTGTCCACTGGTTTCAAAAACAATGATTGATAGGCAGCTTAAACTTCTTGAATTCAACGATTATTGGTTTGAAATACACATTTAGATTTGTGAACAGCCATCCACAATCCGTAAAGAGCAAATAGCAAAATGAGAGAGTAGCAGTGTGATTCACATCAATGTGCAATGTAGAAATAAATCAATTATAAGTGATATCCGTATCGCCGTAGACTACAGGACTACTGTCATTTTTACCAAGCGTTTATTCAAATTGGATAATATTTGGATGCTGACAGCAATAGCACAATTAGAAGACATAGCTTGGACTGTAGTCTAAAAAAGTATATTCCTGCTCTCCATCAAACACGTGGTGTATCATCATAGTGGTCCCTGATTTGTGGTCAGACTCGCTCAGGTGGAACAAACTTAAATTTGCGCCTTTTTTCAATGCTGATTTGAATGTCATTGAATGTTTTTTCCGCAAACATCCTTTCTGAATTTAAAAGTAATCATCCAGTTTTTCAAAAGTATCTGTGATCTGATTACAAGATTTTTGCTGGTAACGGATTGCAGTTACCGTTGTTTTTGTAATCCCTTAAATGTTTCAGAATACATGTAATCCTTCCCTCCCCAGCCCTGTATATACAGTGGGGCAAAACAGTATTTAGTCAGCCACCAATTGTGTAAGTTCTCCCACTTAAAAAGATGAGAGAGGCCTGTAATTTTCATTATAGGTACACTTCAACTATGACAGACAAAATGAGGGGAAAAATCCAGAAAATCACATTTGTAGGATTTTTAATGAATTTATTTTCAAATAATGGTGGAAAATAAGTATTTGGTCAATAACAAAAGTTTATCTCAATACTTTGTTATATACCCTTTGTTGGCAATGACAGAGGTCAAACATTTTCTGTAAGTCTTTACAAGGTTTTCACACACTGTTGCTGGTATTTTGGCCCATTCCTCCATGCAGATCTCCTCTAGAGCAGTGATGTTTTGGAGCTGTTGCTGGGCAACACGGACTTTCAACTCCCTCCAAAGATTTTCTATGGGGTTGAGATCTGGAGACTGGCTAGGCCACTCCAGGACCTTGAAATGCTTCTTACGAAGCCACTCCTTCGTTGCCCGGGCGGTGTGTTTGGGATCATTGTCATGCTGAAAGACCCAGCCACGTTTCATCTTCAATGCCCTTGCTGATGGAAGGAGGTTTTCACTCGAAATCTCACGATACATGGCCCCATTCATTCTTTCCTTTACACGGATCAGTCATCCTGGTCCCTTTGCAGAAAAACAGCCCCAAAGCATGATGTTTCCACCCCCATGCTTCACAGTAGGTATGGTGTTCTTTGGATGCAACTCAGCATTCTTTGTCCTCCAAACACAACGAGTTGAGTTTTGACCAAAAAGTTATATTTTGGTTTCATCTGACCATATGACATTCTCCCAATCTTCTTCTGGATCATCCAAATGCTCTCTAGCAAACTTCAGACGGGCCTGGACATGTACTGGCTTAAACAGGGGGGCACGTCTGGCACTGCAGGATTTGAGTCCCTGGCGGCGTAGTGTGTTACTGATGGTAGGCTTTGTTACTTTGGTCCCAGCTCTCTGCAGGTCATTCACTAGGTCCCCCCGTGTGGTTCTGGGATTTTTGCTCACCGTTCTTGTGATCATTTTGACCCCACGGGGTGAGATCTTGCGTGGAGCCCCAGATCGAGGGAGATTGTCAGTGGTCTTGTATGTCTTCCATTTCCTAATTATTGCTCCCACAGTTGATTTCTTCAAACCAAGCTGCTTACCTATTGCAGATTCAGTCTTCCCAGCCTGGTGCAGGTCTACAATTTTGTTTCTGGTGTCCTTTGACAGCTCTTTGGTCTTGGCCATAGTGGAGTTTGGAGTGTGACTGTTTGAGGTTGTGGACAGGTGTATTTTATACTGATAACAAGTTCAAACAGGTGCCATTAATACAGGTAACGAGTGGAGGACAGAGGAGCCTCTTAAAGAATAAGTTACAGGTCTGTGAGAGCCAGAAATCTTGCTTGTTTGTAGGTGACCAAATACTTATTTTCCACCATAATTTGCAAATTAATTCATTAAAAATTCTACAATGTGATTTTCTAGATATTTTTTCTAATTTTGTCTATCATAGTTGAAGTGTACCTATGATGAAAATTACAGGCCTCTCTCATCTTTTTAAGTGGGAGAACTTGCACAATTGGTGGCTGACTAAATACTTTTTTGCCCCACTGTAGGCTACTTTGCGCTCTCCTCTCTCCCAGTGTTGCCAACTCCTCAGTAAGGAAAGTAGCTATTGGCTGTCCTAAAAGTCGCTAGAAGTTGTTAAATGACGCCATCACCTAATTTGCATAAATGTCCACGTACATGTAATTGTGATCGACACTGTAGGAGAGAGGAATAGCGTAGTGGGAGAGACAAAGAGTGGGAAAAAACACCCTAAATATGTTTAGAACTACAAATGAACTTTCTTTTGTTGATTCTTCTTGTTTTTTTTATGTCACAATTCTAACCCTCCTCCTTTATCCAGGCTTGGGACTGGCAAAAGTGACCCAAAAGAGAGACTCTGGCGGAGTTACTTCGTTTTTTATTTTATTTATTAGTTTAATTTGGTTTTTAACCTTATGACCACTTAGGAGCCTACAACAAGTCACAGTAAAACATTTACCATAACTTTTTTACATTTTTTTTGTATACAATCTAAATGGACCAAAAAGAGACAATAGAAAAAACTGTCAATGGCAATGTGAGAAAATTATGGTAACTAGTCTGGCCCTAATTCAGGTTAATTGTTTTTTTTCTTCTCCAGACCCCCCCTCCACACACAAACACAGGCTGTGCTGGCTCACAGAAAGAGTGGGTCATCGTAATTTTGGTCAAGGCTCTCTATGGCAGGTTCAGCAACTGAGGGAGCTGACTTAAATGAGTAAGCAGCTGATGTGCCAAAAAGCTGCAAAACATTATCAGGCAGCTGGTGCTCATAGCAAGCCTCACCAGACATCTTCAGTCCATATTGAATGTACAGGATGGAGTTAAGGGTATGCAAGGACATCTGATTTCTAAGTTTGCTTTTTACCACACTCATCTGGCTGAAGACTCTCGACTTCAGCATTTGAATGTGGCAAGGACAACACAAACACAGCAGCCATGGCAAGTTCTTGAAATGGGTTGATATCATCTGCATCCCTGAACTTCCAAATCTCACTCCAGAAGCCCAGTGTGTTTTTTGTCTCATTCCATTTACTAAGATGGATGGCACGCCATTGCTGGACAATCTTGTCTATCTCTGTAGGGGAGTAGCCAAGGAGCTTGGCTATTTTTTTCTATTTCTCCAGGGCTCTTATTGTGCTTTAGAGTTTCCTCCACATTGAAAACTGACATATACTGCAGTCTCACTCTCAACTCGTTAGTGAAGGAGATGGTGAAGGCTACACACCGCTTTCGCACATAGTTTTCATCCTCAGGCGCAAGGAGCTCAGCTGCCTTTGACTCAAAAAGGTAACCAAGGTACAGTTTGGGACTGATGTGTCCATCTATTGGCCCTTTGAGTACATCAACATTTGCCAGTGGATTCAGCACCCTGCTGCTCACAGACTTGATCAGGCTAACCAAGCTGTCAAGTAGCTTAAGAGGATCTACTTGCTCTCCCTCAAAAGCCTTGATGGCCAACTGTACCTCACCCAGCACTGACTTCAAAAAAGTCAGATACAATATGTTTTGAGGATCACTGTACATGGAGTATAAATCATCAGCCATGTAGTAGTGTTCACTGGACTTGGTGACTGTGAAATGCAGCCTCCCACTGGTCCAAAATGCATGAACCACCGGTTCGATGGAGAGCCAACGTGTGGTGTGGCACACACCTTGGTTATCTGTAAAGGCTTCTCCCCAAAGTTGATGGTCTCATATATGGCCTTGTAGGCCCCCCTGCGCTTTGGAGACACTGAACCAGTTATAAGTGAATGAATGTAAGCCAGGGCGGGATCGGCCAGCTGCGGCTTCCCACATGTGTGATTCATTTGCAGTCTAGATGCGGAGGGGTGAACATCTCCTGCTCTGACTGCAGCTGGGAGGGACTGCTGCGCGAGGACTGGGCTGCCTGTGAGTGCTTTGGGACGGGGTGGGGCCCACAGCAGCACTCGCTGCTTGTTGAGAAGAGTAAGAATGATATGTTCTTTCACGTCAGTCTCCTAAAGTCTCCAATAACACCAGAAAAAGTCGCTAGATTTGTCGCCAGTCGATTTTTTTTGATAATGTGTAGCAAGAGGGGTCTGAATACTTGCTAAATATTGCAACAAAGTCGCTAAGTTGGCAACACTGCTCTCTCCCTTGGTAACAGTCGCACCCGCACATGACACACAGAGGCGCACGTGGTTGGATTTTATGTACAGTAGAATGTCAAAGATACAAACCTAAGAGTTAGACTGACCGGAGTTACGGACTGACCGTTCGAACGGGCAATAACAAAGTAAAGGACTTTTGCCTTTTAAACGTGCTAAAGACCAGTGTCTGGCTTAAGGATAAAAAAAACAAATATGCAATCGAAATTGTCCATATGGATTTTAAGTGAATGGCAAATGTGCATAAAGATACTTTTGTATATATAGTTTGTGGACACCCATTCTGCTATTTCAGCCACACCCTTCGCTGACAGGTGTATAAAATTGAGCACACCGCCATGCAATCTCCATAGACAAACATTGGTAATAGAATGGCCTTACTGAAGAACTCAGTGACTTTCAACGTAGCACACCGACATAGGATAGCCACCTTTCCAACAAGTCAGTTTGTCAAATTTTCGCCCTGCTAGAGCTGCCCCGGTCAACTGTAAGTGCTGTTATTGTGAAGTGGAAACATCTAGGAGCAACAACAGCTCAGCCGTGAAGTGGTAGGCCACAAAAGCGCACAAAACGAAACGGGACCGCTGAAGCACGTAGCTATGAGTTCTAAACTACCCCTGGAAGCAACGTCAGCACAAGAACTGAATGCAGTGCCAAATATAAAGTTTGGTGGAAGAGGAATAATGGTCTGGGGCTGTTCATGGTTCGGGCAAGACCAGACCCCTTAGTTCCAGTGAAGGGAAATGTTAACACTACAGCATACAATGACATTCTAGACAATTCTGTGCTTCCAACTTTGTGGCACCAGTTTGGGGAAGGCTCTTTCCTGTTTCAGCATGATAATGCCCTGTGCACAAAGCGAGGTCCATACAGAAATGGTTTGTCGGGATCGGTGTGAAACTTGACTGGCCTGCACAGAGCCCTGACCTCAACCCCATCGAACACCTTTGGGATTAATTGGAACGCAGACTGTGAGCCAGGCCTAATCTCCCAACAGTATTCCCTGACCTCACTAATGCTCGTGGCTGAATGGAAGCAAGTCCCCACAGCAATGTTCCAACATCTACTGGAAAGCCTTCCCAGAAGAGTGGAGACTTATAGCAGCAAAGGGGGACCAACTCCATATTAATGCCCATGATTTTGGAATGATATGTTCAGGTGTCCACATCATTTTGGTCATGTAGTGTATGTTTCAATATGTCATGGTTTTTCTACTATCCATCGAGTTTACAGCGTGCGACATGGTTCAATGTGCCAATAAATGGACACCATTTACTTTTTGGTTTTTCCAATTGCCTACATCTTGAAGCCAAAATTGGCATCATGTTTACTGTGCTAATGACTTCACAAAAAATGGGTAACAGAGCAATGTACAATACAGAAATTTGGGTAAACGAGGCATTTGCCGGCACCTTTATGAACCTACGCTATTGGAAAGTTAGACATTTAAGGGTTCTGAATGACTTGCATTCCCAATGTGTTTGTATCTCCGAGGTCCTACTGTATGAGAGCAATTTAAAGTCAGTTTACAGCACTTATCATATTTATTTACATGTTCTACAATATCTCCGTACAATAGTACATAAGGAGACTACATCAACATAGTAGACAAAAGGAGAATTTGTTTAAAACTGTCTCACATAAAAAAGGAACATACAGAAATCAGTCCATAATCTCAATAAGTATGCACACCTTTACAAATGACGGGGCCTTATCGCTCTAATATGTTTATCAGATAGGACCTGTTTTCAACATGATACAACAGGACACTTTAGGAAACATTACACATTATTACCGCACTCTAAAATTAAGCAAGTTTTAGAATCTCTCTGAGCCTTAAACTAGACTCCATTTTAATGATCTGAGAAATGGGGGAAGAAACAAATAGGCTCTTAATTTGTGCAAGAAACCCCTAATTCTGCTTTGAGTTTCTGTATTTCCCTTGGCGGGATAACACACAGTTCATAATTTAAACATTTACGCAGACAGTAGGGTTACTCCTATAAAATACAGTAACTCGGAACACAACCCACTAAAAATGTCTGGAGTAAATGACTCAATGAAAGAAATGGAACAACCTTGTACCCAGTGTAAAGGAACACACCCGTCCAGCTCCACAGGAGGGGCAGATAGTGCAGCAACGTCTGGGCTATAGGGCCGGGCGTCCATTGAGCTTGTCATGCATGAGGGCCAGGGCGCCACTGGTGAAGTCTCTGAGTATGTGCATAGTCTCCCTCTGCAGCTGCAGCGACTCGCGCACAAACTCCTGCTGCGTCTCGGCCAGCTGCTGCACTGACTCGGACAGCAGTTCCAGGGAGCGCGACACCGTCTCTAGCGCGGTGTTGGTGGCATGCTGCTCCTGAATGCTCAACGAGGCACTCTGCAACATGCTCTCCCTGGCGTTCCGAGGTGGCTGGCCTGCTGTAGGTGGTGCGGCGGAGAACGATGAGGGCGAGGGCTGGGTGCCTGTGGAGGGGTGTGGCCCGCCGCCGCTCCCCTGGTTGTCCTCTGTGAGGCTGGACGCCTGTGAGGTAGAAGGGGGCAGCTCGTCCTGACGCTCGTCGTCTGTCTGCCCAAACTGGTTCTCAGTGTCTAGGGAAAGGCAAGAGGTGACACTGAACTTGTGCGTGTGTTTGAGGTTACACATACCACATAGTGATGGGGGGAATCGATAGTTACACATCAGGATATACATTTTTACAATATCGTATTGACACTATCGCAATATTTTTGCTTTATTCATAGCTTGTTCTCCATCTTTTAAAATAGGTTTTCAGAGCTTATTTCCATGACTGATAAAAGTAGTTTTCTCATGGCTTTTGTCCCTCTGCAGCAGACATATAATACAGTGCCTTCAGAAAATATTCATATCCCTCTACTTATTCCACCTGATTATAGCCTGAATTCAAAATGGATAAAATTGTTGTTTTTGTCCTCATCCATCTATACACAATACCCCATGACAAAGCTAAAAAAAAAAGATTTTTTTGCAAATGTATTAAATTAAATACAGAAATAACTCTTAAAAGTATTCACACCCAGAGTCAATACGTTAAAATCACTTTTGGCAGAGTCTTTCTGAGTAAGTAACGGAGCTTTGCACACCTGAATTGTACAATATTTGCAAATTATTTTTTAAATTATTCAAGCTCTGTCAAGGTGGATGTTGATCCTTGCTACAAAGCCATTTACATATTGCCACAGATTTAAGCCGATTTAAGTAAACTGTAACTAGGCCACTCAGGAAGATTCAATGTCGTCTTGGTAAGCAACTCCAGTGTATATTTGGCCTTGTGTTTTAGGTTGTCCTGTTGAAAGGTGAATTTGTCTCCCAGTGTCTGTTGGGAAGCAGACAAACAGGTTTTCCTCTAGGATTTTGCCTGTGCTTAGCTCTATTCCCTTTTTTTGTGTTATCCAAAATTATATATATATATTTTTTAAATCCCTAGTCCTTGCCAATGTCAAGCATACCCATAATATGATGCAGCCACCACTATGCTTTAAAATATGAAGTGGTACTCAGTGATGTGTTGTGCCTCAATTGAATCCAATTAAAATGCAGGCTGTAAATACAATGTGGAAAAAGTCTAGGGGGCCTGAATACTTTCTGAAGGCACTGTATGGTGAGCAGTATGTTTGGAACATCGAATCGCAATACATATCGTATCAGCACCTAAGTATCGTGATATCGTATCGTGAGGTCCCTGGCAATTCCCAGCCCGTATACCACACATCCGGCAGTATTTCACAAGTGTATTTCTAGTACTGCAATACCAGACAAATCGGACCCTATAGACAAATAAACAGAGTTGAATGTTGGGTCAACGCAGTTACCTTCACCAGTGGGTATCTCGTACTGCATTTCATAAGAGGGATGTGAAGAATCTCCTGCAACAGAAAATCTAATATGTGAATATGCACCCTCGATAAACCCTCACCTTGAAAGTTGTGTGTGGTGTATAAATTGAACAACTCAGACCCTTCCAGTTTCAAATTAGATAACTCACTGGACGAGCCACTGTAGGTTGGCATAGAATGGTCATCTTTGGGTTGAACCGGGGGTATGGGTGTGTGGCCAGGGCCTGGCATGGGCATCCCCATGGAAAAGGACATGGGCATTGCCGAGGAAAGCGTGGAGGGTGGTGGCATCGAGACGTCTATTCCTTCATTGGGGTAACTGTGTATCCCCGCCATGTCCTCTTCCTCGTCCTCCTCCTCTGGTCCTTCATCATCATCTCCCTCCTTGAAAGCCCCATAATGGAGACCTGGCACCCGGCTTCGCTTTCCATCCAGCTCCAAAATCTGATGCACAATGTTCTCTGTGGGGCTGAGGTCACGGGACAGCCGCGAGTTGATCCCCTTGAAGTTGGCCCCCGACCGCATGGCGGCCACCTTACGCTTGGTGTCGCACTTGAGGTCGGACCACTTCTTGATGATCTCGATGACCTCAC
The DNA here is from genome assembly GCF_034236695.1 of Oncorhynchus nerka. Taxonomy (NCBI): domain Eukaryota; kingdom Metazoa; phylum Chordata; class Actinopteri; order Salmoniformes; family Salmonidae; genus Oncorhynchus; species Oncorhynchus nerka. The sequence goes on from NC_088405.1 coordinate 78,829,654, forward strand.
GCTGGCTCTCCCCGATCTCATTCACACTGGCTGTGATCTCTGCCCACACGCGCTTCTTCACATCCGTTGGTACACCGCGGTTAAACTTCCCTGTAAGAGTCAGAGGGACAATTAATAAGAAAAGGATCAGATGCTGGTGTTTGTTTGGCCATACATACTTGTGTCTAAGAGGAGCCGGTACTTGAGCATAAGACAAGAGTTACTGTGCATCTGCAAAATTAAAGCATGACCACGTGTCTATATTCTGAAAATAAACACAGGCATGAGCCTGGGATGACACCCAAATTGGGATAAAGTTTTAAACAAAAAAATGTTTTTTTTATCATCACATCAACATGAAGTGCTGCAGGGTACAGAGGTACATACCGACAACGATGTGCCGATTCTTCTTCACTTCATCTAGGAGGATGTGGACCTCACTGAAGGTAAAGCGAGCTTTTCTCTTTTTGAACCGCGTGACACTGTCCTCATTGAAGAAGTGCGAGGCAGACATCTTCCACAATACCTCTTATCTCTCTGGTCTGCTTCTTTCTCGCTGGTCTCTGCCTTCAGTCCTCCTAGTAGGGATACTACTAGCTCTTCTGGAGCCAAAAATGTAACTCATAATAATACATCACTGGACCTCTATCAAATACCCAACAGGGTACAACTAAAAGGAAACAGTTGATACTGAATACAAATATCAGATTACAAAATAACAATTTGAGTAATTGTTGATTGATAATAAGGTGGATAAGATAAAGAAAATCAGCAAGTGCATCTAAATTCAGCTACAGTAAAGTGTGCCTGCAAATGAGCGTCTGTACTCATTCGCTAGTTAATTGAATTCAATTTGGTTCCCCCAATCACAACATTGCATGACAGAATCATGAATACAAACCTTGTACCCTATAAATTACTTGCACAGCTGTCAAAGTCTAGCGCAATCCCTTTGTTGACCAGTCATCAGCCTGTCTTGCCAAGAAGACAGACGCAACCCGAGTATCATCATCATCGTCGTCAGACAGCAGTCAGTGCTCTCTTGATTTAGCTCGGTTTACGGGCTAGACTGCTAGCTAGCTACATTAGTTCACGTTAACTTACCCATACCCAAAACATGTACTTGTTAGTTAACTAGGATGTTATCTATGCGATAGCGGCGAAACCGGTTAGTAACTGCGATATGGTAACATATTTGCACTTTTTAAAAACACAATGCCTTCATCATCGAAATTGCCGTTACTGCTCATTGTTCACATTTTGGGCGTTTTTTGTCGTGAACAAGTAAGCTAGCTAGCTAATGTTAGCTAGTCACGTCTTAACAAGATTGTAGCTAGCAAACGTTTGCGCACGCAATGTCGCCTCTTCATTCATTTTACGAGACTGAAAAATAACACCAAAATAGGCTAGATATTTGTAATATTGTTTTGCATTACAGTTTTACCTTTGAGGGAAAGAAAGGTTGTGATTTCTGCGATTAGTCCGAAAACTTCGTAGTTAGCTAGCCACAGTCCGATGTCTCGCGCTAGTTTGTACGCAAGCTCAGTACGTGTTTTTTCTGGAATGAGAGGTCCTGCGACTGACCACAATTCGTGAGCTATGGCGCTGTTGAAATCATACGTTGAAAGGACAAAAGCACGGAATCACTTAATTAACTTTCCCAAGCACCTAAAAAAAACGTAATATAGAAGTAGCTAATAAGCTTTTCATCATAAAGAAGAAACAGTGGTCAAGTTAACCACGACGGGTGATACATGTGTTTATCTGATGGCTGGATTAATACATCAACCATTATTCCCAGAACATGGGTGAAACAAACTGATGAAATGTTAGCCATCCAGGACATCTAACATTACTCAAACGAAAGCCCGCAGCATCATCAAGGACCCCACACACCCCAGCCATGAACAGTTCACTCCCTTACTGCCGGGCATATGGTATCGGAGCATGAAGTCCGATATAGACTGCCGAACACTTGAACTGGGCTGACCACCTGCACTTCAGAACGCACATACATTCACGCTACCAGATATGTTATTGCTAAATACCGCACAATTTTTAAACCCTTGTAAATATTGGACTCTAAATTGTGCCTTCCTGTATTATGCTAAAATTCTTGTTCTATTGAGCCATTTACTTTGTTGGTATAATTGTTTTTTATTGTTGAAGGAACCTGTAAGTAAGCATTTCATTGGACAGGTTTATCCTGTACATATGACTGATACAACTTTGTAGATGAGTACGCTTGAGGTGTTGAAATAACAAGCACTACATTGTTAGGATTACTTTAATTCCATACAAAATGACAGGGGTCATTTCAAAGACAGTGACTTATGGCAACAGTTACCAAATCCTTAAATGGCATCTGTTGGTTTCATGAAGCAATGGCAAAAACTAACATTGTGCTTGCATTATGTATGTGTCACAGTTATAGACTATTTCAGAACTGGCTTAAAAATGATTGGTAAATGATTACCTTTTGAGGGCTATTGGAAAGAACCTCTACAAAGGCGAATGCTGTCTTTTCTTCAATTCAAAAGGAAAACAAGCAGACACTCTTGGTTGAATGCAAGACCAGCATCGAGTGGCCCAGAGGTTCTCAGTGTCAGCCCATAGAACCACTGCGTGTGCAGGTTTTAGTTCCCATGTTAGTCTACAACTCCCCTTTTGTTGTATGAAAAAGCTGTATTCACATTGTGTAGGTTGCAAATAATGTATGGAAACCTGCATACACTGGGGGAATGGCACAGGGGGTCCATGGAGTGGTCTAAAGCACAGCATCAAGTAGATAGAAATGGAGTGGTTTTGTAAACACCTGTAGGCATGTCCTAAGCTCAGGAATACATGGTCAACTGGAGCCACTGCAAAGAAACAAATTAAAACAATTGTTTGACATCAACCCTGTACAATGGTGGGTTTTGACCTCTTGTGTGATAGGAACACATTGTACAGTGATGCCAAAAACCAAAGTAGCTTTGCTAGGCTAATTACATTCAGAATAACATCTCATTGGTACAGCTTGTAAGTGTGACATGCTTACCTCTTGAACGTTGACCTTGATGGTTCCATTGTTATCCTTGTCTAAGGTGTTGAAGGCACCTGAAATCAGGAAAATACAACAGATGGTACTCCTTTGAAAATAATGGGGTACATAATCATTAGAATATTTGGTAAAGCTGTTTTCTCTATTCAAAAGGCAGCTCTAATGAAGGCCTTGAGGTCAACAAGGCTCTATCAAGAGCAGTGTGCAGGTTTCTTTTCTTATTTCTCTGTTACCATGCACCTGCAAAAAAAGATAGTTCAGATGTGCAACTGACTTTTGAATAGAGAAAACTGCCAATAAAATATTCCAATGATTATGTACCCCATTATTTTCAAACGGAGTACCATTAGTTGTGCTGACACATGTACCAAAAGGTTAATGCATATGGTTTCTATATTTAAACCCTATACAGAGCTAAAAGAACCCCTACCATGACGACGATATGGAAAAGAGCAGAGAATCAGACTTACGACACATAGCATCCAGTCTCACAAGACAGCCAATGTAGTTGTCAAAGTCCAGGTCCCCATTCTCTTCGCTGTATCTGCGGATGATCATCTGGAACAACTGGTCGTTGAGGGGGAAGCCTGGGTCCAAACCATAGACATACATATTTAGGTTTTATGAATATCCTTGGTCAAAACTGAAATGCTGATATCTAAACATTTAACTATGAAGCTGGAAACAGAGGATTACAATCTCAAACCACTTAAAAAGTTTTAACATTCAAAATGTATTCATATCACAGTGCAATGTTATAAGAACATATGAGCTGTAACAATTGTCTGCCAAACAGTGATATAAATCTTTCTGTGCTGTATGATATCTCTAACCTGCAACCCTGAAAGCGCTGGGAAGCTCATCTGCACCAATCACCCCAGAGCCATCAGTGTCATAAGTCTTATACACACCCTGAAAACAAAACAAAAACCTTTTATTTTGAAATACATTTATGTAGTATAATACTTATTTGATTCAATTTCCATGGTTACACATTATCATACTTTCTAATAGTGCTAATACTCTCAAACTACTTCATTATTCAAATCAAGAAATAATGAGACAAATAGTTTTTACCAAGCTGGTGGAAATTAAATACTCACCTGCCATTTCTTGATATTGTTCCAAAGGTGTTTGAACTCATGAAATCCAAGCTTTCCAGTGCTGTCACTCTGCAACAGAGTTAAGGTTAACAAAAACCTGACGCTTACAGTGCTTTCGGAAAGTATTCATACACCTTCACTTTTTCCACATTTTGTTAAGTCACAGCCTGGACCCTGACCCCCACCACAAACAGGTCATGACAGGAAGGATACATCCATGACTGCCACCATGCTCCTGCAGGACTCTATGCTAAACCCGTCTGTCTTCAAGTCACCATCTGAAATTAAAAAGCAGCCAGATCACTCAACGTATCATTCACAAATACATATCAGCCTCACTGAGAAATTCATCAAAAATATTACATCTCAAACATGGCTTTCTAGGATAGAAAAGGATTGTCAATAAACAGGCATACGGAGAGACTTGCTTAAAGCATGCAAGCGTGTACATACAGGCAGAGCCACACAAATAGACAGAATAGAACCCTGACTTACGTTTGGAAATAATTCTATTCAGGATGTTCATCAGTTCGATGGGACTCACCTCCATGTCCTGAAGGAAAAGTTATTCATTTGAATTATTCCCAACATTGAAGCATAGCATGCATAGTGCATCTATTCACAGTATTCAGTAGTGAATTTGAGCCATTAAATGAAGATCATCCTGCACCAAAGGCATTTCAGCAGTCACAGTCCCTTTTTAATGGCAAGGTGTATGGTTGCCACAAGGTGTTTACTTTTACAGAGGTACTATGAAGTTAAACCAAAATAGGAATATGGTGAGGGAGTAGTAGCAAGGAAATATCGTACTCACATCTCCAGCCAACTGCTGGAAGACTTTGCGAAACTGTCTTTCCTCGTCACTCTCACTCTGCTCTGCATACGCAAGTGGCCTTCGTGGTGCAGGCTGCAGGATAACAACGTTAGGAAATTAGGAATTTATTGTTCAGGTTACTATTATCCATAACAACTGTGTATTCTGGTGATAAATTATGAAATAGCAATGCCACTCACTGGGTCAGAGGGCACAAAAGCAGCTGGATCAATATTGCTGAAGGGGACACAGGGGAGATGAATAGGTTAGTCACTGGGTAGCATTCCTAAGAGTGATAGCTATGCAGAGATATAGAGGCATTGATTGACTTGGTCAGTGGTAATAGCTGCAGTGACTACTAGCTGAATAATCATGCTCCTGTCCAATTTAGCTTAAACAATTAACACCTTGTATTCTCTCTTGATTCCAAACTGATTAAAACAGCACAGTGAGAATATATTATCCATACCTGAAAGTCTATGCAATGATAGAACCAATTTAAGCAGTGCCAAAGTCCTAAGATTAGACAACTTTCATTCCACTTGTACCCACACAACCTAAAAAGCCCAGAAAACACTACTAACTACATTATGTATAAACATTGTTTATACATAATAAGTGCAAATGATTTAGAAGAGGTCCTTAGTACTACAGCCAGATCCTTACCTTACAACATCAAGAATGCCACCAATGAGTCTTTTGGCCAGAAACATCTTTAATCAATTTAATTGAATTTGTCAACCTGTAGAAGGGAAAAAAACAGATTAAAAACGTATTCGTTTGAAATAGCCCTAATTATTCATTAATAGAGTTATATATATACCCATAATGGAAAGCATATGGCAATCTCAAGAATAACGGAAACCTAACAGTGTAGGCTAATGACTCAGTGTTGACACATGAGGACACACCCACTGCAAATATTTCACCCAATGACGCCTTGCCAATAAAATGCCCTCCACAGACAATTTTTACGTATCCAAATTGGCTGGTCTGCTTAAAAAAAGTACAATTATCCTAAATTAGATACCCCAGCGAATTATACTTTTTTTTCAATGTTAAACCCACGACAGCTGGTTAGATGGCTAATTGGCCGACCATTAGAATGTAGCCAGCTAAATTAACGTTAGCTTACAAAGTATGACAGCTAATGTAGGTCGGACAAATGCCTGGTAGCCACACAACATCAATGCTATGAATATATTTTGTAGGATGGATGTCGGTTAAAGAAATGTATGTCCTTTTTTTGCAAGCCTACAAACCAGCTAGTTTGCCTGAACAGGAAGCAGCTAAGGTTAACTAGCAGTGCGCTAATCTACTGTTAGTAGGCAAATCTTATATTAGCAAACGAGGCTACACTAACACTATAATAACACCGAAGTAATCAACATGTTAGGGGTATTTACTTACCAAGACTTGGTGCCAGTGAGTGAACTTGTAAATAGAAAGAAGGATGTTACCCAAATTAACCAAGTTAGTAAACGCCCACTGACGCTGTCAATCAAACTCGCTACACGTGTCCCCCCGACCCTGAGAGGATAATGAAAAGCAAAGGGATGTCTTTACCGTCAAGCATAACTTGACCACATGAAGAAAATCTTTGCCACAAGCCTGATAAAACCACAAATTAAATACTATAATCTCTAACATATGTATATGGTTATCTGTACAAAAATATGAAAAACAAAAAAATTATGAAGAAAAATTTAACATTTCTCTTAAAACATGTCAAATACTTATCTGCACAACATGTGAGCAAGTTTCTAGCAAAACCTGAAATGATGATTTGACGTGGGAAATTGGCAGCAACATTTCACACAATGTTGACAATGTGAGAGCTGGTGATTGATTATAACTGTGCAAAGTGTGGACCAAAAGGTCACTATATTGACAGGTTGGCTAAAGATTAGTACATTCAACAGCACCCCTTGCTCAATAAGACGTATTCCTTATGTGAAAGTGAGGAATTATATATTTTTTTAAGACAAAGAGAGCTAAAAGTGCAGAAAATGTGGGCTTGCCGGATGAAGCCTTGGATAACACCTCACCTGATCAAACATACTGTACTGTACATACAGTAGGTTACCATGAATCAAGGTATCCAAGGTTAATCAGATCTTAGGGTTTTGTATTTTGTAGTGCCTTTTGGCATTATAATTCATACATTTTATAAAGGATCCAGGCAATGAATGACATAATCAAATCAGTGAAATCAGTCTGTATCATGGTGTACATGTTTTCCCAAGTCCTCAAATGTTACTTCCTTAGGTTGGCCCTAATGACTTTGGTGAGGGTCAACCTGGTGCTTAGGGTTAGTGTGGCCACTGTCAGGGCCCCAGCAGCGAGCAGTTTGGCCATCCTGCCAGTGAGTGAGTCGTGGTGCGTCCCCTGGATGCAGTGGAGGAAGAGCTGGTACATGTTTTCTGGAGGATGAGAAGGCTCTGCACCAGCAGAGACAGGAGGCAGCGGCTCTCCTCAGCCTGTGGAACCTCCGGCGTGGGACACAGTGAGTGACAAGACTTTAGTAATACTAACCTCTTGTAATACTGTAAGTCTGCATGTCATCTACAGTGTCTGTATACAGTACAGTGCCTTCAGAAAGTATTCACATCCCTTGACTTTTTCCACGTTTTGTTGTGTTACAGGCTGAATTTAAAATGTATTAAATTGAGATTTGTCACTGACCTACACACAGTACCCCATAATATCAAAGTGGGGTTATGTTTTTAGAAATGTTTACAAATTAATACGAAATGAAAGTTGAAATGTCTTGAGTCAATAACTATTCAACCCCTTTGTTATGGCAAGCCTAATTAAGTTAAGGCAAAAATAAATAAAAAAGTAACATAATAAGTTGCATGGACTCACTCTGTGTGCAATAATAGTGCTTAACATGAATTCCTCATCTCTGTACCCCACACATACAATTATCTGTAAGGTCCCTCAGTCGAGCAGTGACTTTCAAACACAGTTTCAACCACAAAGACCAGGGAGTGTTTCACAAAGAAGGGCACCTATTGGTAAATGGGTAAAAATGTAAAAAGCAGACATTGAATATCCCTTCAATACACCCAGTCGCTACAAAGATAAATGCGTCCTTCCTCACTCAGTTGCCGGAGAGGAAGGAAACCACTCAGAGATTTCACCATGAGACCAATGGTGACTTTAATACAGTTACAGAGTTTAATGTCTGTGATAGGAGAAAACTGAGGATGGATCAACAACATCCTGTTTGCAACAAGGCATTAAACTAATACTGCAAATAAATTGGCAAAGCAATACACTTTTTGTCCAGAATACAAAGTGTTATTGGATTTGCTCCAAACATACAACACATTATTGACTACACTCTCCATATTTTCAAGCATAGTGGTGGCTGCATCATGTCAAATCAAATTGAATTGGTCACATACACGTGTTTAGCAGATGCAATTGTGGGTGTAGCGAAATGCTTGTGGAGTTAGAAGCACGGCAGCCCTCTGTCGGCGCCATTTTTCACACATGTTATGGGTATGCTTGTAATTGTTAAGGAATGGGGAGTTTTTCAGGATAAAAAAGAGACAATTGAGCTAACCACAGGCAAAATCCTAGAGGAAAACCTGGTTCAGTCTGCTTTCCACCAGACACTGGGAGATGAAATCCCCTTTCAGCAGGACAATAACCTGTTGTGGAGCTCACCTCCTGGGAGCTGATGGGCCTGTAGAAGTCCAGCAATGTGTGGGAGCAAGCCCAGGTTGATAGTCGTAACTGTGGGGTGGTACAGAGGCCAGTCCTCATGGGGCTGTGACACAGTAACCTGTAACCAGTAACCAAATCACTACCTTCTACCAGGTGTTGGTCACATACAACATTAGCACAATGACACAAAAGCAGAGCAGTACCGCACCCGATGGAATGTCTTGAACACTTATTTTCACACACAAAGTTGCACAATAATAGCAGAGTGATTACCACACAGTGCTAATGGCTTAACATGATGTTGAGGACCGTACTATTATCCACTCCCCTGGCTTGTATTCGTTCCCCAGCACATGAATGGCAGTCTTCCCAGCAAATGCACCAAGAGCAGTGATTCTCTCACAGTACTTCAACAGCAAATGAGGAAGCTTCTCTCCAGGCATCCCTTTCAGACAAGGCAGCCTACCTGTAAACAAGTAAAGGCGTAGATCCAGCTGTCATATCATTTCAAATCAAGTCAAATTGTATTTGTCACATGCACCGAATACAACAGTTGAAATGAAGCAAGTGAAAAACAGTGAAATGCTTGGGATTTGATCTAGCAACCTTTCGGTTACTGGCCCAACACTCTAACCACTAGGCTACCTGCCGCCCTGTCTATGACTAGGGTGGCTGGAGTCTTTTTGACAATTTTTAGGGCCTTTCTCTGACAGCCTGGTATAGAGGTCCTGGATGGCAGGAAGCTCGGCCCCAGTAATGTACTGGGCCTTATTCACAAATTTACAAATGCACCTCACATTCAATTTTAATTACTGACATACCCCAGTCCTAGAGACTTCTGTTGGATAACTGTATCCATTTTGTTTTTGGTGTCTTATACACCTGGAACAGCATTAGAATAAATGCATTTCATGATGTCATACCTGGTGTTATACCTATACATCAGAGGTCGTTTTGGCCCCCCAAAGTTGATTTATTTATTGTTTTTTGAACAAAAGAATGTGATTCTAGTTTTTAGAAGAAAAAAAAGAGACTAAAATCACCAGGAATTTAGCAACAAAAAAATTGTATTTGGGTAAATCTGTTCCCAAGTATACCCACAAATAAAAATAGACATCCCACCGGGCATACACTGGATGAATCAATGTTGTTTCCACGCAATTTCAATGAAATTACATTGAAATAACGTAGAATAGACGTTGAATTCAAGTCTGTGCCCAGTGGGATATGTGATCATGTCTCAATGTAATCAAGGCATGAAATTATAATTACAATCTTTTATTGGGCTAAGTTAGGGTAAATTTGTTATGGACCGGCCCAGTAACGATCCGCTTTAACAAAAATCGTCCCACAGCTGAATCTTTTTGCCTATCCCTGCTATACAGTGCATTTGAAAAGTATTCAGACACCTTGACTTTTTCCACATTTTGTTACGTTACAGCCTTATTCTAAAATGGATTAAATAGTTTTTTCCCCCTCATCAATCTACACACAATGCCCCATAATGACAAAGTGAAAACAGTTTTGATTTTTTTGCAAAAAATAAACAAATTAACAAATGAAATATCACATTAACATAAGTATTCAGACCGTTTACTCAGTACTTTGTTGAAGCACCTTTGGTAGCGATTACAGCCTCGAGTCTTCATGGGTATGATGCTACAAGCTTGGCACACCTGTATTTGGGGAGTTTCTCCCATTCTTCTCTGCAGATCCTCTCAAGTTCTGTTTGTTTGGATGGGGAGCATCGCTGCACAGCTATTTTCACGTCTCCCCAGAGATGTTAGATCGGGTTCAAGTACGGGCTCTGGCTGGGCCACTCAAGGACATTCAGAGACTTGTCCCGAAGCCACTCCTGCATTGTCTTGGCTGTGTACTTAGGGTCATTGTCCTGTTGGAAGGTGAACTTTCACCCCAGTCGGAGGTCCTGAGCTCTCTGGAACAAGTTTTCATCAAGTATCTGGCTTAACTTTGCTCCGTTCATCTTTCCCTCAATCCTGACTGGTCTCACAGTCCCTGCCGCTGAAAAACATCCCACAGCATGATGCTGCCATCACCATGCTTCACCATAGGGATGGTGCCAGGTTTCCTCCAGACGAAACACTTGGCATTCAGGCTAAAGAGTTCAATCTTGGTTTCATCAGACCAGAGAATATTGTTTCTCATGGTCTGAGAGTCCTTAAGGTGCCTTTTGGCGAACTCCAAGCGGGCTGTCATGTGCCTTTTATTTCTGTCTGGCCACTCTACCATAAAGGCCTTATTGGTGGAGTGCTGCAGAGATGGTTGTTCTTCTGGAAGGTTCTCCCATCTCCACAGAGGAAATCTGGAGCTCTGTTAGAGTAACCAACACGTTTTTGATCACCTCCCTGACCAAGGCCTTTCTCCCCCGATTGCTCAGTTTGGCCGGGCGGCCAGCTCTAGGAAGAGTCTTGGTGGTTGCAAACTTCTTCCAATTAAGAAGGATGGAGGCCACTGTGTTCTTGGGAACCTTCAATGTTGCATAAAAGTTTTGGTTCCCTTCCCCAGATCTGTGCCTCGACACAATCTTGTCTCGGAGCTCTACGGACAATTCTTTCGACCTCATGGCTTGGTTTTTACTCTGATGTGCACTGTCAACTGTGGGACTTTATGTAGACAGGTGTGTGCCTTTCCAAATCATGTCCAATCAATAGAATTTACCACAGGTGGACTCCAATCAAGTTGTAGAAACATCTCAAGGATGATCAATGGAAACAGGATAAACCAGAACTCGATTTCGAGTCTCATAGCAAAGGGTCTGAATACTTATGTAAATAAGGTATTTCTGTTTAACTTTACAAAAATGTATAAAAGCCTGTTTTCACTTTGTTATTATGGGATATTGTGTGTAGATTGATGAGAAACACATTTAATTTAATCAATTTTAGAATAAGGCTGCATATGATACTGTACGTCATGACTGAGCCTATATATCTGAGTGTCTCTAGCCTCTCTCTGCACCTGGCATCCACCAAATCCTGCACTGTGTTCTCCCCCACAATTACAGCACATAACCTTCACATTGCTTCCACATTCACCGTTATCATGTTCCCCTCCACACTTTGCACATCTTTCCTTTCCTTCACACTGAGCAGCCACATGTCCCATTCTTTGGCATTTATACACCACAGTGCCATCCTGAAAATCAACATGGAATGTTGCGATTGTCTAAAGGAAGTAGCTAATGTTGGCTAGTAACCAAACTGGAACCTGTACTAGTCATAATCTCAGAATAAATAAGAATGAACTGTAGCGACTATGAACATAAAGCAGTCATGTTATATAAAGACTATTTGTTAGCGTTTAAGCATTTTTTCTGATATCAGAATCTTCTTCTGAAGATTGAACATCTGACTTGAATCCATATGTAGTGAAATAGTGCTCCCTATGGCACTGGAGTATATTGCAAAGGAGACGGGCTCATGCGCTTGACAGTCAGTTAGTTGTTCAATCAGAGATGGGGTCATTCCTATTTTTTGCTATGAAGTCTACATTTTTATTTGCTCAAGCTCAGTGGTTCAGTGCAGTATGTCTAGCGTGTGTTAGGCTATCTGTTACCTCCTAGAACTAGGCTGTTGTTTTTTAAAATCTCATATTGATTTGCCTGAAAGTTACCATACTATTATTATGCGCAACACACATGTATCATATATTTAGCATCATACATTGCTCATATTAAACAATTAAAATGATATAAATTCAGGACAAGTTTGGATGTATAAAGACAATTAGGGATGATGATATAATACTGTATATTGGACAGAAACTCAAGTTTGAATAATTTTAATAAGTATTGTGAAGAACCATGTAAAATATAATGTATTACAATGGCTCTGCAGAGATATCTACCCTTTCAATCGCACTCCAGCAAAGAATCACTCTAACCATGAAATAAAGGTTTCCATGGTTACATCAGGAGCCATGTTAAGGGGTGCCTCTTGATTCTGCAGTAGTTTCTCCACCTTTATTTTCCTTTCACCAAGACAGTACCATCTTAAGAATCTGGCTGTGTGCTGCAGTGATAGGGTTTGAAATGACACAAATGGGGGCACCAATAATTCTTTGCAATAGCTTTGACCCGAGTCACCTTGCCGTGGGTTTTGAACATTTTGATTGATTTAAATAGAAAATATCACCACAGCTTGCACTTACCTGGTCGCCCTGATGGTGGTGCATTGCAGATCTTGAGTTGTTTAGGAGTTGCCAGGTCTACAAGTTGAATCCTTGCAAGAGCATCCCCAGTGTGACATTCTAAAGTACTCTGTACCACCCGTTACCTTGACAACATGATTTTATCATTCTAGCCCACCACTACCTTCTCCCACAGAGGGAATCAAATGCTTCTACAGAGCCAGATAAGACTGTCTTGAAATATATGGTACCACACTTGCTTCCTTTAACTTTATGGGGTGTAGGTGGGGAGTTGGGGAGACTTTCTCCTTGATATTATGCCCTAAGCACATGAGATCGGTTTGCACATATACAGTGGACTAATGGTGAAATCCCTAAGTGAAATCCTTCCTCTCCGGCAACTGAGTTAGGAAGGACGCCTGTGTCTTTGTAGTGACTAGGTGTATTGACACCATCCAAAATGTAATTAATAACTGCACCATACTCAAAGGGATATTCAATGTTTGCTTTTTTAGTTTTTACCCATCTACCAATAGGTGCACTTCCCTGGTCTTTGTGGTTGAATCTGTGTTTGTAATTCCTGCTAGACTGAGGGATCTTACAGATAAATTGTATGTGTGGGGTACAGAGAGTCATTCAAAAATCATGTGTAACACTATTATTGCAAACAGAGTGAGTCCATGCAACTCATTTTGTGAGTTGTTAAGCACATTTTTACTCCTGAACTTGCCACAAGAAGAGGGGTTGAATATTTATTGACTCAAATAGATTATATTTTCATTTTTAATTCATATGTAAAAAAAAAAAAAAAAAATGTTAAAAAAATTAATAAATCTAAAAACATAATTCCACTTTGCCATTATGGGGTAGGCAAGTGAAACAAAATCTCAATTTAATCATCCATTTTAAATTGTGGCTGTGGAAAAAGCCAAGGGGTGTGAATACTTTCTGAAGGCCTAGATTAAATGATTGTTGAATGTATCCCCTCAGCCAGATATTGCTGTACTGCTTTTGACAGCTATTTTCTAGTCTTCATACATGTTGAAAACATCTGTCGGTGCGTCTGTTTCAATGTTTTCTGTTATTACTACCAGGCCATGTTACTGAATGACTTTCCAATAACACCTTCATCAAATGCTTAATTTACTAAAGGAAGTTCATTTCAGCTTTTCGTATAACTTTAGAGATTGGATGAGTCATAAAAGTTACAAAGTAACCAGAACAGCCAATATCTTTCATTCATGGAGGTTGCTCAGCCACCTGACCAGACACACTCAGTGGGGCCGTACTCTCAAACTTTTGCTTAGACCGAGGTTTAGACCTGCGGTCTAAAATGGCTAGCTGCAAGCTTTTCTCATAGCATATTGGCTAATTGAGCCAGGTTGGCCTAAGTATGACCAGCCCAGCACATATTTCTAACCGGTAACAATCATCAACATTGCAGACGACAACAGTAGTAGGCCTGATTACCAACAATAACGAGACAGCCTAAAGGGAGGAGGTGAGGGCCCTGGCAGAGTGGTGCCAGGAAAATATCCTCTACCTCAACGTCAACAAAACTGATGTAGAATCCCCCATGTTTTCTTCTCTGTAAAAGCACATGGATGCATGGATGCATGTGAAATGGTAAGCAACAACTTTGAATTTGGTCATATATGCTAAATGTGCTTTTTGAAATTTTAGTAAGTAGCCCATAAAGAAGCATCATGCCATTTTTATTATCACACTCCACCTTTTAGACTAAGGCAAGGGTTTCAAACACTTACCTTGAAGTTGGAGATTTTATAATAACCCTCCGGTGGACAATTTCACCTGTTTAACAAATGTGATTGGATGGTGGCTCTACTCTGTAAGGTCACTGCTCCGTTGTTTCGTTATTCTGTTACCGGATATAATTATGTTCTCAGCTGGTCATCCTCAGCATAGTGGCCTATTGTGCCAGGTTGACCTATGAGAAAAGCTAGCAGCTAGCCATTTTAGACCACATATCCTCGCATCTGGAATGTGCTCCCCGCCGTCCACCTCAAGGGAACTTGGCTCTTTCAAATCTGACCTCAAAATGCACCTATACAGGATTTGCCTTCCGAGTAGACCAAGGAGACCCCTCCTTGTTCTGTGTTGTCTTATAAAATCTTCAAGCGCCAGTAACAATTAGCACTTTGAGATGTAATGAAAACCTCTTTATAAATCAATTACTGTTATACTCTGGTTTTAGAAGTTATTGTTAATGGAGGATGTCCCATGGTGCAGGAGGAATGATGTTGGAGGGACAATTGTCTTTCCGCGAATCCTCTTCGTATCCTATCTCCTTACCTCCTTTATTTTTTATTTAACCTATTATTTAACCACTCAAGTCAGTTCAAAACAAATTCTTATTTACAATGACGGCCTACCCCAGCCAAACCCTAACCCGGACGACCCTGGGCCAATTGTGCACCGCTCTCTGGGACTCCCAATCACAGCCGGATGTGATACAGCCTGGAATCAAACCAGGGTCTGTAGTGATGCCTCTAGCACTGAGATGCAGTGCCTTTGACCGCTGCCCCACTCAGGAGCTTCTCAACTATTTTGGAGAAGGTCCCCGGTCCCCCTTCTGACCTTCTCCAATGGGTTTTGAGAGGGAGGCAAGAAGAGAGGATGCAAAAACAAATCAAGGAAAGATTAATTGAACTTCCCAAACTGGTTCTGGCCTGTGAAGAACTTCACAGCTTCACAAAACAGATAACACTACAACATTCTGCCCACACGCCACTGTACTAGAACTACAAATTAGCTTAGACGCTCGCTTTGGCTTTTACTCAAGACTTTGAACAACAACTAGAACAGCACTCAGACAGAACATGCACAATAAAACCGGTCATGATTTGAAGAGTATTGTCATATTAATTGTTAATGGACTACCTCATAAGCTAAGATTCAGCACCCCATTTAGAAAATGAACTTTTACGTGAGCATATCACATGCACTTTAATCAACTCAAGACCTTTCACTCCAATGAGACAGAGAGTAGAGGTGGAGGAGAATAAAGGAACAGAAGACAAGTGATGCTAAAATGAACATTTATAATGACTCTTTGTTGCTGTTGCTGTCGCAAAAATAATCTTTAAAAAACAATTCAATATATTAACACTGAAATGCTGACTTCACTGGTAGTCCACGAGTCATCAAACACAACTCACCGTTTTTTTTTTTTTTTTTTACAAACACAATACTACAGTTACATTAAATAGTCATTACCCTTAAATCTATTAATGAATGATGCTCAGATAAACTGATAATAAAAATACACTTTCATTCCCTTTTGATAGTTGCTGTTGTCATTGATCAACAGTGTAATGTTGTAAAATGAACTGCTTCTGAGATGTTTCACTGAGGAAAGCAGGAAATTGACTGGCAGCATAGAATATAGTGACATGTCAAGTCAAATGTCAAACAATTAAGTGTTTTGGGGGGGATATGGGATTGGGAAGTGAACCATCCCATTGCTACCACAGCTTCAGTGTGTAGGCTGGCTGGCTTTTGGCTCAGTGCCGATTTCATTTGGCACCTGTGTTGGCAAATATCTCAATGAAAGGCTCTCACCCGTACTTCACTGACATGGCAAAAGGAAATACAATATTGCCCTTGTATCTTTAAGATTGAGACTGTGTCTGTGTAAAGGCATCGAAGCAAATGCTTCAGTCAAAGGACAAGTGAGGCCTGGACTTTGAAATGGTATCTTCTCTGTCTCAATATAGACACCAGAGTCATTCCAATTGACCCAACTCTTTTAAGTTTAGGACAACATATTACATATGCTGACAGTCCATTTCTTAAGATGGAAAAACATTTTTTTTTACAAATTTAAAATGAAAAACTAACACAAAATAATATTTACAATGGAGCCGAAGAGGTGTGCAGGGCATTGTCATGCTTTTTTCAGACAAGATTTGTTAGCTTCAACCCTGCAGAATTGTCCGGATGACAAGAAAACAATTAAAACCAAATGAAAATTCATACAGTTGTAGTCTCAGAAAATTTTGGCAATAAATCTGGGGTCAAAATAATCCAAACACGCAGATGAGCACGCAAAGGGTGGATAAGGTCAACTTAGTTCATGGGAGGGTCAAAGATAAGAGATGGCGTCGTGGCTGGTTGGTAAAAATCCTGTCTTTCTCCCACTATTCAGAGGAATGGGCTCAGAATAATTTTCCATTCAATGGGTGAATACAATGACAGGTGCCAGACACAACGGCACACATAATCATAATGTCATGTAGGCTGAAAAGATGATGGAGAGAGTTGAGGAGAAGAGGGGGCAAGCAGCCTTAACCGGCTTAGTCCTGTCTGATAGTTCGATAGAATCCCCCTTAGGAAGATCCTGGAGGGTCAGATGCATGTCCAGACTACATCATATTTAAAACAACTGAAGGTTTGGAATGGTGTTGACTTAGTTTGGCACTCAGTAGTGGAGGGGTTAGAAGGGTGGTGGGGTTAGTAGCAGTGCATGGCAGAAGGAGGAGACAGAAAGTCATAGCATGCAGTGGTAAAGTAGTTTTAGGTTACACAGGGTTCTTACGGGTTGAGTTGTCCAATCCACCAACACTGACAGCGGTATGACCGAGGCAATCGAATTTTGCTGGTGCTGTATTTGTCTCCCATCTAAAATTATATCAGCAAGACCTTGGGATTGCATTCTGTAACGTAACAAACATGTACTCTCTGATAACACCACATAGAGACATTGTATGAGGTTTACCGTGCTTTCAATGCCAATTTGTTCATAAAAATACTTCCGCCCTCTAGACTTCAAGGCAGCAGAATGCAACATGACAAGATGGAACAGCTCCACTCTAAATTCCCTCTCCCTCTTTTAAAGAAGATTCGCTCATTGTGATTTACACAAATATTTTCAAAAGGAAATGGATAGACCATATTGTGTGGACTCGGGTGCCACCTTTTCAGAAGTCTGATACACAGAGACCCAAAAAGATCAGAAAAAAACCCTCAACAAACAATATCAGAGCAACAGCAAAGAATGACAAAAACGGCTGAACGTTAACATGGTTTGCTTTGTTTCACATCCAATAACAGGAGATGGAATTCTGTAAAAAGGTATGACCCATTGATCAGTAAAGTGCATTTATGCAACACCAAACAAACAGGACAATGTTGACAGTGAATCGGAAGTGTTGTTAAAACATATCTGGGTTATGACTATGGCCTACCTGACTATAGCTGAAATTCTACATGTAGTTGAAATTCCAGCCCTGAATTCACATTGAAAGACTGATAAACATTCAACTGAAAAAATGAGCAAATGGGATTACATTCATAGATTAGATTTGGGCATTCAAACTGTGGTACAAAAAATCTTTAAAAAATATTACACAGGTTTTGTGAGGTTTAACCCGATTTAAAAAATGCCTGGTATTCTAGAAAGCAAAACTCAAGAATAACACTGAATAACATTTTCGCGTTTGCTTGTTTCACATTTGTAATACTCCTTATGGTACCTTAAGAAAATAAAACCTGGTCTGTTAGAATATAAAGAGATGGACTGTATGAGAATTTGATCTGAAATGTGTTGTATTTGGGCCAACATGACAATAATGGGCTCCCTCCCAACTTACGACATGAAACATTTTAAATATGAGGTGATTTTAACTTAAGTGTTCTACAACTGACTGCATGCAACTTTATGTCTTTGAATGTGGTGAGAAAACCTCATTTTTTTTCTCCATTTAGTTTTCTCCCTCAATTTTTCACTTTGATACCATGCAATAGAAGACGTGCAAAAAGATAACACCTAACTCCACGAAACACATTTTGTCTGATTGTTAATGACTATGTTATGAATGCTTATAACATGTTATGCTTAGTCCATGCTGGCCTATAGAGACATTTGTGAAAAACAGCAGTGCTTAAGCCACAGGTCAAACGAACACACAGGGGATGCATGGAGTGTAAAACAACATGGATCCATAAAAATCACAATCTTTATCTCTTACTCTATGTAGCTATGGGATAAAACAATGCACAAAATAGTTATTTGTCCATCGTTTTCTGAAGTAATGTATACGATTATCTTTTCTTAACTGAAAAACATTATTTGATTGGCACTTGATCAGCACTTCTAAACAAGTTATTGATATCTAACATTTGATCGCACATCTACAATTTCAGAAGCTGCAGAGGTCTAGTTTGGCACAGGTACAATTATTACTGTTACTATCTTACCAATACTGTATAGTATTCTATACACCTCGTTTTACGCCCCTGTCTTTTAGAGCATGTTTCTTATCAACAGACCAGACATATTTTCAACTAAAATATTTTTTATATTTTACTTATCAAATAGCAGCATTTTCATAACTTACAAAAAGTACATGTAAACCTATTCATTCAAAATCTTAGTAATTTCAAAGGTTCATACAATAGACATAATAAAAACACAAAACAGGACAACATGCTACTATATTGCTTCCAATATTCTTTAAATTTTTCTTACGGTCAAACTAAATCATCAATAACAGAAATATGAACGCCACCTGTCGATGATGAGTCATCGTAATGCACAAACAAATCGCAAAGCTAATCTTAATCAGGGTTAGTTGGCACTCTTCATCATCCACACAAAGATAACATAGAGTTTCACATTGTATCGACGACGCTGGACTGCATTTGGACTACAAACTAGAATAGCTACAATTAAGTACATATAGATCATGTTGACATGACATATTCCACAGAAATGAATTTCTAGTCATTTTTCAGATAAGAGGATATGCATAAAGGATGTCACTGTTTCAGCATGAGGTCACGAACGAGTTCCCACCTTTCTCTCTCTCTCATTTACTTTTTTTTTAATAAACTCCTGCTTTCTTTTGTTATGAGGCTGAAATAGAAGCTCTGTTTGGTCAACCAACAGACATTTTCTCATTCAACCAAGATGCGCCTTCCTATTTTGCTTTCCCTTCCCCTAGAAGGTCATAGATCACGGTGTAAGCCTGTCTAAATCCTACTTGTTCTTCTTTTAGTGGGAAATTTGATACCGAAGTTTGAACCAATGTTGCTGGTTGGTCTTGTGGGTTGTCACAGTTTGGAGGCAGGTGATATCTGTGCATTTTTGACTGGTGAACTCTATGGGCTGTGAAAATATTTGCATACCCTTATGACCTATAGTGCATAACTCCTATCAATCACTTCGGCACTCCCTGCAACTCCCAGACGTCAGCGCCTATGAGTAGACAAGACAGAAAGAAGGAGAGAGAGGGGAGCAGTGCAGAGGAGAGAGAAAAGGTCATCTCTATATAGGAGGACTTTAAAATAGACCAAAAATAGCATATGTAGGGTGGGGAAATGTCTAAAGAAAGAGGAGGAAAAGTAATGAATGGAGAGAGAGGAGTTGGTACAGTGTACAGATCAGACAGCTCTGGAGTAGTCTCTCTCTAAACCAAGCGCAGTTGCATTGCTTCTATTATTAAATCCACCTTGATTTGTGCTTGTATTTTAAATCAGCATTAAAATGTGAGGTTAGGGCTAAAATATGAAGGTTTTGAACCCCACAGGTGAAAGAAGTTACAGATATTTTAACTGGAGTGCCATTTCATTTCAAGTAACTAGTGTGCCGTTGACTACTATTAAAAGTCACAGCACATCCCGTCAGAAATACAATGAAAGAGAAACGTGTATTCAGTGAGTCAAGGTAATGGGGCTCGTGGCTGGTGCCATGCGGAGCGCTCAAACATAGAGTTGTTAGTAAGGTGGGGTAAAGGTCAATTCTTTCTCAAGAAGGAGCCTCGTCATTTCACTGAAAAGGGAGTGCTACTGTTTCTTTCTCTGACACTATCGTTCCCGGTCCTGTATTATTGGAAGCCGATCCCAGAGCTCTGGTTACGTAAGTCTATGGATACATTTGTGAAATGGAAAAGAGGGTCAGAATAGGATACAGGGACTGCAATGCAGAAAAATAAATGTCATAGGAGTCATTTGGGTTAATAAAAGGGTCAATGCTATCCGGGATCCTTGGAATGTCCCTACCCTAACCTTAACCCTTACCGTAACCCATACCTTAACCATTTTTCATTTCAACTTCAATGGGTTAGGGACATGCCAAGGATCCCGGATAGCACAGACCTTAATAAAAGACACTATGGTTGACTGATGACTCTGGACTGATCAGTAGAAAAAACGTCCAGTAGCAGCTCTCTGTTGTGCAATATTATTGGTAAACCAAAATATCTCCAAGACATCACATTATGGATGTTCTTGTGGAACTGTTCCTTATCTCGCTGCTCAGCTGGTTTTGCTCTAGAACAGGAATGGGCAACTCCAGTCCTCTGGGGCCTGATTGGTGTCACACTTCTGTCCCAGCTAACACACCTGACTCCAATAATCAACTAATCATGATCTTCAGTTTACAATGTAATTAGTTTTATCAGCTGTGTTTGCTAGGGATGGGGAAGAAGCCCCCGAGGACTGGAGTGGCCCATCCCTGGTCTAGAACATGCGATGTAAGTGCACCAGCTGTAGGCCTATATCCTGGATATGTACTTCAAGAAGGGCTCAAGAAGGGACAGACACACTTTGCGTTGTGTCTTTGTTGTGTCTCACAGTGCAGTCATAAGAGACCCAGTGTACTCGGATGAAAACCAATGGATAGCAGCGCAGAAGCAAGCAAGGTTAATCTTTGTGTTTGAGAATATTCTAGAAGACAATTACCCTCCCTGTGTTTTTGCCAAACAATTATCCTTACAGAATGTCAGATAAATGTTTGGGCAACGCATTATGCACTACTGCCAATGTAAGCTAGCGTCAATGTCTGCTTTAGGCAAGATAACCGGTTGGACTAACCACCTGCATAAACTGCTTGACTCCATATTGGTATTGACTCTGGTTGAGAAAAATGGTTCACAGAAAACGCCAAATGTTTCATGGTGAGTCAATTTCTTTCTCATTAGTGTCTCTCTTGACTACCAGCCATTCTGATATAAAGCAATCATTTCCTCGCTCACAGACAACGTTCAATACTGCTTTTCTTAACAAGACTGCTTTGTAGTGCTTTGTTCCCTTCGGGACTCTTCCGGTTAGATTCTTCAATTGAAAAGGTAATGTAAGATACCAAGCTGTGTATAGTGCTGTCTTCCCTCTCGGGTATGATGCTCCGTCCCATGGGGGGTATTCAAATTTCTACATAGGAGCATGTCCCAAGGCGCAATATCGGCTGGCGAACTCAAAGTACCGGGCTAATTCATGACAATAGGATAAAAATAATTTTGAATCAGTAACTACGTTATCTAAACTGTCCACGGTGGTACAAGATACAGTTTGCCATGGCAGCTGAAGGAGAACTAGCGGGGTCAAATATTAAGACTGACCTTCAACATAGCATGAAATCCAGTCTTTGCTTACATAAAGGCAGAACTAGATCCCGTAAACTACAGATAAGTGAACAATGCTTGGCATCTTACAATCAAGGAGAGGGAGAGCAATCTCCAAAGGGATTTTCAATTTAGGTGATACAGCTAATATAGGCCTAGAGATCTGTAGTTATGTTTTCGTAGCACCAAAAGTGGTGTGTATGTGGGTGGCGGTAAACATGTATGAATGTGTGTCTGTTCCTGTGTATGTGTACATTCCTGCGTGTCTCTATCCTCTCACATTGAACATTTGACCCCTGATCTACACTAGTCCTGTGTAGTTCTGGGTGAAAACTATACATATCTGTCACTGCAACTCAAAATTTGATCCTCGTTAATAACAAAATAACAATAATAATGTCTTTACATTCATATCAACCCGAATTCACAGGTTTAAATTATCTATATGTGTTTGAATGAGACCATATTTCAATAAATAATTGAGGAAAATAAAAAGGATAACAACCGAATTGTAAAAACCTAAATTTTGATATGAACCATACAGTGGCATGTCATTAATATTCTGATATCCATTAAGAATTTAGATTAAAATGGTTGCCAAATGGTATTGGATGACCTCTGGTGCTCGTCATTTTACCTCTCTCATGTAAACAAGGCCTTTTGCTTTGTTCACATGGAGCGAGGTTAACATCAAAGCAAAAAGGCATGAGCAAAACGCTATCTCTGCTCTTTAAGCCTGTCCGGAACCTCAACTCACCGGGAGCGGAGATCTACAACTGAAGCTGAAAAATCAACACAGCCAAAGAAAAGAAAATCGGAAGAGAACGAAATCCAAAACAAACCCAGCTGTGAGGTTTTTGAAGGGGGTGAAATCGTGTGGACTCACCCCTGACTCTGCTGCTTGGCAGTGGACCAGTTCAGCTTTACTCGTCATCAAAAGGACTCGACACCACTTTTAAAAAACATCACAACCTCAGTCCTAAAAACACAATCACATATCACACACACGTATCCCGGTTTTCTCTCTGCCTCACCTCCTTCTTTGTCACCTTCTCTTTTTAATACTGAAATATTGAATGGATATTTGGACGTTTTTCCCCTCTCCGTGACCCTTGATTCCCTTTCTTTTCTCTGTCTCCATCTTTCCTTTATTACATCCTTTTTCCCCCATTTAGCCCACCTTCTGTGGGTTGGTGGCACGCACACCCTGCTCATACGTGATCCTCTGGCTGATCAGATACTGGGCGGCTTGCGTTGCCGCAGGTGACCCTGTTATGGTAACTTTACGGTTCCGCGTGCCAGGTATGAACTCTCCCTTTTTGGAGATCTGGATGCGAGCTCCCGTCAGCTCCTGGTACTCAACCAGCGTTTTCCCGCCTTTCCCCAGGATGGCGCCCACCAGATTCTCGGGCACAGCAATCTCCACCACGTCCTTGGCCCCTTCTCCCAGCTTCTCTGCGGCCAGCAGGGAGGAAGCCATCAGTGGGGACGAGGCATTCAGGTAGCCGTTGGAGGCCCCCGTGGCGGCGGCCAGCGAGCCCAGGGAGAAGCCCCCCAGGCCAACAGCAGGATGGCCGGAGCCAGAGGCATCGCTGGCATAGGAGGCCAGGAGGTTAGCGGCAGCAGCAGCAGCTGGGTTAGCACTAGCAGCCACGGCGGCCAGGACCCCGGAGGCAGCGGCGGGGTTGAGGCCCAGGCCCAGGGTGTTGGTGTTGTAGCCATAGCTGGCCAGTGTGTTGAGGGCCGAGGTGATGGCCAGCAGGTCATTGCCAGAGAAGCTGGACATGGTTCCCGGGAAGCCGCCCATTCCTGCCAGGCCGGCCTGGCCTAGAAGGCTGGAGGCAGTGGCAGCAGCCGCAGCGGCGTTGGGAAGGACCTCAGCCGAGTTGGCGTAGGGGGAACCGGTGGGGTTGGAGTTGGCCACGGGGCCTGAGATGTTGGAGTAGCTGATGTTGAGGCAGCTGCTGCTCTGAGGGTCCTCCTGGATCTTCTGCACAATGATCTCCACGGCTTTACGGTTCTGCTCGGGCTCCCCGCTGATCGTGACCACGCGCTCCTGCAGGTTGATGCCTTCAGGCTTCTGGGACAGCTGGACCCAGGCACCCGACTGCTCCATCACCGCCTTGACTGTGGCCCCGCCCTTACCGATGATCAGCCCAGCCGTGCTGTTGGGCACTATTAACTTAGCCTGCAAAGGAATAGTGGGAGCCAGAGAGAAGGAGGAAGGAGGGAGGGAGGGAGAGAAGCAGAAAGAGAGATTGAAAAGTAGGAAAGAGAGAGAGAGAACGAGAGAAAGATATCGCTCACTGAGTCATTCTACTATCCCAGCCCTCTGCTTTACTCAGCGATGTGTTAATCCCAGGGGTTAAGGCTGCAGCTGCCATCCAGCTCTGTGGCACTGTTGAGGACCTAGCGGGCAGGCGGCCGGTAAAAATAACCCCATGCTCTCACATTTTCCTGACCCTGCCAGGGCTCAGGTTGTGGGGCAGATGCCCCTGTGAGACAAAGTGTGACTGTGTTCTTGCCATGTGCTTACCACGTGCCCTTATGACTCT
Source organism: Oncorhynchus nerka (assembly GCF_034236695.1). NCBI lineage: Eukaryota > Metazoa > Chordata > Actinopteri > Salmoniformes > Salmonidae > Oncorhynchus > Oncorhynchus nerka. The sequence goes on from NC_088405.1 coordinate 78,854,337, forward strand.
GCATGTCTACACTATTGACATGTCAGACAGATCATCGTAGGTAGGGAGGTAACATGCTTTGATCGGTCGTGTTCTATATCTGATAGGTCATTGTCCATGCTATGGTTATGTTAAGTATGGTGGTCGGTCATACCCTGACTACACCACTCGTGTCGCGTGCGCGAGCATTGCAAAATACATTTTGAAATCTAGATTATTGCTCGCGCACACACTGCTCGCACGCGTCAACGAGCGTCTGCGTTGCCAAGGTCTAAAATAGAAGTCAGTTCAGCAAGCTAGCTAAATAGGACAAATTAGCTAGCAAGTGCAAGCTAGCTAGCTAAATTGCCATAAATGTTTAATGCTTTTCGACCTGTCCACAAACGAATGTAATTGGTTCAGAGTTTGTTTTGATATTTGAACCTGCGTGTCGTGATCGTGTTTGGTGTGGGGGGAGAAAATAAATGTATGCACAATGTCTCGCGTGCGCAGCCGGTTTGGGTTCCATGTCAGGGTTGGCTGACTGTAATGGACCTGTCTCTCACCTGTTTGACGCGATCGGGGTTGACAGTGGTCTGTGGTTGCAGTATGCTGACTGGCTCTGTTTTCTGGGCGCTCTGGGGCATCTCGCGGACTTTCTCCGCGATGAAGCTGTGGACACCATTTAGAGCTTCGACCGTACCCTGTATCAGACACACCCGCTCTGTGGTTCCTGTGGGGATAGAACAAAAAAGAAACATCACAGTGTATCAGTACTACCCACATGACTAAATACTACAGTTTACTATAGTATACTACAGTACTAAATCATTCTATAGTAAACTCTAGTATACTGTAGAATACTATACTACACACTGTAGTATACCTCAATAATGTGTATTCTTTTATTTTTTTCCTAGTTTTATTAGTCGTATGTATGGGATACGCATGGTATAAATCATCCAAGGAAATGCTTACTAACACTTTCTATAGAATGTTATAGTATACTGTAGAATGCTACTGTAAATACTACAGTATACAACAGACCACAAAAACATTACAGTAAACACCTTATTTGCATATACCCTGCCCATTCTCCTCCCATATATCCCAATTTGTGCCACCCATAAGTGAGAAACTGACATGCCAAGTATAGACCATATATTGTGTTCCCTACAGGTTATAGAAAAGAGTAAAAGCTCTAAACTGTCCGATCTGACTCCAGTCTTACCAACCTACAGTTTATGGAAAATGTGGTTTCCTCAAAGACAAAGCCCTCATTGCTATGTCAAATATAATATATTTTTAAAAAGCACTATAGTAACGTCACAAAAACCCTAGAGTAAATACTACCGTATATGACAGTCGGCAAAAACACTACAATAAATATGACATTATTACTCTGCGTTGCGTCGTGCCAAAGAACAGCCCTTAGCCATTGTATATTGGCCATATACCACATCCCCTCAGGCCTTATTGCTTAAATATACCACAGTTATGATGACAAATTACTTGTTTACTGTTGTAATTATGTTGGTAACCAGTTTATAATAGCACCTCGGGGGTTTGTGGTATATGGCCAATATACCACGGCTAAGGTCTGTATCCAGGCACTTCCGCATAGCGTATAAGAACAGCCTTTAGCCGTGGTATATTGACCATATACCACACCTCCTAGGGCCTTATTGTTTAAGTATACTATTGTCTGCAAAAACACTAGAGTAATTACTAGTATATAGTACAATTTTTTTCTTACAACAGTATTTATACTTTAGTAAGCTGTAAATACTACAGGGTACTACAGTCATGTCCACAAAACTACAGTAAATACAGTAAAGTCTGTAAAAACACTACAGTGAAAACTATAGTATATAACTATAGTATACTATAGTCTTTTTTTAAGGGTTGGTAGTTTCTAGCCTAGCGGTTAAGAGCGTTGGGCCTGTTACGTTCCCCAGTTTCAGTGTTGTAGTTTGTATTTGAGTGTGTTTTCAGGAGATGGCTTCCTGAATTCTCCCCAAGCAGCTGATTGGTCGACTCCATGGCTAATTGGAGAGCTGACCCCGCCCACTCGGCAGGACGCAGCTGTCACCAATTACCCATTTCTTCTGAAGCTATATAAAAGCCAGTGTTCTGTTCAGGAGAGAGATCATTGCTGGGAGGTCATTGCAGAGAGATTGATTGTATATCCTGAGATGATTGCTGAGAGAGGAGGCTGATAGCTGAGGGTTATATAGTGTTGGTTGTTTCTCAGAAAGCGATTGGGTATATACTATGTTAGTTGTTGCTGAGGGAGCTGATTGGTTATGTCTGTTATATGTTATAGGACGCACTGTTTTGATTGTTGAAATTGTATGTTATTCTGTTTCATTTGTTCCCAGGGGGGAAGGCACCTAGGGAGTGCTTAGGCAAGAGGCCCGCGGGCATACATATACCCGTAGTATATTCACCGTCTAGACACATTAGGTAAGACCTGGGCGGACCAGCCGCTGTATTTTGGTTAGGGCACCAGGTGATGCTAAATCAGGTAAGTAGTGGGTAGGCAGATAGGAGAAGGGGCTTTAATAATTACTTTGTTTTGGTTCCGTCCAGCCCCTTTTCCCCATATTACCGTGTGAAGGAATACATTCCTAGTAAACGGTAAATTCTCTGCCTTTTGTCATCCTTACTCGCACCTACAGTCCATACCTCTTTCACTTCACGGAGAGTTGAGTTGTAGCAGGGTGTTGCGTTCCCTCTTCATAGAGGCGTAATATAACGGGGTCTCATCCGGGATTCCATTAAACCCATCGGACCCTGCTGCTCTCTGTGATTGATTGAGGTGTGATGGTAGGTTGTGAATTTGGATGACTTGTTTAGTTAGTGTGTTCAGTAGACTGCATTGTACAAGATGGCTGCCTCAGCCATCTCCAAGTTTTTTGAAGCGCCCTCTATTGATTGTTTGGTGAGGTTGCGGAAAGTAGACCTTTTCGCTGTAGCTGACCATTATGGCCTCTTCGTCCCTGAGAAAGCCCAAAAGGCTGAGCTTTTTGTGCTAGTCAGGGAGTGATTAGTGAGAAAAAGAATTCTCTCATTGAAAGATGATGAGAGGGAGGCTTCAGGAGAGGAGATGTGTAGACCTTCCGATGCCAAGTCGGAGGATAGGGCGGCGGAAGGGCTTGCTCGTACCCCCTTTACATTGCCCCGATTTGACCCTTTATCTTATGCTTCGGATCGTTCAGACGGGACCGCTAGGCTGAAGGTGAGGCTGGCCCGTTTAGAAATGCAGCAAAAAGATAGAGAGACAGATGAATTGCTTATGAATTGGTGCCTGGAGCTTATAGGCAGCGCTTCAGGAACCACAAGAAAACATCTCACCGTACGCTTGTTGAGTTTTCTAGGGACAAAGAGTCTCTGTTTAATCGCTGGTGTTCAGACAGCAAAGCTAACACCTTTGCCTTGAGCAAGGCAGTTAATCCCCAACAGCAACTGCTCCCCGGGTGCAGTGGACGTCGATTAAGGCAGCCACCACACCTCTCAGATTCAGAGGGGTTGGGCTAAATGTGGAAGACGCATTTGGGTTGAATGCATTCAGTTGTGCAACTGACTAAGTTTTCCCTTACTACGGCATCACAGTCTTGTGGGAACGTAGATTATTATGCCTTGGGGTCAGCGTCTGCTGTGGTTGTAGCATATCACTTACAAGAGGCTTCCTTCTTCAATTTAACAAACAGGATTTCTTGGATGAAACATGTTTTTGCCAAGGATCTATTTGACAAAAAGTATTGTTGCAAAGCAACCCCATTTATAACTGAATAGCTACTTATGCAGTGACTATTTGCAGAAAAAAAATGCTTGAGTTTTGATAAGTTTCTTTACACAGTGGTGCTAACAGCCAACCTATCCAATAATACCCCCCCCCCCCCCATATAGGAGCTCAAAAACAGAGCAGCTGAATGAGAAGCTCGGGTAACAAACTACTGGGGGGACAAAGGATTCCTCCTAGATGATGTAACTCTTCCAGGGCCCTGAAATTCTGGGCCTGTCCTCGCCCCCCTACCTCCTCCATAGACTCCACACATCTCTCCCTCGTTGAGGCATCTTTCTACACCCCTTTGTCGGCCCTACCGGAATTCTGTTGCCATGGTTAAGGAGCTGCGCCATAGGAACAGGTGATGCAATCGCATGTCCTTTCTACAGCCTGCATCTTCTCTTCCTTTGACTGTTTATCTTTCTCTCTCTTACTCCCCTTGCTCTCTTTCTTTCATTCCTTTGCACATTTAAATACTTCTATACCCACATTATTCATTCAATCTCACACCACCAGCCTTACAATATTGTGTTATGTCTATCAAAACACAAATACAAATGAATTTATCAAATTGTGAAATGACAGTAATCTGATCAAATCCAACAATCCAATAAGTGAAACGTTTCTTCAATGCTAGTGACAACTAAGAGTCATCCAAACCTTTTAACTCAGGGGAGTACCCTCCTATAAGGAAGACCTGCTGATTGAGACTGGTCTGTTAGTTTTGTGGGCGACACTGCTCCACTCAAGCCAGCCAGGGCTTTTGTGTTCCTTTCCTTTTAATGTGATTCCATCTCCCCTTACAGGATTGGGTGATACACATCTGCCCCTAGAAGCACCTGTTGACATTCAGGAAATATCCATCAAGAGTTATCAAAACACACAGCCCACAAAGTCTGGGGACGGTCCAGGATCTCACTCGAACTCAATCCAACTCCGAACCCTGACTGGTCGCCACTGTTCCCATTTTAGAGTCCAGAGCAAAGACATTCAACGTTATTGGCTTTCATTAGTTATGTTATGTAGTATGGACAGAGTATAGTCCGTATGGAGCTATTGTGCGTTTATGTATACCTGTGCCTCAAAGTGCTGTCATGCATTCAAGACTGAGACTGATTAAGAACTACAATTGTTTCTTTCCAGGCAATTTGGGTGGGATTGAGGTTCTCTGGGAGCATGGTTCAGGTTCCGATGTGTGTAATACAAATTTTAATAACAGTGTGTTTAATCTTAGAGGGAATTCTGGCACACAGGGCAGCAGTTCCTGAGGCAAAATGAAGGAGCTTGAATCTGTAGTCCAGTTGCATCAGTCCAAAGCCTTACCCTGCAGATATTTAACTGCAGAGGGCTATAAAGTGGTAACAACCATCTTTATTTCACTCTGAACACTAAAAGGCTGTCTTCAAAGCATTTCAATGAGGTTACTTAATTTTGTAACCTGCTTTTTATTATGGACAAAATGGACTGACTTGGTGTAGTTTTTCAGGGTGAGGTCAGTCTGTTTTTCAGCTAATCGAAAACATCAGCACCATATTCCTATGGTATATTACATCATATCAATTTATCTGTTCATGCAGCACAGTGTGTAACTTTATATGCTAGCTGGGCTGATGGCAAGCTGCACAAAGCAGGGAGTCTGGATTTTTGGTTGTAAGATCTTTGCACCCTTACCAGGGACTCTCAGCTTCCTTTGCAGCTGTGGTGTACAGTATGTTGTTTACATACGGGTGAAGGGTAATTTTGTCATGTAAGGTATCAGTAAGGATGCGATCGGATCACAAAAAGGGGTCTGGGGCTATTCTTTACTATGCAAACAAAACTCTGTAGAGACAGCACAATGCCATCTAATCTGGATCAAACTTTTAAGAACAAATGCTATGAAAAAAAACCGTCTCGGGAGAGAGGGGAGGAGGAAACTTGGCGTAGTGAGAGAGCATCTTGAGTACAGCTGGGGCAGGGTCACTTTCAGAGCGAGCGAGAGATTGTAAAAGGTTATTTCTGGGCCTCCCCTCTTGTCCCCTCCCCTCACACACAATCATGCATCATCCACACCCTTCACTATCTCCAGTCATCTATCTCAGGCCGCCACAGCAGGGCCTAGTCGTACAGATCCCATTCCCATCGAGGCCTTCTCCCATTCATGATTTCATGTCTTACACTGGCAGATGGGAGACGGGAGTTGCTGGGATTGTTCTAACCGTGGCTATCACTATTGAGCGGATTGCTAGGGGAAATAGCTCTGTCTGTCTCCTTGTTGTGCTGTAGGAAGGGCAAGCCAGGGCAGCTGCAGTGTTACAGGTTAAGAGGTGATCTGTGCGTATTGGTATTAACATGACATGTCAGCACAGTCCTCTCATAGCTGAACACAGAATGGAGATTGAAGGTAAACTCATTGCAATGGTATAGCCTACCCTTTTCATTAAAAACACGTTAGATCAAATATTGTGGCCTAATTTACGATGTGTTTACACTTAGTTCAGTAGGGAATAAATCAAAAGGTAGAACAAAAATTAAGGTTATAGACTTGCGGTAACAAAAAATGTTGTCAAAATTATGTTCAATTGATTAGCTTTGTTGTCTTTTAATTCCTTAGGCAAATAACAGGTGTAAACTTTGTACAGGTGCAAATGCCTCGTATATTGAAGTTTCTGGAAGAGAAATTCTGGCCCATTGTGTGAGATGGTGTAGTAGTTTAATTTACTTTGGGGGGCCCTAGCAGCACCCAATCAAATCGCTGCCAGTACCATCTCCCTGAACTCCTCACTCATCGCAATAATGAGGAGGGGGAGGGGCAGAGCAGGTGGTGCCCCAACAACCCATCCACCACCCAGAGAGAGGAGGAGGATACAAAAGCACAACTGCTTCAATGTGTGTTTTCTAGGTAGACAAAGAAAGTAGTGCTGATACATTATATGCAACAGTAAGCCATAACTAGAGCTCATTTTCAGCGTGTCATGGTTCCCATCGATGAATCCAGTTTTTCAGATATTGCAGAAGTGGGGAGGGCAAGGGACAGGAGATTGTCTAAGAAATGGATACCCAAAAAATGTATTTTTTGGTACTTCTATTCTTTGACAAGATTCATTCATCTTTGCCAATGTTTAGTCAAGGTGCAGTAAATCACACCTTCCGTTTAGCAGAAAATAGGCCATATTTGAGCCATATTGCCCTTTTGTTTTCTGCAGGAAGTTTAATCCTTATTTTCTACATGTAGCTCATCTATAATTGGTTGCTTGAGGCAATCACAGAATTGACTAAAAGCCATATATTGTAAAAAGGAACAAAAGCCAGTACATTAATTCCTTTCCATTTATGCATTTGTATGGTACAGAAATGCGTTCAGTTTAACAATTCCACAGTCCATTGCCTATGTGTTGAAAATAGGCGATCAGTACAAAATAAATAACATCATTTGGTTCAATTAGTTATAACAAAAGAGATCTGGACTTAATCAAAAGTGAGCCGCTGAACACCTGTTATTTTTCAGCAGGTTGAAGCTTCCTTAGCCATGAAGGACAAACGCAGATACTTTTCTGTGGCTCGGGCATTTCTCTTCCGAGGACAAGATGCTTCAGCACCAAGCAGAGAGTGCAGTGACCTCCATCAGTGTGGGGTCATTGGGGAAAACATGAGCATTTTTTTCCCATGTTGACATGTTTTTTAACAAGGCCCTATTGGGTGACTAGTGCTTTCAGTGTACCTTACATGTCCTTGACATTAGACAATGTGCTCCCTCCATCTTGGAGTAAAATGGCAGCCAGGCAGCTAAGAGGGAAATTGATTAAATGTGGTCTTTACATTGTAGCAGAATGAAGAATGATAGTACTTCTGGGGAATACAGACTTTACACAGAAATGGGATCAGCTCCCTGCTAAGAGCGCAGCCAAACTGAAAGAGAAATTGCTTGCATCTTTAAATGATACTCCTGTGTCAATAGCAGCTGTATCATCTGCATGGGTCTTTTGTCTGGGCACAAATACTGTGCATTTGGAAGGTTACATCAAACTGGTTGGGTTCCCCAGTTCGAATTCAAACTGCAGCATAACCAATGAAAAACAGTCTTCTACTGAACTTGGATTCAGAGAGTGCCATGGGTTTGGTGCTCTTACTTGTGTGTAAGCCTTTTAGGGCTGTCCCCAAAAACAACAAAAATTGTGGCTCTACCGAGAGTTGTCTTTCGACCAATATATTGTTCAAAATGTTAAAACATGTATTTTTCCCATATAAAAGACCCAGTGTATTTTAATAAAATAAACTATACGCACTGAGCTTGTCTGATGCTTTAAGCTCACTGTTTGATGAAATCATTTAGACACACTTATGACTCTAAAGGGATCCGACCGCAAATGAATAGATTGCGCTGGGTCAGGTTCAGACAGCGAGTGACTGTGTGACTAGCACCAGTTGTCTCGCTCTCCTCCCTGCTGCAGCGACCACCACAGAACATCAACAGTGTGTATAGTGTTGTCTCGCTCTCCTCCTGCTGCAGAGACCACCACAGAACATCAACAGTGTGTATAGTGTTGTCTCGCTCTCCTCCTGCTGCAGCGACCACCACAGAACATCAACAGTGTGTATAGTGTTGTCTCTCCTCCTGCTGCAGCGACCACCACAGAACACCAACAGTGTGTATAGTGTTGTCTCTCTCTCCTCCTGTTGCAGCGACCACCAGAACATCAACAGTGTGTATAGTGTTCTCTCTCTCCTCCCTGCTGCAGCGACCACCACAGAACATCAACAGTGTGTATAGTGTTCTATCTCTCCTCCTGCTGCAGCGACCACCACAGAACATCAACAGTGTGTATAGTGTTGTCTCGCTCTCCTCCTGCTGCAGCGACCACCACAGAACATCAACAGTGTGTATAGTGTTGTCTCTCTCTCCCTGCTGCAGCGACCACCACAGAACATCAACAGTGTGTATAGTGTTGTCTCTCTCCTCCCTGCTGCAGCGACCACCACAGAACATCAACAGTGTGTATAGTGTTGTCTCTCTCTCCTCCCTGCTGCAGCGACCACCACAGAACATCAACAGTGTGTATAGTGTTGTCTCTCTCTCCTCCTGTTGCAGTGACCACCACAGAACACCAACAGTGTGTATAGTGTTGTCTCGCTCTCCTCCTGTTGCAGCGACCACCAGAACATCAACAGTGTGTATAGTGTTGTCCCGCTCTCCTCCTGCTGCAGCGACCACCACAGAACATCAACAGTGTGTATAGTGTTGTCTCTCTCTCCTCCCTGCTGCAGCGACCACCACAGAACATCAACAGTGTGTATAGTGTTGTCTCTCTCTCCTCCTGTTGCAGTGACCACCACAGAACACCAACAGTGTGTATAGTGTTGTCTCGCTCTCCTCCTGTTGCAGCGACCACCAGAACATCAACAGTGTGTATAGTGTTGTCTCGCTCTCCTCCTGCTGCAGCGACCACCACAGAACATCAACAGTGTGTATAGTGTTGTCTCTCTCTCCTCCCAGCTGCAGCAACCACCACAGAACATGAAGTGTTTATCTCGCTGTCCGTGATGCTGAAGCTGCAACATAATTACAGCCATTTCTGACTGAAAAGTTCTGCTACCGAAATCCTTACTTTGTTTAGGAAAAACATTCCCTAATCCCTCAACCCTTTCTCTCTTTACTTGACACATGTATGCATCACATACACGTGACCAATGGGGCCTGACCTATAGCATATCATAATCACATCAATAAAGATAAAATAAAATTACGTAGCACATGACCGCAAAATGGATGCAGAGGACGTGAAAATGAAACTCAAAACAGAGGAATGTTTTACTGGTTGCTCAGGAAGTTGTGTGGGGGACATTTGACTTAGTTGTGGAAACTACTAGAGATCAAGAAAAATGAAGGTAGGGAGCAAGTTCTGCGTGCATATTATGTGTGCCAAACAGGTGCTGTTAGATTACAATATTATTTTTTTCAGACTATTTGGAACAGTGTAAACAACACTAAATACATTATAAGCTTACCTTTTTTGTAAAGACCTTATTACAGCAAGACTAAAAACAGTCCCATGCATTTGTGAATGCAATTGCCAACGTGGAACGGTTTATTTATAGTTTAGGCTAATTATTCAATGCTCCCTTTGTTATTTCATTTTAAAACTAAAATGCTTGATTGCATTTCAAATCATGAATGACTCATATGCTGTGTGATGACATGAACTAATTAATGATTGGTTGATACAGTAGCCTATATATATGTGTATATATGTATGTGTGTGTGTGTACCGGTATATAGTTTTATATATATATAAGGAAGTTACGGTATTTAGACAGCTAAACAGGATGTGCTCTCAGGCCTACAGCTCCATGGTGGTTATACTAAGCCTACTAATGATAATGACATTACTAATTATTATAATGATGATAACAATTGTAATAATAACAATAAGGAGGGTATAGGAGCGAGAGGCTGTTCTAACAAAAAAAAGTGTAAACCCTTTATTACAGCATAGCAAAGATTAAAAACAGACAAATTTGTGAAATTGCTTTATCCGACATGTTGTGGTTGAATGAGGCTTGGAGCTCACAGAATCAGTACGCTATTAAACAAACACTCAAATAGGCAACAGAAGCAGAATCTGTCTTATTTCTGTAGAAAAATATGGATGATTTATAGTCAGGCACATTCAACAGTGAGGCTATTGATTATAGACCTAATTAAGATGGGGTTTCCTCTCTCCTTAATTTTCTTAGACAATTAAGTCAAGGGCTGTTTCCTCATCTCCTGACTCCGCTGGTGCTTCCGCCGCATTGTTCTCAACACCAATATACTGGATAACTTTGCTATTAGGCACATAGCAACATGGTCGAGGAAAAGGTGCCAATTCAACAGCAGACTGATGTTTAAGAACCACAGACCGCAACGCGGAGAAAGCGCATGTTATACAATTTTATTATTTTTCTTAGTGTTGCACCATTGTTCTTACATAATATAGCCATATAATTTCAGTAGCACGTCTTACAGTGATGGACTGTGCCATCCCCACAGCCTCCACAATGGATTAGTCCACTGAGACAGGTGCGATTCAGACAGGTGTCTTGTGCACCATGAAAAGAACAAAGATTTGCGACTGACTGTTCGACTTAAGAAATCTCAGTCTACCAACAGCCTATCGACCAAACAATCGGCCAGTCAACTAAATGGGGTCAGCCCTAAAGCCTTTACATTTGGACAAAGTGAGGTCCACTTACCTGGGTAGAAGTCTTTGGATTTGGACAGCTTGATGGTGGCGCCCGTCTCTTTCTGCAGCTGTACGATGGTCTGGCCACCCTTGCCAATTATAGAGCCGGCTGCATAGCTGGGGATCAGCACCTTCAGGAAGTACTCACCCTCCTCTGTAGGGACAGAGACAAACAGACAGGAGGTCAGAGCTAGTAAAGAGGCTCTAGTCTACACACATTATATACACCATACTGAAAGTAACCCATTCACCTCAGCCGATACACGCCTGCAGCACGGAGTAGACTACAATTCACATTCACAATGTATCGCTTCTGGGTTCATTCAATCATTCACAATAGGAACATGTACATGTCAGATGCATACACTTGAATAGGTAGCTAGCCACATATCTTCTTTTCAGACTGGCTTTGGTAGGTAGGAATCTAGAGAGGGTTTTCATTTCGGAGTGTGATTCTTTTGTATCCTCTAGTCTCACATTTCATCAGAGTTTGGTGACACGTTCTGTATTCTGTCCCAGATTTCCTGTTGAGTAAATGCTGACCTCCTTTCCAGTTTGCAGAGGTCTAATTTGAACTGTTTTCAAGGAGTTTTAGTATCCTTTATCAGAATCTTCGGACAAGATATCCAATTTGCGGTCCAATTCAAGCCAAATCCTACATAATGTTATCAATCCAAGAGACAAAGGAGAACATAAAGAACATCAGAATAATGTGAAAATTATAGAATGTAATAACATTACTATGAATTTTACTCACAGAGGACTATGTCAAAACACTTAGATCATATGCTTGCAGTGCATGAAATCCAACCCAGTGATCCTGAGTAACGAATGTTAGGGATGCAAGCTTAAGGGACTGAAATCCCTCAGATTTGATCAAACTTGATACTTCCAAGAAGACAAACTCAATATCTTCCCATTTAAAAGGGGGTTCAGTGGCTTACAACACTGTCTTGTATCAGTCAGAAACTGATATCGTGTCAGCTCAAAGAATTGACCGACCAAACCTTTTGTTCTTCAACCTTTTAATTCAGAATGTTCCCCTCTATAGACGTAATGGCAAATCAAAAAGACTTATTGTAACCATCACCCAGGTGAGCACTAGCAGTGTGTTTCAATCCAAACAAATCCAGATTGGGTAGGCTAAATTCAAACAAGAGCAATCAACCTAATGTTGGGATTGGACACAGTGCCAATTACTGTGAATACCAACCCAAAGATGGTGTATAAATGAAGATGTCCCACTCAGGCAGTTTACAATTGAAAAAAATGGTCACAGTACCGGTCTGCTTAAGGGGTAAATCTCCCATAGACACCAATGTGATAGCAGCTGGGTCTGGTCTGTTTTGTTCATTGACTGTAGGTCTATATTAACCAGAATAAATGAGCAACTGGGATGACTCACATCCTCTTCCATCTCTGTACCAACCAACACCTGGTTGTGCTGTTCCGGACATAAGTAATCAACAGGGGAGACCGACATGTGACCTATGTATGAACCTGTGTGCACAATAAGTACCCAATATCACCCCTGAAATCAATTAGATATTTGTAGCCTACATCATTCTTCACATATCTGTGCTTGTATGACCCAAAAATGATCTAATATGTTTTTTCAGATATCATCTATTATTTTTAACATACGTTTTTCAATTAATGACGTCACTTTGGGACCTCTTCAATGCCTCAACCAGCAACAAGGGTGACGTCACTCTGTCAAGAAGGCACGTTCAAAGAACTGTTCATATATGCATACAAACGTGTTTCCAATACAGACCAGCACAACAATATAATGACGATATCACAACATTGTTGTTAGTTTTAGGGGTGATTTTGGGTGCCAACACCAAGATGCGTGTTTGCCTGTGTCGTCGTTGTATAGCTTCATGCAGGGGGATGGATCTGCAGGCTTGTCCAGGGAAGATGGATGGATAGAGCTCTGCACACATCAATGTCACTGTTCTAAGACTGACCTTCTGTTTGCCTCCAAAATGGGATCATTAGATCCTGATCATAACGAACGTGGCACTGTGACATCTAGGGATTTCACAGTCCCTCTACGTGTCAGCTCTCTACTGATTCTTTTAAAATGCCCCTCGTGTTCCATTTGGGTCTCTCAATACAGTCATGACATGTTGATTTCTCAAATCCAAAGTCAATTAGATTTCATTCTGTTACCTCGGACACACTACTAAAACTACTAGAACCAACATTTACATTCAACATGTCTAGTCCGTCAACACATCTATATTGTAAATCACACTGATTTATGATTTAGCCTTTCTGAGAACATCTGTCATTCCTTTATCAATCAGAGAGAAACCATTATGACGGCATTACACTCTTGACACAAACCATATCATTAGCCAAGGCCCTTTTCTGCTTGGATTTCTGCTTTCTACTCTGCTCATCTTCCCCTTTCAGAGAAACATAATGATAGATGACCTTGATGAAAAAGTAAAGACCATTGCTCAGACATTGACATTGTCTTCATGGAGCTACAGGCTCTTTTCTACTGTCAGTCGGGGGACAAATGTTACTACATCTCTCCACACAGGGCAAACTGAACAATAGGAATGGAACAGTGGAAATGCCCTCTATTAGACCTGTGTTGGCAGGAGTGTACAAGTCCCCGTTTCTATGTGTCTTAAAACCAGGGTGAAACCAGCATGGGAGAGCATACCATTGAGATTCCCTCCATTGCCCTCACAGCAGCGTTTTGTCATTAGTCAATAATTAATTCCATCCTAGTGTCTGAAAAATCACAGTAACAGGTTTCAATGGTGTCATGTGGTAGAGTAAACATGGCAATCTGTTGCTGCAATCCGCCAGGGGAATGGGAGCAGTATGGGGCATGTTGGGGAGCTAACGTTAAGCCAGTCGAGGGTGTTGAGTTCAAACCCATGCATCTAATACTGGGGGGACAGCTTGGAGACAGACAACGAGCCAAACGTGTTTAGTGAAGTCACTCAACGGGGGTGGGCCCCCACCCCCCCACTACCCCTCCAAATACCCACTCTGCATGTCAATGGACCAACCTGCCGCTGACAGGCAGCAAGGACGATGGAACAAAACGGGCAATAATGAGCAGATGAGATTTCAGGTAATCAAATATAAAAGAGTTGAGTGTGATAAATGAATTCAACAAGTCATAACAAAACCAGTTTGGCTCTTACCCATTCTGAGATCTGCTGGTAAAATCCTCTGTCAGATCGCCATCAATGCCGGGGTACAATCTCTTAAGGGTACCTTAACGTTAGGCTAGTCATAGGTGAAATGGTGGCGTTGAGGAATGCGGCCAGTCAACCTTTTTCACCGAGGTCTAATACATCAGTGGGTTAAAAAAAAGATTTCACCGCAACATCCAAGTCATGCCTGCAGCTGGTCAGAGCCTCAATTGTCTAAGAAAATGCTAATGCAGGCTCTCAGTGTTTTCAGTGAAAGACGCCACGCATTGTTCAAGCCTGCACCGGTTTGAAGGGGGGGGTCTTCCCTGCCGCATCACCCTTTTCACTGCTCTCATCCATATTCATCGAGTGGCCCGTCCGTCTGCAGCAGCGTGGACGACTGACAACTCGTCTGGCCAATGGGCAGCCTCCTCCACCAGCACGTCATGCCCCCACCCCCCAATGCCTGTCCCCAAAAAATTAGATTTTCTCCCCCAGTCCGCCTCTTTTGACGCAGCACTATAAAGCGTAGCGGCCCATTCAATTTCTTTTTCCGTTGAAAATTACAAAAGTGAAACAGGTAGTGGGGTTGGTTTGTGCGTTTCATGGAAGAGAGCGTGGGGTTACCTTGAGTGATGATTGAAAAGGTGTGTGGATGCAGTGAGTGGATGATGGTGGAGGAGGAGAGGAGTGATCTGAGTGTGTGCTCCGTACCACCCCTCTCCAATCTATCCCACCCCTCTTCCCTCAGACGGCCATGTTTGAGCGGGAGGGGGGGTCATCAACCACTGCAAATGGCAGTGCCGCAGAATGGTGTAGGTGGGGGGAGGAGGGCGACGAAGCCAATCACTACGTCTATAAATCGTATAGACTATAGAGAGCAGTATCCTGTGTGGGTGGGGGGGTTGGCTCTGCTCAGTAGTCATTTCCAGGGAACCTCTAGAAATACTAGTACCATTTGTCTTGCCGCTTTGTTCATTTTCTAGATACATTTCCAATGTCTTTAAATCATAGAGCAAACTGGGGTAATAACTGAGGCAGATAAACATCTTTCCGACCGTTTTCCAGTAAATTATACCAATAAACCATTAATTGTGTCACCAGGACTCACTGGTGTGGCTACATAAGCATTGTCTCTCTGTAGGCTCCCCCCTCTGCCACCTGGCAAATTCATAGTCCGCTCACGTCACATTGCTCTGCAAGGGCACCTGTGTCCTTCTCCCCCCCCCAAGAACCCAGCTCACATTCCTCTGCCAACCTTTCCATTAGCAACATTACCATATCATACCTAATCCAGGACATGGGTAATTACAGGCTAAATTAGCATGAGCAATGAATGAAAAATGTTAGTTTTGAGGAGAGGGGTGTTGCTGATTTTTTTTAAAGGAAAAAGAAATAGGCTACCTCCTCCTCCTCGAGTTGGGCAGTAATTCTCTAGCAATCCTAAATGCACAATAAGCACACAGCAGTGAAACCTCCAGCAGCTTACTCCTTTTTTATGGTAACTGGCAGTCATGTTTATGATCAACAGGAATGATGTGATAAATATCAGACACAATGTGTAATGTAATGACCAAGATGGCTGAGAATCATCAAGAAAAAAACGTATTACGTATATGTATCATCATCTATCTATTAAATAGCCTAAATGACATGAAATCTGATGATAATACAATTATAATACAACCAAGATCACATCAACCTTAAAACTCGATATACATTCTGACTGTTCTATGGATAATGGAAAAATGCAATGTGGACATTTTGTGTTTGAAATTATTGCAGTGAAGAAAATCACAGATAGTCTAATTATCTCGTGGTAGAAAATATATTTTATCAATTCTAATTCAACTTAATCCCGCAATTACATTTTATTTTTACAGATTGACATTATTTGTTGTTAGATATTACATTATTGGTGCCTTACACAGTAACATCCAAAGATAGACACAGCCAATTGGTAGGCTACACCACCTGGTAAAAAGTAAATAGCCTATTCTCCGCAGACATACTGTACTATTACCATATTATTCTAACTAATGGAATAAGTGGTCCCTGTGTGCTGGTCTAGAATAACCCTTTCTATAGGCTACCTCATACATTTATTATAAAAAAATTGAAAATTGGGGGGAGGCTTGCCTAAACAAGGAGTAATGTTTTTGCCATCACCAACAGCACCATCCTCAATGATATTACTGAAATGTCACTAGCGTTTTAGATGAGTCATATTGCAAACGTGTGAGCAACACATTGCAGGCTATCTATTTCGGGTTTGCTATTTGTTTTACCCCTGAACAAAGATTCAAATTAATGCTTTAAATGCTGTATCAACATGCTGCAATCACATAATTTTGTGATTTCACAAGAAAACACAAAAGTGTGTTTGAATTGTTGTCGATCAGTTCCGTTTGTTTTTCCATCCTCTATGTGGTTGTCTACCAGTTTACAACTACGTAGGTAACCTATTTTAGCGTGTAGCCGATAAGTGAATTACATTGGGTGCTCTGGGGTGTAAAGATTTCATTGTGTGCTATGGAGTGGTTGGTAAATTGTGTTAGTTTTATTGAGACTATTTCTGCAGAAACAAACCGTGGCTTTCTAAGTAAATGGCTATGACAGGTACATAATGTATTAGAAGTTGTTGTTCTCTGATAGTCAATTGTGACAGTTTTAAATTATGGATGTTCACAGATCACATTTCTAAAGAAAAACATTTCAATGATTTTCCTTAGTGGTATTTTCTGAAGTGAACTATCAGTGACCATCTCATTTACTATGTTTCTGAGGTCCCATGAGTCTGCAACATAAATGTTCCACCCAATGGAAAACGGCATAACGAATCTCCAGATGTGCAACATGAAGGTGTGACTGGGATCAAACTTGACAGGTGCCAAATGGGTCACTGTATTTTATGTAATTATGTAAGCAGTGAGACCAATAGCTAGGCTACAATAAGTATTTATATACATTGATGCAATGTGCTTTGAAACTTAAGTCAGAGCATGCTTGTGAAACATAGGCTACAAAAGTTGTATAATCTTATGCATTCAAACATTGGGATCCTATAAATACATGGTATGACATCTGATTGACATACTAGAAAATAGTTGCCATAGATAAGTTCTCTGTCAAATGTAATGGGCTGATGACGTGTTACATTTACTGAGGGCCTTAGAAACTGCTGATCTATGGCAACTATTTTCTACTATGTCAATCAGATGTCATACCATGTATTTATAGGATCCCAATGTTTGCGACTGGTAGCCTAGCGGTTAAGAGCGCTGGGCCAGTAACGGAAATGTCGCTGGTTCAAATCCCCAAGCCAACTAGGTGAAAATATGTCGATGTGCCCTTGAGCAAGGCACTTAACCCTAATTGATATTGCACGTTACTTTGGATAAGAGCGTCTGTGATCAAGCAGTAACTAAAACATTAGTTACTGCTTGATCACGCGGAATACAATGTAGCCTCCGGTGGGTGTGCAATGTCTTACCTCCCGTGTTTGTGCGCTTGGTACAACAGTCCTCCTCCGTCGGAGTTAGTGGTCGTTTACGAGAGTCGGGGGGATCTGACTCCATGTAGGGCTGTTGATTGTGATGAAGAGGATTCAAGAATATCCCGTTTTGTTCAACTGCTCCACCGGCCATCATTTTCCTACCAGTTTGTATAGGCCTATTTGCGTTATTCCACAACGCCCTCACCACATTACATGTATGCGAGTTCTCACAAAATGATCCAAGTTTTTCCTTCTTGACTTAAAATGTCTCCGATTTCCTCTTTGAGAACACCAAAATGACAGGCAACACAGCGCATTCGGTCCTACTTGTTCTTCTCGACTCTGCTTGCAGTTGGCTGATAGAGCGTCACAGAAAGCTAAATATAAAAATCCATTGAGTGAAATACATTCATTAGCCTGTCACTTCATAAGCTTTGTGTTCAGTAGTGGTGTTCTCTTGCCCGTGATTCATACGCAGTAGTCCACCAAGGTGCATTAAAATAATGCCGTAAGTCAGTAGTGACACTGATGAACTAACCTATCAAAAAGATAAACGTTTTAAAGATTTGCGAAGAATAGCCCGGGAAAAATATATATATTTTTAAGTCATCTTCACGCCATCTTCTGGGATAAACATGTACAGTAAGTCCATGGCAGTTCAGCTGTTGTTATTGTCCTTTGAGTACATGAGGGAAATATTCTTTGAAAGCTGTGAAGTAGACCACACTGCCGCTGACCGGTGAGAGATGAAGCAAACGAGACACCAGGTCATCTTCTTCGACCGAAAGGTTGTCAGGGGAACAAGCTGACGTCACGTGGTTCAGCATCCACTTTTTTAGTCCTATGGCCTTTCTGGTCCGAAAAGGCAAGAAGCTTGCAAAATTTGCACATTCAAACAAAATGAAAATATCAGCCAAATGATGCTGCTTTTAATTGATTAAGTTTTTTTCAAATGCGACTTTGTAAATAGGCCCTAAAGCTACTTATGAATTAGGCTACCTGATAGTGTGATCCTTCTGATAGCCAACTCGTGCATAGGATAAATAAAGCACATTTTGACCTGAAACATGAAAAGTTCACATGAACACGTTTGACTACTTTCTAATCGGAGTGGAGCAAACACACACTTTTACCAGCAAAATAGCCTTACCCAAAGTGGTGAAGTTCATCGTGCAGTTTGTCAGGTGCAGGTGAATAAAAGATGTACAAATAAAATGGAAGTACGCTTTTGTTCACCCCAGAAATGGACCAAACAACTTTAAATGTACTGTCTTCATACTTTCTTAAACCAACTTTCATATACCAAAATGACAGGTGTGAACTTGCATTGAGTTATGAAATAATGTAACGACATACTTGGTATAAGTCAATACAGGATTTAATTCATTTAGGACTAATAGTGATTTTCCTTAACCATTTTTTTACAAGTTGACCCATTCCAGGTGGGTGCATGAAATTCTAGGCCAAGTCATTAAAATGATCTGCTTCAATGTGCTGTATGAATTTTTTTTTTACTAAATACTTACTTCATGAACAAAATAAGACCTTTTCAGTGAATTTGTTGTTTTAGCTATTTTCATTCCTGTCAGGTCTTGACAACAGTACAGAGACCTAAATGCAAGCTTCTTGACAATAATGCAAAAAAAATATTTAGTTAATTTATTGTGTACATATGGACAATATTACATGTTAGGCAACATCAAAAACATTTTTTTATCATGATGTTGTACGTGTAGATAATTCATGGTAAAACTGTCATTATTGGCACAGGTAACCCAGGTGGCACAGCATCTCAGTGCAAGAGGCGTCACCCCAGTCCCTGGTTCGAATCCAGGCTGTATCACATCCGACCGTGATTGAGAGTCCCATAGGGCTGCGCACAATTAGCCCAGTGTCCTCCGAGTTTGGCCGTCATTGTAAATAAGAATTTGTTCTTAAGAACTTGCCTTGTTAAATAGAGGTTAAAATAGAAAAAAATAGAAAAAAAGAAAAACAGCTAGCTCTCACTTTGATGGGGCACTCTGCTCCTCATTGGTCACAGCATCCCTCTCTTCACTGTTCCATTCTGGGATTGGCTGAACTTCCGAGCCAGGGGCCAGCTTTGACCCCCTGTCGGCCAGTCGCTGAAGGACCAAGTCAGCAGTGCTGGTCAGACTGTGCTGGAGAGAGGACGAGAGGGGAAAAGATGGAAAGAAGAGAAAGAGAAAGTGGGAGAGAGAAAGAGATTATACAGTCAGTGGCGACTCGTCATTCAGGGCAGGTGGTGCAAAACCCCACCTGTTCTGAGCCCCACCTGTTTATATATTTTTTTAGCATGTTACTTTGGCATTAATACGTGTCAAATATCAGTTTGCAAACAATGTAAAACCATTTCTTTTAAATAATAATCGACTTAATAAAGTCGCATTAAACTGATTTCTTGAGTAAGGCAGCTCCAAAATGCACATGTTTCAAACTTGCTCAGTGCCTTCTGTGGTAGTGGGGCAACCAGCGGAGAATACGGAGTGTAGGGGTTGGTAATGTTCTCTAATTGCGCCGTGGTTGGCTCAGTGTTCTGTCACTCATGGCGACACTACGTCACCGCAAAGTCTACGGGTAGAGCTGAACAATTCAAGCCACTTAGGTACTGCCATAGAGTTACATTAGAAGGCTCAAGAAGGCTCAAGGTCATTGGCCACAGATAAAATGACATCAAATCATGTTATAGCTACAGTAGCTTTGATAGGACTGATAATGTCAACAACATACTTTCAAAATCTTAGCTAGCAAGCTAGCAGTCATCATCATGAATCAAGTTAACAATCTACTGGCAAATCCTTTTCAATCCTTGTCATTTGAAGAGCAATAATGACGAGAAATTATAGATAAAACGTATCGGTGCTTACGCCATAAACATTACACAAGATGGAAATTGCAATTTCAACAATGAGTGGTTTGGAAGGAATCAGTGGCTAACTGCAAGCATTGCAAAGCAGTCACTAGCCTGATATTCCGTGGAGTGGGTGTGTGGTCCAAGTCTGGGTTTAAGGGCCTCTTTTCTGAACTTAAAAGGATACACATTCAACACTGGCCATGATTTCAATCCAACATGACTTCTGCCGCGCTCCAAACAACTGGAAACTTGGAAATCTCAGACTTCAGTGAGTTCAAGACAACTGGGAACTCGGGGAGGGGGGAGAGCACTGACTGAGTAAATAAGTTTTGAACGGTCATCCGAATTGCAAGTTTGGGCAATTTTCCACTCCTAATTTAGCCGACTGTTCTGACTTGGTGGTGCACATGTAGCCTATAGCCTGTTTTAGAGAAATGTAATTATCAAATATTGTAAGAGCTTTCATTGTTTGCTTATACGCCCCCTGTATTTATCCTACAGTTCTGACTTGGTGTACAGGGAGAATACTGTAAGAACGGATGTTCTGAATTCTGTCGCAATATATTTTTTTAAAGTGCTGAACAAATAGTTATCCATTCTAGGGCAGGTGTTCTGCTTGCGGAACCCCTCGACACATTCCGCTGTAAAGGCAGTGCGCAAAATTCAAAAATATTTTTCGAAAAGTGTAACGTTCACACATTAACAAGTCCAATACAGCAAATGAAAGATAAACTTCTTGTTAATCTACCCATCGTGTCCGAATTCAAAAAGGTTTTACAGCGAAAGCACAACATATGATTAAGTTAGGTCAGAGCCAAGTCAAAAAAACACAGACATTTTACCAGCCAAAGATAGGAGTCACAAAAAGCAGAAATATAGATACAATTATTCACTAACCTTTGATGATCTTCATCAGATCACACTCATAGGACATCATGTTACACAATACATGTATGTTTTGTTCGATAATGTGCATATTTATATCCAAAAATCTCAGTTTACATTGGCGCGTTATGTGCAGTAATGTTTTGATTCCATTGGCTATCTGCAAAACAACTGGTGTTTTGCAGGTACTATTTAATGAAGCTGCCAGTTGAGGACTTGTGCGGCATCTGTTTCTCAAACTAGACACTCTAATGTACTTGTCGTCTTGCTCAGTTGTGCACTGGGGCCTCCCACTCTTTCTATTCTGGTTAGAACCAGTTTGAGCTGTTCTTTGAAGGGAGTAGTACACAGCGATGTACGAGATCTTCAGTTTCTTGGCAATTTCTCACATAGAATAGCCTTCATTTCTCAAAACAAGAATAGACCGATGAGTTTCAGAAGAAAGTTCTTTGTTTCTGGCTATATTGAGCCTGTAATCAAACCCACAAATGCTGATGCTCCAGATACTCAACTAGTCTAAAGAAGGCCAGTTTTATTGCTTCTTTAATCAGAACAATAGTTTTCAGCTGTGCTACCATAATTGCTAACATAATTGCAAAAGGGTTTTCTAATGATCAATTAGCCTTATAAAATGATAAACTTGGATTAGCTAACACAACGTGCCATTGGAACACAGGAGTGATGGTTGTTGATAATGGGCCTCTGTACACTATATGTTGTTGATAATGGGCCACCTATGTAGATATTCCATTAAAAATCTGCCGTTCCAGCTACAATAGTAATTTACAATATTAACAATGTCTACACTGTAGTTCTGATCAATTTTAGGTTATTTTAATGGACAAAAAATGAGCTTTTCTTTTAAAAACAAGGACATTTCTAGGTAACCCCAAACTTTTGAACGGTAGTGTAAAATGTAAACGTAAAATGTATTATAGGGACTACACTCCGTGCTATGGCACTCCATGATAATGCACCTGTAGTATGTGTAGCCCCTTGAGTGTTAGAATCGCCAGCTCTCTCAGCCCATCTCCAGTCAAATCCAAGTAAATGATGGACAGCAAAGGGCTCTTGAAGCTCCGCCTCCACAGCAGTTGGAACTGTTCCTCTGTTCCTCTCATTGGTTGCTGGAACTTGTAGCAAAGCAGCTCCTGAGGTATAGGAGCAGAAGCATAAGAAACCCTCAGCACATCAGCTAATCGGTGCCCCCACACATTGACTGTAATTGTACTGCTGGTTTTTAACTACTTGTTATTTTTATTTCGCATTTCGCATTTTTTAAACTGCATTGTTGGTTAGGGGCTTGTAAGTAAGCATTTCACTGTAAGTTCTACACCTGTTGTATTTGGCGCATGTGACTAATAGAATTTGATTTTAATCATGATTTGAATGAGAAGTTTTAAAAACACACTGACTAACATCCAAGAGTGGAGCAAAAACAAAAATATAAAAATTGACAAATGGAGTAAATCAATGGAGTAATCAGTCATTCGTTTTCGGTTATGATCAGGTTAGATTTTTGTAGTAATCTCATCAAGGGGTATGTACATTGCAATCGGAAAGTATTCAGACCTAGACTTCTTCCACATTGTTACGTTACATCCTTATTCTAAAAAAAACATTTTTTAATTTAAAAAAAAATGTCCTCATTGATCTACACAATACCCCATAATTGTATTTTCTTTTATTGAACTAGGCAAGTCAGTTAAGAACAAATTCTTATTTACAATAATGATGGCCTACCCCTACCAAACCCTAATGACGCTGGGCCAATTGTGCACCGCCCTATGGGACTTCGAATCACAGCCGGTTGTGATACAGCCTGGAATCGAACCAGGGTCTGTAGTGACGCCTCTAGCACGGAGATGCAGTGCCTTAGATCTCTGTGCCACACGGGAGCCAAATGACAAAGCAAAAACAGGTTTAGAATTTTTGCACATTTATAAAAATAGAAAAAAGTGAAATATCCCATTTACATAAGTATTCAGACCCTTTACTTAGTCATTTGTTGAAGCACCTTTGGCCGCCATTACAGCCTCGAGTCTTCCTGGGTATGATGCTATAAGCTTGGCACACCTGTATTTGGAGAGTTTCTACCATTCTTCTCTGTAGATCCTCTCAAGCTCTGTCAAGTTGGATGGAGAGCGCCGCTGCACAGCTATTTTCAGGTCTCTCCAGAGATGTTAGATCGGGTTCAAGTCCGGGCTCTGGCTGGGCCACTCAAGAACATTGAGACTTGTCCCGAAGCCACTACTGCATTGTCTTGGCTGTGTGCTTAGAGTCTTTGTCCTGTTGGAAGATAAACCAACGCCCCAGTCTGAGGTCCTGAGTGCTCTGGAAAAGATTTTCATCAAGGATCCCTCTGTAGTTTGCTCCGTTCATCTTTGCCTCTACCATAAAGGCCTGATTTGTGGAGTGTTGCAGAGATGGTTGTCCTTCTGGAAGGTTCTCCCATCTCCACAGAGGAACTCTGTGAGAGTGACCATCCGGTTCTTGGTCACCTCCCTGACCAAGGCCCTTTTCCCCCGATTGCAGTTTGGCAGCACGGCCAGCTCTAGGGAGAGTCTTGGTGGTTCCAAACTTCTTCCATTTAAGAATGATGGAGGCCACTGTGTTCTTGGGGACCTTCGATGCTGGAGAAATGTTCTGATACCCTTCCCCAGATCTGTGCCATGACATAATCTTGTCTCTGAGATTTACAGACAATTTCTTCAACATCATGGCTTGGTTTTTGCTCTGATGTGCATTGTCAACTCAGGGACCTTATATAGACAGGTGTGTGCCTTTCCAAATCATGTCCAATCAATTGAATTTACCACAGGTGGACTCCAAGTTGTAGAAACATCAAGGATGATCACAGAAACAAGATGCACCTGAGCTAAATTTTGAGTCTCATAGCAAAGGGTCTGAATACTTATGTAAATAAATGATTTTTGTTTTTAATTTTTTATAAATGTGCAAAAAAATCTAAAAAGGGAAGGGGTCTGAATACTTTCCAAATGCACTGTATTTTATTAGTTTAAATAAGTATTTTTTTTTGCTCATAGCCCTTCTTCCCCTTATGAGAAGCCCACAAACTCACCTGTCCATAAGTTCCCAGTAACAGCTCCTTCTGTCCATCAAAGTCCAGGTCTGTGACCAGCGCACAGAGCACTGCGTCACACTGGTCACTCTCCGAGAGGCACGCATGGCAACTCACACCATACTCCTGGACATCCCTGAGAGCACAATGTACTGACCATTCTGACCATAGAAACCTAACTGACCACACATTGACCGAAGACTAGAAAGAGCACGGACCACACAGTGAACACAAAACACTGACCAGGACAAAATAAAATATCCTTAATGACCACGACAGAGTATGAACAAGCTTTTTTAAACAAATGACTGGCATTCTACCACTGCAATAAGATTTTTAAGGTAATGTTCCTTTAGTAAGCACCTCTCGCGAATGGCTTGCATTCTTTATTCATGTATTCTTAGTCTCTAATAGGCCTGTGATACTGACCTGTACACGACGGCCATCTCTATACTGCTGGTCACCAGGAGGTTGTAACCAACGATCTCAATGTCTGAGAAAAGTGTGGAGACAAATGTTTTGTTTTTTATGGCTGTGGCGGTCATGAAATGTTGTCAGAGGGTAATTCTATTACAAATGGAGCAAATGTTTTGCATCTACGGAACAGCTACATTTAAAAAGTTGAACAAAATCTAATAATATAGCCTACACCATCACAATAAAATCCATTGTTGATTTACTTGTGTTAGGCCTATATAAAACTGGGAATGTTTTAGAAATAAAAAACATAAGGGCTGCATGATGTGACTCTATATTGATGATTTGGAAAAAGTTGCAAAAAAGGTAAGTGCTCTGATCCTTGCACTTGACGCGGAGAGAGAAAGACAATTGCACAGCTGCTCTGCTTGTGTGGCAAGCAAGTTAGGGGATATCTAATCAATGGAAGCTGGAATTAAAATGACAGAATGAAAAGTGAAATAAGAAAGAAAGGCTACAATGACCAAAAGCCAACAGGTAGGCTGCTATTTAGGGTATAATCTTAATGGATTTGTTGTTATGTGTAGGGTAACTGTAGGACGGTGCAACATCTGCATAGAATTTGCAATATACCAATAGCTCCACCTAGTCCACTGGTAGGCTAGGGAATGGTTCTGACCAAATGCTCTCTCCTCCTATCTAATAATTTTGTCACACGGAGCATAAACACAGATCTACAAATCTCATTGCATCCAAAATAACTGTTTGTTATTATATGTAGATCAGTCAGTCTGCTCAGTCAGTCAGTGATCAGCGACTGAGCAGAATGATGCTCTTGAACACATCCAGACTTTTGGAAGGAAAGTACAGCCGCAAATCATAGGTTATGTCGCAAATGGCACCCTATTCCCTATATAGTGTACTACTTTTGACCAAAGCCCTATGGGCACTGGAGCAAATTAGAACACTACATAGGGAATGTACTGCCATTTGGGCACAACAATATCCAGAGGTCAAATCGGTGCTGCTCATCCATACCGTCCCCTCCCGTCTCTCCTATCCTTTCAGGGTCCGCCGGCTCTGCCCGGGAATGCAGGGGGAAGAGCAGCACGGTGGAGATGGGACTGTCCTGCTGCACCCGCCAACTCTGCACAATCTCTAATCCACACAGACGCATGTGAAAACACAGAAAGGAAAGTACATCAGCAAATCATAGGTTGTGTCGCAAATTGCACCCTATTTCCCATATAAACCCTATTCCCTATGTACCCTATTTCCTATATATAGTGCACTACTATTAACCAAAGCCCTACGGGCTGTGGTCGAATGTAGTGCACCAAATATGGAATTCAGTGCCATTTGGGGCGCAATCCTATAGTGATTTAGTGTATAGGCCGTCCTCACCAGGTCCAGTCTGGTCCACGAGAGCCAGCCCAACACAGCCGTTCTGACAGCCAAAGGCTGAGAGACGACGACCGCCGGGGATACTCAGCACATCAAGCCACAACACACTGCAAAGAGAGGGAACAGTGGTTACACACACACACACGCACAACTGGGAGAACAGCAGACAGAGGATACACAAACTAACTTGCTGGGCAGCTCTTGTAGCTCAGGGAAGAGTCTCTCGACTGGCTGCTCTTCAAATTGGTGAAGGGAGGCGTTCTATTGCAGAGAAGATACATTTACTAGACTCCCACACACAAATCTCACTGCACACACACAGGTACATAGGCTTACCTCCTTGTAAAGATGAATCCTCTGATCATGACCACTGAGCAGAAACACTGTCTCACTGCATCCATTTTCGCACTGCACTCTGGAACAGTTACATACTGTTGTTATTCATGTCATTAACAATGTAAGGAAGTGATAAACACCATCGTCATGCCAGGCTTTTTTATACATTCAATTTTAAAATCTTGACTCATACATTGGGTCATTCATGCACACACATTTATACTGACTCCACACACACACACCACACACAATCATCATATCCGCTGCTGCTAGTCTGTTTATCATATATCCTGATGCCTAATCACCTGCACATTGTATGGTACTGGAACTGACCCTGTATATAGCTTATTTACTGCTCGTGTTCTTATTTCTGTCTTAGTTTTGTTCTACTTTGTTGTTTTTAGTACTGCATTGATATTGATTACTACATTGTTGGGGTTAGAGCTGGCAAGAAAGGCATTTCACTGTACTTGTGTGCATGACATTAAAACTTGAAACTTAAAAGTGCATTGTGCACCTAAAATGTGTGGTAGGCCTTGAAAGGAGTCAAAGAAGTATAAACTATGTCAAAAGTTAGATAGGGGCCCACTATAGTGTGTACAGTACTTACTCTGTGTGGTAAAGCTGGAAGGGGGTGAACTGCAGCTCCAGGTTCAGACAGCTCTCTAAGAAGAGGATAAATAAACAAGCTCTAATCAGGGTCATGTTCACTAGGCATGAAACAGAAGAAACGGATTCATAACAGGGTGAAATTGGGAGGTATTATCTGAACTATTTTGTTTTCCATCGTACAACATGTTGAAACACTTTACTACGTGGTCCTAATGAACACTACCCTGTAAAACCATGTGAATACAAGAAGGGAATGTGTGTTCTATGTGACTCTACTGCAGCAGGTGATGCGATGTCTCACGTGCAATGGACTCCAGGTTGAATTCTGACCCTGGCTCGTAGTCACAGTAGATGTTGAGGAATGGAGTGGCTTTGTCACCAGAGTCCTGGGGGGAGGAGTGAAGACAAGTGTTATGGAAACAGTGATGTGTGAACACACTTTCATCTACCAAAGAGAGAGAGAGAAAATAGTCTTATCATTCAGCAGACACGAAACATAAGAAAACATCCCAAAACAGAGAGGTACTATCTGAACTTGCCCATGAGAAAAACTAATTTTCAATGATTTTACTGTGTGGCCTAATGCACACGTCCGGAGTCTGGCTGGACCACTCAAGGACATTCAGAGACTTGTCCCAAAGCCACTACTGCATTGTCTTGGCTGTGTGCTTAGGGTCCTTGTCCTGTTGGAAGGTGAACTTTCTGCCCAGTCTGAGGTCCTGAGCTCTCTGGAACAGGTTTTCATCAAGGATCTCTCTGTACTTTGTTCCGTTCATCTTTCCCTCGATCCTGATTAGTCTCCCAGTCCCTGCCACTGAAAAACATCCCCATGGCATGATGCTGCCACCACCATGCTTCACCCCCATGGTAGGGATGCTGCCAGGTTTCCTCTAGACATGACATTTGGCATTCAGGCCAAATAGTTCAATCTTGCTTTCATTAGAACAGAGAGTCTTGTTTCTAATGGTCAGAGTCCTTTAGGTACCTTTTGGCAAACTCCAAGCGGGCTGTCATGTGCCTTTTACTGAGGAGTGGCTTCCGTCTGGCCACTCTACCATAAAGTCCTGATTGGTGGAGTGCTGCAGAGATGGTTGTCCTTCTGGAAGGTTCTCCCATCTCCACAGAGGAACTCTGTCAGAGTGATCATCGGGTTCTTGGTCACCTCCCTTCTTCCACGATTGCTCAGCTTGGCCGGGCGGCCAGCTCTAGGAAGAGTCTTGGTGGTTCCAAACTTCTTCCATTTAAGAATGATGGGGGCCACTATATTCTTGGGGACCTTCAATGCTGCAGAAATTTGTTGGTACCCTTCTCCAGATCTATGCCTTGACACAATCCTGTCTCGGAGCTCTACGGACAATTCCTTCAACCTCATGGCTTGGTTTTTGCTCTGACATGCACGGTCAACTGTGGTACCTTATATAGACAGTTGTGTCTTTCCAAATCATGTCCAATCAATATAATTTATCAGAGCTGGATTCCAATGAAGTTGTAGAAACAGCTCAAAGATGATCAATGGAAACAGGAAGCACCTGAGCTAAATTTCAAGTCTCATAGCAAAAGGTCTGAATACTTATGTAAATAAGGTATTTCTGTTTTTATTTGTAATATATTTGCAGAAATGTCTAAAAAACTGTTTTCACTTTGTCATTATGGGGTATTGTGTGTAGATTTGATTAAATATGTGTGTTTTTTCAGCAATGTAACAACATTTGGAAAAAGTCAAGGGGTCTGAATACTTTCCGGAGGCACTGTATGTGTACAGATGTGTTCACTAGGAGAAAGGTAGGGGATATAAGCAAACCTTGATGAACGTTATTCCCACGACCAGCCCCCTGTTCGGTGAAGATTTGTTGAAAGCGTCAATTGATACAATCTCTGCATCAACTAAGGAGACAGTAAATGACAGACACACATTAGCAAATTCACTAGCAACACATTTTGTATACACATACACAACACATGAATCGATGCAATGCATGCAGCCATAGCAAGAATGCAACAATAGCAGGATACATTCTGTAACTAGCTATCTTAATCCTCACCTGGTATGTAGGTGAACTGTACCTCTTTAGCAACAGGTCTGATTTTCTGTTGGAGGTCTTGGTACCTGAAACAGACCACTTTTCCTTTCAGAGTAGCGGCGAGTAACTCTTGCTCTCCAGCCTGACAGAGTCCGTACATGTTACTCTGGGACAGAAAGCGGCTGAAACTGTCCTCCACGAATGGACACGCTTCTTTCCCCTCTCGCAGCATCCTCGTGACGTAGGGAAATACAGTTAATTTAATCCGAATGTACCTAAATTTGTGCAAAACACCAGCCTATGCCAAAAATCCAAAATTTCCCATCCCCATTCGAGCAGCCCAAAAAACACAACATCCGGGTGTGGGAGGAACTACGAGTAAAAGTATCCAATAGGAAAAAAATGTCACGATTTCTAGCAAATCAGCGTGGATGTCTTCAACCAATCACTTCACTTCGCAGTTCAGTCGCTGCAGTGCAGTACGTAAACGTCAACCACTAAGTGTCAGCAACAACTCTATAAACAAATCCATGATGTTCCTGTCTGCGCCTATAAATATGAACATCCATAAGCAAAACAACGGCATGCATACTAGTCTCTTGGCTTGGAATATAAAAGTAATCTGTTTGTGTGTTCAGTTTATATATTGACTTATTGGATTTAGTGTCCTCAAATACTTTTCACTTGTGTGGAGACTTACTTACTGGTGTTGTCTGTGCCCAATAATGTTTTTTTGTGCTGCTACCATGTTGTGCTGCTGCCATGCTATGTTGTTGTCTTAGCTGTCTTTATGTAGTGTTGTTGTGTCTATCTTGTCTTGATGTGTGTTTTGTTTTATATATATATATTTTTAATCCCCGTCCCCTCAGGAGGACTTTTGCCTTTTGCTAGGTCATCATTGTAAATAAGAATTTGTACTTAACTGACTTGCCTAGCTAAATAAAGTTAAAATAAAATAATAATAATAATAATGTCCGCTGTGGGTCCTCTTCTGAGCAGGCTTTTTTATTTTTTTATTTTATCTCACTGGCTTTGTTAAAAAGAGCATACCTCACAGGTCACATCTAATCTACACATTGTTTGGTTATTCAGTAGTATCTCATGCATTCACCTTGGATGCAGTTGTTAAAACCTGAGACAAATTTGAAACAATATTTCATGATCAATAGTATTGAAAGCTCTTGTATCTTTTATCTACTACAAAATATACATTTTATCTACTACACAACCCTCTGTGTGTATATGTCTCTTTAGGAGAGATTGGGATAAAGCAGGAAAAAGATGTTGGACATTGGACAATTCCTGCTGAGAAAATGTGTCATGTGTGTCATTGGGTCTTGTAGGTATATTGTACGTACAGACAGTGATATCACATGTGGTAGTATATTCTCCTAGTTCAGGAATAGCTTGTGCCAAACTCCCAGTTCTTCTGGCAGGATTACAGTCCACAGTAATCAGTCAACCACATTGTCACCTCAGACAGCAACCTCTGACTCATCACACACACACACAATGTCACTTTTTATTTAAGGGTATTTTCATACATATCTGTTTCACTGTTGAAAAATTAAAACACTTTATGTATCTATTCCCACCATTTGAAGGTATCATAAGTATTTGGACAAATTCACTTATAGCGTGTTAAATTTAGTCAAAAAGTTGAGTATGTGGTCCCATATTCCTAGTACGCAACTTCTACATCAAGCTTGTGACTCTACAAACTTGTTGGATGCATTTGCAGTTTGTTTTGGTTACGTTTCGGATTATGTTGTGCCCAATATAAAATAATGGTCAATAATTTATTGTGTCATTTTGGAGTAACTTTTATTGTAAATAAGAGTCTAATATGTTTCCGAGCACATCTACATTAATGTGGATACTACCATGATTACATATCATGAATAAATCGTGAATAGTTGTTATTGTTATTGTGCATCTGTAACTTTCTCACTTATCCCTAATCATGGTAGCATCCACATTAACGTAGAAGTGTTCAGAAACACATTCTATTATTATTTACAATAAAAAATTACTCCAAAATGATTGACACACATTAACATGCGTAACTGGGGTTCAAATGTAGGGGGGTGTAGGGGCAATTCCACAGTAATAGAGTGACGCTGAGACTCACTTTTTCACTTTAAAATGTTTATGCCAAGCAAATAACATTGATTTCAAACCACACATCTACACTACATGAACAAAAGTACGCAGACACCTGCTCATCTAACATCTCATTCCAAAATGATGGAAATTCATCCCAATGGTGTTCAATGGGGTTGAGTTCAGGCCAATCAAGTTCTTCCATACTGATCTCGAGACAAACCATTTCTATATGCACCTCGCTGTGTGCACAGGGGCATTGTCATGCTGAAACAGGAAAGGGCCTTCCCCAAACTGTTGCCACAAAGTTAGAAGCACAGAATTGTCTAGATTACCATTGTATGTTGTAGTGTCAAGATTTCCCTTCACTGGAACTAAGGGGTCTCGTGTAACCGGTGTGAAATGGCTAGCTAGTTAGCGGGGTGCGCGCTACTAGCATTTCAATCGCTGATGTCACTCGCTCTGAGACCTTGAAGTAGTTTTTTCCCTTGCTCTGCAAGGGCCGTGGCTTTTGTGGAGTGATAGGTAATGATGCTTTAAGGGTGTCTGTTGTTGATGTGTGCAGAGGGTCCCTGGTTCGAGCCCAGGTAGGGGCGAGGAGAGGGATGGAAGCAAAACTGTTACATTGGCCCAATTGTCTTCGTATCCAAGATAATTGTGTAGTTTAGAGTGTGTAGTCTTAGAGTGATTATCTTAATTCACCGAGGTTAGCTAGCCAGCTATTTTGTCGTCCTTAACGTAGGAGACACTCCTAGCTAGCCAATAGCCAGCCAACGTCTACTGAATATAACTTTCCATTCGATTCGCATTCCGCTTCGCTCCACAGGTAGTATCACATTTTCATTTCATTTCATTACAGTCCCAACGGTGTGATTTGTTTGATCGTAGCTAGCTACATAGCCGTCTTTGTTTCAAAGATAATTGTGTAGTCTAGAGCGATTTTCTAGGTTAGCTAGCCAGCTATTGTCGTTCTCCTAACGCAACGTAACGTAACCAACACTGCTAGCTAGCCAGCTAGCTCCCGAAAAGCAGCATTGTAGAAACTTCACACTCAACGGTACGACTTGATTAGGGTAGTGTCAACAACGCAGCTAGCCTACCCCAGCAGTACTGTATCATTTTAATCATTTTAGTCAATTAGATTCTTGCTACGTAAGCTTAACTTTCTGAACATTCGAGACGTGTAGTCCACTTGTCATTCCAATCTCCTCTGCATTAGCGTAGCCTCTTCTCTAGCCTGTCAACTATGTGTCTGTCTATCCCTGTTCTCTCCTCTCTGCACAGACCATACAAACGCTCCACACCGCGTGGCCGCGGCCACCTAATCTGGTGGTCCCAGCGCGCACGACCCACGTGGAGTTCAGGTCTCCGGTAGCCTCTGGAACTGCCGATCTGCGGCCAACAAGGCAGAGTTCATCTCAGCCTATGCCTCCCTCCAGTCCCTCGACTTCTTGGCTCTGACGGAAACATGGATCACCACAGACAACACCGCTACTCCTACTGCTCTCTCTTCGTCCGCCCACGTGCTCTCGCACACCCGAGAGCTTCTGGTCAGTGGGGTGGTGGCACCGGGATCCTCATCTCTCCCAAGTGGTCATTCTCTCTTTCTCCCCTTACCCATCTGTCTATCGCCTCCTTTGAATTCCATGCTGTCACAGTTACCAGCCCTTTCAAGCTTAACATCCTTATCATTTATCGCCCTCCAGGTTCCCTCGGAGAGTTCATCAATGAGCTTGATGCCTTGATAAGCTCCTTTCCTGAGGACGGCTCACCTCTCACAGTTCTGGGCGACTTTAACCTCCCCACGTCTACCTTTGACTCATTCCTCTCTGCCTCCTTCTTTCCACTCCTCTCCTCTTTTGACCTCACCCTCTCACCTTCCCCCCTACTCACAAGGCAGGCAATACGCTCGACCTCATCTTTACTAGATGCTGTTCCTCCACTAACCTCATTGCAACTCCCTCCAAGTCTCCGACCACTACCTTGTATCCTTTTCCCTCTCGCTCTCATCCAACACTTCCCACACTGCCCCTACTCGGATGGTATCGCGCCGTCCCAACCTTCGCTCTCTCTCCCCCGCTACTCTCTCCCTCTTCCATCCTATCATCTCTTCCCTCTGCTCAAACCTTCTCCAACCTATCTCCTGATTCTGCCTCCTCAACCCTCCTCTCCTCCCTTTCTGCATCCTTTGACTCTCTATGTCCCCTATCCTCCAGGCCGGCTCGGTCCTCCCCTCCCGCTCCGTGGCTCGACGACTCATTGCGAGCTCACAGAACAGGGCTCCGGGCAGCCGAGCGGGAAATGGAGGAAAATCGCCTCCCTGCGGACCTGGCATCCTTTCACTCCCTCCTCTCTACATTTTCCTCTTCTCTCTCTGCTGCTAAAGCCACTTTCTACCACTCTAAATTCCAAGCATCTGCCTCTAACCCTAGGAAGCTCTTTGCCACCTTCTCCTCCCTCTTGAATCCTCCTCCCCCCTCCTCCTCTCTGCAGATGACTTCGTCAACCATTTTGAAAAGAAGGTCGACGACATCCGATCCTCGTTTGCTAAGTCAAACGACACCGCTGGTTCTGCTCACACTGCCCTACCCTGTGCTCTGACCTCTTTCTCCCCTCTCTCTCCAGATGACATCTCGCGTCTTGTGACGCCGGCCGCCCAACAACCTGCCCGCTTGACCCTATCCCCTCCTCTCTTCTCCAGACCATCTCCGGTGACCTTCTCCCTTACCTCACCTCGCTCATCAACTCATCCCTGACCGCTGGCTCGTCCCTCCCGTCTTCAAGAGAGCGAGAGTTGCACCCCTTCTGAAAAAACCTGCACTCGATCCCTCCGATGTCAACAACTACAGACCAGTATCCCTTCTTTCTTTTCTCTCCAAAACTCTTGAACGTGCCGTCCTTGGCCAGCTCTCCCGCTATCTCTCTCAGAATGACCTTCTTGATCCAAATCAGTCAGGTTTCAAGACTAGTTATTCAACTGAGACTGCTCTTCTCTGTATCACGGAGGCGCTCCGCACTGCTAAAGCTAACTCTCTCTCCTCTGCTCTCATCCTTCTAGACCTATCGGCTGCCTTCGATACTGTGAACCATCAGATCCTCCTCTCCACCCTCTCCGAGTTGGGCATCTCCGGCGCGGCCCACGCTGGATTGCGTCCTACCTGACAGGTCGCTCCTACCAGGTGGCGTGGCGAGAATCCGTCTCCTCACCACGTGCTCTCACCACTGGTGTCCCCCAGGGCTCTGTTCTAGGCCCTCTCTATTCTCGCTATACACCAAGTCACTTGGCT
Source organism: Oncorhynchus nerka (assembly GCF_034236695.1). Lineage (NCBI taxonomy): Eukaryota > Metazoa > Chordata > Actinopteri > Salmoniformes > Salmonidae > Oncorhynchus > Oncorhynchus nerka. The sequence goes on from NC_088405.1 coordinate 78,888,969, forward strand.
CTGTCATAACCTCACATGGTCTCTCCTATCATTGCTATGCAGACGACACACAATTAATCTTCTCCTTTCCCCCTTCTGACGACCAGGTGGCGAATCGCATCTCTGCATGTCTGGCAGACATATCAGTGTGGATGACGGATCATCACCTCAAGCTGAACCTCGGCAAGACGGAGCTGCTCTTCCTCCCGGGGAAGGACTGCCCGTTCCATGATCTCGCCATCACGGTTGACAACTCCATTGTGTCCTCGTCCCAGAGCGCTAAGAACCTTGGCGTGATCCTGGACAACACCCTGTCGTTCTCAAATAACATCAAGGCGGTGGCCCGTTCCTGTAGGTTCATGCTCTACAACATCCATGAGTACGACCCTGCCTCACACAGGAAGCGGCGCAGGTCCTAATCCAGGCACTTGTCATCTCCCGTCTGGATTACTGCAACTCGCTGTTGGCTGGGCTCCCTGCCTGTGCCATTAAACCCCTACAACTCATCCAGAACGCCGCAGCCCGTCTGGTGTTCAACCTTCCCAAGTTCTCTCCGTCACCCCGCTCCTCCGCTCTCTCCACTGGCTTCAGTTGAAGCTCGCATCCGCTACAAGACCATGGTGCTTGCCTACGGAGCTGTGAGGGGAACGGCACCTCAGTACCTCCAGGCTCTGATCAGGCCCTACACCCAAACAAGGGCACTGCGTTCATCCACCTCTGGCCTGCTCGCCTCCCTACCACTGAGGAAGTACAGTTCCCGCTCAGCCCAGTCAAAACTGTTCGCTGCTCTGGCCCCCAATGGTGGAACAAACTCCCTCACGACGCCAGGACAGCGGAGTCAATCACCCACCTTCCGGAGACACCTGAAACCCCACCTCTTTAAGGAATACCTAGGATAGGATAAAGTAATCCTTCCCCCCCTCCCCCCCCTTAAAAGACCTAGATGCACTATTGTAAAGTGGCTGTTCCACTGGATGTCATAAGGTGAAAGCACCAATTTGTAAGTCGCTCTGGATAAGAGCGTCTGCTAAATGACTTAAATGTAAATGTAAATGCAAACCATGAAAAACAGCCGCAGACTATTATTCCTCCTCCACCAAAGTTTACAGTTGTCACTATGCATTCGGGCAGGTAGTGTTCTCCTGGCATCCGTCAAACCCATGTTCATGCGTTGGACTGCCAGAGGGTGAAGTGTGATTCATCACTCCAGAGAAGGTGTTTCCACTGCTCCAGAGTCCAATGGCGGCAAGCTTTACACCACTCCGGCCGACACTTGGCATTGCGCATGATGATCTTAGGCTTGTGTGTGGCTGCTTAGCCATGGAAACCCATTTCATGAAGCTCCTGACAAACAGGTATTGTGCTGACGTTGCTTCCAGATGCCGTTCAGAACTCAGTAGTGAGTATTGCAACTGAGGACAGATCATTTATTTGACTTTTTTCAGCACCCTGTGGTCCCATTCTGTGAACTTATCCTCTCTCTCTCCCTCTACCACGTCACAGCTGAGCCATTGTTGCTCCTAGAAGTTTCCACTTCACAATAACAGCATTTACAGTTTGTTATATTTAACTAGGCAAGTCAGTTAAGAAGCTATTTTTATTTTCACTGACAGCAGGTTAACTGCCTTGTTCAGGGGCAGAACAACAGATTTTTAGTTTGTCAGCTCAGGGATTTTATCTTGCAACCTTTCGGTTACTAGTCCAACACTCTAACCACTAGGATACCTGCCACCCCAGGGGCAGCTCTAGCAGGGCAGAAATTTGAGGAACTGAGTTGTTGCAAAGGTGGCATCCTATTATGGTGCCACGTTGAAAGTCACTGAGCTCTTCAATAAGGCCATTCTACTGCCAATGTTTGTCTATGGAAATTACATTACTATTTTATACACCTGTCAGCAACGGGTGTGGCTAAAATTGCTGAATCCACTAATTTGAAGGGATGTCCACATACTTGTGTATATATTGTCTATATGAAGAAGTCTACTTCGAACAATTGACACTGGACATTTGACTTCAACACATTCACTTGAGGAATAGTGCAGATGGAAAATTTGGTAACAGAATGACTGTAAAATCTCCCTCAGTTTTTTTATTTTATGACGTTTTCCAAAAACGGTTAAATATTAACTCAGAATTAAGATTCAAAGATGTCTGCAGAAATAATGGGGTGCCAGGCCAGCTAAGATATGACACCTTGAGTTGTTTAAAAATCTATCAATCAAAAAGAATGACTGTGACAGAATGATATCATGGGTCCTTGATCTGTACTATACAGAGATGCATAATTATCAATGTCACTCTCTTCATGGTGATGTATCCTAAATAAAGGTAGAAACATTTAATATCCTCCTTTGCATGTTTGGGTATTATTCTACATACTGGCTATTATTCAAATGAGCCCCGCCCCCAAACAAGAGCAGATTTGGTTGGTTCAGACCGGACCAAATCTGTACCAATGATAGATGTCCATGTTTCACAAGTTTGGACATCACAGTACAACACAGTAGAGCACAGTACAGTAAAAAAAAAGTAGAGTGTAGTATAATATGCTATAGTTCAGTACAGTACATTACAGTAGAGTAGATTAGACTATAGTGTACTCTACTCGTGTGCTCCACTGTCCTCTACTGTAGGGAACTATATTCTACTCTATTTTTCTTTACTGTACTGTACTCTACTATGCTCTACTGTACTGTGCTGTACTGTGCTCTACTGCAACTGTGGTTTGTGACTACTATGATTTCCCATTGAGGTCAATTCAATTGAAGTCATTTTTCGGTCGCTCTGTTAACATTTATAAAACTAAATATAAATGTTGATATTAATTCATATTGGCAGGGGCCTTTACTTCAACACATTTTTATGTTTGATGTATTTCTAATACCTTTTAAGACATTTTCTATACATGTTTTTTCACACCCCTTTTTCCATCTGTGTGACGAGATATCAAAGCATTTGCCTATTCCTAATTAATGAAGGCATAGTTACTATTTCTTAAAAAATAGACACTAAGCTTTCATTTGACACCAAATTTGATATGCTCCTGTAAAATTCACATGTTGGTGCTCATGGGTCCTTTTACATGGAAATGACCAGGGACAGAGGCTCTGACATGTTGCCATGTTCCAGTGTTTCTAGAAGAGTCTGTAGGGCTCCTGGGTTGGTGCCAGCTGGTACAGTATATCTCCTGGGTGCAAGGGTAATAGGGGATTGTTGTGCTGGGCTGCTGGTGGCTGAGCACCAGGTCTTCACATAGGAGATGTGTGTGTGTGTGTGTGTGTGTGTGTGTGTGTGTGTGTGTGTGTGTGTGTGTGTGTGTGTGTGTGTGTGTGTGTGTGTGTGTGTGTGTGTGTGTGTGTGTGTGTGTGTGTGTGTGTGTGTGTGTGTGTGTGTGTGTGTGTGTGTGTGTGTGTGTGTGTGTGTGATTGGGGCTGACAGCAGTCTCTGTATTACTGGTTTAGCCAACCCGTTTTAGACAGTGTAATCTGGATTAACCACTGTAGTGTGTCAGTGGGGACATGGCCCGCACCCTCCTCCACCATCTCTACCCCTTCACCTTCTTCCCTCTCTCCATCCCTACCTCCATCCCCCCCTCCTCACCCCATCTCTTTCCTAGCCCTCTTCCCTCTGTCGCCTTGTTCTTCCTCCCTCCAACTCTCCATCTCTCAGAGTTAGCCTGTTTTTTTCCTCCCCTCCTCTCTCTTGTTCTCTTTCTCGATCGCTTTGCCTGATTCTCTTTTGTCTACCTGTCCCCCTCCCTCTCTCTATCACCTCATTCCCTCTGTCCTCAATCTGTTTCCATCTCCCTCTCTCTCTAACTGCACCATATTTTCTATTTAATGCAATTCTTCAACAATTCCATCCCAAAGCTCTCCCGTAGTGTAGTTTGGCATGTGTGTGTGTGTGTTCATGTGTGTGTGTGTGTGGGGGGGGGGGGGGGCATGGGGGGTGTGGCACATGACAGCATGTGGCCGAGGATTACAGGGGCTCAGTCCTCAATTCCCTAATTGCTCTTGAAGCTGCAGAACTATCTGTTCCACAATCTAACATGGCTGACTGTCTGTATCATCTGTATGGCTACAATATAGACACTGAATACTGTAAATGCTGATTGTCAATAAGAAAATAAATGTCAAAGTTTAAAACAGAAGTGGTTTACTATTGGATTTTATCAAATCTTAATTTAGCAAAAACAAAATATCCTGCCTTAAAATGATTGTTTTGTCCAAATATTTGTTCACCATGATCTCCAAAAAGACAAAACCCACAACCACGTAGTTAATTTTCTCTTGGACTCAACTGTTGACAAACCCCTTGGCACTGACACACACACGCACACACACACACATACACACATACACAAGGCTCCCAAGTGGCGCAGTGGTCTACGTCACTGCATCTCAGTGCTAGAGGTGTCATTACAGACTCTGGTTCAATCCTGGGCTGTATCACAACCGGGAGTCCCATAGGGCGGCGCACAATTGGCACAGGTTAGGGGAGGGTTTGGCTGGGGTAGGCTGTCATTGTAAAATAAGAATTTGTTCTTAACTGGCTTGCCTAGTTAAATAAAGGTTAAAAAAAATAGACATCAACATAAAACAGACATAACAAAATAGCAAACTAAATCTCTCCACCGACACTTAACTAAGTTCTCCCAGTTCCAAAAGTCAATGATGTTAGTCCACAAAAACATGGTGGTTGTTCCGTTTTACTCGTTCCATGAGATTGGTGATTGGTCTTGTCTGTCTCTGTTAAATATTTTCTTGATGTAACTTTTCTTGTTCTGAGTTGCAGGTGCAAAATATATATATTTCCTTAATTTCAGTCTGTCTCTCTGGATGGCTGTCTGTCTGTCTGTACATCTTAACACCTGTCTGTCTGTTTGTCTTTATACTTACATACCATTATGTCTCTTTGTCTCCCTGTCCAAGTTGTCTGTAGAATACTTCTCTTTTTGCTGATAGCTCATTCTCTCTATCCTTCTCTCTCTCTGCCACTGAATGGATTGCTCTCTCTTTCCTGCCTTTATCTGGAGATAAGATACTTTCCAGATAAAGCATATTATGATAGCTAAATCAAATGAGCTTTGTGGGTGTTTGTGAATCTGTGTGTGTGTGTGTGTGTGTGTGTGTGTGTGTGTGTGTGTGTGTGTGTGTGTGTGTGTGTGTAGGTGTAGGTGTTTGTTTTTAAGCTGGTTTATTACAGCTCATGGTAATGTTTTGATGATGGGTCAATGAATATGTGAAATGATTGATTTTATAAATAGCAATTCATTGTTTGATGCGGGCGGCAGGGTAGCCTAGTGGTTAGAGCATTGGACTAGTAACCGAAAGGTTGCAAGTTCAAACCCCCGAGCTGACAAGGTACAAATCTGTCATTCTGCCCCTGAACAGGCAGTTAACCCACTGTTCCTAGGCCGTCATTGAAAATAAGAATTTGTTCTTAACTGACTTGCCTAGTAAAATAAAAAATAAAATAAAAATTGTTTGCTGCACCTGTTCGATAACTGATTGAAAACCTTGAGATTCAATTTAGAATCAAAGTTGAAGCCACAATCCTGAGTTTCAGCCAGGCTATAAACCAAAAAATATACTTTGAATGTACTTTGGGTGACAAGTTGTAATATGCTCATAAAGCACAAGTTATATTCTTTGAGAATGGGTATATAATTGAAATGACAATTTAACAGAATAAAATATTGCATATTGTGCCACGATCACCTTCCTTTTTAAATCAGGGACTCAGAACATTTTTATATGAATTACATTTACATTGAACCTTGTGTCACATGAAGGTACATGTTTGGTTATGGCTTAATTTGTTTAATTGGTCAAATTATTGTAAAAATGTTAATTGTCAACAAGATTGTAAATAAAAATGCAGTTTAGGGAGGCCCACATAACTCTACAAAAAACATATATCTTCCTTGAAAACCTCGCAAAAATAGGTGTTTGTGACAGAACAAACTAAATGAATATGAAATAATTTAACAATTTTGGCACATAACAAAAAACGAAAGTCAAAAGAACTGATCAATAAAATATTGGTTCTGAGTATAGTTATTACATCAACGTTGTAATTGGAGGCCAAAGTAATAGAAATATGTGTATAAACTTGAACTAATTTCTCATTGATTTTCAAATTTTAATTAGAAATTGAAAGGTTCAATTTTAAGATGAATTTCTGTCTTCTGAAACCGTTTTCGACATTTATCCAACATATTAGCCCAGCAGATACATTTCTGAAATCTTCAAGATGTTTCCTAATCACACAAAAAAATGAATGATAATATCATATTTGCAGGAGTCATGACACACCCATTTGTGTACACTGATTTAAAACCATATTTTCCGTTCGCATTTGGTAGACTGGGACAACAGGTTAGATAACTGAGCCATTATTAAAGCCCTAAATGTACACCAATGAATGACAATGCAAGTCAATTTATGTGATTAGGAAACATCTGAGGATTTCAGAAATGTATCATGTATTGGGCTAACATGTTGGATAGATGTCTGACAAGGTTACAGAAGACAGAAATGCAAAAAGTGTCTCACTTTTTCTGAATTCACTATAACATGTCACAGGCCAGCTCATAGCCTGTGGCAAAAATGAGGGGATGCGAACAACAGGTATAGGCCAATTAAAAAATGTTCTTTATTGTAAACAAAACAATTAACTTTAAACTAAGAAAAGGGAATGAGGTGTGGAAGTATCATAATGTAAGGTGTATGTAAATTGCATGGATGCGTGAATCTGTATGTGGGAATGACTGAGTGAAAACTATGCAAAACTACAAAAGAACAAACAAAACAGGTTCATACCTGGAGGAGCGGAGAGAGAGGTGATTAGTGACAGTTTAAATAGTCTGATCCCAGGTAACTCCAATCACTAACGACCCTCCTCTGCCTGCAGGAGGAACCGTCCCTGCAATGCAGAGGAGGAGCCGTGACAAATAACAGTACAAATAACAGTAGTCAATGCTTGACTTGGACTGAAATAGGATCTGGTACTCATTTTGGGTGCAGGTACTGTTTATATTTAAGTGCAGGAGCTCCATAATACTTTTGACCTATGAAGAGGAACAGGAGTTCAAGCAGTAGAACATTTGAGGTGCCGGTACTCAGCACTGGTGAGTTCCTGCCAAAATCAAGCACTGACAGTACTACAAGAAAAAATGAACAGGTTATAGTACTACAAGAACCAGAGCTGGGGGTCCCAAATGTAAACTGGATCTCTTTCCTCCATTGGAAAAGCATATAAGTCTGTCCCAATTTAGCTACTCCATGCTGTCCTACTTTAGCTACTCCATGCTGTCCTACTTTAGCTACTCCATGCTGTCCTACTTTAGCTACTCCATGCTGTCCCAATTTAGCTACTCCATGCTGTCCTACTTTAGCTACTCCATGCTGTCCTACTTTAGCTACTCCATGCTGTCCTACTTTAGCTACTCCATGCTGTCCTACTTTAGCTGCTCCATGCTGTCCTACTTTAGCTACTCCATGCTGTCCTACATTAGCTACTCCATGCTGTCCTACTTTAGCTACTCCATGCTGTCCTACTTTAGCTACTCCATGCTGTCCTACATTAGCTACTCCATGCTGTCCTACTTTAGCTACTCCATGCTGTCCTACTTTAGCTAGCTATGGTTAGTAAAGCGGGGCAACTAAATAAATGACAGAATTACAAAATGTAAACATAATATTGGCATTTTTGTATTTTGATGCACCAGTATAAGTATACACATTTACATCACAATTTGGCACAGTGCATTATTTATGACAGTTTTATAACCTTAACATCATAATGGGAAAAAAGCTGTCACTGATCTTACTGTGTGCTTCAGGGCAAGCTTCCTGTTTTAAGCTTACTCTGTCCCTCTCTATGATGTTACGCCAATAAAGTGAGCCGATTTTGATCATGTGGTTTCTCTGCAAGGGCTTAGTAATAATGTTTTTGATTTTCTCTTGTCAGACCAAGAAATAAACATGCCAGGATTAAGCTGTCACAGTTCATATGCTGTCCCCCTCTTCCTGAATTGACCCTATCTTAGAATTTAATGGGAATATTATTTTTGATTCATGCAATATATTAAACATGGACTCAATTCAGTCATTTTTATTTCAATATTATAGGCCTATAGGCCAAATATACTACATGACCAAAAGTATGTGGACACCTGCTTGTCGAACATCTCATTCCAAAATCATGGACATTAATATGGAGTTGGTCTCCCCTTTGCTGCTATAACAGCCTGCACTCTTCTGGGAAGGCTGTCCACTAGATTATGGAAAATTCCTACGGGACTTGTTTCCATTCAGCCACAAAAGCATTAGTGAGGTCGGACACTGATGTTGGCCAATTAGGCCTAGCTCGCAGTCTGCGTTCCAATTCACCCCAAAAGTGTTCGTCGGGGTTGAGGTCAGGGTTCTGTGCAGGCCAGTCAAGTTCTTCCACACCAGTCTCGACAAACCATTTCTGTATGGAACTCGCTTTGAGCACGGGGGAATTGTCATGCTGAAACAGGAATGGGCCTTCCCCAAACTGTTGCCACAAAGTTGGAAGCACAGAAACGTCTAGAATGTCATTGTATGATGGAGTGTTAAGACTTCCCTTCACTGGAACTAAGGGGCCTAGCCCGAACCAGGAAAAACAGCCCCAGACCATTATTCCTCCTCCACCAAATGTTACAGTTGGCACTATGCATTGGAGCAGGTAGCATTCTCCTGGGATCTGCCAAACCTAGTTTCGTCGTTCGGACTGCCAGACAGTATGGCGTGATTCATCACTCCAGAGAATGCGTTTCCACTGCTTCAGAGTCCAATGGCGGTGAGCTTTACACCACTCCAGCCGATGCTTGGCATTGCGCATGGTGAGCTAAGGCTCATGTGTGGCTGCTCGGCCATTGAAACCCATTTCAAGAAGCTCATGGTGAACAGTTATTGTGCTGACATTGAACAGTTATTGTGCTGACATTGCTTCCAGAGGCAGTTTGAACTCGGTAGTGAGTGTTGCAACCGAGGACATACGATTTTTCCGTTCCATTCTGTGAGCTTGTGTGGCCTACCACTTTGTTGCTGCACCATTGTTGCTCATAGACTTTTCCACTTCACAACAACAACACTTACAGTTGACCGGTGCAGCTCTAGCAGGGCAGAAATTTGAAGAACTGACTTGTTGGAAAGGTGGCATCATGTGATGGTGCCACGTTAAAAGTCACTGAGCTATTTAGTAAGGCCATTCTACTGCTAATGTTTGTCTATTGAGATTGCATGGCTGTGCGCTCAATTTTATACACCTGTCAGCAACGGGTGTGTCTGAAATAGCCGAATGCACTAATTTGAAGGTGTTTCCACATACTATTATATATACTGTATAATGTATGTCTGAGACTATAATGTATAATCTTATGCCTTGATTTCAAACGTTAAAGAAGGAATGTGTATCGATTGTTGATAAATCGACAGCATTTAAAAAAAATACACGGCTAAATATTATTTTTCGCTACAGCACTGAAAATGAATAGTTTGAAAAAAATTGACGGGTTGGGTAAGAAAAATATTTTTCTTTAACCAACCCTTCAACGATTACATTAACTGTAGCCTATTACATATAATGTTTATTTTGTTTGATGAAAATGTGATAAACGCTGTTAACATGTGATGCCTCTACATGGTCAATTGAAAAAGTAGACTTAACTGCAAAATTGTTTCTAAATGTCTCTCGGAATAAAAGGAACATGTGTGATGGGGTGGGCAGAGACGAGAGAGATAGCGGGAGGAGGGAAATAGATATGGAGCGAAAGAGAGAGGGGGAGAGAGAGAGAGAGGGGAAGGAGGGGTTTCTATGAGTCCACGTCGTCCCTCTAATTAGCTCACAGTGTCTGTAAAATAAATCAGTGTAGTGGCTTCACCCCCGCTCAACTGCAGCACGCGCCCCTTAACCTGCTCCTAGCGCGCCAAAACAGAAGGGTCCGCGCGATCTACCTTGACATAAACTGAGGCGCGCAATTGTCACGAGGAGCGCACTAGAAATGTTTGGTGTTTTCGACAAGTCAGTAAAGTGAGAAAGAGTAAGAGTAAAAAGAAAGAAAGACAAAGAACTTTCCGATATCAATATATCCACTTTTACGCACTTGGCGAGGTTGACTTGAAGCGAGACCTAAACTTACCGACCAAGAGGGACTGGTGGAAAATAGCAAAGTCTCCCAAGAACGTCCGGTCGTGTGTGTCAATTCAGAGAGACGGCCAAGTGAGCGAGAAGGCATAAAATCTCGGCGCGAGGATGATGTCCTACATTAAGCAACCCCATTACGCCATGAACGGGTTAAACATGCCTGGGATGGACCTGCTACACACCACGGCTGGATACCCATGTGAGTATAGCAATACTACCACTTTTTTTTCTCATTACCAATGTTTTTTTATTTAGTTTTTTTTATAACCTACATTGGCCAAAGATGAACGCGGCTCATGCGTAAAACAGTGGGCAGTCCATGCACCAAGAATTTTTCAACCCCGTTAATAATGTATTACAACATAACATAGCTTACTAATAACAATAACTACAACAACAACAACAAGAATAATATCAACAATATCAATAATAATAGATTATTCTGTGACTGGTTCCATGACAATAACCTATTCAACAAAGGGTAGGCTAGTGTCAGATAACAGCGATTCCTAATCAAAAAGAAAATATGAAATAATTGTGAGCATTGAAAAGAATAGAGAATTAAACGAAAACCATATCTATAGACAATTATGACAGTTTAGCGTAAACCTAGTCCAAATTGGCTAAATGTGAGAGTAGCCTGGTCCTTTACAGTCGGCTATGCATTTCTCGGTCAAACTGTTTATTTTTGCATCTGCCATTACCATCATCACCAGTTGTATCGCCTGTTCAACTTGCAGACAGACAATCACCATTTAGCCTAACACACATCATCCCATATATGGGCACAGTTTTTAAGTCAGGAAATGATTCGTTTTCACATAGACCTGAATTTTCCTATAGTTTTCTTTCTTTTTTTCTTTGGCCTTTTTTCTATTACTAGGCTAATACCTGCTATGACTATTTTATGACTATGAATATCTCAAAATACCATAATGATCATAGAAACTATATGACTGCACAATTACTTATTGTCTTATAGAGAGGTGTCATGGCGTGGTACGAAATCAATACCACTGTTATCAACACATATACAAACCCTTTCCAATTAACTGTAGGCTTAATGAAATACAATGTGAATGTCAATCACTTTGAGCACTGAGGAGTGCTGCTGTCCATTAATGCCATTCCATCATTACCATTATTATCACACAGTCTCTGTGTCTCTGGATTTCTCAGCCACCCCACGAAAGCAGCGTCGCGAGCGCACCACCTTCACACGCACTCAGCTGGATATCCTGGAGGCCTTGTTCTCCAAGACCCGCTACCCCGACATCTTCATGAGGGAGGAGGTGGCCCTCAAGATCAACCTCCCCGAGTCACGCGTACAGGTACGGTGTAATGTGAATATATATAAAATATTTAGTCAGACATGGCTCTATCTATAAGTGGTTCTAGTCTCATCTTCTCGTCTCATCAACAGGTGTCTATATGACAATGTAATGGATTTAGAAGTACATTGAGAGTAGGCCTATGCAGGTTATGCAGTTAGTGCAATTTACATCTATGCATGTTATCAATCGGGGCTCCTTTCAAGTTATAACAACATGGACAGTTGAAGAAATACCTACACAATCGAAACAGTGTTACAATATTGTTGTTGTGGTTAAAAAAAAATGGCGTCCACCTTCATAGGTAAGAGAGTGCTCTCGGATCGAAGAATACAATTCACCAGTATTGTGGTAAGGACTGTAGAAGGACATGTACTGAATGCTCTGTACAGATACATCCCCCACCTGTGACAGTTTGGCTCACAGTTCTATCTGGTACAAAAACTGGTTTTGACAGTTGCATTATATCACATAGTATAGGTGCACATTGGCATAGTGACAGATATATCAACAATGATGTAGTAACATAGTGCCATCTTCCCACCAAACAACTTACTATCACCATCACAGTTTTTCCACATATTGTCTGTCTCTATGCTAAGTAGCTGTGTTGTGTGTCTCTGTTTCTGCAGGTGTGGTTCAAAAACCGCCGCGCCAAGTGCCGCCAACAGCAGCAGCAGAGCAGCGGCCAGTCCAAGCCCCGCCCGCCCAAAAAGAAGACGTCGCCCGCCCAGGACCAGCCCAGCGCCGGCCCAGACCCCTCAGCCAACAACCCCTCTGGTTCCTACAGCCCCTCCTCAGCCCCATCGGGCCCCTCCCTGCCGCCAAGCGGCAACAACCCTGGCAACGCAGCCGTCTCCATCTGGAGCCCGGCCATCTCACCACTCCCTGACCCTCTGGCCTCTTCGGCGCCCTGCATGCAGCGGCCCTCTGCCTACCCGATGAGCTACGGCCAGCCGCAGGCCTACGCCCAGGGCTATGCCCAGGGCTATGCCGGCACCTCCTCCTACTTCACGGGCCTGGACTGCGGCGCCTACCTGTCGCCCATGCATTCGCAGCTGTCGGCTAGCGGTGCCCTCAGCCCCATCACCGTGCCCTCAATGGGGGGTTCGCTGAGCCAGTCACCCGCCTCGCTCTCCTCCCAGGGCTACGGCACGGCCGCCTCGCTGGGCTTCACCTCCGTCGATTGCCTGGACTACAAAGACCAGCAGGCCTGGAAGCTGGGCTTTAGCACCATGGACTGCCTGGACCACAAAGACCAGAATTCCTGGAAGTTCCAGGTGCTGTAGAGAGAGTGGGAAGAAGAAGAAAAAGAAGAAGAGGAAGAAGAAGAAGAAGAGGGAGAAGTTGTGAATGAATAAGGCTCTCGCCAGATATACAGTACAATCAAATGATTCTGACTGAACACTTATTTTTTTCTCTCTGTTTCTCGTTTGTATGCTTGGTTTTTACAACCCCTGTAGAATGTGTTTTCTATTCAGGGGAGAGAGGAGAAGAGAGACCAGTGGACATTATTGATCCCTCCTGACTGCAGGATATCAGGTCCATTTACTTTCTCATACAGTAGAAGGGAAGGATGCCCCTGAGGATCATACTACTGTATGGGAAAGACTCGCAGCTACAAACTGATTTAAACACACGCCATGGTTCAGATGCATTGATTGGTCTGTGATGGAAAGACATCCTCAAGAGAATTCTACTGATACAACCACGCTAAACTCAATTGTTCCTCTGATGTTTTTTCTGCTGTTGATGGCTTGAGTTTTGTTTTCAAGAAACACAACAATAGATCAAATTTACAGAGCTTTGATACTCTCTTAGTCTCTCTTTTTTTTGTTCTGAAAGGCCATCAGTGTTAATTTGAGTTTAGTCATTGTTATTCTATGTTACAATTTAGATTTTCATTTGGTTACTTTTAGGCTTTTGGAGCTAACGTGTTACTATGGTGTTAGGCTAGCATCATTGCTATTATATTTTGATGGAGAAAAAAAATGGTATGTTTTGTTGTGTGAAATATTAGAGCTAATTTTTAATCTACATTTATTCCCAGCAAACATTATTGTGATTACAAGTTTGAGTGACATTTTGGTTTCACAATTTAAAGGAAGTGATCAGGTTTTTTCAAACGTACTGTACATCATGTATTGGTATTCAGAATCGAAATTAGTTCAGTTCAAGGACATGACTGACCCCGAACTTAACAAGTGACCAGTTAACTTCTGAGGATAACAGTCACCATGTTGTTAGTTCGTTAGCTATGGTTTCTATTGTGTTTCTTAACAGTTTCCACCTTGGCCCACATGGCTCTCCAGTGCATCTTGCTATCGGTTATTTTTGCTCATCTGATTCTAGAGTGGCTCAATCCTCTTACCCTCCCTTCAGCAATGTCCTAAGTGAATTAGTCAGGATTACCCCTCTGTCTCTCTTTCCTTCTCTCTATCTCCCCATCCTTCTTTCTGTCACCATCTTTCTGTCTCTTTCCCCACCTCTGCCTCTCACTTCTCACTTTCCTTCAGTCAGTGAGTGACATATAACAAGAGGAAAACTGCTGATGCACAACCAAGTTTCAAAATTGCACCTTGAGTATTCTACCTTTCTAACTTTCAACAGTAAATTGAGACCCTGATTGAGTCCTGAAAATGTTTGTTTTTGTTTTTTTTAAGTACAGAGGTCCGGACCTCAGTGTCCTCATATGTAGCTACGGCCTTGGTCTCTTTCCCTGTTTGTTTGTCTCTCCGTCTACATGTCTCTCAATCTTCTGCACCAATGGTCTCAATCACTTCTCTTCTCTCTGAACAGGCAAAGTATACTATATATTCTATAAAAAGGTTGATGCCCTTGATGATAATGCTATATGGGAAAGACTTAACTAGAAACTAATTTGAAACACTCAGGCCATGGTTAAAACATATTAATTCAAACTCTGCTATCATGGAGGACAATGTAATTACTTCCCCTTTCTTTCCTTCCACTAATGTCTCAATGTCAAAAAAAAACAATCAAGGCTTGGGGTACAGTACCTTCTTCCTATGTGCAACCCCTCCCCTCCAGCACATCTCTTCTCCCCCATCCCTACCAGTCTCTTACCCCCCTTTTGCCTCCCTCCACACATCCATTACTCCACCTCACCCTCCTCTTCTGACAACCCAGTAATCCCTTGTTGACCTGGTTACATGCCATGTAATTTGACTTCAAGTGGAAATTTGTGTGAGTGTGTATACTTGTATGTGAGTGTTTGTGAGTACAACATGTGTACGTGATGTGTATGCCATGTGTGTGTGTGTATGTCATAACAGAGATGGGCACTGAGTTTACTGAGTTACTCTGCAGCAATGCTCCTATCAATGCTCCTATCGTTGCACATAAGACATTTACATTTAAGTCATTTAGCAGACGCTCTTATCCAGAGCGAATGTGTGTTGGAATCTAGACTCAGCAAAAGACAGATTCCATAACATATTTGACAGTGTCTGGAGATAACTAGATTTCTCATGTGGTGACAGATTAACAATTTGGTACTTTAAGTTTGGACAAATGGGGACTCTAAAAATGAATACATAACCTATTAATTTATAGAATAACTTTATTTTTCAGAGAGCAGCAAACTTCAATGTATCTAACAATGTTGGGAATGAATAACATAGGAGTGCATTTGCCATTTTCTTCAACTGATGAAGTGTTCATTTGAACACAAGCATTATACAGTATAGTATTTAGACGTAAAAGGGAAACTAGAGAGATTTCCATAGCGCACTGAATACGCACACGACATACCCACTCAACTCGCTGGGTTAATCCCTCTCCGCGCCACGTTAATCCCTCTGCCCTCCCTCTCTGTGGTCTGATTGGTTAATCCCTGCCCTCTCTGTCTCTGTCTGCGTCCTGATTGGTTAATCTCTTTCGGAGGGTGCAGTGCGGTTGTAATCTGCTGGTCGTCAGCACGGATAGTTTCAGATAGACAGACATGTTGCCGGTAATCTCTAAAAGGAGCAGATGTGGTGGGGGAGGGATGGAGCAAGGGAGGGAGGGATGGAGAGCAGCACCCAGCAGACCTTGGGGAAGGTGAACATAGAGACACACAGCGTTCCTTATTATATCCCAATGTCGGTCGTTTTAGCTGCCAAAGTGAAGCAAACAGACACAAGGTGAAGAATACCTGAAGAAAAACTAAATCTGTTGCAAAGTGTTTTAAAATGTTTCCCATTTTGTGCCCTGATGAACATGACCCTGGCCAACCAAGACCGTTCCCAACTCTTCTCTCTGAAGTATACTTACAAACTCAAAACCCTAAACCACATAAGACCAAAATGACCAATTCATGACCCCTTAAAGTAATGCATTTCTTTCTCTTTATGACATAAGGGAACACAAACACTTAGTCACATCAGTTTCATATTTTGAGTCCGAGTTTACATACACCGTTTTTCACAATTCCTGACATTTAATCCAAATAAAAATTCCCTGTCTTAGGTCAGTTAGGATCACCACTTTATTTTAAGAATGTGAAATGTCAGAATAATAGTAGAGAGAATTATTTATTTCAGATTTTATTTATTTGTAACGCTCGTCGAAATGGGTAGACCAAGGCGCAGCGTGATTTGGGTTCATCATAATTTATTAGAATGAGAACCAGCAACAAAAACAAAAAGAGAAAGAAACAAACGAACGTACAGCCTAGTAGGGCTCAAAAGCAACAATACAAAAACAAGATCCCACAAACAACAGGTGGGAAAAGGCTACCTAAATATGATCCCCAATCAGAGACAACGATAGACAGCTGCCTCTGATTGGGAACCATACCAGGCCAACATAGAAATACAAAAACTAGACTACACATATAAATAATAAACTAGAACACCCCTCAGTCACGCCCTGACCTACTCCACCATAGAAAATCAAGGCTTTCTCTGGTCAGGACGTGACATTCTTTCATCACATTCCCAGTGGGTCAGAAGTTTACATACACTCAATTAGTATTTGGTAGCATTGCCTTTAAATTGTTTAACTTGGGTCAAATGTTTCGGGAGCCTTCATCAAGCTTCCCACAATAACTTGGGTGAATTTTAGCCCATTCCTTCTGACAGAGCTGGTGTAACTGAGTCAGGTTTGTAGACCTCCTCGCTCGCACACGCCTTTTCAGTTCTGCCCACAAATACCTTGACTTTGTTGTCCTTAAGCCATTTTGCCACAAATTTGGAAGTATGCTTGGGGTCATTATTAATTTGGAAGACCCATTTGCTACCACGCTTTAACTTCCTGACTGATGTCTTGAGATGTTGCTTCAATATATCCACATAATTTTCCTACCTCATGATGTAATCTATTTTGTGAAGTGCACCAGTCTCTCCTGCAGCAAAGCACCCCCACAACATGATTCTGCCACCCCCGTGCTTCATGGTTGGGATGGTGTTCTTCGGCTTGCAAGCCTCCCCCTTTTTCCTCCAAACAAAACGATGGTCATTATGGCCAAACAGTTCTATTTTTGTTTCATCAGACCAGAGGACATTTCTCCAAAAAGTACGATCTTTGTCCCCATGTGCAGTTGCAAACCCTAGTCTGGCTTTTTTATGGCAGTTTTGGAGCAGTGGCTTCTTCCTTGCTGAGCAGCCTTTCAGGTTATGTATATATAGGACTCATTTTACTGTGGATATAGATACGTTTGTACCTGTTTCCTCCAGCATCTTCACAATGTCCTTTGCTGTTGTTCTGGAATTGATTTGCACTTTTCACACCAAAGTGCGTTCATCTCTAGGAGACAGAACACGTCTTCTTCCTGAGCGGTATGACGGCTGCATGGTCCCATGGTGTTTATACTTGCGTACTATTGTTTGTACAGATGAACTTGGTACCTTCAGGCGTTTGGAAATTGCTCCCAAGAATGAACCAGACTTGTGGAGGTCTACAAAAATGTTTCTATGGTCTTGGCTGATTTCTTTTGATTTCCCCATGATGTCAAGCAAAGAGGCACTAAGTTTGAAGGTAGGCCTTGAAATACATCCACAGGTACACCTCCAATTGACTCAAATAATTTTAATTAGCCTATCAGAAGGTTCTAAAGCTATGACATCATTTTCTGTAATTTTCCAAGCTGTTTAAAAGCACAGTCAACTTAGTGTATGTAAACTTCTGACCCACTGGAATTGTGATACAGTGAATTATTAGTGAAATAATCTGTAAACAATTGTTTGAAAAATGACTTGTGTCATGCACAACGTAGATGTCCTAACCTACTTGCCAAAGCTATAGTTTGTTAACAAAAAATGTGTGGGGTGGTTGAAAAACGAGTTTGAATGACTTACGTGTATGTAAACCTCTGACTTCAATTGTACATAAATAAACCCTTATAAAACTGTTTTTTAAATATTGTAAAGCAATGGTCACCGGAGAGCTAGTGGACGTGGAGGGTTTAGCTCCAGCCCAACACAAGTCTACTTCATTCAGTTTATCGAGACCTTGAGTTTATAAGCTCTATCAGGTATTTTGGTGCTGTGTTGGCTGGAGCAAACCCCTGCATACCACTGTAACTGCAGGACCAAGGTGATATTCATTAGTAACAAATGGTTTTGCAACAGAAAATGAAGCCTTAGTGAATACAATATAATTGCTATACTTTGGTGTAGTCAGTGGTCTTGGCTGATTTCTTTTGATTTCTCCATTACCATTTGAGTTTCCATTTTATACTTTTTAAAACCATGTCTATCTTTATTTCCCAAACACAATTCAATACAATGACAATACTTTTAAGCATCTTTTGACACAGGCTTAACACCTATTATACACTTAGTACTTTTTTTACACTTTTAACATAAGCCTCATATCCCAGCGATAATGGCTTGCATTACACCTGGGGGGAAAAACACTTATATTTGCTCAAATTGCCATTGGCTCAACCATTGTCTCAACATACCCTCAATTTACCACAAGGCAAACAGTTTGACTATATTAGCCCACACAGCTGCAACTGTGCTGATTCTACTGCTGTTCAACTTCTCCACCCTCTGGTTAGGCATTGCAAGAACTAGGAAAGAAAACAGGCCTGTCTACCTGTATGCACACAGATCTCTGATACAGTGCCTTCAGAAAGTATTCACACCCATTGACTTTTCCCAAATTTTGTTGTGTTTGGCCTGAATTTAAAATTGATTAAATTGAGATGTTTTTGTCACTGGCCTACACACAATACCCCATAATGTCAAATTGGAATTGTGTTTTTAGATTTTTTTTATACATTGAATTAAAAATGAAAAGCTGAAATTCTTGAGTCATGTATTTCATCCCTTTGTTATGGCAAGCCTAAATAAGTTCATAAATTGCATGGACTCACTCTGTGTGGAACAATAGTTTAACATGATTTTTGAATGACTACATCATCTCTGTACCCCACACATACAATAATCTGTAAGGTCCCTCAGTCGAGCAGTAAATCAATACACCCAGTCCCTATAAAGATAGTTGTCCTTCCTAACTCAGTTGCCAGAGAGGAAGGAAACCACCCAGGCTTAAAGAAGTGACTTTAAAATAGTTACAGAATTTAATTGCTACGATAGGAGAAAACTGAGGTTGGATCAACAACATTGTAGTTACTCCTCAATGCTAACCTAATTGACAGAGTGAAAAGAAGGAAGCTTGTACAGCATAAAAATATCCCAAAACATGCATCCTGTTTGTAACAAGGCACTAAAGTAATACTGCAAAAAATGTGGCAAAGCAATTCACTTGTTGTCCTGAATACAAATTGTTATGTTTGGGGAAAATCCAATACAACACATAATTGAACCACTTTCCATATTTCAAGCATAGTGGTGTCTGCATCATGTTTTGGGTATGCTTGTAATCATTAAAGACTGGGGAGATTTTCAGGATAAAATATTTACGGAAAGGAGTTAAGCAGTCACAATTCTACTGGTTTCACATGCAAACAGCAGTTGGTTTCTATAATGACATTCCATGAGAGCAACATTACTTTTTAAAAACATGAATTGAAGCTTTGCCATTTGTTTGCCTGCAAAAACACGAGTTCTAGGTCCTTGTTTTTTTGGTTATGATAGGGTAATCTAGTTGTATCTAGAAGTTATATTCTTTCAAATCAAGAGGTAGCCCACCGGAATGTTTCATCAATCAAAATCGTACAACTCTTACAGACTATGCACACAACAAGCAAAGAGTGAAACATTTGTAGAAAAGGAAACTGACAGACACTTATTTTGTGTAACATCTATTTATTACCACCATAATATGAGAAATTTGGAAAATACAAAGATCAGCTTAAACATCTGAAAATCTTGAGGAATAAGAACAAATATAAGAAAACAAACATGTTATATTGCTTATCACAAATTGAGGAAACTGAACGATTGAATAGTCAGATCTATAATGAACAAAAATATAAAGGCAACATAGTAGTGTTGGTCCCATGTTTCATGAGCTGAAATAAAAGATCCCAGAAATGTTCATATGCACAAAAAACTTCTCTCAAATTGTGTTTACATCCCTGTTAGTGAACATTTCTCTTTTGCCAAGATAATCCATCCACCTGACAGGCGTGGCATATCAAGAAGCTGATTAAACAGCATGATCATTACACAGGTGCACCTTGTGCTGGAGCAATAAAAGGCCATTCTAAAATGTTTAGTTTTGTCACACAACACAATGCCACAGATGTCTGAAGTTGAGCAATTGGCATTCTGACTTCAGCAATGTCCACAAGAGCTGTTGCCAGAAAATTGAATGCTAGTTTTTCTACTATAAGCCGCATCCAATGTTGTTTTAGAGAATTTGGCAGTACGTCCAAACGTCCTCACAGCCACAGACCTTGTGTAACCACGCCAGCCCAGGACCTCCACATTCAGCTTCTTCACCTGTGGGATCGCCGAGAGCAGCACCCGGACAGCTGATGAGGATGGATCTATGCCCTCAGGGCTGCCCCCCCCAGTCAAGTGAAATCCATAGATTAGGGCCTAATGAACTGATTTCAATTGACTGATTTCCTTGTATGAGCTGTAACATCTGTAAAATCTTTTAAATTCTTGCATGATAAGTTTATATTTTTGTTCAGTATACAAAGGAAGTGAGAGAAAGTCAGAAAATAACCCAAACTTGAAGAGTAACTCTTGCTACTACAAAGTCAACTCATACTGGTGTAACAACTCTAATGCCGAACACAACTAACCTTAAGAGGAGATAGGGTAAAGAGATTGAGAATAGTATCATGGATAATGACAGATTAATAGTGAGAAAAAGCTAAATAGGAGGGGGGCTGGTATATATCACCCCCATGTGGCTGCCATTGGAACAGTAGCTCTTATGAAACCGAGCTCTTTCTGATTGGTTTAAAAATAATTCTGTAAAAACAGAAGTTTGCCAAACTTCAATCACTTCGTTTTTTCTTATTATTATTTTGATGTCTCTGGCAGTAGTCAAAAGAAAAGGTGTATATGTATGAATTATATATATATAAAAAAAAATAGACACAATATCCACAATGATAGTAATCATCAATTATTTTTAAGTAACCAAGATGATACTTGTTTGCTGTTGAATACAATTTGCTTAGCTGATCAGAGCTCACACACACACACACACCAACAGCCCTGGGGTTAGTTTTAGTAGCACCCTGCTGTGGAAGTTGCCACTCCCCTTAAGCAGACTAGCCCCCGGGCGATGCCCTTCTGGTCTGCCCACCTGTGCATGTGAGTGAGTTTTATTTTATGAGAGCTGAGGACGCACAAACCTGTGTGTGTGTGTCTGATCAGCGACACCTACTACATGCACGAAAAAGGTACCCTAAAACATCTGCTGAAGACAAAAACTATGAGAGACGAGACTTTTCAACACGTTTCTCTCATCATAATCACGGTTACTCTAAAGACTACCAAGAAGAAAACAGGCAGAGGGGACTGGGGGGTGAGATGGAAGGGCAGGGCGAAATGAGGGAGTTAGGACGGTGAGAGATAAAGAAACAAAGAGAATAGAGGTGAAACATTAAAGAGAAAAAGGAAAGGAGGGTGGGCAGGCTAAGCACGCTCCCCACGGATGCGACGTGCCAGCTGGATGTCTTTGGGCATGATGGTGACACGCTTGGCATGGATGGCACACAGGTTGGTGTCCTCAAACAGACCCACCAGGTATGCCTCGCTGGCCTCCTGCAGACAGACAGAGAGAAGAAATGTCACACACACACACACATATATTCATAAGTCAGCACACAAAAAATAATTTGAGCATGTTGTTTTGTTACCGTGTGTGTAGTAGGCCAATTAGGACAGGATCTGGATTAAGGGGGACAGAGCTTCACATAAACACACAGCCACTGACCTGCAGGGCTCCGATAGCTGCACTCTGGAAGCGCAGGTCAGTTTTGAAGTCCTGAGCGATCTCCCTCACCAGGCGCTGGAAGGGCAGCTTGCGGATCAGCAGCTCAGTGGACTTCTGGTACCGACGGATCTCACGCAGGGCCACGGTGCCGGGCCTGGAACCAACACACAGTCAGTATGACTGGGGGGGTAATTATATTCTACGATAGTACTTCATCGATCATTTCCCCATGCTAAATTCTACTGGTCGTGTCTGGCCGTGCTCATTTAAAAATATATATATAATAATTGTACCATTATTTAACTAGGCAAGTCAGCTAAGAACACATTTTTACTTTCAATGACGGCCTAGGAACAGTGGGTTAACTTCCTTGTTCAGGGGCAGAACGACAGATTTTTACCTCGTCAGCTCAGGGATTTGATCTTGCAACCTTTCGTTTACTAGTCCAACGCTCTAACCCCTAGGCTACCTGCCGCCCCAAATACTGAGTGGTGACGTTTACCAGCAATCACTGCTTAGTTATAAGGCTTGTGGATCTGCTCATTGAAAACATTAGCTGCGTCTGAAATGGCACCTTATACCCTATGGGTTCAGGTCAAAAGTGGTACACTATATAGGGAATATGGTGCCATTTTGAACACACCAAGTGACCAATTGGAGTGTCAAGTCATTTCCACACCAATATGAATTGGTACCACCTCTGTGGTTTCACACAAGCTTTATGTCATAATGGGACTGTATCGCTAGCTGACAGTGGTGGAAAAAGTATCGTACTGTCATACTTGAGTAAAAGTAAAGATACCCTAAAAGAAAATTACTCAAGTAAAAGTCATCCAGTAAAATTGTACATAAGTTTTTTTTAAATTAAGTATTTTTACACCACTGCTAGCTGACCTTGACATGTACGATCTATGGTGAACACTAATGTTTATTTCTAGGGGTGAACCGATACTTTACCTGTAACGATGGGGCTTCTTAACCCCACCGGTAGACGGTGCACTCTTGCGGGCAGCCTTGGTGGCCAGCTGCTTACGTGGAGCCTTTCCTCCAGTGGATTTACGGGCGGTCTGCTTGGTACGAGCCATGACGAGTTAGTTATCACCTGAGAGACAGGTAAAAATACATTCAATTGTTTATTTTTATGTATCGACAATGCTCTGTTAGATACAATTCCAACAATTCTGTGAGTTGGAAATATATTGCAATATAATTTTTCCAAGTGTCAAATGTGTACTAGTGTGTTGCTATTATTGAGAAATGATGACTGAAACGCTTCCGTCTGGAGTACTACTCTGTTATGATAACTTTCTATTTTGCTGATCAACTGCATTGCAATCCAGCAACAGCGGGCCACTATCCTATCCATGAATACTGGGATACTGCCCAACCAATAAAACTAGTATGCAGATCGCCTATCGAAATACCACCAATCCAGTGGGCAATGTCGTCGCTGTCGACCAATCGAGATACACGGTTTACAGCGTATGGGTGGGTCCACAAGCCCTAGTTCCGCCCTCTAACCGCAAGATTATGGCCGCAGATGAAGAAGCAATCGAGTGAGCCTACCAATATACAGGCAAAGAGCGGGACAGAAACTTTCAAAAATCTTCGAAAAACTAAACAATGTTCAGAACTACGAACATTAAAACATAAAACTAGACAACTGTAGCTATCCAAAAAGTCGCTCTGAGTTGTAGGTGAACGTTTGTTTACACCGTACAAGCGAAGTAAAAATGCACATGAAACTGGAGCGGAATTTACATCTGCCTCGGCCAGTGAAGTAGAAAGCATTTTTCTCTAGCATCGCGGCAGTCGCTTCTCCATTTCTACACCGTCGGAATAAAATGCTATTTTAAAATAAAATGAAGTTTAACCCACCTGAAACTTATAAAAAACAGTGGTTAAGTGTTTTAGACAAAAATATATGCCAAAATGTGCCACTTACCTGACGTGAATATAAACGTTTTTTCGCAAGGAAATAAATGTTATGGTTTTCTAGCAGTGTCAGTATTTACTATCTCTCACACAATGGGAACAGGGCGCCCCGTAGGAAAATGGCTGCCGTGTCAATCATTGTTCTCCCATAATGCAACTGCTTTCATTTTGTAAACACCGTTTCTTGATGGTTGGAGTTTTCCCTGAAAGTAACATTTTCATTGCTTTCTAGTGATTTCTTTATCGATTTGAAGTAATCTAGTAGGAAATAACCTAAGGTGCAAAAACAATTACTTGTGAAATAAATTATACGGTATTAACCACAGTTATATGTAACTGCTTGAATTTGTCTGCCTTTTCAAAAGCGTTTGCTTTGTCAAAGTGGCACAGTCTCCTCTCAGTACAACTGCCTACATTTATTTGTAATCGATTTGAACGGTCATCCAACTCCAACACCAGGGCGTAGCTATTAAGTGAAGTTTTAGCATCTTAAAAATACAA